>NC_067247.2:335254710-336504710 GCF_019359855.2 Lolium perenne
AAAACCAGGGGGGCATGTGTTATCACCAGATTTTGGCCAAATCAGGAGGTGGGCCGTACGAGAGATGGGTTTGGAAGATTACATGTAGAAGATCTCTGAAGCGGCCTTGCACGAGGAGTTTGGGCTGGATTGCCCGTGTATCTTTAATTATGGTAGATTGTATCTTAGATTAAAAGTTAGAGTTTGTATCGTGCACGGTGGGGATTATTCCCACATTAGAAAGTCCCCTGGACTATAAATATGTATCTAGGGTTTATGGAATAAACAACAACTCACGTTCAACCAAACAAACCAATCTCGGCGCATCGCCAACTCCTTCGTCTCGAGGGTTTCTATCACGTAGCGACATGCTGCCTAGATCGCATCTTGCGATCTAGGCAGCACAAGCTCCACGTTGTTCATGCGTTGCTCGCATGCGAAGCCTTGTTGATGGCGAGCAACGTAGTTATCATAGATTTGTTAGGGTTAGCATAGTTCTTCGCGTAACATGCTAGCGTAGTGCAACCCTTGCATATCTAGCCGCCCTCACACCTATCTTAGGTGTGGGGGCGGCACCCCGCTTGATCATTATTTAGTAGATCTGATCCGTTACGATTGCTCCTTGTCCTACAAGGATTAGTTTAATATCTGCAATAGTTAGGCCTTACAAAGGGGGGGAGGATCCAGCGGCACGTAGGGTGTCGTTCGCAAGTCCTAAACAGGATGTTCCGGGGATCAACTTCGTGTTGGTTTTTAGGCCTTGTTTAGGATCGGCTTACGATCACCGTGCGTGGCCGCGAGGCCCAACCTGGAGTAGGATGATCCGATTATGCGGTGAAAACCCTAAATCGTCGTAGATCTCATTAGCTTTATCTTGATCAAGCAGGACCACCATATATTCGTGCACCCCGTACGAATCATGGGTGGATCGGCTCCTTGAGCCGATTCACAGGATAACCTGAGAGCCGATCGAGGCTCGTATTTAATGTTTACGTGTATGCCATGCAGGAAACTAAGCGAGGCATCTCCATCACCTTCCTGACCAGGTATAGGTCAGGTGGCACGCCCTTGCACCCAGCATCGGACGTGTGACCAGAAGAGCTTTGCGGGCCGTCGCTCGGAGGGGTCTCAGCCAGCCGCAGCTCTAGGCTCTTCCCGGCTCTACGGTGTTGACAGTCGCTGCCCGCCGGTGGGTTTTGGCAGTCAACAAGCTCAGAGCGAAGTACACTGTTTATTGTCTGCAAAATAATCAAGATATCACATGTTTCCTGTACGGGGAGGCTGATATCGGGGACCCATGAGCCAGCAGCGTCGTCAACGTTTCAAACGTGGCATGAGATCGAAAGAAAAAGGAAATAGCCAAAAATCAGAGGGTGAAAAAAACCCCAAGAAAATAAACTTTTATAGCACATAGAGGATGACATGCGGGTCCCATGAGCCAGCAAGGTTCCTCAACGTTTCAAACGTGGCATGAGATCGAAAGAAAAAGGCAAGTGACCAAATATCAGGAGCCAAAAATAATTCAAGAAAAGAAACTTGATTGTACATAGAGGATGACATGCGGGTCCCAATTAGCAGCAGCGGTATCACCGTTTGAGAAGCGGCAGGGGATCGAAAGAAAAAAAGGCAAGTGACCAAATATGAGGTGCCAAAAAGAATCCAAGAAAAGAAAGTTTTATAGTACATAGAGGATGACATGCGGGTCCCATGAGCCTGCAGGGTCCTCAACGTGGCATGAGATCGAAAGAAAAATGCAAGTGACCAAATATCAGGAGCCAAAAATAATTCAAGAAAAGAAACTTGATTGTACATAGAGGATGACATGCGGGTCCCATTTAGCAGCAGCGGTATCACCGTTTGAGAGGCGGCAGGGGATCGAAAGAAAAAGGCAAGTGACCAAATTTGAGGTGCCAAAAAAAACTCCAAGAAAAGAAAGTTGATTGCTCAGAGAGGATGACATGCGGGTCCCAATTAGCAGCAGCGTTGTCAACGTTTCCAAGGCGGCAAGGGATCAAAAGAAAAAGGAAGTAGCCAGAAATCAGGGGGTCAAAAAAAATCCAAGAATAGAAAGAATTTTGGTTCATAGAGGATGACATGCGGGACCCATGATCCTGCATCGTAAACGGCTCGATCGGAGAGTGTTGAAGTAGCCAGATATCAGGGGGTGAAAAAAATCCAAGAAGAAAGATTTCAATTGGGCTGCATCTGGACATCTGGGCCTTCGAACTATCCTGCTTGGCCTTTTGACTCGTACAATTTCAGCCCACTCCAAAACAGGAAAGTTCCAAATTTTCTATAAAAAAACAGGAAAGTCCTATGCTTCGCAAAGACAAAAAAACAAGGAGATTCAACATACAAGTTTTTTTTATGTAAAAATAAAGATTTAATTATCCGTTTGATATAGCTCAGAGCGCAATACACTGTTTATTGTCTGCAAAATAATCAAGATATCATATGTTTCTTGTTCGGGGAGGCTGACATCGGGGACCCATGAGCCAGCAGCGTCGTCAACGTTTTAAAGGCGGCAGGGGATGGAAAGAAAAAATAAACCAAAAATATGTTGGTACAAAATCCAAGAAAAGAAACATTTTCGTTCTAAGAGGATGACATGCGGGACCCATGAGGCAGCAGCATCCTCAGCGTTTATTGTTCATAGAGGCTGACATGTGGGACCCGTGAGCCAGCAGCGTCCTCAACGTTTTAAAGGCGGCAGGAGATCGAAAGAAAAAATTAGCCAAAAATCATTTGGTAAACAAAATCCAAGAAAAGAAACATTTACCGTTTTGAGAGGATGACATGCGGGACCCATGAGGCAGCAGCATCCTCAACGATTCCAAGGCGGTAGGGGATCAAAGAAAGAAAAAAAGGAAATATCCCGAAATTAATTAGGGGTTCAAAATAAATCCATCAAAGGAAACTTTTATTGTTCACAGAGGATGACATGTGGGACCGACCTGCCAACAGCGTCCTCATCGTTTCAAAGGGGGCAGGAGATCAAAAGAAAAAGGCAAATAGCCAGAAATTAGGGGTCAAAAATAACTCCAAGAAAGGAAACTTTTATTCTTCGTAGAGGATGACATGCGGGACCCATGAGCCAGCAGCTTACTCAACGTTTCAAAGGCGGCATGAGATCGAAAGAAAAAGGCAAGTGGCAAAATATCAGGAGCCAAAGATAATCCAGAAAAGAAAGTTGATTGTACATAGAGGATGACATGCGGGTCCCATGAGTCGGCAGCTTACTCAACGTTTCAAAGGCGGCAGGGGATCAAAAGGAAAAGGAAATAGCCAAAAATCAGAGGGTGAAAAAAAACCCAAGAAAATAAACTTTTATAGCACATAGAGGATGACATGCGGGTCCCATGAGCCAGCAGGTTCCTCAACGTTTCAAACGTGGCATGAGATCGAAAGAAAAAGGCAAGTGACAAAATATCAGGAGCCAAAGATAATCGAAGAAAAAAACTTTATTGTACATAGAGGATGACATGCGGGTCCCAATTAGCAGCAGCGGTCTCAACGTTTCAAATGCGGCTTGAGATCAAAAGAAAAAGAAAGTTGATTGTACATAGAGGATGACATGCGGGTCCCATGAGTCAGCAGCTTACTCAACGTTTCCAAGGCGGCAGGGGATCAAAAGGAAAAGGAAATAGCCAAAAATTAGAGGGTGAAAAAAAACCCAAGAAAATAAACTTTTATAGCACATAGAGGATGACATGCGGGTCCCATGAGCCAGCAGGTTCCTCAACGTTTCAAACGTGGCATGAGATCGAAAGAAAAAGGCAAGTGACCAAATATGAGGAGCCAAAAATAATTCAAGAAAAGAAAGTTTTATAGTACATAGAGGATGACATGCGGGTCCCATTTAGCAGCAGCGGTATCACCGTTTGAGAGGCTGCACGGGATCGAAAGAAAAAGGCAAGTGACCAAATATGAGGAGCCAAAAATAATTCAAGAAAAGAAAGTTTTATAGTACATAGAGGATGACATGCGGGTCCCATTTAGCAGCAGCGGTATCACCGTTTGAGAGGCTGCACGGGATCGAAAGAAAAAGGCAAGTGACCAAATATGAGGTTCCAAAAAAATCCTAGAAAAGAAAGTTTTATAGTACATAGAGGATGACATGCGGGTCCCATGAGCCTGCAGGGTCCTCAACGTGGCATGAGATCGAAAGAAAAATGCAAGTGACCAAATATCAGGAGCCAAAAATAATTCAAGAAAAGAAACTTGAGTGTACATAGAGGATGACATGCGGGTCCCATTTAGCAGCAGCGGTATCACCGTTTGAGAGGCGGCAGGGGATCGAAAGAAAAAGGCAAGTGACCAAATTTGAGGTGCCAAAAAAACTCCAAGAAAAGAAAGTTGATTGCTCATAGAGGATGACATGCGGGTCCCAATTAGCAGCAGCGGTCTCAACGTTTCCAAGGCGGCAAGGGATCAAAAGAAAAAGGAAGTAGCTAGAAATCAGGGGGTCAAAAAAAATCCAAGAATAGAAAGAATTTTGGTTCATAGAGGATGACATGCGGGACCCATGATCCTGCATCGTAAACGGCTCGATCGGAGAGCGTTGAACGAGATGGCGCGATCGAGAAAAAAAACAATGCCAGAGAGGCTGCCATCTGGGCCCTACATCCCTCGGCGGTGCGGATTTGCGTTGACTCGGCCGGCGAACCCGAGAATTTGAGATGCACCACGTCCCGGGCCACCATACGCAACGTTTTGGCCGTTTTCGTCGGGCTAGGTGGCCTCAAAAACGAGAAAAAAAACGTTTTGACATGCACAACGGACAAACCCAAAATCGTCGGCCATGGTACACCAGCAACCACGGCGCGACTTCAACTTCGTCGGCCATGGCAACTTTTCTTGTAGTGATAGTGCTCATACCTAATACTTGTGTTTTGCCATGATGAGTGTTTTATGCTTATGTGATAAACCCTAAAACCCTAAAGTGATCAAGTGAAGATCACAAACCACATAGAATAAAAGGGAAAGAAATCAAATAATAAAAACCCTAAACCCTAACCTTCTCAAAATCTTTTGGATCTATTTTGAGAAACCAAAATAAAAGAAAAAGACATATGTAGGCATGTAGCCCTAATGTGTCAATTTTGAACTCTACCTTTCTTACTTTGCCAGATGGTGGTGAACCATTGCAAAACTTGCTAAACCCTAAACCTCATCCCGCTTGTCACAAATCCTTGAAAAGCAAAATAAAAAAGATCTTAATTAAGAAAAAGGCATATGCAAGCCTATGGCTATTTTTGCAAATGCTAAACTTTTCCTTATCTACATTGTGTAGATGATTTGAAATATCTCAACACACCTAATCTAGTGCTACCAACCCAATTCAAGTGAGAAACAAAACTAAGTAAAACCTATGCATAGAGGCATATGTGGCACTTAGCCAAAACATCGACTCTTGACCTAGGCACTCCCATTGCCTCAAAATGGTTTGAACCCTTTACCCAACTCTTTCTAACACCAAATAAACCTCACACTTGCTTAAGTGAAGCAAAGAAAAAGAAAAGAATCAAAGTTAGAAAATAACAAAACCCTCACATATGGCTTATGCCATTTTTCCAAATCTTTGACCTAGACCAATTTGGCCTTCACCATTAGTTGTAATGTGATACTAAACACTTATTACAACTTTTGGAATCAAAGAAACACCAATCAAATCAAATTCAAACTCAAATTGTGATCACATGTGATTATGGTCAAATCTTCCATTTACATTCTGGTCACTACTTTGAGCCCCTGCATTTCAAGTTTTTCAAACTAAACTTTCCCAATTGTTTGCATGTCATCCAAGAGAACATAAAGGTGAACAACTTTGGTAAAGACCACCATGCCAAATTCACTTTGTATCAAATACTATGCTCATGCAAAGTTGGGACTTTTTGTTATGTGGAACAATCTCCAACTTAGCAATTTTTGCATTTCTTTGAATTTGAAAATTCCACCACCACCTCTCATTCTCTCTGGTCATTTACAACTCACTCAAACACACCACTTCCAAATCTTGCCACCTTTTGAACTCTTTTGAATGTGAACAAAATTTGCAAAATTCAAATAGGGAACTATGCCAACACTATTCTAAATAGTGCTCTAAGCCAAC
Source organism: Lolium perenne (assembly GCF_019359855.2). Lineage (NCBI taxonomy): Eukaryota > Viridiplantae > Streptophyta > Magnoliopsida > Poales > Poaceae > Lolium > Lolium perenne. The sequence goes on from NC_067247.2 coordinate 335,260,802, forward strand.
CCTAGTGCCCCATTTCACTCACCCTGGTTCCCTGGTCCCCTCTACACCCAACCAATGAACAACCACCCTAGAGGAGCTAGCCAAGCATGGCATAGCCATGCCATGCCGGCCATGGCACACATGGTGCACCCTCCTCCTTTCTCCTTCCCCTCAACCCTGGCCCCCCATGTCTCTGAGCTCCAACACGCTGCCCTACTGCTGCCTAGCCCCTCTACTGCAGGAGATCAACACTAGCCTCGCCGGAAAACACGCGCACTATGCATGCCGAGGGCGTCGAGCACGTTCCCGTGGGCGCGCCAGAGCACCACCTGCCGTCGTCGACCCAGGCCCCCTCTCGCTCTCTCTCTTCGCACACACGCTCCCCTGGACGACCGCAACCCACCAGACATGTCCCTTGTCTCGCGCGAGCGCCGCCGCTGTCGACATCATCGCCGGATTTCCGCGCCAGTGCTGCCAGCGTTCGCCACCGCCCTCGCCTGCCAGGACCGTCCCCCACCTAGCTAGCAAGCGCGCTAGCCTCGCAGTGCTGTCGCCTACCTCGCCCTACCCTCGCCTACCCCTCTCCATCGTCGTAGTTGCCGCACCATTGTCGGGTTCGCCGCAGACCCCACGGTCACCTCGCGCCACTATAAAAGGGGCACGCCCCTGGACGAATTGAGCACGCCATTGCCTTCCCCTCTTCCTCCTAAACCTCCCTGACCACCTCCCTTCGTCGATTACGCCCTCCGCCGCCGCAATTTGGTCGGAGACCGCCGCGCCAGTACACCTGCAACGACGACGATTAGAGCCACCTCAGCTTCTCCCGCGACCACCGTTCGCTTCCTCGTCCTCGACAACGCCGCCGCACACCCTCGCCAAGCCTCGCCGGAGCCCAGGTTGGCCGTCGACCCCTACCACCACCGCGACCAGGTTAGGGTCTCGTCAGAGATGACGACGACCCAGGGCCGCTCGATCGCTTTCTGATCTAACGATCCACCGCATCCCATACCGCTTCGGCGTGTAACAGTCGCTGACTGGTGGACCCCATGCTGTCAGCAAGCCCACGCGCGCTGAAGCGTTACTGGGCTGAATTGCTGCGTTTCAAATGGTTTTGGCCCACTCTGTTTCCCGACAGCCCGTTTAGTTCAAATTCGATTTAATTCAATTCAAACAAATTCAATACTGGCTCCCACTTTGAAAATCCATAGTATCTGTTTGGCTTGGCCAAATTTAGCAAATTTCATATTGTTGGAAAGCTATGGAAAAGTTCTACAACATGCCACTGGTCTCACCTTGAGATCTGTTGTAGAAATAATGTGACAAAAAGAACAAGCCAGGGACTTTTGCACATTCAATTAAATCTTAAAAATCAACCAAATTAGATATTTAGTTAATTCCAACTCCAATAGCTCACATTTAACTTACACTAATTGTTTCTGCAACAAAATGGTATGGTTACCTTGAGTGATCATGGCCCAAATTAATTAGTGGACTATATGGCTATTCTAGTTAAGTGATATTGTCCAAAACTATTAGGCAAATCATATGAAGTGTTTCACTTCATTTAAATCTTGTCCCAAGTACTTTCATATGAAGTTTGAACCCTTGGTCAAATACTCTGACATGAAATACTTGGTGATTTTAAATCATAATAAGCATTGTTAAATTGTATAAGGTATTCTACCTCATTTAAATCATTTTCTCAAATGATAATGATGAATGGTTGACTTAGGTCAACATGATTTCATGTAGGATTGTTTGAGAAATTAAATCTTAAGAAGATTCAATGAGAGGAAATTATTTCTCTAACACTAAGTAAGAAAACCCTAGAATAATTTTGGTAGCAATGTTAAGTGATGATGCTAGATCATTTGGAGTGAGCCATTAAGGCTAATTAAGGCTACTTAAGTATTGTTTGGTGATTGTATCCTCGTATTCGTGTATAGACGCTAGTACCGGAGAATACCAGGAAGAGGAAGTATTCTACCCAGAAGAAGAAGAGCACTTTGATCACCTCAACCACCAAGGCAAGCTAACACCATTGCAAGTTCCATTGTGGCAAGCTAATATTCTTGCAAAGTGCAAAGCCCCTTGGGGCAAGGCACCATGATTCTTACCTTTCTTACCATAAGCCTATCCCAAGTTTCTACATTACAAGTTTTTACTTGTTTATTCAAAGAGTTACTTTTATAGTTAACTTTGGTCAAAATGAAAGAAGGTTACTAGAGTAGTAAAGTTAGTCTCAAGCTAGCCAAGCAAGATTAGCACCCCTCATGATTAGTGCTATTGCTAAATACTAAAACTTGACTACTCTAGATGGGAACATGTGACTTTGAAATGAATTTGAAACCTTGGAATGATGAGTCATTCCATTGAATGATTTTTGAAGGTGAATATGACCAAGAGAAGATGGTGATTTTTGATATAAAACTGATATTTGTTTGAATGCGATACCTTTCCAATATTGAGTACCCCCACAATACCTGATTATGGGTAGGGCTTAACTGGAAACTTATGCATCTTAGTATGGGTTCCCTCTGAACACACGTCATAGGGGTTATGCCGAGGCTGCCTCCGTTGTTGAGAAATGATGTGAATTGAGGTGAATTGTACGGCCAAGCCCTGTGCAGTTCCCAGGTTGACAGTTGGTCTTCACTGGGAGGCCAAGCTCATGGGGAGAGGTGCTCATACTAGGATTTGTAAGTGAAAGGTTATGGTTGATGATCCGCGTACTGTGTTACGATGATTCGGGGTAATCCCGACGGATGAAATCAAATGTTGTGGCACAAGTGTGCAACCTCTGCAGAGTGTAAACCTATTCGAATATCCGTGTCCACGGTTACAGACGGTTGGAAAGGCCATACAGTTTCCGGTATCAGATTCTTGAAAATGTTGGTGAAATGAATGGTGAATTGGTGACTTGACTTTGAATCACAACAATGTTGTGGGAATGATTGTTCCCACTTGAGTTAGTCTAGCACTTGAATAAATCTTTTCTCAAATACTTGTGAACTAAAATTGGCTTTATGCAAATAAACTAGAGCTTAGCACCCCTTACTAGAATTGTTAGCACTTACATTAGTATTAGTTTGCGAGTACTTTAAAGTACTCACGGCTGTGTCCCTGGCTATTCGAATGGCCAGACTATGAAGAGGAGCAGAACTATCAAGATGACGGCAACCAAGATGTCTACGACAACTAGGGAATCTTCTGACGTCAGACGTTGGCCTGTGGACTAGAGAGTCCCTTCTATCTTACGCTTCCGCTATGAACTTGTGTATGTCCGTTGATCAGTAGATCAACTATTTGTGTAATATTGGATCATGTGATCTATTTGTAAGACGACTATGGTATATAATGAATGATGACTTATGATATTCAACTGTTATGTCTCCCAACAACAATATTCCTGGGATTGCGATGTATGGCATAACAGGCATCTGGACTTAAAAATCCGGGGTTTACAAGTTGGTATCAGAGCCATTGTTTGACCTTAGGAGACCCTAGTTAGAATGGACGTCTGAAAAACTTAGTTTCAAAAACCAATGAAGTGAATATTTGTGAAAACTTGTTCTTACTCTTATCCTTGAGATCTTTTTTAAAAATGAGAAATCTATACTCTACTTTCTTTGCAAGCCTACATAAAATTTTGCACACTTCACTACTTCTTTAACTTACTTATCCTAATTGCTCACAGATGGAGTACCAATGGGAGTTCTATCAGCTTGGTCCCGGAGGCGACCTAAGGTTCGAAAAGGATTTGAAGCAACTAGTGGAATATCTAGGACACCCGTATCCCGAGTTCTTCGGAATACCCATCAACAACCACTCCAGAGAACCCCCTCGGTGGGAAGTTTCTACTGATCTACGAAGAAAGCTTGGAGCCCCGGTATGGGAAACCATCTGGTTTTCTGTAACGGGAAACACTTGGAAGGAAGGACTAGTCAGAGCTATGCAAGAAGCAATTTCCCGTCTGTGTGGACAAAATGAGAACAAGATCAAGAACACTCGCTTCATCTACTACCCAAGACATGACTCCATGGGAAGATCGATGACCATGCCACCACACACGGAGATGAACCACTATGTAGCACACCAGGACTTCAGGCTGTACAAAACCCGCAGGGATTTGGACAACGCCCTCGCCTCTCGCCAAGCACATCACCCGTGAAGACGAAGAATCCACCCTGAAGAGTAGTATCACCCCAACACTTAAGTAGGTGCGAGTTGTATCAGGATCCCCTTGTATCGTAGAGCGAATGAATGGTTCTTCAAACCAACGGTGTGTTAGAATTGTAATGTGTGATGTTTGGTATGAATGAAAAAGTGTTGCTGGTTTTTACCCCCTCAACACTACTCAATTTTCAAGTTTTGAACTTGTGAACTTTAATTCAAACAAACCGTAGAAATTTCCCTCTTATCTTATCATCCACTCCGATACTCAGATGGCCCCACCAACCCGCAGCGCCAACCAAGACGCCATGCTGCAGATGCTGGAGATGATGATGGCTGACCGAGAAGCCGAAAGAGCTGAACGCCAAGCCAACATTGCTGCACTGCAACAGATTGCCCAGAACAACAACGGCCATGGAAACCACGACCACCCTGGGTCAAAACTGAAGAACTTTCAAAACACCAACCCACCTATTTTCAGCAAGACCGAAGAGCCCCTCGATGCAGATGACTGGCTCCAGACAATGGAGAACAACCTTGAAGTTGCGGGAGTTGAAGCCACAGAGAAAGTACTCTTCGCCACCCACTACCTGTCAGGACCTGCCCGAGCCTGGTGGACAAGTGCCCGCGCAATGAATGCTGGACAGATGATGACCTGGGAAGACTTCAAGCTGAAGTTTAGCAAGTACCATGTGCCCCAAGAACTGATCAAGATGATGAGAGACGAGTTCCGCGAACTCAAGCAAGGCAGGATGTCCGTGGTAGAATACCGCGACAGATTCCTTACTCTGTCAAGGTATGCCCCGGAGGAAACCGACACCAATGAGAAGAGGAAGGAAAGATTTCTGAACGGACTCCACGACGAGATGCAGACTGTACTAGTCAACATTCCCTTTGCTGACCTAGAAGCCCTGGTGGACTCCGCCATCCAGATGGAAGGGAAACTTCACCAAGCCAACGAGAACCGCAAACGCCGAATGATGAATCAGCATGGGTTCAGCAATACCCAGAAGTACCGCAACAACTCATCTGGAGGATATACTCCAAAATACAACAAGCCCCCTGCTCAGAATTACCGCCCAAACTACACCAACAACCACGGAGGACCCCCGAAGCCCGGAGGCAACAACAACAACAATCACAACAACACCACCAACCCCAACAGCAACAACAACAACGGGAACAACAACAACAACACTGGCCCTAGGACTGGAAGCAACGCCATCCCCGTCGCCACCAAGGACAAGGCCACCATCACTTGTTATGAGTGTGGAGTGGTTGGGCATTACTCCAATGAGTGCCCCAAGAGACTCGCCAAGATTGCCGCCAACACCGCTGCACCTGCTCAGAACCAACGCCGCTTTGCCGCAAGAAAGAACCAGAACAACAACAGCCGCCTCTACAACATGACTGCCACAGAAGCACCAGAAGCACCTCAGGCCATGCCAAGTATGTCTCCCTGTTAAATCATATCACCCAATCTCTCTTAGGAACCTAACTTTTCTTAAAATCTCGGGATGAGATTTGTTTAAGGGGGAAGGGTTTGTAACACCCCAAATTTCAAAACAAAGAGAAAATGAATTTCCTTTTTCCAAAAAAATGAGAACCAACAAAAAGTTTTCTTACCTAGAGTGCTATGCATAGTGCTCATACCTAATACTTGTGTTTTGCCATGATGAGTGTTTTATGCTTATGTGATAAACCCTAAAACCCTAAAGTGATCAAGTGAAGATCACAAACCACATAGAATAAAAGGGAAAGAAATCAAATAAGAAAAACCCTAAACCCTAACCTTCTCAAAATCTTGTGGATCTATTTTGAGAAACCAAAATAAAAGAAAAAGACATATGTAGGCATGTAGCCCTAATGTGTCAATTTTGAACTCTACCTTTCTTACTTTGCCAAATGGTGGTGAACCATTGCAAAACTTGCTAAACCCTAAACCTCATCCCGCTTGTCACAAATCCTTGAAAAGCAAAATAAAAAGATCTTAATTAAGAAAAAGGCATATGCAAGCCTATGGCTATTTTTGCAAATGCTAAACTTTTCCTTATCTACCTTGTGTAGATGATTTGAAATATCTCAACACACCTAATCTAGTGCTACCAACCCAATTCAAGTGAGAAACAAAACTAAGTAAAACCTATGCATAGAGGCATATGTGGCACTTAGCCAAAACATCGACTCTTGACCTAGGCACTCCCATTGCCTCAAAATGGTTTGAACCCTTTACCCAACTCTTTCTAACACCAAATAAACCTCACACTTGCTTAAGTGAAGCAAAGAAAAAGAAAAGAATCAAAGTTAGAAAATCACAAAACCCTCACATATGGCTTATGCCATTTTTCCAAATCTTTGACCTAGACCAATTTGGCCTTCACCATTAGTTGTAATGTGATACTAAACACTTATTACAACTTTTGGAATCAAAGAAACACCAATCAAATCAAATTCAAACTCAAATTGTGATCACATGTGATTATGGTCAAATCTGCCATTTACATTCTGGTCACTACTTTGAGCCCCTGCATTTCAAGTTTTTCAAACTAAACTTTCCCAATTCTTTGCATGTAATCCAAGAGAACATCAAGGTGAACAACTTTGGTAAAGACCACCATGCCAAATTCACTTTGTATCAAATACTATGCTCATGCAAAGTTGGGACTTTTTGTTATGTGGAACAATCTCTAACTTAGCAATTTTTGCATTTCTTTGAATTTGAAAATTCCACCACCACCTCTCATTCTCTCTGGTCATTTACAACTCACTCAAACACACCACTTCCAAATCTTGCCACCTTTTGAACTCTTTTGAATGTGAACAAAATTTGCAACATTCAAATAGGGAACTATGCCAACACTATTCTAAATAGTGCTCTAAGCCAACCCTAGTGCCCCATTTCACTCACCCTGGTTCCCTGGTCCCCTCTACACCCAACCATTGCACAACCACCCTAGAGGAGCTAGCCAAGCATGGCATAGCCATGCCATGCCAGCCATGGCACACATGGTGCACCCTCCTCCTTTCTCCTTCCCTCAACCCTGGCCCCCATGTCTCTGAGCTCCAACACGCTGCCCTACTGCTGCCTAGCCCCTCTACTGCAGGAGATCAACACTAGCCTCGCCGGAAAACATGCGCACTGTGCATGCCGAGGGCGTCGAGCACGTTCCCGTGGGCGCGCCAGAGCACCACCTGCCGCCGTCGACCCAGGCCCCCTCTCGCTCTCTCTCTTCGCACACACGCTCCCCTGGACGACCGCAACCCACCAGACATGTCCCTTGTCTCGCGCGAGCGCCGCCGCCATCGACATCATCGCTGGATTTCCGCGCCCGTGCTGCCAGCGTTCGCCATCGCCCTCGCCTGCCAGGACCGTCCCCCACCTAGCTAGCAAGCGCGCTAGCCTCGCAGTGCTGTCGCCTACCTCGCCCTACCCTCGCCTACCCCTCTCCATCGCCGGAGTTGCCGCACCATTGTCGGGTTCACCGCAGACCCCACGGCCACCTCACGCCACTATAAAAGGGGCATGCCCCTGGATGAATTGAGCACGCCATTGCCTTCCCCTCTTCCTCCTAAACCTCCCTGACCACCTCCCTTCGTCGATTACGCCCTCCGCCGCCGCAATTTGGTCGGAGACCGCCGCGCCAGTACACCTGCGATGACGATGATTGGAGCCACCTCAGCTTCTCCCGCGACCACCGTTCGCTTCCTCGTCCTTGACAACGCCGCCGCACACCCTCGCCAAGCCTCACCGGAGCCCAGGTTGGTCGTCGACCCCCACCACCGCCGCGACCAGGTTAGGGTCTCGTCAGAGATGACGACGACCCAGGGCCGCTCGATCGCTTTCTGATCTAACGGTCCACCGCATCCCATACCGCTTCGGCGTGTAACAGTCGCTGACTGGTGGACCCCATGCTGTCAGCAAGCCCACGCGCGCTGAAGCGTTACTGGGCCGAATTGCTGCGTTTCAAATGGTTTCGGCCCACTCTGTTTCCCGCCAGCCCGTTTAGTTCAAATTCGATTTAATTCAATTCAAACAAATTCAATACTGGCTCCCACTTTGAAAATCCATAGTATCTGTTTGGCTTGGCCAAATTTAGCAAATTTCATATTGTTGGAAAGCTATGGAAAAGTTCTACAACATGCCACTGGTCTCACCTTGAGATCTGTTGTAGAAATAATGTGACAAAAAGAACAAGCCAGGGACTTTTGCACATTCAATTAAATCTTAAAAATCAACCAAATTAGATATTTAGTTAAATCCAACTCCAATAGCTCACATTTAACTTACACTAATTGTTTCTGCAACAAAATGGTATGGTTACCTTGAGTGATCATGGCCCAAATTAATTAGTGGACTATATGGCTATTCTAGTTAAGTGATATTGTCCAAAACTATTAGGCAAATCATATGAAGCGTTTCACTTCATTTAAATCTTGTCCCAAGTACTTTCATATGAAGTTTGAACCCCTGGTCAAATACTCTCACATGAAATACTTGGTGATTTTAAATCATAATAAGCATTGTTAAATTGTATGAGGTATTCTACCTCATTTAAATCATTTTCTCAAATGATAATGATGAATGGTTGACTTAGGTCAACATGATTTCATGTAGGATTGTTTGAGAAATTAAATCTTAAGAAGATTCAATGAGAGGAAATTATTTCTCTAACACTAAGTAAGAAAACCCTAGAATAATTTTGGTAGCAATGTTAAGTGATGATGCTAGATCATTTGGAGTGAGCCATTAAGGCTAATTAAGGCTACTTAAGTATTGTTTGGTGATTGTATCCTCGTATTCGTGTATAGACGCTAGTACCGGAGAATACCAGGAAGAGGAAGGATTCTACCCAGAAGAAGAAGAGCACTTTGATCGCCTCAACCACCAAGGCAAGCTAACACCATTGCAAGTTCCATTGTGGCAAGCTAATATTCTTGCAAAGTGCAAAGCCCCTTGGGGCAAGGCACCATGATTCTTACCTTTCTTACCATAAGCCTATCCCAAGTTTCTACATTACAAGTTTTTACTTATTTATTCAAAGAGTTACTTTTATAGTTAACTTTGGTCAAAATGAAAGAAGGTTACTAGAGTAGTAAAGTTAGTCTCAAGCTAGCCAAGCAAGATTAGCACCCCTCATGATTAGTGCTATTGCTAAATACTAAAACTTGACTACTCTAGATGGGAACATGTGACTTTGAAATGAATTTGAAACCTTGGAATGATGAGTCATTCCATTGAATGATTTTTGAAGGTGAATATGACCAAGAGAAGATGGTGATTTTTGATATAAAACTGATATTGGTTTGAATGCGATACCTTTCCAATATTGAGTGCCCCCACAATACCTGATTATGGGTAGGGCTTAACTGGAAACTTATGCATCTTAGTATGGGTTCCCTCTGAACACACGTCATAGGGGTTATGCCGAGGCTGCCTCCGTTGTTGAGAAATGATGTGAATTGAGGTGAATTGTACGGCCAAGTCCTGTGCGGTTCCCAGGTTGACAGTTGGTCTTCACTGGGAGGCCAAGCTCATGGGGAGAGGTGCTCATACTAGGATTTGTAAGTGAAAGGTTATGGTTGATGATCAGCGTACTGTGTTACGATGATTCGGGGTAATCCCGACGAATGAAATCAAATGTTGTGGCACAAGTGTGCAACCTCTGCAGAGTGTAAACCTATTCGAATATCCGTGTCCACGGTTACGGACGGTTGGAAAGGCCATACAGTTTCCGGTGTCAGATTCTTGAAAATGTTGGTGAAATGAATGGTGAATTGGTGACTTGACTTTGAATCACAACAATGTTGTGGGAATGACACTAATGTTCCCACTTGAGTTAGTCTAGCACTTGAATAAATCTTTTCTCAAATATTTGTGAACTAAAATTGGCTTTATGCAAATAAACTAGAGCTTAGCACCCCTTACTAGAATTGTTAGCACTTACATTAGTATTAGTTTGCGAGTACTTTAAAGTACTCACGGCTGTGTACCTGGCTATTCGAATGGCCAGACTATGAAGAGGAGCAGAACTATCAAGATGATGGCAACCAAGATGTCTACGACAACTTGGGAATCTTCTGACGTCAGACGTTGGCCTGTGGACTAGAGAGTCCCTTCTATCTTACGCTTCCGCTATGAACTTGTGTATGTCCGTTGATCAGTAGATCAACTATTTGTGTAATATTGGATCATGTGATCTATTTGTAAGATGACTATGGTATGTAATGAATGATGACTTATGATATTCAACTGTTATGTCTCGCAACAACAATATTCCTGGGATTGCGATGTATGGCATAACAGGCATCTGGACTTAAAAATCCGGGTGTTGACAGTTGCATGTTCTCGATATTTTGTCTATTTTGGTTCTTATCTTGTCGCCTAATTTATTGTAGTGGCGACGAGGATGAAAATACACCTATTGACGTGACTGCTCGAACGAGTACATCCCATACTTTAGTTGTCTCTGAAGCTCAACCTGATGGGGACGAAACTTCGCCTCCTCAACAAGACACAGAGCATCCAACTCCAGTTCCAAGCCCCCGTGCCCCTTCTCCGAAGAGGGCTAGGGTCGAGCTAGCCAAGGAACCTACCTTGCTAACTGGTAGTTCCACGGCTCCTTTAATGGATGATGTAAGTTCTCTTCTTTTCTCTTTTTTTTTACTTTGAACATTTCAATGCTTTGGACTGTCCTCTGATCCTTGCTTGGTGCTACCGAGCTTTTTGCTTCCTATACTGATGTCTTTTTCCTGTGGTCTTCTCGCCAGCCTTCTATGAAGGAATTTGTCCGTCTCGGTACCCAATTTATCGGGTACCGTAATTATGCCACCAAGCTTGAAGGTACTATTTTCCCCTGCCTCTTCTTCTGAACATGCTCCTTCATTCTTTTTGTCGTGATATTTTATTGTCGTTTATTTTGCCAGAGACTCTTGCGGAAGCCAACAAACGCGCTGACGCTCTTGCTGTCAAGTTAGAGCAGAGCGAAACAGCTCGCAAGAAAGCTGAGGTGGATGCTGCCGCTGTTGAAGATCTTCGAAAAATACTTCATGATGCGGAAACTTCCTTGAGCGATAATATAGCCCAGCAGTCTGCTCGTGAAAAGGAAATCCTCGCTCGCGTGGAATCACAGAGTCGACGTTTTTTGAGTAAGTACTCACATTTCTTTAATTTCTTCGGATCATTAAATTCTTCTTGGTTTGCTTTTTCCTGACAAGCTTCTTTTGACTCTCTTAGGGAAAACGCAGCAAGATTATGATCTGGAGAACCCTGAAGGTGATCGCCTTCTCGACGCTCTTTCCCTCCTTGAGATCCACGGAGATGAGGCGCGTGAAGGTCTTGCCGAAGCCAGATCAGGTATGTCGCGGCTTTTTCCTTACTTCTTCCCGAAGAAGGAAGAACCCACGCCTTTTGTTGCTCTCGCCAAACACTTCAATTCTCAAGAAGACCTTGGGCTCAAAGTTCGCCAAGAAGGTTTGAAAGTTGGCGTCGAAGGCACTATTGCCTTGGTCGCTGACAGCCAGCAAGATGTCGACTGGGCGAGAGTTGGTGACACGAAGGAGATGGAGACCAAGAGGTGGCAGTCATTGATTAAGGCTGCCAAGCCCAACTCAAAGAAAATCCTCTCCTACCTCGGATGCAAGCCAACTCCTGCTCCAAGTTCGTCGAAGCCGGAGGTCAAGTAGACCACCTTGCCTTCTCTTTTGTTTCTCTTTTGATGATGTCTCCATAGTAGCTTTGGCGACAACTGTCTCAGTAGTTCATTAGGGACCCTCCTTTTGTAATAGCCATGTAAATACTGTGAGAATCAATGGAAATCTATTTTGCATTCACAATTGATGTTGAAACTTTTCTTTTCAGTTGATATTTGATAACTATACTTCAACTCCTCGCCCTGCCGATACTTTTCCTGCTTCCTCCTACTCGAAGAAAATATCTGTCGGTGATGAATTTATTAAAGATTCCTCGAGTAAGGATTCCGCACAAGACTTGAAAGAACTCCGCCAACAGCTGCAGTCTATGAAGAAGCAGGCACTCGTAATAATGGAGCAGTCTCGAAAATCATTGGAGAGGGAAAAGGTTGCGCTTCAGCAAGCCCAGGATGCTATAGCTGTAAAAGAGGACGCAGTTGCTGCAGCTGCCGAAGCTTCTCGGCGAGAGAATTACATGCTTGAGCTAATGATTGATTCCAGCTTGGATATGGCGGGTATACTTCGTTCACTTGACCATACTTATCTTTATTCCCAATGTCTTTCCTTCCTCTCTAATTTCTCCGCTGAAAACAGGTTCTTTTTTGGATACCGCTGCCCAAGATCAACGTGTTGAAGCTCGATCCAGTGTGCTGCTCAGGCTTGCATCGGAACATGGTTCTAATTTTTGGGTTACGCCTGAACGTACTCGCCAAATCGTCAAGATCGTGTGGGTCAGGTCCGTGATTTTCTCGACTTCTGTACAAGGACATTGTCCTTAGTTTACAGCGCCATGTTCCCGCGCAACAAGATGCCAGAAACCCTGCCTGCTCTGATGGATAAATTCCGGGATGCACCTCGAATCCATGGATTTGTACGGGCTCAAATGTCTGCTGGCGCGAGATTTGCTTTGATTATGATACAAATATTCTATCCGAAGTTAAACATGAGTCGAATTGTTGCCAAGTGCTTGGCCAAGATGGCAAAGAGGAAGAGGAATATTGACAAAATTGACGATGTGGTGAAGCCTGTAGCAGAAGACATGATGGATGAATTACTTCGGATGGATGATGAGTTCTTCATGAAGGGTAGCTATGCTGAACATAGTACTCGTACTTCCAATAATGAGCGAATGACCATAGATAACATACTAGGCGGCCATTAAGAATTTTCCCTTTATCTTGTCGATTTTTCTCGGTGATTGCACCTCGTGTATTGTAAACATAATCTATATTGTAAAGCCATGAAATATACACTCCCTATTTTTCCTGTCAAGCCCCCGAGTGTTTCGGTGGCGATTTTCTTTATTGTGTAAGCGAGGTTAAACCAAGGCAGAATAAATTATATTGAGTATACTATATTTGCGGGTGTTAGCCCCGAGCCTTTTTTGTTGATCACTATTTTGTATCTTCATTTATTTTGCGAGGTGCTTTGCACCAGGGCGAAAAATTTTCGGTGATGTATATATATTGTAACTTCTGGGTGCAAGCCCCCGAGCCAGTCGAAGAAAAAGATATATATCTCCACTATCTTTATTATATTGCAACACCGCGAGTCCGCCTCATTAAATTTTTTTTCCAGCCCCACTCGGTGCCCTGAAAAAAGAAAAGAGTGCGTCTGAAAACTCGCGGGCGTTTCAGTACATTGTATTTTTACAAGGAGGACTATATTTCGACTCTAGGCGTAAAAAAGCCTGAGTTTTGCCACGTTCCAAGGATTTGGCTCGGCAGCTCCTGACTTCTTGTCCTTTATCATGTATGCTCCTCCTTCGATTACTTCTGTGACGATGTAAGGGCCAAGCCACGGCGACTCGAGTTTTTCATGGCTTTTCTGATTGAGTCGTAGAACCAAGTCCCCAACCTGAAAAGATCTTGGTCGCAAACGTCGACTATGGTAGTTTTTCAGATCTTGCTGGTACTTAGCGACCCGTGATAACACCTCGTCTCGAGCCTCATCAAGTGCGTCGACATCGTCCTCCAATGCTTTTCTGGAAGCTTCTTCATCGTATTCCGTGACTCTTGGAGAATCATGCTCTATTTCTATCGGCAGTACTACCTCAGCTCCATGGACCAGAAAAAACGAAGTCTCCTGTGTCGCTGTATTTGGTGTTGTTCGGATACTCCATAACACACTCGGCAACTCTTCTGGCCAAGTATGTCGAGCTTTTTCCAATGGACCTAACAAGCGTTTCTTAATACCATTGCAGATGATGCCATTGGCTTTCTCGACTTGACCGTTGGTCTGCGGGTGCGCAACTGACGCGAAGTGCAATTTGATGCCCACCTCTGCGCAGTATGCCTTGAATTCCTTGGATGTGAAATTACTACCATTGTCCATGACGATGCTATGAGGTACTCCAAACCGAAAGACAATGCTTTTCACAAACTTGATTGCCGACGCTCCATCTGGTGAATTTATCGGCTTTGCTTCTATCCACTTGGTGAATTTGTCGACAGCGACGAGCATATACTCGTATCCTCCTGGCGAGGCCTTGTGTAGTTTTCCCACCATATCGAGACCCCATTGAGCAAAGGGCCAAGACAGCGGTATTGGCATCAGCTCTGCTGCCGGAGAATGAGGTCTTGCGGCAAATCTATGGCACGCGTCGCAAGTTCGTACTATTTCCTTCACGTCCTCGATTGCTGTCAACCAATAAAACCCTGCTCTGAAAACCTTGGCCGCGATAGCTCGACTGCTTGCATGATGACCACATATTCCTTCGTGTACGTCCTTCAGAATTATCCTTCCTTCCTCGGGTGTGACGCACCTTTGTAACACACCCGAAATACTTCGCTTGTATAAGTCCCCTTTAACCACCGTAAAGGCTTTAGATCGTCGAATAACTCGCCTTGCTTCAACTTGGTCGTCAGGTATTTCTTTCCTTAGGATGTATGATATGTACGCTTGCATCCATGGAATCTGCACCATCATTACTAGGTCTTGTTCCTCTTCTTCTTCCAGTGCTACTTTCGTAGCCCCCGAGGGTTTCTCATCCTTCTCTTTCTTCTTTGGTTTCTTCGACTTTGTAGATCTCTCTACTATCTCCTCCCAGAACACGCCTGGCGGAATCGCGAGGCACTGCGACCCGATGTTTGCAAGAACATCGGCTTCATCATTGCTCAGCCTGCTGATGTGATTTACCTCGCATCCATCAAACAACTTCTCCAGCTCATTATATACTTCCTTGTATGCTATCATACTTTCATTGACTGCATCACATTGATTCATGACCTGCTGAGCCACCAGTTGTGAGTCACCAAAGATTTTTAGTCGGGTGGCGCCGCAAGCCTTCACCATCTTCATCCAGTGTATGAGAGCTTCGTACTCTGCCTCATTGTTAGACGCATTTGGAAACGTCATCCGTAAGACATACTTTAATTTGTCGCCTTCAGGTGATATCAGTATCACGCCTGCTCCAGCTCCTTCTAATCTCTTGGACCCGTCGAAGTTCATAGTCCAGGTTCTCGACAAATCTGGGGGTCCCGTATTTTGTAACTCCATCCACTCTGCGATGAAGTCCGGTAGAATTTGCGACTTTATTGCTTTTCCTTTTTTGTACGTGATGTCCCGAGGGGAAAGCTCTATTCCCCAAAGGGAGACACGACCCGTAGCTTCTGGATTGTTTAATATATTGGATAGAGGCGTCTCGTTGACCACTATTATCGGATGTGCCGAAAAATAGTGCCGCAATTTTCTTGCGGTCGTAAACACTCCATACGCTAGCTTCTGGTACTGCGGATACCGCTGTTTTGAAGGCGATAGAACTTCACTGATGAAATATACAGGCCTCTGCACTCCATGAAGTTTTCATTCCTCTTCTCTTTCAACGACAAGTGCTGTACTGACCACCTGAGGTGTGGCTGCAATGTATAACAGGAGGGGTTCCTTCTCTTTAGGCGCCACCAGGATTGGTGGTGTCGAAATTGTGCGCTTGAGATCCTCGAAAGCTCTATCTGCCTCTTCGTTCCACTGGAACTTCTCTCCTTGCTTGATCAAAGCGTAGAACGGTAACACCTTTTCTCCCAGTCTGGCGACGAATCTGCTTAAAGCTGCGACTCGCCCAGTTAACTGCTGTATTTCTTTTAACTTTGTTGACTTCCTCATTGTGACGATAGCTTGAATTTTTTCTGGATTAGCCTCAATTCCTCTTGCTGAAACTAAGAACCCAAGAAGTTCTCCTGCAGGGATGCCGAAAGAACACTTCGTCGGGTTCAGTTTGAGACAAAACTTGTCAAGGCTGTCGAAAGTTTCCTTCAGATCCTCAATCAAAGTTGTCCCCTTTTTAGATGTTATATCGACATCGTCAATGTATACTTGCACGTTTTTCCCAATCTGTGTTGCTAAGCACTTTTGCATCATCCGCTGATATGTTGCTCCCGCGTTTTTCAGGCCAAAAGGCATTGTTTTGTAGCAAAACACGCCATACGGTGTTATAAACGATGTCTTGACTTCATCATCTTCTTTTAATCTAATCTGGTTATAACCAAAATATGCGTCCAGGAAGGAAAGACGTTCATATCCTGCCGTGGAGTCGATGATTTGATCGATCCTTGGGAGGGGAAAGTGATCCTTTGGACAGTGTTTGTTGAGACACGTAAAGTCGACACACATGCGAAGGACTTTCGTGTTTTTCTTCGGGACCAGAACTGGGTTAGCTACCCACGTGGCCTCTGTATGTAACTCTTTGATAAAACCGGCCTCTCTAAGTCGATCTATTTCTGACAGCATGGCTTTGCGGTTTGGTTCCGAAAAACGCCGCAAAGGTTGTTTGATTGGTCTCGCTAATGGATCCAAATTTAGGTGGTGCTCGGCAAGTTCCCTAGGTACTCCTGGCATGTCAGCTGGACACCATGCGAAGATTTTCCAGTGCTCACGGAGGAACTCGATGAGCGCGCTTTCCTATGCGAGGTCCATGTCTGTTGCGATGGACGTCGTTTTCTTTGGATCTGTCGGGTGAATCTGCACCTCCTTGGAATCTTTCGTAGTGTTGAATGTTGGCTCCCTGAGGGGTCTTCCTACATCTGGTAACACATCGTAATCAGTTGTGAGCCTTGACGCCATATATTCTGCTTGCATCCCGAATGTTTCTGACAGTCGATGAAAATCCTTGTCAATGCGAAACTTCCTTTGACTGTGATTGGTCCCTTAGGTCCTGGCAACCTCCATAATAAGTACGTGTAATGTGGTACCGCCATAAACCTGGCATATGCTGGTCGTCCCAACAAAGCGTGATATTGTGACGGGAAATCCACAACTTCAAACTCCAGTCTTTCTATCCTGTAATTTTCTCGGGTCCCAAACTGAACGTCGAGATTGATTCTCCCCAACGGATAACTTGGCTTCTCTGGCGTGATTCCATGGAAACGTGTGTCAGTTGGTTTTAGATTCGCCAAGGATATGTTCATCTTCCTTAGTGTATCTGCATACATAAGGTTTAGGCTGCTGCCTCCGTCGATGAATACTCGAGATACGTCAAATCCTGCAATCACTGCTGGCAAAATAAGTGCTGACTGCCCTGGTCGAGGAACTTGCTGCGGGTGATCTGCAATTGTGAAGCCAATGTCCTATCCCGACCAATTTAGGTACTCAATCGTTGGTGAAGGCATCTTCTCTGCCATGAACACTTGTCGTGAGATTACTTTCTGAGCCCTATTAGACGGCCTAGCTTTCTGAATCATCGAGACCGCGCCGTTGGAGTTAGGATCAACATATGGAGGTGGGTGTGGTGTTGCCGTGATTCTGAGCTGGTGCCGATTTTCATCCGTAATTGCGGGAGGAGGTGGCTGATACGTCCATTTTGCATCACTATTTTATATCATAATTTGCTGTTATTCATTGATATATTTCATATTTGGAGATGATACTTATGTTATTTCATCTATTTTGCATGTTTCATGATTATTTGAGGATCGCGCACCGGAGCCAGGATTCTGCTGGAAAAAGCACCGTCAGAATGCAATATTTCGGAAGATCAACAGTTGACGGAAATTATATGAAAAATCCTATTTTTCCAGATGATGAAGGGAGCCAGAAGGGGGAGCCGAGGGGACCCGAGGTGGGCCCACCTCATAGGCCGGCGCGGCCCAAGGCCTGGTCGCGCCGCCCTGTGAGGAGGGGGCCCACAGCCCCCTCTCGCCTCCTTTTCTTCGCGTATGTCTTCGTCCCGAAAACCTAAGCCCCAGAGGATAGTCGCGAAGAGTCACAGCCGCCTCTGCGGGGCGGAGAACACCAGAGAGAAAAGAGCTCTCCGACAGGCTGAAATCTGCCGGAGAAATTCCCTCCCGGAGGGGGAAATCGACGCCATCGTCACCGTCATCGAGCTGGACATCATCTCCATCATCATCTCCATCATCATCATCATCATCACCACCATCTCCACCGCTGCACTTCGTCACCGCTGTAACAATTTGGGTTTGATCTTGATTGTTTGATAGGGGAAACTCTCCCGGTGTTGATTTCTACTTGTTATTGATGCTATTGAGTGAAACTATTGAACCAAGGTTTATGTTCAGATTGTTATTCATCATCATATCACCTCTGATCATGTTCCATATGATGTCTCGTGAGTAGTTCGTTTAGTTCTTGAGGACATGGGTGAAGTCTAAATGTTAGTAGTGAATTATGTTGGTTAGTATTCAATGTTATGATATTTAAGTTGTGGTGTTATTCTTCTAGTGGTGTCATGTGAACGTCGACTACATGATACTTCACCATTTATGGGCCTAGGAGAGTGCATCTTGTATTCGTTTGCTAATTGCGGGGTTGCCGGAATGACAGAAACCTAAGCCCCCGTTAGTATATCGATGCAGGAGGGATAGCAGGATCTCAGAGTTTAAGGCTGTGGTTAGATTTATCTTAATTACTTTCTTGTAGTTGCGAATGCTTGCAAGGGGTATAATCACAAGTATGTATTAGTCCTAGGAAGGGCGGTACATTAGCATAGGTTCACCCACACAACACTTATCAAAACAATGAAGATTAATCAGCTATATGAAGCGAAAGCACTAGACTAAATTCCCGTGTGTCCTCAAGAACGTTTGGTCATTATAAGTAAACAAACCGGCTTGTCCTTTGTGCTAAAAAGGATTGGGCCACTCGCTGCAATTATTTCTCTCGCACTTTACTTACTTGTACTTATTTCATCTGCTATATCAAAACCCCCTGAATACTTGTCTGTGAGCATTTACAGTGAATCCTTCATCGAAACTGCTTGTCAACACCTTTTGCTCCTCGTTGGGTTCGACACTCTTATTTATCGAAAGTACTACGATACACCCCCTATACTTGTGGGTCATCAAGACTATTTTTTGGCGCCGTTGCCGGGGAGTGAAGCGCTATTGGTAAGTGGAATTGGTAAGGGAAACTTTTTACTGTACGTGCTGTTTTTATTTCTTCCTGCCGCTATAAATCATTATGGAGAGGTCTTCTCTTGAATTCCTCTTTGGGAAATCTACTACTACTGCAAGGGTAGTGGATGAGGCGCCAGGTGAGAGCGAGGTTCCATACAAAATACCTATGAAAATTATTGAACGTGTTGTGGATAACCGCTATGAAGGGGATGGAACTGTCCATCCTGGTGATCATTTATTGTTTTTACATGAATTATGCGGGTTATTCAAATGTGCAGGTATTGCTATGGATGAAGTGAGGAAGAAACTATTCTCTATATCGCTGTCTGGTAAAGCAGCGCACTGGTATAAATTGCTGAAGAATAGGGATTCTCTTAATTGGGAGGACATTGTGCCTTTATTTTATTCCAAATTCTATCCTCCAAGTGAAATTCACAAAGATCGGAACCGCATATATAATTTCTGACCTCATGATGGAGAAAGTATTGCCCAAGCTTGGGGGAGATTGAAGTCTTTAATGCTCAAATGCCCCATTCATGAGCTTCCTGGTAATATTATTATTGGTAATTTCTATGCAAGACTGTCTTTTCAAGATAAGACTTTGCTGGATACTTCTTGTTCTGGATCATTTACATGCAATAAAGAAGAGTTTAAAAGAGACCTTCTTGATCGGATCCAGGAGAATACTGAAGGATGGGAGAACGACAAAGATAGAGAGTCAGGTATAAACTTTGATTATAAATGCATTGAAGTTTTTATGGATACTGATAAATTTCGTAATATTAGTGCTACTTATGGTCTTGATTCTCAAGTCGTTGCAAATCTTTATAAAGCTTTTGCCTCTCACTTTGAATTGCCTAGGAAGAATTTTGATAAGTATCATGAACCATATAAAGATAAAATTGATCCATCTATAAATAAATGTGCTTTAATTGAAACTGTTAATCATATTCTTCCTGAAGCTTATATTGAAAAAACTCCTTTCCCTGCTAAAATGAAGGAGTACTCTGTTATATCTAGTGCGGTTAATAAAAGTGCAAAGAAACCTATAGAACCTGAAGAACAAATTAAGGTTGAACCTGCTGTTGCAATAGTTAAAGATCTTGTGACTGAAAATGTAGAGGATGGTCATATTATTTTCTGTGAAGATGCTTCTAATATTGTTTCGCATCCTAATAAGTCTAGGAAAGCTAGTGTTCCTATGCTCTCTGTTAGAATTGGTGATCATTGTTATTATGGTTTATGTGACATTGGTGCAAGTATTAGCGCCATTCCTTATGAGCTTTATACGGAGATCATGCATGAAATTGGTTCTTGTGAACTTGAAGATATTGATGTGGTTATTCGGCTAGCTAATAGAGAAACTATCTCTCCTATTGGTATTATTCGAGATGTGGAAGTTCTATGTGGTAAGATTAAATATCCTGCTGACTTTTTAGTACTTGGTTCTGCTGCTAGTAAGTATTGTCCTATTATTTTTGGTAGACCTTTCCTAAATACTTGTGGAGCTGTTATAGATTGCAAGAAGGAAAAGATTGTTACTAAATTTGCTGGTGAATCTTATGAGTTTAATTTCTCTAAATTTGCCAAAACTCCTTATAAAGCTGATTTGCCTAATAATGATTTTAGAGTTGAACAGTGTGCGTCTATTGCTCTTGCTCCTAATAATCCATTGCAGCAACATTTGGAGAATAGTGAGAGTGAAGTCTTTAGGGAAGAAAGAAATGAGCTTGATGAAATTTTCCTTCGTCAACCTATTCTGAAACATGACTTACCGGTTGAAGATTTAGGTACAACACCACCACCAAAGGAAGATCCTGTTTTTGATTTAAAACTATTGCCTGATAATCTTAAGTATGCTCATATTGATGATAAGAAAATATATCTTGTTATTATTAGTTCTAAGCTTTCAGATATTGAGGAAGAAAGGTTATTGGAAATATTGAAGAAACACCGAGGAGCTATTGGCTATACTCTTGATGACTTGAAGGGGATTTCTCCATCTATTTGCCAACATGCTATCAATATGGAAGATGATGCAAAGCCTGTTGTTGAACATCAACGTCGTCTAATTCCAAAGATGAAGGATGTGGTAAGGACTGAGGTATTAAAACTTCTTGAAGCTGGTATTATATATCCTATTGCTGATAGTAGATGGGTTAGTCCTGTGCATTGTGTTCCTAAGAAAGGAGGAATGACTGTTGTGCCTAATGATAATGATGAGCTCATCCCGCAAAGAGTAGTTGTAGGGTATAGAATGTGCATTGATTATCGAAAAGTTAATAAGGTTACTAAGAAAGATCATTACCCTTTACCATTTATTGATCAAATGTTAGAAAGGTTGTCTAAAAATACTCATTTCTGCTTTCTTGATGGTTATTCTGGGTTTTCACAAATTGCTGTTAAATCTAAAGATCAAGAGAAAATCACTTTCACTTGTCCTTATGGAACTTATGCTTATAGGCGTATGCCTTTTGGTTTATGTAATGCTCCTGCTACTTTTCAAAGATGCATGTCTGCTATTTTTCATGGCTTTTGTGAGAGTATTGTAGAGGTATTCATGGATGATTTTTCTGTCTATGGGAATTCTTTTGATAATTGCTTGCGAAACCTTGATAAAGTATTGCAGAGATGTGAAGAAACTAACCTTGTTCTTAATTGGGAGAAATGCCACTTTATGGTTAATGAAGGAATTGTATTGGGACATAAAATTTCCGAGAGAGGTATTGAAGTTGATAGAGCTAAAGTTGAAGCAATTGAGAAGATGCCCTATCCTAGGGATGTTAAAGGTATTCGTAGTGTTCTTGGTCATGCTGGGTTTTATAGGAGATTTATTAAAGACTTCTCTAAGATTTCAAAGCCTCTTACTAATCTTCTTCAAAAAGATGTACCTTTTGTTTTTGATGATGATTGTAAGGAAGCTTTTGAAAGTCTAAAGAAAGCCTTAACAACTGCTCCTGTAGTTGAACCTCCTGATTGGAATTTGCCTTTTGAAATTATGTGTGATGCTAGTGATTTTGCTGTGGGCGCTGTTCTTGGACAGCGAGTAGATAAGAAATTGAATGTTATTCATTATGCTAGCAAAACTCTTGATGCTGCTCAAAGAAATTATGCTACAACTGAAAAAGAATTATTAGCTGTAGTGTTTGCTTGTGATAAGTTTAGATCCTATATTGTTGATTCAAAAGTTACAATTCATACTGATCAGGCTGCAATTAGATACCTTATGACAAAGAAAGATGCTAAGCCGAGGCTTATTAGATGGGTACTTCTTTTGCAAGAATTTGATCTGCATATTATAGATAGGAAAGGTGCTGATAATCCTGTTGCTGATAATTTGTCTAGATTGGAAAATATTACTTATGATCCTGTTCCTGTTAATGATAGTTTTCCAAATGAACAATTGGCTGTAATAAAGGTGAGCTCGCGAGATAGTCCTTGGTACGCTGATTATGCTAACTTTATTGTATCCAAGTACTTGCCTCCAACCTTTTCAGCTCAGCAAAGGAGGAAATTCTTTTATGACTTGAGGCATTATTTTTGGGATGACCCACACTTATATAAAGAAGGAGTGGATGGTATTCTGCGAAGATGTGTTCCTGAATATGAACAACAGGAAATATTGAGTAAATGTCATGGTAGTTTTTATGGAGGACATCACGCTGGAGATAGGACCGCACAAAAGGTTCTACAATCAGGTTTTTATTGGCCAACTCTCTTCAAAGATGCAAGGAAGTTTATTTTATCTTGTGATGAATGTCAAAGGGTTGGTAATATCTCCAGACGCAATGAAATGCCTATGAATTATACTCTTGTTATTGAACCATTCGATTGTTGGGGATTTGACTTCATGGGTCCTTTCCCTTCTTCAGAAGGTAACACTCATATACTTGTCGCTATTGATTATGTTACTAAATGGGTGGAAGCCATACCTACAAAAAGTGCTGATGGTGAGACCTCTTTAAGAATGCTTTTAGATATTATTTTTCCTAGATTTGGAGTTCCTAGATATATTATGACTGATGGAGGTTCTCATTTTATTCATGGTGGTTTCAGAAAAAACTCTTGCTAAATATGGTATTAATCATAGAATTGCTTCTGCTTATCATCCTCAAACTAGTGGGCAAGTAGAATTATCAAATAGAGAGATTAAATCTATCTTGCAAAAGACTGTTAATAAATCTAGAAAGAATTGGGCTATTAAATTGAAAGAAGCACTATGGGCTTATAGAACTGCTTATAAAAATCCCATGGGCATGTCACCGTATAAAATGGTTTATGGAAAAGCTTGCCATTTACCTTTAGAACTAGAGCATAAAGCTTACTGGGCTGTGAGAGAACTAAATAAAGATCCTAAACTTGCCGGTAAGAAGAGATTGCTACAATTGAGTTCTCTAGATGAATGGAGGAGTGAAGCTTATGAAAATGCTAAACTCTTTAAAGAGAAAGTTAAGAAATGGCTTGATAGAAGAATTATTAAGAGAGAATTTAATGTTGGAGATAAAGTCCTATTGTATCGGTCTCGTCTCAGATTTTTTGCAGGGAAATTACTCTCAAAATGGGAAGGACCATATGTTATTGATGAGGTGTATCGATCAGGAGCAATTAAAATTAGCTCTCTGCAAGGTAATGCCACACAAGTGGTGAATGGACAAAGACTCAAGCATTATATCTCGGGTGATTCTTATAATGAAGATGTTGATGTTATTCAAGTGGTAACTCCGGAAGCCTTCATCAAAGGCCAAGTTGACAGTCCTGCAGAGTCCGACTTTGAATAGGTAACAGTTCTGGTAAGAAAAAGTCCGCGTTTAACTTTCCGAACAATGTTTTTGCAACTTTTGGAAAATATGAAAAATTACGAGATCGAAACGGAGTGGAGGAGACGCACGAGGGCGTGCCCCCACAGGCCGGCACGGGCCCCAGCCTGGCCACGCCGCCCTGTGAGGAGGGCCCCTCGTCGCCCTTCTCCGACTCTGGTTCGACCTGGTACTTTCCGTTTGTCATGAATTTTTTTGCTATATAATCCCCCGGACCCCTGGAGGTCCGTATATCGTTTTCTCGACGTGTTTTGTTTCGAGTTGTTTCTGGCAGGATCGACGTCGGATCTAGAGCCACCATGTCTTCGTCGGGAACTCCGAAGGACAGCTTCCTTGAAGACGTCGTCAACCCGTACATGAGCGAGTTGAAGATGCACCCCAAGGAATGGTTGCTCGTCAATGGGGAGTTGCAGATTGAAGATGTTCGGGGTCCTAAGGGAGAAGGAAGTTTGGAAGACAGGATGGAGAAGATAGAACAAGAGGTCTTTAACTACAAGAAGATGGCTGAGCGTGAAGTGGACATCTTCCACAAGATCGTGTCTGAACTCATTGATGAACACGAGAAGGAGACTGCAAAGCTGTGGAGCGACATCCTCTCACTTCACGACACTACCAACAAACTCCAAGCTCAGCTCTATGATGTTCAGAATCAAAACTGTGAGTATGAAAATAGGTTTAAACACATAAGCTATGCTGCTAGTTTCAGGATCCCTGAGACCAAGATGTCGTTTGTTGATGGAGTGCCTCTTCCTTGGAAGTCTGATGATGGGAAGAATTCACCACCGCCGGAAGAGTAATTCATCATCGGTATTGGCATCCCCTTGGTTTGTTCCAAGCTTGGGGGAGTGCCGCGGTATCATATCATCACTATCTTTTATCTATTTACTTTCAAGTAGTGTCATATCATGAGTAGGGAAGTTATCATATAAGATGTGTTGCGGTATGGAAGTATCTCTCTTTAGTTGGTTATCTATGTATCCCTTGGTGTGAGTTATCATTATGGAATATTAATGAGAAGTCTTATCATCTACATATTGCACATCTTATTCTAGTTTGCAATCTCTATTATATGATTGATCTTGTTGTTAGTATTGGTATCACTTTGGGAGCATTGAGTAAATCTATTTGGTTTTGGCAAACTTAGCATTGGTCAATAGTAACAACACCTTGAGTTTAAGTAGAGAAGAGAAAGTACATGTAGATATGTTATTATCTTTCTTGTTAGTTCTTGGCTTAGTATTCTGAAGTTAAAATTGTTTGTGCTTACAAGTAAGATGCATGATTGTTTCTATCACATGTAGATTTGTTTGTTTCCCTCAACTCTTATGCTTGCTAACTAACCTTGCTAGCCAAAGACCTGTACCGAGAGGGAATACTTCTCGTGCATCCAAACCTTTAAACCAAACCTATGCCACCAGTGTCCACCATAACTACCCATTATGTGGTATTTCCCTGCCATTCCAAGTAAATACTTCATGTGCTACCTTTAAATAATTCAAAAGCTATTACTTCTTATTTGTGTCAATGTTTTATAGCTCATGAGGAAGTATGTGGTGTTTTATCTTTCAATCTTGTTGGGCAGCTTCCACTAATGGACTAGTGGCTTCATCCACTTATCCTATAATTTTGCAAAAGAGCTGGCAACGGGGTTCCCAGCCCCAATTAATCAACCTTCATTAATAACTCTCTTCACATGTTTTGCCCTGATTCATCAGTAAGCAACTTAATTTTGCAATAGACACTCCTCCATGGTATGAGATTGTTGGAAGGCACCCGAGATTCGGTTAGCCATGGTTTGTGTAAGCAAAGGTTGGGGGGAGTGTCATCCTTAAATAAACTAAAGTACATGTGTAAACAAAAGAGAAGAGGGATGATCTACCTTGCTGGTAGAGATAACGTCCTTCATGGGAGCCGCTCTTTGGAGGTATGTTTGGCAAGGGGGTTAGAGTACCTGCTACCATTCGTTGACAACAACAAACACCTCTCAAAACTTTACTTTTATGCTCTCTATATGATTTCAAAACTTGAAAAGCTCTAGCACATGATTTAATCCCTGCTTCCCTCTGCGAAGGGCTTGTCTTTTACTTTATGTTGAGTCAGTAAACCTATTTCCATCCATCTCAAGCAAGCATTTGAGTTGTTGTGATCCAACCATCTATATTGTGATCTATTTCATCATGTCTTTTATTCTTCCTTGTTTAGTACATATTTTATCTGAATGAATATAGCTTTGAAAGTTATCAATGATTATGAGGAGATTACTATGATTGAGTATGCAAGTTTACCATAAGCTTTAATATGAGAGCGCTGCTCAATAGATGAGTATAATCTGTTAACTATTCTCTGACCAAGAACAAAGTTTGCCATCACCAATTATGATTCCTTATGCACCTTTATTTGTGATTACCTTCTACTTGTTTCAAGTTGAATTATGTGAGGAAGTTGTCTACTAGAATGCCTTGTGTGAGTTAATATTATGCTTCTTGTCTGTATTTTATTTATCGACTCTTCACTCCATAAACATGTGGTCTTGTTTACTGAGCTCAGTTTCGCTTGGGGACAAGCGAAGTCTAAGCTTGGGGGGAGTTGATACGTCCATTTTGCATCACTATTTTATATCATAATTTGCTGTTATTCATTGATATATTTCATATTTGGAGATGATACTTATGTTATTTCATCTATTTTGCATGTTTCATGATTATTTGAGGATCACGCACCGGAGCCAGGATTCTGCTGGAAAAAGCACCGTCAGAATGCAATATTTCGGAAGATCAACAGTTGACGGAAATTATATGAAAAATCCTATTTTTCCAGATGACGAAGGGAGCCAGAAGGGGGAGCCGAGGGGACCCGAGGTGGGCCCACCTCATAGGCCGGCGCGGCCCAAGGCCTGGCCGCGCCGCCCTGTGAGGAGGGGGCCCACAGCCCCCTCTCGCCTCCTTTTCTTCGCGTATGTCTTCGTCCCGAAAACCTAAGCCCCAGAGGATAGTCGCGAAGAGTCACAGCTGCCTCTGCGGGGCGGAGAACACCAGAGAGAAAAGAGCTCTCCAGCAGGCTGAAATCTGCCGGGGAAATTCCCTCCCGGAGGGGGAAATCGACGCCATCGTCACCATCATCGAGCTGGACATCATCTCCATCATCATCTCCATCATCATCATCATCATCATCATCACCACCATCTCCACCGCTGCACTTCGTCACCGCTGTAACAATTTGGGTTTGATCTTGATTGTTTGATAGGGGAAACTCTCCCGGTGTTGATTTCTACTTGTTATTGATGCTATTGAGTGAAATTATTGAACCAAGGTTTATATTCAGATTGTTATTCATCATCATATCACCTCTGATCATGTTCCATATGATGTCTCGTGAGTAGTTCATTTAGTTCTTGAGGACATGGGTGAAGTCTAAATGTTAGTAGTGAATTATGTTGGTTAGTATTCAATGTTATGATATTTAAGTTGTGGTGTTATTCTTCTAGTGGTGTCATGTGAACATCGACTACATGATACTTCACCATTTATGGGCCTAGGGGAGTGCATCTTGTATTCGTTTGCTAATTGCGGGGTTGCCGGAGTGACAGAAACCTAAGCCCCTGTTAGTATATCGATGCAGGAGGGATAGCAGGATCTCAGATTTTAAGGCTGTGGTTAGATTTATCTTAGTTACTTTCTTGTAGTTGCGGATGCTTGCAAGGGGTATAATCACAAGTATGTATTAGTCCTAGGAAGGGCGGTACATTAGCATAGGTTCACCCACACAACACTTATCAAAACAATGAAGATTAATCAGCTATATGAAGCGAAAGCACTAGACTAAATTCCCGTGTGTCCTCAAGAACGTTTGGTCATTATAAGTAAACAAACCGGCTTGTCCTTTGTGCTAAAAAGGATTGGGCCACTCGCTGCAATTATTTCTCTCGCACTTTACTTACTTGTACTTATTTCATCCGCTATATCAAAACCCCCTGAATACTTGTCTGTGAGCATTTACAGTGAATCCTTCATCGAAACTGCTTGTCAACACCTTCTGCTCCTCGTTGGGTTCGACACTCTTATTTATCGAAAGTACTACGATACACCCCCTATACTTGTGGGTCATCAGTGGTAGGTGGATCTCACTCCTAGGCCCTTGGGGGTTTCTATTTGTTGCTTGAGCATTAGCTAGCTCTGCGACCCTCAACATTGCTTAAAAATTGCGACAGTCCTTCTGCAGATGTCCTGACTGTCTCTTCCCATTACTGTTGTTGGGGGGATAACCCCCGGTATGCCAAAGGCATGCCAAACCGGATGGTTTGAGCCATCGAGATACCGGTTTAATATTCTTACCGGAAGGTAAAGATAAGAGTTTGGGCTAAGTGAAGCTAAGCCGGTATCCCAAGGGGGTATGCCGGAACCCGGTAAAGAAGATACCGGAGAGAAGGGCCTGTCGGCAGGACTGGTCAAAGATTCTCTTCAGAGCAAGAAGACAAGGATGAGCTAAGCAAAGTGGCTTTAATCAGAGCCCTGGCGCCAAAGAGAGAGATGACGCTGAAAGAAGCCGGAGGACGTCAGCGTTCCTGATTAAAGAGGACTCCGGCGTCATCTATGATTAAAGTAGCTTTGTAAAGTAGTTTGTCCAGTCAAAGATGCCATTAGGGTTTCTTGTTCTGTAAGCCACCCTCTCCCCTATATAAGGAGAGGGGGTACTGCCTCTTACAGGCGCGTGTCCACAGAGGAGATTAGACGATAGAACCTGTATTCAAGCACTTGTAACCATGTTAAGATCAATGAAGTAAGCGATCTAGTGAAGAGTTCTTCCTCTTGTCTCTCTTCTTGCATACCGGCCTTTGGTTGTGTTCTTGAGGAAAGCATCCGGAAGTTCATCCCATCTAGTCGCAAACCCTCCCCCGAATCCTCTAGCGTCCATTCGGCCCCAATCTAAGCCATCCTATGGCATCTGCTCGTTCGCCACGACGACAGTTGGCGCCCACCGTGGGGCATGAAGTGGCGCATGAAGGAGTTCACATTCGGGCGGGCATCCTCGAGATCTCCGGCGAGCGTACGGTGTCCGCGCTCGTGCAGCGCATCTACGCCATGGACTTCATCAACGACAACGCGGGCTGCTTCGCCAACGGCGGCATCTTCCCCAAGAACGGCCGCATCATCGAGTTTGGCAGCCACCGCGTCTACTTCGGCACCGTCCCTGTGCGCCGGCGCCTCTCGCCGGTGCTGGTGGCACCGGACCCGCCAAGATGGCTCTGTGCTGGCCGTGCCGCCGGCAGCGTCGAGGTAATGATGACCGGCGTGGTTGGTGCAGGAAAAGAAGCTGTGGGTGAAGGAGCTGGTCGTGCGGTTTCGACCCGTGCGGCCAAGCCACCGCTGGAGCGCGACGCAGGCGCAGCGGGAGCATCATCCGCGCCACCGGAAACACCGCTCCAAGCGGCGATGAACGTCCTCGCCACCCCCATCGCGCAGAACATCGACCCGGCAGCGGCTCAGGCGGAGCTGGAGGCGCAGCGCCAGAAGGTGCTCGAGACCGGCAAGGACATTGTCCGGGCGCAGCGCGAGCTGAACCTAACCTTACGTGAGTATAACGCTGCCCATGGCTTTGCTTCTGTTAGCGCTCATGCTGCTAGGATGCCGGAGAACCGGCTGAAAGCTCGCAACCTAGATCAGGATTTGCGCAAAGAAATTCTTGCCGGCAAAAGTACCTCTGCATCTGTTAGCATCGTGGAAAAACCTAAGTACAGTAGCCCGGATAAAACTATAAAAGCTGCAAAAGCTGCAGTAGAGCTGTGTGAATCGCTTTCCGGAGATGCTTTGGCAAAACAGCAAGAGCGTGTTAGAGAGCTGCTAGAAACTATTGAGCAGCAGAATGCTGAGCAACTGGCTAAGCTGAACAAAGCCGCGGCCTCAAAATCCGCGCGTTCAACAAAGAACGCCGGAAGCAAGTCCCATGGGCAGGCATCGTCCCCCCATCCGGACAGAAGAAGAGAAAAAGAGATGAATGCACAGCAGATGACTGTGTACGATCCGGTTCTTGCCGGAAAACAACAAGCCGGGCAACATGATGCCGGTAGAAAAAGCCAAGGGGCAGAACGAGGTTACGCCAGAGGAGGCTATGCCGGAAACAATCATGCCGGTAGACATGAGACCGGGCAAAATTATCGAGCTGCAAGGGCAGCGTATGAGGAGATGCCACCACCAAGGTACCGGCAGGCAAGAGCCGCGGAACCGGAAAGATACGGAGAGGGAGATTCTGAGGTAGAGCGAACAAGAGTCTACCGGAATCCCTTGGGAGATCGCCTGGGGAAAGATGTTTGCCAGACCAGGATGCGAGGCACAGGCTGGACAGAGTACATCTTTCCGAAATGATCGAATCTGAGGGTCCTCCTGGCCCAAAATGTTTTGGCCCACGAATCATGGGAGAGGAGCCACCGGTACGCAATTTCCAGCTGCCTCGAGACACAAAAACGTATGATGGCACGACCAAGCCGGAAGATTGGCTGGCGGACTATGTCACAGCTGTTTATGTAGCTGGTGGTGGAGTAAACCGGCGTTGGGCGGTGAGAATCATACCGTCCTACCTGGTAGGCCCTGCACGGATTTGGCTTAACAACTTGCCGGCAGGAAGCATAAACGGATGGCTGGACTTTGAGGAAGCCTTCGTGAACAACTTCAGTAGCACTTACAAGAGGCCAAACCGGCCCCAGCAGCTCGCTTTATGCCAGCAACGTGCCGGTGAGACAGACAGAGATTATCTCACCCGGTGGAACTCAACAAGAAACACATGTGAAGGAGTGATTGAAACACAAGCAATTGCTTGGTTCAGTCAAGGATGCCGGAGAGGATCACCGCTGTGGCAAAAGCTGCAGAGAAGCATGCCAGCAACTTTGGCAGAGATGATACGTGTGGCGGACAGCTATGCATTGGGAGACCCATTGCAACCAGCAGAACAAGCTGAGCCGGAGCAGCGACAGGAACAATACCGGGACAACCGGAACCACAAGAGAAGGGAAGATTTCCCGGATCGAAGGTACGCTCCACAGCACGTTGCTGCCGTGCAAGAAAATTATGACGCCGGCGGCAGCCAAAGGCAAAAAACCGGATCGCAGCCATGGGCGGGTCCAAAAAAGCAGTGGGTCGAAAAGAAACCCTGGGGCCAGAAAAAGAATTGGCAGGAACCCGTAAAATACACCATGGAATCCGCCATGGATCAACCTTGCCGGTGGCACACGCCGAACCCGGATCACCCGTCAAACCACCTGACGAAGGATTGTTCTTGGACTAAGTACTTGATGCAAAAGGGAGCGGTAAAGGACGCGCAGGCACAAGGGTGCTCAACAGTGTTGCCACCATCGCAAGATATGCTGCGTCAGCAACAACTACCACCACCGCCACCACTCACCGGAGCAAATGCTTTACCGGTACAGCAGCAGCCAAATAGGCAGCAGTACCAGCAAGTTAACCGGGTGGAGCAAAACGATGATCAACCACCTCCACCGGCGCCTTTAGGCCGGAATGTTTACGAGGGCCCGCATATGTGCTGTGTTGTCTTTGTCACTGAGCCAACAGACAGTCAAAGTGTGCACCGCCGCTCCATGGAGGTCAATGCTGTGATGCCGGCAGTCCCCAGATACATGCTGTGGTCAGATCAGGAAATTACCTGGTCATTTAGGGGCTGTTTGGTTCAGGGGGTATCTATTAGGGGATGAGGGCACCCCCAACCACCTGGTTAGGGGTAGCCATTTTTCTTGTTTGGTTGCAAAAATGAGATGTGGTTAGGGATAACCGATTTTTTGTTTGGTTTGAGGGAGGTGATGTGGTTAGGTTGTTGTGATGACTCTTTGGTTGAGGTGGTGAGATTACCCTTTGTATGTCACATTTAATGAACGAAAGTATTTCACAAGTTTCAAGCCAATTTTTTACAAGCGTGTATGCTCAAAATTCATATATGACCAACTTGCATATGTGTATTGTACATACTACATAAATTCATACACCACATCACTAAGGCTTGGAATTGGACGCAACTACCGTAGTAGAATAAACATTCGGCGGTTATGAAGTACTGGTCTATGTAATCAGCAATTTTACGTACAGATCAATGAAGAAATATCTGAAGCAAGCACACAAACTACAGTCCTTGAGTGAGCAACTACGGAATCAACTAGAGAGAATATTACTCCATAAAGGATGGTCTCCGAAATTGCTATGTTGCTGCCGTGAAGATTGGTCTCCAAAATCACAAATATTATTTAGATCGGGACAGCCAACAACACCACGATGTGCTCCCGGCGTTGACCATCTTCCTCAGCCGCGTGCCTTGCCTACCAGCACCCCACCTCGTGAATCAGGGCAAGCAACATCGGGATGGAGAGCCTCAGATGGACGACGAGGAGAAACGCGAGGACCTCAGATGGACGACGGCTCCAACGGCGTGGCGAGCGGCGAGCGGCCGGACGACGGCTCCAACGGCGTGGCGAGCGGCCGGCGTGGGGCGGCGTGGCGAGCGCACCGGCGAGGGCGCGATGTGGGCCGAGCTGCAGCGCGCGGCGTGGGTGGAGCTGCAGCGGCGCGGGGCGGCCGGCTCCAACGGCGTGGCGAGCGGCCGACGTGGGACGAACCTGCAGCAGCGTGGCCGGCGTGGCAAGCGGCCGGCGACCTTGCCCGCGCGCACGGCGAGCTTCGCCCCTGCCCGTGGCTCGCGCGGCCAGCGACCGTATAGGGAGGTGAGCGAGCGAAAACGTTTCGTCGGTGAGCGAGCGGAGAGTGGTTGGCCTCATCCAGCTCTTTTTGCCGGAGCAGCTCAACCAGTTTTTTGAGGCATATTTCAAGAATCTGGTTATCCCTAACCATCTCCACTCTCCAAACCAAACATGCGGCAACCACCAAAAAAGTGGTTATCCCTTGCCATCCAGTGGATAGCCACTGAACCAAACAGCCCCTTAAGGATCACCCTAAGATCATGCCGAATCCGGGTGGATACGCTCTTGTTGTGGACCCAATCATGAAAGGGCCGCAAACTCGAGTAAAATTCAGCAAGGTGCTAATAGACAACGGCAGCAGCATAAACATCATGTACAAGCACACCATGCATACGCTGGGCATAACAGAAAACATGCTTCAGCCCACGCGTACGACGTTCCACGGAATCGTTCCGGGCTTGTCCTGTGCCCCGGTAGGAAAAGTTCGGGTGGACGTAGCATTTGGAGGACGTGACAATTGCCGGGTTGAAAATGTTGAATTTGAGGTGGTAGACCTAGACAGTCCTTACCATGCGTTGCTGGGAAGACCAGCGTTGGCAGCTTTCATGGCTACCACTCATACGGCTTACCTCAAGATGAAGATGCCGGCACCTCGTGGACCCTTGACTGTGGTGGGGAACTACAAAGTCTCACTGGAAACTGCATCTGCCGGATCAAACCTAGCGGAATCGCTGGTGATCGCGGAGGAAAAGAAAAGGATGCAAACAGCGGTTGCGCTGGCTCAGTCCTCACAGTTGAGTTTAGCAGCAATGAGTGGAACCTTGGGCTCACCGGCATTCAAACCGACAAATGAAACAAAGGACATTGTGCTGGATCCGGCTTACCCAGAGCGCACCGTTCGCATCGGTGCCGGACTCGACCAAGCATAGGAAAGCGCGCTCGTCAGCTTCCTCCGTGAGAATCGGAATATCTTTGCCTGGTCAACTGATGACTTGGTAGGTGTTCCGAGGGAGCTGGCTGAGCACTCCTTGAATGTCCGAAAAGACGCCAAGCCAGTGCGGCAACCCTTGCGCCGGTTCGCTGAAGATAGGAGGAAGATTATTGGAGAAGAGGTAACCAAACTGCTTGTTGCCGGATTCATTGTGGAGGTCACGCACACAGAGTGGCTGGCCAATCCGGTAATGGTCGAAAAGAAAGAAGATGAGAACCTGGAGGCAAAAGCTCCAAAGGTGTGGCGCATGTGCATTGACTACACCAACCTAAACAAGGCTTGCCCAAGAGACCCTTTTCCTTTACCACGGATCGATCAAGTGATTGATTCAACTGCTGGGTGTGAGTTGTTGTCCTTCCTGGATGCGTATTCCGGTTTCCACCAGATTCCCCTGAAAAAGGAAGATCAAATAAAAACTGCGTTCATCACCCCGCATGGGGCTTATTGCTATGTCACTATGCCTTTTGGTTTGCGCAACGCTGGTGCAACGTACCAGCGCTGTATGCAAAAATGCTTGTTTGATCAAATCGGAAAGAATGTGCAAGTCTATGTAGACGACATTGTGATAAAAACTAAGGTAAAGAACACCTTAATCGATGACATCCGGCAAATATTCGATAACCTAAGACGGTTCCGGATGAAGCTTAATCCGGCAAAATGCACTTTCGGTGTCCCTGCCGGCAAGTTGCTCGGTTTCCTTGTGTCAAGTCGGGGCATTGAAGTCAATCCGGTAAAAATCCGGGCAATAGAAAGAATGACTATCCCACGAGAGCTAAAAGATGTGCAAAAATTTACTGGAAGCTTGGCATCGCTAAGCCGGTTCGTAAGCAGGTTGGGAGAAAAAGCGCTGCCACTCTATGCTCTGATGAAAAAATCCGACAAGTTCATCTGGACCCCTCAGGCAGACGCAGCGTTTAAAGAACTGAAAACAATGCTGGCCACAGCACCTATACTGGCTTCACCGCTAGAAAGAGAGCCTATGCTATTATACATAGCAGCAACAAACCGGGTTGTGAGCGTAGTGGTTGTGGTTGAAAGAGAAGAGGAAGGAAAAACTGTCCAGAGGCCGGTATACTACCTGAGCGAGGTGCTCTCCCTCTCAAAACAAAACTACCCTCATTTCCAGAAGATGACTTATGGCGTGTACATGGCCGCCACAAAACTCAAACACTACTTTGAAGAACATCCTATGAAGGTGGTGAGTGAAGCACCAATCTCCGATATCATGTGCAACAAGGACGCTAGCGGAAGGATTGCAAAATGGGCAATCCAAATATCACCATATGTGCCAGTGTACGAAAGAAGAGATGCCATAAAATCACAGGCTTTGGCTGATTTCCTCGTTGATTGGGCGGAGATGCAATACAAACCGCCAGATCAGAGGATAGAATACTGGAAGATGCATTTTGATGGATCCAAACTCAAAGAGGGTCTAGGAGCCGGTGTGGTGCTCACCTCACCAAAAGGAGATCACCTCCGGTATGTTTTGCAAGTACATTTCAGGGCATCGAATAATGTCGCTGAATATGAAGCTTTGATCCACAGGCTTAAGGTCGCAAAATAAATCGGTGCGCACCGGATCATTTGCTATGGAGATTCAGATCTTGTAGTACAGCAGTGTTCCGGGGATTGGGATGCAAAAGATGCCAACATGGCCTCGTACCGGTTTCACGTGCAAAAGATTGCCGGATTCTTCGAAGGGTGTGAGTTTCACCATGTGCCGCGCGCAGAAAATGAAGCCGCGGATGCTTTGTCCAAGCTGGGCTCATCTAGGCAAGAAATTCCTCCCGGAATAGCTTTGGCTCACTTAAGAGTACCATCGATCAAACCAAGCCCGGAATCGGAATCAATTTTCGTACCGGAATCGCATGCAGTACCCATGGATATCGATGAAGGGAACCCGGGGACTGCACCGGTAAACTCGGGGACTGCTCCGGCAAGCTCGGGGACTGCTGTAACCATACCGGAAGAAACGATGCTGGTAGATAGCATGGAGATAGATGCACCGGTGTTTTTAGTTCGAGAGACACCGTCGTGGGTTAAACCTATTAAGGAATTCCTGATCAACGGTATCTTGCCGGATGACGAAAATGAATCAAGGAGAATACAAAGAAGGTCCAAAGCATATACATTCATCAATGGTGAGGTGTACAAAAGAAGCGTTACCGGTGTCCTTCAAAGATATGTGGAACCGGAAGAAGGGAAAGAAATGCTTGAGGAAATTCACCAAGGAGAATGTGGGCATCATGCTTCATCAAGGGCGCTGGTAGCAAAAGTATTCCGGCATGGGTTTTATTGGCCCACTGCTTTGGAAAACGCTGAGGATTTGGTAAGAAAATGCAACGGGTGCCAGAGGTACGCCAAGCAAAATCATACCCCAAATACCTGGTTTAAAAACAATACCATTAACATGGCCGTTTGCCGTTTGGTGCCTCGATATGGTTGGCCCATTCAAAACTGCAAGGAGCAGCATGACTCACATCTTGGTTATGGTGGATAAATTCACCAAATGGCTAGAAGTGAAACCTATCGCAAAATGTGATGGGCGCACAGCGGTGAAGTTCTTGAGAGATGTCATTTTGTGGTACGGATACCCGCACAGCATCATCACTGACAATGAAACCAACTTTGCTCAAGGTGAGTTCAAAAGGTTCTGTGAGGACAACAACATCCGGTTGGATTTGTGCTCAGTGGCACACCCACAAGGCAACGGCCAAGTGGAAAGAATGAACGCTTTGGTACTTTCCGGTATCAAACCAAGACTCATTGATGCGGTGGAAAAATCACCGGGATGTTGGCTCGATGAGCTACCATCGGTACTGTGGAGTATAAGAACAACTCCAAACCGGTCTACCGGATACACTCTGTTCTTCATGGTTTATGGAGCAGAAGCGGTCATACCAACTGACATCATTCATGATTCACCAAGGGTACAGCTCTATACTGAGCAAGAGGTCAAAGAGGCCAGAGAAAATGATGTGGACTTGCTAGAAGAAGCAAGAGAGCTGGCTTTGGCAAGAACAGCCATTTACCAGCAAAACCTCAGACGCTATCATAACCGGAAGGTTAACCCGAGAGTTTTCCGGGAAGGAGATCTGGTGCTACGCCTAGTGCAGCGCACTGAAGGCCGGCATAAGCTCTTACCACCATGGGAAGGTCCCTTCATTATAAGCAAAGTGCTTCACAATGATGCATACTACTTGATCGATGCACAAGAGTGGAAAAAAGGAAAGGCGGACAGGTCCGGAGAGGAGAGCAAGCGTCCATGGAACGTAGCTCTGTTGCGTCCTTTCTACTCTTGAAGTTGTGGTGTAAGAAGTTCCTTTTTGTACCTTACATGCTATGAATAAAAGATGTCGGAACCTTGAATGAATCTCGGGGACTACCCCAACTTAAGTTGCATGTAACTTGTTTATTTTTTCAGTTTACCGGTTGCTTATTGAACGTTTTTTCTTTCCGGTTTAGTAGTGTGCTAAATCCTACCGGAGTCTTCGACTTTGCTGCTGTCCGCAACCCGGCTTCATGGCAAGCAAGATAAACCGGTAGGGGATAAGCACATGAACTGCGAAGAGGGAGAGCAGGAAAGAACAATCCGGAAAATTTAACTAACCCCGGTTAAACCGGTTTTTTGCAAAATTTCGAAGTTATTTCTAAGTTCAAGAAAATGCTCGTTTGGTGAAAGAACCTTGTGCTCATACGCCAAAGAACGCCCAGAGAAGGCAGGCAGAGCCAAGGCAAAAGAACCAAGTGTGCATCGAATTGGATGCGGAAACAATTTGGAAATCTTTGCAGTGCAGGATAAAAGCAAAACCAAAAGCAAATATGCTAAGGCAAACTTAAGATAATTAACTACCGGTATAACTTACCGGCATAAAATGTTGTGCGGCAACCAAAAGCGGACTTAAAGTTTTACATCATAAGCCCCGGCATACCGGGGCAGAATTTAACAGAACATTGTTTCGAGACACGCAGGACCAAACAGCATGATACAGGTAAATCTTCAGACAGGTAGATAATCAGGCAGCGGGGGCTTCAGGAGGGGCGTCGCCAGCACCAGCGTCGCCCAGAGGCTCCTCCTCGGCTTCATCCTCCTCCTCGTCGAGATAATCTTTGACGTCAGGAGGGGGAGGGATGAAGGTGCGCATATCGGCGTACTCCGCGATGTGGTACGCGCGATCCTGCCGCTTAGCGGTGAGAATCGGGTCCAGATCGGTTTCCGCGCCTTCGCGCACTCCGGTAAGGGCATCCAGGTTCAGCTCCGGGTACCAGGAGCAAGCGACGCGGAGGGCAGAGTCTACTCCAGCGCGGGCAGCAGAACACTGCCACTCGCGGATCCTCTTGCCGGCGCCCTTGAGACGGTCGCTGATGAGGGAGAAAGTATCCGGCACCTCCTCGCCAGGCCACAGAGTCCTGAAGAGCTGGGTAGCTACATCAGGAATGTCAGATAAGTGGCGATCTATGGCGCGCATGTGAGACACCCGCGCGTTCAGCGTGACCAGATGGTCATAGGGGGTCCATGGCACGGCAAGATTCGCTTGGCCCTGGGCAGTGCGGCGCTCGTCAACCTTCTTGACAGCGTACTTCTGAGAGTCCGGAAAGAGGCCTGTGCAAAGAAAGAAAAAGGCTAAGGAAGGGAATCCGGAAGAAAATGCAACCGGAAGGAAAGA
The DNA here is from genome assembly GCF_019359855.2 of Lolium perenne. Classification (NCBI taxonomy): domain Eukaryota; kingdom Viridiplantae; phylum Streptophyta; class Magnoliopsida; order Poales; family Poaceae; genus Lolium; species Lolium perenne. The sequence continues at coordinate 335,299,156 of NC_067247.2, forward strand.
TAGCGAGAAGAAAATGCGATCGGAAGAAAAAAGGCTTGCGGGCAGTAGTCAGAAAGCGCAAAGGAAAAGGACTTACGATAGGCAAGTGTGTCGGTTTGCAACACCAGCCTGTTGCACTCCTTCTGCTCCTCCTCCAGCCGCGCAGCTTTCTCCTCGGCAACCTTCTGGGTTTTGGCCAGCTCCTCCAGCTCAGCTAGCAACACCGAGTTGGCGTTGCCGGCATCTTCAAGAGCTTCATCCATCTTGGCCGCTGCATCAGTTTCGGCAGCTTTGAGGGCCTTGGCATGATCAAGCCCCAGCTGGATGAGCTGGGACTTGAGCTCCTGGTAGCTGGTCTTCTGGGCGCTCAGCTCCTCCTGATGCCGCCGGATGAGCTGGTCCTTCTCCCCTGCAACCCGGAAAAGAAGGTGTTAACAAGATTGTGCTGGTAAAGACGAAAAGAAAACCAAGTTAACAGGAGAAAGGAAAAAATTGTACGTTGGGCGGCAGCGAGCTGCTCCTTGAGAGCCTCAATGGAAGCTTCCGGGATCACTGTTAAGCAAAAGTTATAAATGTCAGAAGGAAAAAAGGGTTCCAGTAAAAAGATGCCGGTGGTACAAAAATTACCTTGGCACTTGTCATGTGCCTCAGCGAGGTCCCGGTGTTCCCATAGGAGCTCCTCAAAGAGGGCCTTCCGAGCGTCAGCCGTGAGCTGTTCAACAAAAAGAGATTAGATAAGTTTTGCGCTAAGAACAGAGTTCTTAACCCGAAACTCGGGGACTGGCGGTGCTAGTTTCGCGCGTTTTAAGATAACTTTTGCGCTAAGAACAGAGTTCTTAACCCGAAATTCGGGGACTGGCAGTGCTAGTTTCACGCGTTTTAAGATAAGTTTTGCGCTAAGAACAAGGTTCTTAACCCGAAACTCGGGGACTGGCAGTGCTAGTTTCGCGCGTTCTAAGATAAGTTTTGCGCTAAGAACAAGGTTCTTAACCCGAAACTCGGGGACTGGCAGTGCTAGTTTCGCGCGTTCTAAGATAAGTTTTGCGCTAAGAACAAGGTTCTTAACCCGAAACTCGGGGACTGGCAGTGCTAGTTTCGCGCGTTTTAAGATAAGTTTTGCGCTAAGAACAAGGTTCTTAACCCGAAACTCGGGGACTGGCAGTGCTAGTTTCGCGCGTTTTAAGCTAAGTTTTGCGTTAAGAACAAAGTTCTTAACCCAAAACTCGGGGACTGGTAGTGCCGGTTTCACGCTAAGTTTTTAAGTTAAAGTTTTGTGCTAAAAGCTGCGCTCTCACCACAAAACTCGGGGACTGGGAAGATAGACAAGAGAGAAACCGGCATGAAACTAAAGAAAAGATAGAAAAAAATCCGGAAGCAAAGAAACCGGTAAATGTTGAAAAGAGTTAGTAAAGCGTACCATCAAGTTGTTCGTGGCGTCATACCACGCGCTGTCGAGCTCCTTCACGGCGCTGCGAAGCCGCATGAAGTGCTCCTCGGAAGACCGGTCCCCAATAGGGTCAGGTGCCGGCAGCCTGTCCTTGCCCAAACCGCGGGTCGCCGGAGTCATGTCTGCGGCGTTCCACTTCTGGGCGTAGGGCAGAAGATGCCCCAGGTCCCGGCCTCTGCGCTGGAACTCAGTGATACGGCCAAGAAGGCCGGTGGCCTTCGTGGCGGTATCCCCGGCGGCCTTGGAGACGTGCAGCACCAGGGGGCTGCCGTCGCCGGAAGGGGCGCTGGAGGCCGTCGCCTTCCCCTTGATGAGCTTGGAGATCTTGGGCGGCGGCGCGGTTGGAGCAGCCCTGGAGGGCTTGGTGCGAGGAGCATCTGGCGGTGGCATTAGAATGGTTCGTGGAGAAGGGGGAGCGCTAGGCGCGTCACCCGGGTTGGAACCTTCCGGCGCGGAAGTTTCCGGCACGGAAGTTGTCTTCTTTTCAAGGACGGGAGGAGCCGAAGGCTCCGCCCGCCCGGCAGCTTTTTCCTCGGCGCCGATGTTGCTGGCGCCGGTATCCAGGTTCTCTGGGAGGAAGGAAAGATCCTCCTCCGTGCGGTGATCTGATGATGAAGGGGCCGCACGCCCCGAACTTGTTGTGCCCCCCGAAAGGGAGGCAGAGGTGTTGCCGGCACCAGATGGTGCCGGGCTTGAACGAGGAGGAGGGGTTGAGGTCCTTGCGGAACCTTCAGAGCCCGATGGCCTTGAGCCAAGCTTGAGCGCGGGGCTGAGAGAAAGAAAGAAAGATAGTTGGAGAAAAGCAACCGGAAAAAGAACTTGGCAAAAAGAGGCAAGAAAGTAAGAAACTTACCCGGAGGCAGTCGGCATCTGCTTGCGCCCGTAGCGGCGCACGCCCACTTCCTTCTCCCCCAAGGGCTCAGTCCGGAAGCGCTTGGAGGGAGGGGCCTGGCTGGAACCGGCATCAGAGGCCGGCAGCTTGTTCTTTTGGCCCTGGGCCATGAGTTTGTCCACGAACTCATGGCCGGCCTCGGCGCGCAGGGGCGGCGCGTGCTCGTGGATCTATAAGTTAAACATAGCTAAGAAGAAATTCGCAAGAAAGCAATAACGGAGAAGTATAAGAAACCGGAAAAGAAAATACCTCAAGCATGGACAGGTCATCGGAGGACCCGGTTGGCTTCGATGGAGACCGGCCAAGGCGCGCAGCCGGAGTCTTGCCCATCTTCAGGTCCTTCCAACGAATGTAAGGATCTGGGTCGAAGGAGTCAAGGGCGCGCTTCACGCAGATCCCACGCCGCTCTGCTTGGATGAGGGGGAAGCGGTCCTTGGCCTGAAACACGAAAAAAGAGGGTTAACAAGAGCAAAAGTTACCGGCAAAATCAACCCTAATTGCATAATCTCTTACTTCTTGGGTCGGAGGGTTAGTAGTGCTGAGGGGAAGGAGGCCCCATTCCCATTCAAACGGCATAGCAGTTTGGCAGATTTGCTTGGCCTTGCGGACAACATCCTTCTTGCTAAGGGGACGGCCTGTGATCTTGGTGGGATCGCCAGGACCGTACATCTCGCTCATCCTATGCACACGGCGCTTCAGAGGAAGCACCCGGCGTGAAATAAAGGTGCGGATGATATCATCCGAGCAGATGTTGGTCTCCTTCTTCAAAGAGGCCATGAAGCGTACTACCCGGTTGGTTTCGGCATGATCCGTCTTCGGGTTATAGCTCCAATTGGCTCTACTAGGAGGCCCCACTTGGAACGGCGGAAGATCGATGAGATTTGCGCGGCCGTTGTTCTTCACATAGAAAAAAGTTCCTTGCCAGGCGCGGCAGGACTCGAGGCCGGTGAACTTAAAGAAAGTGCTCCCTTGGCGGGAGCCGACGATGCAAGACCCGCACTCCACGGGCGGCTTGGGTTTAGGAATTTCCTTGCCCTGAACGGAATTAATCCGCAGAGCAAAGAAGCGGGCAAACGTCTCACGAGTGGGACGAATGCCGATGTAGGCCTCCATGAAGGTGGCGAAGCAAGAAAGGTAAAAGATGGCATTACCAGGAAGGTGGTGAGGTTGGAGTTCATAGAAATTTAAGAACTCCCGGAAAAAAGGAGAGGCAGGAAGGCCGAAGCCACGCTCAAAATGAGCAAGAAAAACAACATGTTCACCGGGCTGGGGCTCCGGTTCAATTTCGTCATCGGGAATCCGGCAGGTTACTCCTTCCGGAATCCTGCGGGACCGGTATAACCAATCGATCTCATATTCAGTAACATTGGAGCCCATCCAGGCTCCACGAGTAATGGGGGAGGGCTCTCCACCGGATGATTCGCTAGAGCTACTCGTTTCTGGGTGGCTACCGGATGCTTGGCTAGAGCTACCGGATTCTAGATGGCCACCGGACTCTTGGCGGCTACCGGGTCCCTGCTGGTTGCCGGAATCGGTATCCGTCGGATCTGAAGCCGTGGATTCGCCAGTAGATTGTCTACGACGGTTAACGGAGAGGGAAGAAGAAGAAGCAGAGGAAGATTCCTCGCCAGACATTGGTTTGGGAGGCGAAAAAACAGAAATCCCACACTTGAACCCCGCGCGAAGATCTACGAGTAAGAAGAAAATCAAAGAAAAAAGAGGAAATAAGAACACCATCGACCCAAGATCTAGAAAGCAAGCAGATGGCAAGCAAAGTGAGATTGGCACTAACCTTGAGCGGCGCAGTCGCTGGGGAAGACGTTCGCCGGTGAAGGAGCGGACCTACAGTCGCCGACGAGCACCGTCGACGGCGAGGCGAAGAAGGACACGAAGAAGCAAGAATGCAGCGGGCGCGACGAAGGTGCTGCAGAAGATTCCCGCACGACGAGGTCCGGCGGAAGCGCGGCGTGAGTTCGCCGGGCGACGGAGCTCGAGCAAACGACGGCGGACGAAGAGCGGCGAAGGCGCAGAGGCGAGGAGCACTGTGCGCGAAGGTTGGGGAATGCGAGAAGAGGAAGAAGAAAGGGCAGTTGTCCTTATAAAGAAGAGAAGAGGTGGGCCGAAAACCGCCGGGCCGCGGCGGTTCGCCTCGCGGCCCGCGACGGTTCGCACCACGGGCCGCCACGTGGCGAGGAAGTACACGCGAGAAAATGGGAAGCCACACGGGGGCACACACAGGATCCCAAGTGGCTAGTGGGATCCGCAGTGGTGCATTTAATGAGCGCGCGGGAGTCGAAGCGAAGTGACAACTGACACTGGCGCGACAGCTAACAGTGCGCATGTCACTGACAGGCGCGGGGCCCAAAATATTCTCGACTTCGCCGAGGAAAGAGTAAATGCGAATGATACCGGAGAAAAGAGATGCCGGAAGATGCCTTGCAAAGAGAGAAAAGACAAATAAGGGCAAAGATGCCGGATCCAAGCTCAAAGCCGGAGAGATTAAACCGGTATCCTAAAAACATGAAAACCTGGCATGGTCTGTAGGATAGAATCCGCCAGACTATACCAGCTTCGGGGACTAATGTTGGGGGGATAACCCCCGGTATGCCAAAGGCATGCCAAACCGGATGGTTTGAGCCATCGAGATACCGGTTTAATATTCTTACCGGAAGGTAAAGATAAGAGTTTGGGCTAAGTGAAGCTAAGCCGGTATCCCAAGGGGGTATGCCGGAACCCGGTAAAGAAGATACCAGAGAGAAGGGCCTGTCGGCAGGACTGGTCAAAGATTCTCTTCAGAGCAAGAAGACAAGGATGAGCTAAGCAAAGTGGCTTTAATCAGAGCCCTGGCGCCAAAGAGAGAGATGACGCTGAAAGAAGCCGGAGGACGTCAGCGTTCCTGATTAAAGAGGACTCCGGCGTCATCTATGATTAAAGTAGCTTTGTAAAGTAGTTTGTCCAGTCAAAGATGCCATTAGGGTTTCTTGTTCTGTAAGCCACCCTCTCCCCTATATAAGGAGAGGGGGTACTGCCTCTTACAGGCGCGTGTCCACAGAGGAGATTAGACGATAGAACCTGTATTCAAGCACTTGTAACCATGTTAAGATCAATGAAGTAAGCGATCTAGTGAAGAGTTCTTCCTCTTGTCTCTCTTCTTGCATACCGGCCTTTGGTTGTGTTCTTGAGGAAAGCATCCGGAAGTTCATCCCATCTAGTCGCAAACCCTCCCCCGAATCCTCTAGCGTCCATTCGGCCCCAATCTAAGCCATCCTATGGCATCTGCTCATTCGCCACGACGACAACTGTCGAGGTAGAAATGCATCTCACACGCGGCCCGTTCATCATATCTTCGGGCGTTACAAAAGGTCTCTGAAACCTTTGTCCGCTGTTTTGCCTGTTATTCCGAGAGTCATCCCTGTTATCGCCTCGCTGATCGTTACTCCTTTGATAATCATCTCGACTATTTCCTCCAGTATTTCCTCAGAAACCAGCCGATATTTGTCCAGGCGCGTCATAACTCGAAAACTGCCGAGAGAATCGTCGTCTATTTTGGAAGTTTCGACTGCGGTCCTCCTCTGGTGACCTATGTCGCTTATAGTGGACAGCGTCTTCTCCGTCCGCCCATCTGTTTGCTATCTCCATTAAAGCTGATACTGTCCTTGGGTTTGTTCACCCCAAGTCCTCGACGAAATCATTGAATTCCTGCCACGAACGTATCTATTGCCCTCTCGTCAGATATGTTCTCTGCCGAGTTTTTGATAATGTTCCACCTCTGGATATATTTCCTCATTGACTCATCATGCTTTTGTCGACATGATCTCAACTCTTCTAATGATGCAGGTTTTTTGCAGGTGGATCGAAAATTCTTGACGAACACATCCTCAAAACTGTCCCAGCTATCGATGGAACCTAGAGGAAGCTTCTTGATCCAAGATCTTGCGGCTCCACTTAAGTGTACTTGAATGCTCTGCATGGCTGTTGCTCTGGTTCCGCCTATCAGTTTCACCGTCTCGAGGTAATCGACCAGCCAATCCTCGGGATCTTGCAGACCATCGAATTTTTTGAAATTATCAGGTAACTTAAACCCTGAAGGAACTCGAGTTTTCCGGACCATTCTTGTAAAGCACGGTAGCCCACACATATCCTCGTCATCTATCTCTGGGGAATGCCGATTTTCTCTTCTATTTTGTCGTGCTCTGTCCACCCGTGCTTGTGCTGCTGTGTCTCTTGCTCCACTTGTTCTTTCGGGACCTGGTACTGCTGCAGTGGGTCGTGGACTATTTTGCCTTGCTGATCCTTCGGGAGGTGTAGCTGCGAATGCTGCTCCCATGGCTCCACACCCTGCCATGGCCATGTTATACAACGCTTCTCTTGGATCTCCGGGAGGTGGCTTGGACGCTAGGATGAAAGCTTGCGTTGCCATATATCCCGCTTCCGGTGTTTTGGGAATAATATTCCCCCTCGTGTCGATTGACATAAAAGACATGTCGAGGTTTTGAACCAAGTTTTCTCTCTCTGCTTCAGGTATATTTTGCAGACGAGATCTCGCTCTCCTTCGAGCTTTCCTATGACTATCTCCCGAAGTTCCTGAATGTCGGCTTAGCTCTGCCCTTCGCCTGCTTGATGCGGAGGCTGCTTCCTGCCTCCTGTCCAACTCGATTTTCTGTTTCTCGAGCTCCCTCCTGATACGTGCAAGCCTATATTGATACGCTTGTGACTCCTCAGGTGTTGCCGCAATGGTCATTGGTTCTGTACCATCGATAGCTCTTGCGACTCGATCCCATACTGCCTGCGAAAATCGCACCATCTCTCGTGTTCCTGTTCCGATATATTTTGTTCCCAAACCTCGCGCGAGATCTGCGGGATCGACATACGGATTTCCCGCATCGTCGAAAGCCTCTGACGTCGCCGGTTCTGTCCGGCTTGGTTCTCCAATTGCGTAGATCTGATGATATTTTGGATTCTGAACTTTGTCGGGTTTGGTGACACCATCATAGAGATTGGTGAAGACCTTTCCAACAGTGATGGATTTGTCGATGAAGTTGAAGCTGTCGGTGTCGCTCGAGTCATCGCTTATATAGGAGTCCGCAGATGACTCGAACGACATGTCGTTGAAGATCTTGGCGAGTTTTTCACTTGCCCTGGAGCTGATGAAGCGTGGCGATGAAGTTTTCTCGTCGCCTGACTCGATTGATGATGTTGAACTTGAAAAATCGGGATCGACCGCTGATAATCCCGACGAGATCGGAATTTCGAGACGATACGCTCCTTCTTTCTCGACGCGGAAGTGGAACTTTCCAAACGTCATCTCCATGGGCTCCTCCAGATACGCATATGCATCCAAACGGGAGGGTGGTTGAGGAACAAAATCAACGAGACCAGTTTCGATCTGTTTACCTCTGTCCATGGCGTTGCTTGGTACCGACGAAGTCGACGATCTTGAACGTGCCATCGATATCAGATACTTGACACCTCTAATTCTCACAGACGGCGCCAATTGACAAGGGATTAACTTATCAATGCCTACGTATTGTAGACTAGGGTTTTAGTCGGAACTAGATGGCAAGTAGATCTCTAAGGTTTCAGTCGAAAAGTACTCGACGATGTAAAAACTAGGGTTGCGTGAACAATGAATCGATCCCCTCTTTGTCCCTCGACTCCCCGTTATATAGGAGGCGGAGCCGAGGGATTCGTAATACACAAGTTACAGAGTCCGGGAGGGTTTCCAACCCGTCCCGCAAGATTACAAGTAATATTTCCTAATACAAATCTATCTTTCCTTAATAATAACTTGGGCTTCCGAATCTTCTTATTCTTCGAGTTATGGACCTTCAGTAAATTCAGGGTACTATCTTCGGCAGGCCCATTGGGGATGCCTATGTCAGGAGGTACATCTTGCTGCTCCCCTCGAAGAGCACGTCCACCGGCCACCGCAGCCAGCAGCTGCAGCGCGCTCAACGAACTTGTCCGGCAGCCTCTGGATGCCGAGTGGGTCGTCATTGAGGACGATGATGAACTCGAACTCCCACTCACCCTCGGAAGACGATGATGTCGCAGACGACAGCAACCGTGTAGGCCTTGTTGCTCCACTCTACCAGCCATGGAATGGCCCTCGACTCTAGAGATGGTGGTGGCTAGGATTGGGGAGAGAGGCGCTAGGGTTTGTGTGTGAGAGACGGTGTGATAGCGCCCCTCTTTATAGGCCGGAGGGAGGCTAGACAGCGGTGGCACTCATTAACGTCAGCACGGAGAGCTAGCAGCGACGAGACGAATCGCTGCGCCTCTGCGGAAACTGCATCGTCACTACGCGAATAACTTCCGTCGCAATATAGACGGCGGTTGGGTTAATTTTTATGTGTTAATGATGCATCGGGTCCACCACTTCCCGCCGCCCTTCTCACTCTGTCCGGCGCTCGCTCCGTCCGGCGTGCCCGGAGCATCCCCTATGGATCGGGGATGGGCTCAGGACGCCGGTCACCGTATTGGACCACACTGGACGGAAGAAGGCGTAGACTGAATCCGAAAATATATTCGACGCACTCGAAAAATCTTTAGAGAACGTTTTGCGGATGGCCTCCGGCTGGATTTCTTTGGAGGGGACGAGCCCGGAGAAAGTTGTGCTCCGTGAACTACCACTCCGGTTAATCTGGCCACAGTCCACCACTATCATCGGTCGCTCTGTGCGCCCAGACCCAACCCAACCGAGGCACCGACGAGCTCGAGAGCCGAGAGCGGGACCGCGAGCTAGTGCTCGTCTGCCCACTCTCACTCCCCACCCCACTCCGGCGCGGCGCCACCTTCTCTTATGCTCTCCCGCCGCGCGCCCCACAACCACCGCTAGCCAGCTGCCCACCCCATTCCCACCACGCATGGGCATGGCCGCGCCGTCGTTCGCCCGCTCCATTTCGCCCCTCCTCGCCCTCCTCGTCCTCCTCCTCCTGGCCGCCGCCGCGCGGGGCAAGACGGTGAAGAGGGACGGTACGTAATTGTTCTCCTCCTTCTCTGCCCCCTTCTCGTTTCAACCCAATCGATCCCTCCTGGTGGTCTCTTACGCGATGGCGGAAAGATGGGTTCTTTAGCTCTTTGTTGGGGATCTGACCCAGCCCCGCTGGTGCTAGGACGCTGCAACCTCCTGCTGATTAGAGCAGAGGTGTTGAATTGGGCATTCGCTTGGTAGGTGGCCGTACTGAAATGAACTCCCAGATGATTATAGCTTCCGTGAAGCTGAGATGCTGCCTGAACTCTAGCTTGACAGTAGGATTTATCTTAGGTGCTGTAGTTAAGTTGTGCTCGTGACAGTCTATTTTTTTGAGCTAGTGATATGCTAAGGCAACGAATAATTAGCAAGTACTCCATGATTCAGTTCCAGAACAGAGGTCCTGCAATGCACTATCTAGTACTATGTATAATTTCACTAGTTGCACAATATATTGCTTGGTGCCTGACTGTGCCAGCACGTAAGCTCTGTGTGTTCACAGAGAAATGGACATTATGCAGAATTAGCAACCTGCAGTGACCGGTCAGTAGTCGCTAGTTGAGTGTCGGAACTCGGAACTGATGGTGTGTCTGTGATGCAGTGAAAGCTTTGAATGAGATCAAGTCTTCACTAGGCTGGAGAGTTGTCTACTCATGGGTTGGGGATGACCCCTGTGGGCATGGTGACCTCCCCCCATGGTCCGGTGTGACATGTTCCCAGCAAGGGGACTACCGAGTTGTGACCGAACTGTAAGAAACATGTTATCATTTCCTGAGTTTACTCTGTATTTATTTTATTGGCATACATAAGATCTTTAGGGATTATTTATGATGTATTAGCATGTACATGTAAAAGGCTACAAAACTGTCGTTAGATGTTTAGTTTTCAAAGCTCCTTTTAGAGATAAACATCAATTCATACTTGTACTCTATTTATGTTCATAGCTATTTCAAGCTATCTTGTTTCCAAGCTACAGAAGAGTCATTCCTTCAAGGACTTTCTCGATTGAAATCTTCAAGATGCAACCTCATGCTGGCGAACTGCCTCATGATGCCGAACTGCAGTCTATAATTCCTTTTTGTACATTCCAGTCATACAACATGATCAGATTACAAAAACCTAAGAAACCATGCCATTTCCATTGCCTTGTACTCCCTCCGTTTGTAATATAAGATGTTTTAGCTTTTAGTAGATTCATCTACTTTGGTATGTATGTATCTAGTCTACTTTTAGTGTGTAGATTCACTCACTATGGTGTGTATCTAGCTCACTTTAAAATGTCTAAAACTTCGTATATTTGTGAACGGGTTGAGTATTGCATAGCTAGAACTGTGCAAGAGAGCTAACACGAGTAATGTTAAACCACTCTAGTGTCAGTTTTGAAGCTGACATCATCTACTTATCCTATCGGACTAATTCACCTTTCCTGTGTTGATGGTAATTGTATAAGTAAGATTATTAGCATAAATACATCTTTGACTAGTCGATGCCTGTACTGATATCAACTTTATGGTTTGCAATGTCATATCACTTTTCCGAAGCTTCTGTGTACTGTTTCTGCATATACATGCCTGACTAACCATATTACAATTGTAACTTATTTCAGGGAAGTCTACGCTGTATCAATAGTTGGTCCTTTCCCTACAGCAGTAACAAACCTATTGGATTTAAGAAAATTGTAAGAACTTTATCCTTGTCACCAGTACTTTTATCTTCTTGCTCTTTCTAAGCATCTTCGTGAACATAACAATAAACTGTTGGCATTTTTTTGTGTAATAAGAACTTTTTCCTTGTCACCACTCTTCCTTGTAACCGTCTTCGTTCACATAACAGTAAACTGTTCACATTTTTGTATCTATTTTGTGTAGCTTGATTGAAGTGACGAAGTTACTCACTGTCAAGTTTCTAGTATTTTCGGTGTAACCACCAGTAAGAGTACATGGCAAAACATATATGCAGATGTATATATTAATGTGAAATTTTATGTTTTGTAATGTAATGCAATGTAAGGTAATGTCTCATGGCTCCTGAATTTAGTTATATCATTATCCAGAATTTGGGAACTAATTTATTCTGGAAAGATTGCCACACTTTACATCAGCTTCTTATATCGTCTGAGTTACGTTATCTGTGCATCACGTGTTCATTACATTTATATACGACAGCGGTACTTTTTTTCCATAAAGTTATGTCAGAGATTAAAGATGATTTTTTTCATTAGTGACTAAAGGTTGTAATAAACATCTTCGTAATTTTGACTTTTGTCATCATTTGTTCCTTTGAGATATCTATCTTACCTCATCTTTAACATATCTCTGAACTGAAAATACTTAAATTTTCTAACTATAGGGATCTCCACAATAATAAGTTGACGGGGCCGATTCCTCCACAGATTGGACGGTTGAGACACCTCAAGATATTGTAAGTATGGAATGTCTTTCTGGTTACAGAGGTGCATTTGGATATGCGAGTCATGTCGAGATACTGTTTTGTAAAATGTTTCCGTTTTGCTGTACAGAACATTCATCTCTTATTCTCAGCAGTATTCTAGCAACATCCTCAGATAATGCTGTACTGAATCATAATTACTTTGTTGGCTTCCTTTAGGGTTAAGCTACCCATTTTGACAGCCGTCCGATTAAATCAGTTAATCGGCCAAATTCTGATTAATCTCTACTCTTATGCTGACCGAGCAGTTAGCGATTACCAATTACTTACCAGTGACTGTTGCCCTTCAGCTAATCAAATTAATTTGGTACTCTTAGGAACTTGAGGTGGAATAAGCTTCAAGATGTGCTTCCGCCTGAAATTGGTGAACTAAAGAAACTGACACACTTGTAAGTTCATTTTTAGAATTCACTGGGTTTTAATGGATTAATTACGTCTCAATTTCTGTGTCTGTAACTACTATGCTTCAGGTATTTGAGCTTCAATAACTTCAAAGGTGAAATTCCTGTGGAGCTTGCGAATCTACCAGAACTGCGCTATCTTTATCTGCACGAGAACCGCTTTACTGGACGGATCCCCCCTGAGCTTGGAACTCTCAAAAACCTTCGTCACCTGTAAACATCCATTCTAATTCCTTCTCTCAAGTTCACATGAAAAAATGTCTACAGTAGCAAAGTTCTGTGCAGCATATTTACTGCCTCCAGTTATGTTGATGGTGGTCTCTTTGTTTTCACTTTGTCATGAATGATAAATTCTCTCACTTTTGCAGTGATGTTGGCAGCAACCACTTGATAGGCACCCTGAGGGATTTCATTGGCATTGGGAATGGCTTCCCCTCCTTGAGGAACTTGTAAGCAGAAACTTTACAAGTTACCAGATTCATTCCTTCTCTCCTGACTGGCAAATGCTGTCTTATTAAGCTGATTGCTGAATTGTGTTCTACAGATACGTCAACAATAATCAGTTGATTGGAGTGTTGCCAGATCAGATTGCAAATTTGACCAACCTTGAGATCTTGTAAGTTCCGTCAGAACTTGAAGTTAACCTGTATGAAGCATAGACTCCAGTTCTCTTTGCCCCTTGTGGAGGATCCCCTGCACACAAGGAAAGGAGAATAAGATTTGATCACCTCAGCAGCTAATTTTTCTTCTATGCTCTGCAGGCACTTGTCCAATAATAGGCTGATTGGGTCGATATCTCCGAAGCTAGTCAACATTCCAAGATTGACATATTTGTGAGCCTTATTTCTTAATTTCCAATGTTCAATCTAGTGCATGATCAATACCAGTCACTGTCTTTCATTTGTCTCTGATATTCTCGTACCAAATGATATTTGAAAGGTATTTGGATAATAACAACTTCATCGGAAGGATCCCTGAAGGATTGTACAAGCATCCATTTTTGAAAGAGCTGTACGTTGCCTTCAGAATCTCAACTCTTCTCAAACATAATTTCTTTCGCACTTGAAAGTTATTGTATTTTACTACTATTGAGGCGCACAACTATCCTGGTTGCTGCAGGTACGTTGAAGGGAACCAGTTTAGACCTGGAACCAGATCGAAGGGAACGCACAAGGTGCTTGAGTTACCCGAGGCTGACGCTTTAGTTTAGCCTAGCTCGTGCATAGGCCTGCTGTTAGTATGCTGCATGACAGCAGCCACCATTCTACATCTCCGCACGAGGCAGCTGCAAAATGCACGCATGTTGTAGGTTGTATATTGTACATGTATTACTGGTACAGCAAGCTATGTTCCTCACTGTGATGTACAAACTACAAACCACTTGGATCACTAAATGTCAACGAAAACATGAATCCTGAACCAAGTCAATTGCCATGCCACACTACTGTTAAGAGGGAGTGTTTCGTCAGATGAGTGTGCAGGTTGTGCTGCCTTCGGATGAGTGTATAATGGAGACTTGGATAGCTGCACTTGAGATGCATAGCCAGCTGCACACTGCATGGCACCGACAGTCAAGGATGGTGTGGCCAGTGTGTTTGCCCAATGATATTCTCCTCATGCCACTGGACATGATCTGGCGTCTTGGAAACAAATTCTGAGGGCGTGAATGAACGCGCTGGAAATCAGAGGCAAGTGGGGAGAAGAACATGCCAAAACCAGGCTGGAAAACCTGCCCTTGGAAAGGGGGCACTCATCTCATATCATGAGACAATTACAGCCTGCATCTCATTCTGCTCCCTTTTGAATTTGAGCCCATCTCCTCATTGTCATTTCTATGCAGAACTAAAGCTGGATCAGTGGTCAATAAGATGGTAATAGTGCAGTTGAGATATAAAAAAAAACTGATGTGAGAACCAGGATACTGCTGATCCTGTGCAGTCTGCAGAAGACCCACATGGTTATGTGCCCCTCTGTCTGATTGGATGAGGGGTTTCAGCAAGGAATACTGTGAAGGGCACATGCACATCACTGATCACCTTTGATGCTGGTATCTGTGTTCCCTTTCAAGCTCAAATCATGATCCAGCCTCAAGGATCATGCTGTCGGCGGCACCGATATATATAAAGAAAAAAGACGAGCCGAATTACGAAATCCTTGTCCTAGTCGAACAGTGGCTTGCCACATGAGAGGCTCCGTTTCTCTGAATCGCTACCTACATGGTTTAGCCATGGATGTGGGCGCTCATGATCTGCTTAACAGTTTGCTCTTCTGTTTCCCTCCTCACAAAGTGTCACTGTCCATGCTCACGGTCCACACTTTTGTGCTGGTTCCCTGTTCAAAAAACTTGTGCTGTTTTTTGCTGGACCAAAAGAGATGTCCCATCTCATGAGAGCTGGAGGTGCCCCAGGCAGATGTATGGACCATAATATCCACCGCTTGTGGTTGGCAGGGGGAGAAGCAAGTAGAGAGAAGGCAGATGATTCAGTTGATCATTGGCCAAATATGTTAACCTCTTTCTGAAAAATATGAACATGATCCTAAACCAGGCTTGTGTGTGGTAAGCTGCAGTTTCTGGTGACTGTGGCTTGTGATGGTTTGACATGTGGTACATTATTGTGCAACCAGCTGCTTCATCATACTTGCAAGTTGCAACATTACAGCATCAAAGCCAGCAACTATTGACAATGTCAAAATGGTCAATGCTTGCGAAACTGAAACTTGGCACTGCACGACCGACAGCGAAAAAGGATGCGATTGATAGGAGAATAATCTGTGTTGTATTACTGGGGGCCAAAAGGCCACAATATATAGTACAATGTACAGGTGCAATATGCAAAAGGGCCCCTAACATATGGGCAAAATATAATACACACATATCTACTCTAACACCCCCCCTCAAACTCAGGGTGGATCCACAACACTGAGTTTGGAGAGTAAGAAGTCATGTTGCGCGCGAGTCTGTGCCTTTGTAAAGAAATCCGCCAACTGTAAATCTGAAGGCACATAATGAAGCGCAACAACCTGATCATGCACACGAGCACGTGTATAAAAGGCATCAACACCAATATGCTTGGTCACTCATGCTTGACCTGGATCACGTGCAACATGCGATAGCACTGTATCGTCACACAAAAGTGGAGTGGGTGTCGTAACAGACCCCAAAATCTGCAAGCAACCACCGTAACTGTGTCACCTCAGAATCAACGAAGCCATAGCCCGCAGCTCGGCCTCAACACTCGAACGGGAAACCGCTACTGCTTTCTTCGTCTTCCAAGCAACAAGCGAACCACCAAGAAACACACAAGAAGCGTAAAGTGAACGACGATCCGTAGGATCACTCGCCCAAGTAGCATCCGAGTAGCACCGGAGCTGGAGAGAACCGGAACTAGGAAAGAAAAGGCGACGAGTAATCGTGCCACGGAGATAACGGAGGACACGAAGGAGATGACCGTAGTGAACGGTGGTAGGAGCCGAGACAACCGACTCGTAATATGAACAGGATAAGAGATATCGGGACGAGTGACAAGAAGATAAACAAGACTCCCAACAAGATGGCGATAGCGTGTGGGATCGAGAAGAGGATCACCATCGCAGGGGACGAAGCTTAACATTAAGCTCCATAGGAGTCTCAACGGTGCGCTCATCCACAAGAGCAGCACGAGTAAGGAGATCGTGAATATACTTTTCCGGGAGATATAAAAACCATCGAAGTGGAGGAAATCTCAATCCCAAGAAAATAGCGAAGAGGACCAAGATCGGTCATAAGAAACCGATCGCGAAGACGAGCCTTGACAAAGGCAATATACTCGGGATCATCACCGGTAATGATCATATCATCAACATAGAGAAGGAGAAGAGTGCGTCCACGAGGAGAAGTGTGAACAAATAGCGCTGGATCATGAAAACTAGGAGAGAAACCAAAAGAATAGCCACCACAGAGGCAAAGCGCTCAAACCAGCACGAGGGGCCTGTTTGTGCCATAAAGAGAACGTCGAAGACGACAAACCATCCCATCGGGAACAGAATACCCAGGAGGAGGTTGCATGTAAACCTCCTCACTCAACTCGCCATTAAGAAAAGCGTTACGAACATCAAGGCGAGAGACAGACCAGCGTCGAACGTATAACAAAGAAGAAGAGTACGCACGGTGGTCATATGAGCCACAGGAGCAAAAGTCTCATCATAATCACGGCCATGCTCCCGCTGAAAGCCACGTGCCACAAGACGCGCTTTATAGCGCTCAAGAGATCCATCGGAGCGGGTCTTAATTTTATAGACCCACTTACACGTGATAGGACGAACACCAGGAGGAGGAGAAACAAGATCCCAGGTGCCAGTGCGCTCAAGCGCAGCGATCTCCTCAGCCATGGCAAGCTGCCATTCAGGATGGCACTTAGCATCCCGATAAGAAGTCGGCTCGGAGACGACAGAGAGACCGTACTGACTGGGAGAGAAACGGTTAGGAGCACGACGCTGACGAACAAAGGAAGAGGTGGAGAACTAGGAGAATCATCGAAGAAGACAACTCATCGGAAGAGGAGGGAGAAGGATCATCAGCGAAGAGTCCGGAATCGTAGAACGCCGAGAATAGTGGAAGGGAAAAGGAGACAAGGGAGAAGGAGGACCAAGGTGGAATCGAGAAGAAGAAGAGGAAGGAGAACTAGGAGGCGACGATGGCACCGGAGTCGGAGGGGGCGCATCAGGAGGAGAAACAGGAGGGACAGAGGGTGGTGCATCAGGAAGGAGAAGAAAAGAGAGATCATCCACCGGGTATGTACCAGAGGTGGGACGAGGATAGAAAGGACGCGTCTCATCAAACGTGACGTCACGAGAGATGCGCATCCGACGACCAACGGGGTCCCAAC
Source organism: Lolium perenne (assembly GCF_019359855.2). NCBI lineage: Eukaryota > Viridiplantae > Streptophyta > Magnoliopsida > Poales > Poaceae > Lolium > Lolium perenne. The sequence continues at coordinate 335,316,161 of NC_067247.2, forward strand.
AGCGATAGCCCTTATGCTCATCACTGTATCCGAGAAAAACACACTCAACAGACTGAGCAGTCAGTTTGGTGCGTTCGCGAGGAGGGAGAAGAACATAGCAAACGCAACCAAATAAACGAAGAGTCGAGTAGTCTGGCAAGCTGCCAGAGAGACGCTCGAGAGGAATGCCACCTTGAAGAGCAGCAGAAGGCTGAATGTTAATAAGATAAGTGGACGTAGAGATAGCGTCCGCCCAGAAATGCGGCGGAAGAGAGGAAGCAATCATCATAGCACGGGTAGTCTCAAGAATATGACGATGCTTACGCTCGGCGACACCATTTTGAGCATGAGCGCCGGGACACGAGAACTGGGCAAGCGTGCCCTGCTCAGCAAGGACACCACGCAGTGCCGGGAGATATACTCTCCGCAGAGTCAGCACGAAACACACGAATGGGAGTGGAATACTGAGTACGAACCATGGCCACAAAGCGCTGATAAATAGAAAGCACCTCACTGCGAGAGCGCATAAAAAACAACCAGGTGTACCGGGAAAAGTCATCAATAAACAAAATATAGTATCGATGGCCCCCTTTGGAAGCAAAGGGAGCCGGACCCCAAACATCAGAATGAACTAAATCAAAAGGTCGCTGAGATACAGACGCACTGGTAGGATAGGGAAGCTGAATCTGTTTGCCTAACCTACAACCCTGACACGAATGTAAAGACACATCGCCTGAGACAGCCCCCAGCAGACCACGACGAACTAATGACGATGAACGGGAGCCCCAAAGGTGACCCGGCCGATGATGCCACCGCTGAAAAGAACCAAAGGATGAAGCGGCAAAGAATCGCAGAGAGCGGCAGATGAAGTGTCGGCGGAAGGAACGCGAAGCCGCCTAACTCCCAGAGGCCGGGGACTCAAGGCTGCGAGGGCCAGCTCCAACCAGGGCCCGTGTACGGCGGTCCCGAATGAAGACAAGAATCGGCGTCAAGAATGACGCGACAACCGAGAATCGAAGTCGACTAGCGTAAAACAGGTTCATCTTAAGGCTAGGAACATGAGAAACATCAGGAACAGAGAAAGATGAAGTAGAAAGGGTGCCTCGACTGGAAACAGGAAGAGAGGAACCATCAGCCGTGATAACACGGACAGGAGAAAGAAGAGAGCGAAGAGCGGAAAGGATAGAAGACGCAGAAGTCATATGAAAAGAAGCTCCAGAATCCAGATACCACGGGGATGACGTACCTGACTGTGTAGAAGGTGGTGGTCGCGCGGTGCCAGAAGAGCCAGACACAGAACCAGCGATACCGTCGAAGAAGAGCCCGTAGCAGGCCGAGCAGACCACGAAGACCACGGATAATGTCCCGATCGGACGGCGCAACGGAGACGAGCACGAAGAACCAGCCTGCCGACGAGCAAGCTTATCAAGGTGCTGGCCGACGTAAGCTGGGGTCCCTCCTCCAGCAGCCAGAGACGTCGTGGCCAGCCTTGCCACAGAAGGCGCAGGGAGGACGAGGACCACGAGGCTGCTGAGACTGACTCTGGCCCTGGACCGGCGGAGGAGAGAGTAACGGCGGTGCTGGAGACCGCAACGAAGGGGACGGCACAGGAGAACCACGAGCAGACGGCACAGGAGGACCACGAGCAGCAAGTGCGAGAGGGAACCGCAAGAAGACCAGCACCACGAAGACGAGTCTCCTCTGCGCGCAGCTCGGCCGAGTACCTCAGAGAGCGGAACACGACCACGGGCAAGCAGCTGGGCACGACGCGGCTCAAACTCCGTGCGGAGCCGCGACAAGAACTCAAAAACGCGCTGAAACTCCAGATCCGCGCGCACGGTCGACAAACAGGACAAAGGGTGCCACACCATGCGAAGAGAATCAAGCCGACGCCAAATAGCGGCACTACGAGTATAGAACTCGTCAATAGTAGAATCACCTCGCTGAAGATCATGCTCCCGACGAACCACAGACAGATAAAGAGCATCCCAGGATCACCGATAGCGCCGACGAAGAAAAGCCCACCGAGCGGCGGCGGTGGGAAGACTCATGAACTCGGCAAGACATGCGAGGCGTAACAACGGAAGTGAGAAAAGCAGAAGAACGAGCATCATCATCGATCCACTGAGTGTAGTCGATCGATCCACCGGTAGGTCGCAACAGCAGAGAATACTCCTCAACCTTCGGGTCATAATCAACGGAAACGATATCGGCGGCACTCTTGGCTGCATCCTTGTCCTCCCGAGAAGCATCGGGGGCAAGGGAAACGGGCGTCGGTGCGATGGCGCCGTAGGAGCAACGGGCGCGACGGACAAGGGACCTCGCCGTAAAGCACACCCCAAATACGAAGACCGCGCATGTGGACGCGCATAAAGGCAGCGAAATCAGGATAATTCGCGCCATCAAAAGTCACCGGGCAGCGAGGAATCGCAACATAACCCGACGAGGAAGACATAGCACTGTCTTTTTTTTTTTTTTTTTTTTTTTGCTTTTTTTTTTTTTTTTTTTTTTTTTTTTTACTAACTGACGGAGCCGAGCCGAGCCGAGCCGAGCCGAGCCGAGCCGAAGCTCAGATCGAGCCGATCAGGAGCCGAGCCGAAGGAGCCGAGCCGAGCCGAGCCGATCAGGAGATCAGATCGATCTCCAATCGACGGAGCAGAGCTCATACGCGGCGGCTGGAGGACGAGCAGCCGGCGGCCCGGGAGGCGGACGGACGGCCGGCGGCTGGAGGCGGACGGGCGGCTCGGAGGGCGGCGGCGGCCGAGCAGCCGCCGGCGAGAAAGCCGGCGGCGGCCGAGCAGTGCGCCGGGCGAGCGTGGCGCGGGAAGCGGGCGGCCGACGACGGAGGCGGCCGGAACGGCGAGAACAGCCGGCGGGAGGCCAGGAAACAATGGACGGGCGGTTCGGAGGCGGCGGCCTGGAGGGCGCGGCCGGAGTCGAGTGAAGGGAGAGGCGGCGGCGGCGACGCGGCGCGGCGGCGAGATGCCAAGGCGGGCGGCGGCGGCGGCTGCGATGCGAAAAAAGAAGCCTTACGGCTCTGATACCATGATAGGAGAATAATCTGTGTTGTATTACTGGGGGCCAAAAGGCCACAATATATAGTACAATGTACAGGTGCAATATGCAAAAGGGCCCCTAACATATGGGCAAAATATAATACACACATATCTACTCTAACAGCGATCATGTGCTCGACGATGCATACATCTTGTATTTGATCTGCATATGTCAGGGAAGTCTCAATTTCATGGGTTTAGTATAGCCAGGCTGCGTTGGAGGGTTAGGTTTGCCGACACCGTTGGTGGGTGCATTATGCTAATTGCTAATGTTGTCTACTTATATGTTCTCTGTGGTTTTGTCATTGCAGATATCAGTTGCCATCTTATTAAACTCTGAAACGCTTCCCTCTTCGATGCGCCTACGTGCATCTCCTTATCAGAGAATCTGATGTACCAGCGAGATGTTTTTGTGCTGCCATTTTCATGTTCTCCTTCATGGAAAAACATGTAAAATACAGCACTGCTGCATGGCTCGAGGGGCCTACCATTTTTTCTTCTCACTTCTATTATTTTACTCTCTGCAACGAATCAATCAAAACGCACACAAGCCAAGCGAGCTACCTGGCTGGAATGGATGGGGTCACCTGGGGGCGCATCAGCTTTGCCTTTTGTTTCTGGATCACCAAACACAACTAAAGCCACCACCAAACCAGTGTTAAGGAAAAACAGAGCGCACCACCAAACCCATCCATAGCCATAATCTGATTCTTCTCGTTTGGATATTGCTCGGGGGAGAACAAATGATTGACATTTGGTCTATCCACACCACCAAATTCTCCCTTTTGTCCATGAGGTTTCGGTAGGGGTTGTGGAGTTGTTCGGCCAAAATGCCATCTCAAAATGAATTCCTTAAAAAAATACAGCAGTTCTAGTGTAAGTAAGGAACAAACCTAGCAACACTTTGTTGAGAGGATTGCAATACTACATTGGGAACTTGAACTTACTGCTCCAGTGAGAGAGGTACTAGAGAGTAGATAGTAGAGCTGAGACCACATCAATCAACTTGGGGTTGGTGATCGAGGTAGTATCCTGTTTGTTTTGTTTGGCCCTCCAAGTTAAGAACTGGTACTGCCAATCTGCAACTATTTGGACTTACAAGGGAGGGACCGAGAGAGAGCTGGGTAGTACTATTACTACACTCCAACTAGGACGAGCTTAGCCAAAGGACGCTGTATTTTAGGCTGCGAGCACGTGGTTGGCTCAAATAATATTAATCTGATTGTAGCTAGATCTGGGTGCTCACAAACGGAGGAACATGCACGTTGGAGTTTTGCTTCGTTTTTCGTTAATAATCTAAGGGCGACCATGTATCGAGATGCAGACATGCGTGCAAGTCATCTAGAGGTGCGCCACTTATATACGTAGTATCTGTGTTGAAGTGTATACCATAATAAATCGCCTAGCTTATGTCATCAGTTCAATGTTTAGTTTTTTTTTTTTGAGGAAAGGATCTGATTCATAAATCAGGAAACTCAGTACAAATTACAGCTAGGTCCAAAAAGAAACAAAGAACAACAAAAGAACCCAGAAATTTGCACAAAGCACCCCGAGAAGCCTGAAGAAAACACAATCAGATCCAGCACTTGCCCCAAACACCTAGGCGACGGCGGCGCCGCCGTACCTCTTGCCGCCGGGAAGAAGATGCCGCCACAACATGTAGATGGCCGCAGGAGCTGTCCGCCTCTGAAGGACGGATCCGAGCGTCGCTGAACAAGCACGGCCACAGCAGCCGCCCCCCGCCACCACCCATCTTCCAGCCGGCACCGCGCCGCCTAGGTCCACCACCACGAGCCCCGCACCACCTCCGGACGCAGCTCCCCTCGCCACCAAGGCCGGCCGGAGCTGAAACGTCGACGAAGAAGACCACCAGACCCACCAGCACCCAAAAGGGAACGCCGACCTCCACCTGCTCCGCTCCTCGCCACCAAGGCCGGCCGGCGCGACGAGACGGAGATCCACGCCCGACGAACCTCCACGACCTCCCCGGCGCCGAGGCCGGAACGGGGAAAGGAGGGGGAGGACGGAGAAGCCCTATTCACCAGCGCCACCGCCGCCGTCTTCGGGGACGCCATCCGGGCACACACACCTACCACTAGAAACCTAGACTACCCGCACAGCCGGAGCCGAGGCTCCCCCCCACCTCGCGGCGCCGAAACGGCGGCCGGAGGCAGAGGGGAGCAGCAGCTCCGCCGGCGGAAACTCCGAGCTCGCAAACGCCTCTCCTTCCGCCTCTGGGCACTGTAGCAGGGGAAAGGATAAGGAGGTGTTGTCAGTTCAATGTTTAGTTGGGACGACTAGTGCATAAATCTTCACATGGTATCAAATCCCTAACGTTTTGTGTTCAAATCTTGGCTTTTCCGATTTATTAATTTTTTATAATAGCCCTTTGTGTCCACGTGTAGGCTTCTAGAATCATATGTTGAGATTCACGCCTCTCCAAGTCACACGTGAGAGGACGTGTTACAGTATGTGTGGATTGCCCTAGCCTTTTTTTTATCACTTCGAACTTTTGGCCGTGTTGGTTAGTGCATGAAGATTGACTATCTAACCTAGAAATGGTCAGGACCATAACCATGATCATATTCTTAGGTGGGCATCAATATACGGTCTATGAAGCACCGAACAGAACAATTTTCACAGTTTTCCAACTTTTCAAGACGAGGACATTTTTTCCAGGTAAATCAGCGACCAATCAGAAGTCACACTTCTCTAGTTGAATAGTACTTCGATAACACTTTCAAGGCATGTCTAGATTGTGGAATTTTCATTAGAAATTTTGTAGGATTTGAATCCTAATAAATTTTCCCATGGAATACCTTTGAATAAAAGGATTAGGGTTACTAAATTCCCTTCAATTCATTAATTATGCCCATTATTAATTCCACATAATTCTCAACATGAGCTCAAACCCGTTTTATCTTTGTTTAGGAGCTCGCTGCATTTTTTTGACCAATCGGCATGAGCACTGCCTTTTCATTAAGCAAGAGGGAAAACAACACCGTACTAGATGACATATTTAGGTTACGGGGGAATGTGCCAGAAACCACCGCAATTTGTGCTTTCACTCTATCTCATTGCGCTTTCACTCTATCTCTCTTCTAAATACCTCCAAAATTTGTGTATTTATTTCCCGTGTACCATTCAAAGGCGCCCGCTGCGGAATCCCTGATCCATAATCCTTTAAAATCAACATCAGCAACATCCCAATCCTTTATTTTCCGTATTCCTACATTCTCGAATTCATGCAACCCGAAAAATCCCTCAGCCAACTAAAAAAATGTGTTTTAACTTTTAAATTCTCGATCCGGGTCGTCGCGATCGGAGCTTACGTACGAATTCGAGCTCCTCCTCCAACCAACCATCCAAGACTCAACTGTCGGTGCAAAGCAGAACACAAACATGTCACTTTTCTTCATAGTCTAATGTACACACACAAAAAACAAAACAAAAAGAGAAAAATCTCCGGAACACGAAAAAGTGTGTTCGCACACGAACACGTCGCCGTGTACCCTCGACGCCGAGCGCGATGCGCGGCAGCACGCGCCGAGGGAGGCTCGCCGGAAGCGCGATACGCAAGACAGTCCGGCGGGCTCTTTTGAGACCCGAAACCCCGCTCGCCCGGGAGGGACCCCGTCAGGGCGCGCGGCGGCTATGGGCTGCCCTAGGTCGGCCTGACCGCCCCTAGGACCTCGTGGATTCGCAGCCTCCAATCCTGAAGAACAACGAAGAACGAGAAGAAAGATACAAAGAGAGAGAGATAAAAGTAGATGAACACGAAAAAGTAGTAGATTGATTTGTTCGATTGGTGTTGGTTCAATCGGCTGTCACCCCTCATGTATATAAAGGGCGGCTGGACTTTTCGTGCAAGATGAAGGGTTGGATTCACGTCCAAAACCCTAGATTGGGTCCAATTCGGATGGTTTGGTCCGAACTTTCTATAACTGTTCGGTCAAAAACGTATCTGCACATTGCGGGGCAACTTTGAGGCAGTAAATGACCTCAAATCAAATATTGTAAACAGCAAAGTTGTTCGTCTCGAAAAAATGAAGAACTTTCATGTTGACCACTTTTCCATCTGAGTTCATCTTGACCGTCTCATTAAGGTCGCAATAAAATATATCAATTCTGACATTTTCGTCTCTTCTCCAATTTGGCTCGCGCCTTACCCTAAAGGCCTCTATGGTCGGGCGTCCTACCTCGGGTAATTCGAGTTCCAGCAGTATTTTAGCTCCAAAAATTGCATACTAACTCGGATCGCGATGACTCAAAAATCAAAGTTGCTTGTTTCGACGAGACGCACAACTTTTGTTTATATCACTTCTTCATTTGAGGTCATCTTAAAGGAGCTCTAGTGGAAGACTTCATATATCGATCCTCGAGATCACCTCTGACTGCTAGCATAATCGGCTATCAAGCCAGATCATGGCACAACTTGGAATGGTAGACATGGTGTCTTCTAATTGAGCAATATATCTGTCACACCGAACACCGAATTATGTTCTTGATTAGCCATCGGCCCAAAACGAGTATCAACACATGCCCCCCTGTTTTCTGGCAGAGCTTGCATGCCAGAAAATAACTTTCTCCACCTTTTGTCCAGGACGATGTCAACACTCCATCGGCCATTGGTTCTCAGGACGATAATTCTATATCGGCCATTTATGTTCAGGTTGGTCGCCACCTTGGTAGAACTTCTTCAAATAATCACCTTTGAGAACAACCACTTCATCTTAACGATTGATGGATATCCCAAATACTTTCAAGTACATCTCCCATAGCGACCCTTGCTTGATCTTCATCCAAGCACTTCAAAAGAATACCGTCAATTGTTCGGCTATAAAGCTTATCGTCCATTAATGCATATTTAAAAGCCATATGCCGAACAGCTCTGTCCGTCCTCTTGCTAGGATCCTGCAAATATTCAACAATAGATCTTTCCAATCTTCTTGTTCACCTGCACTAGATCCTTCATTAGTGGCCGAATCAATGGGATTTAATTCGGTCTTACCAACAACAGCGAGAGCAAACATCGGCTTATGAGATATATGAAAAACGTCACGATTAACATGGTAGCCAGATGCTTGTTGTGCTAACTCATTTGCATTCCAAATATCTTGCCTAGATATATGAGCAATGCTAAGGTAATCTAAGGTAGAAAATATATCTAGAGATTTATCAAGATACATATTAAGTGATTCGTCGAAACATTGGTAAACCTTGAATTTTTGTTATACTACTACCAATGAATCACTAGAAGCCTCAATATGTGTATCACCTTGTCTCGTGTTTTAATAGGATAAGGGACGATGTTAACACACCACATCGTCCATGATTAGATAATTCTCTCAGGGCGATAAGATAAGTATCGGCCATGTATTCTTTGCCTCAAAGGATTGTATAATTCATCCACCAAAGTATGTATAGCCGAAATAAACAAAATAAAACAACTCTGATTATGAACTCGAAACATTTCGGCCTCTCAGATTAGCAACAAAATTGCAACTAATCAAACGAATAACGTTTTGGTAATACCCTTTGATGATGTAAAGAATTATAATGCATCCACGGATTAAAATAAGACCATGGAGGGTAACTGATCATACCTGAGGATATGCTACATGGCATAGGCATAAATGGCATGGCTGAATAATATGTATGATGTGCTGACCGAAACCTCTTAGTACATGATAGAAAATTCTTTCTTGATCGTTTGCTAGTCTCGGTCTTTTCTTCCTTCATCCTTATCGCTATTCTTGCAATAGGAACTTGCACATTCTCCTTACTTTGAGGTCCTTCCTTAGGGACCCATGCCATGTTCTTTGTCTTCAGCTTTGCGGCACTAAGATGTTTCAGCTTTCTCTCTTGCCAGCTTGTTAAGCCGAGTGGGCATCCCGGCTGTGATTTAGTTTTGCACATTAGCGTTTCTTCCTTGGCCTCTGGCACTTTCAACTTTACTTGTTCAGATTTGGCACTTCGAGCTCCAGCATTTACTTGCTTCATCTCTTTGTCTTCTGTAGCCAAGGTCAACTTGACCGGCTCTTTTTTATTTGAGATCGAATCTGAAACATCACACTTACGGTTATCCTTTTTTACTTGATAAACTTGCTTGACCGTCTCCTTCTTGTTCGTTGAGCTCCTAACCGATTCCTTTTTATTGAAACGGTCTTTGACATGTGATTGTTGCTCAGATTTTGACCTTATTGGAGCTGCATAATTTGGGTTATATGATCTATAGTAAGACGGATAACGTGCCCTTGGGTCATACCTGTGATCCCATGATGGATATGGATAACAATCACCATAGGGAGGTATCCATGACATTGGCATTGGTGGCCTAAAGGGAGGATACGAAGCTGCTGCATTGAACTTCTCCCATTGCCAATCCCGGTCTTTAGACTTTTGCCTTGGGGGTGATCTCGATGACTTTGCAATACTTGGCCGATAAGAACTTCTTGCTTCACTCTCCTTCTTATATTTCTTCAATAACTCTGCGAAAGTGACTTTAGTTTTCTTACCCTTGTGCTTATCACGGCCTTTGTCCTGTTTCGTTTTGCGTCCATTGATCTTTGAATTTTGTTGTTGCCCCCCAGTGCTTGATATCCTTGGTGTAGCTTCAATGGAACACCTAGCTTCAAGAATATCTTCAACATGCTCTTCAATAATTTGTTCACTTGAAAGCTTGATCCCATTATCTTCCGTGTGTACCTTCTCATCATCATATGAATCGGCTATAGGTAACCGATCCAATAACTTTTGATTATTCATACCAATCGAAATAGATTGGCTATATGTTTGTGTTTCAACAAATTGCAATCGTCCTTTATCTACAGCCGATTGTACTATTTTATGAAACATGGTTCAATTATAAGTACTATGCTCAAACGAATCATGCAACTTGCAATAGATTCGTCCTTGTGCTAATGGCTCAACATTGTGATCAAGGATTCTAATATAATCACTCTTCAGCAATACATCAAAGATATGATCACACATGCTCAAACTAAAGGTACACCTTTTATCTTCCAGCCGTTCTTGCTGTGAAAACGGCTTTGAAATTAAGCAACCGAATAGATCAGATTTTACATCATCCCATTCAGCTATGTGTTGATTTTTACACTCTTTTTCCGATGAGTTTGAATAAGTTGTTGTACTATCATCGGCTTTCTCCAAAGATAATAACCTTGGCTTTAAGTTTCTGAAACCAAAATAGTTGTAACACATATGTCTCACTTGAGACCAAATGTAAGCCAAGTATGAAGTAAGCAAAGCTAACCATATAGATATAAAATTCAAATGAAACAATATGGAAAGCTTTGGTTGTGATAATTTGTCAATATCGGTCTCTCTAAATGGCACAACATGTTGACCGATATGCCCAGTAACCATTTTACTGCTAACAAATAATTTACAGTTCACGATTGGTCTTTTGATGTTTCTTATAAAACTATTGCTAATAGATGCATGAATAATATATTTTTGACCAAATCTGAAAATAAGTAAATTATTTGCTAGAGATACCTCTTTGAAGACGTTAGTAGAACAAGATGGTTGTATGTCATGAACAATAACTTGCCTCATCTCTGGATGATTTTCCAACGCCTTGTCTTCATGTTTTTCTGGATCATGTGCTCCTTTACTTTGATGCTCTTTGTCAACCGAACATTGTTCGGCTATATTTTCTTGTCGTTCATGCTCATTAACTTCTTTGGCATGAAATTCATAGGGCAACATGTAAGCTCCTGTGCATCCATAAAAATCAAGCATGGTTGCACCATGATCTTTTTCACTGAAGCTTGCATCTCTTGATTCAGTAGATTCAGCACATGTACTTTTTGATTCGGCTCTTTCAATAACCGAATTAACCATACTAGCAGAACCATCTTTATTTTCTTCATGGATCTTATTACTTTGCAGATCTTCTTCTTGTTGCCTTGGTATTGCAGAGGGTTCACCTTGATTGCTGCGTGGAGGATGGGACTTGATTTCTCCAACGGGAGTAACATTATCTTGAGGGTTCTTCTTGATCATTGCATGGAAAAATTGTAGATCTTCCTCTTCAAGTTTTTTCTTGTACGCTTTATGCTCCTCCTTGAGCTTATTTTCAAGCACCTCAAATTCCTCCATGCGCTTATTTTTTAGTACTTCATAGCTTTGGCGTTGTTCCTCCGATAAATCATCAAACGTAATGACCTTATCGGCGTTAACCTCAGCTAGACATTGTTGCCCTCTGATGCTTGTTTTTTCTTTCGGCAATGAAGTGTTGCCGAAACATTGTAGTTGTGAAGGACAAAACTTGATACTATTTGCTTGACGCTCTTCTTCACGCTTCTTATTGTATGATTCATAAGCATGAATTGCTGCAAGATCACATGGATTTTCTTCTAGTTTCCGGTGAAGAGCATTAAGCTTCTTGAACTCAGCTGCAAGTTTTTCCCTACAATCACTATTACCATACGCTGCAGCACTAGATGAAGGCACCTGAGCTTCTATTGAATTTCCACTTATTCGGCTATAACCATTGTGGAGGTCTGGAGCCGAATTATGGATATCTCCAGTTGCATATGGTGCTGAAAAGTTAGTAACATAAGGTGCAGCGTATGATGGTTCAGAGTAATTGGCCAAATAGCTAGTACTAGCATGTCCAATTTTCCTATCCATCGGCATGTTTAAATCTGAAACCATGTATTGAGTATCTACCGATGAATAAAATGATGAAACACTATCTTGCATGCGACTGAAATTTCTAACATTAGGTATTTCATATTGATTAACTGAATTTATCATGTTGTTCATCGCCATATGAACTTCTGGGATTGCCGATGCATGAGAAGTCGATAACTGTTGCAAGTTGCTAATATGGAGATTATTTTGTATCGGCTTTTGCACATAGTAAGAACTAGGGCTAGCCAATACAGTACATATATTAGATGATCTAGCAACATCAATATAAGAGCTATTTGCGTCTACATAAGGAGATTGAGGATTCATGATACCGTTGTAGACTGCAGCCTCTTGATGATGATCTTTTCGTAGCAAGAACGGGCTGGAGACCGTTCGAAGCTTCGTCCCCAGCGGAGTCGCCAAAAAGTGTGTTCGCACACGAACACGTCGCCGTGTACCCTCGACGCCGAGCGCGATGCGCGCCAGCACACGCCGAGGGAGGCTCGCCGGAAGCGCGATACGCAAGACAGTCCGGCGGGCTCTTTTGAGACCCGAAACCCCGCTCGCCCGGGAGGGACCCCGTCAGGGCGCGCGGCGGCTATGGGCTGCCCTAGGTCGGCCTGACCGCCCCTAGGACCTCGTGGTTTCGCAGCCTCCAATCCTGAAGAACAACGAAGAACGAGAAGAAAGATACAAAGGGAGAGAGATAAAAGTAGATGAACACGAAAAAGTAGTAGATTGATTTGTTCGATTGGTGTTGGTTCAATCGGCCATCACCCCTCATGTATATAAAGGGCGGCTGGACTTTCCGTGCAAGATGAAGGGTTGGATTCACGTCCAAAACCCTAGATGATTGGGTCCAATTCGGATGGTTTGGTCCGAACTTTCTATAACTGTTCGGTCAAAAACGTATCTGCACATTGCGGGGCAACTTTGAGGCAGTAAATGATCTCAAATCAAAATATTGTAAACAGCAAAGTTGTTCGTCTCGAAAAAACGAAGAACTTTCATGTTGACCACTTTTCCATCTGAGTTCATCTTGACCGTCTCATTAAGGTCGCAATAAAATATATCAATTCTGACATTTTCGTCTCTTCTCCAATTTGGCTCGCGCCTTACCCTAGAGGCCTCTATGGTCGGGCGTCCTACCTCGGGTAATTCGAGTTCCAGCAGTATTTTAGCTCCAAAAATTGCATACTAACTCGGATCGCGATGACTCAAAAATCAAAGTTGCTTGTTTCGACGAGACGCACAACTTTTGTTTATATCACTTCTTCATTTGAGGTCATCTTAAAGGAGCTCTAGTGGAAGACTTCATATATCGATCCTCGAGATCACCTCTGACTGCTAGCATAATCGGCTATCAAGCCAGATCATGGCACAACTTGGAATGGTAGACATGGTGTCTTCTAATTGAGCAATATATCTGTCACACCGAACACCGAATTATGTTCTTGATTAGCCATCGGCCCAAAACGAGTATCAACACAAAACAAAAAGAGAAAAATCTCCAACTACTACCACGTGTCCGTCCGGCACGCAATCCAACGTCAAAAGGAGACCCAAAAACAACAACAAAAATCAACGCCAGAAAAACCAATTTACTTGTGATCGCGCGTTGTGCATGCATGGAAATCAAGGCGTGGCCAGGGAGAGGAATTAATATACTAGGCTACGTGCGTGCTCGATCGTATTCATGTACGTCCACTTGGAGAATCGGCCGGCCGGACGTCAAGGTGTTCCTTTCTCTTCCCGGTCGATGGGGAGTCGCTGTCAGGCGATGATGCGATCGAGCAGCTTGAAATTACTACGCAAAGGAAAAGGGAGCGGCTCGTGATGATTTGTTAATGGCGCCTGGTGATAGTGCAAGACTGACCGCGCGCCGGGATCATTGGGGCTGATGAGTTGTTGAGATGTCGCGGTTGATCGCTAGCGTACGACGTAGGAACACGTACGTGGTTGAATCATGGTCGAGCACTGCAGCTTCCGACGGGGAATGTCGGCGGTCATCGCAGACATATTGTTTCTTTTATCAGTTTTTACTTTCAATGAAATATTCTTATGAATAGAAGATCATGCATGTCCATTTTCTGGTGTGCAAGTGGAAGTGTGTCTTTGGACCATCAGTACGAGATTGTAAAAACTCCGTCCATCTATAGAAAGATGTCTCAACTTTATTTTAAAACATTTAAATGTAGCATTTTTTTTTCAGTTTCAAACAAATCTAGACGAAGACAATGTTGTGTTCTCATCAGGGTTGTGCAAAAATGACAAAAAAAGGACACCTATAATACTAGCGAACAGTGCAAAATTACAAAAAACTCGAAAAACTGTCAGGTTTGTCATTTTTGAGCAATTTGCGAGATCATGATTTTCCCTAGCCGGTTTGTCAAAGTATCGAGCTAGAAATGTTGACCAATTAATGAGTGAATTTGAACAAGTTTTTTTTTTTTGGCTAATCATGTATACATCGTTCTAAGAACTCGTTTGGTAGCTGGCAACTCATCCCGAAATCGCGGAGCTGAAATGATGCCGTGTGCTAAATGGATTTTTGTTACCTACTCCATCATTTGTCTAGAATCTCAATTCAAATAAAATGAAATCCTGGTGGAGTTTTAAATTCATTTCATTTCCACCAAATGGAACGAATTGCCCGATACCAAACGAGCTCTGAGATTTTTGTAGACTTACGCATGAGCATGGCTAAACAACATATGCATTTGGGTTGGACTACTCATCTTAAAGGAGAACTATTGTAAAGCTAATATAAAATCCCAATAGAAAAGCAAGAAAGATAAACAAAAAATGAAAAATGGAAAAAAAAGGATAAGCCACCATGTCTATCTTCTTTCTCCTGAAATCCCCCGACAGGCGAGCAGACCCCGGCAGTTTAGCCAATAGGCCCTCGGGGTAGCTCGTATTTACGCAGGGCGGGGCCTCCATCAATTCCTTTTTTTCTTTTTCCTCCCTTCCTATTAGTACCGCCCGTGCGATTAGCATGTCTCTGCCCAATGCCACCGCCTCGCCGCCGCCGCCGTCGCCGGAACCCTAGGCCGCCGGAGTCGGAGCTCCCCTCGTCGGCGCCGTCGGCGGGGGAGGTGGAGGATGCAGCTGCGGATCTCGCCGAGCATGCGCAGCATCACCATCTCCAGCAGCAATGGCGTCGTCGACTCCATGAAGGTGCGCGTCGCGCCGCAGCCGCCCCCGCCCCCGCCGCCGCTCGCGCTGCCGGGGGCGGCGGCCTCGGGACGGCGCGGCGGCGGGGGAGGGGGAGGAGGAGGAGGGGGGACCGCCGCATGGTACCTGCGCGCCGTCGCCTTCCCGGCCGTCGTCGCGCTCGGCTGCCTCCTGCCCTTCGCCTTCATACTCCTCGCCGTGCCGGCGCTAGAGGCGGGCGGCAGCAAGTGCTCCTCCATCGGTAAGATCGGAGCCGCCCCGCGATCTCGACGCGTTCTGTTTTTCCCGGGTTTGCTTGCGGCTGTTGATTCGCTGCTTTTGCGGCGGCGGAGCTCGGATCTCAGCGCCCCTCTCCGTGCGATTTTGCCGTCCCTGCGGGAATGTGGAGATATGCAGATGGTTTCCTGCCTAGATTTCGTGCTCAAAGCGTGTGATGCCTTCCGATAATCTTACTCGTCGAGCTGGAGATTCAGCTGCCTGGTTCCCTGATCTCGTTCGTTATCTGTGGTGTTTTCAAGTCCCAGAGAGTTAGCGATTCGGGTTTATGATTAGGATTTCAGCTTAGCTAGCTGAATTTGGGATCTAGGCCGCCTGATACTCTATTATTGGCCAAAATGTAGGATCGTGGCTCTCATCGGTTGGGTTAGCTTCAGGAACTGGATTTAGCGCTATCAGCTGCCACACTGTTAAATTAGGAAGGAATCCTTTTATCCTGGTTCTGAGCATCTTGCAAAAATGGAGGAGAAACGTCATCCTCAGAGATGCTATCAGCTTTCCCTACATATCAATCTACCTCAAGCTGCAATTGTCTGCTGATTAGGTGAGCCTTGCCCACACTCCTTGCTCAGCATTGATATTTTAGGCGCCAAGAACAAATGTAGATGCGAGGGAGCTATCTCAGTGTGAGACCAAGAGAGTTAGCGATTCAGATTTATAATAGCTGAATTACGGATCTAGGCTGACTGATTTTCTGTTATTGGCCAAAATGTAGGATCGTGACTGTCATCTATTGGGTAAGATTTAGGAGCTAGATTTAGTGCTACCAGCCATACTGTGGATTTGGAAGGAATCGTTTTATCCTGTTCTTTTTAGCATCTTGCAAAACTGAAGGAGAAACGTCATCCTCAAAGATGCTATCAGCTTTCCCTACATATCAATCTACCTCAAGCTGCAATCGTCTGCTAATTAGGTGAACCCTGCCCAAATTCTTTGCTTAGCATTGATAACTGAGGCACCACAGACATATGTCGAAGCCAGGGAGCTATGACAATGCTCCTCATTTACCTAGCTGATTGATCCATTGAAGTAAAATGTGCTTTACTTCAGCATCGAACTTACTGGGCACTATGCTCTAACCTGATTAGATTCATAACTCAGGTTACTCAATAGAAGTTGGGCTAGTGGGTACGGTACAATAATGTAGAATAATGATAACCAGTTTAAACAACGTTAAGACAAATTGGACTATTTTTCTTGTAAATCATGCGTGTCTGTTGGATATGAGAGGATCACTTCCTGGGCTGCAGGAGGCCTGGAATCTTTCAGGCCTTCATATTTTCACTTTTCTTATAAGAAGCATGTGCACATATTCCAACAGTGATCATCCTGCTAAGAAAAAGTAATGCCACTGAACCTTAAAGTGGCATGCACAAAAAGGGAACTGTTATTCTTAAGACAGGGTACTTGTGTATCTGGAGGCAAGTTTAGTTACTTATTTCATGAATTAATTGAACACACTATGCTGTTGTCTCACATTCTTGGAACAGAGTGGTGGCATGATTTCGGTACTAATTCTGCTGTACAACTGTTAATAACTGAATACTCATTGCTCAACCTGGACTAGCCTATGAGATTGTCACTGGATCTTGTTATCCCAGTCAGAACTTTTGATCTGAACTTCTTGTGGCCTAGTGTGCCCTAATCTAAAGAACTTCTGCTTTCCTATACTGATCTTGTTTGATACATTTGACCTACCCGCTTTTATCCTGACTGTTTGGAAGTGCCGATATATCATCCCAACATTTGGAGTTATTATACCTGGTACCTGCCATGGCCTTCTTTCTCCTGCACAGTGTCACTCAACAGTGTTGGTTTAAATCCATAGAGTACAGCAGTAGTCGCTGTGCGTCTATGGCTGAAGTTAGTTAGTTTCTGTATTCATACCCTTCTGGGAGTTGATTACAACGTAGCAAGTGGTGATTGTGCTTTTCTCATCCTTGACCCATGTTCTGCCTGGGTGCTAAACCATATTTTGGCACTTGAGCTTCTCTATAGTACTGGCTGGAGAATCTTGGCCAAATAGGCTCCTCCAAGGGTATGCATGTTTTTGTATGGAATATGGATGGGATCTCAACTTCTTTGTTTGGGTTTCGATGTCGTTATAAGTTATCTAGTTGTGGTGTAGGCATATAATTTTCTGCAAGCTTCTGATATGACACTAGGAAGGTTGTGTTTGTCCATGGGTTGTGGGTCTTCTTGTACTGTAGACTTGTTTTCTGTTGCATGTATGTTTTTATTATGGTTAGCTATCTTGCTATATGGAGTTTACATGTACAAACTTGATGCAATTATTTGGTGTAACTGTTGCAATCCTGGTTTGCAGATTGTTTGGGGAGGCGAATAGGACCTAGTTTCCTTGGTAGGCAGGGGGGTGATTCTACAGTAAGTTATTCGATTCCTTGCGCTTCTTTGTGTAGGTAAAACATTATTATGTACCTCAAAGAGAGCAAAAGTATATTTACTTTTCTCACTTCATGTGAACAGAGGCTGGTGCAAGATCTGTATAGAATTTTTGATCAAGTTAACAATGAGGAATCCACTTCTGATAAAAAGTTACCAGAATCATTCAGGGAGTTTCTTTTGGAGATAAAGGATAATCGTTATGATGCTAGGACATTTGCTGTCAGGCTGAAGGCTACGGTATGAAACTAACTATCCTAATTTAATCTGTACTTATGCATTGTTTGCAGTTCAAATTTGCATGAGTCTGTTCGGATTTTGAACCATCTGGAGATCATGGCATCTGAAAACAATAATTTTAATGTGCCGTGCATAAAATACCACGGGTTTTATCCAATAAGTTGCTTCATAGTCTAACCAGCTCTTATTCAGAACTCTTTTGAAGCTATATAAATTTAGTCTTAGCTATGTTTTTTAATCTTTGGGCATGGACTTCTATTGTTGGCAGACTTGCGTAGTTTATGAATATGATAGCTATATAAAACTGCAAGTTTGGGTTTATGTGTTTCAGCAATCAGATCTTATGCAATTGTACAGACCCATGCTCAACATCAAGTGAAGTACCAACATTGATAATTCTGTTGGAAAACTAGGAAGGTATAGTATTGGTTTGATGCATAGATAATTGAAGACTGACATGGGCTATAAGAAATAACACGGGCGCAGATGTATACAGAAGGATTCAAACACATATGTCTGCTTAATCATATGCTGTGATCTGTACAACTTATTACAAGCAACCCGTTTCTTAAAGAAATATGTAGGCATGATATGCTCTTTCTGGTTTGTGTCTTCCAGATGTTTTATATTACCATTGCTTGCAACTAAAGCACTTTTTTGTTACTGCCATATCTGGAGCATTCATTTCTGCCCTCTGGTATTTGTACAATTCTGTGTTACTTTACTTGATTTGTCATATACTGGCTTTAGAAATTTGAACTTGGTCCTTGCTAGCATACTTTATCTTAGTTCATGGTTCTTAGTCCTGGTTTGTTATTTTATGTAGTGCGTTGAATTTGAATTATAAACTAAATTTTAATCACCCATGTGCTTCTTTGTAGATGAAAAGCATGGATAAGGAGATAAAGAGGTCAAGGCTAGCAGAACAGCTGTATAAGCATTACGCCTCAACTGCTATTCCCAAAGGCATTCATTGCCTGTCTCTGCGTCTTACTGATGAATACTCCTCAAATGCTCATGCAAGGAAACAGTTGCCACCACCTGAACTGTTACCTTTGCTTTCCGACAATTCCTTCCAACATTATATTCTAGCAAGTGATAACATCCTTGCTGCTTCAGTTGTTGTCAGTTCAACTGTACGGGCTTCCTCGGTACCTGAGAAAGTAGTCTTTCATGTTATCACCGATAAAAAAACATATCCGGGGATGCATTCATGGTTTGCTCTTAATTCTGTATCGCCTGCAATAGTTGAAGTGAAAGGTGTTCACCAGTTTGACTGGTTGACCAGAGAAAATGTCCCAGTCCTAGAGGCTATAGAAAACCACCGTGGGGTCAGAAATCACTATCATGGAGATCATGGAACAGTTTCCAGTGCAAGTGACAATCCAAGGGTGCTTGCTTCGAAGCTGCAGGCTCGGAGCCCCAAATACATATCCCTGCTTAATCACCTTCGCATCTATTTGCCTGAGGTGCCTTTTGATCTGAAACATTCTATTTTGCTTTCTATCTATTACTATAAAATAGGTCTGATTCATAATCTAGTGGAATATGCGCAACACATAGCTATTCTGTATGTAGAGTCATTTCTAAGGTTTTGGATTGTTTTGCAAATGTGTAACTTCTGTTAGTAGGTGTGCAACTGTATTACCTGGTCATTAGATTAATGTCCTGATAGGACACCATTTCCACAACATAGTACTTATGTCGGTGGTTACCTGGAAGATACCTGCTTTGTTATTGAGCTCACCGTGTTGCTGTGCAATCGTTCTTGCACAACAGAACAAATGAATTATGGGGAACACTAGTAAACAAAAAATTGGAATGTACTCAAATTCACGCATATGTACTAATATGGTTTGATCGGATATATATTAGATTATGGTGTCAAATTTTAATTCATTTGCCTTCTGAAGTTCTAATGAGGTTCACTATTTTTGTGGAAGCAGGGTTTGTCGAAATGGCATTAGAATCTGCTGTAGCATTCAAAATTGCTCAATATGACATTTATAGCTGCTAATTACTTAACTTTTATATCCATCTATATACCAAGTGATAGATGCTAAAATCTGCCATGATAGATATCCCACGAACCATCTCACTGTTAATATCTGTGTCTGATTTTCTTCCTATACGATACCAAGACTGAAAAGTGCATTTATATGCCGTTATCCTTTTGTTACATTGATAATACCATTTAGTTGCGTCAATAGTGTTTTTTTTGCTTTGAAGTAAGGCCATGTCTCTAACCTATAACTAGGTTCTGAAGACGCTCTCTTTAGACTAGAAGTGTTGCATTTTGATGTTTTCATTTCCTAAATCTGATGCTGTTCTAATTTAACCAGCTCTTTCCAAGCCTCAACAAGGTGGTCTTCCTTGATGATGACATTGTTGTTCAGCGTGATTTGTCTCCTCTTTGGGAGATTGATCTTGAAGGGAAGGTGAATGGTGCTGTGGAGACGTGCAGGGGTGAAGACAACTGGGTGATGTCTAAGCGCTTCAGGACATATTTTAACTTCTCTCACCCTGTTATAGAACGAAGTCTTGACCCAGAAGAATGTGCATGGGCGTATGGGATGAATGTCTTTGATCTGGAAGCTTGGAGGAAGACAAACATTCGGGATACATACCATTTCTGGTTGAAGGAGGTAACCCATTTTTATCTTCACAAGAATATCTTATGCATAATCTGCCAGGTTGAGCTACATCTTATATATGAATTAAATGAATGCTTTGAACCACACATACTATAATTTGTTCTGCATAGTCATTTTATTTCCAACTTGGAAATGTTCAAGTGTTCAGCTATGTTTCATTTCACTCTTCTGCTGTTTCCGGTGTTTCCAAGATCTCCATAAACTACTTCAGTTTAACATCCCTGGGTAAGTGCAGATGGTAGCATAACTGAGCTACATCTTCTACCCCCTCTGGCCCAAATTAATTGTTGCTGACCACTTCATCTCAATACTGGACATAGTATATGGGCCATGTCAATTAATTTGGGTCGGAGGGAGTATATGAGTTAAATGGATGCTGTGAACCACAATTACTATAATTTGTGTTGCATAGTTTAGTCGCTTTATTTCAAACTTGAAAATGTTCAAGTGGCAGTGTTTCATGCCACTTTTGTGCTGTGTATCCAGTGCTCCAAAATCTCAGTGAACTACTTGATTTTAACACCTGCTGGATAAGTACAGCTGTAGTAAAACTGTAAAAGAAAGAATGAAGATTTTCCTTCCCTATGTGCAATCAGCCTTGTTTCCACTCCTCCAGAGTGTGTAACTTATTTATATCAGTGCCACAATGTGTGAACACAGAACAGTTACCTTGGCCTTATTTACAAGCTTAAACTTCTATGATGCTAAAACATAATCATTTCCATTCTTTTGCAGAATCTAAAATCCGGTCTTACTCTCTGGAAATTCGGTACTTTGCCACCTGCACTTATAGCATTCAGGGGTCATGTACATGGTATGGACCCATCGTGGCACATGCTTGGCTTGGGATACCAAGAAAACACAGACATTGAGAGTGTTAAGAAGGCTGCAGTGGTCCACTACAATGGTCAGTGCAAGCCGTGGCTAGACATTGCTTTTAAAAACCTACAACCGTTTTGGACGAAGCATGTAAATTACTCCAATGACTTCATTAGAAACTGCCATATTTTGGAGCCCCAGTATGACAGATAGTGACTTTGGACAAATGGTGTAGACACTGATGGGCATAGCGGCATAGCCCTGCCATTGCTCGCTGGAGAGGCCTATTGCTGTTGGATTGGAATATCATTGGTGAAAGAGGAAGTCAGTCATCACTAAACACACATCTCTGACATGTCCCTGCATGCAAAGACCTCTGATACTTTTCATCTGTATCATATGGGTACACGATTCTTTTCATCTGTATCATATTGGTTCGTCATTCTTTTGGATAGTATAACTGTGAAGGATAGCTCGGTGAAGTCTCTTCCTCTTGGATTGGGCTAATCCTTCATTGCAGAATAATGCAGCGGGCAGGTTAAGCAAGTGGAATGTTTGGTTTATCGCGGTGAAGAAAGGAGGCAGCTAAGGTCCTGGGACTTTATAATGTTTTTTTCCTCCATTTATTCTTTTTTCCCCTTCTTGATATTCTTAAGCCCTTGAAATTTTGTTCTGCTAGTTTTGTGACTGCCTTGGTAGGTTGGAGAAGGGTAGTAGAGATGTCATTGCTGTGAGTTACCTACAGGATATTTGTTACAATTGACCATATTGGAAATGTGCAGATAATTCTTTGAAACGCCTTTTGTGCTAAATACCAGTTTGTATAGAACTAGATATAGTAATTCAGCTCTTGACTTTGGCTGATGACCCCTCTCGGACTGCGAAGCAACGCTTGCATGAATTGGTTAATCATTTTTAGCAGCACATTTGAGTTAGCGGGTCCTGCTCGTGGTAGACTGAGGAAGAGCACGCAGCTGCGTGGTGAGCACAAAGCGAACTATTCTTTCGCCTTTTACTAAAGAATACCGTGTGCACGCCACACTTAGCAGCATACGCTTATTTTTTGAGGGTGTCTTTCCGGAAGGAAAGACCCCAACAAACATTAAATTCAATATTTTTTTGCTTAGAACTTGTTGTCTAACTTTGATGAACAGGATGAAACCAAAACAAATCTAGAAGCTTAAAAGCTTGGAGACTCCCAGATCAGCCCGTGCATCCCCAGATCCACGAGTAGGATGTTTCATGGATCTGGTCATTTGGTTCCCATCACATAAATAATTAAACGGATCCAGCTCTATGAAGAAGAAAGGAGTCGAAGCAAATCAAAGATTGAAAAAGAAAATCAGATGTGATTTTTTGGGAAAAAGATGTGGCCTCTCATCCATCCCGCCGGTGGCCATGAGCTCATGGTCGCTGGTGCAGGCTCCAGCTGAGTTGGCCGCGGTACAGGATGGGTCTCCGGCCAGAAGCTTATCGATCCGACGTTGGATCAGGTCGACTCGAGCTTGGGGACGACCGTGGTGGGGGGGGAGGGGGTGCGAGTTTCCGGCCAGGAGCTCATCGAGCGGCCGCCGGATCTGCTGTACTCGAGCTTGGGAACGGCCGCGGTGGAGCCGTGGAGGGTGAGTCTCCAGCCAGAAGCTCTTCTAGAACTCGTGTTACTCGTCCCTCTGTGCTCTCGCCTGACGGCTTGCCTCCCAGCCACGAGACCGCTCGCTTGAGGCGATGGGTGAATGAGCTGTGCCTCCGCCGGTGGCTGCTTCTTCTGTCTGACGCTGACCTTGAGGTCGTTCGGGAGGGTCACGTTGTACCCGGTGCTGTTGCTTAGGTTGGTCAGGAGGAGGGTGATCCCTTGCTGCATTGTCAGATAAGCGTTGTTTAGATAGTTAAGATAGGTCTCCAATATGGCTAATCTAGAGGATGTTTCCATGCATGGAAATGTAGTGACTTTTCAGACAGAACAAAACTCATTGCTTAGCAACTTAAGTAGAACATCATAATCACTCCAACATTGGAAACATCTGAAACTAGTATACATTGGAAACAGTCTGAAATTCGTTTGCTTGACAAGCAGACCATAGTTGCCGCCAATGAGAACCCTTTTGTGTTCATAACTTCATGTGTTGTACTTTGATGCCATTCCGAGTTGATCGAGATATGTGTTTGCAACTTTGCATCGAAATTATGTCACAACTTTTCGCTCGCACAATATACTACGTTAAACACCTTAAACTATTTAACCCTTCATTCGTTCGCAAAAAAAAAAGTTGTTGCAAATTCGGATATATCTATGCACCTCGACAACTAATATGGAATGGATGGAGTACATCAGTATTTCGAGAAACCGAAGTATTCTCAACAATACTTTGATGCCGGTCTGAAGTGATGAAGAGGTATAGTCGCTAGAAAATCGGGATTCGTTTGAAGGGTTTATAGTCCTTGTCTGACTGGAGTTGATATCCAGGGACGCCGACTCCGTATCGAACTCTCGACTCAAATAACTAGGGTTGTGCTCCGGCTTTATATACAATCTAGACCGCACCGCTGCCGTCGCATCATACCCCAATCCTAAACCCACACAATAGTTCCACGGCGAGGACTCCGGCTGATCTGATCTGATCTGATCCGATGACCGGCAAGGAGGGTTGCACGAGCGGGAGCGGCAAGAAAGCTTCCACGACCAAACCTAAGGCGGCGGAGGAGCAGGAAGAGTTCCCCACAGAGCACTGGGCGTATACACTCTATAATCCGGCCGCCGCAGCTGTCAACGACAAGCTCCAGGTCGACCTCTTCTCGGAGGACGCAGAGCTTCGGAAGCGAGTCAAGTCGGTGCTGCGACGTTTCCCCGAGTCTTACGCTCTGGGAGCGAAGGAGCTCGAACAAGCAGTTGACAGGATCATCAAGGAGTCCAAGCCGGAGACCGCATCTGTGGCCGCCCCGGGCATGGATCGGCTGGAGGATGATATTATCAGTGTCTTGCTGATCATGGCGAAGACCCCCACCGTCGACGAGCTCCTTGGTGCCGAAGCCGGCGGGGTGTTTCCGCCGCGGTGGATCGATGAAAGGAAGAAATACCTGGACGAAGAATGTCGGCCAGAGAAGAAGATTATTGGCCACAACATAGTGCTCGTTGACAAGGCCCGCGTCGATTTGCTCACGAAGGGCTACGTCGAGGTCCATGAGGGTTACATGGAAGAGGACCCTGATTTTGATCCCTATGTCCACGAAGGAAGAGTGCGGCAGGAGTACGACCCGGAGGACTTTGCCCCCTCTGACTTTGACGGGGAGGTGATGCTTTTTGGCTGAGCAAGTCTGAAACTCTGAATCCTCAACCGAAGATGCGATGATCCATTGTGCAAAGCGCCTGTCTTTATATATGCTTCTATAATTCTATATCTATGTACGTTGAACTGTGAATCTAACTTACACGAATACACGTACTCCGTACTGTTTATCCATGTGGCTACCTAGCATCCAAACTATCTACCTACTATATGATGCAGTGACAGACTCTGTCTTTGTTTGCTATTAACTACTGCAATCTTGGTTGGTTGCTCGATTCAGATCACGTTTTGTTGTACTGCGGCGCGTATCTCTGTCAATCAACTAAGAAACAAAAGCACTCCCATCAACTGGCATGGTTGGTCAGTTCCTTACGAATAGGGTAGTTTACAACCATGTAAGTAGGGATTAATTGCGCCCTGTTGCTCCACGTGTCGGCAAGTGTTGGATCATGAAATTTCTGAACTTCTGAAGACGTTACAAGCTCAGAAAAGCAAGAAGAGACGGCACAGAGTGTGGAGAAAAGGCTTCGTCCCCGTCCATCCCCCGTGGGCAGACTCGATGCGATTGCTGAAACCATAGCCTCTAGGACCTCCCCCCTCCTTGCCCACCGCCGCCATTGGTGCAGGCCGCCGGGCCGCGCGGTGGCGGCCATGCCCTTAACCCCGCACGTGGTGGGGAGGCGCGGGGTTTCTCCTCGGCCGGTGGCGGTGCCCCTTGGTGGTAAAGGTTCTGGCGGCGACGCACCTCCCGGTGGTGCAGCTCCGGGTGGCATGGTGGCGGTGGGGCGCATGGAGGCCGGCGGCGGTGACCTCCTGTCCTAGATCTAGGCCCTATGGGCCCCATCTGGGCTTGGGTGGGCCAGATCTGGGTTCCCGCGTCTCCTCCCCCGGTCGGTGGAGCTGCTCATGCTGAGGGTAGTCAGGATAGTGACGCGGACTGTAGCGCGGCCATGAAAGCTTCAAGAGTCCACCGGGCTCGGCAGGGCCAGAGGGGCCTGTTCGCTCCTGTAGCTGCGTCCGGTCTGTCACCGCGCAGGTGGCGGTGGAGGTTGTGCCCTCCCGCATGGCTTCTATCCAGACACTCCTCAGTCCGGGCTGCCTCCTCTCGGTTTTGTCGGTCATCTTCATTGGGCCACGGTGAGACGGCGGTGGTGATTGCAAGACCGTGGTGGCGCGAGTTGGTGGGCGGCGAGGTTGGCGGAGCGCGATGGAGTGTCCGGGGTCGTGGTTCTTCGGGGTACGGGAGAAATCCTTGTCGGATGGCCGACACCGATGCGGTGACGCTCGCGAGCGCCGCCATTCCTTCTTGAGGGGCGGCGGGGTTCCCCCTCCCCACAACCCTCTCGCATATCAGGGGAAACCCTAGGATTTGTACGGGAAGCAGTGTCGTCATCATCGCATCTCTTCTTGAAGGTGCTGCTTTATTATGCGGCGCCTCAGAGGGCTAAGACCGTGGTGGGAATATTCTCCGAACTTTGTTGACATTGTTTTCCTTTTTTGGTGCTTTGATGTGCTGTTTTCTTCAGCGGTGGTCTCTATCTTGTATCCGTTGGTTGCTATATTAATATAGCGGGACAAATGCCTATTTTGAAAAAGAAGAAGATTACCAATAGGTGAACAGATAACTAATGCTGAACCAACCTACTTTAAACATTGCAGCAAGCATGATGGTTCAGCGTCGGAACCACATAACACCATAGGGTAATGTCTTCTTTATCATAGTGTTAACTTGGCTCAGTCGTTGTAGGCAACCTATACAATAGAAGAAAACCCAACAAATACATAAAAGGGGATCTTGCATAGATATTTTTTTCACAGCTTTGAATGAACAGATTTTGAAGCGGATCCACAAGCTACAGGTTTGTACACCATATTACACTTTACGATATCACCCAAGGTATTGCTTTTGTACAAGAACCTTGTTATTGTACAATATATAACTACAAAACAAATCCTACTGCGTCCATTCTAAATTAGTTGACTTGCGAAACACAATACAAATGACATAGCTTTGGTCAAATTAGTCTAAATACACATGTATTTACAGGCGTTTTAGTGTGAAAATTCGCTTATTTTGGAAAAAATCTAGATCAATTAATTTGAAACGGATGGAGTACAAGCTTAGATGTGGACCTATTTTTTTTAAGGTAAGAGATCTAAACCTCTTTTCTAGGTTATTAAGAGGCAGCTCTGGACTTCTTTATTTCTTTGAAGGTAAGAGATCTGGACCTTCTGAAAATAAAGACCACAAAAACGAACAATAGAAGGAAGCAGAGCACTATTTTTTTTTTTGAGCTATTATAAGGAAGCAGAGCACTAGAGCAGGCACCGATGAGCCACACGGGCCTTTGTAATTTGGGCCTGCAGGGGCCGTCGTCGTTTCAGAGTTCACAGCGCAATAGCCACGAGGGCTTTTGTTACTGGGCTTGCAGGGGCCTGTCGTTGTTTTGGAGGTCACAGCTTCGGTACAGAGTTGTCGCTGCGGAATGGTTTAGTCCCACCTCGCCGGGGCAAGGAAGAGGAGGGGCATGGGACGGCTATAAATAGGAGCTGTGGTCGATTGAAGAAAAGCACGCAGCTGCGTGGTGAGCACAAAGCGAACTATTCTTTCGCCTTTTACTAAAGAATACCGTGTGTGCGCCACACTAAGCAGCATACGCTTATTTTTGGAGGGTGTTTTTCCAAAAGGAAAGGCCCCAACAAGCATGAATTCAAAATTTTCTGTTGGTAGCTTGTTGTTTAATTTTACATGGAGTTTTTTTTTACATTACGAATGAAATCCAGCAAGGACGAACGTCTCAGAGATGTTCTGGCTTGTAATTGGTGCTGGAAATGAATTAGTACTCTCATTGCCTCTGCTTCGCAGATAGTGTTGCATCATTTGCCAACTGAGTATATGCCTATTTCTCGAGTGTTCTTTCTGAAAGATCACACCAAAGCTTGAATTCCAACTTTGGCCCATATTCAGAGCTGGGAAACGAACTGGATACTCTGAATGCATCCTTTCCAACTGATAACTGATGCATATATGCCATGATTGTAAAATTACCCCTTCGCTTCTTGTTCTGCCCTTGATTCTATTTCTATATCATGAACTTAATAAATAGGAATGTTGTCAGTGGGCAAACTACAACGGATGTCTCCCTCAAGAACAGGCCTTGGCCTCAAACCTCGGAAGAACTACAAACGCGATCGACGTCGGGGCTAGGTACACCGGCGAGTCAACAGCGGCAGGCACCGGGTTCAGAGCCGGGATGCTGCCGTCGTCTCCTAGCTCCAGCGGGACACCGTTGCATCATTTGCCAACTGAGTATATGCCTATTTCTTGAGTGTTCTTTCTGAAAGATCACACCAAAGCTTGAATTCAAACTTCGCCTCATATTCAGAGCTGGGAAAGGAATGGATGCTCTGAATGCATCCTTTCCAACTGATAACTGATGCATATATATCATGATTGTAAAAGTACCCATTTCTTGTTCTGCCCTTGATTCTATTTCTATATCATGAACTTAATAAATAGGAATGTTCAAACTACAACGGACGTCTCCCTCAAGAACAGGCCTTGGCCTCAAACCTCGGAAGAACTACAAACGCGATCGACGTCGGGGCCAGGTACACCGGCGAGTCAACAGCACCAGGCACTGGGTTCAGAGCCGGGACATTGCCATCATCTTCCAGCTCCAACGGGACGCCGTTGAGCAGCATTGTTCTGCTCTGGTGGTCGCCGTCCTTGGCAGTCAGATGGTACTCGTCCCTCTTTGTGGTCTCGCTCGCCGCCTTGCCTCCCAGCCATGACACTGCTCTTTTGGTGAAAGAGCTGTGCCTCCGCCGGTGTCCGCTTGTTCTGTCGACGCTCACGTTGAGGTCGTTCTGCAGGGTCACGTTGTATCCAGTGCTGTTGCTTAGGTTGATCAGGAGGAGAGTGATCCCTTGCTGCATTGTCAGATAAGCATTGTTCAGATTGTCAGGATAGATGTCCTAAATGAGTAATACAACAGATGCTTCCACGGTAATGGAGTAATTTTCAGAAAAAGCAAAGCACATAACTTGGCAAATTAAATAGAGCAGACATAACACTATAACATTGGTAATATAACTCTAGAAACATCTGAAACTATCTCAAACTGGTTTGCTTTAAGGTCACAGCGTTGGAATACGTACATGTCGTTTGCTGCAGTGAGCATAAGCACGCAGCTTACGCGGTGCATTCATATCAACTGAAAGAACTCCATTGCCCATAAGCCGATGCCATAGTAGAGCACTGAGAACAAAATGAGTGGTCAGCACATAAGAGCTGTGCCCTGGAAAACACTGCAGTGAGAATGTGAGACTTGCCTGTAGTAATCAGGATTTGGTAAGAAAGTTTCTGTGTCAAGCAGACCATAGTTGCCACCGATGAGAGTCTGCCTGCAGAACACTTTTGTATTGTACTTTGATGCCATTCCAAGTTGATCGAGATACCTGTTTGGATTGAAATTACGTCACAACTTATTTCTCGCACAAGATACTATATCAATGCGTTCTTGTTTAAGATTCATGAGAAGATATTGAAATCTCACCAGATGCTATTCATGAAAGTATTCGACACCAGGTGACGCCCATTGTTGAACACCCCACCGCTTTCACTAACCCAAGCAGAAGCCCATGTTCCATGCCTTTGGAGGGTAAGTTGCATGTCCCTGTAAGTATCTTCAGCACGATCTAGGTACTTAGGGTCTACTATCTTCCTCATAAGGTGCACATCATCCCCTGAAAGCAAAGTGTCACTTGCTGATGCATTCTAAATGTTAAACCACACAAATTGGTTAGATAGTTATCAAGTCTGTCCCAACATTAAGATGTTATTCACCACTAATTCGTCTTCTAAGAAAGGACTTACTATTCTTTCAAAGAACAGTTTATGTAAGCCCTTTTATATAGGAATTTATTGAAGCCTTTCCTTCACAATATGTATCACAAGAGGACAAAATTAAAACGGCACGACTGTATATTATTTTAGTCTAGTTAGACAAGAATTATTATGACACATGGATATAACGTTAGTAAACTCCTGCCAAGAAAATATGCAAAAAAAAAGAGTCAAGCCTAGAATGTGCTCAATGCCATTTCTTCTGATATCTTCAAGTCATGCAGATCATCATTCTACAGTTTTGGAGCACCAAACGAGTCTTTTCTAAATTCTATCACAGCAAAGCAACATATCACATACCTCCTCCAAGATTGTAAATATGATGCGTCAAGGCACTAACGACACCGTGACCTGAAGTCTGAAGTAACCGAGTGTACCACTGTTGATCAAAGAATCCTCCAGGGGCTAGTAGGAGTGGCTGGGAGAGTGGTGCCCTATACAACTTCCGGAGTATGGATCGAAGTTCAGTTACATCCTTCCCATAAAGTTCAGCATCGACTCTTGCCCCAGTTCCATGCCCACTCAGCTCATTACCTGACAAGACAAGAATATTGATGCGTTCAGAACTCAGAATAGCTTCTGTTTTGGCATAAAAGGGATAAATATAAGAGTGCTGAGCACAGAACAAGAAATACAATAGATTACCGAATTCCCACGAGTCAACTGGGTATCCTTTCGATACCGTGTAGTTCACAAAATCGTACGCATTTGTAGAGTTCCATTTTCCTGCCCAGAAGGAACGTTGGACATTATGCCTTCCATCGAGCGCATTCAGACCAAACGTGATAATTGCTCTGCAGATAGATTTTTGTTTATCCATGAGCTAGCTCTGCTAAGCACATATAAATTACACAAATGACGCTAAAAAAGCACATCCATTTAGAAAATGATAAATCCCTCTTTGTGCACATCAGTTCCTTGTTCACGTATTGCAATTAGTTATGTTGGTAACATCATATGGCTTAGTTTTACCATATTTCCTCCGTAAACAAAATATAATGCTGAAGACATGCAGAAAGAACACCGCTGCTAGTTATTTCTTCAACTACCAGTAGGTTAGAAAAAGATGTACAACAACACCTGATCTGAGAAGACACCAATGGAAATGCAATGACATCATCGTTTGAATTAAAAAGAAATGCAATAGCACACGGCTATGCGGCTATAAGACCATGTGAGCAAGAACATGTGAACATCTGACACAAGTTATGCCTGCTAAGTATAATACTTCCAGCAAGTCAGCAATGGCATGGAAACAAATTTAGAATTAGAAGCCTTACCCTGTTTGCTGAAATAGATCATTCAGTTTGTCCCACCTATCCATACTTAGACAACCGGCTGAGAAACCAAACAAACCATTTGATACATTTGTGAACGGAGAGCATGGACTATTTGTCCCCATTTCATAAACAACTCGGTCTTGCAACGAGCCTCCCAGCCTAATCCTCAAATTATCAAATGCTGCAGACAAAAGATAATATATTTTTAGATATTTAGCAAACGGACCAACTATCGGTAACAATAGCAAGTATTCTTCAAGACTTGAACTACATATAGTATCATGTCAGAATTCTGCAAGACTTGCCTTAATTTTCTTGTAATACATTTTTTTTCTTTCTAAATGGACTTGTAATACATTAGATTAGAGTATGTAACAGGTGATGATATCATTGCAGAGAGAAAAATAACTTTTTTGGAATACAAAATTCACATTAGGTGGGAAACATATAAGATCCTTACATAGCTAAGAAAAACAATTACATATAGACCAGCCGCAACTACTGAATGAGGAGCAAGAATTGGTACCTTTGATGGCTTGAGCCAGAAAGGGGTGATCCAAGTCCTGAACGAACCAGTTACGGAGTAGTAAAATCACCAGGCAAACGAAAAGTAAGTCCAGGAACCACAATGTGCACTAACAACATCCCATTGATAACAAGTCAAGAGCATAGGACATATACCAAATTCAGAATCGAAGATTGACCCCAGGGACACTGGTTGTAGTTACACTTCTCCGGCGGCCACCAGTCCATGGTAGCGCACACGTAGCTCGGATCCGTCTCAGCGATTTTCGCCGATCCTTTGACTATGACCGTCGCTTCCTGCTCCGGCTGCTGCGCCGAAGCCCAGCGAGGAGCATGGAGCCAGGTGAGCGCTAGAAACAGGAGAAGCCTCGCCGCCATGCTTCCTACCTGCATAGAAGGTGAAGGGAAAATCAGGATGATCCAATTGTATGTTCTGTTCCCTCTGTAAGAGTGGCAAACTACCATTTCCTTGTAAGCAGAGGATTTGGGGTCAGATGCGATTTAAATCATGCGTAATTAAGCGGTGAAACTATGCACCGACGCCGAATTTGCCCAAACTGTTGGGATTCGACAGTCCGGCGGAGGACAGCATATGCAGGCGATTGCTAACCGAATTAAGCAATTAGGCACTCAGATCAGTGAGAGCAAAGTGGAAATGCTGCCGTCTGTCAATCAATCCGCAAGTAGGCAAAGATTCCAAACTTGACATCTGAAAGGAAAGATGCCGCTCTTGAAAAGTGCGGAGAAGGAAGCGGACATCCCACCTTTCCCCTTCCGTCCCCGTCCGCGACCGGGAGAGCCGCGGCGGCGCGTGCGGTGCGGGAGGCCGGAAGATCTGGTGGCCGGCTGCAGGGACTGGGTTGGAGGCTTGGAGCTCAGGCCGCCATGCCCGCAGGAGCCTTTGTCGGGATGCTTCTGCGCTGCTACCGGCAGGCAGTCGGCGGGGCAGCACCAGTCCAAGAAGCTTTGCTTGCTTGCTTGCTGGAGCGACGTGGCGGCTCGGGCAACAACAGGGCAGTGGGCAGAGCGAGCTAACAAGAATACTAAATTACTGCTCAGTGGGTATATCTGGATAGCAGTGCCATTCTCGTTTCGGGTGGTAGAATTGTTCTTTGGTCGGATGAAGATTTTCAGGTAACGAGTCTGAAATGTAGTGTAATTTGTTTTGCTTCAGGGTTTACGCGGATCCCGGACTGAATGGTATAGGTGGTGCCGACAGCGACAGTGCGCCTAACTGGAGGTGTACGCGCAAGATTCCGCTTAGTTAACCAAGAAAGAAGAGGCAGTGGGTTGGACGTTGGTCGTCGGGGCTTGGATCCACCGGCTGATGAGTAGATGCAACGCAAGGCACCTCGCTTTTTTTGTTCTATGGAGTATGTTTTTTACACAGTACAAAAGTACGAACGTAGAGGTTTACATACATGCGCATATACTCACCTTTATAAACGCACACACGATACATTATCCATATGAGCATCTTTGAAAGACGCGACGGATCGGATCTTGAAATTGACGAAGTCACCACAAGCGCATCGCTATCGATGGGAACGCCTCCTTTTACTGAAAGAATATTTCGTCTTTATAAGACACACATGCATCAAACTCGAGATTTGAACTCTGGTGTGCTGAGGGTACAACCACCCACCTAGTCACCCAAGCTTAGGTTGGTTCTCGAAGGCAACTCGCTTCGGCTCCACATGAAACGTCACATATGCCCACCCAAACACAACCACAACTGGCTGACAAGCTTTGCAGTGTAACCGTGCAGGCTCAAATAATCGTTCGGTGGATAGCCACGAGTGTACAGAAAGGGGAGTAGTGTGTGGTTGAAGCCGCGGAAAGGCACCAGATCTGCAGTGTGATATTCCGGCGCATTGCTTAATAGATTTGATAAAAATATTTATATAAATAAGTTGTAACTTCTTTTTCGAAAGCTTATCCCCAAAGAACTTCGAGGTTAACCGGGTTTGGTCCAGGGTGATTTGAGGATGGGTGACCGACCGGCATATTGATCCCGGATATGCACAAGTAAGAACAAAATGCGCAGAAAAAAACTAGTGTTGCTTTACGAGGTCAGTCTAGAGATCTCTTAGAGACCTGACAGGGGTAACATGCCCAAGTCCAGAGTGGTCGGGTAATACATGCGGTTTCTATTTTCTCTCCGTGGCACTAGTCACCAACATTGATAGTTTAAATAGAGTGGTCGGGGTGTTACATGCTGTTTCCATTTTCTTTCCGTGGCACTAGTCAACAACATTGATAGTTTAAATAGAGTGGTCGGGGTGTTACATGTCGTTTCCATTTTCTTTCCGTGGATGTTAAAGACGAAGGGCATCTCAACAGTTCCCTCATAATTTTGTTTTTGTTGAGATGCTTCGTACTGTTCGATACTTCTCTTAATGCCGTGGTTTTATTTGCAAAAAAAAAAAAAAACATTGATAGTTTAAATGTTGGATTTTGGTTTGTGGATACTTAGCTCTAGACTGGACTGATGTATGTTTGGGCTGATTAATGCATTGCATATCTTTGGTTTTTGGCCCATCTCATGATTCATAGAATAATTTTCGGATAAACATTACAATATCTAGTTACTCAATACTCATACAAAAGAAAAATCTTAACTATATTTGTTTTCTTCCGTTTTATATATCATTTCATACGTTGGTAATATGATGTTGCTCAGCTATCGATGTATTTTACATGTATATTTTTTACGTAGTCATGGCCTCCTAGTCGTGAGTCAAATAAGTTGATATGCAAAAATGCCTTTGAAGTTATAACAAGTACAAAATATATCTATCATGTACATGTATTCTTCTTAATATATATTTTATTATCAAAATTCTATGTCATGTATATGTATTCTTCTTAATATTTAGGGTCAACTCTACCCTGACCATTTTAGTGAAGTTAGCAAGAAACAGTTGTTGTGTGATCCTTGTAAGTATGGGAAACAAAAGCAAAGTTCTTATGTATCATCACACAATCGTAGTAGTGTGCCACTTCAAAATATCCACTCAGATGTGCGGGGCCTAAGTGGAGTAGTATCAATTAATGGTTATCGTTGTTTTTTCACTTTTATTGATTGTTGCACTAAAACTTCTTGGGTGTATGTTTTGAAAAACAAGAGTGATATGTTTGAATGCTTTAGATATTTTTATAATATGGTGGTGAACAAAGAGTTTGAAGAATATTTATAAACTCGAGAATTATTCATCAAACCACTTGCTATCCAAGCACCTTGGAGCTGAATGGTTTTAGCTAAGAGAGAAAATAGACATCTCCTCGAGGTTACTAGGTGTTTGATGATAACTATGAATGTTCCTAAATATTTGTGAAGTGAGGCAGTGATGACTACCGCCTACTTAATCGACTGAATGCCATCTTTAGTGCTTGATCATAAGACACCACTAGAGTGCTTAACATGTAAAACTTCATCTGCGGTTCCTCCAAAAGTGTTTAGATGTGTGTGCTTTGTGAAAGATTATAGACCATCAGATGGGAAGTTAAATTCTAGACAATACTCCCTCATCTCCGTTCGGCAACGTGGGAGTGCGGAGGTTCGGCTGCTCCGAGCGAAAGCTGATGGCGCGGCAGCTGCGGATGTCGCTATCCTCTTGGGGGCCTTCATGGAGCCTTCGACCTCCTCCGCTCCCGGGGCATAGTTTTTCGGGTGAAAGCCTAGGCCGTGGTAGGGCCGGACGACAGCGTCGATCCACGTCACTTCCCTCTTGGGGGCGTCGTCTTGAAGACTTTGTTCCCCAACGTGCTTTCATGAGGCTGGACTCGTACGGCATCGCGGCGGGTGGCCGGCGATGTGTGAGGTCCGTGTGGTGGCTTGTGTGGCAACGATGGCGGTGGTGAGCGATGGTCTGGTAGCGTCAAGACCTTGGCTTCGGCGAGCGTCCGAGCTTCTTCGTCTTGTGCTTCGCCTGCGGTGGAGTCGGAGCTGCTATGGTTTGTCGAGTTTCTTCATTTGAGCAGCGTACGATGACCTGCAGGGTGGCCCTATGGCGGTGATCTTCCTCGGCGCATGTCTTGCGCTTATCCTCTTCAGAGCTCGTCATCAGAGTCAGAGCTGCCGGTTGCTTCACGAGGAGTCGCTTGTTTGGCGGTGGCCGACTTGAGCTTCACGGTGCCGCTTCGGCGAGGTCTTGGTGGTTGGTTCTTCGGTGAAGTCGGAGTCGCTGAAAAGTGATGACGATGACGTTGAAGGTCAACCGCGACGACTTCTCGCTTCGGTGGTCAGTGTATCTTGTGTGGGTTGCCAGGGTGGCTCTGTGCCCCCGCGGCGGCCGTGCTCCATGACGGTCGTCGGGGCACTTGTTTCGGTTTTCGGCCGGTTTCCCGCTAATAAACTGGCCAAATTCTGTACTTCTTCTTTATTAATGAAAATGGCAAGTCTTTTGCCTCGTTTCAAAAAAATAAAAATTCTAGACAATAAAATGAAAATTGCGCCTACAAAGGAGATAAAGCTGAGGAAGGCAATGATGCAGTTAAAAATAATATGCTTGTTTGAATAATGCCAACGGGTGATACACATGGTGATCAAGGTGATAGTGTATCAAAAACAGACAATGAGGATGTACAAGAGGAGTTTCAGGACAGACCAAATGAAGCACAATGGCCTAAACCGAATGAGGACCGACAACTTTAGGTATATCCAACGAGACACCAAACAGGAGAGGAACATGTGCAAGTGGAGGAAATCTTTCTAGAGTCATCCCCACGGACCAATGCTGGGAAATTTCCTTCAAAACTATCCCCATATTGTGTCCCAGATTATGTTTCATACTCCTCTATTGGGTCTCAATACAAGTCATTTGTAACATCTTTCGATTCTGCAGTACGTGCACCACATGACTGGCAAGAGGCAAAGCAATAACGAGAACGGGGGATGGCAATGCTAGAAGAGATGCAAGCACTGGAAAAAACAACTCTCCCTCCAAATAAGAAATGCTCTAATAACGTATATCATGCTCTGTTTTTTTCGAGGTAAATACTATACTCTAATTTTTGTGTGTATGAGTTTGCTTTGCAAAATGCTTAATTGGCTGGCTTGGAGATTTACAAGGGTTGGGTGGATGTGAGAGCGTGCCAACAGCGACAGTGCGCCCGCCTGGAGTTGCATGTATGGAGATCGTAAGATTTCCGCTTGATTAAGCAAGAAAGAAGAAGAAGTGGGTTGGACGTTGGTCGTGTCTTGGATCGAGCGGCTGATGAGTAGATGCAACAAAAGGCACCTCGCTTCGGTTCCGCAGAAAACCTCAGAGATGCCCACTGCTGACAGTTTTTACAGTGTAACCGTGTAGGCTCAAATAATCGTTCAGCGGATGGCCACAAGCGTTCAGAAAGAGGAATAGTGTGGTTGAAAGCTGCGGAAAGGCAAATGGTCTGCGTTTCCATTTTCTTTACGTGGCAGTAGTAGTCAACGCCAATGTCTGTTCAAATGTCGGATTTGGTCAAAATTTGCTACTAAGTCTAAGGCCATGAAGAAAACAACTGGCAAGCTGGAGGTCGAAAAGTGATGAGGACATCCCTACCACACTACTACCTCCTTCATTACAAGATGAAGATGATGCTGCTGTGAAACTCAAGTCCAATAAAGTTAGGATTAGATCAATGACACGAGCTCATGCGAAGCTACTTAAACAACAGGTGAACTTGTTCCTAACTGATACTTTGATCGATGAGAACTTTATACTGCCTAAGTCGTATTACTTATGTATGATCAGGTATGAAGAGGAACCAAGCATCGCACGAGGAGGAGAGGAGCAGCTGGACAAGAAGCTGGACGTGAAGCTGAACATGGAGCTGGACATGAAGACATCCCATGAACGCGCGAGAAAGGAGCGGGAGTCATGCGCGAGAGGAGGAGATCTTCAGGCCAGCGCCTGGCCTGGTCAGACCGGCCGTGACGCCGGGCCACCCGGTCCCAGCCCCGGTCGGCCGGCTTCCACGCCGGATCAGCCCGGTCCAAACCAGGTCCCACGCTTGTGCCAGCCGGGGTGTGTCCAGTAAGCCTGGACGCTCCGCCCGGTCGCCATCCGGTCCCTGGCCCGGTCCAAACCGGATCGGCCGGTCCCAGGCCCGGTCGACCGCCCCCCAGGCCGGCCGAGTCCGAGTCTGTCTCGACCAGATCTATTCTGGGTCGGTTATTTTCGTCCTTTTTCGACCTGAGGTCGTCCTGAACTCCTATATAAGTGCCCATGACGCCCCCAAAGTAGTTTTAGACCATGTTTAAGATAAACCCTAGTTCATAGTTTATTGCTTTGCAACTCTATTGAATCTCTACACCATATTGCATTGATTTGGTGTTGAGCCCCTGAAAGTCTTGTGTGATCTGCTGTTCCATTGAGAATTAGACCGTTGCAACTTACCGCTTCGTGGTCGGCGGCTACGTGCGCAAGTGTGTGGAGTTGCGAATATCTTGCAGGGTTGAGAGCTGTTGCATTGGCGACAGGGACCAATCGAGAGATCTCGTTGCGTTATACAAGTTATCTTCCACTACATCGTCGTGTATCTCCGCTGTGTTCATCCTGTGATCATCATCACCACCTACTGAGAAGATCAGGCCACCCCTTATCAAAAAGTAGTGTTGAATGTCGCACTACAAAGGGGGAGCCGCACGACAAAGCCTCTAGGCGCATGGCAAAGATTGCCCTAGCGGCAGAGAAATGGACGCAGGACAGAGAAATGGACGCACGGCAACCTTTGCCGTGCAGTTTTGGCGAGACGCATGGCAAAGACAACGTTGCTGTCGTAGACATTGCCGTGTGATCTTTGCCGTGCGACTTCACGTGACAAAGGCTTTGCTGTGCGTATAGGCCCATTTGCCGTGCAAATCTTTCCACGACAAAGCAAAGGTTCTCCTGTAGTGTTACCTATGTCACTGACCGGTGGGCTTTGATTTGACCAGTGGAGATGCCCGGCGTGACCATGCACCGTCCGCACAGACGCAAATATGCTACACATTTGGCCCGCGTTTGCGTCTCCGTAGACAGACCGGTCAGTATGTGTCAGGCCGCTGAGCTGGGTACAGATGCATTTTCGGACCGCGTGGTCCCAAAGCGTTCGTTTGCGTCGCTCTGTTGGAGATGGCTTAAAACTTATGTATATACATCTTTATATATCCGTGTGTATGATACAGCTCCGGTTTGGCAAATAATGGAAGAAATAGAAGATTGTGCAAATTCCTAGTCAGCGGCTGGCTAGTGGCTAGCACGCCGGAGGCGTTAGCACGTCATGTTAATTTGGACATAGGATAGCAGCATCGTATACTTGATGGATTTATGTATTGTTCCTGAGTCCTGACTCCGGCCGAATGATTGCTTCGTCGTGGTAGACATGTGTGTTCGATCAGTTTTGTGTCGGCGCGTGCGTCTGCAACTCCGTCCGACTTGTTCCGCGCGTCATCGCCGAATTCTGAGTACGAACTCCATCCCGTCAATGGTCACTTCCTGAGGGCATGTACAGCGGCATCTAGTCAGCCGTCTGTAGCATGTACCACGTAGGAAATTTTATGACGTGGGGGAGAGAAAATGCAAAGCGGAACAGGTCGTCTGTTAAGTTATCGACGGTCTAATCCCGTACCAATTGCTGCTTACCGACGACATTCCTACCGTTGTACTGGAAGCGTCGTATATCGTGGACCGATAGTGTCGCAGAACCGCTCCCTCTACAGACACCTGAAAAGACTGCCTCACTGTATAAACTGTCTGGAAGATTGTCTGTAGATGACTTGGAGAATGGCTACAGACGGAAGTTGTCTGAACCACTGTACATGCCCTGATGGCGTAAACCCTCGAACTCGTTAGAAGATCGCTGCTTCGGCGTGCGTGGCCATGGTAAAGCTGTTTTCTTGATTTTCTGTTTTCTTGATTTTCTGTTAACTCGTCGATATGTTTAGAATCTTTTCTAAATACCAGGGGGGACGGCGCTCATATTTCTGGTGCCCGGTGCAGGGTCTGGAGACTGGCGATCCGTCGCAGAAGCGGTTCTCTGGCGTGGTGCCACCAGCGGCGCCGCTCATATGGCTGGATCACAATGAGGTGCGTGGTACTAGCTGTAGCCTGTAGGTAGTAGAGTAGTAGTTGCTCCTGAATCCTGATGAACGCCTTTTACATCACAAGAAACAAGTGTCGGTACTACACATATGCTAGCTCGATCTGCACAAATGTCACACCTGACCTGCTGCATTTTTGTGTGTGTGCAGAATCTGACGATACTGCTGCTTCACCCAAGAGAGGTGAACGCTGACGAGACGACGCCGCCGGAGGAACCCAGCGACATATGCAAGGTCAGTCAGGGACAACTTGGATGCTCGGACACATCGATTCCATTTCCAGCTTCATAGTAACGCTGAAGATCTGGTTGCTGTGCGTGCGTTTGCAGAACCAGCGCAGGCCTCCAGCAGGCAACGAGGCGCTGCCGAGGGGCATCGTGCAGGACAAGTCCAACTTCGAGTTCGAGTCCCTGGGCCGCAACCCTGAGCTGGAGGAGCCCCCGCCGGCGAAGAGTCTCCTTGCGATCCCCGTCGGCATCAAGCAGAAGGCCGTGGTCGACAAGCTCGTCTCCAAGGTCGCCATGATCTCATTTCATACCCCACTTTCTTAATTCAGCTGGCAGTGGCAGCAATGTACAGAGTGTACTAACGTTGTGTGATCCGCCATGCATGCATGATGATGATCATGCAGTTCCCGGCGGCGAATTTCACGTTAATGCTATTCCACTATGACGGCGTGGTGGAGGGATGGAGCGACCTGCCGTGGTCGCGGCGGGCGGTGCACGTGGCGGCGGCGGACCAGACCAAGTGGTGGTTCGGCAAGCGGTTCCTGCACCCGGACCTCGTCGCCGAATACGACTACATCTTCCTCTGGGACGAGGACATCGAGGTGGACAACTTCGACCCCCTCAGGTACCTCGACATCGTCAGGAAAGAAGGGCTCGAGATCTCGCAGCCGGGGCTCGACCGCCGGTCGAAGATCCACCACGGGCTCACGGCCCGCGCGCGGCGGGGCGGGGCCGTGCACCGGCGGTTCTACAAGACGGCGGGGGGCGGGCGGTGCTACGGCAACAGCACGGGGCCGCCGTGCACGGGGTGGGTGGAGATGATGGTGCCGGTGTTCTCGCGGGCGGCGTGGCGGTGCGCGTGGCGGATGATCCAGAACGACCTTGTTTTTGCATGGGGTCTCGACTTCAAGCTCGGCTACTGCGCGCAGGGGGACCGGACCATGAACGTCGGGATCGTGGACAGCGAGTACGTCCTCCACCGCGGCATCACCACGCTCGGCGACGCTGGCGACGGCAACACGGTGACGGCGGCGGCGAGCAGGTCCGCGTTGAGGCAGCGGTCGTCCACGGAGATGCTGATATTCAACAGGAGGTGGAATGACGCGGTGGCGGAGGACGAGTGCTGGACCGACCCTTACCCGGAGCCGCCGACGGCTACGACCAAGGACTGACAGATTGTGATCGGCCGAGCGATGGCCTTTTGCGTTTGCTTACATGATATATTGATATAGATGCATCACAATCATGTACAGGTCTAGCTAGAGAGAGCAATTCCAGTGAATCATCCCGCCTCCCTTTCGCCTCGCGCAATGGTCATCAAGTTATAGAAGTAACACGGAATTTGCACTGCAGAAGTAACCATTTCCTCATGGCACTCCTTGACTACAAAAAACATGCAAGGGCAAGAGTGATGATATTAATTTGGGACAATTCACAGCATGCTCAATTGCAGCGAAAGAGGATAATTCACAGCATGTTCAATTGGAGTGAAAGCACATGTATAAAAGGAAGACCAGAGCCCCGAAAGAAGGGATTCGACCTCTGGAGATTTGGCCAAGGTAGAGAGTATTCTCAGCCTAGCTGTGTATGCAAAGAGAGAGCCAATTCGGCAAGCCGAGATCATTTTTGCAATCTACACATACCCACCAATAAATTAAGACTAGTTGAATGCACGTGCGTTGCTACGGAAATTAAAAATCTCTACATTGGTATAAATGTTTTTATCGCATTTTTAAATACTTGTGTCATCTACTTTTTGTAGTTCCATGTTTGTGCAAATACGATGTTGTCTCAAAATATATACCAACTAAATAAACTAATCAAAAGATCGTGATAAGTTAGTCTACTACATATAATGGAATGTATTATAACCGTTGAAATTAATTTATAGGAAATCGAAGAGGCAATTTTCGATAGGAAAAAACCACCGCAAACTCTAATCTTATAAATATGAATATATGAAGAAAAATGGGTAAAGTATTCAAGGCAATTTTTCCTAGTTTGCTCGCAAAGAACATGCATAGATGTTCTATTTGAACCAGATAACCTTTGGGTTACCTTTTCGGGTATGCCTAGCACGTGAAAAAGAATGAAATCTTTGGTAAAAAGAATCAGACATAGGGGTGATATATGCTAAAAAGGGTGTCTTAGTTTTAAAATAATTGATGCAACCTTTTCCTAATTGGCATGTGCTTCAGTGGTCCGCGCCCTCCGAAACTCACCTGCGCTTAGAACAAAAAGACGGCCGAAATTTGTCGATACCTCTTCGCCGTGGATGGCATGTTTGCTGAGATTTGCCGGCACCCCTTTGAGTTAGACGAGTTTGGTTTCGGATTGACCACTACCTCCTCCTAATTTTGTCCCAATACATACACTGTCCTTTTATGACTTCAAGATCATTTATCTCGCAAGACCTGGCTACCATCCTTTAACCAAACCCAGGCTGTGCAGTATTTTAGTCCACTATAAAACCAGATCAAGTTATTTATTATGCTAAGAGTAAAGAATCTTAATTTGGAAAAAATTCGATGTAGTCTTTTGGTAGTGTGCTCTCAAGCTAGCTTGTAGTATCTTGCAACAACACCATGCACTACTAATTGAGCTAGTACTCACTGGCATTGAAACCACATCGTGTATTTATTCCGGCTATTAATTTACACCAGAAAAGTCACGATCCGCTTGTGCAGCACGCGCCAGGGCCAATAACATCCTCCTGGTGGTCTCGTTAACGATCAATGGCGGTAAGCTCATCCTAGCTACATCCACCAGTAGGTCTATCATGGTCATTTCCTCAACGACGACAAGCTAGCGATCAACGGGGAAGTCAACGACGATAACGGGGCCAGCGGCCCAACGTTTGTACTACACCTACGATCCTGCCGGACCTCCTCGACGGGGAAATCAACGACGGCAACGGGTCTAGCAGATAGTCAACGCCTACACCAGCATGACATCGTGGACGGCGGCATGCATGCTAGAACTGCGTTGGACGGGGAACTCGATGATGGTAGTGAGGTTAGCGGCCCGCCGTCTTGTTCTGCACCTACACAACCTCGTCGACGGTGGCATGGCAGCATATGTTAGCGCTCGACGAGGAAGACGCATAAAGCGGCACCGCCAATGGTGGAAGCAGCCTGATCAGAGGTTGTTGCCGTTCGCCGGTAGGGCGGAGCTCGACCTGTGATTTAGCCTCTCTGGTGACCCATCGATGGAGGCAAGCAGTCGGTAAGATCGGCGGGAGATCGCCGATTAATTTTTTTTCCTGGCATCACCCCCACTATAAATTGTCCTCCCACGAATACGAGATTAAAAGCGTATACAAATGTATATTTACGATCCTTTTTCGACCGGAAAGGTACAAGCTGAAATCAAAATCGTGGAAGGTTTCGATTGATGCCATATACCCCGGGCTTATGGATGGATGCATACCCGGGAAGAAGGCGAGCCACGTCCCTAAAAAATCTGTTGATTTGCGGCGAGGCTACCATAAAATCTAACACACGACCTAAAGGTTCTTCTTCATTTAGGAAGCATGCACACCTAATTTGATTGGAAAAGGAAGGCAGCAAAATATGTTACTACCAAATTTAACGTGAAAGCCCTCCTTTTTTTGCAGGACAATAAAAGAAATAAGGAGATCACATGCCTTTTTTTAAGAGATATGCGTAACAAGGATGGTTCTGCTCCAATTTTGTTTCTCCTCATATTGTTGTGGGACTTCTTTTTTGAGCAAGGAAATATATATCTTTCCTAACTAATTGATTGCGTGATTTGCAGGCGGAAGATGGACATTGTGTCACCACTTTTGGCTATAAAACATGCGGAAGATCTGATCCATTGATAAAAACTTACATGGTTGTGATTTCTTTAATGTTTGATATCAAAGTGCACACCATCCCCAACTCCAATATAATAGTAAAGAAGATTATGCTAAAAATAAAGAATCTTAATTTGGAAAAAAATTCGATGTAGTCTTTTGGTAGTGTGCTCTCAAGCTAGCTTGTAGTA
Organism: Lolium perenne; assembly: GCF_019359855.2. Lineage (NCBI taxonomy): Eukaryota > Viridiplantae > Streptophyta > Magnoliopsida > Poales > Poaceae > Lolium > Lolium perenne. Next base: position 335,359,727 of record NC_067247.2, read on the forward strand.
TCTTGCAACAACACCAGACACTCACTGGCATTGAAACCACGTCATGTATAATTATTCCGGCTATTAATTTACACCAGAAAAGTCACGATCCGCTTGTGCAGCACGCGCCAGGGCCAATAACATCCTCCTGGTGGTCTCGTTGACGATCAATGGCGGTAAGCTCATCCTAGCTACATCCACCAGTAGGTCTATCATGGTCATTTTCTCAAAGACGACAAGCTAGCGATTAACGGGGAAGTCAACGACGATAACGGGGCCAGCGGTCCAACGTTTGTACTACACCTACGGTCCTGCCGGACCTCCTCGACGGGGAAATCAACGACGGCAACGGGTCTAGCAGATAGTCAACTCCTACACCAGCATGACATCGTGGACGGCGGCATGCATGCTAGAACCGCGTTGGACGGGAAACTCGATGATGGTAGTGAAGCCAGCGGCCCGCCGTCTTGTGCTGCACCTACACAACCTCGTCGACGGTGGCATGGCAGTATATGTTAGCGCTCGACGAGGAAGACGCATAAAGCGGCACCACCATTGGTGGAAGCAGCCTGATCAGAGGTTGTTGCCGTTCGCCGGTAGGGCGGAGCTCGACCTGTGATTTAGCCTCTTTGGTGACCCATCGATGGAGGCAAGCAGTCGGTAAGATCGGCGGGAGATCGCTGATTAATTTTTTTTCCTGGCATCACCCTCACTATAAATTGTCCTCCCACGAATACGGGATTAGAAGCGTATACAGATGTATATTTACGATCCTTTTTCAACCGGAGATGTACAAGCTGAAATCAAAACCGTGGAAGGTTTCGATTGATGCCATGTACCCCTATGGATGGATGCATACCCGGGACGAAGGCGAGCCACGTCCCTAAAAAATCTGTTGATATGCGGCGAGGCTACCATAAAATCTAACACACGACCTAAAGGTTCTTCTTCATTTAGGAAGCATGCACACCTAATTTGATTGGAAAAGGAAGGCAGCAAAATATGTTACTACCAAATTTAACGTGAAAGCCCTCCCTTTTTTGCGGAACAATAAAAGAAATAAGGAGATCACATGCCTTTCTTTGTTTCTCCTCATATTGTTTCTCCTCATATTGTTGTGGGACTTCCTTTTTTGAGATATGTGCAACAAGGATGGTTCTGCTCCAATTTTGTTTCTCCTCATATTGTTGTGGGACTTCCTTTTTTGAGCAAGGAAATATATATCTTTCCTAACTAATTGATTGCGTGATTTGCAGGCGAAAGATGGACATTGTGTCACCACTTTTGGCTATAAAACATGCGGAAGATCTGATCCATTGATAAAAACTTACATGGTTGCGATTTTCCAATGTTTGATATCAAAGATACGCTGAAAACCCTAAGCCCGTTTGATATCAATGTATATATCAAAGACACACAATTAGAGAATAGTACTTAGTATTCTCTAATTAACTCCAATATATATAGTAAAGACACGCTGAACTTAGGGTTGTTTTTTTTTTGCGAGAAATCCACCGATCTATTAATAATCATCAACAGTAGTACAAATAATCCAAAAAGTAAAGAAAATTACAAATTGGTACTCGGACCACCTAGCGACGACTACAAACACTAGCACGAGCCGAAGGCGCGCCCCTGTCCTCGCCCCTCCATCGCTGGAGTCAGGAAAAACTTATCGTAGTAGAGCTTGTTGTAGTAGACAAATGGGAAATCGTTGTGCTAAGGTCCCAAAGGACCAACGCACCAGAGCAGCAACCATCGCCAATGATGACAACCATAGAGCGGAAGGGACTATCATGAAACCACACCAATAAACACGAAAACCGACCGGATCCCAGGAGATCCGACGGGCACACAACTCCATGCGTCCTCCGTCAGCGCTAGATGCACCACCGGAGTGAGGATAGGGCGGGAGGACATTATTCTGACTTCAGGATGTAGCCGCCGCCTCACCATCACAAAAAAGAGACTGAAAATCAAACTAAATTAAGAACGGAAACTCCCCGCTGGCGAGGGACCGTGGTCCGCCACACCTCCAAGGCCCCAAGGCCATTGGAGGCGGAGCGGACCGGCGGTATCGCCGGCGAGGAGGACGGAACTCTAGATGGGTTTTGTGGCTTCTTTCCGCAGCCTCCTGGGTTACTTCGCACGTACCAATTCTCCTTGATCTGGGTTGTTAGCTTGAAAGAGCGGCATGAACCAAGGTAAAATTGCAAGTGTGTTTGCCGTACAGTTTGAGATTATTGGGATCATCTTGCGGGGCCATACCGAACCAAAAAGGGGTGGTCTCGCCCCTGGTGTCTGCATACCGAACAAAAAAGGTCGATGGAACTGACAACGTTCATGACATGGCCACGGATGCTCTTGGACAATGCCGAGTACTCCGCATCAAGATATGGAGTCCTGCCCGCCTTCTTGGCGGGCCTCCTAGTGACAATGGCATCAAGGTGTTGTTAGGCTATGTCTCTCCACATGTCCGATATTTTTTTTATCATGTGGCCAAATTCAATATTCACAATACAAGTTTCTTTGTATAGTTTTTTTGTAAGTTTAATTATATTTTTTACTATCTTACTAAATATTAGATTTTTTTGTTTGTACAGACACTAGTGGAAACATGGCCTTTTGCACCGGTTTTTAAAGGCCATATGCACCGGATGGCCAACCGGTGCAAGCCATCCGGTGCAAAAGGCCCCCCCCCCTTTTGCACCGGTTGTCTTACGAACCGGTGCTAAAGGGGTCTCCACGTGGCCGGCTGTGGGGCGCTCGGCGGGGGAGCTTTTGCACCGGTTCGTAATACGAACCGGTGCAAAAGAGCCGCGGCAGCATTGTAGTGCCCTTCCCTGCCGCGGCAGACTCTGCCGCGGCAGGGAATTGCACTAAAACGCTGCCGCGGCATAGACTCTGCCCGATTCGAAATACGGTATAATATTAATGCAGACAATTCAAATATATATATATAGGAAACCATTATATTACATATATCGATCAAAGTGACACACGTTCATGCATATATATATATGTCTACATCAAATTTGATATTGGATGTCGGCCACATAGTGTTCTCCGTCTGGAGCTATGACTTGCTCAAGTAAGAATCCCGCCAGCTCTTCTTGAATTGCTCGTACACGCTCGGTTGCTAGAAGACCGTTCCGCAACCGTTGGATCTAATAATTTAAAGAAGGTACGGTGGTCAATATATATATGTGTGTGTATGTGAATGAAACAGAAGGTGATAAAATAAAGCCATGAATGTTGTTTACTTACATCAAGTTGTTCCAAAATGTCCATCTTATGGTGGGTATTCTGGCGGATGAACTCGCAAACGTAGAACCCGCATAAATTATTCCCGTCCTCTTGCCTCAAGCACTTTACGAGAACAAAGTTCAATCAAAATAATATATATATAATCAAGGATGATAATAATGGTATTGAAACTAGAATCAAAGAGATGCGCGGCCTAGCCAGTAGTACTTACCGGTACATGTTTTATTCGAAGTTCTTTATTCTTTAAACCCGGAGACTTGTTGGTGAACCGTTTCCAAGCCTTGAGGAGGATATCAGCCATGTCCCCCCACGCCTCAAGGGGTTTACTCTTCGAGTCCATGACTTCTACTATCCCGGTGTCGGGTTCAATGACTAGCAGGATATAGTGAAACCTGCGGACACACATATATATGCATAACTCATCAATTACACTTAACACATGGAGTAAGTGAAAAAGATTTAATGTGTGAAGGCAGTAACACTCACGCAAAGTTGTAAGGAAATAGTATTGCCCTTTTGTATGAGTTTTTCCTTAAGACATATACCAAGTTATTCTCCGTGTCCTTGGGAGAGTGGTCGACAGTATACCCATTCACGGTATATGGGTCAACGAACCCAAGATCATAGATTTGCCCCTTGCGGCATTCGCGGATCTTCATTCTGCATAGTACAGTGAGAGTATGGTTATATGCATGCAATGGACGAGCCGCGGTAGAGACTTAATTACATAAATAATACTTACAGACAGTAGGCACTCAGCAGAGATTTGTCGAGGGCGTCTTGGTTGAATAACTGAAATAATTCACAAAATTCGATGTTCATCACGTCATTTCGCCCGTAGTGCTCATCTGTGATTGCCGCCATGATCCAGTTCTTACCATCCTTACATGCATCCATGTACCAATTATGCAGTCTTCGCAGTTGTGTTGATAGATTAGGCAACTCCTCAGCTCTGACAAGAGGTTGCCCGTACTTGTACTGGTATGCTATTTGGACATCATCACCCTTGAACAAGAATTCTGCATCGATGCGGCTTAAGTACTCAGGAATACTCATACCGGCCGCATCTGCCTCATCTTTGTATAGTTTTACCATCTGCGGATCAAGGCACGATAGGACATCGGGATACACTTGGAGCGGGGGGCACAAGTTTTTCTGGGTTCCAAGTAGGGGAACTGGTTTCCCTTCTACCTTACTTTTTTCCCACCGATCTCTTGCTAACACATTTGACTTGCGAATAGACCGGTCATAGTTCGATGAAAGACTTGGCTCAGGTTGATGAAGGTTCTTCAGCAGTTTCAACTTCTTTTCCAGAGATATAGCTGGCTCCGGCTCAAGCTGGGGCTTTTTCAGTTTCAACATTTGTTGCTTGTGCTGTTCAGCTACGATCTTGGCATTTTCCTCAACTGTATAGTCATAAGGTCTCTTGGGAGGAACCTTAGGCACTCTTGGGAGGGGCTCTTGTTTGCGTCTCGGTGATTTGGTACTACTCAGTGTCGTAGCGGTCCGCCTTTTGCTCTTAGACTTGGGCTGCGGCGGCGGAGAAGGCTCACGCGCCGGCGGGGAAGGCTCACGCGCCGGCGGGGAAGGCTCACGCGCCGGCGGGGAAGGCTCACGCACTGGAGACGGCTGCATCGGTGGAGAATGCTGCCTCGGTGGAGACCTTGTTGGCGCCTTCCAACCCGGAATCACAATGAATTCCTTTCGCCATAGAACTGTAGTGTTCTTGGCTTCTCCCAGCTCTAGCAAATCACCTTCACCGGCAGGGTGGTCAAGCCTCAGCGGCCCATACCCATCCATAACTTGATCCACCCCGGCAACAGCGTAGCCAAGTGGAACCGGATTGAAGTGGTATCTTTGATCAGGTACTGGCGGTAAGACATAGCCGACCGCCGCCTTGAGCGTTAAGTAGCCCATCGTTTGGAAATGTAGCTCACAAGGTGTAGACTCTGTGATAAAGTCCACAGGGTAGAGATCAAGATCCATCTGCGGATCCAGAGGGGAGGGAGGAGCCATCTGCGGATCCACATGTGCATCATCACCAGGCAGCTCCGTGGAAGCCACGCTGCTTTTCCGCTGAGATCCCTGGCCGGTAGCATCGAATGCAACTTCTTCTATCTGCGGATTAGGTTGAGGTTGGGTGACTGTGACTGAGCCTGACATTATCATCCTCACTTGCTCCTCTAGCTTAGCAACGCGTTCGTGAACCACATCCTTTTGCCTCTGACGGCTTCTATCGGGATATTTCTTCGTTTCTGCAGGAAACCCAATACACCACGGCTTGCCACCTGATGTGGTTCGTGTTCGTCCTGAGTGTTCAGGATTCCCAAGGGCGCGTGTGAGCTGGTCCTTCTCTCTTTCGGGACGGAACTTCCCCTCTTCAACTTCCTTTGCAACATTTCTAAAGGCTTCGATGGGAAGTGGGTTTTCCTTATGTCTTTGTGTATATATGCAAAACCCTTGTGCGTCCAACGTGCCCCCATGCGCGTAAAACCAATCCCTTGACCGATGGTTCCATTTCAGTACCTCTGGCTGGATCCCCTTTTTAATTAGCTCGTTCTCCCATTTCTCCCACTTAGGCCTGCCAGCCTTGTAGCCTCCTCGCCCCATGGTATGGAAGTACATCTTATTAGAAGCATTTTTCGTATTGGTGTCTGACCTTTTCTTTGCCTTGTCCGATTTCTTTAACTTCACAAATTCCTCCCAGTGGTCTTTTATCTTCTCATAGGGGCCATTGAAATCAGGAGTCTTCCCTTTCTTGACAAAGAAGCTGTCCAATTTCTTCTTGTAGTCGTTGAACTGTACTGCCATCTTCTTAAGAGCCCACTTCTTAACTCTTCGCTGTACGCTATTCAGCTCGGGATCCTCAGGGTCTGGCCTATCATTCTCACTATCAGAGTCAGTTGGCTCCGGAAAGGTGAAATTTACCAGCAGTTTCCTAAAGATCAGACTTTTTAATCTCGTGTCGACATAAGTAACTCCTTCGTCCCCCTTTCCAGGTTTCTTCCATTCTTGAGTGGTGATCGGGACGGTGTCCCTAACAATAACTCCGCATTGACTTACAAACTTTTTTGCGTGAGCCTTGGGAGAAATCGGTTCGCCATCTATCGCGATTTCCGTGATGGTGCACCTTTCATGGTCTTCCATCCTTCTGGCCGCGCCTCGTTTAGTTCTGCCAGTAGAGTTTGTTGATCGGGAGGTCTAAAAGAAGAAACAACGTTAATACATGTATATGCACAAATCTGGAGGCTTGGTTAATTAATATATATACACCTCGGCGTCGTGAGCTTCTCCCTCGCAGTCGTCACCTTCTCCCTCACTGGAGCCGTCTCCACGGTTGTCTTGCTCATCTTCCTCACCGGAGGCGTCTCCACGGGTTCGCTCGTCTCCCTCGCCGGATTGGTTTAGGTAAAGAGAGGTGATATCCTCATCATCACGGATAATCTCCTCGACGAGGAATTCTTTTTCTAGGTCTCGTTCCATAGTTTCTGCAAAGACTTACAAGTTATTCTAATGCTAACGAAGCAGTAATTAACCAAGATAATGATATAAATAAATGATCAAATATTAGAGTTACACATATATATAAGTGCAAATTAAGGATAATGCTCAATACATAATCAAAGATCTGAGTTACACATATAGCTCGATCGGTCCCTAATACATCACACTACAACCTCTCAACACCCAAAGCCACGGAACAGTAACGGGAGCATAGCTAACATGAGATCCCTGCATAACTGACCATCCGGTCCTATAGTACATGGTGTCTAACGCATACATGTAACGGCGAACGTGCTCGTCCTCCGCTGCAATGCGCTGAGCTACCACCTCCGGCGGGGCCGGCTCCCTCTGAAACGAACGTGGCCCATAAGACCTCCACCAGAGAATATCCGGGTCGACGACGGGACCCGGATTCCGCACCAAGGTGCGCGCCCCGGAAGATAACACCTCCCAGTGCCACCCCGGCGGAGCCCAGTCCCGAACTGCCCCCAACTGCCGCAACTCCTCTAAAATTGTCCTAGCTCCAGGACGCGGCGGGCGCGGCATCGTATGCAAACTAACAAGTATAATATTGAATTTGAATAATTTACTTATGAATATATATCTTAGTAACAAATATTACTACATTTGTCTAACTTATACTAATAAAGTACTTACTAATTTTTTCTAACACATACTAATAAAGTACTTATGAATATGAATCAAAGTAATTAAATTTTTTCTAACACATACTAATTAATAAAGTACTTACATATTCCATCTAAATTTTTTCTAACACATCTAAATAAAGTAGTTACATATTCCATCTAACACATACTAATCAAAGTAACTTTTTTCTAACACATACTATTTAAAATCTAACTAATTTTCTACTCCCTCCGATCCATATTACTTGATGCTAATATAGAGGTATCTAGACACATTTTAGTTGTAGATACGTCCATTTTAGCATCAAATAATATGGATCGGAGGGAGTAACTAAATTTTCCATCTAAATAAACCTACATATTCAAATTTCCTAACTAAAATTTCCAAATACAAATTTCTAACTAAAATTTCCAAATACAAATTCCTAACTAAAATTTCCAAATACAAATTCCTAACTAAATATAAACTAACTAAAACAAAAAAAAAGGCAGGGGGCGGGCGCGCGGCGCCTCACCTCTGGCTCGAGCGGCACGGGCGGCCGTGGGCGGTCGGGGGCGGCCGGCGGCGCGGCGGAGGGGGGCAGGCGGCGCAGCGGAGGGGGCCGGCCGGGCGGCGCGGGCGGAGGTGGTCGGGCGGCGGCGGCGGCGCGCGGACGCGAGAGGAGCAGGAGGCGGGCGGCGCACGCGGGCGGAGAGGGCGCGAGAGGAGGCGGCGGCGGCGGACGGCGGCGCCGCGTGGTGAATTTTGGCAGCCTGCCGGCGTGTTTTTTCTCCTCGCGCGCTTTCGATCTGAGGAGGAAGAGGGGCGCGCGGGCAGTTTTAAGGGGAGGCCCTTTTGCACCGGTTCCAGCCACGAACCGATGCAAAAGGGCGAAATTTCGGCTGAATTTTTTTGCTTTCTTCCCGCCTTTTTTCTCTCTTTCGCGCGGGATCGAGTTCCCGCCACAACGCTGTGCGGGTTTCCGCCACGACGCCACGCGGGATATGTTCCCGCCATGACGCCGCGCGGGACATTTTCCCGCCACGACGCCACGCGGGATACTTTCCGCGCCACGCGACGGCAGGCGGGATATTTTCCCGCCACGACGCCGCGCGGGATATTTCCCGCCACGACGCCGCGCGGGATATTTTCCCGCCACGACGCGCAACACGGAGATTCCCCGCCTACACGCCCTCTATAAATAGTACGCCCCCGTCTCTCCCATTTCACTCATCACCGAACCCTAGCCCATTGCACAATGCCCCCAAAGCCGCAGCCGCCGCCGGTGGAGGTGGACCCGCAGCTCGCGGAGATAGAGGAGTGGGAGGAGCTGCAGCAGCAGCTACGGCAGGAGGCGGCAGCCAGGAGGGCAGCAGCGGATGAGGTGGACCCGCAGCTCGCAGAGATAGAGGAGTGGGAGGAGGCGGCGCTAGCAGCTACCATAGAAGCATTTGAGAGGCAGAGTCTCCAGGAGCTGCATAAGCGGCCGCGTGTGGCGGATCTGGATAGTGAGGAGATGTATAAGCGTAGTCGTGAGGAGGAGCTGCGGCAGGAGGCGGCAGCCAGGAGGGCAGCAACGGATGCGCGGAAGAACTAGTAGAAGTTGTTATTATTTTAGTTTAAATTTAGTTAATGTTAAATTTCAATAAAGTCGTTGTCGTTTTTTTAGTTTAAGTTTAGTTAACGTATCTTGTTAAATTTCAATAAAGTCGTTGTCTTTAGTTTATATACCCCTTGTATCCCGGTTCCTGGCTTGAACCGGTGCTAAAGATGGTGGATTAGATTATATACCCCTTTTATCCCGGTTCCTGGCTTGAACCGGTGCTAAAGATGGTGGATTAGATTATATACCCCTTTTATCCCGGTTCCTGGCTTGAACCGGTGCTAAAGATGGTGGATTTGATTATATACCCCTTTTATCCCGGTTCCTGGCTTGAACCGGTGCTAAAGATGGTGGATTTGATTATATACCCCTTTTATCCCGGTTCCTGGCTTAAAACGGTGCTAAAGATGGTGGATTAGTTTATATACCCCTTTTATACCGGTTCCTGGCTGGAACCGGTGCTAAAGATGGGGGGCTAAATCTGGGGGAGGCTTATCTGGTGTTTGCCTTATCTGGGGTGGCCTCATCTGGGGGGGGGGGATTATCTGGAGGCACATTGCTATATATAGCCCCCTCCGGGGAGAGTAGAGAGAGCAACCTGAGAGGCAACGACCAAGAAGGAAAGAGCCTCTCCGGCGAAGTTTCTCGAAGATGTCTTAGATGGCTGGCCGTCTTAGACATCTTCGGAAGCTTCGCCCGAGTAACTCTTCCCGCAAGTCCCGCTCGGAAGCTGCTAGTATACACCCAACAACCAGTAGCTCAGGGTAAGGAGGGCTTCCAGGAGCTTTTCGAAGGAAAGAGCCTCTCCGGCGAAGCTTCTCGAAGATGTCTTAGATGGCTGGCCGTCTTAGACATCTTCGGAAGCTTTGCCCGAGTAACTCTTCCCGCAAGTCCCGCTCGGAAGCTGCTAGTATATATACACCCAACAACTAGTACCTCAGGGTAATTAAATAGGGCTTCCGGGAGCTTCTCGAAGGAAAGAGCATTTAGTTCAAACAACCAATGTTACTTATACATATCACAACAAACGCTTCACAATATGAGCTCATCAAGGTACAAGATAATAATTAATACATTATGATCGCTTCGACCGTAACCATGGAGTATCTTCAGCATTTAACGCGATGGTTGGATCAATGTTCACTGTGAAGGGCGGAATTTCAGCAAACTTATTATAATCTTCTGACATGTCTGTCTTGTCCTCGACTCCCACGATGGTTCTTTTCCCTGAAAGAACTATGTGACGCTTTGGCTCATCGGATGAGCTCGTTTCCTTCTGTTTTCTTTTCTTCGGTCTGGAGGACATGTCCTTCACATAGAAAACCTGAGCCACATCATTGGCTAGGACGAATGGTTCGTCTCTGTAACCAAGATTGTTGAGATCCACTGTTGTTATTCCGTACAGCTGGTCTACCTTTACCCCTTTTCCATCAAGCTTGAACCATTTGCACCGAAACAAAGGGATCTTAAAAGAAGGTCCATAGTCAAGTTCCCATATCTCCTCTATGTAACCATAATATGTGTCCTTTTCCTCACTGTTAGTGTTTGTTGCATCAATGCGGATACCACTGTTTTGGTTGGTGCTCTTTTTATCTTGGGCGAACGTGTAGAAGGTATTTCCATTTATCTCGTACCCCTGGAAAGTCAGTATAGTCGAAGATGGTGACCCGGCCAACAAGTACAACTGATCTTCAATAGCGTTGTTATTAATGAGATGTGTTCGGAGCCAACCGCCGAATGTATGCATATGTTTATGTGTCATCCAGTCTTCAGACTGCCCCGGATATTCGGAGCGTACAATATTCTTGTGATCAGTGATATACGGGGCCACCAAGGTGGAACTTTGTAGAACTGTGTAGTGTGCTTGAGTGAAAGAAATGCCTTCCCTACATATCATTGATTTCCTTCCTAGCGTGCCTTTTCCACTTAGTCGCCCCTCATGTCGCGATTCAGGAACACCAATCGACTTAAGGTCAGGAATAAAGTCAACACAGAACTCGATGACCTCCTCTGTTCCATAGCCCTTGGAGATGCTTCCTTCTGGCCTAGCACGGTTATGAACATATTTCTTTAAGACCCCCATGAACCTCTCGAAGGGGAACATATTGTATAGAAAGACAGGACCGAGGATGGCAATCTCTTCGACAAGGTGAACCAGGAGATGTGTCATAATATTGAAGAAAGATGGTGGAAACACCAACTCAAAGCTAACAAGACATTGCACCACATCCTTCTGTAACCTTGGAAGACTAGCTGGATCGATTACCTTCTGAGATATTGCATTAAGGAATGCACATAGCTTCACAATGGGTATTCGAACATTTTCTCGCGTAAGCCCCTCGGTGCAACCGGAAGCGGCGCGTCATAATAATGTGGCAGTCATGCGACTTCAGGTTTTGGAATTTTTTCTCCGCCATATTTATAATTCCCTTTATATTTGATGAGAATCCAGACGGCACCTTGATACTGTAAAGGACTTCAAAAAAGATTTCCTTCTCTGCTTTGGTAAGAGCGTAGCTGCCAGGACTTAAGCGACTCCCTGTATCCGTCTTGTAATTCTGTTCTTGCTTGTTCTTTGGGACTTTCATACGATACTGGTCCTCCCTTGCTTCTGGTGTATCTTTTGTCTGCCCATACACGCCTAAGAAGCCTAGCAGGTTCACGCAAAGATTCTTCGTCACATGCATCACGTCGATTGAAGAGCGGACCTCTAGGACTTTCCAATAGGGTAGATCCCAAAATATAGATTTTTTCTTCCACATGGGTGCGTGTCCGGTAACAACGTCTTTGGGAACAGATTTTTTCTTCGAAGCCTTTTTTTTGGGAACAGATTGGCCGCCAGGACCCTTTCCAAATATTACTTTTATGTCCTTGACCATATCAAGTAAAGCATCACCGGTACGGAGTTCAGGCTTCTCCCGGTGATCTGCCTCACCTCCGAAATGATTGCCTTTCTTTCTGACGGGGTGCCTCTTTGGAAGAAATCGACGATGCCCCAGGTACACAACCTTCTTACATTTCTTCAAATAAGCACCTTCGGTCTCATCTAAGCAGTGCGTGCATGCATTGTATCCCTTGTTTGTCTGTCCTGAAAGGTTACTAAGAGCAGGCCAATCATTGATGGTCACGAAAAGCAACGCTCGTAGGTTGAATGACTCCTGTTTGTACTCATCCCATGCAAGTACACCTGGTTTGCTCCACAACTGTAAGAGTTCTTCAAATAATGGCCGTAGGTAAACATCAATGTCGTTGCCGGGTTGCTTTGGGCCTTGGATGAGCACTGGCATCATAATGAACTTCCGCTTCATGCACAACCAAGGCGGAAGGTTATAGATACATAGAGTTACAGGCCAGGTGCTATGACTGCAGCTCTGCTCCCCAAAAGGATTCATTCCATCTGTACTTAGACCAAACCTTAAGTTCCTCGCGTCATCTGCAAAGTCCGGGAACTCTCTATCGATTTTCCTCCACTGCGACCCATCAGCGGGGTGTCTCAGCTTCTCGTCTTTCTTACGGTCTTCTTTGTGCCATCGCAACAACCTGGCATGCTCTTTATTTCTGAACAGACGTTTCAACCGTGGTATTATAGGAGCATACCACATAACCTTGGCAGGAACCCTCTTCCTAGGGGGCTCGCCCTCAACATCACCAGGGTCATCTCGCCTGATCTTATACCGTAGTGCATTGCATACCGGGCATTTTTCCAAATTTTCGTACTCAGCGCGGTAGAGGATGCAGTCATTAATGCATGCATGTATCTTCAGCACCTCTAATCCTAGAGGGCAGAGAACCTTCTTTGCTTCGTACGTACTGTCAGGCAATTCGTTATCCTTTGGAAACCTCCTCTTCATTATTTTCAGTAACTTCTCAAATGGCTTGTCACATATACCAGCCTCTGCCTTCCATTGCAGCAACTCCAGTGTGGCACCGAGCTTTGTGTTGCCATCTTCGCAATTTGGGTATAACTTCTTTTTGTGATCATCTAACATGCCCTTTAACTTTCGCTTCTCGTTTTCAGTTTCTGCATCTCTGTGTGCATCAGCGATGGCCCGACGAAGATCATCATCAACGGGCTCATCTGATGCCTCTTCATCTTGATCACCTCCACCTGCCTCCTCATCTTCATCATGCCCTGTTGCAGTATCACCGTAGTTAGGGTACATATCATCATCCTCTTCTTCTTCGTCGTCGTCTTCCATCATAACCCCTCTTTCTCCATGCTTGGTCCAACAATTATAGCTGGGCATGAAACCTTTCCAAAGCAGGTGGGAGTGAATGACTTGCCATTTAGGGTATTGCTTTAAGTTCCGGCAATCAACACATGGACAACACATATAACCATCCGCCTGTGGGTTTTCCTCAGCCACACGGAAAAATTCTTTCAGGCCCGAAGTGAACTCGGGCAGACGTCGGTCAACGTACATCCATTGTCGCCGGTTCATCTACATCAAATATTAAGTTTATCAAAAAATCATTACAAAACATCATAATATATATAGTGGATATTAGCACCGTACAAATGAAAGGGTAAAGTTGTTTAACCTTGATCGAGGAGGGAAAGAAAGAGGAGAAAGCTTAAGTGTCGCTCCGGCAGCTCATCTCATTTTTATTTTGTGTAAAATCAAGCGAAATCATTCTCTCAGACATTTCATCGAGCACCTTGTGTGCATGCCAAAGAAATACAAGGTAGCACTCAACACACACACCTTCTCCTAGCAAAAATGAAGTGAGTGGGCTGTTTGGCCGGGTAGCTGAGCTGAAATAGGGCTGGGGACCTTTAGCACCGGTTCATATTACGAACCGGTGCAAATGGTCTATCTTTTGCACCGGTTCGTAACACGAACCGGTGCTAAAGGTTCCTCGGCTGACACGTGCCTGGCGACGAACCTTTTGCACCGGTTTGTGCTTTTGCACCGGTTCGTAACACGAACCGGTGCAAAAGGTCTCTCGGCCGGCTGCGCACCACGAAACCGGTGCTAATGACCGCTTTTAGCACCGGTTCGTGCCAAATCCGGTGCAAAAGCCATTTGGGGCAAAAAACCAAAGCCCTTGTTTCTACTAGTGAGAGATATCATTTAGTTCAACAACCGACGGAGACAACGAATTAAATATGGAGGTCATCACATTCGCAAAACAAAAATGGAGGTCATATATATTCATAGCTAGGGTTTGCTTCGGCTGGACCATTAGTCCATTAATTACGCATGTACATACCTGGCATGTCCTGCCCATCAGATACACTAAATAATTCGCCATTTCGCCAGGATATTATGCGCTTTAATCCCATTGATCCCTGTCCTTTAACCATGCATGGAAGCTTAACTATTTTGGGTTGGGAAATCCCTCATTACTTCTCAATTAGTAAGATCAATTGCCGGATTTGTTAATTCCAGTCGGGTCTATATATACGTGTCATGCACACACAATTAGAGAATACTACTTACCCTGAAATAAAAACTAGAGAATACTACTCCAGCTAGATCAGCATCATCTGGCAGCACGACGAAGACGACAATGGCTCTAAGTGACTACGAGTACGTCGGAAACTCTCACCAATCGTGCGTCATTCTCCTTTTCACGGCCTTCATCGCGGCGCTTGTCGTCGTCTACATTTTGGTCGCCAAGAACAACCCGTAGCCGCTGTCGTCTTCTCTGGTCGGCCGGCGACGGGCCTAGGCCAGTCGGCTGGGGTACATGCTGGCTCGGACGTTCTCCTCCTTATTCCCGAACATTACAGGATGTGTCAATTTATTTTTAAAATAATAGTACTACTTTCTTTGATTTATATTAAATGTCGCTGATTCAGTACATCTCGTGATAACATATTTCATGACCGGGCAGCAAGTGTTACGTTCTTTTTTTGATTTGTGAAAGAGCAACTATGCTCTCCCAGTAAATTTTGAATCGATGATCGACGACAAAACCAACTTTGGTACCAACTGTAATAATCTGATGGTAAGGAAGAAACAGTAGGAGGGTTCAGGCTGGGAAATCAGGAAGAACCTTGCAAAGTGCCTATACATACATATACATTCAGAGATAGCGAGAGAACAATTCCAGTGAATCAACCCTGAATATAAAAAAACTTCTATCAATGAGAAGGAGACACTTGGGACGAACAACAGTACAAGATCAGAAAATAAACTCTAACCGAACAGTCTCCCGTTTGAGGGGACCAAGATGAGCTCAAGTAGCCCGTTGGTGATGAATTTTCATGTTTAGATTCACCAAATAAAGATTTACTAAATAAGGATTCTTCATCTATGGCACAAAATTTTGAGCCGTATCCCTTTTTTCTAAAATAAAAAATGGGGGCAAAAACTTTGCCCCAATCTATTTCTTCCGATAAAAGATCTTCCTGATTAATTAACGGAAAACAAGACGAAACCTTTACAACACCTAAAGTATGCAACCTCCACACCAACAAGCGCTCACAACCTAATGTAACCGTGAGCATACGACGTCTGGAGCACCACGCAGAAAAATACACACTGAATGGACGACCCAAAGAGGGTTCATCTATCAAGCATCTGCCAAAAATTTCCTTGCTATGCCCCGCTTTGTGTTTTTTCCCCTTGATAGTTACCTTCATGGGAGATTCCTCCACCATCCTGATTTTGTCCTTTGAAGCCTTCCCCACCAAGATAAAAGCAATGCCCTTGCATATCCAGGGCTATCCACCTCTCAACTGGCAAGCAAGCCGCAAAGCTCTTTAGCAAAAAGACCCTCAAAGATATGCATCAACACTACTCCACTGTCCCCAGGCGGGCGACTGCGGTGGCAAGGATGCCGTGGCCACCGCCAAGGCCTCAAATGAGCCCAGCTCCAACAGATGCATCACAAAAGATTCTCCACTCAACTCATGCAGCTCCGGTGCCACAAATCGCATAGAGCCAAGATGCCATCCGTTCCCTTGCTCTCAGAGGCAGGCAACACATCTGGCCGCTGCGACGGGCAAGGACTGCCATAAGGAGAGAAACAACCACAGAGATGATCTTCGTCAACCATATATAACTTGTAGTTAGTGGAATCAAGTGGAAATGAAGCATGCACGGAAGAGCCCCGTGCCACTAGGAGTACATGCCTTCGGCAATTCCAAAGAATCGCCAATGCGCGCCCAACAACAGCTTGAATGTTTCAGCCTCTTCACGAAGGGGCAAGACGCCTCCTCAACATGGAGCTGGAGGAATTCCATGTGCATCAAGGCAAACTGAGACCAAAAGGAAGAGTCCAAACTGGCGTTGACATTGAACTCCTCCCAACACCTAGGAGAGGTCCTTAGTGCCACCACTACACGCGACGATGAGTGGCACACGACTTTAGCCCAACTCCGGGGCGACGGGGACTCTGCTGGCGCTGGAGCACCGCCGTGGCCGCCGCGGAGCAGAAATTCAGCACCGCCGGCGACGAAGCGACGGATCCAGCGCAGAGCCTTCCTCCATACTATTGTAGGGGAGCCAAAACCGCTACTCCCCGCCGCCCCTTCACATTGTGCTAACAAGGAACATGCAAAATCCATTACAAAAATTGACACTAAATACACCGAGAACGCGGGGTAAAAACGGATTGAGGGAGTATATACGCTTTAACAATTTCCCCCTTTATTCATGGCAGTCTTTTTTGGGGAAAAGATTCATGGCACTCTTTGACATTACAGAAAAATATGTAAGAGCAAGAATTACAATATTAATCAGGTATAATCTACATCATGCTCAATTCAAGTGACATCATGATCTAGCAATTTCGCACATGGACAAAAGGACAAGGGTGAAGGCAGCTGCTCGTCTGAAAAAAAAAAACAGTACAACGTTTCGCATAATCTTCAGAAAGACAACTGCACTCTGTAAGCATACTTCGAAGTATTTCTACAATCTATACATGGCACGTTTCAGTCACAATAGTCCTCAATTGCACTAGTGTTGGACGTTCTTACTCTGGAGTTCTACATGCAACGATGCTACATCATTTACAGTTCCAAGGCAAAGATATCTAGCTATTTTCTAACTAGCATTTACATGGGTCCATTACCTGTGCTTTCTCCCACACCACCAGTGGGATTCTAAGTGCATCTCTACCAGATACCTCATCCCGTCGTACCGCAAAACGTGGTTAACCACATCGGATTCTTTGAGCGAGAAAAGTATCGTGGCAGAACAGATCCCGCATATAATTATGTGGTACATTTATGAGGTGTTGTACTATTATGCGGGATCTATTCCACCGCGACACGTGATATACCTAAAATCAGGGTTTTGCTCGTGATCACAGTTTAGCCGTGTTCAACACAGAAATGCGAAAATAAAACAGAAATAGTTTGAAATAACATGAATGTTTGAGGTAGCACAACATAGATGATAGATTATTGACACATGTAAATTTAAACCGGCGAAGAAGGAGCTTTCATGTCACCATCCTATGCACCGGCACGACCATTGATTGACGCAGTAGAGGCAGCAGGAACAGCTGCATCAGCAGAAGAGGCCTCTCTTCTTGCCTTCTTTGCTTCCAAGGTCTCCGCCCTTTTAATCCCCCACCATTTTTCGTGAGAGGATTCATTGTAGTTGGATCTATCATCATCACCCGGTTCTCCTCTTTTTCCTCCTCAATCCGGATCCTTCTATCTTCAAAACCGCATCGAGAGAAATGGCCTCCCACACCTTCACAAGAGCGATGCTCCCCTTCTCCGTGTAATTTTCCGAACATTTCGATGCTCCGGCTTTGACGTTGGCGGAAACGACATCTTTCAAGGCCTCCTCCTCCACCTCGTCTCCCTCCTCTCGATCTTCTGGTTGATACCCATCGTCAAATGGGGGTAGTGGAGAGCCCTCGAAATCGACGGTGCTGGACTATCGCATATCCACAAACTAATCGGAAGCAAGGCGCGAACTAAAGACAGAGAACAATGGTGGTTTTAGTGAAAATCGCGCGCCTAAAATTTGAGGGTGATAAAAATTGCTTACATAGATCCGCCAAGCGCGTCCTCCGCGGTAGATGAGGGGACTTAATCCGATGGGGAGGTAGATGAATCGCGTGGCAGAGGATGGCCGCGGGCGATGGATGCCTTTCGCTTCTACTTTGACGCGGCGGGCGCGCCTCCTACCTTCGATTTCTACTGCACCTGGGAAGTCGCCTTGGACAGTGGCGCGGATACGGCATCGTTGGCCACTCCCGTCACAGCAGGCGGGCTCTGCTACTTCCACTTTACCGCATGAGCCGCTGCAACGGGGGCATCCACGGGCGCGGCCAGGCCGGGGGAACGAACAGTTGAAGAAATTGGTGTTGTGTGAGATCTTTAGTGGGCGGCCGGAGGTTCGTCGGGGTTCATCGCAGCCTGCGGTGGGCGCGGGGATGTGTAACCCAGGCGGCACATGCAGATCAGCGGCGGCGGCGTGTGGGCGGCAAAGATGGGAAGCTGAAATGTCCGTGCGCCAACTCTATCGACGCGATGCAGAAAACTACAACGAGTGACCAAAAATCCGTGCATATGGAGCACCGTGCGCTGCAACATGGTATCTGTTCGGGACGCGATCTACACGTGGTACCTCGTGCTGGCGGGTATTATCCGATTCCGGGCCAGATGAGGTATCTCCTAGAGATAATCTAAGTATGTTCTCCTTGTTGGACCTCACTCAGATAATTATGAACTTGATACGTTTTGTAAGCGGCAAACTGATTCTTTTTTTTTTGCAGATTGTCCCTTGCAATCGTTTTTTTCGATAAAGGGAATATATTAATATCGAGAGATACCAATTACACCCAGCCTCTGCAACAACGCACCACCCTAATGGCACTACGGATGCACACAGCCAAAAAAAGGAAAAGAAAACTAAGAAACAAAAGTCCCGCTACATTGTCTCGGGCCTAACAACAGCAATGCATCCACCACCATGACTACACCTGAATTGCAGACTCTCCAAAAAACGACGCCTCCAAGAAGGGAACAGTGCTCCAACACCGTCGTCGCCCGATCAAAAGATCTTAGGTTTTTACCCTGAAGATAGTCCCCACTCTCAAAACAATGCCTCCACCAAGGTCACTGCCAGGCACAACCAGTTAAGGCCAGACCTTGGGTTTTCACCCTGAAAGGTAGGACTCTGCGCTTCACATGTGTTGTCGCCCCCACTTTCATACCGCTGATGTGAAGCCTAGACCCCAAGCAAGCCCCTCAACAGCGCGGAGACTTGAACCTCCCTTAGTTAGTCCTCCCCTCCGGCCTTCATGAAATTCTCTTCTTCCGACTTTCATCATGGATCCATAGTCACTTGATGTCAACACAGAAAAAGAGCTTCACGCCGCTTCCTCCAGAACCAAACGGTCGGAATAAAAGCATGGGTGCGCGCGACCGAATACCACCCGATCCAGCGAACTCCAGACATAAGATGCACTGTTCCATTCGCCGGCGGAGCCTTCCGGAACTCATCACTCCAGCTCGATGAAGAAGATCAACCTCCAGAAGGTCTTCGTCTTGGCGCGTGAGAAACCCTAGGACCACCGCCATTACACAGGCCGAGCCCCCACGCAAACGGCCATCCTCGCCGCCTGTCACACCGAAGATCCGGCAAGACGGACGACCCTGGGGTGCGGGAACCAGCAGGCTACACAGCCACGATCAGCCCTGGTCGCACCGCCACCGGTTGCACTGAGGCCACCGCCGACAGCAACCACCGAGGACCGCCGCCACCGTAGCGCCTTCTCCGCAACCCTCCGCCGATCGATCCACCGCCCTACGCCCCTCCGCACCGCCATAGGACGGCAGGCCTAGGTGGGGGACCTAGACCCGCAGCGAAGCCACCGCCATCAGCGAGTAGCGCCGCCGCCGCCAGGCTGGGGACGCCGCCCCAACCTCTGCCAACGCCGAGATCCGCCGATGCCGCCCCAGCCGCACCGAAGAGCCGCCGCCGCTCCTCCACCTGAGCACCTTCGGCGCCAGGGGCCGCCGCCACCGCGGCAGATGCCGGCGGCAGCGGCGGGAGGGAGCCTGCTCGAGGGGAGGGGGTGTGGTGGTTGGGCTTGGCCCCCCGGCGGCGCCCTGGGGAGCGCCACGGGAGGGAGGTTAGGGTTGGGAGGGAGGGGACCCCTCAAACCGATCCTCCGCGCTGCTCCTAGCGATGGCGTTGTACAGACGAAGGATAACTCATATCGGATACTCGTCGTGGAGGTCGCCAACCGTCGGAATAAGGATGGCGTCACCACGCTGGTGGAGCTTCCAAGATGGACTCTTCAGTCGGAGGAGTGCAGCGCTTGGGTACTGTTCCTTGGTGCCGCATCCATGGCGAGATCCTGCCTCGGCTGGTCCTGCCCCTTCCATCCCCACCCCTTCTTGTTGCAATAAAGTGGAAGCTCTTGTTGTTCCTGGCACGCCGTCGCGCTGCCTCACTGCCTGGAGAGCTCTTCAACGGGGGACTTATGCTGGTTGCGTTGCCTCGCACCTATATTCGATGGCCGAAGGGTGGCCCTCGACCAGGAGTACAACCTCCTTTGGAGGCCCTCTGCTACCTAGCGCTGGAGCTCGCCGTTGCTATGCCCCCAAGTGGTTCGTCCCCGGCAGTGTTGCCAGGGCCGGCGCTGGTAGATCTTCGTCGGAACGGAGAGCGCCCCGAGCTACTTCCTCTCTGAACTCGGCATCCTGTGCCTCGAGGTCGCCGGCGATCGGTGGAGAAGGAGACCAAGCACCTGATTGCTTTTTTCTCTTTCTTGCTAGGGTCCTTTCTGTAAAGTTCAATGTCTTTTCTTCAAATTTTAGGTTTTTTTGGGCTAGAGATGCAAAAGGGCATTGTTGTAATTTATATACCCACCGCTGTTAATGGATGCTTCCAGGCCTTGCGGGGCCGATCTTGTTCAAAAAAAAAGAACAACGATGTAATGTTGTGAATTGTAAGGCTCTTGGTTGGTTGCATCATTTTGAAGTGGAGAAAAGAGAATCAAAGAAACTTATTGGGTGCGATGGATGGACGAAATTCATCACACGTAACAGTCTCATAGGCGGTGAAATGATGTGTTTTTTGAGAGGCGACACTCTGAGAATAAGTGTTGTCATATCAGTGGCGGCGAGGAATAAGAAGAAGTAGACCGCCTCCGGTCTACTATTACTGCTCAAAGATCCAACCTCACGTACGAAGACCCCTCTTGGATATCTTACCTCTTGCCAATTTCTTTATTGGCATGCTACTTGCCACTTGTTTGTCCAACTCCAACATTGACAAAAATATTATGGTATTTTCTTAACTTTTTTCATGCTTTCGTCCATGCTTTGTGATGTCCTATTGACCTTTTCTTTTCGGGAGCATGCCCCAGCATCTGCATCGACTGATATATACGGCTTCTTATTTTCTTATTAAAAGTTTCAACGTTTACACTTTATGGATCACAAAGGGTTGAAACATGAATCAACCATTTGAAAATAGCAAAGAGATACATATAGTGACTAGTCATCCAGCAGATATCCTAGCAACATGTTGCCATCCACACCGTTTGAATAAATCCAGTGCTACTGTTTCCAAACGGTTGCATCCCATGTCCTAGGGCAGCTCCTCCGGCTGGAGACATGACCACATACGGATCCTGTGTGGAGCCAGCGGGATAACCTGAAAAAAGGAAGATTTTTTGGAGATTTTTTGGATCTGTTAAAGATGATATCATTGCGTGTGTTCCATATAGCCCCTAATAAAGCACAAGCTCCCACCCGAATTTGCACTTTATCTTGTGTATTAACCCCATTTAACCAATATCCGAACAAATTAGTCATAATAGTAGGAGGTATTATACTGAATGTCATATGACCAACACGCCAAACAATTTAGCAAGAGGACAATCAAAGAATAAATGTTGTATGGTTTCATCTTGATTACAGAAACAACACTTCATATTCCCATGCCATTTTCTTTTTTCAAGATTATGTTTAGTTAATACTACTTTTTGATGGAGGAACCACATAAAAATCATACTTTTCAGAGGGACCTTAATCTTCCAAATGTATTTTTTGTTCGGTTGTGAGTCAGGTTCCTTTCCTTTCCGGTATTTAGGAATACCAATTCACTTTAGAAAATTAAGAAACGGAGAATGGAAACCGGTTCAAGAAAAAATAGCAAGTTGGTTGGGAAAGATTCTATCCTACGGGGATAGGCTTGTCCTAATCAACTATGTTCTTACTAGCCTACCAATGTTCATGCTGTGTTTCTTTGAAATACCAAAGGGTGTTAGAAAAATATTACACTTTTTTAGATCTAGATTTTTTTGGCAAAGTGATGGCCACAAGAAGAAATATAGATTGTCCAAATGGAATATTATATGTAGGCTGAAGGATCAAGGGGGTCTTGGAATTGATGTTCTTGACATTAAGAATAGGCACTCCCTCTGTCGGAGATATGCCCAAGAGGCAATAATAAAGTGGTTATTATTATATCTTTGTGTTTATGATAAATGTTTGCATCTCATGCTATAATTGTATTAACCGGAAACATTAATACATGTGTGTTATGTAAACATAAAAGAGTCCCTAATAAGCCTCTTGTTAAACTAGCTTTTTGATTAATAGATGATCATAGTTTCATGATCATGAACATTGGATGTTATTAATAAGAAGGTCATATCATTAGGTGAATGATGTGATGGACATACACCCATAGTAAGCGTAGCATATGATCAAGTCATTTAGTTCTTTATGCTTCAAGCTTTAATATGCATAGTAACTTAATCCTTCGACCATGAGATCATGTTAATCACCTACACCGGATGGATACTTTGATGACACCAAACACTACTTCGTAAATGGGTTGTAATAAAGGTGGCATTAAGTGATCGGAAAGTATAGGGTTGAGGCACATGGATCAATAGTGGGATTTGTCCATCCTAATGACGGATAGATATACTTTGGGCCCTCTCGGTGAAATGACATCCAATTAGCTTGCAATCATGTGACTGGTTCACAAGGGATATCATATCACGGTATGAGTAAAGAGTACTTATCAGTAACGAGGTTGAACTAGGTACGGAGATACCGACGATCAAACTTCAGATAAGTAAAATATCGCGAGACAAAGGGAATTGTTATTTTATGTGAATGGTTCTTTGGATCATGAAGTCATCGTTGAATATGTGGGAACTATTATGGATCTCCAGGTCCCGCTATTAGTTATTGATCGGAGAGGAGTCTCGATCATGTCCGCATAGTTCTCGAACCATAGGGTGACACACTTAAGGTTTGATGTCGCTATAAGTAGATATGGAATATGGAATGGAGTTCGAATGTTGTTCGGAGTCTTGGATGGGATCTAGGACATTGATGTCTACGCACGCTTCTATTCCTGTAGACAGTGTTGGGCCTCCAAGAGCAGAGGTTTGTAGAACAACAGCAAGTTTCCCTTAAGTGAATCACCCAAGGTTTATCGAACTCAGGGAGGTAGAGGTCAGAGATATTCCTCTCAAGCAACCCTGCAATTAAGATACAAGAAGTCTCTTGTGTCCCCAACACACCTAATACACTTGTCAGATGTATAGGTGCACTAGTTCGGCGAAGAGATAGTGAAATACAAGTAATATAGATCATTGTAAGTAGTAATTGCAATCTGAAATAAAAATGGCAGCAAGCGAACATGTAACAGAACTTGTTGGAAACGGTGTTTCAGTGCTTAGAAACAAGGCCTAGGGATCATACTTTCACTAGTGGACACTCTCAACAATGATCACATAATTGGATAAATAAATGCTACTCTCAAACACTCTCTTGTTGGATAACAAACACCATTCATTATGTAGGGCTACAAGAGCACACCTCAAGCCGGAGTAAACAAGCTCCACAACTTCCGGAGTTCATATTAAAGTAACCTCTAGAGTGCATAATAGACCGTTGCAATTTAGACCGAGTACTAACATAGCATACACACTGTCAACAATAGCTATGAAAGGGGGAATAGATCGCATCAATACTATCATAGTAATAGTTAACTTCATAATCTACAAGAGTTTACAATCATAACCTACGCCAAGTACTATACATGATGCACACACTGTCAACATTACATTATGGAGGAGGAATAGACTACTTTAATAACATCACTAGAGTAGCACATAGATTAATAGTGATACAAAGCTCATGATCACATAAAGATCACACCATGGGAGAGAGAGATGAACCACATAGCTACCGTTAGAGCCCTCAGCCTCGGGGGAGAACTACTCCCTCCTCATCATGGGAGACAGCAACGGCGATGAAGATGGCGGTGATGTCGATGGAGATGACTCCGGGGGCAATTCCCCGTCCCGGCGGCGTGCCGGAACAGTGACTTCTGTCCGCCGTAACGGAGTTTTGCGATAGCGGCGGCGTCCCTGGAGTCTTTCTGGAGTTTCGTCAATTGTTGTAGGGTTTTCACGTCACAAGAGATTATATAGGCGAAGAGGCGGCGCAAGGGGGTGCCTGGGGGGCCCACACCACACCTGGGCGTGCCCCCCTCTAGGCCGCGCCGCCCTGTGGTTTGGGTGCCCTGGGCCTCCTCTCCGTCTCCCCTTCGGTGTTCTGGTCCGTCTCGGTGAAATAAGATGTTTGGCTTTTGTTTCGTCGAATTCTGAGAATATTGCCTGAGCAGCCTTTCTGGAACCAAAAACAGCAGAAAACAGGAATTGGCACTTCGACATCTTGTTAATAGGTTAGTTCCGGAAAATGCATCAAAACGATATAAAGTATGAATAAAACATGTAGGTATTGTCATAAAATTGACATGGAACATAAGAAATTATAGATACGTTGGAGACGTATCAAGCATCTCCAATCTTAGTTCCTACTCGCCCTCGAGTAGGTAAACGATAACAAGGATAATTTCTTAAGTGACATGCTACCAACATGATCTTGATCAATACTATTGTAAAGCATATGAGATGAATGAAGTGAGTCAAAGCAATGGTCTATAGTTTGCTAACAAAAAGATAATGACTAAACAACTGAATCATATAGCAAAAACTTTTCATGAATAGTACTTTAAAGACAGGCATCAAAAAGTCTTGCATAAGAGTTAACTCATAAAGCAATAAATTCTTAGTAGAAAGTTTTGAAGCAACACAAAGGAAGATATAAGTTTCAGCAGTTGCTTTCAACTTCAACATGTATATCTCATGGATAATTGTCAACACAAAGTAATATGATGAGTGCAAATAAGCAAGTATGTAGGAATCAATGCACACAGTTGACACAAGTGTTTGCTTCTAAGATAAAAGGAAGTAGGTAAACTGACTCAACATAAAGTAAAAGAAAGGCCATTCGCAGAGGGAAGCATGGATTACTATTTTTGTGCTAGAGCTTTTATTTTGAAAACATAGAAACAATTTTGTCAATGGTAGTAATAATTCATATGTGTTATGCATAAGACATCCTATAAGTTGCAAGCCTCATGCATAGAATACCAATAGTGCCCGCACCTTGTTCTAATTAGCTCGGATTTCCATGGATTATCATTGCATTACATATGTTTCAACCAAGTGTCACAAAGGGGTACCTCTATGTCACCTGTACAAAGGTCCAAGGAGATAGATCGCATTTGATTTCTCAGTTTAGATAGATCTCAACTTGAGGACATCCATACCGGGACAACATAGAAAACAGATACTGGACTCCTCTTTAATGCATAAGCATTCAACAACAGATAATATTCTCATAAGAGATTGAGGATTAATGTCCAAACTGAAACTTCCACCATGATTCATGGCTTTAGTTTTTTTTGAAACCCGATTCATGGCTTTAGTTAGCGGCCCAATGTTCTTCTCTAACATTATGCATACTCAAACCATTTGATCATGATAAATCACCCTTACTTCAGACAAGACGAACATGCATAGCAACTCACATGATATTCAACAAAAGTGTAATAGTTGATGGCGTCCCCAGAAACATGGTTACCGCTCAACAAGCAACTTATAAGAAATAAGATACATAAGCTACATATTCTTTACCACAATAGTTTTTAAGGCTATTTTCCCATGAGCTATATATTGCAAAGACAAGGAATGAAATTTTAAAGGTAGCACTCAAGTAATTTACTTTGGAATGGCAGAGAAATACCACATAGTAGGTAGGTATGGTGGACACAAATGGCATAGGTTTTGGCTCAAGGATTTGGATGCACGAGAAGTATTCCCTCTCAGTACAAGGCTTTGGCTAGCAAGGTTGTTTGAAGCAAACACAAGTATGAACCGGTACAGCAAAACTTACATAAGAACATATTGCAAGCATTATAAGACTCTACACTGTCTTCCTTGTTGTTCAAACATTTCACCAGAAAATATCTAGACTTTAGAGAGACCAATCATGCAAACCAAATTTCAACAAGCTCTATGGTAGTTCTTCATTAATAGGTTCAAACTACATGATGAAAGAGCTTAAACATGATCTATGATAGCTCAAAACAATTGCCAAGTATCGAATTATTCAACACCATATACCAATTACCACATGAAGCATTTCCTGTTTCCAACCAAATGGCAATAAATGCAGCAGCTTTTAACTTTCACCATGAACATTAAAAGTAAAACTAAGAACACAAGTGTTCAAATGAAAAA
This sequence comes from Lolium perenne, assembly GCF_019359855.2. Taxonomy (NCBI): domain Eukaryota; kingdom Viridiplantae; phylum Streptophyta; class Magnoliopsida; order Poales; family Poaceae; genus Lolium; species Lolium perenne. Next base: position 335,386,251 of record NC_067247.2, read on the forward strand.
GCGGAGCGTGTCTCTCTCCCACATAAGCATGAATTTATTCAGAGAATGGAAATAACTAAACGAAAATAAAAGCACACAGACGCTCCAAGTAAAGTACATAAGATGTGACGGAATAAAAATATAGTTTCACTAGAGGTGACCTGATAAGTTGTTGATGAAGAAGGGGATGCCTTGGGCATCCCCAAGCTTAGATGCTTGAGTCTTCTTGAAATATGCAGGGATGAACCACGGGGGCATTGATACGTCTCCAACGTATCTATAATTTCTTATGTTCCATGCTAGTTTTATGACAATACCTACATGTTTTATTCATACTTTATATCGTTTTGATGCATTTTCCGGAACTAACCTATTAACAAGATGCCGAAGTGCCAGTTCCTGTTTTCTGCTGTTTTTGGTTCCAGAAATCTTACACAGGAAATATTCTCGGAATTGGACGAAATCAACGCCCAGAATCTTATTTTTCCACGAAGCTTCCAGAGAGCCAAAGAGGCACCAGAGGAGAGCCCTGGGGGCCCCACCCCACAGGGCGGCGCGGCCAAGCGGGGGGGGGGGGGCTATGGTGTGGGACCACCAGGACTCCACCGACATCGCCCTTCCGCCTATATATTCTCTCCGCCTCGAAAACCCTAGAGGAATAAGCCACGGGACGAGAAAAGTTACGCAGCCGCCGCCATCGTGAAGCCAAGATTCGGGGGACAGAAGTCTCTATTCCGGCACGCCGCCGGGACGGGGAATTGCCCCCGGAAGGCATCTCCATCGACATCACCGCCATCTTCATCGCCGCTGCTGTCTCCTATGATGAGGAGGGAGTAGTTCTCCATCGAGGCTAAGGGCTCTACCGGTAGCTATGTGGTTAATATCTCTCTCATGTACCTCAATACAATGATCTCATGAGCTGCCTTACATGATTGAGATCCATATGATGAGCTTTGTATCACTATTAATCTATGTGCTACTCTAGTGATGTTATTAAAGTAGTCTATTCCTCCTTCGTGATGTAAAGGTGACGGTGTGTGCATCATGTAGTTCTTGGCGTAGGTTATGATTGTAATCTCTTGTAGATTATGGAGTTAACTATTACTATGATAGTATTGATGTGATCTATTCCCCCTTTCATAGCTTAAAGGTGACGGTGTGTATGCTATGTTAGTACTCGGTCTAAATTGCAACGGTCTATTATGCTCTAGAGGTTACTTAAATATGAACTCCGAATGTTGTGGAGCTTGTTAACTCCGGTTTGAGGGAGCTCTTGTAGCCCTACACAATGAATGGTGTTTGTTATCCAACAAGAGAGTGTATGTAGCACAAAGGAAGAGAAGTTATTTATTTATGTGATCATTGTTGAGAGTGTCCACTAGTGAAAGTAGGATCCCTAGGCATTGTTTCCGAATAGAAAAGTTACACCACAGAGAATTGCCTCCCACGCCAGCAAGCTATTTTCTGGCACCATTTCCAACAAATTCTGCTACATGTTTACTTGCTGCCATATTTATTTCAGATTGTTATTACCACTCATATTCATCTATACCACCTGTGTTTTACTATCTCTTCGCCGAACTAGTGCACCTATACATCTGACAATTGTATTAGGTGTGTTGGGGACACAAGAGACTTCTTGTATCGTAATTGCAGGGTTGCTTGAGAGGGATATCTCTGACCTCTACCTCCCTGAGTTCGACAAACCTTGGGTGATTCACTTAAGGGAAACTTGCTGCTGTTCTACAAATAACCTTTGCTCTTGGAGGCCCAACACTGTCTACAGGAATAGAAGTGTGCGTAGACATCAGGCATCCCCAAGCTTAGAGCATCCCCAGCCGTTGGGGCTCCCCAGGCCGAAATCCGGCGTTATTTAGCGCCGGATGGATGTAGTTTTTGGCCTGGGGAGGCCCATTTTTCCAGCCGCGAGCCCATGGACGCGCACCCACCGCGTGCATAGCGATGGCGCACTCACCGGGAAGGGCAATCGTCGGAGTTCCCTCGACGCATTGAACCGTCGCGAAGTGTTCTGGAGAGCCGAAACGACTCGTCGGGAACGGTCGAAGTGGCCTCGATGCGAGAACCGCCGTAATGGAGCACGAACTCCGCGGAAGAGCAACCGCCGCTCTCTTCGTCGAGAGACCTACATATACGGTTTCCGACGGCCGACGCCATTCATCTGTTCTCTCGTCACCATCCTCCGTCAACCATGAGCGATCTCTCTTGGCCATCGGACACCGACAGTGGGGGGAAGCCGCCTGGATGGCGCCATTGGTGGGATAAAGCTGCATCGTCCAGCAGCGACGATTCCCCTCCGCCGGCCAGCGAGGACGAATGGGATGACGACGAGGAGGACGAGGAGGAGGACGAAGAGGCCAAGGAGCAGGCCGAGGAAGAGGCCGAGGAAAAGGAGGAGGAAGAGGCCGAGGAAAAGGAGGAGGACGACGAAGAGGCTGAGGACACTGACGAGGAGGAGGACTCAACTTCCTCCGACGAGGAGGTGACGAGCCGGAAGCGTCGCTGCCACGACGATGAGGCGGGGCCATGTAGGAAGAAGAAGTAGTTTAAGTTTGTTTTAAAGTTTTTATATGTAATTTTTATGTTTATTCGAATTATATTCGAAATATATATAATCTATCTATGTTGCACCACTTGAGAGTTCAAAGCTTTCGTTCGACGAGGGTATTGCCGTAGATCGTTCGACGAGGGTATTGCCGTAGATCGGGAAGACGAGGGTATTGCCATACAAACCCAGGCCATTGTCACCGACAAGTTGGGGCCACGCGCGCTTTCGTTTCGTCCGGACTCCCCGAGCGCTCCCCGGGGGGCCGGGGATGGCGTGGGATCGCCGAATGAATTTAGGCCCAAATCCGGACGAAAATGAGGAACCAGGGGCGCGACTGGGCCGAATTACGCCGTCTGGATGGAAAAAACGCTCGCCGGGGGCCTATTCGGGGGGACGAGTGGAGATGCTCTTAGACTTTTCACTCTTCTTGATCATAGTATATCATCCTCCTCTCTTGATCCTTGAAAACTTTCTCCACACCAAACTCAAAACAAACTCATTAGAGGGTTAGTGCATAATCAAAAATTCACATATTCAGAGGTGACATAATCATTCTTAACACTTCTGGACATTGCCCAAAGCAACAAAGAAATCCATTCAACATAGCAAAAGAGGCAATGCAAAATAAAAGGCAGAATCTGTCAAAACAGAACAATCCGTAAAGACGAATTTTTTAGGGGCACTTAACTTGCTCAGATGAAAAAGCTCAAAACTAATGAAAGTTGCGTACATATCTGAGGATTACGCATGTAAATTGGCAGATTTTTCTGAGTTACCTACAGAGAGGCCTACTCAAATTCGTGACAGCAAGAAATCTGTTTCTGCGCAGTAATCCAAATCTAGTATCAACCTTACTATTAGAGACTTTACTTGGCACAACAATGCAATAAAGTAAAGTTAAGGAGAGGTTGCTACAGTAGTAACAACTTCCAAGACACAACAAAACAGTAGCAAAATAAAACATGGGTTATCTTCCAAGAAGTGCTTTCTTTATAGCCATTAAGATGGGATCGGTAATTTTAATGATGCTCATATAAGGATGAGAGTTGAAGCAAAGAGAGCATCAAAAAGCAAGTCTGAAACAAATTTAAGCCTGACGCGCTTCCTATGCATAGAAATCTTGTACACAAATAAATTCATGAGGAGCAAAGTGACAAGCATAGGAAGATAAAACACGAGTAACTCAAGATTCTCAACATAAAGAGGGGAAACTTAATATTATTAAGATGCATATAACCATGTTTCCCTCTCTCATAATAACTTTCAGTACATAATAACTTTCAGTAGCATCATTGATGAAATCCACAATATACCCATCATTTAAAACATTCTTATCATGGTTCATATGCATAAAAGTATCATTAATTTTGGCATAAGAAAAACTCTTCTCATTAATAATAATTGAAACAGGATCATTATCAAGAATTTGAACATGGTAAACAAGTTGCATACTAAGGGAATGGTTTTTGGCAATCCCAACATAACTATTACAAGTTTCATAAGGATAATTATAACCTGTGTCATAGCATTCTTTATAATAATTGTCAAAGATTGGAGGCATATATATAGTGTCATCATAAGAAATAGAATAGTTATCTTCCACAGTATGTTCATTTGTAACCATACCATCATTGTTACTAGAAGGAGATGTATCGAACATATAATCATCAGTAGCAAAAGGATTTTAAAACACCTCATCCCCAAGCTTAGAGCTTTCTATATCACTATGGGAAGAACATGGATAGTACTAATACTATGGCAATTATTAACATCATCATTTTCAGAATTAGTTTCCCAGAGATTTTCAATATCAAAAGTAGTGTGCTCTTTCAAATCATGATCACTAATGTAGGTAAAGGGCATAGGAAGATCATTGTACTCAGATTCATTATCATAATAATCATTAGGAGCAACATACTTACGGTTACCTATCGTTATCTCATACACGCGGGGATATGCCGTTACCTCTTTCTTTTTATTCCCCCTCTTCTTCTTCTTCTTCGTTCCCTTCTTCTTCTTCTTCTTCTTCTTCTTCTCCTTCTCCTCGTTCCCTTCTTTAGGAGGGAGAGGCTTGATGGGAGGCTTCTCCACATAACCTGATTTATTTCCAGAAACAATAGAAGAAACTTGGGAGGATTCCTCCTTTTCATTAATAAGTTCAAAACACACAGCGGTCATATCATATTTTGGCAAAGTGTCATCTTCTAAAATATTTTGTATGTAAGTATTTGTATGGCAATTATCAATGCAATAAGAAAGACACCCATGCAGGACACTATTAATATCAAGATCATTCATATCTAACAAAGAAATTTTTCTTGATAACTCTTCACACCACAAAAATAAAGTAAGTTCATCATGCTGATTAGGAGTAATTTCATCATCACAATACAAATTTGCAGCACTCATGAGGTTCGAATTATCATTGGAGGAGCATTGAAAATTGAAATGACTGATACGTCTCCGACGTATCGATAATTTCTTATGTTCCATGCCACATTATTGATGTTATCTACATGTTTTATGCACACTTTATGTCATATTCGTGCATTTTCTGGAACTAACCTATTAACAAGATGCCGAAGTGCCGATTCTGTTTCTGCTGTTTTTGGTTTCAGAAATCCTAGTAAGGAAATATTCTCGGAATTGGACGAAATCAAAGCCCAGGGGCCTATTTTCTCACGAAGCTTCCAGAAGTCCGAAGGAGAGACGAAGAGGGGCCACGGAGGGGCCACACCATAGGGCGGCGCGGCCCCCCTTGGCCGCGCGGCCCTGTGGTGTGGGGCCCCCGTGCCGCCTCTTGACCTGCCCTTCCGCCTATAAAAAGTCTCCGTGACGAAACCCCCAGTACCGAGAACCACGATACGGAAAACCTTCCAGAGACGCCGCCGCCGCCGATCCCATCTCGGGGGATCCAGGAGATCGCCTCCGGCACCCTGCCGGAGAGGGGAATCATCTCCCGGAGGACTCTACACCGCCATGGTCGCCTCCGGTGTGATGTGTGAGTAGTCTACCCCTGGACTATGGGTCCATAGCAGTAGCTAGATGGTTGTCTTCTCCCCATTGTGCTATCATTGTCGGATCTTGTGAGCTGCCTAACATGATCAAGATCATCTATCTGTAATTCTATATGTTGCGTTTGTTGGGATCCGATGAATAGAGAATACTTGTTATGTTGATTATCAAAGTTATGCTATGTGTTGTTTATGATCTTGCATGCTCTCCGTTACTAGTAGATGCTCTGGCCAAGTAGATGCTTGTAACTCCAAGAGGGAGTACTTATGCTCGATAGTGGGTTCATGCCTGCATTGACACAGGGACAAAGTGACAGAAAGTTCTAAGGTTGTGTTGTGCTGTTGCCACTAGGGATAAAACATTAGTGCTATGTTCAAGGATGTAGTCACTAGTTACATTACGCACCATACTTAATGCAATTGTCTGTTGTTTGCAACTTAATACCGGAGGGGTTCGGATGATAACACGAAGGTGGACTTTTTAGGCATAGATGCAGTTGGATGACGGTCTATGTACTTTGTCGTAATGCCCAATTAAATCTCACTATACTCATCATGATATGTATGTGCATGGTCATGCTCTCTTTATTTGTCAATTGCCCAACTGTAATTTGTTCACCCAACATGCTGTTCGTCTTATGGGAGAGACACCTCTAGTGAACTGTGGACCCCGGTCCAATTCTCTTTCTTGAAATACAATCTCATCGCAATACTTGTTCTACTGTTTTCTGCAAACAATCATCTTCCACAATACGGTTAACTCTTTGTTACAGCAAGCCGGTGAGATTGACAACCTCACTGTTTCGTTGGGGCAAAGTACTTTGGTTGTGTTGTGCAGGTTCCACGTTGGCGCCGGAATCCCTGGTGTTGCGCCGCACTACATCCCGCCGCCATCAACCTTCAACGTGCTTCTTGGCTCCTCCTGGTTCGATAAACCTTGGTTTCTTTCTGAGGGAAAACTTGCTGCTGTGCGCATCATACCTTCCTCTTGGGGTTGCCCAACGAACGTGTGAAATACACGCCATCAAGCTAGATTTCTGGCGTCGTTGCCGGGGAGATCAAGACACGCTGCAAGGGGAGTCTCCACTTCTCAATCTCTTTACTTTGTTTTTGTCTTGCTTAGTTTTATTTACTACTTTGTTTGCTGCACTAAATCAAAATACAAAAAAATTAGTTGCTAGTTTTACTTTATTTGCTATCTTGTTTGCTATATCAAAAACACAAAAAAATTAGTTTACTTACATTTACTTTATCTAGTTTGCTTTATTTACTGTTGCTAAAATGGCCAACGCTGAAAATACTAAGTTGTGTGACTTCACAACCACAAATAATAATGATTTCTTATGCACACCTATTGCTCCACCTGCTACTACAGCAGAATTCTTTGAAATTAAACCTGCTTTACTGAATCTTGTTATGCGAGAGCAATTTTCTGGTGTTAGTTCTGATGATGCTGCTGCCCATCTTAATAATTTTGTTGAATTATGTGAAATGCAAAAATATAAAGATGTAGATGGTGATATTATTAAACTAAAATTGTTCCCTTTTCTCATTAAGAGGAAGAGCTAAAGATTGGTTGCTATCTCTGCCTAAGAATAGTATTGATTCATGGACTAAATGCAAGGATGCTTTTATTGGTAGATATTATCCCCCTGCTAAAATTATATCTTTGAGGAGTAGCATAATGAATTTTAAACAATTAGATACTGAACATGTTGCTCAAGCTTGGGAAAGAATGAAATCTCTGGTTAAAAATTGCCCAACCCATGGACTGACTACTTGGATGATCATCCAAACCTTCTATGCAGGACTAAATTTTTCTTCACGGAATTTATTGGATTCAGCTGCTGGAGGTACCTTTATGTCCATCACTCTTGGTGAAGCAACAAAGCTTCTTGATAATATGATGATCAACTACTCTGAATGGCACACGGAAAGGGCTCCACAAGGTAAGAAGGTAAATTCTGTCGAAGAAACCTCTTCCTTGAGTGATAAGATTGATGCTATTATGTCTATGCTTGTGAATGATAGGACTAATATTGATCCTAATAATGTTCCGTTAGCTTCATTGGTTGCACAAGAAGAACATGTTGATGTAAACTTCATTAAAAATAATAATTTCAACAACAATGCTTACCGGAACAATTCTAGTAACAACTATAGACCATATCCTTATAATAATGGCAACGGCTATGGTAATTCTTATGGGAATTCTTACAACAATAATAGGAATTCACCCCCTGGACTTGAAGCCATGCTTAAAGAATTTATTAGTACACAAACTGCTTTTAACAAATCTGTTGAAGAAAAGCTTGGGAAAATTGATATACTTGCTTCTAAAGTCGATAGTCTTGCTGCTGATGTTGATCTTTTGAAATCAAAAGTTTTGCCTAATGAGAATCATCATAATAAAATTACTACTACAGCAAATGCCATTCAAGTTAGAATTAATGAGAATATAAGATTAATGGCTGAACTGCGTGCTAGGTGGGATAGAGAAGAAAATGAAAAACTAGCTAAAAAGAAGAATATAGCTAAAGTTTGGACTATTACCACCACTAGTAATGCTAATGCTACACATGTTGCTGCACCTCCTACTAATACTAATAAAAGAATTGGTGTTAGCAATGTTTCCACTTCTAATGCAAAGCGCGAAAAAGCTGAAACTGCTAAAGCTGCTGAAATCGCTGTGATAAAGCTGCTGAAATTTTTTCCAACATTGGGGATGATGATCCCATTGCTTTAGATTATAATGGTTTGAATTTTGATGATTGCCACATCTCTGAAGTTATAAAGTTCTTGCAAAAACTTGCTAAAAGTCCTAATGCTAGTGCTATAAATTTGGCTTTTACACATCATATTACAAATGCTCTTATAAAAGCTAGAGAAGAGAAACTAGAGCGTGAAGCCTCTATTCCTAAAAAGTTAGAGGATGGTTGGGAGCCCATCATTAAGATGAAGATTAAAGATTTTGATTGTAATGCTTTATGTGATCTTGGTGCAAGTATTTCTGTTATGCCTAAGAAAATTTATAATATGCTTGACTTGCCACCGCTGAAAAATTGTTATTTGGATGTTAATCTTGCTGATCATTCTACAAAGAAACCTTTGGGGAAAGTTGATAATGTTCGCATTACCGTTAACAATAACCTTGTTCCCGTTGATTTTGTTGTCTTGGATATTGAATGCAATGCATCTTGTCCCATTATATTGGGAAGACCTTTTCTTCGAACTGTTGGTGCTGTTATTGATATGAAGGAAGGTAATATAAAATATCAATTTCCTCTCAAGAAAGGTATGGAACACTTCCCTAGAAAGAGAATGAAGGTACCTTTTGACTCTATTATGAGAACAAATTATGATGTTGACACTTCGTCTCTTGATAATACTTGATACACACTTTCTGCGCCTAGCTGAAAGGCGTTAAAGAAAAGCGCTTATGGGAGACAACCCATGTTTTTACCTACAGTACTTTGTTTTTATTTTGTGTCTTGGAAGTTGTTTAATACTGTAGCAACCTCTCCTTATCTTAGTTTTGTGTTTTGTTGGGCCAAGTTAAGCCGTTGATAGAAAAGTAAGTACTAGATTTGGATTACTGCACAGTTCCAGATTTCTTTGCTGTCACGAATCTGGGTCCACCTCCCTGTAGGTAGCTCAGAAAATTAAGCCAATTTACGTGCATGATCCTCAGATATGTACGCAACTTTCATTCAATTTGAGCATTTTCATTTGAGCAAGTCTGGTGCCATTTTAAAATTCGTCAATACGAACTGTTCTGTTTTGACAGATTCTGCCTTTTATTTCGCATTGCCTCTTTCGCTATGTTGGATGAATTTCTTTGATCCATTAATGTCCAGTAGCGTTATGCAATGTTCAGAAGTGTTAAGAATGATTGTGTCACCTCTGAATATGTCAATTTATATTGTGCACTAACCCTCTAATGAGTTGTTTCGAGTTTGGTGTGGAGGAAGTTTTCAAGGATCAAGAGAGGAGTATGATGCAACATGATCAAGGAGAGTGAAAGCTCTAAGCTTGGGGATGCACCCGGTGGTTCACCCCTGCATATATCAAGAAGACTCAAGCATCTAAGCTTGGGGATGCCCAAGGCATCCCCTTCTTCATCGACAACATTATCAGGTTCCTCCCCTGAAACTATATTTTTATTCCATCACATCTTATGTGCTTTTTCTTGGAGCGTCGGTTTGTTTTTGTTTTTTTTTTGTTTTGTTTGAATAAAATGGATCCTAGCATTCACTTTATGGGAGAGAGACACGGTCCGCTGTAGCATATGGACAAGTATGTCCTTGGTTTCTACTCATAGTATTCATGGCGAAGTTTCTCCTTCGTTAAATTGTTATATGGTTGGAATTGGAAAATGATACATGTAGTAATTGCTATTAATGTCTTGGGTAATGTGATACTTGGCAATTGTTGTGCTCATGTTTAAGCTCTTGCATCATATGCTTTGCACCCATTAATGAAGAAATACATAGAGCATGCTAAAATTTGGTTTGCATATTTGGTTTCTCTAAGGTCTAGATAATTTCTAGTATTGAGTTTGAACAACAAGGAAGACGGTGTAGAGTCTTATAATGTTTTCAATATGTCTTTTATGTGAGTTTTGCTGCACCGGTTCATCCTTGTGTTTGTTTCAAATAAGCCTTGCTAGCCTAAACCTTGTATCGAGAGGGAATACTTCTCATGCATCCAAAATACTTGAGCCAACCACTATGCCATTTGTGTCCACCATACCTACCTATACTACATGGTATTTTCCGCCATTCCAAAGTAAATTGCTTGAGTGCTACCTTTAAAATTCCATCATTCACCTTTGCAATATATAGCTCATGGGACAAATAGCTTAAAAACTATTGTGGTATTGAATATGTAATTATGCACTTTATCTCTTATTAAGTTGCTTGTTGTGCGATAACCATGTTCACTGGGGACGCCATCAACTTTTCATTGTTGAATTTCATGTGAGTTGCTATGCATGTTCGTCTTGTCTGAAGTAAGAGAGATCTACCACCATATGGTTAAGCATGCATATGTTAGAGAAGAACATTGGGCCGCTAACTAAAGCCATGCTCCATGGTGGAAGTTTCAGTTTTGGACAACAATCCTCAAATCTCAAATGAGAAAATTATTAATTGTTGTTATATGCTTATGCATAAAAGAGGAGTCCATTATCTGTTGTCTATGTTGTCCCGGTATGGATGTCTAAGTTGAAGAATAATCAATAGCGAGAAATCCAATGCGAGCTTTCTCCTTAGACCTTTGTACAGGCGGTATAGAGGTACCCCTTTGTGACACTTGGTAAAAACAATGCATTGTGATGACCCGGTAGTCCAAGCTAATTAGGACAAGGTGCGGGCACTATTAGTACGCTATGCATGAGGCTTGCAACTTATAAGATATAATTTACATGATGCATATGCTTTATTACTACCGTTGACAAAATTGTTTCATGTTTTCAAAATCAAAGCTCTAGCACAAATATAGCAATCGATGCTTTTCCTCTATGGAGGACCATTCTTTTACTTTCAATGTTGAGTCAGTTCACCTATTTCTCTCCACCTCAAGAAGCAAACACTTGTGTGAACTGTGCATTGATTCCTACATACTTGCTTATTGCACTTATTATATTACTCTATGTTGACAATATCCATGAGATATACATGTTACAAGTTGAAAGCAACCGCTGAAACTTAATCTTCTTTGTGTTGCTTCAATATCTCTACTTTGAATTATTGCTTTATGAGTTAACTCTTATGCAAGACTTATTGATGCTTGTCTTGAAGTGCTATTCATGAAAAGTCTTTGCTATATGATTCACTTGTTTACTCATGTCATAAACATTGTTTTGATCGCTGCATTCACTACATATGCTTTACAAATAGTATGATCAAGATTATGATGGCATGTCACTCCGTAAAATTATCTGTGTTATCGTTTTACCTGCTCGGGACGAGCAGAACTAAGCTTGGTGATGCTGATACGTCTCCGACGTATCGATAATTTCTTATGTTCCATGCCACATTATTGATGTTATCTACATGTTTTATGCACACTTTATGTCATATTCGTGCATTTTCTGGAACTAACCTATTAACAAGATGCCGAAGTGCCAGTTGCTGTTTTCCGCTGTTTTTGGTTTCAGAAATCCTAGTAAGGAAATATTCTCGGAATTGGACGAAATCAAAGCCCAGGGGCCTATTTTCTCACGAAGCTTCCAGAAGTCCGAAGGAGAGACGAAGAGGGGCCACGGAGGGGCCACACCATAGGGCGGCGCGGCCCCCCCCTTGGCCGCGCGGCCCTGTGGTGTGGGGCCCCCGTGCCGCCTCTTGACCTGCCCTTCCGCCTATAAAAAGTCTCCGTGACGAAACCCCCAGTACCGAGAGCCACGATACGGAAAACCTTCCAGAGACGCCGCCGCCGATCGCATCTCGGGGGATCCAGGAGATCGCCTCCAGCACCCTGCCGGAGAGGGGAATCATCTCCCGGAGGACTCTACGCCGCCATGGTCGCCTCCGGTGTGATGTGTGAGTAGTCTACCCCTGGACTATGGGTCCATAGCAGTAGCTAGATGGTTGTCTTCTCCCCATTGTGCTATCATTGTCGGATCTTGTGAGCTGCCTAACATGATCAAGATCATCTATCTGTAATTCTATATGTTGCGTTTGTTGGGATCCGATGAATAGAGAATACTTGTTATGTTGATTATCAAAGTTATGCTATGTGTTGTTTATGATCTTGCATGCTCTCCGTTACTAGTAGATGCTCTGGCCAAGTAGATGCTTGTAACTCCAAGAGGGAGTACTTATGCTCGATAGTGGGTTCATGCCTGCATTGACACCTGGGACAGTGACAGAAAGTTCTAAGGTTGTGTTGTGCTGTTGCCACTAGGGATAAAACATTAGTGCTATGTTCAAGGATGTAGTCACTAGTTACATTACGCACCATACTTAATGCAATTGTCTGTTGTTTGCAACTTAATACTGGAGGGGGTTCGGATGATAACCTGAAGGTGGACTTTTTAGGCATAGATGCAGTTGGATGACGGTCTATGTACTTTGTCGTAATGCCCAATTAAATCTCACTATACTCATCATGATATGTATGTGCATGGTCATGCTCTCTTTATTTGTCAATTGCCCAACTGTAATTTGTTCACCCAACATGCTGTTCGTCTTATGGGAGAGACACCTCTAGTGAACTGTGGACCCCGGTCCAATTCTCTTTACTGAAATACAATCTACTGCAATACTTGTTCTACTGTTTTCTGCAAACAATCATCTTCCACAATACGGTTAACTCTTTGTTACAGCAAGCCGGTGAGATTGACAACCTCACTGTTTCGTTGGGGCAAAGTACTTTGGTTGTGTTGTGCAGGTTCCACGTTGGCGCCGGAATCCCTGGTGTTGCGCCGCACTACATCCCGCCGCCATCAACCTTCAACGTGCTTCTTGGCTCCTCCTGGTTCGATAAACCTTGGTTTCTTTCTGAGGGAAAACTTGCTGCTGTGCGCATCATACCTTCCTCTTGGGGTTGCCCAACGAACGTGTGAAATACACGCCATCAATGACCCACTCTATGGCAAAGTTCACAAATAAAAGGATAGAGGGCACAAACTTTTTCACCAAGATCATCTAGAGCCCTAGACCACTTTCTAGTTTTTTCATTCATATGATGGATACAATATTCATCTTCGATTTGATTAATTCCACAAGGTCTATGCATTCCACAAAAATTAACATGCTTATAAGAAATAGTATTTTCAGAAGTTTGGGCATGTTTATTGCAATCATTAACAACAATTTTATTTTCCATGCAAGTGTCTTTAAAAGGTTCATGATACATGTACCAATTTTCTTTAGGAACATTAATATGAGAAGCAAAGGCTTTATAGCAATCGACCATAATTTGAGGATCAAGACCATATTTAGCACTAAGCTCTTGAAAATCAATAGTTTCAATGAAAGACTTAATGCATTCATATTCATAGTTTATACCTGATTCTTTACCTTTGTCGTTCTCCCAATCTTCAGCGTTCTCCAGGAAGCTCATGAATGGAGCATTTGAGCATTAAAGACTTCAATCTCCCCCATGCTTGGGCAATACTCTCTCCATCATGAGACCATAAATTATATATGCGGTTTTGGTCTTTGTGAATTTCACTTGGAGGATAGAATTTAGAGTAAAATAGAGGATAGAATTTAGAGTAAATTATAATATCCTCCCAATCAAGAGAATGCCTATTCTTCAGCAATTTATACCAATGCGCCCCTTTACCAGACAACGACATAGAGAATAGTTTCTTCCTCACTTCATCCATAGAGATACCTGCACACTTGAATAACCCGCATAATTCATGCAAAAACAGTAAATGATCTCCAGGATGGACAGTTCCATCCCCTTCATAGCGGTTATCCATAACACGTTCAATAATTTTCATGGGTATCTTGAAAGGAATACTTTCAGTAGGTGGATTTAAAATATCACAAGCATCATTAGAGTTATCGCATATGGGAGATAAAGTATTATCAGAGCAAATTTTCTCCCCTAAAGATGGGAAGCTAAAAAGATCATAAAAACTAGCTTCCCCAAGCTTAGACTTCTCCATAGCATTAGCAGTAATTGCGTTCATACTAATAACATTGCTACTAGCATGCAAATAAGGTTCCATAGGTTTTTTAATTTTCGCATCACATAATTCATGTCTTATTTCAGGAAATAGATTAAAAAGCTCACTGTTGTTTTCCATTATGCCTAACTAGTGAAAAATAAAAACAAGAAACAAAAAGATATAATTGCAGAATCTAAAGGAGATAGCTTCGAGCACTCACACACCGGCAACAGTGCTAGGAAATAGCTTAGTAGTCGGAGGATGTGAATACCTTTTACCTTACCTCCCCGGCAACGGCGCTAGAAAATAGCTTGATGTCTACGCACGCTTCTATTCATGTAGACAGTGTTGGGCCTCCAAGAGCAGAGGTTTGTAGAACATCAGCAAGTTTCCCTTAAGTGAATCACCCAAGGTTTATCGAACTCAGGGAGGTAGAGGTCAGAGATATTCCTCTCAAGCAACCCTGCAATTAAGATACAAGAGGTCTCCTGTGTCCCCAACACACCTAATACACTTGTCAGATGTATAGGTGCACTAGTTCGGCGAAGAGATAGTGAAATACAAGTAATATGGATCATTGTAAGTAGTAATTGCAATCTGAAATAAAAATGGCAGCAAGCGAACATGTAACAGAACTTGTTGGAAATGGTGTTTCAGTGCTTAGAAACATGGCCTAGGGATCATACTTTCACTAGTGGACACTCTCAACAATGATCACATAATTGGATAAATAAATGCTACTCTCAAACACTCTCTTGTTGGATAACAAACACCATTCATTGTGTAGGGCTACAAGAGCACACCTCAAGCCGGAGTAAACAAGCTCCACAACTTCCGGAGTTCATATTAAAGTAACCTCTAGAGTGCATAATAGACCGTTGCAATTTAGACCGAGTACTAACATAGCATACACACTATCAACAATAACTATGAAAGGGGGAATAGATCGCATCAATACTATCATAGTAATAGTTAACTTCATAATCTACAAGAGATTACAATCATAACCTACGCCAAGTATTACATGATGCACACACTGTCAACATTACATCATGGAGGAGGAATAGACTACTTTAATAACATCACTAGAGTAGCACATAGATTAATAGTGATACAAAGCTCATGATCACATAAAGATCACACCATGGGAGAGAGAGATGAACCACATAGCTACCGGTAGAGCCCTCAGCCTCGGGGGAGAACTACTCCCTCCTCATCATGGGAGACAGCAACGGCGATGAAGATGGCGGTGATGTCGATGGAGATGACTCCGGGGGCAATTCCCCGTCCCGGTGGCGTGCCGGAACAGAGACTTCTGTCCCCCGAAACGGAGTTTCACGATAGCGGCGGCGTCCCTGGAGTCTTTCTGGAGTTTCGTCAATTGTTGTAGGGTTTTCACGTCACGAGAGATTATATAGGCGAAGAGGCAGCGCAAGGGGGTGCCTGGGGGGCCCACACCACACCTGGACGCCCCCCCTCTAGGCCGCGCCGCCCTGTGGTCTGGGGGCCCTGGGCCTCCTCTCCATCTCCCCTTCGGTGTTCTGGTCCGTCTCGGTGAAATAAGATGTTTGGCTTTTGTTTCGTCGAATTCTGAGAATATTGCCCGAACAACCTGTCTGGAACCAAAAACAGCAGAAAACAGGAACTGACACTTCGGCATCTTGTTAATAGGTTAGTTCCAGAAAATGCATCAAAACGATATAAAGTATGAATAAAACATGTAGGTATTGTCATAAAACTAGCATGAAACATAAGAAATTATAGATACGTTGGAGACGTATCAGACATCACGAGGAGTTCTGGAATGGTCCGGAGAATAAGATTCATATATAGGAAGAGTCAGTTTCCAAGTTTGGAAATAATCCGGTGCATTTATGGATTTCGCTAGAATGTTCTAGAACCTTTCGGAATAAATCACTATGGAAGGTGGAGTCCCGGATGGACTCCACTAACCCTAACCAGCCAACCAAGAGGAAAGGTGGAGTCCATGGTGGACTCCACCACCCTGGCCGGCCAAGGGAGAAGGAAAGGGAGCAATCCCACTTTCCCTAGGTTTCACCAATATGGCAGTTTTGGAATTGGACTTCAATTTGATTTTGGGGTAAACCCTAGGGGGTTCCACCTATATAAAGAGAGGGAGAGGGAGAGGGCCAGCCACCACTTGAGCCGCACCACCCAGGGCACCCAAGGCCGGCGCCCAAGTGCCCCCTCTCCCAAACCCTAGCCACTCCCCTCCTCCATATTCTCCCGTTGTGCTTACGGCGAAGCGATGCCGGAGATCTCCACCACCACCGTCACCACGCCGTCGTGCTTGCGGGATTCCGAGGAGGATCTACTACATCCGCTGCCCTCTGGAACAGGGAGAAGGATGTCGTCATCAACACCGAACGTGTAACCGAGTGCGAAGGTGCTGCCCGATTGTGGCACCGCCAAGATCTTCTACGCGCTTTTGCAAGCGGCAAGTGATCGACTACATCAATCACGAGATTTATCTCGTTAATGCTTAGCGATCTTCAAGGGTATGATGATCTTCACCTCGTTGCTACCATCTACTAGATTAGATCTTGGCTTGTTATTCGTTCTTGCGGTAGGAATTTTTTTGTTTTCATTGCTACGAATCGCTAAAGTGGTATCAGAGCTGTGTCTATGCATAGATTGGTTGCATGAGTAGAACACAATGGTTTTGTGGGCATTGATTCTTTTGTTTTTTCTTGTTATGTGTACTTTGCATCTTGCGGGATGGTGGGATAAAGCGGCCTGGGCTAACTTTACATGACCGCGTTCATGAGACCTGCTTCATGCTTGACATGCAACTTGTATTGCATAAATGGCTTTGCGGGTGTCAGTTTCTCTCACCATAGTTAAGATTCAGTTTTCAATTTCAATTGACAACACTTGTATCAGCGTTGTGGTTCATGTTTGTAGGTAGATTGGATCTTACTCGAAAACCCTAAACCACGTAAAATATGCAAACCAAATTAGAAGCGTCTAACTTGTTTTTGCAGGGTTTGGTGATGTGATATGGCCATGATGTGATGATGAATATGTATGAGATGATAATTATTGTATTGTGGCATACGGCAGGAGCCTTATGGTTGTCTTTATATTTCATGTAGTAGTATTATTTCAAAGTAGTTGTAATAGTTGCTACATGTGGTGAAAAACAATGAAGACGGTGCCATTGACCTTGAAGCTACGCCGACGATAATGGAGATCATGCCCGTTGATGATGGAGATCATGTCCGTGCTTTGGAGATGAGCATCAAAGGCGCAAAGACAAAAATGCCATATCATATCACATTATGAATTGCATGTGATGTTAATCCTTTTATGCATCTTATATTGCTTAGATCGCGACGATAGCATTATAAGATGATCCCTCTCACTAAAAGTCAAGATAATAAAGTGTTCTTCCTTAGTTACACAATTGCTAAGACTTGTTGTTTCGAAGCATCACGTGATGATCAAGTGTGGTAGACTCAAAGTGTGCATACAACGGGTGCAAGCCAGATTTGCACAAGCGGAAACTAGGGTTTGACTTGACGAGCCTGTCATGTACATACATGGCCTCGGAACACGGAAGACCGAAAGGTTAAGCATGAATCATGTAGATGATATGATGAACATGTTGATGTTCGCCATTGAAACTACGTCATTGATACGTCTCCAACGTATCTATAATTTCTGATGTTCCATGCTTGTTTTATGACAATACCTACATGTTTTGCTCACACTTTATAATGATTTTATGCATTTTCCAGAACTAACCTATTAACAAGATGCCACAGTGCCAGTTCCTGTTTTCTGTTGTTTTTGGTTCCAGAAAGGCTGTTCGGGCAATATTCTCGGAATTCGACGAAACAAAGACCCAATATCTTATTTTTCCCGGAAGATTCCAGAACACCGAAGGGGAGACAAAGATGGGCCAGGGGGCCCACACAACAGGGCCGCGCAGGCTCCACCCTGGCCACGCCGGCCTGTGGGGAGGGAGCCCTGGCGCCCTTCCGACTCCGCCTCTTCACCTATAAGAGCCCTTTTCACCTAAAAACGTGATACCAATTGACGAAACTCCAGAAAGACTCCAGGGGCGCCGCCACCATTGCGAAACTCCAATTCGGGGGACAGAAGTCTCTGTTCCGGCACCCTGCCTGGACGGGGAAGTGCCCCCGGAAGCCATCTCCATCGACGCCACCGCCTCCATCATGCTCCGTGAGTAGTTCCCCCATGGACTACGGGTTCTAGCTGTAGCTAGTTGGTACTCTCTCCCCCATGTACTTCAATACAATGATCTCATGAGCTGCCTTACATGATTGAGATTCATCTGATGTAATCGGTGTTGTGTTTGTTGGGATCCGATGGATTGTTACATTATGATTAGTCTATCTATAAAGTTTGTGAAGTTATTGTTGCTGCAATCTTGTTGTGTTTAATGCTTGTCACTAGGGCCCGAGTGGCATGATCTTAGATTTAAGCTCTATACTTATTGCTTAGATTGTATCTACAAGTTGTTTGCACATGTCTATGTCCGGAACCCGAGGCCCCAGAGTGACAGCAACTAGGATAACTGGAGGGGAAGGCTTAGATATGAGGATCACATGTTTTCACGGAATGTTAATGCTTTGCTCCGGTGCTCTATTAAAAGGAGTACCTTAATTTCCAGTAGATTCCCTAGAGGCCCGGCTGCCACCGGCTGGTAGGACAAAAGATGTTATGCAAGTTTCTCATTGCGAGCACGTATGACTATATATGGAAAACATGCCTACATGATTAATAATCTTGATGTTCTGTCTTAATGCTATTTCAATCCTATCAATTGCCCAACTGTAATTTGTTCACCCAACACTTGTTATTGGAGAGTTACCACTAGCGTAGATAGCTGGGAACCCCGGTCCATCTCTCATCATCATATACTCGGTCCTATATGTCATTGGAAGTAGTATCAACTATTTTCTGGTGCCATTGCTCTCATATTACTGCTACTGCTGCTGTGTTACTGTTACTACTGCTCTCATATTACTGCTGCTTTTACATCACCCCTGTTACTAGTGCTTTTCCAGGTGCAGCTGAATTAACAACTCAGTTGTTAAGGCTTATAAGTATTCTTTACCTCCCCTTGTGTCGAATCAATAAATTTGGGTTTTACTTCCCTCGAAGACTGTTGCGATCCCCTATACTTGTGGGTCATCAAGACTATTTTCTGGCACCGTTGCCGGGGAGGCATAGCTCTACTCATAAGTTCACTTGGGGAGTACACTCCACCTCTCTCTCTGTTTTATTTTATTTTGTTTTGCTTAGTTTATTTCTGTCTAGTATTATTTTGCTTAGTTTACTTTTGTCTAGTTTGTTTTTGTTTTGTTTTACTTTTCTCATATACCCAAAAATCCATAAAAAATTGAAAAACCGAAAAATTAAAAACTGTTGTTATGGAAGAACCCACAACCTACTTGGAGCTTATTGAATTATATAATAATTATAGAGAATCAAGAACGGGAAAAGTTATGATTGCTGTGATAGAAAAATTGAATACAATTGCTAAAATCTTGCTTAAACGCCATGATATAAACTGTTGCTCTAAACAGGATACTAAACATCTTAAATTTCAATGTGGCTTTAGTGAAGAAGTTTTAATTAAGAACTATAATTGGAATAACTATATTTATTTTGGGTTCGAAGAAGTAGAACAATTTGTTTTGTTTATGGGAGCTTCTGAGATAGAATCCTTCATGGCTAAAAATTATGAAACTTGTGTTGTTTGTAAGGACCTTAAAGATTATGTCTCTTCTATCCTTAATTTTTGCATAGAAAGTTACAGTGGTAATTTTTATATCATTGATTATAAAGAGAGACTCATTAATGCACAAGAATGCACTCACAATTTGCAGGAACCTGTGGAAGAAGAAATTGATGAACCTGAAAGCTCATTGGATGAAAAAGAGGAGGAAATTGATGAACCTGAAAGCTCATTGGATGAAAAAGAAGAGGAGAGTGATGAACAAAAGGAGTAAGGATGGATTAGCTACCCATGCCAACCTTCTAATGAGAGTAACTCTTTATCTCTTACACTATTTGATTGTCCTCCATGCTTACCAAAGGAGGATGAATGTTATGTTCCTGTGGATTCTCTTGAAATATTACCTATGAGTAAAACTTGTGAGAATAATTATGCTACTGTTATTTATGATAATCCATGCTATTTTGATAAATCTTATGATAATGGTTTGTTTGTGCCTGATGTTGAGATGCATGGTACTAAAGAGTTTTGCTTAGAAAATGATTATGATAAAGCTCTAGATGATGGTCCTATGATACTTGATAATATTAATTGTACCACTAATGAAAATGGGATTGGAAAGGTCTTGACTTTATCTAGGAGTCCCATATCTCTTGAGATTGATCAATCATCTTGTTACATTATTGATAAAAGTGGGTTTGAAAGTTTTAATCCCACTATTGTTGAGCTTGATAAAAATTATGTGTTGGTAGATCATGAAAAGCATGCTTTATGTGATAGTTATATTGTTGAGTTTATTCATGAAGCTATTGAAAATTATTATGAGAGAGGAAAATATGGTTGTAGAAATTTGCATGGTACTAAAACACCTCTCTATATGCTGAAAATTTTGAAGTTGCTCGTGTTTTATCTTCTTATGCTTGTCACTTGGTTCTTCATGAATTTATTTGTGTACAATATTCCTATGCATAGGAAGTGGGTTAGACTTAAATGTGTTTTGAACCTTGCTTTTTGATGCTCTCTTTTGCTTCAACTCTCATCCTTATGTGAGCATCATTAAAATTGCTAAGCCCATCTTAATGGCTATAAAGAAAGCACTTCTTGGGAGATAACCCATGTCTTTATTTTGCTACTGTTTTGTTGTGTCTTGGAAGTTGTTACTACTGTAGCAACCTCTCCTTATCTTTATTTTATTGCATTGTTGTGCCAAGTGAAGTCTCTAATAGAAGGTTGATACTAGATTTGGATTTTTGCGCAGAAACAGATTTCTATCTATCACGAATTTGGGCAGGGCTCTCTGTAGGTAACTCAGACAAATCTGCCAATTTACGTGCGTGTTCCTCAGATATGTACGCAAAGGAAGTACCTCTTGAAAATTCGTGTTTACTGGCTGTTCTGTTTTGACAGATTCTGTCTCTGTTTTTTTGCATTGTCTCTTGTGGACTTTAAGTAAGGCTTTCTAGACGTGGAGAGATGTAGCTAATGTTTTATTGAGTTCTTGCAATGTGTCACTACAGGACTAAAGTGCATTAAAGTTTTTTGAGTACTAACCCCTCTAATGAAGTTTATGAGAAGTTTGGTGTGAAGGAAGTTTTCAAGGGTCAAGAGAGGAGGATGATATATGATCATGAAGAGTGAAAAGCCTAAGCTTGGGGATGCCCCCGTGGTTCATCCCTGCATATTTCAAGAAGACTCAAGCGTCTAAGCTTGGGGATTCCCAAGGCATCCCCTTCTTCATCAACTTATCAGGTTTCTTCTATTGAAACTATATTTTTATTCGGTCACATCTTATGTGCTTTACTTGGAGCGTCTGTGTGTTTTTATTTTTGTTTACGTTTGAATAAATTCGGATCCTAGCAATCCTTGTTTGGGAGAGAGACACGCTCCGCTTTTTCATATGAACACTCGTATTCTTCGCTCTTACTTTTAATGTTCAATGACAAAAGTTGGAAGCTATTGCACTCATTGTTATTTGGTTGGAAACAGAAAATGCCTCATATTGTCTTGGATAATTTGATACTTGGCAATTGTTTTGAGCTATCATGTAGATCATGTTTACTCATGCATCATGTAGTTTAAACCTATTAGTGGAGAACTACCATAGAGCTTGTTGAAATTTGGTTTGCATGATTGGTCTCTCTAAGGTCTAGATATTTTCTGGTAAAAGTGTTTGAGTAACAAGGAAGACAGTGTAGAGTCTTATAATGCTTGCAATATGTTCTTATGTAAGTTTTGCTGTACCGGTTCATACTTGTGTTTGCTTCAAACAACCTTGCTAGCCAAAGCCTTGTACTGAGAGGGAATGCTTCTCGTGCATCCAAAACCTTGAGCCAAAACCTATGCCATTTGTGTCCACCATATCTACCTACTATGTGGTATTTCCTGCCATTCCAAGCAAATACTTCATGTGCTACCTTTAAACAATTCAAAAGCTATTATCTCTTATTTGTGTCAATGTTTTATAGCTCATGAGGAAGTATGTGGTGTTTTATCTTTCGATCTTGTCATTTACGCCGGACAGACTTTCACCAATGGACTAGTGGCACATCCGCTTATCCAATAATTTTGCAAAAAGAGCTGGCAATGGGGTTCCCAGCCCCAATTAATTAACTTGCATTAATAATTCTCTTCACATGCTTTGCCCTGATCTATCAGTAAGCAACTTAATTTTGCAAATAGGCACTCCTTCATGGTATGTGAATGTTGGAAGGCACCCGAGGATTCGGTTAGCCATGGCTTGTGAAAGCAAAAGGTTGGGAGGAGTGTCAACCATAAATAAAACTAAAATACATGT
The DNA here is from genome assembly GCF_019359855.2 of Lolium perenne. Classification (NCBI taxonomy): domain Eukaryota; kingdom Viridiplantae; phylum Streptophyta; class Magnoliopsida; order Poales; family Poaceae; genus Lolium; species Lolium perenne. The sequence goes on from NC_067247.2 coordinate 335,408,961, forward strand.
GTAAACAAAAGAGAAGAGGGATGATCTACCTTGGTGGTAGAGATAACGTCCTTCATGGGAGCCGCTCCTGAGAGTCTGGTTGATGAGGTAGTTAGAGTACCCACTACCATTCGTTGACAACAACAAACACCTCTCAAAATTTTACTTTTATACTCTCTATATGATTTCAAAACTTAAAAAGCTCTAGCACATGATTTAATCCCTGCTTCCCTCTGCGAAGGGCCTTTCTTTTTCTTTATGTTGAGTCAGTTTACCTACTTCCTTCCATCTTAGAAGCAAACACTTGTGTCAACTGTGCATTGATTCTTACATACTTACTTATTTGCATTCATCATATTACTTTGTGCTGACAATTATCCATGAGATATGCATGTTGAAAGTTGAAGGCAACTGCTGAAACTTACATCTTTATCTGTGTTGCTTCAATGCCTTTACTTTGAATTTATTGCTTTATGAGTTAACTCTTATGCAAGACTTTTTGATGCTTGTCTTGAAAGTACTATTCATGAAAAGTTTTGCTATATGTTATCAATTTGTTAGCAAACTATAGATCATTGCCTTGAGTCACTTCATTCATCTCATATGCTTTACAATAGTATGATCAAGGTTATGTAAGTAGCATGTCACTACAGAAATTATTCTTTTTATCGTTTACCTACTCGAGGGCGAGTAGGAACTAAGCTTGGGGATGCTGTTACGTCTCCAACGTATCTATAATTTCTGATGTTCCATGCTTGTTTTATGACAATACCTACATGTTTTGCTCACACTTTATAATGATTTTATGCATTTTCCGGAACTAACCTATTAACAAGATGCCACAGTGCCAGTTCCTGTTTTCTGTTGTTTTTGGTTCCAGAAAGGCTGTTCGGGCAATATTCTCGGAATTCGACGAAACAAAGACCCAATATCTTATTTTTCCCGGAAGATTCCAGAACACCGAAGGGGAGACGAAGATGGGCCAGGGGGCCCCACACAACAGGGCCGCGCGGGCTCCACCCTGGCCGCGCCGGCCTGTGGGGAGGGAGCCCTGGCGCCCTTCCGACTTCGCCTCTTCGCCTATAAGAGCCCTTTCGACCTAAAAACGCGATACCAATTGACGAAACTCCAGAAAGACTCCGGGGGCGCCGCCACCATCGCGAAACTCCAATTCGGGGGACAGAAGTCTCTGTTCCGGCACCCTGCCGGGACAGGGAAGTGCCCCCGGAAGCCATCTCCATCGACGCCACCGCCTCCATCATGCTCCGTGAGTAGTTCCCCCATGGACTACGGGTTCTAGCTGTAGCTAGTTGGTACTCTCCCCCCCATGTACTTCAATACAATGATCTCATGAGCTGCCTTACATGATTGAGATTCATCTGATGTAATCGGTGTTGTGTTTGTTGGGATTCGATGGATTGTTACATTATGATTAGTCTATCTATAAAGTTTGTGAAGTTATTGTTGCTGCAATCTTGTTGTGTTTAATGCTTGTCACTAGGGCCCGAGTGGCATGATCTTAGATTTAATCTCTATACTTATTGCTTAGATTGTATCTACAAGTTGTTTGCACATGTCTATGTCCGGAACCCGAGGCCCCAGAGTGACAGCAACTGGGATAACTGGAGGGGAAGGCTTAGATATGAGGATCACATGTTTTCACGGATTCTTAATGGTTTGCTCCGGTGCTCTATTAAAAGGAGTACCTTAATTTCCAGTAGATTCCCTAGAGGCCCGGCTACCACCGGCTGGTAGGACAAAAGATGTTATGCAAGTTTCTCATTGCGAGCACGTATGACTATATATGGAAAACATGCCTACATGATTAATAATCTTGATGTTCTGTCTTAATGCTATTTCAATCCTGCCCAACTGTAATTTGTTCACCCAACACTTGTTATTGGAGAGTTACTACTAGTGTAGATAGCTGGGAACCCCGGTCCATCTCTCATCATCATATACTCGGTCCTATATGTCATTGGAAGTAGTATCAACTATTTTCTGGTGCCATTGCTCTCATATTATCACCTCTGCTGTGTTATTATCAGCATTATCGCTCTCATATTACTGCTGCTTTTACATCACCCCTGTTACTAGTGCTTTTCCCGGTGCAGCTGAATTGACAACTCAGTTGTTAAGGATTATAAGTATTCTTTACCTCCCCTTGTGTCGAATCAATAAATTTGGGTTTTAATTCCCTCGAAGACTGTTGCGATCCCCTATACTTGTGGGTCATCAGTCATCTCACATGATGATCGGACTTGGTGTAGTTGATTTGGTTTGTGTAATCACTAAGACAACTCGAGAGATATTGTTTTGAGTGGGAGTTCACCTAGTTAATTTTAAGAATTAATAGTAAACTCAATTTGTCATAAACTTATTCTAAACTCTTTGCAAATATGTTGTAGATTATGGCAACCTCTACTATCAACTTTAATTCGTTCCTAGAGAAAGAAAAGCTGGAAAACAATGGAAGCAACTTTACGGATTGGTTCCGTAACTTGAGGATTATCCTCACTGTTGGACAACTGCTCTATGTGCTCGATGCACCGCTGGGTGACCCACCTGCAGAAACAACTACCGATGAGGCTAAAAATATTTACCTCACTCGGAAGAATCATTACTCCACGGTTCAGTGTGCCATCCTCTACAGTTTAGAATCGGAGCTTCAGAAACGCTTTGAGACCCACGACCCTCATGATATAATCAGTGAGCTCAAAATGATATTTGAAACTCATGCGGCCGTGGAAAGCTATGATGCTTCTGAAAAGTTCTTTAATTGTAAGACGGAAGAGGGCAGCTCCGTTAGCGAGCACATGCTCAAGATGTCTGGGCACGTGAAGAAACTCCAAGACTTGGGAATAACGATTCCTAACGCCTTTGGGATTCATCGTGTTCTTCAATCACCGCCACCTAGTTACAAGAACTTTGTGATGAACTACAACATACAGTGCATGGACAAGACGTTACCTGAACTCTTCTCAATGCTGAAAACTGCTGAAGTGCAGATAAAGAAAGAGCACCAAGTGTTGATGGTCAATAAGACCACCAAGTTCAAGAAGCAAGGAAAGCCTAAGGAAAAGGGTAAATTCAAGAAGGGTGGAAAGAAAGCTGATGCGCCTCCTAAGAAACCCAAGGCTTACCCTAAACCTGATACTGTGTGCTATTACTGCAAAGAAGAGGGACACTGGAAGCGGAACTGCTCAAAGTACCTAATAGATATGAAGAGCGGCAACATCAAAAAGAAAGGTATATCTGATATACATGTTATTGATGTGTATCTTACTAGTAATCGTAGCAGTGCCTAGGTATTTGATACTGGTTCGGTTGCTCATATTTGTAACTCGAAACAGAAACTACAGAATAAGCGAAGACTAGCAAGGGACGAGGTGACGATGCGCGTTGAAAATGGATCCAAGGTCGATGTGATCACTGTCGGCACGCTTCCCCTACATCTACATAAGGATTAGTTTTAAATCTGAATAATTGTTATTTGGTGCCTACATTAAGCATGAACATTATATCTAGATCTTGTTTATTGCAAAGCGGTTATTCATTCAAGTTTGAGAATAATGGTTGTTCGATTTATATGAATAATATATTTTATGGTCATGCACCTGTGATGAATGGTTTATTCTTGTTAAATCTCGATAGTAGTGATACACATATACATAACATTGATGCTAAATGAAAGAAATTAAATGATAATTTGATAATGCGTGAAGCACACGTTCGTTGGGAACCCCAAGAGGAAGGTATGATGCGTACAGCAGCAAGTTTTCCCTCAGTAAGAAACCAAGTTTATCGAACCAGTAGGAGATGAAGGCCACGTGAAGGTTGTTGGTGGAGGAGTGTAGTGCGGCGCAACACCAGGGATTCCGGCGCCAACGTGGAACCTGCACAACACAATCACAATACTTTGCCCCAACTTAACAGTGAGGTTGTCAATCTCACCGGCTTGCTGAAAACAAAGGATTAAACGTATGGTGTGGAGAATGATGTTTGCTTGTGAAGAACAACAAAGAACAGAGTTTGCAGTAGATTGTATTTCAGATGTAAAAGAATGGACCGGGGTCCACAGTTCACTAGTGGTGTCTCTCCAATAAGATAAATAGCATGTTGGGTGAACAAATTACAGTTGGGCAATTGACAAATAGAGAGGGCATAACAATGCACATACATATCATGATGACTACTATGAGATTTACTTAGGGCATTACGACAAAGTACATAGACCGCTATCCAGCATGCATCTATGCCTAAAAAGTCCACCTTCGGGTTAGCATCCGCACCCCTTCCAGTATTAAGTTGCAAACAACAGACAATTGCATTAAGTATGGTGCGTAATGTAATCAACACAAATATCCTTAGACAAAGCATTGATGTTTTATCCCTAGTGGCAACAAAGACATCCACAACCTTAGAACTTTCGTCACTTGTCCCTGCATTCAATGGAGGCATGAACCCACTATCGAGCATAAATACTCCCTCTTGGAGTCACAAGTATCAACTTGGCCAGAGCCTCTACTAGCAACGGAGAGCATGCAAGAACATAAACAACACATATATGATAGATTGATAATCAACTTGACATAGTATTCAATATTCATCGGATCCCAACAAACACAACATGTAGCATTACAAATAGATGATCTTGATCATGATAGGCAGCTCACAAGATCTAACATGATAGCACAATGAGGAGAAGACAACCATCTAGCTACTGCTATGGACCCATAGTCCAAGGATGAACTACTCACACATCAATCCGGAGGCGGGCATGGTGATGTAGAGCCCTCCGGTGATGATTCCCCTCTCCGGCAGGGTGCCGGAGGCGATCTCCTGAATCCCCCGAGATGGGATTGGCGGCGGCGGCGGCGTCTCTGGAACTTTTTCCGTATCGTGGCTCTCGGTAATAGGGTTTTCGCGACGGAGAGTTTAAGTAGGCGGAAGGGCAGAGTCGGAGGAGGCACGGGGGCCCCACACCATAGGTCGGCGCGGGCCCCATGCTGGCCGCGCCGCCCTATGGTTAGGGCGCCTCGTGGCCCCACTTCGTATCCTCTTCGGTCTTCTGGAAGCTCCGTGGAAAAATAAGACCCTGGGCGTTCGTTTCGTCCAATTCCGAGAATATTTCCTGTGTAGAATTTCTAAAACCAAAAACATCACAAAACAGGAACTGACGCTTCGGCATCTCGTTAATAGGTTAGTGCCGTAAAATGCATATAAATGATGTAAAGTGTGTATAAAACATGTGAGTATTGTCATAAACTAGCATGGAACATAAGAAATTATAGATACGTTTGAGACGTATCAAGCATCCCCAAGCTTAGTTCCTACTCGCCCTCGAGTAGGTAAACGGTAACAAGGATAATTTCTGAAGTGACATGCTGCTATCATAATCTTGATCAATACTATTGTAAAGCATATGAAGTGAATGAAGTGATTCGAAGCAATGGTAAAGACAATGACTAAACAACTGATCATATAGCAAAGACTTTTCATGAATAGTACTTTCAAGACAAGCATCATTAAGACTTGCATAGGAGTTAACTCATAAAGCAATAAATTCTTTGTAGAAAGTTTTGAAGCAACACAAAGGAAGATATAAGTTTCAGCGGTTGCTTTCAACTTCAACATGTATATCTCATGGATAATTGTCAACACAAAGTAATATGATGAATGCAAATAAGCAAGTATGTAGGAATCAATGCACACAGTTGACACAAGTGTTTGCTTCTAAGATGGAAAGAAGTAGGTAGACTGACCAACATAAAGTAAAAGAATGGCCCTTCGCAGAGGGAAGCATGGATTACTATTTTTGTGCTAGAGCTTTTATTTTGAAAACATAGAAATAATTTTGTCAACGGTAGTAATAATTCATATGTGTTATGCATAAGACATCCTATAAGTTGCAAGCCTCATGCATAGAATACCAATAGTGCTTGCACCTTGTCCTAATTAGCTTGGATTTACATGGATTATCATTGCATAACATATGTTTCAACCAAGTGTCACAAAGGGGTACCTCTATGCCGCCTGTACAAAGGTCCAAGGAGATAAATCGCATTTGATTTCTCGTTTTTGATAGATCTCAACTAAGGACATCCATACCGGGACAACATAGAAAACAGATAATTGACTCCTCTTTAATGCATAAGCATTCAACAACAGATAATATTCTCATAAGAGATTGAGGATTAATGTCCAAACTGAAACTTCCACCATGATTCATGGCTTTAGTTAGCGGCCCAATGTTCTTCTCTAACAATATGCATACTCAAACCATTTGATCATGATAAATCACCCTTACTTCAGACAAGACGAACATGCATAGCAACTCACATGATATTCAACAAAGGTGTAATAGTTGATGGCGTCCCCAGAAACATGGTTACCGCTCAACAAGCAACTTATAAGAAATAAGATACATAAGCTACATATTCTTTACCACAATAGTTTTTAAGGCTATTTTCCCATGAGCTATATATTGCAAAAACAAGGAATGAAATTTTAAAGGTAGCACTCAAGTAATTTACTTTGGAATGGCAGAGAAATACCACATAGTAGGTAGGTATGGTGGACACAAATGGCATAGGTTTTGGCTCAAGGATTTGGATGCACGAGAAGTATTCCCTCTCAGTACAAGGCTTTGGCTAGCAAGGTTGTTTGAAGCAAACACAAGTATGAACCGGTACAGCAAAACTTACATAAGAACATATTGCAAGCATTATAAGACTCTACACTGTCTTCCTTGTTGTTCAAACACTTCACCAGAAAATATCTAGACTTTAGAGAGACCAATCATGCAAACCAAATTTCAACAAGCTCTATGGTAGTTCTTCATTAATAGGTGCAAAGTACATGATGCAAGAGCTTAAACATGATCTATTTGAGCAAAACAATTGCCAAGTATCAAATTATTCAAGACAATATACCAATTACCACATGAAGCATTTTCTGTTTCCAACCAAATAACAATGAACAAAGCAGTTTCAACCTTCGCCATGAACATTAAAAGTAAAGCTAAGAACACCAGTGTTCATATGAACGAGCGGACCGTGTCTCTCTCCCAAACAAAGAATGCTAGGATCCGATTTTATTCAAACAAAAACAAAAAACAAACAGACGCTCCAAGTAAAGCACATAAGATGTGACGGAATAAAAATATAGTTTCACTAGAGGTGACCTGATAAGTTGTCGATGAAGAAGGGGATGCCTTGGGCATCCCCAAGCTTAGATGCTTGAGTTTTCTTGAAATATGCAGGGATGAACCACGGGGGCATCCCCAAGCTTAGACTTTTCAATCTTCCTGATCATATTGTATCATCCTCCTCTCTTGATCCTTGAAAACTTCCTCCACACCAAACTCAAAACAAACTCATTAGAGGGTTAGTGCATAATCAAAAATTCACATATTCAGAGGTGACATAATCATTCTTAACACTTCCGGACATTGCCCAAAGCTACTGAAAGTTAATGGAACAAAGAAATCCATTCAACATAGCAAAAGAGGCAATGCGAAATAAAAGGCAGAATCCGTCAAAACAGAACAGTCCGTAAAGACGAATTTTTTAGGGGAACTTAGCTTGCTCAGATGAAAAAGCTCAAATTGAATGAAAGTTGCGTACATATCTGAGGATCACGCATGTAAATTGGCAGATTTTTCTGAGTTACCTACAGAGAGGCCTACTCAAATTCGTGACAGCAAGAAATCTGTTTCTGCGCAGTAATCCAAATCTAGTATCAACCTTACTATCAAAGACTTTACTTGGTACAACAATGCAATAAAGTAAAGATAAGAAGAGGTTGCTACAGTAGTAACAACTTCCAAGACTCAACAAAACAGTAATAAAAACATACATGGGTTATCTCCCAAGAAGTGCTTTTCTTTAACGCCTTTCAGCTAGGCGCAGAAAGTGCAAATCAAGTGTTATCAAGAGAAGAAGCATCAACATCATAATTTGTTCTAATGATAGAATTAAAAGGCAACTTCATTCTCTTTCTAGGGAAGTGTTCCATACCTTTCTTGAGAGAGAATTGATACTTAATATTTCCTTCCTTCATATCAATAATAGCACCAACAGTTCGAAGAAAGGGTCTTCCCAAAATAATAGGACAAGATGCATTGCATTCGATATCCAAGACAACAAAATCAACAGGGACAAGGTTATTGTTAACCGTAATGTGAACATTATCAATCCTCCCCAAAGGTTTCTTTATAGAACTATCAGCAAGATTAACATCCAAATAACAATTTTTCAATGGTGGCAAGTCAAGCATATTATAGAGTTTTGTTAGGCATAACAGAAATACTTGCACCAAGATCACATAAAGCATTACAATCAAAATCATTGACCTTCATCTTAATGATGGGCTCCCAACCATCTTCCAACTTCCTAGGAATAGAAGTTTCAAGTTTTAATTTCTCTTCTCTAGCTTTTATAAGAGCATTTGTAATATGTTTTGTAAAGGCCAAATTTATAGCACTAGCATTAGGACTTCTAGCAAGTTTTTGTAAGAACTTAATAACTTCAGAGATATGACAATCATCAAAATCTAAACCATTATGAATTTATGATCTACAACAATGGGATCATTGTCCCCAATATTTTGAAAAATTTCAGCAGTTTTATCACAAACAGTTTCAGCAGTTTTAGCAGTTTCAGGCAGTTTTGCACGCTTTGTATTAGGAGTAGAAATATTGCCAACATCAATTATTTTACCATTGATAGTAGGAGGTTTAGCAACATGTGAAGAATCAACATTACTAGTAGTGGTAATAGTCCAAACTTTAGCTACATTATCCTCTTTAGCTAGTTTTTCTTCTCTTTCCCACCTAGCATGCAATTTAGCCATCAATCTAATATTTTCATTAATTCGAACTTGTATGGAGTTTGCTGTAGCAAATGACTTAATATCTTTATCTTCATTAGGCATAACTTTCAATTTTAAAAGATCAATATCAGCAACAAGACTATCAACCTTAGAAGCAAGAATATCAATTTTACCAAGCTTTTCCTCAACAGATTTGTTAAAAGCAGTTTGTGTACTAATAAATTCTTTAAGCATGGCTTCAAGACCAGAGGGTACACTTCTACTATTGTTTTAAGAATTACCATAAGAATTACCATAACCATTACTATTATTAGAAGGATATGGCCTATAGTTGTTACCAGAATTATTCCTATAAGCATTATTGTTGAAATTATTATTTTTAATGAAGTTCACATCAACATGTTCTTCTTGGGCAACCAATGAAGCTAAGGGAACATTATTAGGATCAACATTCGATCTACCATTAACAAGCATGGACATAATAGCATCAATCTTATCACTCAAGGAGGAGGTTTCTTCAACAGAATTTACCTTCTTACCTTGTGGAGTCCTTTCAGTGTGCCATTCAGAGTAATTTATCATCATATCATCAAAAAGCTTTGTTGTGGCGCCTAAGGTGATGGACATAAAAGTACCTCCATCAGCTGAATCCAATAGGTTCCGCGAAGAAAAATTCAGTCCTGCATAAAAGGTTTGGATGATCATCCAAGTAGTTAGTCCATGGGTAGGGCAATTCTTTACCAAATATTCCATTCTTTCCCATGCTTGAGCAACATTTTCATTATCCAATTGCTTAAAATTCATAATGCTACTTCTCAAAGATATAATTTTAGCAGGAGGATAATATCTACCAATGAAAGCATCTTTAGATTTAGTCCATGAATCAATACTATTCTTAGGCAAAGATAGCAACCAATCTTTAGCTCTTCCTCTTAAGGAGAAAGGAAACAATTTCAGTTTTATAATGTCTCCATCTACATCCTTATACTTTTACATTTCACAAAGTTCAACAAAATTATTAAGATGGGCAGCATCATCATCAGAACTAACACCAGAAAATTGCTCTCTCATAACAAGATTTAGTAAAGCAGGTTTAATTTCATAGAATTCTGCTGTAGTAGCAGGTGGAGCAATAGGAGTGCATATAAAATCATTATTATTGGTGCTAGTGAAGTCACACAACTTAGTGTTCTCAGGAGTATTCATTTTAACAGTAATAAAAATAAGTAAAGCAAACTAAATTAAGTAAAGTAAAACAAGTAACTAATTTTTTTGTGTTTTTAATATAGAGAAAGCAAACAAAACAGAAAATAAAATAAAGTAAAGCAAGAAATAAACAAAGTAAAGAGATTGGAAGTGAGAGACTCCCCTTGCAGCGTGTCTTGATCTCCCCGGCAACGGCGCCAGAAAAAGTGCTTAATAACGCGTGAAGCACACGTCCGTTGGGAACCCCAAGAGGAAGGTGTGATGCGTACAGCAGCAAGTTTTCCCTCAGTAAGAAACCAAGGTTATCGAACTAGTAGGAGATGAAGGCCACGTGAAGGTTGTTGGTGGAGGAGTGTAGTGCGGCGCAACACCAGGGATTCCGGCGCCAACGTGGAACCTGCACAACACAATCACAATACTTTGCCCCAACTTAACAGTGAGGTTGTCAATCTCACCGGCTTGCTGAAAACAAAGGATTAAACGTATGGTGTGGAGAATGATGTTTGCTTGTGAAGAACAACAGAGAACAGAGTTTGCAGTAGATTGTATTTCAGATGTAAAAGAATGGACCGGGGTCCACAGTTCACTAGTGGTGTCTCTCTCCAATAAGATAAATAGCATGTTGGGTGAACAAATTACAGTTGGGCAATTGACAAATAGAGAGGGCATAACAATGCACATACATATCATGATGACTACTATGAGATTTACTTAGGGCATTACGACAAAGTACATTGACCGCTATCCAGCATGCATCTATGCCTAAAAAGTCCACCTTCGGGTTAGCATCTGCACCCCTTCCAGTATTAAGTTGCAAACAACAGACAATTGCATTAAGTATGGTGCGTAATGTAATCAACACAAATATCCTTAGACAAAGCATTGATGTTTTATCCCTAGTGGCAACAGCACATCCACAACCTTAGAACTTTCTGTCACTTGTCCTGCATTTAATGGAGGCATGAACCCACTATCGAGCATAAATACTCCCTCTTGGAGTCACAAGTATCAACTTGGCCAGAGCCTCTACTAGCAACGGAGAGCATGCAAGAACATAAACAACACATATATGATAGATTGATAATCAACTTGACATAGTATTCAATATTCATCGGATCCCAACAAACACCACATGTAGCATTACAAATAGATGATCTTGATCATGATAGGCAGCTCACAAGATCTAACATGATAGCACAATGAGGAGAAGACAACCATCTAGCTACTGCTATGGACCCATAGTCCAAGGATGAACTACTCACACATCAATCCGGAGGCGGGCATGGTGATGTAGAGCCCTCCGGTGATGATTCCCCTCTCCGGCAGGGTGCCGGAGGCGATCTCCTGAATCCCCCGAGATGGGATTGGCGGCGGCGGCGGCGTCTCTGGAACTTTTTCCGTATCGTGGCTCTCGGTAATAGGGTTTTCGCGACGGAGAGTTTAAGTAGGCGGAAGGGCAGAGTCGGAGGAGGCACGGGGGCCCCACACCATAGGCCGGCGCGGGCCCCATGCTGGCCGCGCCGCCCTATGGTTAGGGCGCATCGTGGCCCCACTTCGTATCCTCTTCGGTCTTCTGGAAGCTCCGTGGAAAAATAAGACCCTGGGCGTTCGTTTCGTCCAATTCCGAGAATATTTCTTGTGTAGGATTTCTGAAACCAAAAATAGCACAAAACAGGAACTGGCGCTTCGGCATCTCGTTAATAGGTTAGTGCCGGAAAATGCATATAAATGATGTAAAGTGTGTATAAAACATGTGAGTATTGTCATAAAACTAGCATGGAACATAAGAAATTATAGATACGTTTGAGACGTATCATAATTCTACATACATGTGGCACTGTCGTCTTGGTTATATTGGAGTGAAGCGCATGAACAAACTCCATTCAGATGGATTACTTGAATCAGTTGATAGATGCGAGGCATGTCTGATGGGAAAAATGACTAAGACTCCATTCTCTGGTATTATGAAGCGAGCTACATACTTGTTGGAAATCATACATACTGATGTATGTAGACCAATGAGTGTAGCATCGCGCGATGGTTATCATTATGTTCTAACTTTCACATATGATTTGAGTAGATATTATTATATCTACTTGATGAAACATAAATCCGAAACTTTCGAGAAGTTTAAGGAATTCCAAAGTGAAGTAGAAAATCAACGTAACAAGAAAATTAAATTTATACATTCTGATCGTGGAGGTGAATATCTAATTTATGAGTTTGGCATGCATTTAAAAAATGTGGAATACTTGCACAGTTGACACCGCCGGGAACACCACAACGCAATGGTGTGTCCGAACGTCGTAATCGAACTTTATGGGATATGGTTCGATCTATGATGTCTCTTACATATTTACCATTATCTTTTTGGAGTTATGCATTAGAGACAACATTATTCACTTTAAATAGGGCACCATCTAAATCTTTTGGAACGACACCGTATGAATTGTGGTTTGGAAACAAACCTAAGTTGTCGTTCCTTAAAGTTTGGAGCTGCGAAGTTTATGTAAAGAAGTTACAACCTGACAAGCTCGAACCCAAAGCGGAGAAATGCATCTTCATAGGATACCCTAAAGAAACAATTTGGTATACCTGCTATCACAAATCCGAAAGTAAAATCTTTGTTGCCAAGAACCGATCCTTTCTTGAGAAAGAGTTTCTCTCGAAAGAAGTGAATGGAAGAAAAGTAGAAATCGACGAGGTTACTGAACCTTCTCTTGAAAATAAGAGTAGCGCAACACCGGAAGATGTTCTTGTGCTGCCTACACCTATTAGTGAGGAAGCTAATGATAACGATCATGAAACTTCGAACGAAGTTACTACTGAACCTCGCAGGTCGACGAGGGTTCGTGCCACTCCTATTTGGTGCGATCCCGCTTTAAATGTCATGATTGTAGAAAATAATGATGAAGACCCTGCGACGTATGAGGAAGCAATGATGAGCCCAGATTCCAACAAATGGCAAGTGCCCATGAAATCCGAAATGGGATCCATGTATGATAACCAAGTATGGACTTTGGTAGACTTACCTGATAGCCGCAAGGCTGTCGAGAATAAATGGATCTTCAAAAGAAAAACAGATGATGATGGTAATATTACTGTCTATAAAGCTCGACTTGTCGCGAAAGCGTTCCGACAGATTCAAGGGGTTGACTACGATGAGACTTTCTCACCTGTAGCGAAGCTAAAGTCTGTGATGATATTGTTAGCAATCGCTGCATTTTCCGATTTTGAGATTTGGCAGATGGATGTCAAAACGGCATTCCTTAATGGTGACATTGAGGAAGAGTTGTACATGGTACAACCCAAAGGTTTTGTCGATCTTAAAAATGCTGACAAGGTATGCAAACTTCAGGGTTTCATTTATGGACTGAAGCAAGCATCCCGGAGTTGGAACCAACGCTTTCATAAGGTGATCAAGGACTTTGGATTCATACAAACCCATGGAGAGGCTTGTATTTACAAGAAAGTGAGTGGGAGCTCTGTAGTATTCCTGATATTATATGTAGATGACATATTGTTGATTGGGAATGATGCAGAACTTTTAAGTAGTGTCAAAGGCTATTTGAATAAGTGTTTTTCAATGAAGGACCTTGGAGAAGCAGCATATATTTTAGGCATCAAGATTTATAGAGATGATCAAGACGCCTAATAGGGCTTTCACATAGTACATACCTGGATAAAATTCTAAATAAGTTTAGAATGGATGAGAGCAAGAAAGAATTCTTGCCCATGTTACCAGGTAAGACCTTGAGTAAAACTCAAAGTCCGGCTACTTCAGAAGAAAGAGAAAAGATGAACAAAATCCCCTATGCCTTGGCCATAGGCTCTATCATGTATGACGTGCTATGTACAAGACCGGATATCGCACATGCTGTTAGTTTGACCAGCAGATATCAAAGTGATCCAGGAATGGAACACTGGACAACGGTCAAGAATATCCTGAAGTACTTGAAAAGAACTAACGATATGTTTCTTTGTTACAGAGGTAACCAAGAGCTTGTTGTAACCAGTTACACCGATACTAGTTGGAACACTGATCCGGATGTCTCTAAGTCTCAATCCGGATACGTATTTATTTTGAATGGTGCAACAGTAAGCCGGAGGAGTGCTAAGCAAAGCGTTATGGCGAAATCTTCAACTGAATCGGAATACATAGCTGCTTCGGAGGCTTCATCAGAGGCGATATGGATGAAGTGTTTCATTACGAAGCTTGGTGTGGTTCCTAGTGTGTTGGACCCGATGACCATCTATTGTGACGACGTGGGTGTCATAGCCAATGCACAGGAGCCAAGGTAACACAAGAAGCTGAAGCATATAAAGATACGTTTTAATTCTATTTGCGAGTATGTCGAAGATGACAACTTAAAGATTTGCAAAGTACACACTGATCTGAATGTGGCAGATCCGTTGACTAAAGCTCTCCCTAGAGCAAAACATGACCTACACCAGAACGTCATGCGTGTTAGGTACCTTACAATGTAATCTAGATTATTGTCTCTAGTGCAAGTGGGAGACTGTTGGAGATATGCCCAAGAAGCAATAATAAAGTGGTTATTATTATATCTTTGTGTTTATGATAAATGTTTGCATCCCATGCGATAATTGTATTAACCGGAAACATTAATACATGTGTGTTATGTAAACATAAAAGAGTCCCTAGTAAGCCTCTTGTTAAACTAGCTTGTTGATTAATAGATGATCATAGTTTCATGATCATGAACATTGGATGTTGTTAATAACAAGGTCATATCATTAGGTGAATGATGATGGACATACACCCATAGTAAGCGTAGCATATGATCAAGTTATTTAGTTCTTTATGCTTCAAGCTTTAATATGCATAGTAACTTAATCCTTCGACCATGAGATCATGTTAATCACCTACACCGGATGGATACTTTGATGACACCAAACACTACTTCATAAATGGGTTGTAATAAAGGTGGCACTAAGTGTTCGGAAAGTATAGGGTTGAGGCACATGGATAAATAGTGGGATTTGTCCATCCTAATGACGGATAGATATACTCTGGGCCCTCTCGGTGGAATGACATCCAATTAGCTTGCAAGCATGTGACTGGTTCACAAGGGATATCATAGCGCGGTACGAGTAAAGAGTACTTATCGGTAACAAGGTTGAACTAGGTATGGAGATACTGGCGATCAAACTTCGGATAAGTAAAATATCGTGAGACAAAGGGAATTGTTATTTTATGTGTATGGGTCTTTCGATCACGAAGTCATCATTGAATATGTGGGAGCTATTATGGATCTCCAGGTCCCGCTATTAGTTATTGATCGGAGAGGAGTCTCGATCATGTCCGCATAGTTCTCGAACCGTAGGGTGACACACTTAAGGTTTGATGTCGTTATAAGTAGATATGGAATATGGAATGGAGTTCGAATGTTGTTCGGAGTCTCGGATGGGATCCAGGACATCACGAGAAGTTCCGGAATGGTCCGGAGAATAAGATTCATATATAGGAAGTCACTTTCCAATTTTGGAAATGATCCGGTGCATTTATGGAAGGCGCTAGAATGTTCTAGAACCTTCCGGAATAAATCACTATGGAAGGTGGAGTCCATCCGGGACTCCACCAACCCTAACCAGACAACCAAGAGGGAAGGTGGAGTCCATGATGGACTCCACCACCTTGGCCGGCCAAGGGAGAAGGAAAGGGAGCAATCCCACTTCCCCTAGGTTTCACCAATATGGCAGTTTTGGAGTTGGACTTCAATTTGATTTTGTGGCCCAAATCCTAGGGGGTTCCACCTATATAAAGAGAGGGAGAGGGCTGGCCACCACTTGAGCCGCACCACCCAGGGAACCCAAGGCTGGCGCCCAAGTGCCCCCTCTCCCAAACTCTAGCTACTCCCCTCCTCCCTATTCTCTCGCGGTGCTTACGGCGAAGCGCTAACGGAGATCTCCACCACCACCATCACCACGCCGTCGTGCTGGTGGGATTCCGAGGAGGATCTACTACATCCGCTGCCCGCTGGAACAGGGAGAAATACGTCGTCATTAACACCGAACGTGTGACCGAGTGCGGAGGTGCTGCCCGATTGGGGCACCGTCAAGATCTTCTACGCGCTTTTGCAAGCGGCAAGTGATCGACTACATCAACCACGAGATTTATCTCGTTAACGCTTAGCGATCTTCAAGGGTATGATGATCTTCACCTCGTTGCTACCATCTACTAGATTAGATCTTGGCTTGTTATTCGTTCTTGCGGTAGGAATTTTTTTGTTTTCATTGATACGAATCCCTACACCCTCCATTATTATTTAGTCTTTCTAGAGAAAATAAGACAAACTAGTATTGTATTTATTAGTACGACTTAGATATATAAACAACCAATTGAAACAACAACGCCCAATAAAGAGAGAAAACCACTTCATTTTCAGTGTTGTTGTTGACTAAAGCTAGAATGTAGAGTATTTCAGAACAAAATTTGGGACTAGAATATAGACTATTTTAGAACGGAGGGAGTATTTGTTAAGCAAATAGCTTTACAAACTACTTAGCGAAGAAGGTGTATGGCAAGAACTAATTCATAACAAATACCTCAACTCAAAAACTTTATCCCAAGTTAAGGCAAAGGTCACCGACTCACCTTTTTGGAAGGGACTTATGAAAGTTAAGGATGATTTCTTTCGTATAAGATTTTTCAAAATCGGCAATGGGGTAAGCACACGTTTTTAAGAAGATACATGGCTCGGTGACACACCTTTATCTCATCAATATGCATGCATCCTTAAATAACATAGTACAACGGAAAAAAAAAATTGGTGGCTGATGTTTTATCTCATAGCCTGCTAAATATAGAATTTAGATGAGCTTTTTTGGAGAATAGATGGGCAATGGCTGCACTTAGTGCGCCGACTCATGGATGTCCAACTAACATAACATAAGGATGTGTTTGTTTGGAAGCTAACTACCTCGGGTGTGATGTCCTATTGACTATTATCTATATTTGTTTCGCATCCAGGGCGACATCTATAGAAATTTTTGAAGAAGATGTTTGACTCCTTGTTACCAATATGTGATTGAAGCTTAGCTGGAGTGTGTCTTGGGCGTTATTCATGTTAGCACGGTTGCAAAATGAGCGACTAAACTTTGGCTAGATACAACGCTAAAATGCTCTAGCAATTACGCACATGAATAACGGAACAAGGGTGAAGACAACTCTTTGTCTATATTAATTATTAAGAAGTACTCCCCGTTCCAAAATGAGTGACTCAACTTTATTTAGATACAAACTAAAATACATTTAGATGCATTCATATCTAAAACAAAATTCACTTATTTTGGGACAGATGTAGTATTTTCGGATAATTTGTGAAATAGAACTACATGGCACGCTTCAAGCACAATCAATCATCAATTGAACACTAAAAAGTATTTTCGCATAATCTGCAGAAAGACAACTACAGTTAAATAATTACAGTTCGAAGTACCTCTTCTAGAACCTACGTACGTACATGGAACACTTCAAGGACAATCAGCCATCAATTATTGCACCTGTTACACGTTCTTACACTCTGCACTTCTACATTCAACGAGTTACATCATTTACAGTTCCAAGGCAAGGATGCCTGGTCTATTTTCTAGCATTTACATGGATCCATCAAATGTGCTTTCTCCCACATCGCCAGTGGGATTCTAAGTACGTTGCTCTCCTTGGGTGTCGCTCGGGTGACGAACTTGATAAGCGGCACATTCTTCTTCGTCGTAGCTGGAGCTGGAGGGACGATGTTTCTGATCCGCTTCACTTTCTTCGTTTTTTGTGTCTTGATCCGTCCCAGATTCTTCTTCTTCTTCGGTGTCGCCGGCCGAGAGAGCTTTATCCGCACCACGATCTTCCCGGGCACTGGTAACTTGTCGATCTCGGGCAAAAACCAGGGGAGTTGGAGCGCGGCGGCCGCCGTCAGCCGCTTATCAGGGTTGCACTCAAGAAGCCCTTTCAAGACTTGGAACCCGTCGTTGGACAGCATCTCTTCATGGAACAGCTCCCCCAGCCTGTCGTGCTGCGAGAACCATCGCATCGGCAGAAACGTGGCCGCGAGCGGCAGCGACGCGAACTCCGGCCACGCCTTCTCATCTGGCAAGCCAAGCAGGCTGAAGATCTCCCAGAGCTGGCTGACCTTGGCAGTGTGCCTGCTTCCGCCCTTGAAGCTGAACAGCATCTTGCCTCCCGCGAGCATCTCGGCCATGACGCATCCCAGCGACCATGTGTCCACCCGCGCGTCGTAGTCCGGCTTCCCCAGGAGCATCTCCGGCGCCATGTAGGGCGGCGTGCCTGCATCCCCATATGGTGTCTTCTCTGTCGCCAGTGACAACGCTAGCCCGAGGTCGCAGAGCTTGAGGATCTTCCCGTCTTCCCCGACGAGGATGTTGGCCGGCTTGATGTCGCGGTGGACGATGCCGCGCTCGTGCATCTTCTGGGCGCCGGTGAGAAGCTGCCACATGTAGCGGCGCACGACGGCCTCCGGGAGCGGCGGCCTCTTGGACAAGGATGTGTGGAGGCTCGGACCGACGTACTCCATGGCGAGGGAGAGCTTGGTGGTGTTCGGATCACGGACGAAGCCGTGCGATCCGACGACGTAAGGGTTTCCGGCGCAGGGCCTCGAGGAAGCGCCCCTCTTCTTGGAGCTCGCTGGCGTCGGTGTCGGGGCGGAGGAACTTGATGGCCACGGTCTTGCCGGTGACGCAGTGGCGGGCCTTCTTGACGATGCCGAAGGCGCCCTCGCCGAGGACGTCCGTCGCCTCGTACTCCTCCATGCTGCCGACGCGGACGCGCCTCCTCTTGCTGTAGTAATCATCTGATGATCCTTGTTCCGTCGCGTGGCCGGCGTCGAGGACGGCAGCATGTCGCTTGCCGACGGCCATGGTGGGTTTGTTGGTTGCTGCGGTGGAGGGGGGAGATGAGGTGTGGGAGACGGCGGCCGTGGATTGGGATCGAGGAAGCATTTGGCGGTGGATTCGCGGCATATATACACCAGTGGAGCCAAACGCGCAATGGCCTCGATCGACACAGAACTGGCCTCCTCTACCTCGACTCGGATTCAAGTTGAACGTACAGTCGTCGTTAGGGTTAGCTGCTTCGACAGGTTGCATCACCGGATTTGGGATTCCGCGCGAGGTGAATCCGACTCCAGTTCCTTTGCTTGGCGCCTGCGTCTTCAATTGTTTGCACGGCGTAAAGACACGACCAGAACTACGCGCGCGTCTTCCTTACGCGGGGAGATCGAGACGGCCGGATTGTGTCTGGTAATTAACCCTGTCTACTTCCTCTATGGCGGTGGCTGGCGCATAGCTGGGTACGGTGTACACATCCACCGTGCATGCATGTGTGCCAATGCTTTTTGTTCATCTGAGCAGAATTTTTGAACTGACATGTCATGTATGGTTGATTGGGAGGAGTGTGTTCCTGCTAATGGTCATAACCAAGTGTATGAACTTGTGTCTTGCGTGTTTGTAGCTTCGCAATGCATAAACAAAATAATCTCAGACATTCCTCAAGAAAATGATTATTTAGCTTTACGGATCAAAGATTTAACAAAGTTTCTTCCCATGGAAGGATAAACAAAAAAAAAAGGATGTTGCGGTTACACTTCCCATAGAAAATAATCAAAATATGCAGCTAGGGTTAGTTGTCGCGGGTGCGTTCGCGGACATCAGGGGTGAAGCCACCCTTTTTTGGTTCGGTGAGGCGTGGCAAGGCAATCGAATAATCTCAGACATCACGGCAAATACACGGCGATTTTACCTAGATTCAGGCATCTAGCAAAACTCGAGCGAGCTTACGCCATTCCTGTCTGATCTTAGATTACAATGGCTAACTTGCTTGCCGTGGTGTCTACGCATGGAGAAAATTAGGTGGCAGCGGGTTAGGCAGAAGCGCTTCGTTTCAGACCGCAATTTCTTTCAAATTTATCCATTTTATCGCCCTAATGGCAACAATTTTAGAAGGGGATTAGATATGGTCCGTTTGGGTTTTCGGCAGAAACCAAAAGGACTGTGAAAGAAGATTAAATGAGCAATAAGATTAAACGATTAGATGCTGACGTGGCAGAATACTAGAAAAGGTATGACGTGGAACTAAAACTCACGCAAGTGACATCCTTATTGTCGTTCTCCTCGTTGTTCGCCGAGAATCCGGAGAGAGTCATGCTGAGACTAGCCCTAATGGGAGTATCATAAGTAGTATTATGCATGCCATGTTGGCAAAAATCTGATGTGGCACACCAATTAATGAGGTGAGAGATGAGAGTGGTATCATAATATGATACCGTATCATAGCACGTAAAACAAGAAAACTTAGTGGCAAACACATCATGTACACAAATTTGCATTGAGATTCTAGAAAATATTAAATGTGATGATACTATGATACTATCTTATGATACTATGCATTGTGTGGGTAGTATCATAAACTAGTATCATGTCCATGATACTAGTGTATGATACTTCCCATTGTGACTAGTCTGAGGCCTGTGTTCGACACCTAGAGTTTTGTGAGACACCGACCGTTCCTTAATTATGGGACACAAATCTACGAGAATACAAACCAATGATTTGGCCACTTGTACTGATACCGTAAATTCTCATGTTCGAATGTATGTGTTTCTATACTGCATGTGTACTGGACCTGTATAAATATTATCTGTGTGATGAACCTGAATAAATATTTTAAATATACGCTGAAAAGTCTGAAAAAATAAAAATAAACATACCGCCGGCACACATGTGCTTATATCTCTGGCGAATAAGCCCCCGCCACTAGAACAAGCTAGTATCACCGGCGCACCAGCCTGGTACGCCAGTGGTAACGACTTATTGCGGGCGCACCGCGCTGATGCGCCCGTAGTGAGTGAGCTACCCCTGGTGCACAAGCCTAGTGTGCCGGCGATAAGCCGATACCACCGGCGTGTTTGCGCTGACGGGCACATATGCGCTGGCCATAGGGAAATTAGGTGCGACAGCGATGAGGTTTTTTCTAGTGGGGCTCCTCAATAGGTCGATGCTCATTTAAACTTGACAACCTATCTAATATATCTCACAAGGACAGTTTTGTAAAATTTGACTGTTAATTGAACACAGTGGACACAACTTTAAAAGCTTGTCAATAACAAGAGATGATGGTAGACCAAAATAATCAAGAGCTAATTCCACATCATTCTCCGCATATGTTGGCTGCCTCAATCACCTACCCTTTTAAACAATTTTTTGGCTCATGTATTCGTTGAACCTAGCAATGACGGTGGCTCACTTAGCGTTGATGAAGGCATTGCCTAGAATTTACTTAGACATATCTTTGGGTGAAAACTCATGATCTGACATGGTTGGATCCAATGACAACGGGTCGTGTGTTTCTTTTTGATGGTGTTGTGGTTAGAGCACCTCGCATGTTACCCTGAAGTTGCTATCAGGGGAGATTGATGCTATCGTTTGATGTAGCTGTTTTGTTGATAGGCTTTTTACATTTTTTAATAGTTTTGTTATGCGAGTCCTCGATGTCTTGACTTAATCTTAATATCGTGTTGGCGCAAAGGCCATATATAACCTGTATCAACTTGATATTGATATATTTATTTTGTAAGAAAATTTCTCAAAGGGACCAATGCGGAAAAGCTTTTGGAATTACTTAATTCTTGTATTTTTATATCATCGTTGCTACTGCATGTGTCGATATTGTAACTGAAAAAGACACCGCAATTTAGTTTCAGTTTGCCACTCCCTGTCAAAAACTACGCAGTAGCTAATGGAAGAGAATGACGAAAGAATAACATAGTAGGCACATATTGGAAGAATAGAAGAGCACACATTAAGTACATGTACTAGCACTCAAAAATAAATAAATTGAAACCACACTTTAAGTTTGATGTTCACCGACCACTAGTGAAATCTTTAAAAATAGGCTTATAAGTTAGAATTGACCATTCAGAATGGACGGAGTTTTTGGTGATGGAACTCGAAAATATATAAATTGAGACCACATGTTAACTTCAAAGTTCACCGATACTAGTGATTTTTTGAAGCCTTACAAATAGTAGAATGGATGGAGTATTTTGCCTTATAAATAGTAGAATTAATGGATGGAGTATTTTGGTAGTGCTTCTAGGATTGGTCGTAAGGAGTGTGGACTTTTGCCTCCCGGACACCATTACGTCCAGAATTTTCAGAAAGAGATCATATTAATTACTAGTTGTTTTTATTGGTAGACAAGTTTTTTTTTTTGAGCGGGGGAAAACGGCCTTTATTAATCAGAGGTAATCGATACAAGGAATCCCTCTGGCGGCCTAACTAGCCACACCCGGCGGCCTGGTGCATCATAAACTGCACTCCTAGCTAAACAGTGTGCTTCTTTATTCGAAATCCTAGCTTCGTGGCGGAACTCAAGAGCATCAAAGTCGCCCTTAGACTCCCTGATTTCTCTCACAATGTGAGCATAACTTCCGAAAGTCCCCTCGGCCAAGCTAGTGACAACATTCGTACAGTCCGTTGCCACCATAACCCTCCTGACGTGTATGTCCTTTGCCAGGGCGCAAGCCTCCCTGCATGCCAACGCCTCCAGAATCTCAGCGCTAGACTTTCCAGGGAACACGAGCGTCGATGCCCCCACAAACACTCCATTCTTCGTTCTGGCTATTGGCAGCAGGGGCGGAGCTACGTTGGGGCCTACCTGGGCCGTGGCCCGCCCAGGATCTGAACAATCCTTTGTTATTTTTGCTGGGCCGGCCCAAGAAAGGTTCAGTTTTATTGTAGAAATGAAGGCTTTTGTGCTGCTGGCCCACCCAGAATTCGTGCTACAGCTCCGCCACTGATTGGCAGACAAGTATTTCAGTGGAATAATAAAATCGTCCTTGTATAGGGGAAGCCCAGCCCGTCTAAGAATTTGAAAACGAACCTAGCTAAGCCCAGCTCAAGTCGATTTAGTTGTCTCGCTGAAAGAGAAAGGGATCAAATCGTACCTCCACCTCCGCCGCTCTTAGACCATATCTAACAGACCCCTTATTTCTCTGCCCCGTATAACGCGAGTTTTTCGCCCCGTATCCCAAAAGTGCGTCTTGCTGAACCATTCCGTCTAGCAGATCCCGTATTTCACCCTGTATTTTTAAAAATTAAAACCCCGGGAAAATGAAACCATAGTTCATCTTCATTGATCATACACTGGATCATACATATACATAGCGATCTACTGCGATCCTAGCTACTCGAGGATGATGAATGGCACGAAAGGCCCCCTGGCGGCAGCCTCCTCCTCCGCCCTGGCGGCAGCCTCCTCCTCCGCCCTGGCGGCAGCCTCCTTCGTCTGGAATTCAGCCACGGCGGCGATGGCCGCCGCCTGTTCGTCTGCCTCCGCCCGCGCCTTCTCGGCGGCCTCCACCTCGGATTCGGCCACCGCCCGCAAGTATGCCGCGTCCTCCTCTGCCTCCTCCGCTTCCTCCTCGCCGGCCTCCGCTTCCTCCTCGCCTCCGCCTCCTCCGCCGCTGGTGCTGCCGATGCGCGCCGCCCATGCTGCCTTCGCCGCGCGCTCACGCTCCCACTCAGCGCGCCACGCATCGAAGGCGGCGCCGCTCATCGGCTTGAGCGGCGGATCTTGTCGGTACCACCGCCCACCGGCGGCGAACTCCCGGAGCGAGTCCGGCATGTAATACGCGCCGCCGTACTTGCAGGCCGCACGGCGGCTCCCCGCGGCGGAGCGCTTGCATTTCAAGCGCCACGCGTCCTCCACGTTGTCCGGCGAGCGGGATCGCTTCGATCCGCTCGCCGGTGAGGCGCTACTGCGGCGGCGGGCGTCCATGCCGGGGCTGGGGTCGAATGCGGCGCGGGGGAGGGAGGAATTGCTCGCCGGAGCAGGGTGGAGGCCGCGGCGGCGCACGGCGGAGCTAGGGTTGCGAGTGAGGGGTTAACCCCTCACTCGCACCTGCGCCCAGTATAAATAGTGGGCGGAGGGGCCGATTTCCTGGGCCCCGTATTCTGCCGAAACGGGGCGGCCCGAATACGGGGCCTGCTTGACGGCCCAAACCGCGCCTGCCCCGTATGTCGCCGGAATTTTACGGGGTGGGCGGGTTATAAGGGGCATGTTAGACATGCTCTTACCACTCGCCGGTACTGCCAGCGCCCCAAACCACTACTCTTGCTCGCGGGATGAACCAAGAGCTAGGATGAGCTTCTTACCGGCGGCAACCAAGGCGAAAACCGCAACAGCAGGACTGACACCTGTGCACGGCGGCCTCCCGGTCCCGGATGAGATCGCCATCTGGGAGATCCTCGTCCGTCTGTCCCCCCAAAGCCGTCGTTCGCTGCCGCGCCGTCTGTCGCGCATGGCGCCACGCCACCTCCACCCGCGACTTCCTCCTGGCGCACCACGCCGGCCAGCCCACCCTCCCCCTCCTCCGCGGCTACAACATATGCGGCGACGGTTCTGAACGTGGGTCGCAAGACATCATTCCCTTCGACCACCAGGCAGGAGTCGCCGCCGCCGCCGACCAGCAACTACCGTCTGTCGCTCGGCTGAGTAACGCCATCTTTTTTCTAAGAGCCTCCTGCGACGGCCTCCTTGTCATATCCGGCTACAAAAGTAATCTCTCCATCTGCAACCCAGTAACTCGTCAGTATGCTCCCATCCAGCAGCTTGACGGTTTGGGGTTCAATCTCCTAGGGATGTACAGGCACAACCCTACCCACGAGTTTCCGACTATTGTTGTACCCGGCCCCCTGGTATCGGTATGATCAACTGCCATATGACGTTCAAAATGGTCTGGGTTCCTACGTCTTCACATTAGGCTCTGGCCAGCCTCCGAGGCACATAGCTAGGTCCCAAGATGTGAAGGAACTAATATGGATCCACGCATCTTTCTTGTTCCGTGGTAAGCTGCATTGGCACCTATGGCGGGATAAGAGCCCAAGCGACATGATTATGGTATTCGACACCACATCCGAGTCGTTCCAGAAGATGCATGCTCCGGCTGTTCCTGACGTCGCTAACCTATTTGAGATGGACGACATGCTTAGCATGTCTAGCTACAATGGCGCGACAGCAATTGATATCTGGGTGATGGAGGACTATGAACGCGAGTCCTGGACCTTCAAGTACCGGGTTGAATTACCAGTAGCAGATATCAAGGTGCGGTTTGCAGATTTTGATTATTGTTTCTGTGTGGTGACCGCATCGTGGGATGGTGACTTGCACGTGCTGCTCAAATCTGGCGAATGGCTGTTTCATGTTGACGTCAGTGGCAAGCTGGTTGCAAGTTTCCATCGTACAGGCCTCTTTCCTACATATCTTTGGCTTAAACAGACTCTAGTTTCGCATACATTCTTTCCAGCAATAAATGGTCATGATATGAACGCTTCGCCTTTCATCTGACAGCTGTTCAGGGAAGTCATGATTCTGAACAACCTGTCCACTAGGAGCCGGCTAGTTTTTGTACTACCATGTATGTGAATTGGTCCACTATGAGCAAGTGTTGATTATTACGTGGTTGCATGAAATTTATACTTCTGCGAATATCCTGGGCTGAAGAGGCTAACACTGCATCTTGTTCCTGTAATTACAAAGTCGTTTTGGTCAGCGCTTGAAATAGTTACCAAATGATCTGCTTCATGTCTCTTTCATCTTTGAGCTGAAGAATTCACTTGGGCACTTTGCTCACATAAAAAGTATCATTGTAATCTTGTTGACTAGCAAACTGAATCTGATTTTAGAAGAGCTTGGAGCAACTGCTTGTTAAATTCAGTTGTTGCATTATAGTGAACTTGTCAAGGAAAGTTGCTGTTGCAACTCGTTCTTCATGACTTAGGCACAGCACCGGGGTTCCCCAAGCCGGGAGCAGTCCTACACCCGGGGGCTACTTTCGGCGCCGTGGAAAAAGAGGGTATCCACGAACCGCCTAGAAGCGAGCCCGCTCACACGCCCGCCAAAAGGCCTCCATACACGGGAGCCCACCCTGGCTGCCGCTCATCCTGGGAAGCAGCTCCGGGGCATGTGCGGAATCTGTCCCTGCTACAGGAACGCTTTCCCCATATGCACGCTTTGGTGGGGCCAGAGAAGCCGCGACAAAGCTAGGCTTCCAGGGACTAGCCTCGGCCACATGTCCTACGTGGTTGAACTCGCGCGCCACGTTCTGGCCACGCCCCTAGTTAACATGTCCACACAACATTTTGTGGGACCCCTTACCAGTATAAAAGGAGGCCCAAGCTGCAGACATGCATGGGGGGTGGGGGGGAGTTGGAGAAGAACAAAGCTTATGAGGGAAGGAACTAGTTATGCCTTCCCGGGGAACATATTCTGTAGGAGTTGAGATCCACCAGATAGATAATAGTTGCAGCACGTAGGGTTTCGCACAACGCAACCTGAACCTGGGTAAAAATCATGTGTCTCTGTGTGACTATGTTTTTCGTCTTGCTCGTCGATCGAGCTCGTCATGTTCTGCGCCTGCCGAACCAAAAAGGGATCTTCATTCCCGGTGTTGGAATTATATGACACGACATGTGTGACAAGACATGATGGGTCACGGGAAGATGCTGCTGATTCTGCATGACAACATGGAGTCGACATCACACGACATCGTAACGAGCATGAGCTGGCCCGATTAAAAATCGAGCAATACAGGGCGATGAAAGCTTCCAAGGCTAATTTAATGTCTCCATCTCATGTGTTGTTTCTGTTTTAGGAGTCATCCGCGACTTTCCACTAGCTGTTCATCTCTCAACCGAGTCGTCAATCGACTCCGAGTAAAGAACCAAGGCTAGAGGAATGTCTCTGACGCAATCGGGGGCTAATTTATGACGATGGAATATACAACCGGGTATGGCCATCGGAACGAGTCGCTCTACAAGAATGGGGTGGCCCAATCTAGTCACCTCCATGCTGGACTTACTCTCATAGGTCGAACACGACAAGAAGGCCCATTCGACCAGACGAAGATCAGCATGAAGGCTATGGATCCAACGGTGATTAGTCAATTTAGGGTTTTGGTGACACGTTCGTACAATGTAAACCCTAGGTCAAGTCACCCTGTATAAGGCTTGGGCAGGAGAGAATTAAAAGGACATGCATTCGCCGACTTTGGCCTCCATCTACGCCTCCAATAACTTTTATCACATCTATCAATATAATCAAGCAGAAGCACCGCGAGGGGCCGAACCTAGGTACATTGTGTCATGTGTCAATATTGTCTAGGACATCCAATGTCGCCATCGCTCTCCACCTATCCTAAGCTACCCCTAGTAGCATTTGTCCCATGCATCGATACCACGACAAAGACCACGACCACGAATCACGTACACAGTTCCCACCTACCATTAGCGGTAATACTATGATGCTCCTCGCAAAGAAAATACATATTTGAATGATGGGGTGTCGCCCAACACACACACCCACTGGGACTAACCAAGTCTTACGAAGGAAGGAGGGTCTCAACATGGAATTTAGAAATAGAGTGTTACATGCAGATCTACTACATAAGCAAGAAGCAAAGTGTGCTCGCGAGGTCTACAGAACTTCGAGAGCTATGGCACATCGAATATATGAGGTGATTTGTTTGAAAGTTTTATTTATATAGAAAGGAGCCTTTCAAAAAAAACATTGATGGTGTAATGTGACAAAAAAGCTGCCCTCGATATTGCTCATAATCCAGTGCAACATAGTCGGACAAAGCGCATATAGAGATTGATCAACATTTCATCAAAGAAAATTTAGACCAAGGAATCATCTTTTTTAGATAAAGGGAATATATTAATATCGAGAGATACCAATTACACCCAGCTTCTGCAAAAAAAAGCGATACCCCAATGGTAGTACTGATGCACACGACCAAAAAAATAAAAAATAAAACTAAGAAACAAAAAGCCCCGCTACGGTATTCTAGCCCTAGCAGCAACAATACATCCACCACCAAGACAACATCTGAACTCCACGCTCTCCAAAAGCAACGCCTCTAAGAAGGGAACATTGCGCAAGCGCCATCGTCGCCCAATCCAAAGATCTTAGGTTGTCACTCTGAAGATAGTTCCCGCTCTTAAAACAATATCTCCAACAAGGTCATTGTTAGGCACAACCAATTTAGACTAGGACTTGCATTTTCAGTCTAAAGAAAAAAGACTTTGAACTACACCTGTGATGCCACCCCCACTTGCATATTGCCGATGTGAAATCCAGAACACCGAGCAAGTCCCTCAACAACATAGAGACTCAACCTCCATTGCTAGTCCTCCAATCTAGCCTTCACGATATTCCCTGCCTCTGCCTCTGATTCACCATGGACAAAAAATGGCATATGATGGTAAAACAGAACAGTGAGCTTCGCGCTGCTGTGCCTCCAGAACCAAATGGTCAGAATAAAATCATGGGTGCGCACGACCGAATACCACTCGATCCAGCAAACTCCAGGCATAGGGTGCACTGTTACATTCGTCGGTGGAGCCTTCAGAAACTCATCACTTCGGCCAGATATAGACGGACATGCCTCAGGCAGGTCTTCATCTTCGCATAGAGACCCTAGGACCACCACATTATTCAGGTCGGGCCCCAACGCTGTCTTCCATCCTAGGCCGGCTGAGGCAAAGCAGCGACACCAAGTGAATGGGCAACGCCTTGCAGCCGGCCGACCCTCCACCGGCGACAACCAGGATGGGCATGCCTTCCACGGCCATCGCCGGTTTCCACGCCACCCGAACTCGCCGGTAGGACTCGGTGACGGACCGTTAGACCCACCACCCCATCCTCAGGCCAACCATCTCCGGCGAAGTAGAGGGTCGCCTCCGCCATCAAACCCAGGGTTGCTTCCCCAGGCATCCTCATGCCGCAGGAGAAGCCCAGGAGTACCACCTCGCACCGACGGGAGGAGGGGAGAAGCAGCCGCTGCTGCGGCGCAGATCGAGGACTTAGCCGCCGCCTACTAGCCATCGTTGTCAACAGCGTCGAGGAGGGACCTGGCCGCCGCCACCTAGCGCAGCAGGAGGAGATCCGCCGCCTCCACGCCATGCGGGCTTTGCCCGGAGGTGCGTCGAGGAGGGACCTGGCTGACGCCACCCAGCGCAACAGGAGGAGATCCGCCGCCTCCATGCCACGCGGGCTTTGCCCGGAGGTGCCACCGGCGGCGGCGGGAGGTTGGGTCGAGTCGTACATTTGTACTTAGTTGCTTCTAATAAACTGCTTGTTGGTATATTGACTAGAGGCTTATCAGAAAAAAAAAAAAAGGGGTTCTAGTTTATGTTCCAAGATGGGTCTGTTTTGATCTCTTGCTTAATGTTTGATTTCAACAACAATGTCCTGTCAGGATATTTCCTTCTGCCGAGATGAACACTGGATGCACAAAAAGTATCGTCACGCATGCATGTACGCTGGAGGTGTACACCGCGCCCAGCATATAGGTCTGGTCTGTGGTCTCGCTTCTCTACGCCGTGCAAACGAAGACGCGGGCGCCAAACAAACGAACTAGAGTCGGATTCACCTCGATCCATTCGATCGCCAGAAAATGCAGAGCATTGGGCTGACCCCAGCGACGACTGTACATTCAACTTGAATCCGAGTCGAGGTCGAGGCCGGTTCTACTTCTGTGTCGAACTGTCGATCGAGGCCATTGCGCGTTCGGCTTCACTGGTGTATATATGCCGCGAATCCACCGCCAAATGCTTCCTCTCCCGATCCACGGCCGCCGTCTGCTCCACCTCTTCATCGCATCGCTCAGCTCCTCCCTCCACCACAGCAACCAAGAAACCCACCATGGCCGTCGGCAAGCGACCTGCTGCTGCCGTCCTCAACGCCGGCCACGTGATGGAGCAAGGATCAGATGATTACAACAGCAAGAGGAGGCGCGTCCGCGTCGGCAGCATGGAGGAGTACGAGCCGACGGACGTCCTCGGCGAGGGCGCCTTCGGCATCGTCAAGAAGGCGCGCCACTGCTTCACCGGCAAGACCGTGGCCATCAAGTTCCTCCGCCCCGACACCGACGCCAGCGAGCTCCAAGAAGAGGGACGCTTCCTCGAGGCCTGCGCCGGAAACCCTTACGTCGTCGGTTCCTACGGCCTTGTTCGCGAACCGAACACCACCAAGCTCAGCCTCGTCATGGAGTACGTCGGTCCGAGCCTCCACGCATCCTTGTCCAAGAGGCCGCCGCTCCCGGAGGCCATCGTGCGCCGCTACATGTGGCAGCTCCTCACCGGCGCCCAGAAGATGCACGAGCGCGGCATCGTCCACCGCGACATCAAGCCGGCCAACATCCTCGTCGGGGAAGACGGAAAGATCCTCAAGTTCTGCGACCTCGGGCTGGCCATGTCCCTCGCGACGGAGAAGACGCCGTACTACGATGCCGGCACGCCACCCTACATGGCGCCCGAGATGCTCCTGGGGAAGCCGGACTACGACGCGCGGGTGGACACATGGTCGCTGGGATGCGTCATGGCGGAGATGCTCGCGGGAGGCAAGATGCTCTTCAGCGACAAGGGCGGAAGCAGGCACGCTGTTAAGATCAGCCAGCTCTGGGATATCTTCAGCCTGCTTGGTTTGCCAGATGAGAGGGCGTGGCCGGAGCTCGCGTCGCTGCCGCTCGCCGGCACGTTTCTGCGATGGTTCCCGGCACGGCAGCACAACACGCTGGGGGAGCGGTTCCACGAAGAGATGCTGTCCCACGACGGGTTCCAAGTCTTGAAAGGGCTTCTCGAGTGCAACCCTGAAAAGCGGCTGACGGCGGCCGCCGCGCTCCGACTCCCGTGGTTTTTGCCCGAGATCGACAACTTACCAGTGCCCGGGAAGATGGTGGTGCGGATAAAGCTCTCTCTGCCGGCGACACTGAAGAAGAAGAATCTGCAGCGGATCAAGACCATACCTCCGGGTCCGGCGACACAAAAAATGAAGAAAGTGAAGCCGATCAAGAACATCGTCGCTCCAGCTACGCCGAAGAAGAAGGTGCCACGTATCAAGTTCATCACACGAGCGACACCGAAGACGGAGAATGTACTTAGAATTCCACTCGCGATGTGGGAGAAGGCACGCTTGATGGATCCATGTAAATGCTAGAAAATGTCCCTGGAACTGTAAATGTTGTACCAACTCGTTCCATGTAGAATTATACAGTGTAGAGCGTTCAACATGTGCAATTGATAACTGATTGTGCTTCAGAGTTACTTGAGCATGCTGTAAATTGTGCCATGTAGATTCTAGAAGAGGTACTTGAGCATGCTGTAAATTGTCCCTAATTAATATTGTCACTCTTGCCCATACATGTTTTTCTGTACCATCAAGGGAGTGGAAATGGTTAG
The DNA here is from genome assembly GCF_019359855.2 of Lolium perenne. Classification (NCBI taxonomy): domain Eukaryota; kingdom Viridiplantae; phylum Streptophyta; class Magnoliopsida; order Poales; family Poaceae; genus Lolium; species Lolium perenne. The sequence continues at coordinate 335,440,257 of NC_067247.2, forward strand.
CTATTTGTGAATGGATTCAGAGTTTCTGTAATGGAATTTGCATGTTCCTTAAAGTTGAAGTGCTACATGATCCTTTTCCTCGTACTAGTAGTCAATTTAAAGTTGTAACAACAGGCAGTAGTAAGTGGTAACCTAACCCTGCATCTTATTTTGGACCAGCTTTTGAGTGCATAGAAGATGGTTCTACTACTTTTTTTCAAAGTTGGACGGCTAGCTGTTTGATCGATCTGAAAAATCTGGTGTCAGCCCTGCTCCACATTTTTGTGCAAACCACTTCCTGATGAATCTGTTCTTTCGTAGCAAACAAAGCGCGTCGATGACTGATGTAGATCACAGAATCTAGAGCAACCCCCAGCGATGTTCAGACTTGCTATGTATCGAAACAAAACATTTGTTTTTCAAGCACGGAAATAACTGTTGGGGTTGAGAAAACTGAATATGTGAATGTGAGTGCCAAATCTCACAAAATAAGGTGTGGTCAAAACTTCAATGGTATTAGTAACAGACAAAATGATTACAGCTGTTTTCCAGAAATTATACTATCTGACATTTCCAAATCAAATCTATCGTCCCCCGTAAGTTTTGCAACATGGTAAATCCCAGGGATGAAATCCAGCCTACAGCCCTATACTACATGATGCCCCCCTCGCATCATCCTCTTTCTCGTTTACAGATGTTCCGGCCGCATCACCACCTTGGCTCTGGTATGTGTCCGTGAGTCTAGCAGAAACAAGAACAAGAGAGATACAGTATCAGAAAAAGTGAGGTTTGGAGTAACTGCTACAAGGACCTAATGAAGAGTGGAAAAGGTAAAATGAGCAATTACCTTGTTCATGTATGAGCTAAACTCGCTTGCAAACAGCCTCTGTAAAGGTCTAGTTCCCGGCGGGCACTTGCTGGAGGATAAAACCTTGTTATTCCGCACGTCGAGACCATGCACATAGTGTGTGATGCTCTGCAATTCTCTGCCGACATACTTCACCAAAGCTATCGAATTCCACGCTAGTCGTTCGTTAAGACTTAAGGCATGCACTACATTATCTTCATGTATGTCGATGACCGGGAATGCCGGTTCAAGCCGTGGCAGCCCGCCGTAGCCCTCGAAGCCCCAGAAGTCCCGGACGGACCGCTGCATCCTTCTTCCACTCCCCCAGGTCAGGTACCGGGCTCCATGTGGTGAGAACCAGGCTCATCACGGTAACTACGTCGGACTTGAGACGGCCATCATGGTAACCATCCAGGCTCACCAATGATGGTTGTTAGACTGTATATACCTAGCGTTATATATGTCTTGTATTGTACCTCTTGGTACCCATATATATATGAGATAGCCACACCCGTATTGGGTGTCGAGCAGTTTCCCAAACCCTTTGTTTTACATGGTATCAGATTAGGTTACGACATGTCTTCCGCTGCACCCGCCGCCACCGTCCCGATCGCATCGGCCGTCGCCGCCTCGCCGGCCTCCGCCCCGCCGGCCCCTGCCGTCGCTGCTCCTGCCTCGCCTTTCCTCGCCTCCCGGCCGCTGGCCATGTGGTGGCCACCCCCTGGCGTTGCACCTTCGGGTGCCCTAGCGGGAGCGGCTGCTTCATCTACCGCCGCCTGCGCTGGCGCGGAGGGCGCTCCCCGGCCGATCGCCAATGGTGGCTTGCCTTCCTCGACCACTGCGCCCCCACCGCCGTATGGTGGTCATCCACCGCCGTCGGCCTACGGCGCCCCTTCTACGCCGATCTACGGCGCCCACTATGCGCCGCCCTACGGTGCCTCCGCACCCCCCGTTAGTGCCCCGTCCCCGCCTGGCTGGCCGGCCCCGCCGCCAACCTACGGCGCGTCGCCCCACCAGCAGTACGCGGCACCTCCGCTGCCGCCCTATGGGGCTCCTGCTGCTCCGATCGCCCCTTATGGCGCCTATCCATCATCGGCGTATGATGGGGCAGCGCCTGCCTTTGGGGCCTCCTCGGCGCTCACCGCCCCTGCCGCCTCCTTGGAGATGGCTACGCCGGCGAGCTTCTACGTGCCACCGTCGCCCGCACATGCTACGGACCCCGTGGCGCCGTCGTCGCCCTTCTACTTCTCGCACCTTCTTCCGGTGAAGCTCACGCCGGACAATTACTTGTCGTGGCGTGCACAGGTGCTCCCACTCCTTCGGAGTCGGTATTTGGAGGGGTACGTCGATGGCTCGCTCCCATGTCCGCCGCCGTACCACCCGGCGCATCATACTTGGGTGGCCCAAGATCAGGCCATCCTTTCTGCCATCCAGTCGTCGCTCACGCCGAGCGTCTCGTCGCTGGTTCTCTTCGCCTCTACGTCGCGCGAGGCGTGGACCGCGCTTCACACTAGCTTCGCCTCCCAGTCTCAGGCGCGTGCCCATGCTATTCGCACCGAGCTGGGTGAGACCAAGCTTCATGACAGCAGCATCACGGACTACTTCAACAAGATGGCCGGCCTCGCCGACACTCTCGCCTCCATTGGACAGCCGCTTCGCTCTGAGGACTTCACCACCTATGTCTTGAATGGGCTCGATGAAGATTATGATAATCTCATTGAGAACATCAGTGGCCGTGATGACCCATTGTCGCGCCGTGAGCTGTACTCGCGCCTCCTCGGCCGTGAACAGCGCGTCAAGGTGCGCCATGCCTCCCCGAGCTTCTCCTCCGCCAACGCCGCTGCTCGTGGCAAGCCGCAGAAGCAGCCACCGGCGGGCAAACCGGCGTCTGGGCCTCCGCCGCAGCAGCGGTCTGGCGCGCCGCAGGTCACGGGCGGGAACCGCCCGCGTGCGTGCTGTCCCTCCTGTGGTGCTCAACAGGCGTGCCAGCTGTGTGGCCTCGACAACCACATCGCCTCTCGCTGTCATCGACGCTTCAAGCAAGACTTCCTCGGCATCGGCAACAATGGCAAGGGCAACGACAAACAGGCTGCAGCTGCTATGACGAGTCAGGATCATGGATACACTCCGTCCTATCCCATTGACTCGTCCTGGTACATGGATACGGGAGCTACTAACCACCTGACGAGTGAGATGAGTAAGCTCTCTACCCAGGAGCCATATCGCGGTCATGATCAGGTTCGCACCGCCAATGGAGCAGGTATGCGCATCTCACATGTTGGTCAGGCTTCCCTTCTTGCACATAATTCTCACAATTTGCATCTTCGTAATGTTCTTCGTGTTCCTTCCGCCACACGTAGTCTGTTGTCTATCCCTCAACTTACTCGTGATAATAATGTCCTTGCTGAATTTCATCGTTTTCATTTTTTCATAAAGGACCGGGACACGAGGGCCGTTCTGCTTAGAGGTCGTCTTCGCCATGGCCTATACGCGCTTGATGCACCGCCTGTACCACATGCTCCCCAGGTGTTCAGTGGTGTGCGTGTGTCCTCTACACACTGGCACGCACGCCTTGGTCATCCTGCTGCTCCCATAGTTCGCCATGTTCTGCACCGCCATGATCTTCCAGTTGTGTCCAATAAAAGTGTAGAAACTATTTGTGATGCCTGTCAGCAAGGCAAGAGTCATCAGCTTCCTTTTTCAGAGTCGAGTCGTGTGGTTAAACATCCTCTTGAGCTTGTGTTTTCTGATGTATGGGGTCATGCCCAAACGTCTGTTAGTGGCCATAATTACTATGTCAGTTTTATTGATGCTTACAGTCGGTTCAACTGGCTTTATCTTATTAAACGCAAGTATGATGTGTTCGATGTCTTTGTTCAATTTCAAACACATGTTGAGCGTCTTCTTAAGCACAAAATTCTTAATGTTCAGTCCGACTGGGGGGGTGAATATCACAACCTCAACTCGTTCTTTAATAAGCTTGGGATCGTGCACCGTGTGTCTTGTCCTCATACACATCAGCAGAATGGCACCGCTGAACGTAAACATCGACATCTTGTAGAAACCGGCCTTACCTTACTGGGTGGTCCAGCTTGGGTATAGTTCCCTTCACAAAGGATACAAGTGCCTACATGTTCCCACGAACCGCGTTTACATATCTCGTGACGTAGTGTTCGATGAAAATGTGTTCCCCTTTTCCGCACTTCCAAACAACACTTCTACACCCATACCACCTGTGCATTCCATTCCACCGTTGCCTGATCAATTTGTAGATGCTGCATATACTCCTGCGCTGCTTCCTAACCATACTGCAGGTATCGGACGCGGCGCTCGTCTTGAGCTTCTGGATGATCAGGCGCCGGACGCGGACGTGGATAGCGTCCCGGATGCTGTTCCCGTGCATGCCCCATGCATGCCGGGTCCCGCCCCCCAGCCCGCAGCTTCCCCGCCCGTGGCAGCCTCGCCCGCCACAGCTGCCTCGCCAGGCCCAGCGCCATCGCCGGGTGCCTCCGTCTCGGCCCCGCGTGGGCCGTCCCCGCCTGGCCCGTCACCGCCACGCTCCCCGCCGCTGCTCGAGCCCGGCTCCTCGTCGCCAGGGCTGGCCTCGCCACTCCCTGCATCTCCCGCCCTCGACTCGTCCTCGCCATCGTCAGAGCCTGGCTCGTCCTCTCTGATAACCCACAAGTATAGGGGATCGCGGCAGTCTTCGAGGGAAGTAAAACCCAAATTTATTGATTCGACACAAGGGGAGGTAAAGAATACTTATAAGCCTTAACAACTGAGTTGTCAATTAAGCTGCACCTGGAAAAGCACTAGCAACAGGGGTGATGTGAAAGTAGCAGTAGAAACACACCCCTTCTAGTATATATAGAGCCAAAGTTGAGAGGGCAGAGAGGCTCAAATTTTGAGTGAGAAAAGCAAGCCGGGAGCTATCTATCTAGTGCCTCTACACGATGGAGATGGAGGGCTCACATGCCTACTCCCACGGATCGATGCGCTGGCACCAAGGAAATCCTAGTCAATCCAATAAATTGCAGGCGTAATAATTACTGTGTTGAGGAGCAACCATAGCGCTGATTGAGGACACATGCAGATTCTACGGGAGAGACTTAATTATGGATTGTTACCTACTCCGTTCATTTCCTCTAGAAAGCTCTCTAGGACACATGCAGATTCTAGGGGAGCGACATCATCGACTGCTGAGATACGTCCCTCCAAAGAAATGCATCTCTGGTGGCAAATCCCCAATAATCACCTTCCATATTCCAGGTGAGCTACCAGACTAATGGAACAATGGTTTCCAATGCTTTCGGAAGCTGGTGGTGCTGACTACGGAATCAACGTCCCTCCAAAATTTTTACGTCCTCCACAAAATTAACGTCCCATATTTCAAGCGACCTACCAAATTAATGGATCGGTTCCAATGGTACCAGAAGCTACAAGCTCATACTTCACACTTTTGTTTTAAACTAAATTTATTCCCTATGTTCCAAAGGATGTCGCGAGAATTTAGCTACATTTAGATGTATCTATACACACAAATTTAACCAACTTTATCAAGAAAAAACAACCATAATAAATATTGGGGGCTTTATATACTACTACTCCCTTCATATACAAAAGGATGTATTAAACTTCATCAAAATATGCATGTATCTTAGTGTATCTAGACATGTTTGAGCATGTAGATACATTGAAAAGAAACTAACTTAAAAACAAAAGATAGAAGGATGGAGAATCGATTCATGTAACGCCAACGTGCCATGAAAAAAAAAAACCATGTATGTAATCTGCCTATATGTCACCGTTGCCTCATGCCGAACTGAGTGTCCTCCTGGCCATGAAATGCATTCATACTACATACGTTGCAACCTACCACAATCAGCTCTTGGCTACCATGGATGTTGCTCATCACTGCCCTTGTCGCTGATCAGTGCCGTTAGTTCACAAATAATGCCTCAAGGTGAAGACCAATAGTGTTTCAGCTAGCACCAACGGTAAAAAATTCTGATCGCTGCAACTAGAAACCACCGAAGAAGACCAAATTCAGTCTACATTGATGCTCAGGGCTGACTGAGATGAAACCAACAAACACAAAGACAAGAGCTCCAAGCAACAACACGTCAGGTCAAAATATCAGCTATTATATGGGCCAATGATTAGAAATCGCAAAAAACAAACTTCTCTCGCCAATCACAGCTACATAATTAAGTTTCCAAATATAATAAAAGAGACGGGCATGTTCATCAAGATTCAAGTACTGGATATAAATATACAAGACTTGTTTCTAATCCCTGCAAGCTGCTAACAATATCCATTCGTTCGGTTAGTCGGTCTCTTCAACAACACATTCCAGATTTTGCTACATCTTCTCACTTCAACACATCTACGAAAAATATATCAACATGAATTCAAAACACTTCAACTCCGGCCCGTGTGGCTTTTGTCGGCTGTCCAGCTCCTTCATCTTTGGTCCAAGCAACAACTGATCAACGCGTGCAAGATCTGTATGGCTTTGACGACCTATGTGCCCGTGGTTGGTTGTTCAACGACCTGAGCAGCGGATGATGCACACAAGTAAATAAACATCGGATTCGTAAGAGGTGGCCGCTTCAAAGTGCAAGATTTTCAAGTGAACACATGATGATTGAAATTGAGGTGCAAGGAACTATATAGTATGGTTATACACTAGCAAAGTAAAACAACAAAGTGATTACTTTGAGCTACTAACAAAGCGGCATCTCAAGATGTAAGAAATAACGGCCAACATGCATTGATGACAAGATATGCTTTTAACCTTGAAATATACAAGTTACAAAAGCAAAATAACGTCGACAGGAGACTACACTGAAAAACACCATCTACACAGCTACATTAGCGTACAGTCAGCCACTGCACAGATCTGTCAACGACCACCAACACGGTTAGGTACATGCTTAGTACTAGGTCTTACTAACTTCGGTACCAAGACAAAACAAGGCAACTTACTAGCAAAATTTCATGAACCAATGACAGGTCTCAGAGAAAGATATAACAAAATATCAGTATATGATCTCTCTCTTGCTACCAAATAATCTAATATGGAAGGAATGACAAATCGCTGGTAACAATACACACAAGGCACCAATTGAGGGAAACCATCCCTAGAATTTGAAGAAAAGGGCAGAAGACAACCCGGTTCACTGTTATTCCAAGAAAACTGGTCTAAACATAACTGGTTTTCATATCATTTTAAGTTGTGACAACCGAGTTAACTGTTATTCCAAGAAAACAATAATTTGAAGTTTTCAAATCATTCCACAAGAAGACAACTCAGTTCACTGTTATTCACTGTGATCTCATTTTATGCACCATTGCACAAGACAGTCAAAAATTGGCTTCAAGTATTGACTGATCTGGTTTCCAAAGTTACCAAAGAGCATGGTTTTATCATCTTTATACTGGAAATAAGTCCTTTCAAATTAGCAAGTATAAGTTTCTCTATTGTGCCCTTCTGAACCACAGGAAAAAAGCAGAAAAATTACATGAAAAGATGGCATGCAGTAATGGTGCGGACAACACCTCCACTACATCACAGGCAATAGCAAGGGAAGCCACCTTCCGCCAAACTTCTGTATGATCAGGATAAGAAAGGACTATGTAAGGAGATGCATTGATGGGATAGAAAACATTACAATGAGAAACAATTGTTCTGCTCTAGGATTCTGGACTATGTAAACAATATGACAAGCATCAACAATTAAAAAAAAAAGCAATGATCTTTATCCAAAAAATGCTGCGATGAAGCCATAATCCACCCAAACCAAAGAACATCAACCAAACAAGGAAACAACAATATGAAAAAACATAAGAATTTAAAATATTCATACTTGACAGCATCGTACATTAAAATAACTATGTCCTGTTACTCCATTTTCAGCGCAAAAGATCAACTAATGTCTGGTTTCTAATGAGAAACTCACTAAGGTACCTCAGCTTCTTCATGATCACCACCTCACTCCATTCATGATCCATCAATCCATACAGGTAACAAGAACCAGATACTGAAAAGGTAAGCAATAGCATAAGAGTGTGAAATCTTGCATCTTATAATAGCATACAGCAAAATTACATAAGGAAAAGTATGACTAAACCGCAGTATAATGTGATAAAACCAACAAGCTACTCAGTACTACATAGAGTGCACAAGGTTTGTTGTAAGAGAGTAATGCAACCTACTCAAGGATCTCAACTCAAGGTAGAAAAGGAATGATACACTTACCTCCAATTAATTGCAAATGGTTGCCTCCGAATAGTTCAACAAAGAGGGGCTGCCTATATTTGGCCACCATGGCTCCACCAACTATCATTCCAGCTGACACCAAGTGAATGGGCAACGCCTTGCAGCCGGCCGACCCTCCACCGGCGACAACCAGGATGGGCATGCCTTCCACGGCCATCGCCGGTTTCCACGCCACCCGAACTCGCCGGTAGGACTCGGTGACGGACCGTTAGACCCACCACCCCATCCTCAGGCCAACCATCTCCGGCGAAGTAGAGGGTCGCCTCCGCCATCAAACCCAGGGTTGCTTCCCCAGGCATCCTCATGCCGCAGGAGAAGCCCAGGAGTACCACCTCGCACCGACGGGAGGAGGGGAGAAGCAGCCGCTGCTGCGGCGCAGATCGAGGACTTAGCCGCCGCCTACTAGCCATCGTTGTCAACAGCGTCGAGGAGGGACCTGGCCGCCGCCACCTAGCGCAGCAGGAGGAGATCCGCCGCCTCCACGCCATGCGGGCTTTGCCCGGAGGTGCGTCGAGGAGGGACCTGGCTGACGCCACCCAGCGCAACAGGAGGAGATCCGCCGCCTCCATGCCACGCGGGCTTTGCCCGGAGGTGCCACCGGCGGCGGCGGGAGGTTGGGTCGAGTCGTACATTTGTACTTAGTTGCTTCTAATAAACTGCTTGTTGGTATATTGACTAGAGGCTTATCAGAAAAAAAAAAAAAGGGGTTCTAGTTTATGTTCCAAGATGGGTCTGTTTTGATCTCTTGCTTAATGTTTGATTTCAACAACAATGTCCTGTCAGGATATTTCCTTCTGCCGAGATGAACACTGGATGCACAAAAAGTATCGTCACGCATGCATGTACGCTGGAGGTGTACACCGCGCCCAGCATATAGGTCTGGTCTGTGGTCTCGCTTCTCTACGCCGTGCAAACGAAGACGCGGGCGCCAAACAAACGAACTAGAGTCGGATTCACCTCGATCCATTCGATCGCCAGAAAATGCAGAGCATTGGGCTGACCCCAGCGACGACTGTACATTCAACTTGAATCCGAGTCGAGGTCGAGGCCGGTTCTACTTCTGTGTCGAACTGTCGATCGAGGCCATTGCGCGTTCGGCTTCACTGGTGTATATATGCCGCGAATCCACCGCCAAATGCTTCCTCTCCCGATCCACGGCCGCCGTCTGCTCCACCTCTTCATCGCATCGCTCAGCTCCTCCCTCCACCACAGCAACCAAGAAACCCACCATGGCCGTCGGCAAGCGACCTGCTGCTGCCGTCCTCAACGCCGGCCACGTGATGGAGCAAGGATCAGATGATTACAACAGCAAGAGGAGGCGCGTCCGCGTCGGCAGCATGGAGGAGTACGAGCCGACGGACGTCCTCGGCGAGGGCGCCTTCGGCATCGTCAAGAAGGCGCGCCACTGCTTCACCGGCAAGACCGTGGCCATCAAGTTCCTCCGCCCCGACACCGACGCCAGCGAGCTCCAAGAAGAGGGACGCTTCCTCGAGGCCTGCGCCGGAAACCCTTACGTCGTCGGTTCCTACGGCCTTGTTCGCGAACCGAACACCACCAAGCTCAGCCTCGTCATGGAGTACGTCGGTCCGAGCCTCCACGCATCCTTGTCCAAGAGGCCGCCGCTCCCGGAGGCCATCGTGCGCCGCTACATGTGGCAGCTCCTCACCGGCGCCCAGAAGATGCACGAGCGCGGCATCGTCCACCGCGACATCAAGCCGGCCAACATCCTCGTCGGGGAAGACGGAAAGATCCTCAAGTTCTGCGACCTCGGGCTGGCCATGTCCCTCGCGACGGAGAAGACGCCGTACTACGATGCCGGCACGCCACCCTACATGGCGCCCGAGATGCTCCTGGGGAAGCCGGACTACGACGCGCGGGTGGACACATGGTCGCTGGGATGCGTCATGGCGGAGATGCTCGCGGGAGGCAAGATGCTCTTCAGCGACAAGGGCGGAAGCAGGCACGCTGTTAAGATCAGCCAGCTCTGGGATATCTTCAGCCTGCTTGGTTTGCCAGATGAGAGGGCGTGGCCGGAGCTCGCGTCGCTGCCGCTCGCCGGCACGTTTCTGCGATGGTTCCCCGCACAGCAGCACAACACGCTGGGGGAGCGGTTCCACGAAGAGTTGCTGTCCCACGACGGGTTCCAAGTCTTGAAAGGGCTTCTCGAGTGCAACCCTGAAAAGCGGCTGACGGCGGCCGCCGCGCTCCGACTCCCGTGGTTTTTGCCCGAGATCAACAACTTACCGGTGCCCGGGAAGATCGTGGTGCGGATAAAGCTCTCTCTACCGGCGACACCCAAGAAGAAGAAGAATCTGCAGCGGATCAAGACCATACCTCCGGTCCGGCAACACAAAAAATGAAGAAAGTGAAGCCGATCAAGAACATCGTCCCTCCAGCTACGCCGAAGAAGAAGGTGCCACGTATCAACTTCATCACACGAGCGACACCCAAGACGGAGAATGTACTTAGAATTCCACTCGCGATGTGGGAGAAGGCACGCCTGATGGATCCATGTAAATGCTAGAAACTAGATATCCTTCTTGTCCTGGAAATGTAAATGATGTAACTCGTTGCAGGTAGAATTATACAGTGTAGATCGAGCGTGCAATTGATGACTGATTTTGGTAGAAGCGTGCCATGTAAATTCTAGAAGAGGGCAAGAGGCACTTCGAACTGGATTAGTTGTCTTTCGATCTACAGATTATGTGAAAAGTTGTACTGTACTTTTGTGTTCATATGAGGTGCTAGCTGTCTTCACCCTTGTCATTTTGTCCATGTGCGTAATTGCATCATGATGTAACTAATTGAGCATGCTGTAAATTGCCCTTACATGTTTTTATGTACAGTCAAGGAGTGCCATGAATCAAAGGGGGGAAATGGTTAAAGTGTAGCAAGTATTTGTGAAACGGAGGGAGTATTTCTATAGTGGAATTCGTAGCCAATTTTAAGTTATAGCAACAAGTCGTAACCCTGTGTCTTATTTTGGACCAGCTTTCGAGTACCTACAAGATGGTTGTCCTACTTTTTGTTTTCAAAGTTGGACGGCTAGCTGTTTGATCTGAACAATCTGGTGTCAGCCCAGTGTTCTTCATTTTTGTGCAAACCTTCCTGGTGAATCTGTTCTTGCGAAGGAAACAAAGCGCATGGATGACTGGTGTAGATCAGAGAATCTGGAGCAACCTCCTGCGATGTTTAGAATTGAAATGGATCGAAACGAAGCATTTATTTGAAAGCGCCAAAAATTGCTGAAAGGGTTGAGAAAACCGATTATGTGTTTGCGAGTGCCAAATCTCACAAAATAAGGTGTGGTCAAAACTTCAATGGTAACACACAAAATGATTACAGCTGATTTCCAGAAATTATACTATCTGATATTTCGAAGTCAAATCCTAACGTTGAGTTTTGGAACATGGTAAATCGCAGGGATGAAATCGAGCATGTACTACATGATGCCTCCTTCCCATCACCCTCTTGTTTACAGATGATCCGGACCCATCACCACCTTCGCTTTGGTATGTGTCCGTGAGTCTAGCAGAGAGAAGAACAAGAGAAATACAATATCAGAAAAAATGAGGTTTGGAGCAACTGCTACAAGGACCTAATTATACTGCTACCTTGGAGGCTCTAGCTTGCAGGGAGGCGTTGGCTCTAGCTGAGGACATCCATATTCAGAAAATGATTGTAGCATCGGACTGTCTCCAAATGATCAACAATCTGCATGGAGAATATGGAGGTAGCTACAGCATGGTTACACAGGAGATCAAGGCGAAATCATCAGGTTTCTCTGATGTCCGTTTCCGACAGAAAACCGGGCTTCAAATTCAGGAGCTCATAGAGTGGCTCGTAGTTTTGTTTCTAGTAGTTCTGGTAGACAGGTTTGCTCCTTCAGCCTCCTCAAGGTCTTTGTATTCCTTTGTTGGTCAATCAATAAAGAGCCACTTTAACCCGAAAAAAGGGTACCAAGCTCCAGGTGGTGAGAACCACGTCGGACTTGAGATGGCCATCACGGTAACCATCCAGGGTCACGAACAATGGTGCCGCCGCAGACGCCATTTCTTCCGGTTGCTTCTTCATTGAAAATGAGCACGTTTCTGTTGAACAGCAGCCAGGCAGGGGGAGCCAGAGAAGATCGTCCGAAGAGGTGAAAAATGTCGGCCACTTGGCTGCATGCTTCTGATGGTTTCAGAGGGGAGCAAGGACTTGGATTTAAGGAGGGAATCGGCTTACTCCATCAAACAAACTAGGAATTGGTTTACTAATTCGATTCAAATTCGAATTAATAGCCGAGCTAAATACAGAAACATAGTAGTGTCATTAAATGATTGTATCTAAAAGTCATAACTACTTATTAGGTGGAGTTTCTTTTCCGGTGGTGAAGTAATAGCTGCTAATGCCTCCAAAAAAAGGTCTTGCATATCATGTTCATGTGCTCCCATTCCATATCTCAAACACCTCTCTAAATTTACGAAAATTTTCTAAGAATAAGCACATGGATACAACTGAATTATAAATCCAGGTTCAATTTACACTCCAGAACAAAATGGCGAAATCGGTGTTGACCGTGATAATAGGCCGAATTGTTGACAACCCAGTTTGAATTAGCTGCTATTCACATATGAATTTTTCTTACTTAGTATTTTGTTTCCAAAATGTGGATTAACTTTTGGATTTGATTTTTTATGACATAGTAGACTGATGTTGTATGAACTTGGTAAATTGTTTATAGAAGAACTCATGAGTTTTCTGGAGGTTGTTTTGAGGTTGGAGTATAGGGAGTACACAAAGGACAGGAGCACTACGTTAGAGTACAAAATGGTTGAAAAATAAAATCCATAATGGGAAACAATATTTTCCTAACAATATTTTAACACCAAAAGACAACACTTCAAGGCTGACTTTGCAAGAATTAGTTATCTTACGTCTTAAATCAGCATTAACTCATGTCACTCCCTTGTATATGTTCTACAGCATATACAATATTACGATCCATTGCATCAGAGTATGTATACTTAAAATTGGCGTCACACAACAATATAACAAGAACGGACTGGACAGAATGCAAGTCTTCCTTTGACCATATTTGTAGGAATTTATTGTGTGCCATCCTAACTGTTCCACTTTAATATGTATCTTTGCTCAAATAAGTTAAAGAAACTGCAGCAGAGTAGCGTAGTGACAGTAGGTTACATATGCAATTGTGTGTTTAGATTTGTACAACTAATAGCTATTGCATCTCAGTCAGGTCAGGAGGCTACTCAGCTGATGTGATGTGCTGCAGCATGAAGGACCTCGTCTTGCCATCTGGTGTCAGCCCAATGCTCTGCATTTTCTTATACACCTTCCTGGCTAATATGGGTTTGCCTCTCAAACAAAGCCCATGGATGACTGTGTTGTAGATCGAAGAATCTGGCTCAACCTCCTGCGATGTTCAGAACTAGGTGTCAAAATGGAACTTGAAAGCACCAAAAGTTGCTAATCAAGTTTGAAAAAATTAAAATTGTGAGTACCAAATATCACAGGGCTAGGTATGGTCAAAACTGGCTAAATACATACTAATGATTACTGTCCATTCCCAATAAGCTCGAATTCATAAGAAAATACACCCTTGCAATCTATCCATTTTTTAGGCTAGCAAAGTGAACACCAATCAATTAAATAGAAAATAAAGCCATGTGTGTGGAAATGAACTTCATTTGTGCAAAGAACACAAGTCCACTTGGAACAACAGATTCCTGAAATATATATATATTTTTTACTGTTACTAACATGAGAACTTCCTTTCATGTTGTTGACTGTTAACAAGATTACTACAGTCAATAACACAATTATACCTCGGCTTAACAGTGTTGACACCAACACTGGACGATTGCAATTTTGACATAATGTTAATGTAGCTTTGTAGAATTCAGAACCAAAGCATCAAATGATTAGACACTGGAACACTAGAGAAGCGCACAATAATGCTATGGGAAATACAAAATCATTACCAGTTCAACAGAAATAAATAACCAAAAATGAAATAGTACCTCCAGTATATCCTCTACTTCGTCCCAGAGAGATCCCCAAATGCAAGCTCTTATAACAGATAAATGTGTGAATGTATCCGGTGAGCACCTTTCACGAGTCATACGCTGGTACACTTTCAGAGCAACTTTCGGCTCGCACGCAACCTCACAAGCACGTATCACGTGATTGTAAGAAACCGCTGAGATTTGCAGCCCGTGTTTCTCCATCATCCACAACAACTGCAAAGCATGCTCCCACTGGCCGAGCCTTTCACAGGACATCAGAGCGATGTGGTAGAGATGGCTGTTTAAGACCGACGGATGCTTGGATTTAATTCCATGAAAAAGATCCAAGGCGTCCCAACATCGACCAGACCTATGTAATGCGGACAGCAACGCGCTCCACGTATACTGATCAGGCTCGAGTCCTGAGGATGTCAGAAGATGGTACATCCTAAATGCGAGCTCATCTTCACCAGCCTTCCCAAGGGAGTTGATGATGGAATTAAACGCGATGATGTTGGGCTTCATGCCAGCACTCAGCATTCTCCTGAACGTGGCCAGCGCAAACTCCCACCTGCCTTCTCTGGTGCACGAAGCCACGACGGCCTTCATTATATCCTCGCTTGGATCAAGCCCGTTGCGGAGCATTTCCTCATACGCAGCAACTGCTAGCTCGGACTGTCCGCACTGCACAAACGTGCTGACAAGCAGGTCGTAGGTCATCAGGGTTCCAGTTAAGGAGTTGCTCTCTGCTAGTCTTCTCCAGAGTTTCTCCACTTGCCTCCAGTCTTTCGCTCTCCCGCACGCAGATATCATGGTGTTGTACACAATCACATCGAGGGCTTCCCTTGATTCTTCGCCCTCTTCGATCTCACTGAACAATTGCAAGGCGGAAATGTAGCCCTCGGTTTTTGCGACAGCCTTCAGCATCAAGGTATATGTATGACCAGTTGCCAATCTTTTCTCCTGCATGAACTCGAACACCTTCCTGGCATCCGCAGGGTAACCTCTGCGGACGAAACTGGCCAAGAGGGAGTTGCAGGCGTGCGCGGTCGGCCTCAGGCCAGAGGCACGCATTGAATCAAACAGCTCCATGGCACTCCTGACCTTATTGGACTGGCCGAGCCTCATCAGCCTCCTGGACAGCATCTCCTCGTCCCGCTCTTCCAGAAAGTGCAGCCTTGATCCCCCATGCTCAAACTTATCTGAAACTGGCACTTCTTGCGCCGACTCTGAAACTGTCACCGGCCGAACACTTCTGGCGCGGACAGGTTCCTTCTCCACGGCAGCAGGCTTGACCGGACGCCGCCGGAGCCCGTGGCTCTTGTGATAGACGAAACCGCCAGCAACAGGCCGATCATCGTCGTCCATGCCACGAGTCCCCGAGCCAGCCTCCTCCTTGCGGGTGACGTCAGATTCAGGGACACACGGCGGAGCAGCCGCTCTACAAACACACACTCCTCTGGCCATCACCATGGCGCCGCTTACCCGGTGGGCTTCACCTCCGCTCCGGCCGCCGTTTCTTGATAGGATTCCCGTGCCACGCCGAGGCAGTTCGAGACTGAAGGAACCGCGGCTTGTGCTGCAGCCGCCCCAAACTGCAGCCATACCCGCCGCAATATGCAAACGGGATACAAAGATTTCAATCAAGAACCCCGAGCAATGGCGGAACCACCGTCGGGGAAGAAAAGCGGCGGCGCTCACCGCACTGGCTAACCGGCAGCCGGAGGGGCTCGCCGCGCGCGCCGTGAATGAAGCCGCGGTAGCTAGGGCTCTCCCACGCGGGGGACAAAATGGAGGAAAAAGGTTTGTGGACGTATCGAGTAGCTGGGGTGATGGGTGGAGACGAGGCTGCTGGAATGGAGGGGAATCAATGGAGGTCCAGGCCTCGTCCTCCGGCGTGCTCCGGTTCCAAATTGCGGCCGAAGGAGAAGGCAGGGGAGGTCAGCAAGGGGAAGAGTGTGCCTTATCCCCTTTTCCACCCCTTTTTTCTGTTTCCCAAAATTGGACCCAAAAATTGAAGAGGTTCCACAAAGTCTATTGACTTCAAGATTTTTCAAAGCAAATGTTGCTAGGTCCTACTTCCCAAAGCTTAAGACTTTTTTTGATATTTTGTAGATACCATATAAAAATATTTTTTATCATCTATCTAATGATATTAATTTTGTATTTTGCATGTTAATGATTTTTGGTAAAAATTTAGTCAAACTCGACATATTTGACTTTCTAAAAATAATACGGAGTATAAAACAAGCTTTGGGATAGAGGTAGTATTCGGTTTTATGTTGCATACCCACTAGGACAACGGGAAAGACCTATCGTCACAGTTAGAGTAATGAGCCGAGATGTAGTGAACCCTTTATTTTTTCAAAATTTTAGAAGTCATCTATATAAATCTTGACACGTTACAAACAAAATTATGGATGTACGCAATGATGTATCGTCTGAAATCCTAATTTGAAATATTTTATACTCTAAGCTACACAAAAATGGAAAAAGTGGATCTAAATTTGAGCAATGCATCCAAATCGAAATGCTTCAACTTGATAAATTGACGTATTCATCAAAATTCTTCTAGTTATGCCTTCTCCTCTTTATTTTTCATATTTTCTTATTTAATAATAATAATGGAATATTTGGAATTAGCAGAATTCTCAAACTACAGCGGGGGAACAAGTTCTTCTCCTCTTTTTATTTTTTATATTTACTTATTTAATAATAATAATGGAATACTTGGAATTAGTAGAATCCTCAAGCTACGGAACCAACTACTTTCGCACGGGGGAACAAGATCCAGAGCAATGACCATAAGAATTTGGAAAATATATCGAGGAGGTTTTGCACAGGTCTCTCATATATGTGCTTCAGTTTATTCGAAGTATCACAGTGGTGTAGTCGACTATTTGGGTAAAAATGAAGAAGATCAATTCTCAAATTTGGCGATGCTATCTCGAAGCCATCCCTTTTTATTTTTGTAGAGTGGTCAATTAGTGTTGTTCTAAGGAAGTGGTAGTTGTTCCAATACACAAAGAAAGATAGATTTGTGTAACGCGAGTGCTTTGATCAAGATGTAAGCCTCATGTGAGTGACTAATAAGAAAGTGATATGAGTCGTGCTCGGCTTCCTTTCTTTTTCCCAAGGATATTCTTATTCACTTATCTTAAAAATAAAAAAATAAAAACTTTACATCATATTTACTTAATATAGATGGAACTGAGATCTTGCCGTCTTCTTAGTTTGCTTCGGTTGTCCTCTTCGCTAACCAAAGTATACCACTAAGTCTAACATTTTTAAAGAAACAACCCCATATATATATATAGGAGACAAGGGATGAATGGCAGCTTTCAAACAAACTTTCAAGAACATAGGAAACCCTGTCTCAATGACTGAATCTAGTATACGAAGAAGGTCACCTAGGATAGGCAGACAAAGCTAAAACTTGTTAAGAAGCTGCCGGAGACGCTGTGGGAGAGCCACCTAGATTGTGGTAAGAGACTCGATGATATCTTTCTTCAATGTGGGTTTTGCCGGACCTAATTAACCCGGTAGATGGGAAATAAGGGAAACTCAATTTCAGCACTGAACAAAGTAAAACGGGATGAATTCAA
Source organism: Lolium perenne (assembly GCF_019359855.2). Classification (NCBI taxonomy): domain Eukaryota; kingdom Viridiplantae; phylum Streptophyta; class Magnoliopsida; order Poales; family Poaceae; genus Lolium; species Lolium perenne. Next base: position 335,457,981 of record NC_067247.2, read on the forward strand.
TCGCCAAGACCTGACACTAACTGATTCCATAAGCACGGAAAAAAGGGTTTACGAATCATAGAGAAAAAAAGTACTCTTCTTGTTATTATCAAGACCCATCAAATCATTCAAAAGCAAAGAAAGAAAGATGACTAAGCAAAGCGAAGGCCAAGCCTGATCTCCCTTTCCCATGATATGGCAGACCTAAAATAGGCTTTTCTTTGTTTGTATAATTTTTAAGAATACTATAATAAAAATGTGCTGGCTACTGGGACCAGCTAGATAGTGAACTTGCTCTTTAGCATAGGTAGAATTCACTACCTGGATAGTTCATCCTTGTTCCCATTTCTCTAGATCCGCCATCAAAAGTAAGTTCTCTTTCGAATCGATTTCAAAAAAGAATGCATTCAATCTTATGGATTCTACCTCCGAATAGCTCATGAACAAGGCGCTTGCGGCTAAGCAAAGCACAAATTGTAGTGGGCAGACTCAGGTTTGCAAGCAATGACCTTCCTATTCAATATCATGGAACGCCACTATTCGCAGGGTCTATAAAAAGTCCGTTTTGATTGAGAAGGTGAGAAGAAACAAGTTGGAAGGAGGAAAAATAACCCTCATTCAAGTCATTCGGCAGTTCATGCATCTCTATGTTTTGTCAGTATAAGCAGATGGGAAAACATGTATGTGAAACTTCATAGGGGGGCAAGCATCAAAGGAATAACAACATCATTCGATAGGCAGGACCAAGGTACACCGGTTTTATAACAAAGTTTGATTAGTGCAATTAAAAAATGCTCAATCTTTCTTCCATCCTTCCTACGTCCTCGAGCTTGCACCAGTCTCGCGCATCACTGCTTATCTAGATCTGCATCCTGATAAGGTGCATCTCGTTAAAAGATCTTATGTAAAACTTATTACCATAAATAAAACTCTAAAGTTTATCAAATTTTGCCATTTGTTACTTTTCTCGTCACCAAAAAGAGATGACCTATGTTTGTATGATTATTTGAAGACGGCAGCGGAATTTTTCAACACCCGGATTTTTAAGTTCAGATGCCTACTATGCCATTCCTCGCAATCACAGGAATATTATTTTTGCGATACATAATAGATTGATATCACAACACATCATTCATTACAATACATAATCGTCTTACAAATAAAGGATCACATGATCCAGTCTCATTACAATCATAGAAGTTCTATTGATCCATTACATAACACATAGCGGAAGCGAAAGTAGCGTACTAGTAGTCCATCTATTCCACATGCAACTGTTGACGTCAGGAGTGATCCTAGTTGTCATAGACGTCCTGCTGTCCTTCTTCCGGATTCTGGTACTCGTCTTCATAGTCTGGCCATTTGAATAGCCAGGGACACAGCCATGAGTACTTTAAAGTACTCGCAACTAATACTAAGGTAAAATACTATCAACTAGAGTAAGGGGGTTCTAAGCTCTAGATTCATTTGCATAAAGCCAGTTTTATTTCGTAAGCACTTTTAATAATCAAAGCCTCTTCAATTAACTAACTCAAGTGGGAATATTAGTGTCATTCCCACAACTTAGGGGTGATTCAGAGCCAAAGTCACCTTTCAATTCAAATCACAAGTCACCATTCATATTTTTAGAAAAAATCTGATGATGGAACAGTATGGCCTTTCCAACTGTCCATAACCGTGGACACGGCTATTCGAATAGGTTAAACTCTGCAGAGGTTGTACACTTGTGCCACAACAATTGCAATAGTTCGTCAGGGGTAACTGGCCCTGATTTATCGTACGCAGTACGCGAACTACCAATCCTAACTTTTCATTTACATATTCTAGTATAGGCACCTCTCCCCATGAGCTTGGTCTCCCAGTGAAGACACGCGGTCAGCCTGGGAACTGCACAGGGCTTGGGCCGGACATTCACCTCATTTCACGTCATTTCACATCACTTCACCAGTAACGGAGGCAGCCTCAGCATAACCCCTATGACGCTTGTTCAGAGGGAACCCATACTAAAATACATAAGTTTCCAGCTAAGCCTTACCCAGATTCAGGTATTGTGGGGGTACTTGAAAATTTGGAATGGTATCGCATCCGAACCCAACCATCAGTTTTGGTAAAATTCACCAAGTCATTCACAACTCATATTCACCTTCAAAATCTTTCAATAGAATGACTCATCATTCCAAGGTTTTCAAAGTCATTTCAATTCACAAGTTCCCAAATGGAGTAGTCACTTTTAATATTGAGCACTAGCATCTAGTTATGAGAGGTGCTAAGTATCTTGGAGCTTGCTAGGCTAAGTGTGATGTTCTTGTACTACTCTATAACTAAACCAAGTGAATCATAAATCAAAAAGTAACTTTGCTAAATAAAATCAAGTAAATCTTGTAAAGTAAAAAACTTGGGATAGGATCATAAAGTAAAATGTAATGGTGCCTTGCTCTTGTAGAGCTTTGCACTTGGCAAGAATATAACTTGCAACCAAAATAATTTGCATTAGTATAGCTTGCATTGGTAATAGCTTGCCTTGATTGGTGATGTGATCAAAGTTTTCTTGCTCTTCCTCTTGGTAGAAGACCTCTTCCTCTTGATAGTCTCCGGTACTAGCGTCTATAAACGAATACGAGGATACAATCACCAAACAACACTTAAGTAGTCTTAATTAGCCTTAATGGCTCACACAATTGATCTAGCATCACTACTTAACATTTATTCACAAATTATACTAGGGTTTCGTTATTTAACATATAGGAAAATAATTTCCTCTCATTGAAAAATTGAAGTTAGGGTTTCTCTTTGGTTTGGGAGAAATAATTTCCTCTCATTGAATTCTTCTCAAATAACCAGGGATGATCCCATGTTGACCAAGTTCAACACTTCACATTTATTATTTGAGAAAAAGTGATTTAAATGAGATTCATCATCTCATGTGATTTAAATAACCATTGCAAAAATTAAATACTATTTTGATTTAAATTCTACAAGTGAGCAAATATGAACCTAAGCAAAAGAGGTCATCACATTACTTCATAATACTTGAGAAAATGATTTAAATGAGGTGCTACACCTCATAGATTTAAATTCCTAAAATTTGAAATAGTTTAAATGGACTAGTATTGACTACATAGCCAATATTTTGCTCCTAGCCCATGGTCATGCACAGAACCCATATCATATTTTTACATAGTAAATTAGGGTTTGTTAAATGTGAATTATTTCAAGTGGATTCACTTCAAACTTCAAATTGGTTGATTTTTAAGATTTATTTGAATACTGAAAAGTATATGACTTGTTATTTTTGCTATTCAAAATCTACACAAGATCTAGGGTTGAAACCAGTGGCAAAATATAGATAATTTCATAGGCTTTCCAGAGATAGGTAGTTTGCTAAATTTGGTGCAGTAGTTTGAAAGTTATTCAAATTTAAATGGGGCATCAGTATTTGAAATTTGCTGAAACTAATTATTTGAAATAACTCAAGTGGGCTAGGCAGGAAACTAACTGGGCCGAAAGGGTTTGAACAGCGAAACTGGCCCAGTAACGACGCGGGCCTGCTGACAGGGGGTCCCACGCGTCAGTGGCTTTGATTCACCGAATCGGTTCCTGGCGATGTTGGCCGTCGGATTAGAGAACGATCGCACGACTGTGGATCGTCGTCACCGTCGGGGGAGTGGAGCTTGCTGCGCCGGCGAGGTAGGGGGTCGGCGGCGTGACGGAGGTTCCCGCGGGGTTCTGGTGGGTGCGAGGCGGCGTTGTCGACAGCGAGGAAACGTCTGGTAGCGGTGGCGAGGCCTGGGGCGGCGTGAATCGGCGATGGTGATCTGCGGGCTCCGGCGACCGTCGGCTTCAAATTGGAGCAGCTCCGGTGGAATTGGGACGAGGGAGGTGTTCGAGGAGATCAAGGAGGAGGAGGGGAGCAGATTGTGTGAAGGAAGAAGGGGCGGGGAAGCTCTATTTATAGGAGGGTGAGGAGGCCGGCGGGTGTTGTGAAGGGGCAAGCATGGCGATGGCGGTCGGAGGTGTGAAGGGGCAAGCTATGATGCGCGTCGTGTAGGCGACGGCTAGGCGGAGCTAACGCGCTTGAAGGGACAGCAGAGGGAGGACGAGAGCGTGCTTGCCACGCTCGAGTGTTCTCAGTACGGGCGCGGCAGAACTTCGATCATGTCTTCGTCTACGGCGCAGGCGACGGCCAATGGCGGTGTCTGGCGAGGTACTGGAAGGGTGTGGAGTGTGCACGCGCAAGTGGAGGGGAAGGGAAGGACGAGAGGCTCCAGGCGAGTGGCGTACTAGCGCGTCCAGGGTGTCGTCTGGGCGCGCTCACCGCGTGCGCTGGCACGCCGTGGCGAGGTACTGGGCGCACGCGTTCTGGCCACTAGCGTGCGTCTCCTTGCTTAGGGCTGGTACAAGCGTGCTTAGGGAAGTGCAGAGAAGCTAGTTGACATAGTGAGAGTGACCAGAGGGAGGTGTTGAGGTAGGGTGGCATGGTGATGTCTCCCATGGCCGGCATGGGTGTTGTTGTGATCATGTCTTCCCTTTAATCATCAATGCAAGGCTTGCTTTGGTGCAGAGAGGGTACCAGTAGGTTGATGATCACTATTGGAAAGGGGTTTAGGCTAAGAACCATTGGATATTAGGGTGTGTGTCAAATTCAGATTGATGCCTGCCAAGTGTTCGATGATATGGCCGCATGAAACTTTTTGTGGAATTTTGTAATTCTTTTTGGTGGAGTTCATTTAGATAATTAATGTGAAAGATTGGTGGTGGTGGTATTCAATTTGGTGAAGATTTGCAAGATTTCAAAATTGGTATGATCTTCTCATAATTTCAAAGTCTCCACTTGTCAAAACTATTCTGGTCAACCTGGTCAAAGTTAGCATGGGTGGTCAACATGAAAGTTTATCACCTTGACATGGTCTTGGATGACATGGCAATAGTTGACCAAGGTTGGTTTGAAGAAAAGTCAAAACCAGGGGGTAAAGTAGGGAACATTTTATAAAAGTCACATTTGACCATTATCACATGTATGTAGGTTTTGAGATTTGCTTTGGTTTGATTCTTGTTTCTTTGATGAAATTGTGTTTGTTTATCATATATAAGAGTTTTACAAACCATAGATCAAGCAATGGTGGCCTTTGGTGAAGATTTGCAAAATTGGCCTTATGTGTATGTGAGTGAAATTGGGATTATCTCACTATTTGATTTCTCTCCATTTGATTTGACTTTTCTTGACTCTAATGTGATTCTTATTAGTTTAGAAACATTTTCAAACCATTGAAACCATTTCAAATGGTCTTGTTCAAAGATTTGCAAAAATGGCCGTAACACATAAGAGGTGATGTGTCAAATTTCATTAAACTTGTAAATTGTTCATCTTGCTTTACTTGGGCATGGGTTAGGGTCCATTTAGTATTAGATTAGGTTTAGAGATGGTTTCACATCATTTGGTCAAGGTTTAAAGTCCTAGGTCAAAGTTTGGTGAAATGGCTATGTGTCACATATGCCTCTATGCATATGTTGCATTTGAGTTTTGATTTGACTTGGCTTGACCCAAATGGTGTTGTTGAGTGTTGAAATGGTATATAGGAGTGATCCCACCATTCACAACAAGTCTTAGGGTCAAGATTCCCAAATTCATAAATTTGCATTTTACTCTCATATGCCTCTATGGCATTTTAGTTCCTTTTTATTTTTCTTTGGATTCAACTTGGATTTGGTTTGCTAAGCACTAGGTAGGGTGTATGATGGTTTTCCAAATCTCTAAACAAAGTAGAAGAGCTTAGGGTAAGGATTTATAAAAATAGCCATAGGCACATATGCCTTTTTCTTATTTAATTTCCTTTTATTTTATTTTAACTAGGATGGTGAAAAGAGGGGTGAGGTTTAGGGTTTCAGATTATTTCAAACTACTATAACAAGCAATCATGGCAATAGCACAAGAATTAAGCAAGATCACTATGTATCACACTTAATTTAATAAAAGTTTTTGTTGGTTCCAAAATTTGGAACTAGGGAAATTCATTTGTTTTGTTTTGAATTTTTGGGATGTTACAAACCCTTCCCCCTTAAACAAATCTCGTCCCGAGATTTTAAGAAAAGTTAGGTTCCTAAGAGAGATTGAGCATTTTATTAACAGGAAGACATACTTGGCATGGTCTGGGATGCTTCCCGAGCTTCAGTGGCATTCATGTGGTAGAGGCGGCCGTTGTTGTTGTTCTGGTTCCTTCTACCTGCGAAGCGACGTTGTTGCTGAGCAGGTGCAACGGTATTGGCGGCTATCTTGGCAAGCTTATTGGGGCACTCGTTGGAGTAGTGACCCACAACTCCACATTCATAGCAGTTGATGGTTGCCTTGTCTTTGGGGATGATGGGGGTAGCATTGCTTCCAGTCCTTGGGGCAGTATTGGTGTTGTTGTTGTTTCCATTGTTGTTATTGCTGTTGTGGTGGTTGTTGTTGTTGTGGCCGTTGTTGTTGTTGTTGCCTCCGGGCTTCGGGGGTCCTCCGTTGTTGTTGGTGTAGTTGGGGGCGATAACTCTGAGCAGGGGGCTTGTTGTATCTTGGGGTAAATCCTCCAGAGGAGTTATTGCGGTACTTCTGGGTATGGTGGGGTCCACTCTGGTTCATCATTCTGCGCTTGCGGTTCTCATTGGCCTGATGCAGCTTTCCTTCCATCTGTATGGCTGAGTCCACTAGGGCTTCCAAGTCAGCGAACGGAATGTTCACTAACACAGTTTGCATCTCGTCGTGCAGTCCATTCAGAAATCTTTCCTTCCTTTTCTCGTTGGTGTCGGTCTCATCCGGGGCGTACCTTGACAGAGTGAGAAACCTGTCGCGATATTCCACCACGGACATCCTTCCTTGTTTGAGTTCCCGGAACTCGTCTCTCATCTTCTTGATCAGTCCTTGGGGCACATGGTATTTGCTAAACTTCAGCTTGAAGTCTTCCCATGTCATCATTTGTCCCGCATTCATTGCGCGGGCACTTGTCTACCAGGCTCTGGCAGGTCCTGACAGATAGTGGTTGGCGAACAGTACTTTTTCTGCGGCTTCAACTCCCGCAACTTCAAGGTTGTTCTCCATGGTCTGGAGCCAGTCAGCAGCATCTAGGGGCTATTCAGTTTTGTTAAATATCGGAGGGTTGGTGTTCTGAAAGTTCTTCAGCTTCGATCCAGGGTGATCGTGGTTTCCGTGGCCTTGATTGTTCTGAGCTATCTGTTGCAGTGCAGCAATATTTGCTTGGCGTTCAGCTCTTTCGGCTTCTCGGTCTGCCATCATCGTCTGCAGCAGTTGCATCATGGCCTCCTGGGTGGCGTTGCGGGTTGGTGGGGCCATCTGAACATTGAGGTAGATGATAAGATAAGAGGGAAATTTCTAGGGTTTGTTTTGTTAAAGTTTAAAAAGTTCATAATATTGAAAACTTGAGTAGTGTTGCGGGGGTAAAACCAACAACACCTTTTCATTCATACCAAGCATCATATATTACAAATCTAACACACCGTTGGTTTGAAGAACCATTCATCGCTCTACGGTACAAGGGGATCATGATACAACTCACACATACGAAAGTGCTTTAAATGAAACTACTCTTCAGGGGGGGGGGAATGCTTCGTCTTCACGGGTAATGTGCTTGGCGGAAAGCGAGGGCGTTGTTCAACTCCTTGCGGGTCTTGTACAACATGTAGTCGAGGTAGGCAACATAGTGGTTCATCTCCGGGTGCGGGGGAATCATTATTGGTCCTCCCATGGGGTCATGTCCGGGGTAGTAAATGAAGCGGGTATTCTCGAGCTTGTTGATATTCTGTCCACACAGACGGGCAATTGCTTCTTGCATAGCTCTGACTAGTCCTTCCTTCCAAGTGCTTCCCGTTACAGAAAACCAGATGGTTTCCCATATTGGGGCTCCAAGCTTTCCTCTCAGATCTGTAGTAACTTCCCACCGAGGTTGTCCTCCTGATGGATTGTTGAGGGGTATTCCGAAGAACTCGGGATACGGGCGTCCTAAATACTCAACCAGTTGTTTCAAATCCTTCTCGAACATGAGGTTTCCTCCATGGCCAAGCTGATAAGACTTGCAGGTGTACTCCATCTGTGAAGAATTATGATGAGTAAGTTAGAGAAGTGTGTCAAAATTTTATGTAGTAGTAGAAGAAGAATAGAGCATAACTTTCTTATTTTGAAGAAGATTTCAAGGATAAGAGTGAGAATAGGTTTTCATAAATAGTCACTTCATTTGTTTTGAAACTAAAGTTTTCAGACGTCCATTCTAACTAGGGTCTCCTAAGGTCAACAATGTCTCTGATACCAACTTGTCAACACCCGGATTTTTAAGTCCAGATGCCTATTATGCCATTCCTCGCAATCCCAGGAATATTGTTTTTGCGAGACATAATAGATTGATATCACAACACATCATTCATTACAATACATAATCGTCTTACAAATAAAGGATCACATGATCCAGTTCCATTACAATCATAGAAGTTCTATTGATCCATTACATAACACATAGCGGAAGCGAAAGTAGCGTAGTAGTAGTCCATCTATTCCACAGGCAACTGTTGACGTCAGGAGTGATCCTAGTTGTCGTAGACGTCCTGCTGTCCTTCTTCCGGGTTCTGGTACTCGTCTTCATAGTCTGGCCATTTGAATAGCCAGGGACACAGCCATGAGTACTTTAAAGTACTCGCAACTAATACTAAGGTAAAATACTATCAACTAGAGTAAGGGGGTTCTAAGCTCTAGATTCATTTGCATAAAGCCAGTTTTATTTCGTAAGCACTTTTAATAATCAAAGCCTCTTCAATTAACTAACTCAAGTGGGAACATTAGTGTCATTCCCACGACTTAGGGGTGATTCAGAGCCAAAGTCACCTTTCAATTCAAATCACAAGTCACCATTCATATTTTTAGAAAAATTCTGATGACGGAACAGTATGGCCTTTCCAACTGTCCATAACCGCGGACGCGGCTATTCGAATAGGTTAAACTCTGCAGAGGTTGTACACTTGTGCCACAACAATTGCAATAGTTCGTCAGGGGTAACTGGCCCTGATTTATCGTACGCAGTACGCGAACTACCAATCCTAACCTTTCATTTACATATTCTAGTATAGGCACCTCTCCCCATGAGCTTGGCCTCCCAGTGAAGACACGCGGTCAGCCTGGGAACTGCACAGGGCTTGGGCCGGACATTGACACGCGTACAGCACGCGACCGTTGGGAACCCCAAGTGGAAGGTGTGATGCGTACAGCAGTAAGTTTCCCTCAGTTAGAAACCAAGGTTTATCGAACCAGTAGGAGTCAAGAAGCACGTTGAAGGTTGATGGCGGCGAGATGTAGTGCGGCGCAACACCAGGGATTCCGGCGCCAACGTGGAACCTGCACAACACAAACCAAGTACTTTGCCCCAACGAAACAGCGAGGTTGTCAATATCACCAGCTTGCTGTAACAAAGGATTAGATGTATAGTGTGGAAGATGATTGTTTGCAGAAAAACAAGAGAACAAGTATTGGCAAGAGATTGTATTTCAGTATAGAGAATTGGACTGGGGTCCACAGTTCACTAGAGCTGTCTCTCCCATAAGATAAACAGCATGTTGGGTGAACAAATTACAGTTGGGCAATTGACAAATAAAGAGGGCATGACCATGCACATACATATTATGATGAGTATAGTGAGATTTAATTGGGCAGTACGACAAAGTACATAGACCGCTATCCAGCATGCATCTATGCCTAAAAAGTCCACCTTCAGGTTATCATCCGAACCCCCTCCAGTATTAAGTTGCTAACAACAGACAATTGCATTAAGTATTGCGCGTAATGTAATCAGTAACTACATCCTCGAACATAGCACCAATGTTTTATCCCTAGTGGCAACAAAGACATCCATAATCTTAGAGGTTTCTCACACTCCCGCATTCACGGAGACATGAACCCACTATCGAGCATAAATACTCCCTCTTGGAGTTACAAGCATCTACTTGGCCAGAGCATCTACTAGTAACGGAGAGCATGCAAGATCATAAACAACACATAGATATAAATTGATAATCAACATAACATGGTATTCTCTATTCATCGGATCCCAACAAACACAACATATAGAATTACAGATAGATGATCTTGATCATGTTCGGCAGCTCACAAGACCCGACAATTAAGCATAATGGGGAGAAGACAACCATATAGCTACTGCTATGGACCCATAGTCTAGGGGTAGACTACTCACACATCACTCCGGAGGCGACCATGGCGGCGTAGAGTCCTCCGGGAGATAATTCCCCTCTCCGGCAGGGTGCCGGAGGCGATCTCCTGAATCCCCCGAGATGGGATTGGCGGCGGCGGCGTCTCTGGAAGGTTTTCCGTATCGTGGCTCTCGGTACTAGGGGTTTCGCGACGAAGGCTATTTGTAGGCGGAAGGGCAGGTCAAGGGGCGTCACGAGGGGCCCACACCACAGGTCGGCGCGGCCAGGGCTTGGGCCGCGCCGCCCTATGGTTTGGCCACCTCGTGGCCCCACTTCGTCTCCTCTTCGGTCTTCTGGAAGCTTCGTGGCAAAATAGGACCCTGGGCGTTGATTTCGTCCAATTCCGAGAATATTTCCTTACTAGGATTTCTGAAACCAAAAACAGCAGAAAACAAAGAATCGGCACTTCGGCATCTTGTTAATAGGTTAGTTCCAGAAAATGCACGAATATGACATAAAGTGTGCATAAAACATGTAGATATCATCAATAATGTGGCATGGAACATAAGAAATTATCGATACGTCAGAGACGTATCAGCATCCCCAAGCTTAGTTCCTGCTCGTCCCGAGCAGGTAAACGATAAACAAAGATAATTTCTGGAGTGACATGCCATCATAACCTTGATCATACTATTGTAAAGCATATGTAGTGAATGCAGCGATCAAAACAATGTCTATGACATGAGTAAACAAGTGAATCATATAGCAAAGACTTTTCATGAATAGTACTTCAAGACAAGCATCAATAAGTCTTGCATAAGAGTTAACTCATAAAGCAATAATTCATAGTAGAAGCATTGAAGCAACACAAAGGAAGATGAAGTTTCAGCGGTTGCTTTCAACTTATAACATGTATATCTCATGGATATTGTCAACATAGAATAATATAATAAGTGCAATATGCAAGTATGTAGGAATCAATGCACAGTTCACACAAGTGTTTGCTTCTTGAGGTGGAGAGAAATAGGTGAACTGACTCAACAATAAAAGTAAAAGAATGGTCCTTCAAAGAGGAAAGCATTGATTGCTATATTTGTGCTAGAGCTTTGATTTTGAAAACAAGAAACAATTTTGTCAACGGTAGTAATAAAGCATATGTATCATGTAAATTATATCTTACAAGTTGCAAGCCTCATGCATATTATACTAATAGTGCCCGCACCTTGTCCTAATTAGCTTGGACTACCGGGATCATCGCAATGCACATGTTTTAACCAAGTGTCACAAAGGGGTACCTCTATGCCGCCTGTACAAAGGTCTAAGGAGAAAGCTCGCATCGGATTTCTCGCTATTGATTATTCTCAACTTAGACATCCATACCGGGACAACATAGACAACAGATAATGGACTCCTCTTTTATGCATAAGCATGTAGCAACAATTAATTTTCTCATATGAGATTGAGGATATATGTCCAAAACTGAAACTTCCACCATGGATCATGGCTTTAGTTAGCGGCCCAATGTTCTTCTCTAACAATATGCATGCTCTAACCATAAGGTGGTAGATCGCTCTTACTTCAGACAAGACGAACATGCATAGCAACTCGCATGATATTCAACAAAGAGTAGTTGATGGCGTCCCCAGTGAACATGGTTATCGCACAACGAGCAACTTAATAAGAGATAAAGTGCATAAGTACATATTCAATACCACAATAGTTTTTAAGCTATTTGTCCCATGAGCTATATATTGTAAGGTGAAGAATGGAAATTTAAAGGTAGCACTCAAGCAATTTACTTTGGAATGGCGGAGAAATACCATGTAGTAGGTAGGTATGGTGGACACAAATGGCATAGTGGTTGGCTCAAGTATTTTGGATGCATGAGAAGTATTCCCTCTCGATACAAGGTTTAGGCTAGCAAGGCTATTTGAAACAAACACAAGGATGAAGCGGTGCAGCAAAAATCACATAAAAGACATATTGAAAACATTATAAGACTCTACACCGTCTTCCTTGTTGTTCAAACTCAATACTAGAAATTATCTAGACCTTAGAGAGACCAAATATGCAAACCAAATCTTAGCATGCTCTATGTATTTCTTCATTAATGGGTGCAAAGCATATGATGCAAGAGCTTAAACATGAGCACAACAATTGCCAAGTATCACATTATCCAAGACATTATAGCAATTACTACATGTATCATTTTCCAATTCCAACCATATAACACTTTAACGAAGAAGAAACTTCGCCATGAATATTATGAGTAGAGCCTAAGGACATACTTGTCCATATGCAACAGCGGAGCGTGTCTCTCTCCCACACAAAGAATGCTAGGATCCATTTTATTCAAACAAAACAAAAACAAAAACAAACCGACGCTCCAAGAAAAGCACATAAGATGTGATGGAATAAAAATATAGTTTCAGGGGAGGAACCTGATAATGTTGTCGATGAAGAAGGGGATGCCTTCGGCATCCCCAAGCTTAGACGCTTGAGTCTTCTTGATATATGCAGGGGTGAACCACTGGGGCATCCCCAAGCTTAGAGCTTTCACTCTCCTTGATCATGTTGTATCATCTCCCTCTCTTGATCCTTGAAAACTTCCTCCACACCAAACTTAGAACAACTCATTAGAGGGTTAGTGCACAATCAAAATATACATGTTCAGAGGTGACATAATCATTCTTAACACTTCTGGACATTGCACAAAGCTACTGAAAGTCAATTGAATCAAAATATCCATCAAACATAACAAAACAGGCAATGCGAAATAAAAGGCAGAATCTGTCAAAACAGAACAGTTCGTATTGACGAATTTTATTGAGGCACCAGACTTGCTCAAATGAAAATGCTCAAATTGAATGAAAGTTGCGTACATATCTGAGGATCACTCACGTAAATTGGCATAATTTTCTGAGTTACCTACAGAGAATTTTGCCCAGATTCGTGACAGCAAAGAAATCTGTTTCTGCGCAGTAATCCAAATCTAGTATGAACTTTACTATCAACGACTTTACTTGGCATAATAAAACACTAAACTAAGATAAGGAGAGGTTGCTACAGTAGTAAACAACTTCCAAGACACAAAATAAAAACAAAGTACTGTAGTAAAAAAACATGGGTTGTCTCCCATAAGCGCTTTTCTTTAACGCCTTTCAGCTAGGCGCAGAAAGTGTGTATCAAGTATTATCAAGAGACGAAGTGTCAACATCATAATTTGTTCTAATAATAGAATCAAAAGGTAACTTCATTCTATTTCTAGGGAAGTGTTCCATACCTTTCTTGAGAGGAAATTGATATTTTATATTACCTTCCTTCATATCAATGATAGCACCAACAGTTCGAAGAAAAGGTCTTCCCAATATGATGGGACAAGATGTATTGCATTCAATATCCAAGACAACAAAATCAACGGGGACAAGGTTATTGTTAACGGTAATGCGAACATTATCAACTTTCCCCAAAGGTTTCTTTGTAGAATGATCAGCAAGATTAACATCCAAATAACAATTTTTCAGCGGTGGCAAGTCAAGTATATTATAGATTTTCTTAGGCATAACGGAAATACTTGCACCAAGATCACATAAAGCATTATAATCAAAATCTTTAACCTTCATCTTAATGATGGGCTCCCAACCATCCTCTAGCTTTCTAGGAATAGAAGCTTCGCGCTCTAATTTCTCTTCTCTAGCTTTTATGAGAGCATTTGTAATATGTTGCGTGAAAGCCAAATTTATAGCACTAGCATTAGGACTTTTAGCAAGTTTTTGCAAGAACTTTATAACTTCAGAGATGTGGCAATCATCAAAATTCAAACCATTATAATCTAAAGCAATGGGATCATCATCCCCAATGTTGGAAAAAATTTCAGCAGCTTTATCGAGGCGCTTTCAGTAGCTTTTAGCAGCTGTGCAGTTTTTCGCGCTTTGCGTTAGAAGTGGAAACATTGCTAACACCAATTATTTTATTATTAATAGTAGGAGGTGCAGCAACTTGTATAGCATTAGCATTACTAGTGGTGGTTATAGTCCAAACTTTAGATATATTATCTTCTTTTTCATTTTCTTCTCTTTCCCACCTAGCACGCAATTCGGCCATCAATCTTATATTCTCATTAATTCTAACTTGGATGGCATTTGCTGTAGTAACAATTTTATTATTAAGATTTTCATTAGGCATAACTTTCGATTTCAAAAGATCAACATCAGCAGCAAGACTATCGACTTTAGAAGCAAGTATATCAATTTTCCCAAGCTTTTCTTCAACGGATTTGTTAAAAGCAGTTTGTGTACTAATAAAATTTTTAAGCATGGCTTCAAGTCCAGGGGGTGTGTTCCTATTATTGTTGTAAGAATTCCCATAAGAATTACCATAGCCGTTGCCATTATTATAAGGATATGGCCTATAGTTGTTACTAGAATTGTTCCGGTAAGCATTGTTGTTGAAATTATTATTTTTAATGAAGTTTACATCAACATGTTCTTCTTGGGCAACCAATGAAGCTAACGGAATATTATTAGGATCAACACTAGGCCTACCATTCACAAGCATAGACATAATAGCATCAATCTTATCACTCAAGGAAGAGGTTTCTTCGACAGAATTTACCTTCTTACCTTGTGGAGCTCTTTCCGTGTGCCATTCAGAGTAGTTGATCATCATATTATCAAGAAACTTTGTTGCTTCACCAAGAGTGATGGACATAAAGGTACCTCCAGCAGCTGAATCCAATAGGTTCCGCGAAGAAAATTCAGTCCTGCATAAAAGGTTTGGATGATCATCCAAGTAGTCAGTCCATGGGTTGGGCAATTTTTAACCAAAGATTTCATTCTCTCCCATGCTTGTGCAACATGCTCAGTATCCAATTGTTTAAAATTCATTATGCTACTCCTCAAAGATATAATTTTAGCAGGGGGATAATATCTACCAATAAAAGCATCATTGCATTTAGTCCATGAATCAATACTATTCTTAGGCAGAGATAGCAACCAATCTTTAGCTCTTCCTCTTAATGAGAAAGGAAACAATTTTAATTTTATAATGTCACCATCTACATCTTTATACTTTTGCATTTCACATAGTTCAACAAAATTATTGAGATGGGCAGCAGCATCATCAGAACTAATACCAGAAAATTGCTCTCGCATAACAAGATTCAGTAAAGCAGGTTTAATTTCAAAGAATTCTGCTGTAGTAGCAGGTGGAGCAATAGGTGTGCATAAGAAATCATTATTATTTGTGGTTGTGAAGTCACACAACTTAGTATTTTCAGGAGTACCCATTTTAGCAACAGTAAATAAAACAAACTAGATAAAGTAAATGCAAGTAACTAATTTTTTTGTGTTTTTGATATAGCAAACAAGATAGCAAATAAAGTAAAACTAGCAACTAATTTTTTTGTATTTTGATTTAGTGCAGCAAACAAAGTAGTAAATAAAACTAAGCAAGACAAAAACAAAGTAAAGAGATTGGGATGTGGAGACTCCCCTTGCAGCGTGTCTTGATCTCCCCGGCAACGGCGCCAGAAATTTAGCTTGACACGCGTACAGCACGCGACCGTTGGGAACCCCAAGTGGAAGGTGTGATGTGTACAGCAGTAAGTTTCCCTCAGTTAGAAACCAAGGTTTATCGAACCAGTAGGAGTCAAGAAGCGCGTTGAAGGTTGATGGCGGCGAGATGTAGTGCGGCGCAACACCAGGGATTCCGGTGCCAACGTGGAACCTGCACAACACAAACCAAGTACTTTGCCCCAACGAAACAGCGATGTTGTCAATCTCACCGGCTTGCTGTAACAAAGGATTAGATGTATAGTGTGGAAGATGATTGTTTGCAGAAAACAGTAGAACAAGTATTGCAGTAGATTGTATTTCAGTATAGAGAATTGGACCGGGGTCCACAGTTCACTAGAGGTGTCTCTCCCATAAGATAAACAAAAGATGTTGGGTGAACAAATTACAGTTGGGCAATTGACAAATAAAGAGAGCATGACCATGCACATACATATTATGATGAGTATAGTGAGATTTAATTGGGCATTACGACAAAGTACATAGACCGCTATCCAGCATGCATCTATGCCTAAAAAGTCCACCTTCAGATTATCATCCGAACCCCCTCCAATATTAAGTTGCTAACAACAGACAATTGCATTAAGTATTGCGCGTAATGTAATCAGTAACTACATCCTCGAACATAGCACCAATGTTTTATCCCTAGTGGCAACAGCACATCCATAATCTTAGAGGTTTCTGTCACTCCCCCAGATTCACGGAGACATGAACCCACTATCGAGCATAAATACTCCCTCTTGGAGTTACAAGCATCTACTTGGCCAGAGCATCTACTAGTAACGGAGAGCATGCAAGATCATAAACAACACATAGATATAAATTGATAATCAACATAACATGGTATTCTCTATTCATCGGATCCCAACAAACACAACATATAGAATTACAGATAGATGATCTTGATCATGTTCGGCAGCTCACAAGACCCGATAATTAAGCATAATGGGGAGAAGACAACCATCTAGCTACTGCTATGGACCCATAGTCCAGGGGTAGACTACTCACACATCACTCCGGAGGCGACCATGGCGGCGTAGAGTCCTCCGGGAGATGATTCCCCTCTCCGGCAGGGTGCCGGAGGCGATCTCCTGAATCCCCGGAGATGGGATTGGTGGCGGCGGCGTCTCTGGAAGGTTTTCCGTATCGTGGCTCTCGGTACTGGGGGTTTCGCGATGAAGGCTATTTGTAGGCGGAAGGGCAGGTCAAGGGGCGTCACGAGGGGCCCACACCACAGGTCGGCGCGGCCAGGGCTTGGGCCGTGCCGCCCTATGGTTTGGCCACCTCGTGGCCCCACTTCATCTCCTCTTCGGTCTTCTGGAAGCTTCGTGGCAAAATAGGACCCTGGGCGTTGATTTCGTCCAATTCCGAGAATATTTCCTTACTAGGATTTCTGAAACCAAAAACAGCAGAAAACAGCAACTGGCACTTCGGCATCTTTTTTTTTTTGACCAACCACTGTGAGGCAAAAGCCCCACAGCAAAACTTTATTCAAAATATAAAAAAGTCTTATGTACAAAAACTAAAAAGAGGAAAAAAGGAAGGAAAAAACCTACCTAGGGAAAAAACCAAGACTCTAAGGCAGAGTCCTAATCCACTCTATCAAAGTGTCCCTATGCTTGACTTTAATTCTATATCTCAATAAGTACATGTCATGTATAAAACCAGCCTTCCACTTTGCAAAAGCAGGCTTCTCACTTCGGAAGATCTTCCCATTTCTGACAATCCAAATGTGCCAACACGCCAACATGATCACTTCCATAAAAAATGGCTCTGCAAACTCCTTCCTAGCATGATCCATAATGAACTGCACATCATCACTGGCTGCCCAATCAATTTGGAGATAGTTCCAGATCCTCACACTGAAATTACACTCAAAAAAGAGATGAATCCTATCCTCATGCACATGCATAGGACATAATTCACAGTGATAGACATCTGTGACATTCCAGTGTCGGCGCTGCAGCAAGTCTCTAGTGTTTAAACGATCCACCAATAAAAGCCAAGCAAAAACCTTAATTTTCATCATACAACAAGACTGCCAAATCCACTTATATACCTTGGGAACCTTAAGATGCTCATGAATATGAGAATAAAATTTAGCTGAAGCATAAGCACCACCCCAACAGTATGTCCACTCATCCTTATCACCAGTGATTGGATTTCTCTCCATCAAACTCTGCAACTCTTGTAGTTCTGTGAAAGTCATTGAGACAAAGGAGTATAGAACAATTCTACAATATTTTACATATCATAAACTTCAGCGGCCATTATTTCCTTATTCACCACAAAAGAGAATAATCTTGGAAATTTGTTTTGAAGAGTAAGAGGGACTCCATCAATTAGCCATTTATCTGACCAAAAAAGAAAAGTATCTCCAGTACCCAGCTTTACCCTTGCCACAGCTCTGAAGTTATCTACCTGTCTGACCACATCCTTCCACCAGAATGATCCACACAAATTCTCAGCATGAGGAATTTTACCATCATAGTGCTTTTCCCATATTAACTTTACCCAAGGCAAATCTCTTTTGTTATAGAATTTATCTAGAAATTTGATAAGCAAAGCTGCATTCTGTTTCTGGAAATTAATAATTCCCAGACCACCTCTTGTCTTTGGCTTACAAATCATTTCCCATGCTGCAAGAGATTGCTTTGGTTCACCTTCTCTATCTCTCCATAGACACTGCCTCAAAATCCTATCCAACCGAACAAGAAGACCCACTGGCAATTGTAAAGAGCACAAGAAATGCAAGGGCATAGAAGCAAGAGCAGAATTAATCAGCTGTAATCTAGCCCCTTGAGAAAGAAAGCTAGAGCTAGCAGATAATTTCCTTTCCAGCCTACACACTAAGGGAGACAACTCAGTAATTGTAGGCTTCACAGTCCCCAATGGCAAACCCAAATAAGTAAAAGGCATCTTCCCAATCTGACAACCAAAAACCTCAGCTAACTGCTCCAATATTTCCTCAGGCACATTTATAGGGACCATTTGGGACTTGTCAAAATTAATTTTCAGACCAGTAGACTGTGAGAATTTATTCAGAACCTCCTTCAAGGCTTGTAATTGGTCTTTATCTGCTGGCAGAATTAAAAGTGTGTCATCAGCATACTGGACTATTGGAAAATCCATATCATTAGTCTCAATAGGTCTACTTAATTTTCCAAGGTGCACTAACTCATTAACTGCTGACTGCAACAAATCTGATCCAAAAAGATAGAACAAAGGAGAAATAGGATCCCCTTGTCTTACTCCTCTTCTACACTCAAACTGCTTGCCTGGGACACCATTTAAGAGTATAGATGAAGTTCCTGTGGATAGAATAGCCTTAGCCCACCCCAGCCACTGGCTATTAAAACCTTTATGTTTCATGACCTGCAGAATTGCCTCATGTTCTATGGTGTCAAAGGCTTTGGCAAAATCCAGTTTCAGTATTATAATAGGTTTTTTGGACACATGGCAGAGATACATGTATTCAAAGGCCCAAGCAAGGCAGTCTTGAATTGTCCTATTCTTCAAGAAACCATACTGATTTTTATGCAAACATTCAAGAATCCTTGATTGCAATCTATTCGCAGCAAGCTTAGTCAAAAACTTAACACACACATTGGTAAGAGAGATTGGTCTAAAATCATTGACTATCAAAGAGACCTGTTTCTTTGGTACCAATGTGATATAAGATCCATTTATATTTTGCAGCCTTATAGTCCCATTATGAAAATCCTCAGCCAACTTATAAAAATCCTTTTTAATAATATGCCAACATTTCTTCAAGAATAGCCCATTGAAACCATCTGGGCCAGGAGCCCTATCAATTGGCATTTCCTTCACCACATCATCCATTTCTTTTTCCAGAAAGGGAGCAGTTAATTCCTGAAGACCATCCACTCTTTTAATCAAGGAGTGTAAATTAAACTGCATGGAAATACCCTCTGATCTCCCCATCCTATTTTTATACTCAGCCCACAACAAAGCTGCCATGGCATGGTGATCAGTTACTTCATTTCCATCTCCATCATGCAGAACTGCAATATTGTTTCTCCTGTACCTTTCAGTAGCCATGGCATGAAAAAATCTTGTATTATCTTCCCCCTGTTTGATCCACCGAATGGTACATCTTTTTTTCCAGTAATTACATTCTGCCAACAGAAGATCCTCCAAATGTAGCTTCACAATCTACCTAAAGTTAAACTCTTCTCTATATAAGGGCCTCTCCTCTTCTAGAGTGTCCAAAATAACAATTACCTTATTACAATTTTGAATCAATCCTTTGAGCCTAGCCAGGCTCAAGTGCCATTTTTTCAATTCATGCCTTAGACCCTTCAATTTGTCTGCAATAACAGCAGAACTGTATGCCTTAGCAGAACCTCTTTCCCAAGATTGTGTGACACACTCCTTGAACCCTGGCAAATCCACCCAATAATTCTCAAACCTGAAGATCTTGGCCTTGGGTATATCAGTGCCAATATGAACTACACAGGGAACATGATCAGATCCTTTCTTGGCCAAAGGCAGAACCACAGTGTTAGGATATACAGAAATCCAGTACTGACTAGTAAAAAACAATCAAGTTGTTCCAATAAAGGCTCTCTTTGCATGTTGGACCAGGTGTATCTTCTTCCTTTCAAAGGCAACTCAAGTAATCCTAGATGTCCAATAATCTCATTAAACAAGAACATATCATTGACATCCCCTCCTGGCTTATTCCTATTATCTTGGGATCTGATGAAATTAAAGTCTCCCAACAGCAACCAATTTGCAGAGCAAGGAATTGACAAATTATACAACCAAGAGACAAATTGATCCCTTTCCACTCCTTGACAAGGGCCATATACACAGACTAATGTCCAGTTCTCATTGTTGTGAGCAGAGACAAATTCTATCCTGATTCCAAAACGATGCACTTCCACCAGGGAACCAGCAAAGACAGATGAATTCCAAATCACCAAAATTCCCCCAGACGCTCCCACTGATGGAGAAAAGGCAAAACTATCAAAACGTTTAGGACAAAAGGTCCTAATTAAGCGCCAATCAAAACTTTCACATTTTGTTTCTTGTAGGCATACTATATGACAACCACTTTCATCAATTTTCGCTCTTAATTCTCTCTGTCTACCTTCAGAATTTAAGCCTCTAACATTCCAGCATAAGACACTCCATTTTCTCTTACTTAATGTATACATAATAAAAACCCCAGGAGAGAATGACAGCATACAGGGAAACATAGTATCCCCCATTCAAGTACCCATTGCATCTGATAGAAAGTGGTCTTAAAATCTTACAGAACACAGCATACCCACACTGTTGAGAGCACCAACCATAGCATAGTACCCACACCACAAAACTCACACAGAACATGCTGTTACATTGGACCACCAGAGAACTCACACTGAACACACTAGTATGCTGGCAAACCATAGCACTCACACAGCAAAAGCACATTCTAACACATAAGACCCAAAAGCCTCCATGCAGAAACTCATCATGCCACCAATTACACATTATCACTCTTGTCTTTAGTGGTCTTCTTAGGAACAGCTTCAAGCTTTTCCTTAGTCAATTTCTCCTCTGGGATGCCCAACTGCCTTCCAATTCTTTGAAGAACATGAATAGGTGTTGCTGGGGTTCTGATAAACCCCTCTTCACTCTCATCAGTAGCACTATTCTGAGGACAGGGAATGGAAGAATACACCTGTTGAGCATCTCCAGAAAATGCATGAATATGACATAAAGTGTGCATAAAACATGTAGATATCATCAATAATGTGGCATGGAACATAAGAAATTATCGATATGTCGGAGACGTATCAGACATTCACCTCATTTCACGTCATTTCACATCACTTCACCAGTAACGGAGGCAGCCTCGCCATAACCCCTATGACGCTTGTTCAGAGGGAACCCATACTAAAATACATAAGTTTCCAGCTAAGCCTTACCCAGATTCAGGTATTGTGGGGGTACTTGAAAAATTGGAATGGTATCGCATCCGAACCCAACCATCAGTTTTGGTAAAATTCACCAAGTCATTCACAAGTCATATTCACCTTCAAAATCTTTCAATAGAATGACTCATCATTCCAAGGTTTTCAAAGTCATTTCAATTCACAAGTTCCCAAATGGAGTAGTCACTTTTAATATTGAGCACTAGCATCTAGTTATGAGAGGTGCTAAGTATCTTGGAGCTTGCTAGGCTAAGTGTGATGTTCTTGTACTACTCTATAACTAAACCAAGTGAATCATAAATCAAAAAGTAACTTTGCTAAATAAAATCAAGTAAAGCTTGTAAAGTAAAAACTTGGGATAGGATCATAAAGTAAAATGTAATGGTGCCTTGCTCTTGTAGAGCTTTGCACTTGGCAAGAATATAACTTGCAACCAAAATAGTTTGCATTAGTCTAGCTTGCATTGGTAATAGCTTGCCTTGATTGGTGATGTGATCAAAGTTTTCTTGCTCTTCCTCTTGGTAGAAGACCTCTTCCTCTTGATAGTCTCCGGTACTAGCGTCTATAAACGAATACGAGGATACAATCACCAAACAACACTTAAGTAGTCTTAATTAGCCTTAATGGCTCACACAATTGATCTAGCATCACTACTTAACATTTATTCACAAATTATACTAGGGTTTCTTTATTTAACATATAGGAAAACAATTTCCTCTCATTGAAAAATTGAAGTTAGGGTTTCTCTTTGGTTTGGGAGAAATAATTTCCTCTCATTGAATTCTTCTTAAGATTTAATCTTCTCAAATAACCAGGGATGATCCCATGTTGACCAAGCTCAACACTTCACATTTATTATTTGAGAAAAGTGATTTAAATGAGATTCATCATCTCATGTGATTTAAATAACCATTGCAAAAATTAAATACTATTTTTATTTAAATTCTACAAGTGAGAAATTATGAACCTAAGCAAAAGAGGTCATCACATTACTTCATAATACTTGAGAAAATAATTTAAATGAGGTGCTACACCTCATAGATTTAAATTCCTAAAATTTGAAATAGTTTAAATGGACTAGTATTGACTACATAGCCAAAATTTTGCTCCTAGGCCATGGTCATGCACAGAACCCATATCATATTTTTACATTGTAAATTAGGGTTTGTTAAATGTGAATTATTTCAAGTGGATTCACTTCAAAATTCAAATTGGTTGATTTTTAATATTTATTTGAATACTGAAAAGTATCTGACTTGTTATTTTTGCTATTCAAAATCTACACAAGATCTAGGGTTGAAACCAGTGGCAAAATATAGATAATTTCATAGGCTTTCCAGAGATAGGTAGTTTGCTAAATTTGGTGCAGTAGTTTGAAAGTTATTCAAATTTAAATGGGGCATCAGTATTTGAAATTTGCTGAAACTAATTATTTGAAATAACTCAAGTGGGCTAGGCGGGAAACTAACTGGGCCGAAAGGGTTTGAACAACGAAACTGGCCCAGTAACGATGCGGGCCTGCTGACAGGGGGTCCCACGCGTCAGTGGCTTTGATTCACCGAATCGGTACCTGGCGATGTTGGCCGTCGGATTAGAGAACGATCGCACGGCTGTGGATCGTCGTCACCGTCGGGGGAGTGGAGCTTGCTGCGTCAGCGAGGTAGGGGGTCGGCGGCGTGACGGAGGTTCCCGCGGGGTTCTGGTGGGTGCGAGGCGGCGTTGTCGACGGCGAGGAAACGTCTGGTAGCGGTGGCGAGGCCTGGGGCGGCGTGAATCGGCGACGGTGATCTGCGGGCTCCGGCGACCGTCGGCTTCAAATTGGAGCAGCTCCGGTGGAATTGGGACAAGGGAGGTGTTCGAGGAGATCAAGGAGGAGGAGGGGAGCAGATTGTGTGAAGGAAGAAGGGGCGGGGAAGCTCTATTTATAGGAGGGTGAGGAGGCCGGCGGGTGTTGTGAAGGGGCAAGCATGGCGATGGCGGTCGGAGGCGTGAAGGGGCAAGCTATGATGCGCGTCGTGTAGGCGACGGCTAGGCGGAGCTAACGCACTTGAAGGGACGGCAGAGGGAGGACGATAGCGTGCTTGCCACGCTCGAGTGTTCTCAGTACGGGCGCGGCAGAACTTCGATCATGTCTTCGTCTACGGCACAGGCGACGGCCAATGGCGGTGTCTGGCGAGGTACTGGAAGGGTGTGGAGTGTGCACGCGCAAGTGGAGGGGAAGGGAAGGACGAGAGGCTCCAGGCGAGTGGCGTACTGGCGCGTCCAGGGTGTCGTCTGGGCGCGCTCACCGCGTGCGCTGGCACGCCGTGGCGAGGTACTGGGCGCGCGCGTTCTGGCCACTAGCTTGCGTCTCCTTGCTTAGGGCTGGTACGAGCGTGCTTAGGGGAGTGCAGAGAGGCTAGTTGACATAGTGAGGGTGACCAGAGGGAGGTGTTGAGGTAGGGTGGCATGGTGATGTCTCCCATGGCCGGCATGGGTGTTGTTGTGATCATGTCTTCCCTTTAATCATCAATGCAAGGCTTTCTTTGGTGCAGAGAGGGTACCAGTAGGTTGATGATCACTATTGGAAAGGGGTTTAGGCTAAGAACCATTGGATATTAGGGTGTGTGTCAAATTCAGATTGATGCCTGCCAAGTGTTCGATGATATGGCCGCATGAAACTTTTTGTGGAATTTTGTAATTCTTTTTGGTGGAGTTCATTTAGATAATTAATGTGAAAGATTGGTGGTGGTGGTATTCAATTTGGTGAAGATTTGCAAGATTTCAAAATTGGTATGATCTTCTCATAATTTCAAAGTCTCCACTTGTCAAAACTATTCTGGTCAACCTGGTCAAAGTTAGCATGGGTGGTCAACATGAAAGTTGCTCACCTTGACATGGTCTTGGATTACATGGCAATAGTTGACCAAGGTTGGTTTGAAGAAAAGTCAAAACCAGGGGGTAAAGTAGGGAACATTTTATAAAAGTCACATTTGACCATTATCACATGTATGTAGGTTTTGAGATTTGCTTTGGTTTGATTCTTGTTTCTTTGATGAAATTGTGTTTGTTTATCATATATAAGAGTTTTACAAACCATAGATCAAGCAATGGTGGCCTTTGGTGAAGATTTGCAAAATTGGCCTTATGTGTATGTGAGTGAAATTAGGATTATCTCACTATTTGATTTCTCTCCATTTGATTTGACTTTTCTTGACTCTAATGTGATTCTTATTAGTTTAGAAACATTTTCAAACCATTGAAACCATTGCAAATGGTCTTGTTCAAAGATTTGCAAAAATGGCCGTAACACATAAGAGGTGATGTGTCAAATTTCATTAAACTTGTAAATTGTTCATCTTGCTTTACTTGGGCATGGGTTAGGGTCCATTTAGTATTAGATTAGGTTTAGAGATGGTTTCACATCATTTGGTCAAGGTTTAAAGTCCTAGGTCAAAGTTTGGTGAAATGGCTATGTGTCACATATGCCTCTATGCATATGTTGCATTTGAGTTTTGATTTGACTTGGCTTGACCCAAATGGTGTTGTTGAGTGTTGAAATGGTATATAGGAGTGATCCCACCATTCACAACAAGTCTTAGGGTCAAGATTCCCAAATTCATAAATTTGCATTTTACTCTCATATGCCTCTATGGCATTTTTAGTTCCTTTTTATTTTTCTTTAGATTCAACTTGGATTTGGTTTGCTAAGCACTAGGTAGGGTGTATGATGGTTTTCCAAATCTCTAAACAAAGTAGAAGAGCTTATGGTAAGGATTTATAAAAATAGTCATAGGCACATATGCCTTTTTCTTATTTAATTTCCTTTTATTTTATTTTAACTAGGATGGTGAAAAGAGGGGTGAGGTTTAGGGTTTCAGATTATTTCAAACTACTATAACAAGCAATCATGGCAATAGCACAAGAATTAAGCAAGATCACTATATATCACACTTAATTTAATAAAAGTTTTTGTTGGTTCCAAAATTTGGAACTAGGGAAATTCATTTGTTTTGTTTTGAATTTTTGGGATGTTACAGAATTAAAGGTCTTCTCCTACTTTGGGTGGGGAAAGAAACCTTTGTTTCACTGCCCATTTGGGGAAAATCGTCATCATCCTTGACACGGAAGGCTCCTTAATGTAGGGAGCACCACCTCCATCACTATCTTCATCGTCTCCAATTATATCACCTCCTCCATCTTCATCGTTGACAGCACCCACCCCCTCCACTACTTGTGTAGAATGGAATCCTGAGTGACGTTCTAGTGTTGTTTGCATTAGCGTGTTATACTTTTAGACTGTATTATTATCATATGCATCTAACTATTATTGTGTAACTATTATTGTGGTTTATCATTGAGAGTAGTTTCTTATGTTCGTGACAACATGGAAGAATAGTCATGATTAGCATATGATTGTACAATAAGATCGTTGTTATGTTTTATTCTTAAGTTGCAATTCTATTATTCATGGTAAATTTTCTTTTTCTGAAACACTCACTACACCACAACACTAGATTCCCGACCGACGTCGGTCGGCAAAAGTCATGTATGGCAACGGAGAGTTGGTCGGAAATAGTTCTAACAGACTATTGGTCGGCAATGATAATATCTATCATCAGACAGTCGGTCGGGAAAGCGATAATAAGTAGCGTCAAATCATTGGTCGGCAATAAGGTGAATCCCATCTTACCATCGCTCGGCGATTAATACCGACCAACTGTCTGTCACTAAGTTGGCCGGCCTGTAGTGCGCGGCAAATCGAAAATACTACCGTGAAAATTTTGGCCCAAATGTTTTTGCTGCCGCCCGCCAAGCCCAAACCGATAGAAACCTTAGAGCATCTCCAGCCGCATCCCCCAAAGCGTCCCCCAAAGGGATTTGGGGCGCGCCGGACAGAAAATGTGTAACATCCCAAAAATTTCAAAATAAAACCAATGAATTTCACTAGTTCCAAATTTTGGAACCAACAAAAACTTTTATTAATTAAGTAGGATACATAGTGATCTTGCTTAATTCTTGTGCTATTGCTATGATTGCTTGTTATTAGTATTTGAAGTGATCAAAAACCCTAAACCTCACCCCTCTTTTCCCCATCCTAGTTAAAATGAAATAAAAGGAAGTTAAATAAGAAAAAGGTATATGTGCCTATGGCTATTTTTATAAATCTTTACCCTATGCTTTTCTACTTTGCTTAGAGGTTTGGAAAACCTTCATACACCTTACCTAAGGCTTATCAAACCAATTTCAAGTGTTTTCCAAAGAAAATAAAAAGAAACTAAAAATGCCATAGAGGCATATGAGAGTAAAATAGCAAATTTGTGAATTTGAGAAGATTGACCCTAGGACTTGTTGTGAATGGTTGGATCACTCCTATAAACCATTTCAACACTCAACACCACCAATTGGGCCAAGCCAAGTCAAATTTAAAATGAAATGCAACATATGCATAGAGGCATATGTGGCACATAGCCATAATACCCAATTTTTGCCCTATGACTTTAAACCTTGACCAAAGGATGGGAAACCATCTCTCAACCTAATATAACCCTAAATTGACCCTAACCCATGTCCAAGTAAAGCAAGGTGAACCCTTTTCAAAAATAATAAAAATTGACACATCACCTCTTATGTGTTATGGCCATTTTTGCAAATCTTTGACCAAGACCTTTTGAAATGGATTCAATGGTTTGAAAATGTCTCTAAACTAATAAGAACCACTTTAGAGTCAACCAAAGTCAAATCAAATAAAGAGAAACCAAATAGTGAGAAAATTCCATATTTCACTCACATACACTTAGCCAAATTTGCAAATCTTCAACCAAGGCCACCAATGCTTGATCTATTGCTTGTAGAATACTTATATATAATAAGCAAACACATTTGCATCAAAGAAACAAGAATCAAATCAAAGGAAAACTCAAAACCATCTCACATGTGATGATGGTCATTTGTGTGATTTTTAACATGATCCCCTCTTTACCCCTCTGGCTTTGACTTTTCTTCAACTAAACTTGGTCAACTATGACCATGTCATCCAAGAACATGTCAAGGTCAACAACTTTCATGTTGACCATCTCTGCTGAAATTGACCAGGTTGACCAGAATAAGATGAACAAGAGAGGACTTTGAATTAAAGAGAAGATGACACACTTTTTGAAACTTTGCAAATCTTCACCAAAATGAACACCACCACCACCATTCCAACCCTTTATCTATATGATTAAGCTCCACCAAAAAGAAATCCAAAATTTGACAAAAATGTTCTTGCGGCCATTGTGTCGAGCACCTTGTGTGCACAAATCTGGAAAAGTGACACATGCTTTTAACCTCTGGGTTTTTGCCTAAATCACTTTCTATCTCTGATCATTGTGCTACTGGTACCCTCTCTGCATCATCCTATGCCCTGCCGCCCTGCAAAAGGTGAAGCCAATGAGCAAAAACTCCACCATGCCGGCCATGATGGACATGCTCATGCTCAACCCTACCCTGGCCCTCTCCTCTCTACATAACCTTGCCAAACTAGCTCCCCTCTCTCTGCTGAACACACTAGACATCGTCCCAGGTCAAATGGAAAATGACAACGCCCTGGACAACTCGTGGTCACCACGACTGGGCACGCCAGAGCGTGCACCAGCACCCCTCTGGACGCGCCAGGGCTCTGCCTCGCCTGGAGCCCCTCGTCCTCCTCTCCCTTTTCTTCTCATGCACGCGCCATCACCACACCACCAGCTAGCTCCTGGACATGCTCACTAGCTCGCGGGAGCCTTGTCGCCGTCGCCATCATCGAGAACCTGCCGCGCCCATACCGCAAGCCCTCAACGACGCCAGCACGCTCCCGTCCATCATTGGCCACGCCAACACGCTCAATAGCTCCGCCTAGCAGTCGCCTACATGCCGCGCATCGTAGCTTGACCCTTCGCGCCGCAGAACGCCGGCGCCATGGACGACCTCCACGGACACCCACCGCACCCAAGCCAGCTATAAATAGGAGCGACCCCTTGATGAATTCTCCACAGCAAAGTTTCTCCCCCCCTCCTCCTTGAGCTCCTCGACCATCTCCCCTCCTCGATTAGCCACTAGCCCACCGCAATTTGACGCTCAGCGCCGCCGGAGTCCGCAGACCATCGCCATCGATCCGCGCCTCCCCCAAGCTCCGCCACTGTACCAGGGACCTCTTCACCCTCGCCAACGACGCCTCGCACCTCGCCCTCGACCGCCGGCGGCCCAGGATGCTCCCCGACCCCCTCCCTCCGTCGCCAGCACGCCCTCCTCTCGCCGGAGAAGAAGACGCCCCTCAACCGCACGATTCAATTCTAATCTAACGGCGCACGTGCCAGGTACCGCTTCGGCGTTTAAATGGTCACTGACTGGTGGAGCCCACGCCGTCAGGCGGCCCGCGTGTGCAAGTCACACTGCTGGGCCGGCCCAGTCCGTTATTTCCTGTGTAGCCCATTTCGCGTTCCCGCCAAGCCCAATAATTCAAAAACCAAATTTCTGTTAATTCAAATTCCCTGCTGATGCTGAATTCAAATTTGAATAGTTCAAATTCTACAAACTCAAATTTAGCAAATCCAAAGGTTCTGAAAAGCTTATGATTTTCCCTAACTAACCCCACTGGATTCAACCCCATATGATGTGTAGTTTTTGAATAGCAAAAATAACAAAACAGATACTTTTCTGCATTCAAATAAATCTTAAAAATCAACCATTATGAATTTTGAAGTGAATCCAATTGCAATAATTCACATTTAACAAACCCTAATTTACTATGTAAAAATATGATATGGGTTCTGTACATGATCATGGGCTAGAATCAAAATATTGGCTATGTAGTCAATACTAGCTCATTTAAACTATTTCAAATTTTAGGAATTTCAACCAATGAGGTGTAGCACCTCATTTAAATCCTTTCTCAAGTGATATGAAGTAATGTGTTGACCTTTAAATGCTTAGGCTCATACTTGCTCACTTGTAGATTTTTAAATCTAAATAGTATTTACAATTGCCATGGTTATTTAAATCACATGAGATGATGAATCTCATTTAAACCACTTTTCTCAAATACTAAGTGAGAAGTGTTGACCTTGGTCAACATGGGATCATCCCTGGTTATTTGAGAATATTAAATCACCTCAATAGTAGTTGTTATTAAATTAGTTACAACTATGTGTTAAAGCATATGAGAGGTATTCCTCTCATTTAAATCTTGTTCTCAAGTAATTCAACATGAGGTAGTGACCATGGTCTATATAATCTCATATTGAATTATTTGGTGGCCTTAAATCACTACCATGTTAGTATTAAATTGCATGAGGTATGGAACCTCATTTAAATCATTTTCCTCAAATGATAAGTATGAAGAGGTTGATTTTGGTCAACCTAGGTCATATATTATTCATAAGAGAAATTAAATCTTAAGAAGAATTCAATGAGAGGAAATTATTTCTCCAAACCAAAGATAAACCCTACTTCCAATTTTCAATGAGAGGAAACTATCTTCCTAATGTTAAATAAAGAAACCCTAGTATAATTTGTGAATAAATGTAAGTAGTGATGCTAGATCAATGGTGTGAGCCATTAAGGCTAAATAAGACTACTTAAGTGTTGTTTGGTGATTGTATCCTCGTATTCGTTTATAGACGCTAGTACCGGAGACTATCAAGAGGAAGAGGTCTTCTACCAAGAGGAAGAGCAAGAAAACTTTGATCACATCACCAATCAAGGCAAGCTAACACTCTTGCAAGGTTCCCTTGTGCAAAGCTCTACAAGAGCAAGGCACCATTACATTTTACTTTATGAACCTATCCCAAGTTTTTGCTTTACAAGCTTTACTTGAATTTATTTATCAAAGTTACTTTTTGATTTATGATTTACTTGGTTGGATTATAGAGTAGTACAAGAGAATCACACTTAGCCTAGAAAGCTCCAAGATACTTAGCACCCCTCATAACTAGTGGCTAGTGCTCAATATTAAAAGTGACTACTCTGGTTGGGAACTTGTGAATGGAAACGACTTTGAAAACCTTGGAATGATGAGTCATTCTATTGAGAGATTTTGAAGGTGAATATGACTGGTGAATGACTTGGTGAATTTTACTAAAACACTGATGGTTGGGTTCGGATGCGATACCATTCCAATTTTACAAGTACCCCCACAATACCTGAATCTGGGTAAGGCTTAGCTGGAAACTTATGTATTTTAGTATGGGTTCCCTCTGAACAAGCGTCATAGGGGTTATGCTTGAGGCTGCCTCCGTACTGGTGAAGTGATGTGTAATGACGTGAAATGAGGTGAATGTCCGGCCCAAGCCCTGTGCAGTTCCCGGGTTGACTGCGGTTTTCACCGGGAGGCCAAGCTCATGGGGAGAGGTGCCTATACTAGAATATGTAAATGAAAGGTTAGGATTGGTAGTTCGCGTACTGAGTACGATAAATCAGGGCCAGTTACCCCTGACGAACTATTGCAATTGTTGTGGCACAAGTGTACAACCTCTGCAGAGTAAAACCTATTCGAATAGCCGCGTCCGCGGTTATGGACAGTTGGAAAGGCCATACTGTTCCGTCATCAGAACTTTTCTAAAATATAAATGGTGACTTGTGAATTGAATTGAAAGGTGACTTTGACTTTGAATCACAACTGAGTTGTGGGAATGACACTAATGTTCCCATTGGAGTTAGTTGAGCAAATGAAGGTTTTTGATTATTAAAAGTGCTTATGAAATAAAACTGGCTTTATGCAAATGAAACTAGAGCTTAGAACCCCCTTACTATAGTTGATAGTATTTACTTTAGTATTAGTTTGCGAGTACTTTAAAGTACTCATGGCTGTGTCCCTGGCTATTCAAATGGCCAGACTATGAAGACGAGTACCAGAACCCGGAAGAAGGACAGCAGGACGTCTACGACAACTAGGATCACTCCTGACGTCAACAGTTGCCTGTGGAATAGATGGACTACTACTACGCTACTTTCGCTTCCGCTATGTGTTATGTAATGAATAAATAGAACTTCTATTATTGTAATGAGACTGGATCATGTGATCCTTTATTTGTAAGACGATTATGGTATGTAATGAATGATGTGTTGTGATATCAATCTATTATGTCTCGCAAAAACAATATTCCTGGGATTGCGATGAATGGCATAATAGGCATCTGGACTTAAAAATCCGGGTGTTGACAAGCTGGTATCAGAGCCATTGTTGACCTTAGGAGACCCTAGTTAGAATGGACGCCTGCAAAACTTAGTTTCAAAACCAAAGAATTGAATATTTGTGAAAAACTTATTCTCACTCTTATCCTTGAGATCTTCTTCAAAATAAGAAAGTTATGCTCTATTTCCTCTTATACTACTACATAAAATTTTGACACACTTCTCTAACTTACTTATCCTAATTACTTACAGATGAAGTACCAATGGGAGTCCTATCAGCTTGGTCCCGGAGGTGACCTAGGGTTCGAAAAGGAGTTGAAGCAACTAGTGGAATATCTGGGACACCCGTATCCCGAGTTCTTCGGAATACCCCTCAACAACCACTCCGGAGAACTACCTCGGTGGGACGTTTCTACTGATCTACGAAGGAAGCTTGATGCCCCGGTATGGGAAACCATCTGGTTTTCGGTAACGGGAAACACTTGGAAGGAAGGACTAGTCAAAGCTATGCAAGAAGCAATTTCCCGTCTGTGTGGACAAAATGAGGACAAGATCAAGAACACTCGTTTCATCTACTACCCAAGACATGACTCCATGGGAAGACCGATGACCATGCCCCCACCACAACCAAAGATGAACCCCTATGAAGCACCTCAGGACTTCAGGCAGTACAAAACCCGCAGGGATTTGAACCATGCCCTCGCCTCTCGCCAAGCATCTCACCCGTGAAGACGAGGAATCCACCCTGAAGAGTGGTATCACCCCAACACTATAGTAGGTGTGAGTTGTATCAGGATTCCCCTTGTATCGTAGAGCGATGAATGGTTCTTCAAACCAACGGTGTGTTAGCTTTGTAATATATGATGCTTGGTATGAATGAAAAAGTGTTGTTGGTTTTTACCCCCGCAACACTACTCAAAATTTCAATTTGTGAATCTTTTTAAACTTAACAAAACAAACCATAGAAATTTCCCTCTTATCTTATCATCTACATCAATATTCAGATGGCCCCACCAACCCGCAACGCCACCCAAGATGCCATGATGCAACTGCTACAGACGATGATGGCAGACCGAGAAGTCGAGAGAGCGGAACGTCAAGCCAACATTACCGCACTGCAACAGATAGCTCAGAACAATCAAGGCCACGGAAACCACGATCACCCTGGATCGAAGCTGAAGAACTTTCAGCACACCAACCCTCCGGTATTCAACAAGACTGAAGAGCCCCTTGATGCTGATGACTGGCTCCAGACCATGGAGAACAACCTTGAAGTTGCGGGAGTTGAAGCCGCAGAAAAAGTACTGTTTGCCACCCACTACCTGTCAGGACCTGCCAGAGCCTGGTGGACAAGTGCCCGTGCAATGAATGCGGGACAGATGATGACATGGGAAGACTTCAAGCTGAAGTTTAGCAAATACCATGTGCCCCAAGGACTGATCAAGAAAATGAGAGACGAGTTCCGTGAACTCAAGCAAGGAAGAATGTCCGTGGTGGAATACCGCGACAGGTTTCTCACTCTGTCAAGGTACGCCCCGGATGAGACCGACACCAATGAGAAGAGGAAGGAGAGATTTCTGAATGGACTGCATGACGAGATGCAAACTGTGTTAGTGAACATTCCGTTCGCTGACCTCGAAGCCCTAGTAGACTCAGCCATACAGATGGAAGGAAAGCTGCATCAGGCCAATGAGAACCGCAAACGCAGAATGATGAACCAGAATGGACCCCACCATACCCAGAAGTACCGCAACAACTCCTCTGGAGGATTCAACCCAAGATACAACAAGCCCCCGGCTCAGAATTATCGCCCCAACTACACCAACAACAACGGAGGACCCCCGAAGCCCGGAAGCAACAACAACAACAACAACCACAACAACAACAACAACCACCCCAACAACAGCAACAACACTGGAAACAACAACAACACCAATACTGCCCCAAGGACTGGAAGCAATGCTACCCCCGTAATTCCCAAAGACAAGTCCACCGTCAACTGCTACGAATGTGGAGTTGTGGGTCACTTCTCCAATGAGTGCCCCAAAAAGCTTGCCAGGATTACCGCCAATACCGCAGCACCTGCTCAGCAACATCGCCGCTTTGCCGGAAGAAGAAACCAGAACAACAACAACGGCCGTCTCTACCACATGACTGCCACTGAAGCTCAGGAAGCACCCCAGACCATGCCAAGTATGTCTTCCTGTTAATAAAATGCTCAATCTCTCTTAGGAACCTAACTTTTCTTAAAATCTCGGGACGAGATTTGTTTAAGGGGGAAGGGTTTGTAACATCCCAAAAATTTCAAAATAAAACCAATGAATTTCACTAGTTCCAAATTTTGGAACCAACAAAAACTTTTATTAATTAAGTAGGATACATAGTGATCTTGCTTAATTCTTGTGCTATTGCTATGATTGCTTGTTATTAGTATTTGAAGTGATCAAAAACCCTAAACCTCACCCCTCTTTTCCCCATCCTAGTTAAAATGAAATAAAAGGAAGTTAAATAAGAAAAAGGTATATGTGCCTATGGCTATTTTTATAAATCTTTACCCTATGCTTTTCTACTTTGCTTAGAGGTTTGGAAAACCTTCATACACCTTACCTAAGGCTTATCAAACCAATTCCAAGTGTTTTCCAAAGAAAATAAAAAGAAACTAAAAATGCCATAGAGGCATATGAGAGTAAAATAGCAAATTTGTGAATTTGAGAAGATTGACCCTAGGACTTGTTGTGAATGGTTGGATCACTCCTATAAACCATTTCAACACTCAACACCACCAATTGGGCCAAGCCAAGTCAAATTTAAAATGAAATGCAACATATGCATAGAGGCATATGTGGCACAGAGCCATAATACCCAATTTTTGCCCTATGACTTTAAACCTTGACCAAAGGATGGGAAACCATCTCTCAACCTAATATAACCCTAAATTGACCCTAACCCATGTCCAAGTAAAGCAAGGTGAACCCTTTTCAAAAATAATAAAAATTGACACATCACCTCTTATGTGTTATGGCCATTTTTGCAAATCTTTGACCAAGACCTTTTGAAATGGATTCAATGGTTTGAAAATGTCTCTAAACTAATAAGAACCACTTTAGAGTCAACCAAAGTCAAATCAAATAAAGAGAAACCAAATAGTGAGAAAATTCCATATTTCACTCACATACACTTAGCCAAATTTGCAAATCTTCAACCAAGGCCACCAATGCTTGATCTATTGCTTGTAGAATACTTATATATAATAAGCAAACACATTTGCATCAAAGAAACAAGAATCAAATCAAAGGAAAACTCAAAACCATCTCACATGTGATGATGGTCATTTGTGTGATTTTTAACATGATCCCCTCTTTACCCCTCTGGCTTTGACTTTTCTTCAACTAAACTTGGTCAACTATGACCATGTCATCCAAGAACATGTCAAGGTCAACAACTTTCATGTTGACCATCTCTGCTGAAATTGACCAGGTTGACCAGAATAAGATGAACAAGAGAGGACTTTGAATTAAAGAGAAGATGACACACTTTTTGAAACTTTGCAAATCTTCACCAAAATGAACACCACCACCACCATTCCAACCCTTTATCTATATGATTAAGCTCCACCAAAAAGAAATCCAAAATTTGACAAAAATGTTCTTGCGGCCATTGTGTCGAGCACCTTGTGTGCACAAATCTGGAAAAGTGACACATGCTTTTAACCTCTGGGTTTTTGCCTAAATCACTTTCTATCTCTGATCATTGTGCTACTGGTACCCTCTCTGCATCATCCTATGCCCTGCAGCCCTGCAAAAGGTGAAGCCAATGAGCAAAAACTCCACCATGCCGGCCATGATGGACATGCTCATGCTCAACCCTACCCTGGCCCTCTCCTCTCTACATAACCTTGCCAAACTAGCTCCCCTCTCTCTGCTGAACACACTAGACATCGTCCCAGGTCAAATGGAAAATGACAACGCCCTGGACAACTCGTGGTCACCACGACTGGGCACGCCAGAGCGTGCACCAGCACCCTACGGACGCGCCAGGGCTCTGCCTCGCCTGGAGCCCCTCGTCCTCCTCTCCCTTTTCTTCTCATGCACGCGCCATCACCACACCACCAGCTAGCTCCTGGACATGCTCACTAGCTCGCGGGAGCCTTGTCGCCGTCGCCATCATCGAGAACCTGCCGCGCCCATACCGCAAGCCCTCAACGACGCCAGCACGCTCCCGTCCATCATTGGCCACGCCAACACGCTCAATAGCTCCGCCTAGCAGTCGCCTACATGCCGCGCATCGTAGCTTGACCCTTCGCGCCGTAGAACACCGGCGCCATGGACGACCTCCACGGACACCCACCGCACCCAAGCCAGCTATAAATACGAGCGACCCCTTGATGAATTCTCCACAGCAAAGTTTCTTCCCTCCTCCTCCTTGAGCTCCTCGACCATCTCCCCTCCTCGATTAGCCACTAGCCCATCGCAATTTGACGCTCAGCGCCGCCGGAGTCCGCAGACCATCGCCATCGATCCGCGCCTCCCCCAAGCTCCGCCACTGTACCAGGGACCTCTTCACCCTCGCCAACGACGCCTCGCACCTCGCCCTCGACCGCCGGCGGCCCAGGATGCTCCCCGACCCCCTCCCTCCGTCGCCAGCATGCCCTCCTCTCGCCGGAGAAGAAGACGCCCCTCAACCGCACGATTCAATTCTAATCTAACGGCGCACGTGCCAGGTACCGCTTCGGCGTTTAAATGGTCACTGACTGGTGGAGCCCACGCCGTCAGGCGGCCCGCGTGTGCAAGTCACACTGCTGGGCCGGCCCAGTCCGTTATTTCCTGTGTAGCCCATTTCGCGTTCCCGCCAAGCCCAATAATTCAAAAACCAAATTTCTGTTAATTCAAATTCTCACGATGCTGAATTCAAATTTGAATAGTTCAAATTCTACAAACTCAAATTTAGCAAATCCAAAGGTTCTGAAAAGCTTATGATTTGCCCTAACTAACCCCACTGGATTCAACCCCATATGATGTGTAGTTTTTGAATAGCAAAAATAACAAAACAGATACTTTTCTGCATTCAAATAAATCTTAAAAATCAACCATTATGAATTTTGAAGTGAATCCAATTGCAATAATTCACATTTAACAAACCCTAATTTACTATGTAAAAATATGATATGGGTTCTGTACATGATCATGGGCTAGAATCAAAATATTGGCTATGTAGTCAATACTAGCTCATTTAAACTATTTCAAATTTTAGGAATTTCAACCAATGAGGTGTAGCACCTCATTTAAATCCTTTCTCAAGTGATATGAAGTAATGTGTTGACCTTTAAATGCTTAGGCTCATACTTGCTCACTTGTAGATTTTTAAATCTAAATAGTATTTACAATTGCCATGGTTATTTAAATCACATGAGATGATGAATCTCATTTAAACCACTTTTCTCAAATACTAAGTGAGAAGTGTTGACCTTGGTCAACATGGGATCATCCCTGGTTATTTGAGAATATTAAATCACCTCAATAGTAGTTGTTATTAAATTAGTTACAACTATGTGTTAAAGCATATGAGAGGTATTCCTCTCATTTAAATCTTGTTCTCAAGTAATTCAACATGAGGTAGTGACCATGGTCTATATAATCTCATATTGAATTATTTGGTGGCCTTAAATCACTACCATGTTAGTATTAAATTGCATGAGGTATGGAACCTCATTTAAATCATTTTCCTCAAATGATAAGTATGAAGAGGTTGATTTTGGTCAACCTAGGTCATATATTATTCATAAGAGAAATTAAATCTTAAGAAGAATTCAATGAGAGGAAATTATTTCTCCAAACCAAAGATAAACCCTACTTCCAATTTTCAATGAGAGGAAACTATCTTCCTAATGTTAAATAAAGAAACCCTAGTATAATTTGTGAATAAATGTAAGTAGTGATGCTAGATCAATGGTGTGAGCCATTAAGGCTAAATAAGACTACTTAAGTGTTGTTTGGTGATTGTATCCTCGTATTCGTTTATAGACGCTAGTACCGGAGACTATCAAGAGGAAGAGGTCTTCTACCAAGAGGAAGAGCAAGAAAACTTTGATCACATCACCAATCAAGGCAAGCTAACACTCTTGCAAGGTTCCCTTGTGCAAAGCTCTACAAGAGCAAGGCACCATTACATTTTACTTTATGAACCTATCCCAAGTTTTTGCTTTACAAGCTTTACTTGAATTTATTTATCAAAGTTACTTTTTGATTTATGATTTACTTGGTTGGATTATAGAGTAGTACAAGAGAATCACACTTAGCCTAGAAAGCTCCAAGATACTTAGCACCCCTCATAACTAGTGGCTAGTGCTCAATATTAAAAGTGACTACTCTGGTTGGGAACTTGTGAATGGAAACGACTTTGAAAACCTTGGAATGATGAGTCATTCTATCGAGAGATTTTGAAGGTGAATATGACTGGTGAATGACTTGGTGAATTTTACTAAAACACTGATGGTTGGGTTCGGATGCGATACCATTCCAATTTTACAAGTACCCCCACAATACCTGAATCTGGGTAAGGCTTAGCTGGAAACTTATGTATTTTAGTATGGGTTCCCTCTGAACAAGCGTCATAGGGGTTATGCTTGAGGCTGCCTCCGTCTCGGTGAAGTGATGTGTAATGACGTGAAATGAGGTGAATGTCCGGCCCAAGCCCCGTGCGATTCCGGGTTGATCTGCGGTTTTCACCGGAGAGGCCAAGCTCATGGGGAGAGGTGCCTATACTAGAATATGTAAATGAAAGGTTAGGATTGGTAGTTCGCGCATCGAGTACGATAAATCAGGGCCGATTACCTCGACGAACTATTGCAATTGTTGTGGCACAAGTGTACAACCTCTGCAGTAAAACCTATTCGAATAGCCGCGTCCGCGGTTATGGACAGTTGGAAAGGCCATACTGTTCCGTCATCAGAACTTTTCTAAAATATAAATGGTGACTTGTGAATTGAATTGAAAGGTGACTTTGACTTTGAATCACAACTGAGTTGTGGGAATGACACTAATGTTCCCACTGGAGTTAGTTGAGCAAATGAAGGTTTTTGATTATTAAAAGTGCTTATGAAATAAAACTGGCTTTATGCAAATGAAACTAGAGCTTAGAACCCCCTTACTATAGTTGATAGTATTTACCTTAGTATTAGTTTGCGAGTACTTTAAAGTACTCATGGCTGTGTCCCTGGCTATTCAAATGGCCAGACTATGAAGAC
The DNA here is from genome assembly GCF_019359855.2 of Lolium perenne. Classification (NCBI taxonomy): domain Eukaryota; kingdom Viridiplantae; phylum Streptophyta; class Magnoliopsida; order Poales; family Poaceae; genus Lolium; species Lolium perenne. The sequence goes on from NC_067247.2 coordinate 335,497,034, forward strand.
GAGTACGAACCGGAAGAAGGACAGCAGGACGTCTACGACAACTAGGATCACTCCTGACGTCAACAGTTGCCTGTGGAATAGATGGACTACTACTACGCTACTTTCGCTTCCGCTATGTGTTATGTAATGAATAAATAGAACTTCTATTATTGTAATGAGACTGGATCATGTGATCCTTTATTTGTAAGACGATTATGGTATGTAATGAATGATGTGTTGTGATATCAATCTATTATGTCTCGCAAAAACAATATTCCTGGGATTGCGATGAATGGCATAATAGGCATCTGGACTTAAAAATCCGGGTGTTGACAAAATGCGTTCCAGCCGCGTCCCCCAAAGCGTCCCCCAAAGGGATTTGGGGCGCGCCGGACAGAAAATGCGTTCCAGCCGCGTCCCCCAACGTCCTTTTTTGTCCGGCTCGCCCCCATTCGGTGTCCGGCGCCCCGAGCCCGTCCCCGTCCCACAGGGGACGCACCGGGGACGCCGGACACAACGAAAAGCGAGACGGGGAGTGGCGGGGCCGACGCGTCAGCGACACAATAAATTTTTAACCTAACCGTCGCCTACCTCGCGACGAAAGTTATTGGCGGTGCGCAGTTCCCGTGCACGGAGGTTTCTGCCTGTTCGCCTCATCGGTAGAACCAACAAGGGCACCATCCTCCCGCTGGATTTTCCAGTTTAGGTGACTGGGTGTGCCCTCGAGTGTTCTTTCTTAGCAGCGAACACAGGAAACCTTCGATGCACGGCCTAGTTAGGTTTAGTTTCTTTGCAAAATTTTATATTTGTGTCCACGACGGTTCAAACTATGTATTAGTTTGTGGAAAACCACGTTCCCAATTATGTTTTTGTGTAAACCACGTTCCAAATTATGTATTAGTTTGTGGAAATTGAAATAAAAAAGCAAAAAAAAAGTAATTTAAATGTTTGGGGGTGGCGTTTGGGGGACGCAGTTGGGGAGCGACGTCCCCCAAGGCGTCACGAACAAAACACGTCCCCAAACGCTCAATCCCGCTCGGTTTGGGGGACGGTCTGGGGACGCGGCTGGAGATGCTCTTATCCCTCTCTCTCGCCCCGACCACACACTACCAGAAACCTAGTTCGCTGGATCCGCCGCCGGACGCAACCTACCACCCCTAGCCGTCGTGCTCCAGGCTGCCGGACGACGCCCTCCCGCCAGACCACGAAACTCTCCTCTCACGCAACCAACGAGCGGCCTCTCCTCGTTCCCAAATCAGCCGTCTCCCCTCGTTCCCACCTACTCAGATTCGTCGCCCATCTTCCTACTCATATTCGCCCAGGTGGGCGAGACTGTGGCAACGGAGGAGGACGCCGCCGTACGAATCGACGACGAGGCCAAACTCTAGGTCTGGAACACGTGCGAGTTCACAGCTCAGTAAGTCCCAGATGCGAGCCAACCAAGGGACGCACACAGGTCTGGTCCAAGCTTCGGCGACCGCCGCAGCCTCCGGCATTTTCCTGCTACGTGCGGCGGCACCGACCTGACTTCGATATGTTGACCTCACAAGGCGCCGAGGTGAGGCAAGCTGAGGCGACAAGGGAGAGATCCGGCGCGGAGTTCTAAGTTCTGCCTACATCTCCGCCAGACCTCGTCCGCCTTCAGGTGAGGATCCCCCGCGTTTCCCATCAGTTCTGGTTCCTGGTTTGGGCGCGCCGTGGATCTGCCAAGAGCTGGCATCTCGTTTCTTGATTTGCATCCCGTGTGTGCTAGCAACACGCACGTCAGTAGAGAATGTTATCGCATAAGTTAAGATTAATTTTGGGTGTCTATTTCCGTGTGTGCTACTCCAAATACGTTTCAGTGTACTAGGTTTGTTGTAAAGATTGACTCGTCATGTGAACAGTTAGCTACTACTGCGAGCTGCTCTAGATGCTTGAAAACAGCGTTGCCCATGCCCTCTCAATTGCAGATTTAAGGTTAAATGTTTTTTTGCAAATGCTCCATGCAATTTTATATGAACCTGGCAAATCAAGTTCTGCTGATTGCAGTTTCATTCCGATTGGGAAATATTACATGCATGTATATAATCAGAGCTGCTGAGTGATGGAAATATTAAAAGTCATTTCCGTTCTTTCAGTTCTTTGTAACATTTGATGTCCGCCGAGCATATCTTTTCATTCTGATTTTCCTACTTCCAGGGCTGAAATGTTTAAAGCATCTGTTGCAGGTTATTGCTATAAAGCAGCTCAATAGGGATGGTAATCAAGGAAACAGAGAATTTTTGGTGGTGGTTCTGATGGTCAGTTTACTGCACCATCAAAATCTTGTCAATATTGGTTCCATTGCTCACGGTTTACTCCAACATGAACATTTCTTTTGGAATAATTGATCTTGGGAATTTCCTAATTGATCTTGGGAATTTCCCAAATGCTGTACTGAAGCTTGCAATATCCATGTTGGTTAAGTTTTTGTTTCATTTCTCTGTCAGTTATGTTCTTCTTTAATGGGTTTAGATTGCCTACTCCTGACAAGGGTTACATCCTCTCAGTTAACATTCGTTGAATACATCGTCTTCCCACGAGGAGTATATAATCATCAGTACACGATATGCATATAAGAAAATCAAGAAGTGTCATTAAGAAATAAGAATTACTCCTTGCTTCATTATTAGAGAAACTGGTACTTCTAATATTGGGAAACAGTCTACATCTATGATCTATCAGAAAATTGTCTCATGTAATCAAAAATGCTGTTATTGAACCATCTTGTGTGGCTTGTATGCAGTTTTCTCATTACAAATGCTCCCTTTCCAGCTCCATGTTTACTTGTTAATACTACTGGTTTGCATACGTGTATGCTTTACAGTTGCATGCTGATTTTATTGGTGAGGTGGCTGTCTTACGCTGGATCTGAAACATCGAAAATTTCAGGAAAAGGCACTGGAGCAGCTTAAAATTATTGATGGAAAGGGCACTGGTTTGTTCAACCGAACACATCTGTCAGGTAATTTTATTTAGTCCATCCTTGTGTTATGACGATACTGCTAAAATTCCTACACATGAACTTGCTGCATTTTATTCGAACTTCCAGTGACTTGTTTAATTCCTCACGTTGACTGTCAATTATATACTCCATTGGTTATTGCAGTGTTTATTCTTTGTCCCACTCAATTTAGCAAGACATCTTAGCCTCTGTATCTGAGTACTATTTCATCCTATGTCAATATGCTGTACTGCATCTGAGTTTGTCTCCCTTTTCTGAATTGTGGCTGCCAATTTTCGAGTTTTTGTATCAGACTTCGTGTTCATCTACTCTGCATCTTGCTCATATATGAGAACTTGTTCATCCATGTCTTCATCTTTTTCATACACGTCTTCACCTTGTTCATCTGCGGATGGAGTACAATTGAGACCCGGAAGTATGGTACTGATGTGGGTCACCAATTGTTGCAGGGCCTGAGGAGAAGAGCACAATCACGGAGATAGGGGCGTAGGTGCCTTGCCGGTGTACTTGACCGGGAGCTGACAGCCGAGTACGAAATCGCCGCCCCCAGCAGAAGAGATGGTCGGGTGCCCTCAGCTGACGGGATCGCCGCCCGCCCCCTAGCAGAAGAGAAGGGCGCCAATGTGGGGAAGAACGGTAGAAGTTGAAATTCAAACAGAACGATAGAAGTTGAAATCCGAAATTCAAACATAACAATACACACGTACTTTCGCTGTATTTCAGGGTTGTTGGAATTTTCTCCAACGTCTTATACAGTGTAATGGAGCGAGTATGTGTGAGACTAATGCACCATTATCGCCTGTGTTTTATGTTCATTCTCTTCTGCTGTCATGGTGCATATTCTGGTGTCATATTGCTCTTCTTTTGTGATATGTATGTATACTTGCCTCAAATCATATGAAATTTAAAATTCAAAAACCTAAAATGCTTAATTATTGGTCGGCAATACTAATCCCCGACCAACTGTTAGTAGGAATTCTCAGCGTCATGGGCCAATGGAAATGTTGGTCGGGAAAGAATGGATGATCGGCAAAGAAAATGTTGGTTGGCAAAGCTCTAGGTGCGGCGTCGAACCGTCGGTCGGTAAACCAAAGTCGGTCGGGAAAAACCTTTGCCGACCGGACTTACGGTGACCGACAGTGTCGGTTGGCAATACTAATCCCCGACCGACTTTCTGTTGGTGAAGGCCGTTTTCCCGACCAACTTGTCAGTTGGGGTTCTTATGCTGTGGTGTAGTGACTATAGATGCATACACTCATAAATACATACATAAATTCACCCCTATAAACGTAGCGCACACACTCTACCATGAGTACCTCCAAGAGACAGAGTCCGGGAATTACATGAACCTCAAGAGACTTTGTGTTATCATTATGATTTTACCTTATTATCTCGTTTTTAGTTCCTGGATAAGGGGAGCTATATAATCATAAGAGATGTATGTCGGCATGGATATGCCTGCACATAAAAAACGTAACATGTGTCTTAATTTTATGGTTATGGTCTTATGGAATTGTAGGACTAGAAAAATAATACATGCCATGCTCGGGAAGACTTTTGTCTCAATAAAGTACAATCTTTGGCTTGTTCTCTAGAGGATTGGGCTATCTTTGAACCATGTTTATTTTTGTTTTTATTTACTTATTTATTTTGCAGCTATCTCACAAATCAAATACCACTTATTTCATGTCGGTAAGTTTTTTTTGTCTAAAATAAAATGATAGTAGGACTACTGGATGAAGACTAGCAAGCTAGCTACCTGCTTCTGCTTGTAAAATGTCAAATTCGCAACCAGGCATAATCAGGACAGGGAGCCAACTACTCATGGCTAGAATACAAGAAAATGAGAAAATATTGACCAGAAAAAAAAAAGCAATTAGGCTTCAGCTAATAAGCTTCCACACGGTCCCATCAAGGATTCCAGATGACATGTGACGCAGCTAGCATTGCCATCCATCCACTAGTCTAGTACTGACCTAGCAGCAGCAGCATCATCAGAGAGATGTTTCTTCTTCCCCTCGTCGCCTCCACCTCAATCTCCCGCTCCGGCTGCTTCAGCTTCTTCCCAGATGCAGATGGTATTCCACGCAGTAGGAACAGCACTAGTCTCTCCTCCAGCTCCAGGGTAGGTAATGATTATTTTTCTTATCCTTTTAGGAATTTTCGTCCTCTCTTCCTACTCCAACTGAATCTATCTAAAGATGCAATAATTTGTGGCGGTGCTTGCTCTTAGGGAAGGCAAAGGAGGTTGGAACTGAGACTTCAACCATCGTCGACTAGTCCTCCTGTTGGTCATCGCCATGGGCAGCAGCAGCATCAGCATCATGGAAGCATGGGAGCTGCGCGAGCCGGCAATGGCAGCGACGGCATTGCAACCAACCTTCCTGAAGCTGACGACTACTGCTTAACAGCGAGAGACATAGTGCGTGCCACCTACGGACCTACCACTCCCCTTCATGGATCATCTTTTACCATGAAAATGGAAGGAATTAAGATGTAAATGCATGCTCCTCTGCTCTACTAACATTACTGCTCGTTGCAACTCATGCAGAGGTGTGTGGTGCTGGACATCGAGGGCACCACCACCCCCATCCCCTTCGTCGCCGACGTCCTCTTCCCCTACGCCCGCTCCAATGTCCGTGCCTACCTTGTTGACACTTACCGCACCCGCCAGACCATGGACGACATTGCCTTCCTCCGCGCCCAGATCGACAAGGACTTAGCCGATGGAGTTCCAAGCGCCGTGCTAGTTCCACCGCCATCAGCACCCAAGGAAGAGGTCATCGATGCCCTAGTGGCCAACGTGGAGGCCATGATCGACGCGGACCGCAAGCTCCCGGCACTCAAGCAGCTCCAGGGCCGGATATGGCGACTCGGCTTCGACGGCGGCGAGATCCAGGGCGTCGTCTATGACGACGTCGCCGAGGCTCTCGCGCGGTGGCATGGCACCGGCGCCGTCAGGAGCTACATCTACTCCAGCGGCAGCAGGGAGGCGCAGCGGCTGATATTCGGCAACACTGAAGCCCACGGCGACCTCAGGAGATACCTATCTGCCTTCTTCGACACCAGCGTCGGGTACTCGCGTAGCATATCAAATCTTGCATTCCTCGTAAAGACCATATACTATTTCATCTCCATTGTTGAGCTTGATCGGTATGGAGGTTTGCAGGGGGAAGAGGGAGCCCCGGAGTTACTATGAGATCTGGCAGACGCTGGGAGTGGACAGCCCGTCTCAGATACTCTTCCTGACCGATGTCTACCAGGAAGCCACAGCCGCAAGGGATGCAGGTCTGCAATCACATCTCCTTTCCCCTTTTTTCACTCACAATTTCTTCACAGCAACATCAATGTTGCACCTACTGAACTAACTGATGCTTAAGACTATTAACACAAATCGAAAGAAAGGCATCTCATTTCAAGCATATTTCAGCTATTGGAAAGCAGTTGCATACATTTCAAACTCACAAGGATACACAACACTTCACGAATGGGTTGCATATACATGTAATGGAATGTACATGACAAAGTTTGCCTTTTCAAAGACTCATCATACATTTCGATTTCACAGGTTTTGAGGTGCTCATATCTATCAGGCCTGGAAACGCGCCGCTCCCCGATGACCATGGCTTCCAGACCATCACGTCGTTTGCACAGATCTCTGTCTGAATGCCTCAACTGGCTTACCCCTGTATATGGACAAAAGCTGTGTGTTATCTACAGGGCATCTGATTTAATCGGAATCTATCTTGTATCCTGCAACAGTTAACAACCGATCGAATTACAACTTACAAGGCACAAGAGTTGGTACAATGTTTTAAGGACTTCGTGTGATGACAGCTTGGTATGATCAGGGTGGTTCCTAAAAGCATAAGGGTGATACTTTATCAAAGCCCTCTTACTAAAGTTCCTCCAAAAATGAACATATTTTATTGATAATTAATTCTACGACAAGTGACTACCTCAACAACGCACAAATGAGAGACAGGCCTTTGTCTCATTTGCAACGATTTCATCCCGACATGGTATCCAGTCAAATGCCAAAACCAGCTTCAATGACTGCCATTACAGAAGGACGGAAAATGAATAACACAGAGAAATGGCAGAAAAGGGAACCCAATCAACACAAGAATTTACCATGTGCAAAAAACATGACAGAAATTGGCACCTCAGTCTTGCATTTCAATATCTGTAGATTCAACCTCCATACTGTTTGACTGAACAGAGGCTATCAGATCCTCAATTCTAAGAGAAGCATGCCTGGCAGCATATTGGAATAGAACCTGAACACACGAAATAAGAGCTTAGGTACACGTGATGAAAATGAGAGTTTAAATCAGTGCTTGGTCATGTCAACACTTACTTTGGAGTGGCTGTCAGCAAAATTACGAGAGCGGTTCAGCTTCCCAACAAACTGCAGCTCACCAATCTCCATCTTTCCATCCACAAGTTTCACGCTTTCATCTCTTACACTGAAGCGGAGAAGGTTCCCTGGCCGCAGGTTTGACTGCACACAAAAAAAAAAAAGCATAATCATATAAGCGTATGTGGTTTATGATTAAAACATATTCAGGTAAGGAAAATAGACAGGTGGTCACTGTATAGGAAGGCACGCAAAATCAACAAAGAGCATGCAGCTGTTATGGTCGGTTTGACCTATACACGCAAGAAGCCCACTAGTGGCTAGTTATGGGCTTAGCCCAAGTAAATTAGGGTTTAGAGGAGGCCGTCCTCCTATATAAACACTTGTATCCCTTCGAGATTAATCAGACAATATTCAGTATCATTACTGTCTCGTCTCCTGAAGGGAGACGGGAGACCCCTGCGCCCCGCCGCACCAGCCCTAGCCGCCGCCTCCTTCCTCCGCGACGGCGCCCAGCCGCCGGCGCCGAGCTCTCCAGCCTCTCCGCCCTCACTTCCACCCTTACAACCTCCGCCCTAGACCCGGTAGAACCCTAGCTCCTACCACTTTGGTATCAGATTGCCTAGGTCTCATGGGCTCCAACGGCCCCCCGTCGACCCCATCACCGCCACGTCCGCCGCCGCCACCAACACCACCACCGCCACCGCCGCCATGACCGGCGCCCACGCGCCGCGAGGGAGCCACCGCCGCCGCCAACGGAGACCAGGCCGCCGCCGCCCACGGGCCTCGACCTCCCGCCCGCTACTTTGGCGGACCTCGCCGGCGATCTCCGCGCCATCCGTTTCGAGCTCGCGGAGATCAAGGCCGGCCCCACCGCCCGCCGTTCCGCCGCCGGCCCCACCGCCCGCCTCCGCCGCCAAGAACGGGTGCCCCGCGTGGTGGCCGCCATCGCCTTCGCCAATTCCCACATGGATCGACGCGTCGCCCGTCTACACTCAAACTGCGGCACGGACGACGGTCCAACAGCCCGCCCACACCCTTGGCGGTCTGGCGGGTTTGCGGCCCCCTTCGCCGCGAGCACGTCCTTCAACCCGGGCCGCCGGGAGGGCGCCCCGAGGTCCCGCCTCGGCACGGCAGCCGCCCGCTTCACCAAGCCGGAGTTCTCCACCTACGACGGCGCCACCGATCCCCGAATCGCCGAACCGGTGTGGCGGTTCTTTCGGGGCGACGGACGCTCGCACCGACCGCACGTGGATCGCCTCCTATCACCTACGGGCGCCGCGCAGACTTGGTACTACGCCCTCGAGCAGACGAGGGCGGGATGCCGTCTCGGGAGCGCTTCCGCGACCCGTGCCTCCGGCGGTTTGGGCCGACCCTACGCGGAAGCCGCCTCGCCGGGCGGGACGCCTCGCCTTCACCACCACGGTCCGAGACTTCGCCGACCGTTTCGAGCGCTCGCGTGCCATGCCCGGGCGTCTCGGCGCGGCGGCGCGCCGATCTCTTCGTCGGCGGCCTCCCCGACTACATCCGCGTCGACGTCGAGATGCGCGAGCTGCGGACTGCAGACGGCCATGTACTACGCACGAGCCTACGAGCGGCGGGCCATCGCCATGCGGCGGGTCTACGCGCAACGTGGCGGCGCTCGTCCCGCGCTTCGACCCGCCCCGACGCCCACCGCCCCGACGCGCCGCGCCGGCCGCCGCGCCGCGGGCCCTCTGCGCCGACTCGCCCCTTCAAACGGCTGACGGCTGCGGAGCAGCTCGAGCGGCGCCGCTAGGGGCTGTGCTTCAACTGCGACGAGAAGTACGCGCCGAGCCACACGTGCGCCGCCTCTTCTACCTGGAGACCGTCGACGACACCGACATGGAGGCCCTCACCGCCGAGCTCGCGGCCGCCACCGTCACTGAGGCCGGTGTCACGACCTACGCGCCGGTCGACGCGTCCGCCTTCGTCGTCTCTCTTCATGCTATGGCGGGCATCAAGACGGCAAAGACGATGCTGCTCCCGGTGACGATCCATGGGGAGCGTCTCACCGCGGCGGTGGACACGGGCTCGACGCACAACTTCCTATCCAACACCGCCATGCGCCGCCTCGCTCTCCGGCGGCGGGATCGGAGAAGTACGGCGTCACCGTCGCCAACGGGGACCGTCTTACGTGCCAGGGCGTGGCGCGACAGGTTCCCGTGCTCGTCGGCGACGAGCCATTCTCCATCGACTGCGTCGGCATCGACTTGGGCTGCTACGACTTCATCCTCGGCCTCGACTTCCTGAGCACCTTAGGCCCCATCCTTTGGGACCTCGACGTGCTGTCCCTCATCTTCTGGCGCGAGGGCGGCCGCCGTGTTCACTGGACGGGCTTGGGCAGCACTGGCGCATCCCCACAGCTCCACCTGATGGCCGCCGCGCTTGACAAGGCACACCCGCTCCTGGCCGACTTATCGCAAAGAAGACGGCGACCTCTTCGACGAGCCGCAGGGCCTCCTCCCTCGCGGCCCCGTGACCACCGCATACACCTGCCGCCCTAACACGGCGCCGTCGGCCGTGCGGCCGTCACGGTACCCCAGTGCAGAAGGACGAGCTCGAGCGCCGGGTGGCGGTCATGCTAGCACGGGGCATCATCCGGATTTCGACGTCGCCGTTCTGCGCCCCCGTGCTCCTTGTGCGCAAGGCCGACGGCACGTGGCGCTTCGCATCGACTTTCGCGCCCTCAACACCGTCACGTCCAAGGACAAGTTCCCCATCCCCGTCGTGGATGAGCTCCTGGACGAGCTGCATGGCGCGCGCTTCTTCACCAAGCTCGACTTGCGCTCGGGCTATCATCAGGTGCGCATGCACCCGAACGACATCGCCAAGACGGCGTTCCGCACTCACCACGGCCACTACGAGTTCTTGGTGATGTCGTTCGGCCTCTCCAACGCGCCGGCAACCTTCCAGGCCCTGATGAACGACGTGCTCAGCCCCTACTTACGACGCTTTGTGCTTGTTTTCTTTGATGATATTTTGATCTACAGCGCATCCTGGGCGGAGCACTGCAAAGACGTGGCCATCATCTTCAACGAGCTTCGAGCGCATCGTCTTCATCTCAAGCGCTCGAAGTGCTCGTTTGGCACGACCTCCGTCGCGTACTTGGGCCACGTCATCTCCGCCGACGGGGTCGCGATGGACGCGGACAAGGTCGCCGCAGTCGCCGCCTGGCCGACGCCCCAGTCGCCGCGCGCTCTTCGCGGATTTTTGGGCCTCGCGGGATACTACCGGCGGTACATCCAGGACTTCGGCCTCATCGCCGCGCCTCTCACGCGCCTGCTTCGCCGCGACGCCTTCTCCTGGGACGAGGAGGCCGCCACGGCCTTCGCCGCCCTGCGGCGGGCACTCACGACGGGCCCCGTTCTTCGGATGCCGGACTTCGACGAGCCGTTCGTGGTGGATCGCGACGCCTCGGCATCGGCTTCGGCGCCGTCCTTCACCAGGGCGAGGGCCACTCGCTTTCTTCGGCCGCCCTTCGCCGCACGCCACCACAAGCTCGCCGCATATGAGCGCGAGTGATCGGGCTGGTCTGTGCGGTGCGCCCGCGGTGGGCGTATCTTTGGGGCCGGACGTTCCGTGTGCGCACGGACCATTACGGCCTGAAGTTCTTCTTGGATCGGCGCCTCTCCACGGTGCCGCGACATCGGTGGATCGGCAAGCTCTTCGGCTTCGACTTCACCGTCGAGTACCGACCGGCCGCCTCAACACGATCGCGACGCCCTGTCCCGCCGCGACATCGACGACGCCGCGGACGCACCCACGGTCGGTGCGGCCCTGCGCATCCACTCCGGGCCATCTTTCGCCTTCATCGACGAGGTTCGCCGCGCCATCGCCGAGGCCGCGGATGCGCCAGAATGCGCCGGCGCTGGCCGACGGCGAGCTGGCGCGCCATGGCGCTTGGACGAGGGACTACTCCTCCATGGGCGGCGCATCTTCGTGCCGGATCATGGCGACTGCGCCACCGGGCCTTGTCCTTGGCGCATTCTGCAGTCACGAGGGCGTCCAAAGACCCTGCACCGTCTCCGCGCTGATTTTTACATTCCGTGGGATGGCGTCTGGTGCGAGATCGGGTGCGAGCGTGTGTCACGTGCCGGCGGAACAAGACGGAGACGCTCCGTCCGGCGGGCTTATCGCAACCGCCGGACGTGCCGTCCCAGTGTGGCGGACATCTCCATGGACTTCATCGAGGGGCTGCCGAAGGTTGGCGGCAAGTCCGTCATCCTCACGGTGGTCGACCGTTTCTCCAAGTACGCGCACTTCATCGCCCTCGGCCATCCCTATACGGCGGCGTCCGTGGCACGCGCCTTCTTCGACGGCATCGTTCGCCTCCACGGGTTTCCGTCCTCCATCGTCGATGATCGTGATCCGGTGTTCACGGGTCACGTACGGAGGGACCTCTTTGGGTTGGCGGGCGTGAAGCTCCGCATGAGCACGGCGTTTCATCCTCGAACGGACGACGATCCGAGGTCGTCAACAAGATCATCGCCATGTACACCGCCGCATCACCGGGGATCATCCACGAGCTTGGGTGGATCGCTAGCGTGGGCCGAGTATCGCTACAACACGTCCTACCACTCCGCGCCGCACACTACTCCCTTTGAGGTGGTCTACGGAGGCCACCACCGGCGATGCTTCCCTATGCGTACGGCACGGCCCGTGCGAGACGGCGGATGACTGCTGCGTACCGCGACGAGATCCTGGGCGAGGCGCGCCGGCGACTTCTTCGAGCTCGGCGGTGGCGAGGAGGTACTATGATGCACATCATCGCGAGGCGGAGTCGCGGTGGACGGCGGGTCCGGCTCCGCCTTCTTCACCTGGACGACCCGGTCCTTGGACCCGCGCTCCGGCGCAAGTTGGGCCCTCGTTACGCCGGTCCTTTCCGTGTCTTTGGAGCGCATCGGCAAGCTCGCCTACCGCCTTGAGTTGCTGCGGGCTCGCGCCTCCACGACGTCTTCAACGTCGGTCTCTGAAGGCCTACCGGGCGACCCTCCTTCTGCACCACCAGCTCTTCCACCTACTTCGGATGGGCGTCTCGAGCCCGCCCCGGCGAGTGTGGCTCGCGTGTTGAAGGCCCGCGAGCGCCGTGGTGTTTGGCACGTCTTGGTGCATTGGACGGGCTCGCCCAGAGGACGAGGCGACTTGGGAGAAGCTTGAAGATCTCCGCCCAGCTTTCAGAAGTTCGGCTCGAGGACGAAATTTGTTTGAGAAGGCGGGGAGAGATGTTATGGTCGGTTTGACCTATACACGCAAGAAGCCCACTAGTGGCTAGTTATGGGCTTAGCCCAAGTAAATTAGGGGCTTAGCCCAAGTAAATTAGGGTTTAGAGGAGGCCGTCCTCCTATATAAACACTTGTATCCCTTCGAGATTAATCAGACAATATTCAGTATCATTACTGTCTCGTCTCCTGAAGGGAGACGGAGACCCTCGCGCCCGCCGCACCAGCCCTAGCCGCCGCCTCCTTCCTCCGCGACGGCGCCCAGCCGCCGGCGCCGAGCTCTCCAGCCTCTCCGCCCTCACTTCCACCCTTACAACCTCCGCCCTAGACCCGGTAGAACCCTAGCTCCTACCAGCAGCATCTAAAAAATATGTTTGCATATACTAAGTGCATCGCCGCAGAGATAGCATCATGTCACGAGCATGTACACGAATTATCTATTATGGTCATAATGAATCATTAAGATGCTTGGCAAAGAGGTATTTTAAATCTGCATTGAATAATTTGTATGGCCTGGAATATCCCATTTTCCAATATGCGGATGACACATTGATAATATTGCCAGCTGATGAAACTCAGTTGTGTAGTTTAAAAGAATTGTTGCACAAATTCTCTACATCTACTGGGATGAAAGTTAATTATACCAAGACATCAATGATCCCTATAAATATCTCAGCTAAAAGATGTGTGAGCCTGGCAGAGGCCTATTGTTGTAAAGCAGAAAGCCTTCCTTTTACATACTAGGGCTTGCCCATGGGTACCACTAAGCCAAGGATCGAACATTTCATTAATATCACTGAGAGAATTGATAGGAGGCTATCTGGCATTGCCTCTATTTTGTCATATGATGGAAGACTAGTAGTGGTTAAGTCAATTTTCATGTTCATGTTAAATTTTGCCATGTGCACCTTGAAAGTTCCTTTCTCTATAATTGATCATGTTGAAGGATCAGCTAGAGGATTTCTATGGGCTGGAAAAGATATTGAAAAAAGAGGCAAGTGCTTGGTTAAGTGGGAGAATGTTTGCAAGCCCAAGTCTGCCGGAGGTCTAGGGAATATTGGACTTGATGACTCAGAGTTCTGCTTTACTCATGAAAAATCTATATAAATTTATGAATTGAATGGATATTCCATGGGTTCAATTAATCTGGAATGCTCACTACAAGCCTAACCTCACACCACAGAACACTGCTCCTGTCGGCTCCTTTTGGTGGAAAGATTGCTCTGTGGGATTTTTTTTCAAATCTGTCTAAATACACCCCTGGTGATGGCAGTACTATTAGAATGTGGAAAGATAAATGAATGGAGATGGAAGTGAAAGAAAAAATCCCTCAGTTATTCTCATTCTCAAGGAATCAGGATATCACTATTAAAGAGATCTGCAACATTGCTAGTGATGATTTCTATGATCACTTCCACCTACCACTGTCGATGCCTGCATCTCATCAGTCTGATAATATGCTTGACATTATTAACCCTCTTATTTGCATGGAAGGGATGGATAAATGGATGATACAGAACAATGCTACATTCTCTAGCAAAAAGGTTTAGACAGCTATGTCACCATCTGATCAAGCTCCTAAGCCTTTCAACTAGATATAGAAATCCTGTGTCCAGCCTAAGCATACGTTCTTCTTTTGGTTATTAATTCAGGACTGACTGAATAACAAAGATTTATTGGAGAGAAAGAATTTGCATGTTGTCAATGTCAACTTTTCTCTCTGCCAAGATAACTCCAGAGAAATTTGCATGCACTTATTTTTCAGATGTGATTTTAGCAAATGCTTCTAGTGGAAGCTACACCTTGAATGGAACACTCATATGCTACTGATGGATATGTTAATGGATAGCAGACGGAGATATAATTTAAAGAGTTTCAAGGAAATTCTTGTTGCTGGCTGTTGGGCCATTTGGAATCACAGGAATCGCCACATATTTGATGGACAAGACGTTGCAATTATGGGGTGCTTCAGATTCTTCAAGGAAGATCTCAGTCTTATAATTCATAGGGCCAAACCAAGTTTGAAAGAGGGAATGCAGCAGTGCGTAGACATTTTGTAAATTATTTTTGAACTACTCCTGTTGATGCAAATATTCTGTTTATAAAATGAAAAAATGATGCAGTAGGGAGTTTTCCCTACTGTTTTTCTGTCAAAAAAAATTAATCATCAAGATGATGGTTTGAGCACCATATGATAGGTCGCAGAATTGAAGTTTATTTACACCGTAGCAACTAACAGGGAGGGAAACCACTGAGACACGGATCATGCATCATAATTATTTATATAAGCTTCATGTCCAAACAGTACCTTCTGTACAAATTCGCTGTTCAAGCTACCAAACACAATTGGAGGGTCATCAGACGTAATTAGCTTCCCATCCTCTTGCAGCTCCAACACAACCTGATAACGAAACAAGCCCAACAAAATTATATTATTAAGAAATGAAGTGAAGCGGTAGCAAGCGCTAGAGTTGAAAATATTTTTCATCTTTCTACGAGTTATCTAATCAACTATAGTACGGGTATATTCGCAAAAAAAAAGAACTATAGTACGAGTAATCATAACAGAGAAAGGAACCTACATGCTGCTCGGTTGGAACTTGTCCTTCACTATCCGTATCAAGAACATATTGGCTGCAAGTCTCATCTTTCCATACCAGCGTAAGGGGTGTGATTCCAGATTGATAATGTGCATGCCTGATAAGAGCAAAAAAAATCCCCTAAGTGCCGTGAAATGTAAAAGGAGTTTGCAAACATGAGAATATGTGTATCAAGAACATATGAATAAAGGTCTGGAGACAGAAGTTCTTACTTGTTGTAAAACAGCAAACCATCCTTGACATAAGGTGTGCTTAGCGAATATGCCGCTTGAAGACCCTCAAGGGTGGACTCATACATGGAGACAGAGCTGAATCTATACCGATGGTAGGTCGATGGAGGGTCGCCAGCTGAGGTCTCCGTGAGCTTCGAGTTCACCCAGAAAAACCTGAACTCGGCAGTGCAGTCATACAACGAATAACCTCGCCAACATATCATATCGACAATATAGTATGTCTCATCAGGCTGCAGCACAAGAACATAAACCGGCAAGACAACACAAAGATTAGAAACAGTCATTAAGAAAGAGAGTAAAGGATCAGGCAGCCAGTGCCCTAAAACAATCATTTGCTTGGCTACCTCGTGGAATATGCAGTCAAGGATAGAGTAGGAGCTTGCTGGGCCAGAGATTCCCCTCTTTGATCCGTTGGGCAGGGCAGAAGGAAACCGGTGGAGAATGGTCCCGTTACGGAGCCTGCTGATGGTGATGCCGTTGGACGACATGACCAGGCATCGCTTGCCGGCAGGCCTGGCACAGACATGCCTGAATACAGAAAAATTAAATTGTTGGCGCAAAATGTCAATCCTTCTTGGTTTGTACAGTAACTTCTAACTTGACTTGGGAGTACAATGCTATGCTAGCGCTATTTCACAATGGTAGGCTTAGGTAAGTTGCACCCGGTTGTAATTTGCAAGCTAGAAGACACGCAAAGTTTGCTGCTAGGATGAGGATGAACTGACAAGGGCATGCCAAATAGAACATACTCCGTAATGGAAGAGTCATCTTTCGAAGAGACTAAAGACGAATCGAACATGAATCGAGATGACGGGGGACGACGGATTACCAGTCGCGGGCGAGGTGGGGAGGGGCGTCGACCATCCACTCCGGGAGCATGATCTGGCGGGCGAACCGGCGGCGCTGGTCGGGGCCGCGGAGCTTGGCTGCGGCCGCGGCGACTTCGGCGACGGCGGGCTCGTCTCCGCGGGCGTCGGGGGAGGTAGGCGGTTGGTCGTCGGAGGAGGACGACGGGGTGGACAGGAGGGAGTTGGCGAGGCTGCGTGCCCGCGCCTGGGCGTCGGCGCGCCGGGCGGACTGAGTCCGGAGCGCGGAGTCGCGGCGGCGCTGCTGGTCGGAGATGGCGGCGCGCTTGTAGGGCCGGCGGGGGTCGTGCTGCGGCGGCGCCATGGCTGACGGAGGTAGAGTAGACGAGGGTGGTTTTGATTTGGGCTGGACTGGCGCTCGGGCCCCTCTCAGGCTGGATATAATGGAAGGTGTTTAAAAGAAATAATTTTTAAAAATAAACTGGCTTTTCTACTAGTAGCGCTATAAAATTCGTTCCACTAAGATGTATTTAGTGTTCCGTTATTCAATTAAAGGATCATTTCGTGCGGAAAATTTATCTACCCGTGTGAGTTAAGATTTTCCTATATAAATGCAGAGCGACTAACAAATCTTTCAAACATATCTTTAAAATAAATTTTCTCCTAAGCGGTTAATGCAATTGATGATACGTCAGCACCGCTAGGTTCGTATCGACGGGAGCTTCGAAAAAAAATTCCATCTTACTGTGTTTTGACGAAACTTTTTTCAACTTTAGTTGCGAGGTTACAATACTATATATAGGTATCATGTTACGGAGGTGGCGTTTTGGCTCATAGGAGCAAATACTCCCATTATATAAAATAATTAAAAATTAATTTTAAAAATGGCAAAAAAATTGACATAAATTTTTTGGTGTACATCGTGACATTCTATGTTCGTACACAAGTTTTCGTGGAAAAACAACATTTTTTGTGGTGTGTGCAAAAAAGACAAAAAAAAATGTGTTACAACATCAAAATTTGTCTTTTTATAGGAGCCATAATTTTTTTTTAAAAAAAATTGTGTACCAACATAAAATGTCTAGATGTACATGTAAAAATTTAGTTTAGAATTTTTTGACACTTCAAAATGTGGATTCACACAATGAGAGTAAATGCTCCTATGAGCCAAAGTGCATTTCCCATCATGTTATTAGTTAACTATTATCAGTCAAATTGTACATAATTTCTGAATAACTTTTACATGCATTTTTTCATAGCTTTACATGTTTAGAGAGTGGTTATTTGACCAATTCTAATCACTTAGAAGATGACATTACCAATATGCAAGCCTTACATGAGTGAGGAGCGAAGCTAAAAAAAAATTGCCAATTATTTTATTTTTGCTTGGCAACCAACTTTAGCTAACCAAGTGACCAGTGACTATAATCTAGCAACTAGGTTGAAAAAAGTGTCAAGTTAACCGTGAAAACAAATCTGTATTTCAATTTACAGTTCAAGAGGTAAACAATTTAAAATTTGAAGAACAAAAGAATCTCATGTGTTAGTTATGTTGCATGGGACACGTGCCATACATAGCACAGTCTTTTAACATTTGCAAGCTGAAGTGTTTCCACATCATGCCAATTGTTTTTATTTGTCTGATTTCAAATCTATGGCCATTACCACACACATACACATCATCCACTCTAGTTGTCTTCTTTATCTCCTTAATTACTCCACTTCTGCACCTGAAATCATTATTTGGGACTCTCGGTCATCAGACTTCTGAGTTCGCTCCCCTCGGGTCGTCTCCTCCAGGCGACCGAGGGGGCAAACCCTAGCCCGCCGCCGCCCAGCCCCTCTCCTCCCACTCCCTCCTCGTCTCCCCCGGAGGCGCTGCAGGCCGAAGGCCGCGGCATCGGTGAAGGGGGCGGCGGGGATTTGAGCCTAGGCTCCTGGCCTTGGCCCTTGGCATCTCAGCGCGTTCGCAGGGAGGGAGGCGGCCGCATCGAGCTCGCCATGTCTGAGGATGCTGCTCGGCGGCCTCTTCGTCCTCCTCTGCGTCTCTCCCCAGGCCGGCACCCAGCGGCCGGCCCTTCCCTTCGTGGTGGCGGGTGGCTCTCGGATGAAGGTCTGGATGCGGTCTCTGGCGGCGCGGAGGTTCTGCAGGTGGTGCCCAAGGTGGGGCTTTTGGACGCTGGAGCGGCAACTCTAGGTGGTGGCGACGGTGTCGGCTTTGCAGCGAGCGGTGGGCGTGAGTGCTGGCCTGCGTCCTCGGCCGTGTAGGCGGCGGGGTTCCAGCGACCGGATGGCGCGGCGTGCGGGCCTTTCCGTCGGCCTTCGGCGTCAGATCTGGGAGATCTCCGACCCCGGCCTGTCAAGCTCTCGTTCCCAGACCAGATCTGCGATTTGGCCGGGTGGATGGTGGTGGGGTGATTGGGACCGGGGGAAACCCCTGGCTGGCGGTGGCGACAGTGTTGTCAACGCCATTGGCGTCGGTTCCCTCCTTTGAGGCTTCGTTGAGGTCCCGTTTTCCCCACCCAACCCCTGCCTTGGGTGAAAACCCTAACCCCTGTGTGGGCAGTGGTGGCGTCATGGCGTTGTTCCCCTTCTTGAAGGCACCGCCCGGGGCTACTGGGATGGTTGGCGAGTTCCAATTCATCGGTGTTGGTTCTTGGCGATGCTTCATCTGCGGTGATTTGTCAGACTGGAAGGCGCATCCACACCCAGTCTCCCACCGCATAGGCCACCTCGTGATGATGACCGTCATAGTAGTACTTGGCCAGTTGCTGGGCCTGAACGAGACGTTGCCGCACCTCAGCAAGCATCTCATCGCAGTTGCGGAGAAGCTCTCCCGCAGCCTCCGTCCGAGCGGTCGCCGGGTCGACCGGCAAGATGGGCGGCGGCGGTCGACCGTAGACCACCTCAAATGGCGTGGCACGCAGGACGGAATGGTAGGAGGTATTGTAGCAATATTCCGCCCAAGCGAGCCAATCCACCCATGCACGAGGCCGATCACCTGTAACACAGCGTAAGTACATGACGATCACTTTGTTAACCACCTCGGACTGGTCGTCCGTCTGAGGATGGAATGCCATGCTGAACCGGAGCTTGACGCCCGCCATCCTGAAAAGGTCACGCCAGACGTGCCCCGTGAACACCGGATCCCGATCAATGACGATCGACGTGGGGAAACCGTGGAGGCGGACGATGTCGTCGAAGAAGGCATGAGCAACCGGCGCGGCGGTGTACTGGTGGCCAAGCGCGATGAAGTGTGCGTACTTGGAGAAGCGGTCGACCATCGTGAGGATGACGGACTTGCCGCCCACCTTGGGGAGGCCCTCGATGAAGTCCATGGAGATGTCGGCACAGACCTGGGAGGGCACCTCCAGCGGCTACAACATCCCCGCCGGTCGGAGCGTCTCCGTCTTGTTGCGCTAGCATATCTCGCAAGAGCGCACCCAGTCCTGGACCAAGGCCCGATCCCCAGGGATGTAGAAGTCGGCGCGGAGACGGTGGAGGGTCTTCTGGACACCCTCATGGCGAGACGAGTGGTCCAGCAGGAGCACCTGGTGTCGAAGATCACCGTGGTCGGGCACGAAGATCCGGCGCCCGTGCAAGAGGAGCCCCTCTGCCAAGCGCCATGGCGCCTCCAGCTCGCCCGCCTCCAGCTGCTGCCTCAGAAGCTGGGCATCAGGCGCCGCCGTAGTAGCCTGGCGGATGGTGTCGAAGAGGGCGAAGGAGGGGCCCGAACGGATCCACAACGCCATCCCCTCGGGTGCGCCGTCCTCCTCAGCAGCGTCGCAGCGAGAGAGAGCGTCGGCGACGGTGTTGAGGCGCCCCGGTCGATACTCGACGGTGAAATCAAAGCCGAACAGCTTACTGATCCACTGATGATGCGGAACGGTCAAGAGCCTCTGATCCAACTAGTACTTGAGGTTGTAGTGGTCCGTGCGAATCTGGAACGAGCGCCCCCAAAGGTAGGGACGCCAATGGCACACGGCCTTCACCAAGCCAATGAGCTCCTGATCATACGCCGCTAGCTTGAGATGGCGCGCGGCGAAGGGCCTGCTGATTAGGCAAGCGGCCCATCGTCCTGGTGAAGCACGACACCGAACCCCACTCCGGAGGCGTCGCAGTCGACGATGAACGGCCGCGCGAAGTCCAGCATCTGGAGGACGGGGCCCGTCGTGAGGGCCCCCTTCAGAGCCTCGAACGCGGTGGTGGCCTCGTCATCCCAGGCGAAGGTGTCGCTGCGCAGAAGCCGCGTGAGGGGTGTCGCGATGAGGCCGAAGTCCCAGATGAATTTCCGGTAATACCCGGCGAGACCCAGGAAGCCACGGAGAGTGCGCGGTGAATGAGGAGGCGGCCACGTGGCGACGGCCACCTTGTCGGCGTCCATGGCCACCCCCTCGGCGGAGATGACGTGGCCGAGGTAGGCGACCGAGGTCGTCCCGAATGAGCACTTCAAGCGCTTAAGGTGAAGACGATGCACTCGAAGCTCGTTGAAGATGATGGCGACGTGCTGTAGGTGCTCCGCCCACGAGGTGTTGTAGATCAAAATATCGTCAAAGAAAACGAGCACAAACCGACGTAAATAGGGGCGGAGTACATCGTTCATCAGGGCCTGGAATGTCGCTGGCGCGTTGGTGAGGCCGAAGGGCATCACCACGAACTCGAAGTGGCCATGATGGGTCCGGAATGCCATCTTGGCGATGTCGTCCGGGTGCATGCGCACCTGGTGGTAGCCCGACCGTAAGTCGAGCTTGGTGAAAAGGCCTAGCCGTAAGATTGACATCAGTGGCGCACCATGATGGCCGTGCGCCACTACTACTTAGCAGTGGCGCACCACAAAACGGTGGGCCACTGTTACAAATGTAGTAGTGGCGCACCTTGTTTGTGGTGCGCCATTACTAAATGCTGGCAGGGGCCAGCTCCTACCCCAACCTAATAGTGGCGCACGTCGAAGGGGTGCGCCACTGCTACTTTGCTTACCTATGCCGCACTGCGTAGTGGTGCGCCACTGCTAGGAGGTGGCCAGGGCCCCTTTAGAGATGAGGGCCTTACCAATGGCGCACTGCCGCGGTGCGCCACTACTAGTTATGGCGCACCGCCAACAACGTGCGCCACCGCTAAGTTGGGCAGAGTCATGGGGTGCAGGTACCAGGTGGGCAGTGGCGCACCACTAAGCAGTGCGCCATTGCTATGTCACCGTAGCAGTGGCGCACAGCTTGGTGGTGCGCCACTGCTAACCTGGGACCATTTCCTGCTTTTCCCCGTCCACTCACATGTGCCACCCACTTTCCCTAAACACTCTTCCACCACCACCTCCCACCAAATCTGGATCTGGTCGTGTTGCCCCTCCTCCCCACCTCATTTTCACCTGTTCATTCACCCAAATTAATTGGTAAACTTAATTTTCTTGATAGGTAAGTAAGGGTGAAGCTTTCTATAGCTCAATACCATATCAATCTCAACTTTTTTTCCTCATCCAACACTCCCGGTCTCGACGTATCGTTAACTTTGTTGGTTTTATGCTTTGTGTGTGACCGGTTACGATCGTCTTGCACACGTGTGTGTGCATATATGTGTTATGTGAAGCTCTCCACATGTGTTGTGCATGCGCGAAGCGTCACGCGTGCATGTGTGTTGTATGCGAGAAGCCTCCACAGGTGTTGTATATGCGAAGCCTCCACACATGTGTTGCATGTTTTTGTTTGCAGGGATTTGAAATGCGATGGAGTTGCCAATATTTTGCCGAAACATTGATTCATTTCCGTTTCGGCGAATAATGGGCATACTACGCATATACATATGTCCTATTTTTAGGGAAGGTCATGCCAAAAATTTCTTTGATATACTAAGATATCCATTTTCTCTATACCCGCAAGCGACCATGGTCTGCATGATGAGCGAAGGCGTTGTGGCTAGGTTTTTGAAAGCCGCGACAGCCGAGACGATTAGAAATAACCAAAATGAGATAAGATGTCCGTGTCGAAGATGCAAGCTGGCGAGCCTTATGGACCCTAAAGCCGATATGGTGCGGGACCACCTTCTCGTACGTGGTTTCGTGGATGGCTATCGGTGGGAAGGCGACGAAGATGATTATGAATTTGTCCATGGGATTTCAACAAGAAATAAGGAAGGAGGTGAGCACCATGTAGAAGATCCCGGACATGATCAGGATGTAGAAGAACCCGGACATGATCAGGATGTAGAAGATCCCGGAGATGATCATGATCACAATGTAGGAGATCCTGGACATGATGATGAGGAAGATCAAGATGGAGGTCATCATGACGATCATGAAGATGAAGACGATGGACCATCGTCGATGGACTGGGTGCAGGACCCTTATCTTCAAGAGCTGCTTCTCAAGCAGACGAGTAACGCAAGAGCTGTCGCCCGAGAGAAAGCCAAGATGGATCAACTGGAGGTAGACACGGTTACTCCATTGTATGAAGGATGCAGGCCGGAGGATACCCGCCTGAAAGTAACGCTCATGGCTCTGGAGATGAAGGTAAAGCACAAAATGACCGACACATCCTTCAACGACAACATGTCATTCTGGCACGAACGTCTTCCCAAAGGTAACACGTGTCCGACTAGTATCGAGTAGGCCAAGAAAATCGTGTGTCCTCTGGATTTACCGCATGTGAAATACCATGTGTGCTTGAACGATTGCATCATTTATCGGAACGAGCACGCGAAGTGTACCATATGTCCGGAGTGCGGCGTCAGTCGGTAAAAGAAGGGGAAGAAAGCTCCTCGGAAGGTGGTGTGGTACTTTCTGATCACTCCTCGTCTGCAGCGGTATTTCGCGGATCCTAAGCAAGCAAAGCTAATGCGCTGGCACGCGGAGATGAGGAAGGGAGAAGATGACGTAGATGATCCAAAGAAAAAGAAAAAGGACAGGATGTTGAGACACCCTTCGGATGCTAGCCAGTGGAATGCGTTGAACCTCGAGTACCCAAAATTTGGGGACGATCCTAGGAACATAAGGCTGGGCGCGAGCACCGATGGAGTCAATCCGTTTGGCATCCAGAGCAGCACGCATAGCACCTGGCCCGTGTTTGTGTGGATGTACAACCTCCCCCCTGGTTGTGCATGAAGAGGAAGTACATTCAAATGAGTATGCTAATTGAAGGGCCAAAACAACTAGGGAACGACATCAATCTGTATATGGGGCTTCTGAAAAAGGAGCTAGCCACGCTATGGGACGCGCCTACCAATACGTGGGACGCCGCCGCGGAAGAATATTTCCCTATGAGAGCCGCGTTGCTCACGACGGTGCACGACTTTCTCGGTTGCAGATATGTCGCGGGGCAGGTGGTCCACGGATTCAATGCATGCGTCAGGTGCATGGATGACACAACGTACCGCCAGCAAGATAGAGATCCCGGGTCCTCAAAAACGGTGTTCATGGGACATCGAAGGTGGCTTCGCGACGACGACCCATGAAGGAAACGCAAGGATCTGTTCGATGGTCAAGACAAACCCCGAAGACGGCCATGTACGAGAAGCGGCGAGCAAATAGATGAGCTATTGAAAAATTGGAAAGAGTGCCCACCGCCAGGAAAGAAGCGAAAGGCGCCGGAGCCGCTGCTTAAGGTATGGAAGATGAGGTCTGTTTTCTGGGACTTGCCGTACTGGAAGATCTTACGTGTGTGACGTGGGCATTACCCTTCGGGTAACTGGAATTGACCTATCCCGTATAGCCCAGCTGGAGGCCCATGAAGACAATCGAAGGCAAGGTGGGCCACAAGGTCGGTGCCGAAGAAGATTCCTTGATGACCAAGACAAGGATCGACCAAACAAGGAAAGTTTAGAACTAGGTCTCTTGTAAACCTAGTCGTACTCGTGTAGATCCCTTGAGACCTGGCCCCCTATATAAAGGCCAGGAGAGGGACTCCCGAGGGACACAATCAATCTTAGCAACCATAACCACCGTAAGTCCAGAGCTATAGGTCATCGTAGCACTTAGCCTCTCGACGAAACCTCAGCCGAAACCTTCGGCACCCCATTGTAACCCGATATTTTCATAATCAAGATCAGACAGGCAGGACGTAGGGGTGTTACCTCATCGAGGGCCCTGAACCTGGGTAAATTGCTCTCCCCGCTTGTCTGTTAACCGATGTCTCGTGTCAGCCTACAGGATTCCATCAACCCTAAGCCCCAATCGGAGGGCATTGTCGAGGAGCACCCTCGTCAATTGGCGCCGTCTGTGGGAACCCCGTTGGCACAAGATCCTTCATCGGTAGATCCAACCATGTCGTCGACAGCTTCATCAACGCCATCATCATCACCGATCTTGGGAAGCCCGATTCGATTCGGTTCCTATGAGTTCACCCCGCACAGCGACTCTTCTCGCTCGACTTTTTCGGGTTTGCAAGGAAACATGGAGATGGCGTTCTGGAGCATCCACTACAACGTCAATGCAGAAGGAATCCTTCGACTGCTCGAGCCGCACGCTCTCAGGAAGCCTCCCTCATCGGTCTTTAGGCCAATCATGTCATCATCAATCGACCTCTCGGCCGGGTTGACGGATTCGACTGATTCGTCCGCACCATCGACTCCACGATCGACATCTTCAATGTCGGTCGGATCCGACAACCCCGCACCATCAGAGATGACCTCGTACTACTGTTTGAACTGCGACACAAGGCACGGATTGGGATCGAGTGACACACCGTTCATCTGTAGCGCCCAGTATTCATCGGGAGAAGACAGTGTCGATATCACCGTCAAAAAAGGTACCTGGAAAGCAGCGCACCACCAAGTTTACGCTGCCAATAACACAGGAAACGCAAGGAACGGGGGAGAAGGAGATCACACCCCACGCTCCAGCAGACGACGAAGCTTCGGAAACAGTGCCAGTAACCATGATAGCGATTACACCATCGCAGAGGAAGAATGGGTAGCTGCCCGCACGGCTGTGCAAAACAACACACCACTCCCCGTTGGAGCTTCGGTCGGAACCCTCAACGCCTTTCGTGAAATACTGGACAAGAATCGGGAGCGGCTATCTCTCGAGCAAACCACCCTCGAGAGACGCCTGTGGGCGGCAGAACGATCCAGCGAACAACGAAGAGGTTCGCGAGGAAGCGCTTCCCGAAGCAGTCAAGATGCGGGGAAACACCGATCGAGATTATCCAGGCTTTCGGAAGACGATGCTAGGGAGATAACATCAAACTTATCCAGGTCATTCATGACCACGGATACCGCGGGAATGCTGAGGCCAAAAACCGTCGAGGCAGCAACCGCTAATCTCGCGGCATACCTCGTTAACCAACAACCCGAAGGTTCTATGGTTCAGGCTCATCGGGGCGCTCTAGAAAGCCTTGCAATCCTGGGAGATAATTTGGTTCCGCGAAAAGAAAAAGCCTCACCACAAGTCGTAGGCTCAAAACACCATTCAAGGGATGCTCGAGACGAGATTACCCAAAGCAGAATCGACAAAGCCAGACGACGGCGAGCCGCGAGGGGGGATTACGACAGTGACACCTCAGAGGAAAGCGAGGAGTATGATGGAGAGCTAAGGGGGGCTGACTGCCTGAGCTACAAGATTCGAGAGACGATGCCACCCAAAAAGTTTAAACCTACCCCTACTGACGCCGCCAAGTATGATGGACAACAGGAGCCAAGATCATGGATAGATGATTACTTGCAGACGGTGATCTTACACAAGGGAAACCAGATTGCAGCGATGCAGTGTTTGCAGCTTTACCTGAAAGATTCGGCACGAGCCTGGCTGAGGGGCCTGCCGAAGGGATCTATCAAGTCATGGGATGACCTGGTGGATGCTTTTGTCGCCAACTTCCAAGCAACATACAAGAGACCAGTTGGGATCGAAGAGTTGCGGCACTGCCAGCAGAAGCCGAAAGAATCGATGCGTGCATACATCGGGAGATTCAGAAAACTCCTGAACGCCGCCGAAGATGTCTTCGTCGACAGAGCAATCGACGCCTTCAGCGACGGCATCCGACGAGAATCTTACATAGAAGAACTTGGACGCAAGAAGCCAAAGACTATAACCAAGTTAATGAAGATCGCCAACAGCTGGGCTGATGGCGAGGACAACGTGCGAAGACCACGACAGCGCAGCGACGATGAAGACGATGATCATCCGAAAAATGATTCGGGTGGTCGCAGAGATCGTCGCGAGAAGAGGAAAGACCGCAGTTACGATGACAATAACTTAGTAGCTGCTGGATATTTTGATCGGCAAGACGATCAGTATGATGACATGCGAGATGATCGGCAGGATGGCAACCGGAGCAACTCTGGGAACCGTAGCAATTACAAGCCACGACCTCAGAGGACACCGAATTTCCCTTTGCCGAACAGATAAATGCACCCTGCTATCTGCACGCATACATCGACTCCAAAGACAATAAGAAGAAATCAAGCCATTTGCTCAGAGATTGTCGACAGTTCATTGAGATGCAAAAGCTCATCCTCAGAAGCAAGCAGAAGAAGAAGACAGCAGCCGCCAAAGACCCCCCGCTCAAAGACCAGGTTCAGCAAGTTCAGCCTCACAATCCTAACGAGTCTTTTCCACCACCCCGTGGGCAGATGAGCATGATTCACAGAACCGGTGTTTCGAGAAGGGAGATGAAGAAGCTCACCCAAGAAATCAACCTGGCATAAAGTATCATGGCCAACATCCCCGAGTATATCGACTGGTCCTCTCAGAGTATCACGTTCAGCGGGGAGGACCACCCGATGACAATACCAAAGCCGGGACATGCTGCGCTAGTGGTTGAAGCGCAAATTGGAGGATTTAAGATGAGCAAAGTTTTTATGGACGGTGGAAGCGGGCTAAATCTGATATTCCTCGACACGATCAAAACCATGGGAATCACGATGAGGATGCTAGAAGAGACAGATACCTGTTTTCACGGGATCCTCCCCACGTCGCCAGCATATTCTATTGGCAAGGTTTTCCTGAATGTTGTCTTTGGTAAACCCGATAACTTCAGGAAGGAAAAAAATCGAGTTTGAAGTAGTGAATTGGGAATCACAGTACCACGCTATACTCGGAAGATCAGCTTATGCCAAGTTCATGGCTGTGCCACATTATGCATACCTCAAACTGAAAATGCCTGGGAACAATGGGATAAATATCACAGTCTATGGAAGTTTCTCACGCTCAGACAATTGCGATCGCGAGTTTCAGAAGATTGCTGCAAAGTTCGGGCTCAGACAGGAAGCTATCGACCTCCCTTCAAAATCATCGGCACGCGATGATAGGGAAGATGAACGCGTCAGAAGGATAAAGAAGAAGCCAGCTGATCTGGACACAGAAGTCACTGCAGCAAAAACGTCGGCAGCCGCTGGTACTGCAGTCACTGAAGGAAGCAAACCCCTAGCAATCACCGCTCAGAATTCTAGTGAAATCGGTGAGGCTTCCAAAACCGCGGGCGCGGTAGACAAGCTTGAAGACAAGGAGAATCCTCCTCTCGTTTAAAAGACGGCTAGTATTTCGTTTTTCTCGTTGATAGGCAGGATGCTTTCTCATCCCTTAGTTATTTGCTTACGATATTAATAAAAACTTGAGTTTCGTTTCTCTGAAGCATTGCAGTAATTCGGGTCACCCGAACCATATCATCTGAACTTCGTTTTGCATATTACGGCAAATGGAGGCGCGTTGGAAAAACATGTCTAGTAATTGCACTCTAAAGCCTCTGAAACTACGAGCGCTATGAGGCAAAACTGATGAGGATCACACCCTTTCGCTATAGATGCATCAACGAGTGCCGTAAATAGCAGGGGACATGGAAAAAATAATTTAACGACCCATGTGACATAGGCATTCCCAATGGGCCTGCCGATGATAATACCCAGGGTTTACTGAAGGCCCACTACCCGAAGAATAAGAAGACTCGGAAGCCCAAGATATTATTAAGGAAAGCTAGAGTTGTAATAGGAAGCATTATTTGTGATCTTGCGGGAGGAGCTAGAAACCTTCCCGGACTCTGTAACTTGTACAATACGAATCCCTCGGCTCCGCCTCCTATATAAGGGGGAGTCGAGGGACACAGAAAGCATCGAATCATTGTTTCTCTAACCCTAGTTTTCATATTCGTCGAGTACTTTTTCGGCTGAAACCTTCGAGATCTACTTGCCCTCTACATCCAACTAAACCCTAGTCTACAATCCGTAGGCATTGACAAGTTGATACCTTGTCAATTGGCGCC
Source organism: Lolium perenne (assembly GCF_019359855.2). Classification (NCBI taxonomy): domain Eukaryota; kingdom Viridiplantae; phylum Streptophyta; class Magnoliopsida; order Poales; family Poaceae; genus Lolium; species Lolium perenne. The sequence goes on from NC_067247.2 coordinate 335,525,420, forward strand.
GTCTGTGGGATCTAGAGGCGATAAGGAGCTGATCTCGATGGCACGTTCAAGATCGTCGACTTCATCAGTAGCAAGCAACATCATGGACAGAGGTAAACAGATCGAAACTGGTCTCGTTGATTTTATTCCTCACCCGCCCTCCCGTTTGGATGCATATGCGTATCTGGAGGAGCCCATGAAGATGACGTTTGGAAAGTTCCATTTCCGCGTCGAGAAAGAAGGAGCGTATCGTCTCGAAGTTCCGATCTCGTCGGGATTATCGGCGGTTGGTCCTAATTTCTTAAACTCAGAGTCAACCGACAAGGAGATTTCGTCGCCACGCTACATCGGTAGCAGGGCAAGCGAAAAACTTGCCAAGATCTTCAGCGACATGTCCTTCGAGTCACTGGCGGACTCCTATATAAGCGATGATTCAAGCGACACCGATAGCTTTGACTTCATCGACAAATCCATCTCTATTGGGAAGGTCTTCACCAATCTCTATGATGGTGCCACCAAACCAAGCAAAGCGAAAACTCCAAAATATCACCAAGTTTATGCCATTGGAGAAGCAAGTCGTGATCAAGAGGAAACATCAGAGGCTTTCGACGATTTGGGAAACCCCTATGTCGATCCCTCAGATCTAAGGAGAGGTTTGGGCACTAAATATGTCGGGCCCACACCACGTGCCAGAGTTCAACTTCCACAAGCAGCCTGGGATAGAGCTGCGAAAGCTTTGGATGGCTCTGAACCAATGGAGACAACTGCTACAGTCGAAGAACTGCAAGCTTATCAATATAGACTCGCCCGAGCTGGAAGAGAGTTGGAAAAACAGACAGCTGCTTTGAACAGAAGAAGGGAGGCAGCTTCCGCATCAAGCAGGCGACGAGCGGAATTAAGTCGACACTCAGAAACTTCGGGAGATAGTCACAGAGAAGCTCGGAGGAGAGCAAGATCTCGGCTGCAAAATATACCGGAAGCTGAAAGAGAGACTCTAATCCAAAACCTCGACATGTCCTTTATGTCAATCGACACAAGGGGGAATATTATCCCAAAAACACCGGAAGCAGGATACATGGCGACACAAGCTTTCATCTTAGCGTCCAGGCCACCTCCCGGAGATCCAAGAGAAGCATTGTACAACATGGCCATGGCAGGATGTGGAGACATGGGAGCAGCATTCACAGCCACACCTCCCGAAGGAACTGCAAGGCAAAATAGTCCGAGACCTACCGCAGCAGTGCAAGATCCACCAAGAGCAAGTGGAGCCAGGGACACAACAACTCAGGCCAGAGTTGATAGAGCGCGACAAGAAAGAAGGGAACGTCGGCATTCACCAGAACTTGCTGAAGAGGAAATGTGTGGACTTCCATGTTTCACACGATGGGTCCGAAAAACTCGAGTTCCATCAGGATTCAAGCTACCCGATAGTTTCAAGAAATTCGATGGCCTGCAAGACCCCGAGGATTGGCTTGTGGATTACCTCGAGACAGTAAAATTGATAGGCGGGACCAGAGCGACAGCCATGCAAAGCATCCAGATACATCTGAGCGGAGCCGCCAGATCATGGATAAAAAAGCTTCCCCCAGGTTCCATCGACAGTTGGGAAAGTTTCGAGGACGTGTTTATCAAGAATTTCCGGTCAACCTGCAAGAAACCTGCGACACTAGAGGAGTTGAGGTCATGTCGACAAAAGCATGATGAATCAATGAGGAAGTACATTCAAAGGTGGAACATCATCAAAAACTCGGCAGAAAATATATCTGACGAAAGAGCGATAGATGCATTTGTTGCAGGAGTTCGATGAGGAGATTTCGTGGAGGACTTGGGGAGGACAAACCCAAGAACAGTATCATCTTTAATGGAGATAGCAAACAGATGGGCAGATGGCGAAGATGCGGTACATAACAAACGACATAGGTCCCCAGAGGAAGATCGCAGTCGAAATTTTCAAAATAGACGTCGATTCCCCCGTCAATTTTCAAGCTACGATGCACCTGGCCAAATATCGGCTGGCTTTCGAGGAAACAATGAAGGAAGCAGTAGAGATGACTACCAGAGAAGTAATGCACAGCAAGGCGACAATAGAGATAACAGGCAAAATAGCGGGCCAAGGTTCCAGAGACCTTTTGTGTCTCCCGAAGAGATGATGAACGGGCCGTGTCAGATGCATTTCTTTCTCGATAACAATGGAAAAAGACAGTCGGGACACTTGCAAAAGGATTGCCGAAATTTCCAGGCAATGCTAAGATGGGCAGGACATGCAAATGCTCAGGCAGCACACAGAAACCCTCAAGGACCTAGGAGTGAGATTCACTTGCCACCTCCTCCCGCGGTTACTGACGAAAATCGACATCAACTCAGAATAGCGGCAGCACCTGCTCCACCGCCCTACGTCGATCCTAACTCTAACGGAGCGGTCTCGATGATTCAGAAAGGCAGGCCATCCAATAGAGCTCAGAAAGTAATCTCGCGACAGGTGTTTATGGCAGAGAAGATGCCACCACCAACAGTCGAGTACCTTAACTGGTCAGGGCAAGATATCGGCTTCACAATAGCTGATCATCCACAGCAAGTTCCTCGACCAGGGCAGTCAACATTAATCTTACCAGCAGTAATTGCGGGATTCGATGTATCTCGAGTATTCATAGATGGCGGCAGCAGTCTAAACCTTATGTACGCAGATACGCTAAGGAAGATGAATATTTCCCTCGCAAATTTGAAACCAACCGACACACGTTTCCACGGCATCACACCAGAAAAGCCAAGTTACCCACTGGGGAAGATCAATCTCGACGTTCAGTTTGGGACCCGAGAAAACTACAGGATAGAGAGGTTGGAATTCGAAGTTGTGGATTTCCCGTCGCAGTATCACGCTTTGTTGGGGCGACCAGCATATGCTAGGTTTATGGCGGTACCACATTACACGTACTTGCTTTGGAGGTTACCTGGACCTAAGGGACCAATCACAGTCAAAGGAAGCTTCGCGCTAGCCGATAAATGCGACAAAGATTTTCATCGACTATCAGAAACTTTCGGGATGCAGGCAGAGTACGCAGCGTCAAGGCTCATGACTGATTATGATGTGCTGCCAGACGTAGGGAGGCCCAACAAGGAATCAACATTCAATACAGCAAAAGATTCTAAGGAAGTGCAGATTCACCCGACAGATCCGAAGAAAACGACGTCCATCGCAACAAACATGGACCTCGCATAGGAAAGCGCGCTCGTCGAGTTCCTCCGTGAGCACTGGAAAATCTTCGCATGGTGTCCAGCTGACATGCCAGGAGTACCCAGGGAACTTGCCGAGCACCACCTAAACTTGGATCCTATTGCGAGACCAATCAAGCAACCTTTGCGGCGTTTTTCGGAACCAAACCGCAAAGCTATCCTGTCAGAAATTGATCGACTTAGAGAAGCTGGTTTCATCAAAGAGATATCTACTGAGGCCACTTGGGTAGCTAACCCAGTGATGGTGCCGAAGAAAAACACGAAAGTCCTTCACATGTGTGTCGACTTCACGTGCCTCAATAAACATTGTCCAAAGGATCACTTTCCCCTCCCAAGGATCGATCAGATTATCGACTCCACGGCAGGATGTGAACGTCTTTCCTTCTTGGACGCATATTCTGGTTACAATCAGATCAGATTAAAAGAAGACGACGAAGCTAAAACAGCGTTCATCACACCGTACGGCGTATTTTGTTACAAAACAATGCCCTTCGGGTTGAAAAACGCGGGAGCAACATATCAGCGGATGATGCAGAAGTGCCTAGCAACACAGATTGGGAAAAATGTACAAGTGTACATCGACGACGTCGTCATCACATCAAAAAAGGGAGCAACACTAATCGAGGACTTGAAAGAAACTTTCGACAACCTCGACAAATTTTGTCTCAAGTTGAATCCGACGAAATGTTCTTTCGGCGTCCCTGCAGGAGAACTTCTCGGGTTCCTAGTTTCAGCAAGAGGGATTGAAGCAAATCCCGAAAAAATCCAAGCTATCGTAACAATGAGGAAGCCAACAAAGTTGAAGGAAATACAGCAGTTAACTGGGCGAGTCGCAGCTTTAAGCAGATTCATCGCCAGGCTGGGAGAAAAGGCGCTACCATTCTACGCCTTAATCAAACAAGGAGAGAAGTTCCAGTGGAACGAAGAGGCAGATAGGGCCTTCGAGGACCTTAAACGGAAAATTTCAACACCACCAATTCTAGTGGCGCCAAAAGAGAAAGAACCGCTCATGTTATATATTGCGGCTACACATCAGGTGGTCAGCACGGCACTAGTTGTCGAAAGAGAAGAAGAAGGAAAACTCCATGGAGTGCAGAGGCCAGTATATTTTATCAGCGAAGTATTATCGCCTTCAAAACAGAGGTACCCGCAGTACCAAAAGCTAGCATATGGAGTATTCACAACCGCAAGAAAATTGTGTCACTATTTTTCGGCGCATCCGATAATAGTGGTCAATGAGGCGCCTTTATCCAACATACTCAATAATCCAGAAGCTACAGGCCGTGTCTCCCTTTGGGGAATAGAACTTTCTCCTCGGGACATCACCGTATGAAAAAAGAAAGGCAATAAAGTCACAAATTCTACCAGACTTCATCGCAGAGTGGATGGAGTTGCAAAACACAGGACCTCCGAATTTATCGAGAACCTGGACTATGAACTTCGACGGGTCCAAAAGGTTAGAAGGAGCTGGAGCAGGGGTAATACTCATATCACCTGAAGGCGACAAATTGAAATACGTCCTGCGGATGACGTTCCCAAACGCATCTAATAATGAGGCAGAATATGAAGCCCTTATACATGGGATGAAAATGGCGAAAGCCTGTGGCGCAACTCGACTAAAAATATTTGGCGACTCACAATTGGTAGCTCAGCAAGTCATGAACCAATGTGATGCGGTCAATGATAGCATGGTGGCGTACAAAGAAATGTATAATGAGCTGGAGAAGCTGTTTGACGGATGCGAAGTAAACCATATCAGTAGGCTAAGCAATGATGAAGCCGATGTTCTTGCAAACATCGGGTCGCAGTGCCTCGCAATTCCCCCAGGTGTGTTCTGGGAAGAAATAACAGAGAGGTCCACGAAGCCAAAGAAATTAACAAAGAAAGAGAAGAGTGAGAAACCCTCAGGGGCTGTGAAAGAAGCATTGGAAGAAGAAGACGAGGAACAAGATCTAGTACTGATGGTACAAATCCCATGGATGCAAGCATACATATCATACATCCTAAGAAAGACAATACCCGATGATCCAGTTGAAGCAAGGCGAGTTATTAGGCGATCCAAAGCTTTCACGGTGGTCAAAGGGGAGTTGTACAAACGCAGTATCTCGGGTGTGTTACAAAGGTGCGTCACACCCGAAGAAGGAAGGATCATTCTGAAGGACGTACACGAAGGAGTATGTGGCCACCACGCGAGCAGTCGAGCTATTGCAGCCAAAGTTTTTCGAGCAGGATTTTACTGGTTGACAGCAATTGAGGACGCGAAGGAGATAGTGCGAACTTGCGACGCATGTCAGAGATTTGCCGCAAAACCTCATTCTAAGGCAGCAGAATTAATGCCAATACCCTTATCTTGGCCTTTTGCTCAATGGGGTCTCGATATGGTGGGAAAATTACATAAAGCTTCGCCAGGAGGATACGAGTACATGTTGGTTGTTGTTGACAAATTCACCAAGTGGATAGAAGCAAAGCCGATAAATTCACCAGATGCAGCATCAGCAATAAAGTTCGTGAAGGGCATCGTTTTTCGATTTGGAGTACCTCACAGCATCGTCACAGACAATGGCAGCAACTTTACGTCAAAGGAGTTCAAGGCGTACTGTGCAGAGGTAGGCATCAAATTGCACTTCGCGTCAGTTGCACATCCTCAAACCAATGGTTAAGTCGAAAAATCCAATGGCATCATCTGCAATGGCATCAAGAAACGCTTGTTAGGACCACTGGAAAAAGCTCGACATACCTGGCCAGAAGAGTTACCAAGTGTGTTATGGAGCATCCGAACAACACCAAATACAGCAACACAGGAGACCCCATTCTTCCTAGTCCACGGAGCAGGCAAAGATCGCCGATAGAAATAGAGCACGACTCCCCCAGAGTCACAGAATACAACGAAGAAGTTTCCAGGAAAGCTTTGGAAGACGACGTCGACGCACTCGACGAAGCTCGAGACGAAATATTGTCAAGGGTAACTAAATATCAGCAGGACCTGAAAAACTACCACAGTCGACGTTTGCGACCAAGATCCTTTCAAGTTGGAGACCTAGTTTTGCGACTCAATCAAGAGCGTACTGAAAAACTCGAGTCACCATGGCTTGGCCCTTACGTCATTACGGAAGTAATCGAAGGAGGAGCGTACATGATAAAAGACAAGAAGACAGGGGTTCCCGAGAAAAACCCCTGGAACGTGGCACAGCTAAGGCGTTTTTACGCTTAGTGTCAAAATATAGTCCTCCTTGCAAAAATACAATGTACTGAAACGCCCGCAAGTTTTCAGACGCACTCTTTTCCTTTTTCGGGGCACCGAGTGGGGCCGAGAAAGGTTTTTAATGAGGCGGGCTCGCGGTGCTGCAACATAATAAAGATAGTGGAGATATACTTCCTATTCTTCGACACGCTCGGGGGCTCAATGCCTTCAAGTTACAAAATATATACAATATAGATAAACTAGACTTACCGAAATATTTCGCCTTGGTACAAGAATACCTCGCCAAATAGAATATCGGAAGCTAACAACTGTAAATATAGCGCACTTGTCAAAATATTATTGCTTTGGTCTGAAAACCTCGCAACAAGAATATAGAATGTCACCACCAAGACACTCGGGGGCTCATGCCCATTGATAGCAAAATATATATACCTTCTTGCAATAAGAGAAAAATCTTCGGGATAACAAAATAGTACAAGCTCTAGCCAAAGGCTCGGGGGCTAGACGATCAAAAATAGAACTTACAGAGTTGACAGCTCTACAACATAGACCATGTTTACAAAGACGTATCAATGGTGAAACTACAGCAAGAAAAAAGGGAAAAACCCTCAATGGATACCTAGCACATGGTCTATGGTTATTCGTTCATTGGAAGGACGAGTACTGTGCTCGGCATAGCTACCCTTCACGAAGAACTCAGCATCCATCCGAAGAAGTTCATCCATCATATCTTCGGCTACAGGAGTCACCAGATCATCAATCTTGCTCATGTTTCTCTTTTTCTTCAACATTTTAGTCAAGCACGTGGGAACAATTTGATTCATAGGCAATTTTGGATAGCAAATCTTTATCATCATCATAGCAAATCTTGCGCCAGCAGAAAGTTGAGCCCGCACAAAGCCATGGATTCGAGGAGCATCTCGAAATTTTTCCATTAATGCAGGAAGAGTTTCTGGCATCTTGTTGCGAGGGAACATGGTCCCATAAACTAAAAATAAAGTCAAGTCAAGGAAGTCACGGACCTGAGCCGCGCGATCTTGGAATCTGACAATTTGGCGGGTACGCTCAGGAGTAACCCAAAAGTTAGAACCATGCTGTGTAGCCAGTCTAAGCAAAACATTGGCTCGAGCTTCAACACGTTGATCTTCGGCAGCAGTATCCAAAAATGAGCCTGGTACAACAAATAAATTGATAAGGAAAAATAGCAAATATAACACCCAGCATGGTTATGAACAAGAAACGTACCTGTCATGTCCAAGTCAAGGCGATCATTAGCTGAAGCATATAATTTTCTCGACAGGAAGAGTAGGTAGCCTCGGCAACAAAGCAAAGATCCCGTGCAGCAATGGCTTCTTTTGCTTGTTGAAGGGCAATTTTTTCTCTCTCGGATGCTTGTCGAGATTGTTCCATCATCGCAAGAGTTTGTTTCTTCATGGATTGAAGTTGCTGGCGCAATTCTTGCAAATCTTGCGACAAATGTTGTCTTGAAGAACCTTCGATGAGGTTATCATTGACTAGTGTTCTCTTCGAGAAGGAGGAAGCAGGAGAAGTATCGGCAGAATAAGGCTTGACAGAGTAGTTATCAAATATCAACTGGAAAAGAAAACACCAATATCAAAGGATTGCACAAGACAGAATTCCATTGATCTTCAAGAAATTTACATGGATATTACAGAAGGAGTTCTTCAAAAGGACTACTAAGGAAACCATCGCCAAAGCTAATATGGCGACAATAGCTAAAGAAACAGGAAAAATAAAAAGAAGGGGCATTCAACTAGACCTCCGGCTTTGATGAGCTAGGAGTTGAAGATGGCTTGATCCCGAGATAGGACAGGATTTTCTTCGTGTTGGGCTTTGCCGCCTTGATCAACGATCGCCATTTTGTCTGCTCTATCTGTTCTGTGTCGCCTACTTTCGCCCAGTTGATAGTTTGTTGGCTATCAGCGACCAAGGCAACAGTGCTTTCAACATCAATCTTCATGTTCTCCTGGCGCATCTTCAGTCCAAGATCTTCTGGTGGATTAAAGCACTTGGCAAGAGCAAGGAAAGTTGCGGGTTCCTCTTTCTTCGGGAAGAAATAGGGGAAGAGTCGCGACAACCCTGCTTTAGCTTGATCAATGCCCTCGCGTGCTTCTGTTCCATGAAACTCAAGGAACGAAATGGCGTCAAGAAGAGGATCGTTGTTGGGATCTTCAAGTTCAAATTCTTGAGATGTTTTATCTGTCAAGATAAAAACTTATTGATCAACAAACGAGTGAAAGAAAGAAAGTCGAAAGGATGCGAAGTGGTTCAGATACTTACTGACAAAGCGACGGTTTTGCGATCTTACGCGCTTAATGATCGCTTCCTCGCGAGCAGATTGTGCGGCTATATGCTCGCTCAGCAAAGTCTCGGCATCGTGAAGTCTCTTCAAAAGATCTTCGACACCAGCAGCATCGGCCTTGGCCTTGTCAGCCTCTGCTCTAGCTTGGATAGCATCTGATTCGGCCTTCTTACGAGCCTCTTCACTTTGCTCTAAATTTTGAGCAAGTGTATTGGCACGTTCGTTAACCTCCGCCAGTTTTTCTGCCAAGAAAGTTAAATTTAGTTAAAAACATCGACAACAAAGGAGTAAGAAGGCAAGGGCAAAAATAAGCAGCAAGGCATTACCTTCAGTCTTACTTGCATACTCACGATACCCAATGAATTGGGCACCGATGCGAATAAGCTCTTTGATCATAGGCTGTCAAAGAAGGACAAAGAAAAAATGTCGATATGGGAAAAATATGATGGCACAAAGAAGCAAACAGAAGAAATATAGACAGTGACAAGAAAATTAAGAACTTACATCATCCAAGAGAGGGTTAGAGGAGCTACTCAATTGGAGAGTAGGCTCCGGGATTGTTTCAATCCTTGCCCTTTTTGGTGAAGGGACAAGGGGGCTTGAAGGAGGAGTAGAAGCGCCGACGTTTTGTTGAGGAGGCGAGGATTCCTCTCCTTCAACTGGCGTCTCCGAAACAACTAGAGTATGTGACGTACTCGTTCGAGCAGCCACATCAAAAGCTGGTACTTCTTCCTCATCATCACTGCGATTAAATGTTGGCAGCATAAAAAGCAAGATAGAGAAAAATCTTCGAGTACAAAAAAAAAGAGGTGACTTACGAACTGATGAGGGCCTCAAGGTATGGATCATAAGCTGCCTTCTGATGTGAAGGAACAGCTTCTTCGGCTTTGGAGGTGCCGGAATCTTCGACATCACTCCTTTTCCTTTTGTTCTTTGGAGAAACAGCAGGAGGAGGAGATTGTGCTGACGCAGTATCTTCAGAGGCAGCCTCCTTTTCAACAGATCCCGCAGATTTTTGAGAATCTGCGGGTTCATTCTCAAAAGAGGGGGCATCTTGGTTGTCATCGGTGACAACGGCCCTTTCCTCGACTTCTCTACCTTCAGGAAGGGGAGGAAGCGAGACAAGATTTGGATGGTTCTATATAAAAACAGGGGAAGATGTCAAAAACAAAAAAAGGAGTTACAAAAATATAGCAAGGCAATAACAAATCAATCGACAAAGTTTACCTTGGGAAGCGCATTGGTGGCGCTGTACGGTTTTACACGACAAGAAGAAGGGACAGAATCTTTTTTACTGAGAGAGGAGATTTTTCGGACAAGCTTTTCTAAATCCTTGACCTCCAAATCCGCTGACAACCGATCTACGTCCTCGTCGCCAGCATACTTCCAGAGAGGGTATTTGCGAGCCTGAAGAGGCTGCACTCTGGTTCGAAGAAAATACGCTGTAATTTGGATACCTGACAATTCTTTGCCGCGAGTATTTTGCAACTCATGGATGCGAGTCATCAAGGCCTCTGTCGATGTTCTTTCTTCCTCGGTAGCCTCTGCATCCCAGGAGCGGCGGTGAAGGATTTTTTTGGCACCATCGAAAGGAGGGATGTTGTCTTCAGCGCATCCATGGTTCTCCTCCTGGATATACAACCACTTCTTGCGCCACCCTTGAACTGAGTCAGGGAGTTTGACATCGAAGTAATCGACTGTGGGGCGAACAGAAATAACAACGCCACCTATATTATAGGCGACGTTGGGGGAGCCATTGCGGCGACAAAAGAAAATGCGCTTCCATAGCGCCCAATTAGGCTGGACGCCAAGGAAGGCCTCACAGAGGGTGATGAAAATAGAGATATGGAGGACTGAGTTGGGTGTGAGGTGGTGAAGTTGAAGACCATAAACAAAAAGCAATCCACGGAGAAAAGGATGAATGGGGGCGGAAAGACCGCGGATGAGATGGTCGACGAAACTTACCCGATACCCCATTGGAGGGGTGGGGTAGCTTTCTTCACTAGGGAAGCACAGCGCTTTGGGCTTCTTGCTAATCTCTAGCTTCTTCAAGAGATTGATGTCCTGAGAGGAAATTTTGGACCTTTCCCACTCCGCGCTTCCCAGATCTACGGCAGCCATTGACAATTCAGGCGTGCTGCGCTTGATCAACCGACGCGGTGGCATCAACAATGGCGCAGGAATGCAGCTTGGAGAAGATGAGCTCAGGAAGTTGTGGGGCGCAGGCGGAGGTTTTGTAAAGAAGAGCAGGAGAGCGGCGCGAGCGGAAGTGCTCGAGGAAGAAGAAGGAGATCTTATATAGAGGTGCGGCGAAGCGGCGGACCGTTGGATGGAAAAAATGTGTGACAGATGATAACCACGTGGAAACAAGGGTAAAAAAGTATTTTAACACTGGAGAAGTTACGGTACGTGCGCCAGGAAAAGCGGAGGACGTGTGTCCCCCACTTACACGACGTGTCAAGATAATGGATAATTTGGGCCCGCAAGGCAGTGGGAGAAAACTTCTCGCCATTTTCGGATTTGCAATCGTGGCTATCGTCAGTAATAACGTCACCTTGTCAGAGATAAAAATTCGACTCAACTGCGGCATAACAAGGCGACATGGAAAAAATATCGGAGAGCCTTTGATCAAATACAAGTTTTTGATCAAATGCTCGGGGGCTACTTTGAAAAAATGAAAAGATCAAGAAAGACAAAATAGAAACGGCATGAGCCTATGATCAAATACAAATATTTGTTCATAGCCTCGGGGACTACTCCCATCGGGAGCGCTGTTCGCGCACCCGAGAAATTATAAAAACTTCGGGAGAGAAAGAAAATATAGCGGCATAAGGCGTGGAGCCTACAACCAAGAACAAGTCCTTGATTGTGTTCTCGGGGGCTACTCCCATCGGGAACGCTGTTCGCGTGCCCGATGAAATTATAAAAAATAAAGAAAGAATGGAAAAATGAAAGATAGAAGAGCAAAAGAGTATATTTCGAGTTATAAATAACTCTGCATATACTCCCATCGGGAAGAGCAACATAAGTCATCTTTGACTCAATACAATGTGCCATTCCAACAGCCGAATAAGCACTCGACAATATATTCTCAGAACGCCAAAGTTGCGATCAATTTCTGAATGCCGCAAAACTTTGCGAAGGTAAGACCCCAGATCCGTTTTGTGAGGCGTGGCGCCGTCTCTGACGTCGGTTTGCTACTTTTATCCGTATCAACAGATACGAAGAAAAATCCTAACAGACGCGTTAGGTACCCGATAAATATAACTGGGACTCGACAGAATGGTAAGACCTTAAGCGGCACCTGTCGAAGTTTACACCAGTATCCCGAGATCATGTCCAGGGACGTGATTTTGAAGTAGGTTTTTGCGGATTGCCACTAGAGCAGTTAACTAGTACCTGATCCGTCAGATGAACTAGCCCCAAATACCATTATCCCTGCAAAATATAGAAATTTATGTGAAGAAATATAGAAAGGTTTTAAGTTGTCAAGTAAAAATAAACAGCGGAGATTTTCCCTGACTCTACGATTCAAGTAAAATCTCGGGGGCTACTGACATAGGCATTCCCAATGGGCCTGCCGATGATAGTACCCGGGGTTTACTGAAGGCCCACTACCCGAAGAATAAGAAGACTCGGAAGCCCAAGATATTATTAAGGAAAGCTAGAGTTGTAATAGGAAGCATTATTTGTGATCTTACGGGAGGAGCTAGAAACCTTCCCGGACTCTGTAACTTGTACAATACGAATCCCTCGGCTCCGCCTCCTATATAAGGGGGAGTCGAGGGACACAGAAAGCATCGAATCATTGTTTCTCAAACCCTAGTTTTCATATTCGTCGAGTACTTTTTCGGCTGAAACCTTCGAGATCTACTTGCCCTCTACATCCAACTAAACCCTAGTCTACAATCCGTAGGCATTGACAAGTTGATACCTTGTCACCATGCTCGGTACTTTACTTATGGAAGTGTCAAAGAGCGACGGAGTCATCGGCAAAGCTGGTGCTCCCAATATATTCGGGAGCTGCTGTCAAGACATACATCGGTTGAAGGCAAAGTTGCACATGCAACGGGTTTAGCAAGACCCGCAACACGAGCTGATCACTCGAAATAATTTGCTGACCAACGAGTATACATACATTTTCACGAGCAATTGAGATTTGCTCCTTCAAAATTTACCAACGGCATTAGCATGATAACAAGGCATTTACATGCAGTTTAAACATAAAACAACCTTTTCGAATAACTAAAAGATTCTTCTCTACAGTACAAGAATAACCCTGAACTACTCTTGTGGAGTTTCTCTTTCTTCAGGTGTCTTCGAGTCCTGTTCAAGTTTGTCGACAATTATATTGGCAGACAGCATCACCTTCGGGTACAGAAGTTCTAAATCACCTGTCGCCTTGGCAATTGAAAGCAAATTCGCAGAAGGATAACGTGCTAGAACAAGGGATAGTGTAAATGAGGCCCCTGCAAAAACTTGAGTGCGAACCAAGTCTCGGATCTTCCTGGTATTGCTAAACTCTGACATCAAAGTCAACAACGTGGGAGGAACTGCATTCAGAGGCAACATTGTCTTCCAGATCACTCTCAGTGCTTTGTAAACCTTGTCAAAGAAACGATGTACTTGTTGAACCCGGTCCTGGAACTTGGCAACAGTCAAAGCTTTTGCTTGTTCCCTCCAGAACACTTCATCTACCGATGATAGTTGGGTCAATGCATGTACACGTTCTTGTATGCGCTTGTTTTCTTCAGCCTTGTTCAGAGCTATGACTAGCAAAAGAACCAGCGGATGATGAGAAAGTGCATTTCAAGAAAGAGATAAATTAAGCAAGAGGGTCGGGGCACTTACAGTTCAAACTTTCACCAGCCTTGTGCAATTCAGTCAGCGTGTAGCGCTCAGTGTCAGCCGCAAGCTCGTTCTTCTTATTGACAATGGCAGCTAGGGCATAAGTATTGCGCATGTCCCTTTCCATCTGCAAGACCCGATCCCTCATACGCTGGAGCCGATCACTTTCAGGAAGGGCACTCGAAGAATCATCAGCAAAGGAAGGCACGGGATAAACCTGCAAAAATTGTTCAAAGGTGCGATGGATTACATAGAGTCAGCACGGAAAAATTACTCCCATCGGGAGCGTGCGAATACAATTATTATAGCAAAGGATATGGTGGCAACATTGCCAACATGAAATTCATTACAACCGCATGAGTTTCGTAAACAAGACATTGTTCGATCAAGCTAAATTACAAGGTTCAGGGGGCTTGGGTTTGATTTGATAAACTAGGGCCAGCCGATGTCTTTTTTGTCTCAACCAACTCAAGGAGCTGGCGAGCGCATATAAGAGCCGAGGCTTTGAAAGCACCCAGGTCAACGAATTTTCCGTCGGGTTTCTTTGGCAGCTCTTTGGACATCTCTTTCAATGTTTTCCTTGAAGCCGTGACCCATCATAAGTTGGAAGGCTAGGAGGGCGCCGTAGGTACGTGAAGTACGTTTGAATACCTCGATAACCTCCATGGTGTTGACAGTAAAAGCGTCGATCAGTTGGCCAAGAGTCTTGTCCTGGCTGATCTTGGGAAAGATCATCGAGTGGTTCCGCGCCATGGCTCCCTTCCCCTTTTGAAGAAGATCTTGGGCAAGCTGATGAGACGCGAGTGTCATTGATAGAGCGTTTGAAGGAGAATTGTTCGGGACCTTTTCCAGAGCCTCGACAGGGATGTCAGCAGCCCCTGAGAAGAATAAAAGCATGAAGAAGACATTAATACAAGAACCAATGATTGCAAAAGCAATAATCAACAGGGATGCAAAAGGAGCATTACTGAGCAAATCCAGGGAGGACTGGCGAAGAAGTTCATCCTTCTCCAACGCCTGAGCCTCGGCAGTGAGCTTGGCTGCCTCTTCATCCTTCAGCTTCTGCTTCAGCTCCTTGAGCTCCTCTTTCAAAGTGTCAATCTCTGTGTGAGCTTCGGCAGCAATTTTAATTGCGCCTTCCAATTTTGAGGAAGAGGACTCGACCTTCTTCTGCAGCTGAGCCTTGTCAACCTCCAAGGAAGCATAGTGGGAGGCGAAAGATTCCAAGGAGGATATCACGGCTCGCATGTCCTTGAAGATAAAGGGAAAAGTTTTATCGGATGATGTTTGCAAGGCCTATTCGAGAGTCATTGGGCTTAAACGGAGAGAAAACTTACAGGCTTTCCTGAAGGAGGAGCTACGGCAGCATCAGCCGAAGGAATATTCTTCCCCTTTGAGAGGGAAGAAGCAGTCGACATTTGGGCCGCAGGAGCTGTAGCAGGGGCCGAAGCCTCGGAAGCTACAAGATCTGTCGGGGCAGTACCGGTTTTAGACTTTTTGGGCGGAGGCTCAATGAAGTCTTCTTCACTATGGAAGCAAATGGTTTGTAGAGTCAAAACAGAGGATAGCAAAGGCAAAAATAAAGGAAAAGCAAGGACTTACAGATCCCAAAGATCATCTTCATCGGCGAAACCGTCGGATGACCTCTTCGAAGGCAATGCTTTGGCTTCCTCCGTAGCTGCATTAACAAAGGCAGCGTGATCAGCGTCGTCATCGTGCATTGATCCTGCTGTGTCGCTAATATCATCGGCTGCAGATTTGGGATTGATAAGGATGGCGTCAGGGTTTATTGGGTCAGCATGCTCCGCTTCCGAGCTCATGTTTCCCTCGGTATGAGACCCCACGGGGACTGAGGAATCACCCCTCTCGGAAGTATCATTCGGCAGGTCTTGCACATAATCAGGATCTATGGAATTCTGTTGAAGGTAAAACAAATAAATACAATGGCAGTTGTATTAACCAAGAAAAACAGTACAATGAGAATGTGAGAGCAAGGGATTACCTCGGTTGGCGGGTGATCAGCATCAAAAGTTATATGAGAAGATATGAGAGGAATCGAGTCTTCTTGATTGAAGTGAGTAAGACGGCGAACTTCGTCAAGTAGCTCTTTTTCAGATAGTTCGGTAGCATTTATCCTAGTCACGTCCTTGGGACCCGAATACAACCACATCGGGTGAGCTCTGGCCATGATAGGCTGGACTCGATGTTTCAAGAATACAGCAGCTACCTCTGTGTCTATCATGGTTTGGCCATCAGCTCCCTTTATCTGAAGGAATCTGGCAAATAATCTATCGACTGCTGGTCTTTCATCGGGTGAAAGAGTATTTTTCCAAGATCGTTTGGGCTTGGCTTCAAGGACATCGGAAAAGCGAGGAAGCTGGAGTTCGGCAGTCGGAGAGTCTCTAATGTAGAACCACTTCAGTCTCCATCCTTGTACAGACTCCCTCATCGGGAAATTGAAGTACTTAACTTCCTTATGGACAACGAAACCGACTCCGCCGATAACGAAGGATCCGCCACTACTGTTGTACCTTTTCATGAAGAAGATTTTCTTCCATAGGCCGAAGTGTGGTTCGGTGCCCAAGAATGATTCGCAGAGAGTTATAAAAATGGCAAGATGAAGGATAGAGTTGGGAGTTAACTGCCATAACTGGATCTCATAAACTTGAAGGAGATGGTGAAGGAATTTATGGGCACGAAGAGACAGACCTCGATGCAAAAAAGATAAGAACATCACGGTAAAACCAGCAGGGGGATTAGGCCGTGAGATCGCACCTGGAAGAATAACATTCCCCTCTTCGGAAGGGATATACCCGAGGCTTTTAGCCTTCTTCTCGTCCCGCTTCGTAGCAGTGGAGGCAGGCTAGTCGACGGGGACGGACCCAACGGCGGAACTTGATGGCGCCGGCGGCGCCGGAGCTAGAGGAGGAGCATGGGAGGTTCTCCTTTTCGGAAGATTTGGACCAGATTTGGGGCGGCGCCGCTGCTCGTGGCATCAGTAGCAATGGTAGAGATCTTCTTCTTCCCCATCTCACAGATTCGTGAGGGATCTGGTTTTGGCGGCGGCGCAGTAGGTTTGAGTGCGGAAGATGAATGAGGAAGACAAGGATGCAATGAGGAAAAGATTTTCCACGAGAAATTATAAGATGCAGAGTCAAGGGCTGAGCGGGCGCGAGTCCTCGATTTATTAAAAGAGTCTCTTTTTCATCAAACAAATCGCGGGAATTGAGGAGGCGTTTTGGTAACCGCGCGTGAGAAGAGGTCATTTCTAAAAAAAAAACAGGACCACATAGGAATAGGATGGGCCCAACAGGTCGTGTCTTGTCATGTCAGGACTGCGCCAGTAGTTGCGTCATCACTGACGTCATGAAGCTCGATTGAGGAGTCGAAGGAACAAAATTGTCGAGTGGTCAACCTGAGTCTACGCACGGATTGCGAGCATCCGCACCTAGACTCGGGGGCTACTCCCATCGGGAGCGTTGCACGCGTACCCGATTAGCGTGGACTCGAAGAGTTTTCCATAAAGAAGATCGTGAAGAAGTATTTGAAGAAAAGAACAGTATGTTCGGCTCGAGTCTGCGCTCGGTCACAAGCGTCCGTGCCCAGACTCGGGGGTTACTCCCATCGGGAGCGCAGGACGCGCACCCGATAAAAGTTTCTTGCACTCCAGGATCATGCCCGGGGACTTGATTCTGTGTAGGGTAACGTTGTTTTGTCAACGGCAGTTAACCAGCAAAAGCTGGGCACGTTACTCACTATCCTTTACGCATTAAATCTTATTGGGAAAACACAAGCCTCGGTATGAATTTATCGGATGGCTTATGAAGACTCGCAAGAAACTTCGGCAGAAGAAAACATTCGAGTAGTACAACTTGAGTCTACACACGGATTGCAAGCATCCGTATATAGACTCGGGGGCTACTCCCATTGGGAGCGCTACACGCGCACCCGATAAAAGAAGACGAAGCCAATACAAGATGGACAAGAACTATCGAGAGAAGAACTTTCAGCTAAGGCATGCTTTAGTCTCTACCCGAAGTTCCTTCGGCTAGAAACTCGGGGACTACTGACGTGGGCATTACCCTTCGGGTAACTGGAATTGACCTATCCCGTATAGCCCAGCTGGAGGCCCATGAAGACAATCGAAGGCAAGGTGGGCCACAAGGTCGGTGCCGAAGAAGATTCCTTGAAGACCAAGACAAGGATCGATCGAACAAGGAAAGTTTAGAACTAGGTCTCTTGTAAACCTAGTCGTACTCGTGTAGATCCCTTGAGACCTGGCCCCTATATAAAGGCCAAGAGAGGGACTCCCGAGGGACACAATCAATCTTAGCAACCATAACCACCGTAAGTCCAGAGCTAGGTCATCGTAGCACTTAGCCTCGCGACGAAACCTCAGCCGAAACCTTCGGCACCCCATTGTAACCCGATATTTTCATAATCAAGATCAGACAGGCAGGACGTAGGGGTGTTACCTCATCGAGGGCCCTGAACCTGGGTAAATTGCTCTCCCCGCTTGTCTGTTAACCGATGTCTCGTGTCAGCCTACAGGATTCCGTCAACCCTAAGCCCCAATCGGAGGGCATTGTCGAGGAGCACCCTCATCAGTGTGCCTCACAGCCTTGATGTCATGCACATCACGAAGAACGTGTGCGAGAGTCTGCTTGGTACCCTCCTCAACATGCCAGAGAGGACCAAAGATGGGCCGAAAGCAAGGTACGACTTGCTATCAATTGGGATCAGGGAGAAGCTTCACGCGGGACGCCCTAATGATGATGATGATGATGACGATGATGAGGCGGAGGACACGCAAAGTCGTCGCAAGGGCAAAAAGGCCAAGAAGATCGAATATTACTGCCCCCCCCCCCCGCGTGCTTCACTCTAAGTCAGAAGGAGATCGGTTTTTCGACTGTCTCCTACGAGTAAAACTTCCTTACGGTTTGATACGTCTCCGACGTATCGATAATTTCTTATGTTCCATGCCACATTATTGATGTTATCTACATGTTTTATGCACATTTTATGTCATATTCGTGCATTTTCTGGAACTAACCTATTAACAAGATGCCGAAGTGCCAGTTCCTGTTTTCTGCTGTTTTTGGTTTCAGAAATCCTAGTAACGAAATATTCTCGGAATCGGACGAAATCAACGCCCAGGTTCCTATTTTTCCCGGAACCATCCAGAACACCCGAGAGCCGCCAGAGGGGAGCCCTGGGGGCCCCACACCACACCCTGGCGCGGCCAGAGGGGGGGCCGCGCCGCCCTATGGTGTGGGCCCCCCAGAAGCCCTCCTGCGCCGCCTCTTCGCTTATATAAAGCCTCCGTCGCGAAAACCCTGATACCAATTGACGAAACTCCAGAAAAGTTACTGTGGCGCCGCCGCCATCGCGAAACTCCAATTCAGGGGACAGAACTCTCTGTTCCGGCACCCTGCCGGACGGGGAATTGCCCCCGGAGTCATCTCCACCGCCGTCTTCACCACCATCTTCACCGCCATCGCTGCCTCCATGATGAGGAGGGAGTAATCCATCCCCGAGGCTGAGGGCTTCGCTGTAGCTATGTGGTTCATCTCTCTCCCATGTACCTCAATACAATAATCTCATGAGCTGCTTTACATGATTGAGATTCATATGAGTTTTATATCACAATTCATCTATGTGCTACTCTAGTGATGTTATTAAAGTATTCTATTCCTCCTGCATGGTGTAAAGGTGACTAGTGTGTGCACCATGTGGTTCTTGTCTTAGGCTATGATCATGATCTCTTGTAGATTGTGGAGTTAATTATCATTATGATGGTATTGATGTGATCTATTTGGTTATGTTGATCTATCTTACACTATAAGGTTACTAAAATATGAACATTAATTGTGGAGCTTGTTAACTCCGGCATTGAGGGTTCGTGTAATCCTACGCAATGTGTTCATCATCCAACAAGAGTGTAGAGTATGCATTTATCTATTCTGTTATGTGATCAATGTTGAGAGTGTCCACTAGTGAAAGTGTAATCCCTAGGCCTTGTTCCTAAATACTGCTATCGCTGCTTGTTTACTGTTTTACTGCTTTACTACTGCTGCAATATTACCACCATCAACTACACGCCCGCAAGCTATTTTCTGGCACCGTTGCTACTGCTCATACTTATTCATACCACATGTATTTCACTATCTCTTCGCCGAACTAGTGCACCTATTAGGTGTGTTGGGGACACAAGAGACTTCTTGCTTTGTGGTTGCAGGGTTGCATGAGAGGGATATCTTTGACCTCTTCCTCCCTGAGTTCGATAAACCTTGGGTGATCCACTTAAGGGAAAACTTGCTGCTGTTCTACAAACCTCTGCTCTTGGAGGCCCAACACTGTCTACAGGAAAGGAGGGGGAACGTAGACATCAAGCTATTTTCTGGCGCCGTTGCCGGGGAGGAAAGGTAAAAGGTACTCACACTCCGGATCTCGGCTACCAAGCTATTTTCCGCCATTGTAAGTACTCGAAGCTATTTCCTTTAGATCCTGCAATTGCAACTTTTTGTTTCTTGTTTACACTAGTTAGGCATAATGGAAAACAACAAAAAAATTGGTGAGCTTTTTAGTCTTTTTCCTAATTTAGAACTGTTTGATGCGAAAATTAAAAAACCTATGGAACCTTATTTACATGTTAGTAGCGATGTTATTAGTATGAATGCAATTACTGCTAATACTATGGAGAAGTCTAAGCTTGGGGAAGCTAGTTTTTGTGATCTTTTTAGCTTCCCATCTTTAGGGGAGAAAATTTGTTCTGATAATGCTTTATCTCCCATATGCGATAACTCTAATGATGCTTCTGATATTTTGAATCCACCTGCTGAAAGTATTCAGTATAAAATACCTATGAAAATTATTGAACGTGTTATGGACAATCACTATAAAGGGGATGGAACTGTCCATCCTAGAGATCATTTACTGTTTTTGCACGAATTATGCGGGTTATTCAAGTGTGCAGGTATCTCTATGGATGAAGTGAAGAAGAAGCTATTCTCCGTTTCGCTGTCTGGTAAAGCGGCACATTGGTATAAATTGTTGGAGAATAGGCATTCTCTTGGTTGGGAGGAAATTGCATCTCTCTTTTATTCTAAATTTTATCCTCCGCATGAAGTGCATATTGATAGGAATTATATTTATAACTTTTATCCTCGTGATGGGGAGAGTATTTCTCAAGCGTGGGGGAGATTGAAATCACTAATGCTCAAATGTCCCATTCATGAACTCCCCCGTAATGTCATTGTTAATAATTTTTATGCGAGGCTTTCAGGACAACACAAGGACTATCTGGACGCGTGTTCGGAGGGATCTTTCACAAGCAAGGAGGTGGAAGCTAGGTGGGACCTTCTTGATCGGATTGAGGACAACGCTGAAGGATGGGAGAACGACAAAGGTAAAGAGTCCGGTATAAATTATGATTATGAATGCATTGAAGCTTTTATGGATACCGATAAATTTCGAAATATGAGTGCTACTTATGGTCTTGACTCTCAAGTTGCTGCAAATCTTTATAAATCCTTTGCTTCTCATTTTGAATTGCCTAAGAAGAATTTTGATAAGTATCATGAACCTTTTAAAGAGGCTTGCATGAAGAATGAAATTGTTGTTAATTATTGCAATAAGCATGCTCAAACTCCTAAGAATGCTATTTCTTATAAGCATGTTAATTTTTGTGGAATGCATAGACCTTGTGGAATTAATCAAGTCAAAGATGAATATTGCATCCATCATATTAATGAAAAAACTAGAAAGTGGTTTAGGGCTCTAGATGATCTTGGTAAAAAAGTTTGTGCCCTCTATCCTTTTATTTGTGAAGTTTGCCATGAAGTGGGTCATTTTAATTTTCAATGCTCCTCCAATGATAATTTGAACCCAATGAGTGCTGCAAATTTGTATTGTGATGATGAAATTACTCCTAATCAGCATGATGAACTTACTTTATTTTTGGGGTGTGAAGAACTGTCGAGAAAAATCTCCTTGTTACATATGAGTGATCTTGATATTGATGATGTCCTGCATGGGTGTTTTTCTTATTGCATTGATAATAGCCATACAAATACTTACATACAAAATATTTTAGAAGATGACACCTTGCCAAAATATGATAGGACCGCCATGTGTTTTGAACTAATTAATGGAAAGGAGGAATCCTCCCAAGTTTCTTCTATTGTTTCTGAAAGTAAAACAGGTTATGCGGACAAGCTACCCTTCAAGCCTCTTCCTCCTAAAGAAGGGAACGAGGAGAAGGAAGAGAAGAAGAAGAAGGGAACGAAGAAGAAGAAGAAGAAGAAGGAGAATAAAAAGAAAGAGGTAACGGCGTATCCCCGCGTGAATGAGATAACGCTAGGTAACCGTAAGTATGTTGCTCCTAATGATTATTGTGATAATGAATCTGAATATGATGATCTTCCTATGCCCTTTACATACATTAGCAATCATGATTTGAATGAGCACACTACTTTTGATATTGCAAATCTCTGGGAAACTAATTCTGAAAATGATGATGATAATAATTGCCATAGTGTCAGTGCTATCCATGCTTCCTCCCATAATGATATAGAAAGCTCTAAGCTTGGGGAAGAGGTGTTTGAAAATCCTTTTGCTACTGATCATTATGTGTTTGATACATGTCCTTCTAATAACAATGATGGTATGGTCATAGATAAACCGACTGTGAAAGATAACTATTCTATTTCTTATGATGACACTGTGCCTCCGATCTTTGATGATTATTATAAAGAATGCTATGATATAGGTAATAACTATCCTTATGAAACTTGTCATAGTCATGATTGGATTACCAAAAACAATTCCCTTAATATACAACTTGTTTACCATGTTCAAATTCTTGATAATAATCTTGCTCCAATTACTATTAATGAGAATAACTCTTCTTATGCCAAATTTAATGATACTTCTATGCATATGAACCATGATAAGAATGTTTTAAGTGATGGGTATATTGTGGATTTCATCAATGATGCTACTGAAAGTTATTATGAGAGAGGGAAATATGGTCGTATGCATCTTAACAATATTAAGTTTCCCCTCTTTATGTTGAGAATCTTGAAGTTACTCGTGTTTTATCCTCTTATGCTTGTCACTTTGTTCTTTATGAATTCATTTGTATACAAGATTCCTCTTCATAGGAAGCATGTTAGACTTAAATGTGTTTTGAATTTGCCTCTTGATGCTCTCTTTTGCTTCAAATACTACTTCTTGCGAGTGCATCATTAAAACTGCCGAGCCCATCTTAATGGCCATAAAGAAAGAACTTCTTGGGAGATAACCCATGTGTTATTTTGCTACAGTACTTTATTTTATATTTGTGTCTTGGAAGTTGTTTACTACTGTAGCAACCTCTCCTTATCTTAGTTTTGTGTTTTGTTGTGCCAAGTAAAGTCTTTGATAGTAAAGTCAATACTAGATTTGGATTACTGCGCAGAAACTGTTTTCTTGCTGTCACGAATCTGGGCCTAATTCTCTGTAGATAACTCAGAAAATTATGCCAATTTACGTGAGTGATCCTCAGATATGTATGCAACTTTCATTCAATTTGAGAATTTTCATCTGAGCAAGTCTGGTGCCATTTTAAAATTCGTCTTTACGGACTGTTCTGTTTTGACAGATTCTGCCTTTTATTTCGCATTGCTTCTTTCGCTGTGTTGGGTGGATTTCTTTGTTCCATTACCTTCCAGTAGCTTTGAGCAATGTCCAGAAGTATTAAGAATGATTGTGTCACCTCTGAACATGTGAGTTTTTGATTATGCACTAACCCTCTAATGAGTTTGTTTCGAGTTTGGTGTGGAGGAAGTTTTCAAGGGTCAAGAGAGGAGGATGATATACTATGATCAAGAAGAGTGAAAGCTCTAAGCTTGGGGATGTCCCGGTGGTTCACCCCTGCATATATCAAGAAGACTCAAGCGTCTAAGCTTGGGGATGCCCAAGGCATCCCCTTCTTCATCGACAACATTATCAGGTTCCTCCCCTGAAACTATATTTGTATTCCATTACATCTTATGTGCTTTACATCATGCTTGTGTGGGAGAGAGACACGCTCCGTTGGTTCGTATGAACACATGTGTTCTTAGCTTTTAATTTTCATGGCGAAGTTTCTTCTTCGATAAATTGTTATATGGTTGGAATTGGAAAATGATACATGTAGTAATTGCTATTAATGTCTTGGGTAATGTGATACTTGGCAATTGTTGTGCTCATGTTTAAGCTCTTGCATCACATACTTTGCACCCATTAATGAAGAAATACATAGAGCATGCTAAAATTTGGTTTGCATATTTGGTTTCTCTAAGGTCTAGATAATTTCTAGTATTGAGTTTGAACAACAAGGAAGACGGTGTAGAGTCTTATAATATTTTCAATATGTCTTTTATGTGAGTTTTGCTGCACCGGTTCATCCTTGTGTTTGTTTCAAATAAACCTTGCTAGCCTAAACCTTGTATCGAGAGGGAATACTTCTCATGCATCCAAAATACTTGAGCCAACCACTATGCCATTTGTGTCCACCATACCTACCTACTACATGGTATTTCTCTGCCATTCCAAAGTAAATTGCTTGAGTGCTACCTTTAAATTCCATCATTCACCTTTGCAATATATAGCTCATGGGACAAATAGCTTAAAAACTATTGTGGTATTGAATATGTACTTATGCACTTTATCTCTTATTAAGCTGCTTGTTGTGCGATAACCATGTTTCTGGGGACGCCATCAACTATTCTTTGTTGAATATCATGTGAGTTGCTATGCATGTTCGTCTTGTCTGAAGTAAGAGAGATCTACCACCTTATGGTTAAGCATGCATATTGTTAGAGAAGAACATTGGGCCGCTAACTAAAGCCATGATCCATGGTGGAAGTTTTAGTTTTGGACATATATCCTCAATCTCATATGAGAAAATTATTAATTGTTGTTACATGCTTATGCATAAAAGAGGAGTCCATTATCTGTTGTCTATGTTGTCCCGGTATGGATGTCTAAGTTGAGAATAATCAATAGCGAGAAATCCAATGCGAGCTTTCTCCTTAGACCTTTGTACAGGCGGCATAGAGGTACCCCATTGTGACACTTGGTCAAAACATGTGCATTGTGATGATCCGGTAGTCCAAGCTAATTAGGACAAGGTGCGGGCACTATTAGTATACTATGCATGAGGCTTGCAACTTGTAAGATATAATTTACATGATACATATGCTTTATTACTACCGTTGACAAAATTGTTTCATGTTTTCAAAATCAAAGCTCTAGCACAAATATAGCAATCGATGCTTTTCCTCTATGGAGGACCATTCTTTTACTTTCATTGTTGAGTCAGTTCACCTATTTCTCTCCACCTCAAGAAGCAAACACTTGTGTGAACTGTGCATTGATTCCTACATATTTGCATATTGCACTTATTATATTACTCTATGTTGACAATATCCATGAGATATACATGCTACAAGTTGAAAGCAACCGCTGAAACTTAATCTCCCTTTGTGTTGCTTCAATGCTTTTACTATGAATTATTGCTTTATGAGTTAACTCTTATGCAAGACTTATTGATGCTTGTCTTGAAGTGCTATTCATGAAAAGTCTTTGCTTTATGATTCACTTGTTTACTCATGTCATATACATTGTTTTGATTGCTGCATTCACTACATATGCTTTACAAATAGTATGATCAAGGTTATGATGGCATGTCACTCCAGAAATTATCTGTGTTATCGTTTTACCTGCTCGGGACGAGCAGAACTAAGCTTGGGGATGCTGATACGTCTCCGACGTATCGATAATTTCTTATGTTCCATGCCACATTATTGATGTTATCTACATGTTTTATGCACACTTTATGTCATATTCGTGCATTTTCTAGAACTAACCTATTAACAAGATGTCGAAGTGCCAGTTCCTGTTTTCTGCTGTTTTTGGTTTCAGAAATCCTAGTAACGAAATATTCTCGGAATCGGACGAAATCAACGCCCAGGTTCCTATTTTTCCCGGAACCATCCAGAACACCCGAGAGCCGCCAGAGGGGAGCCCTGGGGGCCCCACACCACACCCTGGCGCGGCCAGAGGAGGGGCCACGCCGCCCTATGGTGTGGGCCCCCCAGAAGCCCTCCTGCGCCGCCTCTTCGCTTATATAAAGCCTCCGTCGCGAAAACCCTGATACCAATTGACGAAACTCCAGAAAAGTTACTGTGGCGCCGCCGCCATCGCGAAACTCCAATTCGGGGGACAGAACTCTCTGTTCCGGCACCCTGCCGGACGGGGAATTGCCCCCGGAGTCATCTCCACCGCCGTCTTCACCGCCATCTTCATCGCCATCGCTGCCTCCATGATGAGGAGGGAGTAATCCATCCCCGAGGCTGAGGGCTTCGCTGTAGCTATGTGGTTCATCTCTCTCCCATGTACCTCAATACAATAATCTCATGAGCTGCTTTACATGATTGAGATTCATATGAGTTTTGTATCACAATTCATCTATGTGCTACTCTAGTGATGTTATTAAAGTATTCTATTCCTCCTGCATGGTGTAAAGGTGACTAGTGTGTGCACCATGTGGTTCTTGTCGTAGGCTATGATCATGATCTCTTGTAGATTGTGGAGTTAATTATCATTATGATGGTATTGATGTGATCTATTTGGTTATGTTGATCTATCTTACACTATAAGGTTACTAAAATATGAACATTAATTGTGGAGCTTGTTAACTCCGGCATTGAGGGTTCGTGTAATCCTACGCAATGTGTTCATCATCCAACAAGAGTGTAGAGTATGCATTTATCTATTCTATTATGTGATCAATGTTGAGAGTGTCCACTAGTGAAAGTGTAATCCCTAGGCCTTGTTCCTAAATACTGCTATCGCTGCTTGTTTACTGTTTTACTGCTTTACTACTGCTGCAATATTACCACCATCAACTACACGCCATAGCTATTTTTCGCAGTTGCTACTGCTCATACTTATTCATACCACCTGTATTTCACTATCTCTTCGCCGAACTAGTGCACCTATTAGGTGTGTTGGGGACACAAGAGACTTCTTGCTTTGTGGTTGCAGGGTTGCATGAGAGGGATATCTTTGACCTCTTCCTCCCTGAGTTCGATAAACCTTGGGTGATCCACTTAAGGGAAAACTTGCTGCTGTTCTACAAACCTCTGCTCTTGGAGGCCCAACACTGTCTACAGGAAAGGAGGGGGAACGTAGACATCACGGTTACGCGGGGAAGATAAGCAGGTACCTAGACAAAGCGAAGCAGAGGTTCAGCGGGATGAAGTCTCACGACTATCATGTGCTGATGACGCAGATACTTCCGGTTGCAATCCGTGGGATCATGGACGCGCACGTCCGTGAAACGCTTTTTGGCCTATTGATGTCTACGCCCCCCTCCTTTTCCTGTAGACAGTGTTGGGCCTCCAAGAGCAGAGGTTTGTAGAACAGCAGCAAGTTTTCCCTTAAGTGGATCACCCAAGGTTTATCGAACTCAGGGAGGAAGAGGTCAAAGATATCCCTCTCATGCAACCCTGCAACCACAAAGCAAGAAGTCTCTTGTGTCCCCAACACACCTAATAGGTGCACTAGTTCGGCGAAGAGATAGTGAAATACAGGTGGTATGAATATATATGAGCAAGAGCAACGGTGCCGTAAAATAGCTTGCTGGCGTGTAGTTGATGGTGGTAGTATTGCAGCAGTAGTAACACGCTGAAACAATGAAACAAGCAGTAGTAACGCAGCAGTATTTAGGAACAAGGCCTAGGGATTAGACTTTCACTAGTGGACACTCTCAACATTGATCACATAACAGAATAGATAAATGCATACTCTACACTCTTGTTGGATGATGAACACATTGCGTAGGATTACACGAACCCTCAATGCCGGAGTTAACAAGCTCCACAATTCAATGTTCATATTTAAGTAACCTTAGAGTGCATGAAAGATCAATTCGACTAAACCAAGTACTAACATAGCATGCACACTGTCACCTTCATGCATATGTAGGAGGAATAGATCACATCAATACTGTCATAGCAATAGTTAACTTCGCAATCTACAAGAGATCATGATCATAGCATAAACCAAGTACTAACACGGATGCACACACTGTCACCATTACACCGTGTAGGAGGAATAAAACTACTTTAATAACATTGCTAGAGTAGCACATAGATAAATTGTGATACAAAATACATTGCAATCATAAAGAGATATAAATAAGCACCTCACTATGCCATTCATCAGTGAATAAGTATTCTGTGAAATATAGCCTAAGAGACCCACATGGTGCACACACTGTCACCTTTACACACGTGGGACAAGGAGTCTCCGGAGATCACATAAGTAAAATTCACTTGACTAGCATAATGACATCTAGATTACAAGCATCATCATATGAATCTCAATCATGTAAGGCAGCTCATGAGATTATTGTATTGAAGTACATAGGAGAGAGATGAACCACATAGCTACCGGTACAGCCCGAGCCTCGATGGAGAACTACTCCCTCCTCATGGGAGCAGCATCGGTGATGAAGATGGCGGTGGAGATGGCAGCGGTGTCGATGGAGAAGCCTTCCGGGGGCACTTCCCCGTTCCGGCAGCGTGCCGGAACAGAGACTCCTGTCCCCCAGATCTTGGCTTCGCGATGGCGGCGGCTCTGGAAGGTTTCTGTGGGTTTCGTCGAACGCATCAGGGTTTTCGCGACGGAGGCTTTAAATAGGTGGAAGGGCAAGGTCGGTGGACTTCTGGGGGGGCCCACACTATAGGGGGGCGCGGCCCCCCCTTGGCCGCGCCGGCCTAGGGTTTGGTGGCCCTGGGCCCCCTCTCTGGCGGTTCTCGTGTGTTCTGGATGCTTCCGGGCAAAATAGGAACTGGGCGTTGATTTCGTCCAATTCCGAGAATATTTCTTTACTAGGATTTCTGAAACCAAAAACAGCAGAAAACAGGAACTGGCGCTTCGGCATCTTGTTAATAGGTTAGTTCCAGAAAATGCACGAATATGACATAAAGTGTGCATAAAACATGTAGATATCATCAATAATGTGGCATGGAACATAAGAAATTATCGATACGTCGGAGACGTATCAGCATCCCCAAGCTTAGTTCTGCTCGTCCCGAGCAGGTAAAACGATAACAAAGATAATTTCTGAAGTGACATGCCATCATAAACTTGATCATATTGTAAACATATGTAATGAATGCAGCGATCAAAACAATGGTAATGACATGAGTAAACAACTGAATCATAAAGCAAAGACTTTTCATGAATAGCACTTCAAGACAAGCATCAATAAGTCTTGCATAAGGGTTAACTCATAAAGCAATAAATTCATAGTAGAGACATTGAAGCAACACAATGGAAGATTAAGTTTCAGCGGTTGCTTTCAACTTGTAACATGTATATCTTATGGATAGTTGTCAATGCAAAGCAATATAACAAGTGCAATAAGCAAGTATGTAAGAATCAATGCACAGTTAACACAAGTGTTTGCTTCTTGAGATGGAGAGGAATAGGTGAACTGACTCAACATAAGTAAAAGAAAGGTCCTTCAAAGAGGAAAGCATCGATTGCTATATTTGTGCTAGAGCTTTGATTTTGAAAACAAGAAACAATTTTGTCAACGGTAGTAATAAAGCATATGTATCATGTAAATTATATCTTACAAGTTGCAAGCCTCATGCATAGTATACTAATAGTGCCCGCACCTTGTCCTAATTAGCTTGGACTACCGGGATCATCGCAATGCACATGTTTTAACCAAGTGTCACAAAGGGGTACCTCTATGCCGCCTGTACAAAGGTCTAAGGAGAAAGCTCGCATTGGATTTCTCGCTATTGATTATTCTCAACTTAGACATCCATACCGGGACAACATAGACAACAGATAATGGACTCCTGTTTTATGCATAAGCATGTAGCAACAATTATTTTTCTCATTTGAGATTGAGGATATATGTCCAAAACTGAAACTTCCACCACGGATCATGGCTTTAGTTAGCGGCCCAATGTTCTTCTCTAACAATATGCATGCTCCAACCATAAGGTGGTAGATCGCTCTTACTTCAGACAAGACGAACATGCATAGCAACTCACATGAAATTCAACAAAAGGTAGTTGATGGCGTCCCCAGGAACATGGTTATCGCACAACAAGCAACTTAATAAGAGATAAAGTGCATAAGTACATATTCAATACCACAATAGTTTTTAGGCTATTTGTCCCATGAGCTATATATTGTAAAGGTGAAGAATGGAATTTTAAAGGTAGCACTCAAGCAATTTACTTTGGAATGGTGGAGAAATACCATGTAGTAGGTAGGTATGGTGGACACAAATGGCATAGTGGTTGGCTCAAGTATTTTGGATGCATGAGAAGTATTCCCTCTCGATACAAGGTTTAGGCTAGCAAGGTTATTTGAAACAAACACAAGGATGAACCGGTGCAACAAAACTCACATAAAAGACATATTATAAACATTATAAGACTCTACACCGTCTTCCTTGTTGTTCAAACTCAATACTAGAAATTATCTAGACCTTAGAGAGACCAAATATGCAAACCAAATTTTAGCATGCTCTATGTATTTCTTCATTAATGGGTGCAAAGTATATGATGCAAGAGCTTAAACATGAGCACAACAATTGCCAAGTATCACATTACCCAAGACATTTTAGCAATTTACTACATGTATCATTTTCCAATTCCAACCATATAACAATTTAACAAAGAAGAAACTTCGCCATGAATACTATGAGTAGAAACTAAGGACATACTTGTCCATATGCTACAGCGGAGCGTGTCTCTCTCCCATAAAGTGAATGCTAGGATCCATTTTATTCAAACAAAACAAAAAACAAAAACAAACCGACGCTCCAAGCAAAGCACATAAGATGTGATGGAATAAAAATATAGTTTCAGGGGAGGAACCTGATAATGTTGTCGATGAAGAAGGGGATGCCTTGGGCATCCCCAAGCTTAGACGCTTGAGTCTTCTTGATATATGCAGGGGTGAACCACCGGGGCATCCCCAAGCTTAGAGCTTTCACTCTTCTTGATCATAGTATATCATCCTCCTCTCTTGACCCTTGAAAACTTCCTTCACACCAAACTCGAAACAAACTCATTAGAGGGTTAGTGCATAATCAAAAACTCACATGTTCAGAGGTGACACAATCATTCTTAACACTTCTGGACATTGCCCAAAGCTACTGGAAGGTAATGGAACAAAGAAATCCACCCAACACAGCGAAAGAAGCAATGCGAAATAAAAGGCAGAATCTGTCAAAACAGAACAGTCCGTAAAGACGAATTTTAAAATGGCACCAGACTTGCTCAGATGAAAATGCTCAAATTGAATTAAAGTTGCGTACATGGATCACTCACGTAAATTGGCATAATTTTCTGAGTTACCTACAGAGAATTAGGCCCAGATTCGTGACAGCAAGAAAACAGTTTCTGCGCAGTAATCCAAATCTAGTATTGACTTTACTATCAAAGACTTTACTTGGCACAACAAAACACAAAACTAAGATAAGGAGAGGTTACTACAGTAGTAAACAACTTCCAAGACACAAATATAAAACAAAGTACTGTAGCAAAATAACACATGGGTTATCTCCCAAGAAGTTCTTTCTTTATAGCCATTAAGATGGGCTCAGCAGTTTTAATGATGCACTCATAAGAAATAGTAGTTGAAGCGAAAGAGAGCATCCAGAGGCAAATTCAAAACACATTTAAGTCTAACATGCTTCCTATGCATAGGAATCTTGTAAATAAACAAGTTCATGAAAAGCAAAGTAACAAGCATAGGAAGATAAAACAAGTATAGCTTCAAAAATTTCAGCACATAGAGAGGTGTTTTAGTAACATGAAAATTTCTACAACCATATTTTCCTCTCTCATAATAACTTTCAGTAGTGTCATGAGCAAACTCAACAATATAACTATCACATAAAGCATTCTTATCATGAGTCTCATGCATAAAATTATTACTCTCCACATAAGCATAATCAATTTTATTAGATGTAGTGGGAGCAAATTCAACAAAGTAGCTATCATTATTATTCTCATCAAGTGTTGGAGGCATAGTATAATCACAACAAAATTTACTCTCCATAGTAGGTGGCACCAAAAGACCACTATCATTATAATCATCATATATGGGAGGCAAAGTATCATCAAAGAAAATTTTCTCCTCAATGCTTGGGGGACTAAAAAGATCATGAAAACCAGCTTCCCCAAGCTTAGAACTTTCTATATCATTATCAACAATGGTGTTCAAAGCGTTCATACTAATATTACTACCAGCATGCAAATAAGATTCCATAGGTTTTTTAATTTTCGCATCAAACAATCCATGTTTTAAATCAGGAAATAGAATAAGAAGCTCATTCTTGTCCATTATGCCAAACTAGTGTAAACAAGAAACAAAAAGATGCAATTGCAGGATCTAAAGGAAATAGCTTCGAGTACTTACAACGGCGAAAATAGCTTAGTAGCCGAGATTCGGAGTGTGAGTACCTTTTACCTTTCCTCCCCGGCAACGGCGCCAGAAAATAGCTTGATGTCTACGCCCCCCTCCTTTTCCTCAGAGAGTGTTGGGCCTCCAAGAGCAGAGGTTTGTAGAATAGCAGCAAGTTTTCCCTTAAGTGGATCACCCAAGGTTTATCGAACTCAGGGAGGAAGAGGTCAAAGATATCCCTCTCATGCAACCCTGCAACCACAAAGAAAGAAGTCTCTTGTGTCCCCAACACACCTAATAGGTGCACTAGTTCGGCGAAGAGATAGTGAAATACAGGTGGTATGAATATATATGAGCAGAGTAACGGTGCCAGAAAATAGCTTGTCGGGCGTGTAGTTGATGGTGGTAGTATTGCAGCAGTAGTAACACAGTGAAACAGTAAACAAGCAGTAGTAACGCAGCAGTATTTAGGAACAAGGCCTAGGGATTAGACTTTCACTAGTGGACACTCTCAACATTGATCACATAACATAATAGATAAATGCATACTCTACACTCTTGTTGGATGATGAACACATTGCGTAGGATTACACGAACCCTCAATGCCGGAGTTAACAAGCTCCACAATTCAATGTTCATATTTAAGTAACCTTAGAGTGCATGAAAGATCAATTCGACTAAACCAAGTACTAACATAGCATGCACACTGTCACCTTCATGCATATGTAGGAGGAATAGATCACATCAATACTGTCATAGCAATAGTTAACTTTGCAATCTACAAGAGATCATGATCATAGCATAAACCAAGTACTAACACGGATGCACACACTGTCACCATTACACCGTGTAGGAGGAATAAAACTACTTTAATAACATTGCTAGAGTAGCACATAGATAAATTGTGATACAAAATACATTGCAATCATAAAGAGATATAAATAAGCACCTCACTATGCCATTCATCAGTGAATAAGTATTCTGTGAAATATAGCCTAAGAGACCCACACGGTGCACACACTGTCACCTTTACACACGTGGGACAAGGAGTCTCCGGAGATCACATAAGTAAAATTCACTTGACTAGCATAATGACATCTAGATTACAAGCATCATCATATGAATCTCAATCATGTAAGGCAGCTCATGAGATTATTGTATTGAAGTACATAGGAGAGAGATGAACCACATAGCTACCGGCATGCCCGAGCCTCGATGGAGAACTACTCCCTCCTCATGGGAGCAAAGAAGGTGATGAAGATGGCGGTGGAGATGGCAACGGTGTCGATGGAGAAGCCTTCCGGGGGCACTTCCCCGTTCCGGCAGCGTGCCGGAACAGAGACTCCTGTCCCCCAGATATTGGCTTCGCGATGGCGGCGGCTCTGGAAGGTTTCTGTGGGTTTCGTCGAACGCATCAGGGTTTTCGCGACGGAGGCTTTAAATAGGCGGAAGGGCAAGGTCGGTGGACTTCTGGGGGGCCCACACTATAGGGGGGCGCCCCCCCTTGGCCGCGCCGGCCTAGGGTTTGGTGGCCCTGGGCCCCCTCTCTGGCGGTTCTCGTGTGTTCTGGATGCTTCCGGGCAAAATAGGAACCTGGGCGTTGATTTCGTCCAATTCCGAGAATATTTCTTTACTAGGATTTCTGAAACCAAAAACAGTAAAACAGAACCGGCACTTCGGCATCTTGTTAATAGGTTAGTTCCAGAAAATGCACGAATATGACATAAAGTGTGCATAAAACATGTAGATATCATCAATAATGTGGCATGGAACATAAGAAATTATCGATACGTCGGAGACGTATCACCTATGCAACTTTTTCGACGTCATCTCACGGAAGTCTGCTGGCGTGAGGCAACTTAGAAGGCTACAGGAAGAGATCGTGGTGATACTGTGCAAGCTTGAGATGTACTTCCCGCCTGCATTTTTCAATGTTATGGTGCATCTGCTGGTACATATCGTGGAGGATATCATCCAACTGGGGCCGATGTTCCTGCACATCATGATGCCGTTCGAAAGGATGAATGGTGTCATCAAAGGGTACATTCGCAACAGGGCACGTCCAGACGGAAGCATAGCCAAGGGCTTTCTGACCGAAGAGTGCATCTCCTTTTGCACGAGTTATCTAGAAATCGAGAACCCCGTTGGCCTGCCCGTAAACAGGCACCTCGAGAAGCTCGCTGGATGGGGTCACCGCGAGGGTAGCCGCGAAATGCATGTCGACTTCAAGGGTCGAATCGCCAACTTTGAAAGAGCAAACCTAGTCACGCCACAACACATAGACGTGGTCGATCCTTGGGTGGTAGAGCACAAAACCTTTATCGCAAAGACGTACAATGATCAGGGCCAACAGAGGACGGACGGATATATAATCAAAGAGCACAAATCAACCTTCACACGATGGTTCAAGGACAAGATGCTGACGTACCCTATAGACGAGGATTCTTCTGCGGAAGAAAAACTCATATTCGCCTTGTCACAGGGCGCCGAACACAACCTGATGACATTTCAGGCGTACGATATCAACGGCTACACATTCTACACCGAGGAAAAGGACATGAAGAGCGATTATCAGAACTCCAGGGTAACGATGGAGTCCTACACCGGTGACATCAAGCAGAGATACTACGGAAAGATCGAGGAGATCTGGGATCTGAGCTATGCCGGAGAGAATGTGCCGATGTTCCGTGTTAGGTGGGCCAAGAACGTCGTAAAAGAAGACCGACATTTCACCACCATGGTTATACCCGAAGCCAAATCCAAGACAGCGGGCGCAAAGGTCACCGCAAAATATGAGCCATGGGTACTAGCTTCCCAAGTGGACCAATGCTTCTTCATTACAGACCCGCAAAAGCCCAGCCATGTTGTCGTGAGGAGAGGCAAAAGGAGCATCATCGGAATGGATGGAGCCGCCAACGAGCTAGACTTCGACCAGTACGACGATCCGAAGATGGAATATGACGTCGACGATGATGAAGAACCATACACAACAAGAAGAAGCAGGACCACCCTACCTAAAGGCCGTCCATTCAAGAGAAGAAGTCTCGGAGTTCCGGGGCTAAATTATTCAACCGCGAGAAAGAAGGGCAAGAAGATTGTGAAAAGATAATTATGTATCATTTTCTTGTATGAATAATGGATGTCATATTGTTAATCTACACATTGTACCGATCAAAATAGACATATAATTTATGCCTTTTATTTTGGTGTATTATGCTATTTTGGATGTTTATTGTAGTGTTAAATCAATTTTAAAAAAAGGAAAAAAATTTGGGGCCGCTGATACGTCTCAAACGTATCTATAATTTCTTATGTTCCATGATACTTTTATGACAATACTTGAATGTTTTATACATACTTTACATCATTATTATACATTTTCCGGCACTAACCTATTAACAAGATGCCGAAGCGCCAGTTGCTATTTTCTGCTGTTTTTGGTTTCAGAAATCCTAGTAAGGAAATATTCTCGGAATTGGACGAAATCAACGCCCAGGGTCCTATTTTTCCACGAAGCTTCCAGAAGACCAGAGGAGATACGAAGTGGGGCCGCGAGGCGACGCCACACTAGGGTGGCGCGGCCAGGCTTGGGCCCGCGCGGCCCTAGCGTGTGGGTCCCTCGCATCGCCCCCTGACCTGCCCTTCCGCCTACTTAAAGCCTTCGTCGCGAAACCCTCTGTACCGAGAGCCACGATACGGAAAACCTTCCAGAGACGCCGCCGCCACCAATCCCATCTCGGGGGATTTAGGAGATCGCCTCCGGCACCATGCCGGAGAGGGGAATCATCTCCCGGAGGACTCTTCATCGCCATGATCGCCTCCAGATTGATGTGGGAGTAGTTCACCCCTGGACCATGGGTCCATAGCAGTAGCTAGATGGTCGTCTTCTCCTAATTGTGCTATCATGCTCGATCTTGTGAGCTGCCTATCATGATCAAGATCGTTTCTTTATAATCCTACATGTTGTGTTTGTTGGGATCCGATGGATATTGAATACTATGTCAAGTTGATTATCAATCTATCATATATGAGTTGTTTATGTTCTTGCATGCTCTCCGTTGCTAGTAGAGGCTCTGGCCAAGTTGATACTTGTGACTCCAAGAGGGAGTATTTATGCTCGATAGTGGGTTCATGCCTCCATTAAATCTAGGACAGTGACAGAAAGTTCTAAGGTTGTGGATGTGCTGTTGTCACTAGGGATAAAACATCGATGCTTTGTCTAAGGATATTTGTGTTGATTACATTACGCACCATACTTAATGCAATTGTCTGTTGCTTGCAACTTAATACCGGAAGGGGTTCGGATGATAACCTGAAAGTGGACTTTTTAGGCATAGATGCATGCTGGATGGCGGTCTATGTACTTTGTCGTAATGCCCTGATTAAATCTCATAGTACTCATCATGATATATGTATGTGCATTGTTATGCCTTCTTTATTTGTCAATTGCCCAACTGTAATTTGTTCACCCAACATCTGCTATCTTATGGGAGAGACACCACTAGTGAACTGTGGACCCCGGTCTATTCTTTACATCTGAAATACAATCTACTGCAATACTTGTTCTTTACTGTTCTTCGCAAACAATCATCTTCCACACAATACGGTTAATCCTTTGTTCACAGCAAGCCGGTGAGATTGACAACCTCACTGTTACGTTGGGGCAAAGTACTTTGGTTGTGTTGTGCAGGTTCCACATTGGCGCCGGAATCCCTGGTGTTGCGCCGCACTACATTCCGCCACCATCAACCTTCAACGTGCTTCTTGACTCCTACTGGTTCGATTAAAACTTGGTTTCTTACTGAGGGAAACTTGCTACTGTGCGCATCACACCTTCCTCTTGGGGTTCCCAACGGACGTGTCAACTACACGCATCAAGCAAATTTCTGGCGCCGTTGTCGGGGAGATCAAGACACGCTGCAAGGGGAGTCTCCACTTCCAATCTCTTTACTTTGTTTTTGTCTTGCTTTATTTTATTTACTACTTTGTTTGCTGCACTTAAACAAAACACACAAAAATTAGTTGCTAGTTTTACTTTATTTACTGTCTTGCTCTCTATATCAAAAACACACAAAAAATAGTTACTAGCATTTAGTTTACTTTTGTTATCATGTCTAGCTCTGTACCTGTTACTTCTTCACCTGAGGAATTAGTTTTTACTTTTAAACAAGGGAATGAGGAGAGTTTTAAAGATGCTTGGTCTAGAATTTTTGATTCTTATCGTAAAGTTGAACCTCAAATGACACTAAGTCTGCTCCTTAGTAATTTTTATTTTGGGCTTATGATTCGCTATAGATATGCCTTGGATGTTGTAGTAGGAGGAGATTTCCTTCATTGCAATGGTGATCAAGCTTTTAATGCCATAAAAAAATTGGTTGCATCACATAGTTCAGCTAATAACTGTGATTCAGCTCTTATTAGCATTTATAATAGATTAAACACTCTTGAGATAAGTGCATCTCGCTTGAAAGAAAATTATAGTTATGTTCGTAACCATCTTGATCAAGTTTTAGTGAACTCTGAACCTTCAATGTGGGACCCTACTATTAAAGTTATTATTGGTGGTGAAACTTTTCATGCCTATTGTGAAATTATGTCTGAATTTTGCCTTATGCCTAAGAGTATTTATGAATCTTTGACACTTTGGGGACTCGTTGAAGGAGGAGAAGGAATAACTCTTGTTGATAACTCTGTTATAATTCCTAAGGGAATAGCCGAGGGTGTGCATACAACCATTCTTGGAAGAACGGTATCCACTGATTATCTTGTTATTGAATGTGTAGGAATAGGACAAATCACACTTGGAAGATCCCTGCTGAAACTATTGGGAGCAGTCATAAATGTGGGAGAAGGCACCCTAAAATTCACTTCTACGCCGGGAGGTAGACATGTATTCCCTAAACCAAAGAGTAAGAAAAAGAACAAAAAGGGTATGCATAAAGCCCGAGGTAATGTTGATGCTTCATCTCTTGATAACACTTGATTCACACTTTCTGCGCCTAGCTGAAAGGCGTTAAAGAAAAGCGCTTATGGGAGACAATCCATGTTTTTACTACAGTACTTTGTTTTATATTTGAGTCTTGGAAGTTGTTACTACTGTAGCAACCTCTCCTTATCTTTATTTTATTGCATTGTTGTGCCAAGTAAAGTCTTTGATAGTAAAGTCAATACTAGATTTGGATTACTGCGCAGGAACAGATTTCTTGCTGTCACGAATCTGGGCAGAATTCTCTGTAGGTAACTCAGAAAAATCTGCCAATTTAGGTGCGTGATCCTCAGATATGTACGCAACTTTCATTCAATTTGGGTATTTTCATCTGAGCAAGTCTGGTGCCATTTTAGAATTCGTCTTTACGGACTGTTCTGTTTTGACAGATTCTGCCTTTTATTTCGCATTGCCTGTTTTGCTGTGTTTGATGGATTTCTTTGTTCCATTAACTTTCAGTAGCTTTGTGCAATGTTCAGAAGTATTAAGAATGATTATGTCACCTCTGAATATATGAATTATGCACTGACCCTCTAATGAGTTTGTTTCGAGTTTGGTGTGGAGGAAGTTTTCAAGGATCAAGAGAGGAGGATGATACAATATGATCAAGAAGAGTGAAAAGTCAAAGCTTGGGGATGCCCCCGTGGTTCATCCCTGCATATTTCAAGAAGACTCAAGTATCTAAGCTTGGGGATGCCCAAGGCATCCCCTTCTTCATCGACAACATTATCAGGTTCCTCTAATGAAACTATATTTTTATTTAGTCACATCTTATGTGCTTTGCTTGGAGCGTCTGTTTGCTTTAGTTTTGTTTTGTTTGAATAAAGTCGGATCCTAGCATTCTTTATATTGGAGATATTACGCTCCGCTATTTCGTATTAACACATGTGTTCTTAGCTTTATCTTTAATGTTCATTGCGAAAGTTGAACTACCTCATTCATTGATATATGGTTGGAAACGGAAAATGCCGCATGTGGTAAATGGTATAATGTCTTGAATAATGTGATACTTGGCAATTGTTGTGCTCATATAGATCTTGTTTAAGCTCTTGCATCATGTACCTTGTACCCATTAATGAATAACTACATAGAGCATGTTAAAATTTGGTTTGCATGATTGTTCTCTCTAAGTCTAGATATTTTCTGGTTAAGGTGTTTGAACAACAAGGAGACGATGTAAAGTCTTATAATTCTTACAATATGTTTATATGTGAGTCTTGATGCACCTTTTATACTTGAGTTTGCTTCAAACCACCTTGCTAGCCTAGCCTTGTATTGAGAGGGATTCTTCTCGTGCATCCAAATTCTTGAGCCAATAACCATGCCATTTGTGTCCACCATACCTACCTACCACATGGTATTTCTCCGCCATTCCAAAGTACATTACTTGAGTGCTACCTTTAAAATTTCTATTCTTTACCTTTACAATATATAGCTCATGGGACAAAATAGCTTAAAAACTATCGTGGTGAAGAATATGTACTTATGTGTCTTATTTCTTAGTAAGTTGCTTGTTGAGCGGTAACCATGTTTTCTGGGGACGCCATCAACTCTTTTACCTTTGTTGAATATCATGTGAGTTGCTATGCATGTTCGTCTTGTCTGAAGTAAGGGCGGTTTTCACAATCAAATGGTTTGAGTATGCATACTGTTAGAGAAGAACATTGGGCCGCTAACTAAAGCCATGATTCATGGTGGAAGTTTCAGTTTGGACATAAAACCTCAATCTCTTATGAGAAATATTAACTGTTGTTGAATGCTTAAGCATTAAAAGAGGAGTCCATTATCTGTTGTCTATGTTGTCCCGGTATGGGTGTCTAAGTTGAGAATGATCGAAAGCGAGAAATCCAATGCGAACCTTCTCCTTAGACCCTTGTACAGGCGGCATAGAGGTACCCCTTTGTGACACTTGGTTGAAACATATGTTATGCAATGATAATCCGTGTTAATCCAAGCTAATTAGGACAAGGTGCGGGCACTATTAGTATACTATGCATGAGGCTTGCAACTTATAAGATATCTTATACATAACTCATATGATTTATTACTACCGTTGACAAAATTGTTTCTATGTTTTCAAAATAAAAGCTCTAGCACAAAAATAGTAATCCATGCTTCCCTCTACGAAGGGCCATTCTTTTACTTTATTGTTGAGTCAGTTTACCCACTTCTTTCTATCTTAGAAGCAAACACTTGTGTTAACTGTGTGCATTGATTCTTACATGTTTACTTATTGCACCTGTTATACTACTCTATGTTGACAAATATCCATGAGATATACATGTTACAAGTTGAAAGCAATTGCTGAAACTTAATCATCCTTTGTGTTGCTTCAATGCATTCTACTTTGAATTTATTGCTTATGAGTTAGCTCTTATGCAAGTCTTGTTGATACTTGTCTTGAAAGTACTATTCATGAAAAGTTTTGCTATATGATTCATTTGTTTAGTCATCATCTTTTGTTAGCAATCTTTTGCTTCAGATCACTCCATCCATCTCATATGCTTTACAATAATGTTGATCAAGGTTATGTTGGTAGCATGTCACTTCAGAAATTATTTGTGTTATCATTTACCTACTCGAGGGCGAGTAGGAACTAAGCTTGGGGATGCTTGATACGTCTCAAACGTATCTATAATTTCTTATGTTCCATGCTACTTTTATGACAATACTTGAATGTTTTATACATACTTTACATCATTATTATACATTTTCCGGCACTAACCTATTAACAAGATGCCGAAGCGCCAGTTGCTGTTTTCTGCTGTTTTTGGTTTCAGAAATCCTAGTAAGGAAATATTCTCGGAATTGGACGAAATCAACGCCCAGGGTCCTATTTTTCCACGAAGCTTCCAGAAGACCGGAGGAGATACGAAGTGGGGCCGCGAGGCGATGCCACACAAGGGCGGCGCGGCCAGGCTTGGGCCCGCGCGGTCCTAGCGTGTGGGTCCCTCGCGTCGCCCCCTGACCTGCCCTTCCGCCTACTTAAAGCCTTCGTCGCGAAACCCTCTGTACCGAGAGCCACGATACGGAAAACCTTCCAGAGACGCCGCCGCCGCCAATCCCATCTCGGGGGATTCAGGAGATCGCCTTCGGCACCCTGCCGGAGAGGGGAATCATCTCCCGGAGGACTCTTCATCGCCATGATCGTCTCCAGATTGATGTGTGAGTAGTTCACCCCTGGACCATGGGTCCATAGCAGTAGCTAGATGGTTGTCTTCTCCTAATTGTGCTATCATGCTCGATCTTGTGAGCTGCCTATCATGATCAAGATCGTTTCTTTGTAATCCTACATGTTGTGTTTGTTGGGATCCGATGGATATTGAATACTATGTCAAGTTGATTATCAATCTATCATATATGAGTTGTTTATGTTCTTGCATGCTCTCCGTTGCTAGTAGAGGCTCTGGCCAAGTTGATACTTGTGACTCCAAGAGGGAGTATTTATGCTCGATAGTGGGTTCATGCCTCCATTAAATGGGACGGATGTGACAGAAAGTTCTAAGGTTGTGGATGTGCTGTTGCCACTAGGGATAAAACATCGATGCTTTGTCTAAGGATATTTGTGTTGATTACATTACGCACCATACTTAATTCAATTGTCTGTTGCTTGCAACTTAATACCGGAAGGGGTTCGGATGATAACCTGAAAGTGGACTTTTTAGGCATAGATGCATGCTGGATGGCGGTCTATGTACTTTGTCGTAATGCCCTGATTAATCTCATAGTACTCATCATGATATATGTATGTGCATTGTTATGCCTTCTTTATTTGTCAATTGCCCAACTGTAATTTGTTTACCCAACATCTGCTATCTTATGGGAGAGACACCGCTAGTGAACTGTGGACCCCGGTCTATTCTTTACATCTGAAATACAATCTACTGCAATACTTGTTCTTTACTGTTCTTCGCAAACAATCATCTTCCACACAATACGGTTAATCCTTTGTTCACAGCAAGCCGGTGAGATTGACAACCTCACTGTTACGTTGGGGCAAAGTACTTTGGTTGTGTTGTGCAGGTTCCACGTTGGCGCCGGAATCCCTGGTGTTGCGCCGCACTACATTCCGCCACCATCAACCTTCAACGTGCTTCTTGACTCCTACTGGTTCGATTAAACCTTGGTTTCTTACTGAGGGAAACTTGCTACTGTGCGCATCACACCTTCCTCTTGGGGTTCCCAACGGACGTGTCAACTACACGCATCAGCCGCCAGGGTTCGAACCTGGCTGCCAGGGGTTTGGCACAAACCAACCAGGGACAGAGCCAGTGCGGTACTAAGCGGGATATGTCAATCCCCCCCCCCCCCGCGTTGCTCTTTTGACCCAGACATAAAGAGGCAGTGGCGCACCCCTAGAGGTGCGCCATTGCTAAGCCTCATAGTGGCGTACCCCGAGAGGTGCGCTATTGCTAAGGCGTCAGGGGACTTAGTGAAATTTCCCCTTCTTCCCCGTCCCGACCAGATCTCTGCACCACTGCCTCCTCTCCTCTCCGACGACAACGCCACCTCCCCTGAGCGACGCGAGCGACCCCGGTGATGCCCTCCTCTCCTCGCCACCTCTCCGACGCCCTCACCACCCCGGCGACGCCCTCCTCTCCTCGCCACCCCGGCGACGCCCTCCTCTACATCGTCACTGACGCCCCCTCGATCTTGATCTCCGGTGGCCAGATCCCCTCGATTCCCCTCCTCCCACCGGCGGGTGCCTCTCTCTGAAGCCGCCGGACTTGCCGTACTCGCTGCGCCCTCCTCTGCATTGTCACCGACGCCCCTGCTCAGGAGCAGGAACAGGAGAAGCACGTCGCGCCGCCGCCGTATCCTCCAAGGTAGCCCCCGATGCCCCTCCTCCTCACCCTCATGCTTGCTGTTAGGTGTCGCTGCTTGCTAGGATCTTGCTGCCGCTGCTTGCTGCTGCTACGTGTTGCTGCTTGCTATGTGCTTGCTGTCGCTGCTTGCTGCTGTTAGGGTTAGATGATATGTCTGTGGAAAATTAGCTGCAAATAAGCCATAATTAGGCGCCATACCTGACTGTAAAACTGTGCATCAGTAGAAAATATGATGGATTTTTAATATTGTTGTGCATAGCTAGGTACCATCATTCATCAAAGCATCCAAATGTTGTTCTTTGGGGTTCATTTGTTAGTTGTTTGATTGGTTTGAGTGTGTGTGTGGTGGTGCTACAGAGATTGCCACAGCGACGTCCATCGTCACGCGCACCTTGGAGTAGCAGCTAGAGAAGCACGATGTTCCGCCCTCGACCGCTGAAGCCGCCGCAGAAGACCGCCGCCGCACTTGCACACAGGTAGCCCCCGATGCCCCTCCTACTCCTCTATTGATGCTACTTGTTGGTGCTACCTAGGCTGCTGCTAGAAAGTGTTTTAACACTGTAATTGATTCATTTGCTCCATGTCTTTGCAAAATGATCTTGTAATTGGTTATCTCAACAATGATGCTGATAGCCATTTTATATGTCAAAAGATATCTGGTTACACATTGTTGCTAGCTGCATTGTGGTTGTGGTGGCTTTGCTGCTGCTTGTGGCTGCTGTTGGTTGGCTGGTAGGTGCTGCTGCTAGCATATTAGTGATAGGTGCTGCTGCTACATATAGTAGATGTACATGTAGTTCCTGCTGTTAATGAGAATGGCATTAATTCACCATCATGTTAACTCTGGCAACATTTGCAACATTTGCAAAGCTGCTAGGTTGTTGTAGCTCTTTTATTTTTAGAGTTCAAAGCTTACTGACTTTTTATTTTGAACATTTGCAAGGCTGAGACTTGGAGCAGGAGCAGGAGAAGCACACCGCGTCGCCCTCGACCGCTGAAGCCGCCGTAGAAGACCGCCGCCGCACTTGCACACAGGTAGCCCCCGATGCCCCTCCTACTCCTCTATTGATGCT
Organism: Lolium perenne; assembly: GCF_019359855.2. NCBI lineage: Eukaryota > Viridiplantae > Streptophyta > Magnoliopsida > Poales > Poaceae > Lolium > Lolium perenne. Next base: position 335,569,362 of record NC_067247.2, read on the forward strand.
ACTTGCTGGTGCTACCTAGGCTGCTGCTAGGTGATGTCTACGCACGCTTCTATTCCTGTAGACAGTGTTGGGCCTCCAAGAGCAGAGGTTTGTAGAACAGCAGCAAGTTTTCCCTTAACTGGATCACCCAAGGTTTATCGAACTCAGGGAGGAAGAGGTCAAAGATATCCCTCTCAAGCAACCCTGCAATCACGATACAAGAAGTCTCTTGTGTCCCCAAGACACCTAATACACTTGTCATATGTATAGGTGCACTAGTTCGGCGAAGAGATAGTAAAACGCAGGTGGTATAGATGGTGGTAATATTGCAGGAAGTAAAGATGCAGTAAAACAGTAAACAAGCGGTGCCAGAAAATAGCTTGCTGGCGTGGGAAGCAATTCTCTGTGGTGTAACTTATTCGGAAACAAGGCCCAGGGATCATACTTTCACTAGTGGACACTCTCAACATTGATCACATAACTGAATAAACAAATACTACTTTCTCTACACTCTCTTGTTGGATGACAAACACCATTCATTGTGTAGGGCTACAAGAGCACCTCAATGCCGGAGTTAACAAGCTCCACAACATTCGATGTTCATATTTAAATAACCTTAGAGTGCATAATAGATCATTGCAATTATACCGAGAACTAACATAGCGCACACACTGTCACCATTACACTATGAAAGGGGGAATAGATCACATCAATACTATCATAGTAATAGTTAACTCCATAATCTACAAGAGATCACAATCATAACCTACGCCAAGTACTACATGATGCACACACTGTCACCATTACATCATGAAGGAGGAATAAACTACTTTAATAACATCACTAGAGTACCACATAGATGATATTCAACTATATCACAAAGCTCATGATCACATAAAGATCACATGGGAGAGAGAGATGAACCACATAGCTACCGGTACAGCCCTTAGCCTCGAGGGAGAACTACTCCCTCCTCATCATGGGAGACAGCAGCGGTGATGAAGATGGCGGTGGTGTCGATGGAGATGCCTTCCGGGGGCACTTCCCCGTCCCGGCGGCGTGCCGGAACAGAGACTTCTGTCCCCCGAATCTTGGCTTCGCGATGGCGGCGGCTGCGTAACTTTTCTCGTCCTGTGGCTTATTCGTTTAGGGTTTTCGCGACGGAGTCCTTAAGTAGGCGGAAGGGCAGCCTCGGAGGGGCCCTGGTGGGGCCACACACTAGGGGGCGCGCCCCACCCCTTGGCCGCGCAGCCCTGGCGTGTGGGGCCCCCTGGCTCCCCTCTGGTCTCTCTCCGGTGTTCTGGAAGCTTCGTGGAAAAATAAGATACTGGGCGTTGATTTTGTCCAATTCCGAGAATATTTCCTCACTAGGATTTCTGAAACCAAAAACAGCAGTAAACAGGAACTGGCACTTCGGCATCTCGTTAATAGGTAAGTTCCGGAAAATGCATAAAATCATCATAAAGTGTGAACAAAACATGTAGGTAATGTCATAAAACTAGCATGGAACATAAGAAATTATAGATACGTTGGAGACGTATCAAGCATCCCCAAGCTTAGTTCCTACTCTCCCTCGAGTAGGTAAACGATAACAAGGATAATTTCTTAAGTGACATGCTACCAACATGATCTTGATCAATACTATTGTAAAGCATATGAGATGAATGAAGTGATTCAAAGCAATGGTAAAGACAATGACTAAACAACTGAATCATATAGCAAAGACTTTTCATGAATAGTACTTTCAAGACAAGCATCAATAAGTCTTGCATAAGAGTTAACTCATAAAGCAATAGATTCTTAGTATAAAGCTTTGAAACAACACAAAGGAAGATATAAGTTTCAGCGGTTGCTTTCAACTTCAACATGTATATCTCATGGATAATTGTCAACACAAAGCAATATAACAAGTGCAATAGGTAAACATGTAAGAATCAATGCACAGTTGACACAAGTGTTTGCTTCTAAGATAGAAAGAAGTAGGCAAACTGACTCAACAATAAAGTAGAAGATAGGCCCTTCGCAGAGGGAAGCAGGGATTAAATCATGTGCTAGAGCTTTTTAAGTTTTGAAATCATATAGAGATCATACAAATAAAGTTTTGAGAGGTGTTTGTTGTTGTCAACGAATGGTAGCGGGTACTCTAACTACCTTATCAACCAGACTTTCAAGAGTGGCTCCCATGAAGGACGTTATCTCTACCAGCAAGGTAGATCATCCCTCTTCTCTTTTGTTTACACATGTATTTTAGTTTCATTATTGATGACACTCCTCCCAACCTTTTGCTTACACAAGCCATGGCTAACCGAATCCTCGGGTGCCTTCCAACATTCACATACCATGGAGGAGTGTCTATTTGCAAAATTAAGTTGCTTACTGATAGATCAGGGCAAAGCATGTGAAGAGAATTATTAATGCAAGTTAATTAATTGGGGCTGGGCAGCCCATTGCCAGCTCTTTTTGCAAAATTATTGGATAAGCGGATATGCCACTAGTCCATTGGTGAAAGTCTGTCCGGAGTAAATGACAAGATCGAAAGATAAACACCACATACTTCCTCATGAGCTATAAAACATTGACACAAATAAGAGAAAATAGTTGAATTATTTAAAGGTAGCACATGAAGTATTTACTTGGAATGGCAGGAAAATACCATGTAGTAGGTAGGTATGGTGGACACAAATGGCATAGGTTTTGGCTCAAGGATTTGGATGCACGAGAAGAATTCCCTCTCAATACAAGGCTAGGCTAGCACGGTTGTTTGAAGCAAACTCAAGTATAAAACGGTGCAGCAAGACTCACATATGAACATATTGTAAGCATTATAAGACTTTACATCGTCTTCCTTGTTGTTCAAACACCTTAACCAGAAAATATCTAGACTCTAGAGACCAATCATTCAAACCAAATTTTAACAAGCTCTATGTAGTTCTTCATTAATGGGTACAAAGTACATGATGCAAGAGCTTAAACATGATCTATATGAGCACAACAATTGCCAAGTATCAAATTATTCAAGACATTATACCGATTACCACATGAAGCATTTCCTGTTTCCAACCAAATATCAATCAACGAAGCGGTTTTCAACTCCGCCATGAACATTAAAGATAGAACTAAGAACACCAGTGTTCATATGAAAAAGCGGAGCATGTCTCTCTCCCACATAAGCATGAATTTATTCAAACATAAACAAAAACAAAAGCAAACAGACGCTCCAAGTAAAGTACATAAGATGTGACTGAATAAAAATATAGTTTCAAGAGAAGAAACCTGATAAATTGTTGATGAAGAAGGGGATGCCTTGGGCATCCCCAAGCTTAGACGCTTGGGTCTTCTTGAAATATGCAGGGATGAACCACGGGGGCATCCCCAAGCTTCGACTTTTCACTCTTCTTGATCATAGTATATCATCCTCCTCTCTTGACCCTTGAAAACTTCCTCCACACCAAACTCGAAACAAACTCATTATAGGGTTAGTGCATAATCAAAATTTCACATGTTCAGAGGTGACACAATCATTCTTAACACTTCTGGACATTGCCCAAAGCTACTGGAAGTCAATGGAACAAAGAAATCCATCCAACAGAGCAAAAGAGGCAATGCGAAATAAAAGGCAGAATCTGTCAAAACAGAACAGTCCGTAAAGACGAATTTTTCTGAGGCACTTAACTTGCTGAGATGAAAAAGCTCAAATTTAATGAAAGTTGCGTACATATCTGAGGATCACGCACGTAAATTGGCAGATTTTTCTGAGTTACCTACAGAGAGCCCTGCCCGAATTCGTGACAGATAGAAATCTGTTTCTGCGCAGTAATCCAAATCTAGTATCAACCTTTCTATCAAAGACTTTACTTGGCACAACAATGCAATAAAGTAAGATAAGGAGAGGTTGCTACAGTAGTAACAACTTCCAAGACACAACAAAACAGTAGCAAAATAAAAACATGGGTTATCTCCCAACAAGTTCTTTCTTTATAGCCATTAAGATGGGCTCAACAATTTTAATGATGCTCACGCAAGAAATAAGAGTTGAAGTAAAAGAGAGCATCAAGAAGCAAATTAGAAACACATTTAAGCCTAACCCACTTCCTATGAAAAGGAATCTTGTAAATAAACAAATTCATGAAGCATAATGCAACAAGCATAGAAAGATAAAACAAGTGTAACTTCAAGATTTTCAGCAAAAAGAAAGGTGTTTTAGTAACACGAAAATTTCTACAACCATATTTTCCTCTCTCATAAAGATTTTCAGTAGCATCATGAACAAACTCAACAATATAACTATCAAATGAAACATTCTTATCATGAGCTATATGCATAAAATTATTACTCTCCACATAAGCATAATCAATTTTATTAGTTGTAGTGGGAGCAAATTCAACAAAGTAGCTATCATTATTATTCTCATCAAGTGTAGGAGGCATAGTATAATCATAATAAAATTTACTCTCCATAGTAGGCGGCACCAAAAGACCACTATCATTATAATCATCATAAATGGAGGCAAAGTATCATCAAAGAAAATTTTCTCCTCAATGCTTGGGGGACTAAAAATGTCATGCTCATCAAAACCAGCTTCCCCAAGCTTAGAATTTTCCATATCATTAGCAACAATGGTGTTCAAAGCGTTCATACTAATATCATTGCTACTAGCATGCAAATAAGATTACATCGGTTTTTTAATTTTCGCAGCAAACAATCCATGTCTTAACTCAGGAAATAGAATAAAAAGCTCATTGTTATTTTCCATTATGCCTAACTAGTATAAACAAGAAACCAAAAGATGCAATTGCAGAATCTAAAGGAAATAGCTTCGAGCACTTATAACGGCACCAAAAAATAACTTAGTTACCTGGGACCGGAGTGTGAGTGCCTTTTACCTTTCCTCCCCGGCAACGGCGCCAGAAAATATCTTGATGTCTACGCACGCTTCTATTCCTATAGACAATGTTGGGCCTCCAAGAGCAGAGGTTTGTAGAACAGCAGCAAGTTTTCCCTTAAGTGGATCACCCAAGGTTTATCGAACTCAGGGAGGAAGAGGTCAAAGATATCCCTCTCAAGCAACCCTGCAATCACGATACAAGAAGTCTCTTGTGTCCCCAACACACCTAATACACTTGTCAGATGTGTAGGTGCACTAGTTCGGCGAAGAGATAGTAAAACATAGGTGGTATAGATGGTGGTAATATTGCAGGAAGTAAAGATGCAGTAAAACAATAAACAAGCGGTGCCAGAAAATAGCTTGCTGGCGTGGGAAGCATTTCTCTGTGGTGTAACTTATTCGGAAACAAGGCCTAGGGATCATACTTTCACTAGTGGACACTCTCAACATTGATCACATAACTGAATAAACAAATACTACTTTCTCTACACTCTCTTGTTGGATGACAAACACCATTCATTGTGTAGGGCTACAAGAGCACCTCAATGCCGGAGTTAACAAGCTCCACAACATTCAATGTTCATATTTAAATAACCTTAGAGTGCATAATAGATCATTGCAATTATACCGAGAACTAACATAGCGCACACACTGTCACCATTACACTATGAAAGGGGGAATAGATCACATCAATACTATCATAGTAATAGTTAACTCCATAATCTACAAGAGATCACAATCATAACCTACGCCAAGTACTACATGATGCACACACTGTCACCATTACATCATGAAGGAGGAATAGACTACTTTAATAACATCACTAGAGTAGCACATAGATGATATTCAACTAGATCACAAAGCTCATGATCACATAAAGATCACATGGGAGAGAGAGATGAACCACATAGCTACCGGTACAACCCTTAGCCTCGAGGGAGAACTACTCCCTCCTCATCATGGGAGATAGCAGCGGTGATGAAGATGGCGGTGGTGTCGATGGAGATGCCTTCCGGGGGCACTTCCCCGTCCCGGCGGCGTGCCGGAACAGAGACTTCTGTCCCCCGAATCTTGGCTTCGCGATGGCGGCGGCTGCGTAACTTTTCTCGTCCTGTGGCTTATTCGTTTAGGGTTTTCGCGACGGAGTCCTTAAGTAGGCGGAAGGGTAGCCTCGGAGGGCCCCTGGTGGGGCCACACACTAGGGGGGCGCGCCCCACCCCTTGGCCTCGCCGCCCTGGCGTGTGGGGCCCCCTGGCTCCCCTCTGGTCTCTCTCCGGTGTTCTGGAAGCTTCGTGGAAAAATAAGATACTGGGCGTTGATTTCGTCCAATTCCGAGAATATTTCCTTACTAGGATTTCTGAAACCAAAAACAGCAGAAAACAGGAACTGGCACTTCGGCATCTCGTTAATAGGTTAGTTCTAGAAAATGCATAAAATCATCATAAAGTGTGAACAAAACATGTAGGTAATGTCATAAAACTAGCATGGAACATAAGAAATTATAGATACGTTGGAGACGTATCACTAGGTTGCTGCTACAAAGTGTTTTAACACTATAATTGATTCATTTGCTCCATGTCTTTGCAAAATGATGTTGTAATTGGTTATCTCAACAATGATGCTGACAGGCATTTTATATGTCAAAAGATATCTGGTTACACATTGTTGCTAGCTGCATTGTGGTTGTGCTGGCTTTGCTGCTGCTTGTGGCTGCTGTTGGTTGGCTGGTAGGTGCTGCTGCTAGCATATTAGTGATAGGTGCTGCTGCTACATATAGTAGATGTACATGTAGTTCCTGCTGTTAATGAGAATGCCATTAATTCACCATCAGGTTAACTCTGGCAACATTTGCAACATTTGCAAGGCTGCTACGCCGCTGTAGCTCTTTTATTTTTAGAGTTCAAAGCTTACTGACTTTTTATTTTGAACATTTGCAAGGCTGAGACTTGGAGCAGGAGCAGGAGAAGCACACCGCGTCGCCCTCGACTGCTAACGCCGCTGCAGAAGACCGCCGCCGCATCCTCCAAGGTAGCCCTCGATGCTGATGGTGCTTGCTGCTGCTGCTTGCTATTGCTGCTAGCTTGCTACTTGCTACTGCTTGCTAGCTGCTAACTGTTGTTGCTGCTAGCTGCTGCTTGCTAGCTGATGCATATAGCTAGCTGATGCATGCTGTTGAGTGCTCAGCTGGTGGAGGATCAACTATATATGTGCCATGGTGTATATGGAGGAACAATTGTATATGTGCCATGGTGCTCAGCTGGTGGATTGTTTTCCTGGTGTATTGATAACCCACAAGTATAGGGGATCGCAACAGTCTTCGAGGGAAGTAAAACCCAAATTTATTGATTCGACACAAGGGGAGACAAAGAATACTTATAAGCTTTAACAACTGAGTTGTCAGTTCAGCTACACCTGGAAAAGCACTAGTAACAGGGGTGATGTGAAAGCAGCAGTAATATGAGAGCAATAGTAACAAGAATACAGCAGAAAGAATAAGAATACAGAGGCGATGGCACCAGAAAATAGTTGATACTACTTCCAATGACATATAGGACCGAGTGAGTATTTGATGATGAAAGATGGACCGGGGTTCCCAGCTATCTACACTAGTGGTAACTCTCCAATAACAAGTGTTGGGTGAACAAATTACAGTTGGGCAATTGATAGGATTGAAATAGCATTAAGACAGAACATCAAGTCTATTAATTATGTAAGCATGTTTTCCATATATAGTCATACGTGCTCGCAATGAGAAACTTGCATAACATCTTTTGTCCTACCAGCCGGTGGCAGCCGGGCCTCAAGGGAATCTACTGGTAATTAAGGTACTCCTTTTAATAGAGCACCGGAGCAAAGCATTAACACTTGGTGAAAACATGTGATCCTCATATCTAAGCCTTCCCTCCAGCTTATCCCAGCTTCTTTGTCACTCTGGGGCCTCGGGTTCCGGACATAGACATGTGCAAATAACTTGTAGATACAATCTAAGCAATAATTATAGAGCTTAAATCTAAGATCATGCCACTCGTGCACTAGTGACAAGCATTAAACACAACAAGATTGCAGCAACAATAACTTCACAAACTTATATAGATAGACTGATCATAATGTAACAATTCATCGGATCCCAACAAACACAACACCGATTACATCAGATGGATCTCAATCATGTAAGGCAGCTCATGAGATCATTGTATTGAAGTACATGGGAGAGAGAGTACCATCTAGATACAGCTAGAACCCGTAGTCCATGGGGAACTACTCACGGAGCATGATGGAGGCGGTGGCGATGATGGAGAAGGCTTCCGGGGGCACTTCCCCGTCCCGGCGGCGTGCCGGAACAGAGATTCTGTCCCCCGAAACGGAGTTTCGCGATGGCGGCGGCGCCCCTGGAGTCTTTCTGGAGTATGGTTGATTGTTGTAGGGTTTTCGCGTCGCGAGAGATTATATAGGCGAAGAGGCGGCGCGAGGGTTTGCCAGAGGGGCCCACCCCATAGCTGGGTGCGCCCCCCCCCTCTTGGCCACGCCGCCAGGTGGTGTGGGGCCCCCTTGGCCCCTCTCCGTCTCTCCTTCGGTGTTCTGGGTCCGTCTCGGTAAAATAGGAGGTTTGGCTTTTGTTTCGTCGAATTCCGAGAATATTGCCCGAATAGCTTTTCTGGAACCAAAAACAGCAGAAAACAGGAACTGACACTTCGGCATCTTGTTAATAGGTTAGTCCCAGAAAATGCATAAAAACATTATAAACTATGAGCAAAACATGTAGATATTGTCATAAAACTAGCATGGAACATCAGAAATTATAGATACGTTGGAGACGTATCAAGCATCCCCAAGCTTAGTTCCTACTCGCCCTCGAGTAGGTAAATGATAAAAAGAATAATTTCTGAAGTGACATGCTACTAACATAATCTTGATCATACTATTGTAAAGCATATGAGATGAATGAAGTGACTCAAGGCAATGATCTATAGTTTGCTAACAAATAGATAACATATAGCAAAACTTTTCATGAATAGTACTTTCAAGACAAGCATCAAAAAGTCTTGCATAAGAGTTAACTCATAAATAAATAAATTCTTAATAAGAGGTTTGAAGCAACACAAAGGAAGATTTAAGTTTCAGCAATTGCTTTCAACTTCAACATGCATATCTCATGGATATTTGTCAACACAAAGTAATATAATGAGTGCAATAAGCAAGCATGTAAGAATCAATGCACAGTTGACACAAGTGTTTGCTTCTAAGATGGAAAGAAGTAGGTAAACTGACTCAACATAAAGTAAAAGAAAGGCCCTTCGCAGAGGGAAGCAGGGATTAAATCATGTGCTAGAGATTTTTAAGTTTTGAAATCATATAGAGATCATACAAATAAAGTTTTGAGAGGTGTTTGTTGTTGTCAACGAATGGTAGCTGGTACTCTAACTACCTTATCAACCAGACTTTCAAGAGCGGCTCCCATGAAGGACGTTATCTCTACCAGCAAGGTAGATCATCCCTCTTCTCTTTTGTTTACACATGTACTTTAGTTTTATTTATGGATGACACTCCTCCCAACCTTTTGCTTACACAAGCCATGGCTAACCGAATCCTCGGGTGCCTTCCAACATTCACATACCATGGAGGAGTGTCTATTTGCAAAATTAAGTTGCTTACTGATAGATCAGGGCAAAACATGTGAAGAGAATTATTAATGCAAGTTAATTAATTGGGGCTGGACACCCCGTTTGCCAACTCTTTTTGCAAAATTATTGGATAAGCGGATGTATATGCCACTAGTCCATTGGTGAAAGTCTGTCAGAAGTAAATGACAAGGTTGAAAGATAAACACCACATACTTCCTCATGAGCTATAAAACATTGACACAAATAAGAGATAATAGCTTTTGAATTGTTTAAAGGTAGCATATGAAGTATTTACTTGGAATGGCAGGAAATACCACATAGTAGGTAGTTATGGTGGACACACATGGCATAGGTTTTGGCTCAAGGTTTTGGATGCACGAGAAGCATTCCCTCTCAGTACAAGGCTTTGGCTAGCAAGGTTGTTTGAAGCAAACACAAGTATGAACCGGTACAACAAAACTTACATAAGAACAAATTGCAAGCATTACAAGACTCTACACTGTCTTCCTTGTTGCTCAAACACTTTTACCAGAAAATATCTAGACCTTAGAGAGACCAATCACGCAAACCAAATTTCAACAAGCTCTACGGTAGTTCTCCACTAATAGGTTCAAACTACATGATGCAAGAGCTTAAACATGATCTACTTGAGAGCTCAAAACAATTGCCAAGTATCAAATTATTCAAGACCATATACCATTTACCACATGAAGCATTTTCTGTTTCCAACCAAATATCAATAAGTGCTGCGGCTCTCAGCTTCGCTATGAACATTAGAAATAAAACGAAGAACACCAGTGTTCATATGAAAAAGCGGAGCGTGTCTCTCTCCCACACAAGGATTGCTAGGATCCGAATTTATTCAAACACAAACAAAAATAAAAATAAACAGACGCTCTAAGTAAAAACATAAGATGTGGAAGAATAAAAATATAGTTTCACTAGAGATGACCTGATAAGTTGATGAAGAAGGGGATGCTTTGGGCATCCCCAAGCTTAGACGCTTGAGTCTTCTTGAAATATGCAGGGATGAGACACGGGGGAATCCCCAAGCTTAGGCTCTTCACTCTTCTTGATCACATTTTATCACCCTTCTCTCTTGACCCTTGAAAACTTCTACCACACCAAACTTCTCATAAACTTCATTAGAGGGGTTAGTACTCAAAAAACTTTAATCCACTTTAGTCCTGTAGTGACACATTGCAAAAACTCAATAAAATATTAGCTACAGCTCTCTGATGCGTGCAGTTAACACACGTCTATTGGGAACCCCAAGAGGAAGGTGTGATGCAGACAGTAGCAAGTTTTCCCTCAGAAAGAAACCAAGGTTTATCGAACCAGGAGGAGCCAAGAAGCACGTTGAAGGTTGATGGTGGCGGAATGTAGTGCGGCGCAACACCAGGGATTCCGGCGCCAACGTGGAACCTGCACAACACAACCAAAGTACTTTGCCCCAACGTAACAGTGAGGTTGTCAATCTCACCGGCTTGCTGTGAACAAAGGGTTAACCGTATTGTGTGGAAGATGATTGTTTGTGAAGAACAGTAAAGAACAAGTATTGCAGTAGATTGTATTTCAGATGTAAAGAATAGACCGGGGTCCACAGTTCACTAGCGATGTCTCTCCCATAAGATAAATAGCATGTTGGGTGAACAAATTACAGTTGGGCAATTGACAAATAAAGAAGGCATAACAATGCACATACATATATCATGATGAGTACTATGAGATTTAATCAGGGCATTACGACAAAGTACATAGACCGCCATCCAGCATGCATCTATGCCTAAAAAGTCCACTTTCAGGTTATCATCCGAACCCCTTCCAGTATTAAGTTGCAAGCAACAGACAATTGCATTAAGTATGGTGCGTAATGTAATCAACACAGATATCCTTAGACAAAGCATCGATGTTTTATCCCTAGTGGCAACATCACATCCACAACCTTAGAACTTTCTGTCACTGTCCCAGATTTAATGGAGGCATGAACCCACTATCGAGCATAAATACTCCCTCTTGGAGTCACAAGTATCAACTTGGCCAGAGCCTCTACTAGCAACGGAGAGCATGCAAGAACATAAACAACATATATATGATAGATTGATAATCAACTTGACATAGTATTCAATATCCATCGGATCCCAACAAACACAACATGTAGGATTACAAAGAAACGATCTTGATCATGATAGGCAGCTCACAAGATCGAGCATGATAGCACAATTAGGAGAAGACGACCATCTAGCTACTGCTATGGACCCATGGTCCAGGGGTGAACTACTCACACATCAATCCGGAGGCGATCATGGCGATGAAGAGACCTCCGGGAGATGATTCCCCTCTCCGGTAGGGTGCCGGAGGCGATCTCCTGAATCCCCCGAGATGGGATTGGCGGCGGCGTCTCTGTAAGGTTTTTCGTATCGTGGCTCTCGGTACTGGGGGTTTCGTGACGGAGGCTTTAAGTAGGCGGAAGGGCAGGTCAGGAGGCGTCACGAGGGGCCCACACGCTAGGGCCGCGCGGCCAGGGGCTAGGCCGCGCCGCCCTGTTGTGTGGCCACCTCGTGGCCCCACTTCTTATCCTCTTCGGTCTTCTGGAAGCTTCGTGTAAAAATAGGCCCCTCGGCGTTGATTTCGTCCAATTCCGAGAATATTTCTTTACTAGGATTTCTGAAACCAAAAACAGCAGAAAACAGCAACTGGCTCTTCGGCATCTCGTCAATAGGTTAGTGCCGGAAAATGCATAATAACGACATATAATGTGTATAAAACATGTGAGTATCATCATAAAAGTAGCATGGAACATAAGAAATTATAGATACGTTTGGGACGTATCAAGCATCCCCAAGCTTAGTTCCTACTCGCCCTCGAGTAGGTAAACGATAACAAAGATAATTTCTGAAGTGACATGCTATCATAATCTTGATCATACTATTGTAAGCATATGAGATGAATGCAGCGATTCGAAGCAATGATGAAGATAATGAGTAAACAACGGAATCATATAGCAAAGACTTTTCATGAATAGTACTTTCAAGACAAGCATCAATAAGTCTTGCATAAGAGTTAACTCATAAGCAATAAGTTCTTAGTAGAAAGCTTTGAAACAACACAAAGGAAGATATAAGTTTCAGCGGTTGCTTTCAACTTCAACATGTATATCTCATGGATAATTGTCAACACAAAGCAATATAACAAGTGCAATAGGTAAACATGTAAGAATCAATGCACACAGTTTACACAAGTGTTTGCTTCTAAGATAGAAAGAATAGGTAAACTGACTCAACAATAAAGTAGAAGAAAGGCCCTTCGTAGAGGGAAGCATGGATTACTATTTTTGTGCTAGAGCTTTTCATTTTGAAAACAAGAAACAATTTTGTCAACGGTAGTAATAAAGCATATGAGTTATGTATAAGACATCTTATAAGTTGCAAGCCTCATGCATAGTATACTAATAGTGCTCGCACCTTGTCCTAATTAGCTTGGGTTAACACAGATTATCATTGCATAACATATGTTTCAACCAAGTGTCACAAAGGGGTACCTCTATGCCGCCTGTACAAGGGTCTAAGGAGAAGGTTCGCATTGGATTTCTCGCTTTTGATCATTCTCAACTTAGACACCCATACCGGGACAACATAGACAACAAATAATGGACTCCTCTTTTAATGCTTAAGCATTCAACAACAGTTAATATTCTCATAAGAGATTGAGGTTTTATGTCCAAACTGAAACTTCCACCATGATTCATGGCTTTAGTTAGCGGCCCAATGTTCTTCTCTAACAGTATGCATACTCAAACCATTTGATTGTGAAAACCGCCCTTACTTCAGACAAGACGAACATGCATAGCAACTCACATGATATTCAACAAAGGTAAAAAGTAGATGGCGTCCCCAGAAACATGGTTACCGCTCAACAAGCAACTTGCTAAGAAATAAGACACATAAGTACATATTCTTCACCACGATAGTTTTTAAGCTATTTTGTCCCATGAGCTATATATTGTAAAGGTAAAGAATAGAAATTTTAAAGGTAGAACTCAAGTAATGTACTTTGGAATGGCGGAGAAATACCATGTGGTAGGTAGGTATGGTGGACACAAATGACATGGTTATTGGCTCAAGGATTTGGATGCACGAGAAGAATTCCTCTCAATACAAGGCTAGGCTAGCAAGGTTGTTTGAAGAAAACTCAAGTATAAAACGGTGCAGCAAGACTCACATATAAACATATTGTAAGCATGTCTCCTTGTTGTTCAAACACCTCAACCAGAAAATATCTAGACTTAGAGAGAACAATCATGCAAACCAAATTTTAACATGCTCTATGTAGTTATTCATTAATGGGTACACGATATATGATGCAAGAGCTTAAAAAAGATCTATATGAGCACAACAATTGCCAAGTATCACATTATTCAAGACATTATACCATTTACCACATGCGGCATTTTCCGTTTCCAACCATATATCAATGAATGAGGTAGGTCAACTTTCGCAATGAACATTAAAGATAAAGCTAAGAACACATGTGTTCATACGAAACAGCGGAGCGTAATATCTCCAATATAAAGGATTGTGGGATCCGACTTTATTCAAACAAAACAAAAACTAAAGCAAACAGACGCTCCAAGTAAAGCACATAAGATGTGACTGAATAAAAATATAGTTTCATTAGAGGAACCTGATAAGTTGTCGATGAAGAAGGGGATGCCTTGGGCATCCCCAAGCTTAGATGCTTGAGTCTTCTTGAAATATGCAGGGATGAACCACGGGGGCATCCCCAAGCTTTGACTTTTCACTCTTCTTAATCATATTGTATCATCCTCCTCTCTTGACCCTTGAAAACTTCCTCCACACCAAACTCGAAACAAACTCATTAGAGGGTCAGTGCATAATTCATATATTCAGAGATGACATAATCATTCTTAATACTTCTGTACATTGCTCAAAGCTACTGAAAGTTAATGGAACAAAGAAATCCATCAAACATAGCAAAACAGGCAATGCGAAATAAAAGGCAGAATCTGTCAAAACAGAACAGTCCGTAAGGACGAATTTTAAAATGGTACCAGACTTGCTCAGATGAAAATGCCCAAATTGAATGAAAGTTGCGTACATATCTGAGGATCACGCACGTAAATTGGCAGATTTTTCTGAGTTACCTACAGAGAATTCTGCCCAGATTCGTGACAGCAAGAAATCTGTTCCTGCGCAGTAATCCAAATCTAGTATTGACTTTACTATCAAAGACTTTACTTGGCACAACAATGCAATAAAATAAAGATAAGGAGAGGTTGCTACAGTAGTAAACAACTTCCAAGACTCAAATATAAAATAAAATTACTGTAGTAAAAATATGGGTTGTCTCCCATAAGCGCTTTTCTTTAACGCCTTTCAGCTAGGCGCAGAAAGTGTGTATCAAGTATTATCAAGAGACGAAGCATCAACATTATAACTTGTTCTAATAATAGAATCATAAGGTAACTTCATTCTTTTTCTAAGGAAGTGTTCCATACCTTTCTTGAGAGGAAATTGATATTTAATATTACCTTCCTTCATATCAATAGTAGCGCCAACAGTTCGAAGAAAAGGTCTTCCCAATATAATGGGACAAGATGCATTGCATTCAATATCCAAGACAACAAAATCAACGGGGACAAGATTATTGTTAACCATAATATGAACATTATCAATCCTCCCCATAGGTTTCTTTGTAGCATTATCAGCAAGATTAACATCCAAATAACAATTTTTCAATGGTGGCAAGTCAAGCATATCATAGACTTTCTTAGGCATAACAGAAATACTTGCACCAAGATCACATAAAGCATTACAATCAAAATCATTGACCCTCATCTTAATGATGGGCTCCCAACCATCTTCTAACTTCCTAGGAATAGAAGTTTCAAGTTTTAGTTTATCTTCTCTAGCTTTTATGAGAGCATTTGTAATATGTTTTGTAAAGGCCAAATTTATAGCACTAGCATTAGGACTTCTAGCAAGTTTTTGTAAGAAATTTATAACTTCAGAGATGTTACAATCATCAAAATCTAAACCATTATGAGCTACAGCAATGGGATCATTGTCCCCAATGTTGGAAAAAATTTCAGCAGTTTTATCACAAGCAGTTTCAAATAGCTTTTAGCAATTTCAGGTAATTTTGCACGCTTTGCACTAGGAGTAGAAACATTGCTAACACCAATTATTTTACCATTGATATTAGGAGGTGTAGCAACATGTGAATCATTATCATTACTAGTGGTGGTAATAGTCCAAACTTTAGCTACATTATTCTCTTTAGCTAGTTTTTCATTTTCTTCTCTATCCCACCTAGCACGCAATTCAGCCATTAATCTTATATTCTCATTAATTCTAACTTGGATGGCATTTGCTGTAGTAACAATCTTATTATCAATTTCCTTATTAGGCATAACTTTCAATTTTAAAAGATCAACATCAGAGGCAAGTCTATCAACCTTAGAAGCAAGAATATCAATTTTATCAAGCTTTTCCTCAACAGATTTGTTAAACGCAGTTTGTGTACTAATAAATTCTTTAAGCATGGCTTCAAGACCAGGGGGTACACTCCTACTATTGTTGTAAGAATTTCCATAAGAATTACCATAACTATTACCATTAACAGCAGGATATGGCCTATAGTTGTTACCAGAATTATTCCTATAAGCATTGTTGTTGAAATTATTATTTTTAATGAAGTTCACATCAACATGTTCTTCTTGGGCAACCAATGAAGCTAAAGGAACATTATTAGGATCAACATTAGATCTACCATTCACAAGCATAGACATAATCACATCAATCTTATCACTCAAGGAGGAGGTTTCTTCGACAGAATTTACCTTCTTACCTTGTGGAGCTCTTTCCGTGTGCCATTCAGAGTAATTTATCATCATATCATCAAGAAGCTTTGTAGCCGCCCCCAAAGTGATGGAAATAAAGGTACCTCCAGCAGCTGAATCCAATAGGTTCCGCGAAGAAAAATTCAGTCCTGCATAAAAGGTTTGGATGATCATCCAAGTAGTCAGTCCATGGGTTGGGCAATTCTTTACCAAAGATTTCATTCTCTCCCATGCTTGAGCAACATGTTCATTATCTAATTGCTTGAAATTCATTATGCTACTTCTCAAAGATATAATTTTAGCGGGAGGATAATATCTACCAATAAAAGCATCTTTACATTTAGTCCATGAATCAATACTATTCTTAGGCAAAGATAGTAACCAATCTTTAGCTCTTCCTCTTAATGAGAAAGGAAACAATTTCAATTTTATAATATCACCATCTACATCCTTATACTTTTTCATTTCACATAGTTCAACAAAATTATTAAGATGGGCAGCAGCATCATCAGAACTAACACCAGAAAATAGCTCTCTCATAACAAGATTCAGTAAAGCAGGTTTAATTTCAAAGAATTCTGCTGTAGTAGCAGGTGGAGCAATAGGTGTGCATAGGAAATCATTATTATTAGTGTTTGTAAAGTCACACAACTTAGTGTTTTCAGGAGTATTCATTTTAACAGTAGTAAATAAAGCAAACTAGATAAAGTAAATGCAAGTAACTAATTTTTTTGTGTGTTTTTGATATGGAGAACAAGACAGTAAATAAAGTAAAGCTAGCAACTAATTTTTTTGTGTTTTGTTTAAGTGCAGCAAACAAAGTAATAAATAAAATAAAGCAAGACAAAAACAAAGTAAAGAGATTGGAAGTGGAGACTCCCCTTGCAGCGTGTCTTGATCTCCCCGGCAACGGCGCCAGAAAAAGTGCTTGATGCATGCAGTTAACACACGTCCGTTGGGAACCCCAAGAGGAAGGTGTCATGCAGACAGTAGCAAGTTTTCCCTTAGAAAGAAACCAAGGTTTATCGAACCAGGAGGAGCCAAGAAGCACGTTGAAGGTTGATGGTGGCGGAATATAGTGCGGCGCAACACCAGGGATTCCGGCGCCAACGTGGAACCTGCACAACACAACCAAAGTACTTTGCCCCAACGTAACAGTGAGGTTGTCAATCTCACCGGCTTGCTGTGAACAAAGGGTTAACCGTATTGTGTGGAAGATGATTGTTTGCGAAGAACAGTAAAGAACAAGTATTGCAGTAGATTGTATTTCAGATGTAAAGAATAGATCGGGGTCCACAGTTCACTAGCAGTGTCTCTCCCATAAGATAAATAGCATGTTGGGTGAACAAATTACAGTTGGGCAATTGACAAATAAAGAAGGCATAACAATGCACATACATATATCATGATGAGTACTATGAGATTTAATCAGGGCATTACGACAAAGTACATAGACCGCCATCCAGCATGCATCTATGCCTAAAAAGTCCACTTTCAGGTTATCATCCGAACCCCTTCCGGTATTAAGTTGCAAGCAACAGACAATTGCATTAAGTATGGTGCGTAATGTAATCAACACAAATATCCTTAGACAAAGCATCGATGTTTTATCCCTAGTGGCAACAGCACATCCACAACCTTAGAACTTTACGTCACCGTCCTGCATTTAATGGAGGCATGAACCCACTATCGAGCATAAATACTCCCTCTTGGAGTTAAGAGTAAAAACTTGGCCAGAGCCTCTACTAATAACGGAGAGCATGCAAGATCATAAACAACACATAGGTAATAGATTGATAATCAACATAACAAAGTATTCTCTATCCATCGGATCCCGACAAACACAACATATAGAATTACAGATAGATGATCTTGATCATGATAGGCAGCTCACAAGATTGAGCATGATAGCACAATTAGGAGAAGACGACCATCTAGCTACTGCTATGGACCCATGGTCCAGGGGTGAACTACTCACACATCAATCCGGAGGCGATCATGGCGATGAAGAGACCTCCGGGAGATGATTCCCCTCTCCGGCAGGGTGCCGGAGGCGATCTCCTGAATCCCCCGAGATGGGATTGGCGGCGGCGTCTCTGTAAGGTTTTCCGTATCGTGGCTCTCGGTACTGGGGGTTTCGCGACGGAGGCTTTAAGTAGGCGGAAGGGCAGGTCAGGAGGCGTCACAAGGGGCCCACACGCTAGGGCCGCGCGGCCAGGGGCTGGGCCGCGCCGCCCTGTTGTGTGGCCACCTCGTGGCCCCACTTCTTATCCTCTTCGGTCTTCTGGAAGCTTCGTGTAAAAATAGGCCCCTGGGCGTTGATTTCGTCCAATTCCGAGAATATTTCCTTACTAGGATTTCTAAAACCAAAAACAGCAGAAAACATCAACTGGCTCTTCGGCATCTCGTCAATAGGTTAGTGCCGGAAAATGCATAATAACAACATATAATGTGTATAAAACATGTGAGTATCATCATAAAAGTAGCATGGAACATAAGAAATTATAGATACGTTTGGGACGTATCACTCTCCACGTCTAGAAAGCCTTACTTAAAGTCCAAAAGAGACAATGCAAAAAAACAGAGACAAAATCTGTCAAAACAGAACATCCAGAAAACACAAATTTTTTAGAGGTACTTCCGTTGCTCAAATCAGAAAACTCAAAACTAATGAAAGTTGCGTACATATCTGAGGAACACGCATGAATTTGTGCAGAATTTTTATGTTCTCCTACAGAGAGATCAATTCAAATTCGTGACAGCTAAAAATCTGTTTCTGCGCAGAAATCCAAATCTAGCATCAACTTTCTATTAGAGGCTTTACTTGGCACAACAATGCAGTAAAATAAAGGTAAGGAGAGGTTGCTACAGTAGTAACAACTTCCAAGACACAACCAAACAGTAGCAAAATAAAAACATGGGTTATCTCCCAAGAAGTGCTTTCTTTATAGCCATTAAGATGGGCTCAGCAATTTAAATGATGCTCACATAAGGATGAGAGTTGAAGCAAAGAGAGCATCAAAAAACAAGTTCAAAACACATTTAAGTCTAACCCACTTCCTATGCATAGGAATCTTGTACACAAATAAATTCATGAAGAACAAAGTGACAAGCATAGGATGATAAAACAAGAGTAACTTCAAAATTTTCAGCATGTAGAGAGGTGTTTTAGTACCATAAATATTTCTACAACCATATTTTTCTCTCTCATAATAATTTCCAGTAGCATCATGAACAAACTCAACAATATAACTATCACATAAAGCATGTTTTTCATGATCCACAAACACATAATTTTTATCAAGCTCAAAAATAATGGGATTAAAACTTTCAAACCCACTTTTATCAATAATATAACAAGATGATTGTTCAATCTCAAAAGATATGGGACTACTAGATGAATTCAAGACCTTTCCAATCCCATTTTCATTAGTGGTACAATTAATATTATCAATCAACATAGGACCATCATCCAGAGCTTTATCATAAACATTTGCTAAGCAAAACTCTTTAGTACCATGCATTTCGATATCAGGCACAAACAAAGCATTATCTTAAGATTTTTCGAAATAGCATGGATTATCATAGATAACAGTAGCATAATTATTCTCACAAGTTTTACTCATAGGGAATATTTCAAGAGAATCCACAGGAACATAACATTCATCCTCCTTTGGTAAGCATGGAGGACAATCAAATAGTGTAAGAGATAAAGAGTTACTCTCATTAGAAGGTTGGCATGGGTAGCTAATCCATTCTTCCTCCTTTTGTTCATCACTATCCTCCTCTTTTTCATCTAATGAGCTTTCAGGTTCATCAATTTCTTCTTCCATAGGTTCCTGCAAATTGTGAGTGCATTCTTGTGCATGAATGAGTCTCTCTTTATAATCAATGATATAAGGATTATTGCTATAACTTTCTATGCAAAAATCAAGGATAGAAGAGACATAACCTTTAAGGTTCTTACAAGCAATACAAGTTTCATAATTTTTAGCCATGAAGGATTCTATCTCAGAGGCTCCCATAAATAAAACAAATTGTTCTACTTCTTCGAACCCAAGATGAATATAGTTATTCCAATTATAGTTCATAATTAAAACTTCTTCACTAAAGCCACATTGGAATTTAAGATGTTTAGTATCCTGTTTAGAGCAACAATTTATATCATGGCGTTTAAGCAAGATTTTAGAAATTGTATTCAACTTTTCTATCATAGCACTCATGACTTTACCCTTTCTTGATTCTTTATAACTGTTATATAATTCTATAAGATCCATATAGGTTGTGGGTTCTTCCATAACAACAATTTTTAATTTTTCTGGTTTTCAAATTTTTATGGATTTTCGGGTATATAAGAAAAATAAAACAAGACAAAAACAAACTAGGCAAAAGTAAACTAAGCAAAACAAAACAAAATAAAAACAGAGAGAGAGAGGTAGAGTGTACTCCTAAGGTGAACTTATGAGTAGAGCTATGCCTCCCCGGCAACGGCGCCAGAAAATAGTCTTGATAAACCACAAGTATAGGGGATCGCAACAGTCTTCGAGGGAAGTAAAACCCAAATTTATTGATTCGACACAGGGGGAAACAAAGAATACTTATAAGCTTTAACAACTGAGTTGTCAATTCATCTGCACCTGGAAAAGCACTAGTAACAGGGGTGATGTGAAAGCAGCAGTAATATGAGGGCAATAGTAACAAGAATACAAAGCAGAAGAATAAGAATACGTAGGCGATGACACCAGAAAATAGTTGATACTACTTCCAATGACATATAGGACCGAGTGAGTATTTGATGATGAAAGATGGACCGGGGTTCCCAGCTATCTACACTAGTGGTAACTCTCCAATAACAAGTGTTGGGTGCACAAATTACAGTTGGGCAATTGATAGGATTGAAATAGCATTAAGACAGAACATCAAGTCTATTAATTATGTAAGCATGTTTTCCATATATAGTCATACGTGCTCGCAATGAGAAACTTGCATAACATCTTTTGTCCTACCAGCCGGTGGCAGCCGGGCCTCAAGGGAATCTACTGGTAATTAAGGTACTCCTTTTAATAGAGCACCGGAGCAAAGCATTAACACTTGGTGAAAACATGTGATCCTCATATCTAAGCCTTCCCCTCCAGCTTATCCCGATTCTGTCACTGGGGCCTCGGGTTCCGGACATAGACATGTGCAAATAACTTGTAGATACAATCTAAGCAATAATTATAGAGCTTAAATCTAAGATCATGCCACTCGTGCACTAGTGACAAGCATTAAACACAATAAGATTGCAGCAAAAATAACTTCACAAACTTATATAGATAGACTGATCATAATGTAACAATTCATCGGATCCCAACAAACACAACACCGATTACATCAGATGGATCTCAATTATGTAAGGCAGCTCATGAGATCATTGTATTGAAGTACATGGGAGAGAGAGAGAGTACCATCTAGCTACAGCTAGAACCTGTAGTCCATGGGGGAACTACTCACGGAGCATAATGGAGGCGGTGGCGATGATGGAGAAGGCTTCCGGGGGCACTTCCCCGTCCCGGCGGCGTGCCGAAACAGAGATTCTGTCCTCCGAAACGGAGTTTCGCGATGGCGGCGGCGCCCCTGGAGTCTTTCTGGAGTATGGTTGATTGTTGTAGGGTTTTCGCGTCGCGAGGGATTATATAGGCGAAGAGGCGGCGCGAGGGGGTGCCAGAGGGGCCCACCCCATAGCTGGGCGCGCCCCCCTCTTGGCCGCGCCGCCAGGTGGTGTGGGGCCCCCTTGGCCCTTCTCCGTCTCTCCTTCGGTGTTCTGGGTCCGTCTCGGTAATATAGGAGGTTTGGCTTTTGTTTCGTCGAATTCCGAGAATATTGCCCGAACAGCTTTTCTGGAACCAAAAACAGCAGAAAACAGGAACTGGCACTTCGGCATCTTGTTAATAGGCTAGTCCCAGAAAATGCATAAAAACATTATAAAGTGTGAGCAAAACATGTAGGTATTGTCATAAAACTAGCATGGAACATCAGAAATTATAGATACGTTGGAGACGTATCATGTATATGGTGTCATATTCTTGTGCAGGGATCGACTGAGTTGCCCATTATCGCCGAAATGTTGATTCATTTCCGTTTCGGCAAAAATGGGTACTCCTATGTCCATAAATTAGCATAGGTCATGCCCAATTTTTCCGTGAAATCTTGCGCTAACTTTATGCATTTTTTCCTACTTAGTTCGAACATGGCCAACAACGAAGAGGCCGGCGGCAGCGGCAGCAAGCCATTTTGGATGCTAACCGATAAAATGGAGGTGATGGAGTCACAACCTCGCCGTGACGACGGCAAGGATGATGGCACCGATCCAGAGTACCGAGCGGATGATGCCGCCGAGGATGACACCACTAATGGTGCCGCCGAGGATGACAACACGGATGGCGGCGAACACATGGGCGGCGGCGAACACATGGACGCCGGCGAACCGAAGAAGCAACGGAGGGAGCATCGCCCGAATGTGCTCAGCACCGTGAAGCAGGCATTCACCAAAGTGGACGCCAGTGGGCATCCAACGGCGCCCCTGAATTAGTCAAAGGGTACGCAGCCCAACTCAGGTGCATCCTCCGCAGCACGGTCTCGATAAACACCGAGAACCTCAGGCATCCTGACCGAGCGAATTTGCGCTCCCTCCTCTTCACGAAGCTGCACGAACGATACGAGTTTCCGGTGGACTGCTCAAAAAAAATGTCTCATGCGGAACAAAGTGCACAATGCCGCCCTCACGAAGATGAGCACCGCCCTCGCTAGTTGGAGGAACCGAGTGAAGAAAATGATTAATAATGGTGAGAGTTACGAGAAGATCAAGGAGTCAAATCCTTCGATCACCGAGCAAGACTACGCTGATTTCAAGATCAAGTGCGAGAGCGAGTCAACGTCGGATTCTAGTTAGTGGGGGAAGGACATGCGAAAACTGAACTTAGGCACCCACAAAATTGGTCCTGGCGGTTTTAGGGTGGCGCAACCGAAATGGGACGCCGCGGATGAGGAGCGTGTGAAGAACGGACTCGAGCCCCTCTTCTCGCAATACAAAAACAAGCAAACCATGAACTTTCTCCTGGCCCGGTACCATATTGACCCGAAAACAAAGGAGCTCACCACCACTCCGGAGGTGAAGCAGTTTGAGGCTCTTCTGGTAAGGAATGCACCCGCTTAATTAGCTCCTTTATGGTTGCATTCTTATTGATGAATCCAAATTTCTAAATGGTTCATGCATGTTCCTCCCGTAGGCTAAGGAGGTTGCTACAGAAAGTGAAAAGGAAGCTAGTAGCGGCGCGGGGTCCACGAGCTCCTCGCAGTGTGCCCCTTGGGACAACCCTTTAAATAGGGTGTTGAATGACCACAAGAAGAGGGATCCATTGAGTAAGCCGATGTCGGCTGGTCGTGTAGTCAGCGAAGGATGCTCTATGAAATGGTCGGATTACTATAAGTCGGGGAAAAAGGAGAAAAAGGCCACCATCGATGAGAAGGAGGTCGCACATCTCAAGGCACAAGTTGCGCAGATCCCGACATTGGTCGAGGAGCAAGTGCGGCAACAAGTGCAACATATCATGGAGACCCAACAAAGGACGCAACGACAGCAAGTGGAGGACCAAGTGGGCACGACACTTAGCTCCATCATCCCTACCTTGGTTGCCGGACTGGACGCGTGGTATAAGGGAGGAAAAAAGGGGACTCCCCCGGTTCCCAGTTTCACGGGCAGCAACTCGCACAACGTGGAGCCATCGGTGAGTCCGCAGGCGGCAACAATGGTGTCTCCGGTGGCGCCAACATTGGTGGCTCCGGCGGCGCCAACCGTGGTGGCTCCGGCGGCGCCAACGGGTGGTGGCTTCGGCGGCACCAACGTTGGTGTCTCCCGTGGCACCAACCTTGGTGTCTCCCGTGGCGCCATTACTTCAGCTCAATGCACCCGTTGCTGCGGATAATACGCCGCCCGACACCGCGCCAACAAGCGATCACTCAATCAGTTGCACGCCCGGCCGGCGGTGCCTCGACCTTAGCCGAGCTGGACGCCATCACGGTAACCAACCCTCCGCCGATGACTTCCATATCCTTGCCTTTGACTAGCTAGCCATCCCTAACGCCCTACATGTTTTCCGCAAGCCGCCGCCGCCGACGTACCATGCACTATCCTGCATTTTGTGAACGGCGAGCTGATTGATGTTGCCAAGGCCAAAATCGTTCAACCGAGCAACCGCCAGTTACACGGTAAACCCATGGCACCCGACGTGTATAGGATTCAACTGGTTCGGGTGCTTAGTGGCTACGATGATGTGCTACCTCCCTTTCAACCCCATGGTGCCGACGAAGATGAGGTCCTTACCCTCCACCAATGCTTCAATTGGTCCATGGTTTGGCCAAAGAGCCAGATTCGTTTGGGGGCGAGGGACACCACCCCACAGACAGCACCCCCAGCCGTGCCGGTGCCAAGCCATGGCAAGACCACCCCAACGGTGCCGCCATCAGCCGACGAGGACATGCAGATGGCACATGATCCGAACAATGGTCCGGACGAGGACAGTACGTTTGCCAACCTTGACTGCAACTTCGATTTTGCGATGGACTATGATCTCACTAGCAAACCCTCTCAAGCTGCCGCCGAGGGGAAAATCTATTGCAACAAGCGGCGCCTATTCTGTTCTCAGGAGACGCCTCCAGCTGCCGACTTCACCGAGACTCAGCCGATAGCCGAGGTGAGAAGTGTTATCAGTCCTAACACTCTGAAGAAGGCTTGCGAAGAGGAGAATGCAGTCCCACTAAATACGAAGCCGAAGGGATGGAAAAGAAAGAAGAAGGACGAC
The DNA here is from genome assembly GCF_019359855.2 of Lolium perenne. Taxonomy (NCBI): domain Eukaryota; kingdom Viridiplantae; phylum Streptophyta; class Magnoliopsida; order Poales; family Poaceae; genus Lolium; species Lolium perenne. The sequence goes on from NC_067247.2 coordinate 335,594,550, forward strand.
AAGTCTGCCAGCCAGCCGACACCTATCCGTGCTCAGGACGGGCCACCAGTGCCCAAGAATATCGAGCCGAGGGTGCATGTGTCGGGTGAGCGGATGCTAATTAAAAGATTGTACGATGCTGCACCCGGTCCTATGCGATCTCTGGTTGACGGTATTCAGTTTATGGAGGAGCGGCATATCAGGGAGAAAGATAATGGATACCCGGTGTATATTGCCAAGGTGCCTTCGGGCCATGGCTTTGTCGATAGTGGCTTCGCGGAGCACATCTTCCTGCGGTATGATGACATATTCTCCATGTTGAACAGTTATCCGCTGCACTACACCTTCATTCGCCTATACTCGCTCAGCAAGGCGATGCGGATCATTAGAGACAGCACCCCGGGCATCGCGATAGCCGACCCCTTCTACATGTGTGCCGTCCACTTGGCCACCGCCGGAGACCGGGCAGTCGCGAGTGAATACCTCAAAGGCTTCTTTCTAGCGAACCAGAAGAAGTGTAACCTCCTCCTGCCTGTATTTCCCGAGTAAGTCACCCCCTCACCGTACCGGTCTTAACTCGTGATTATTTTAGATTTCAATCGTCCTGTTCTTAAACATTATGTGTTCTACGCAGAGACAATACCTGCACACTCATCTCCGTAACCCCGAAACATTCCATGGCCACATACCTCGATGCGGATGGTAAGTCAAGCACGGACTACACGAATGTCAAGGCCGTACTTGATGATGCTCTCAATGGCTACGTCAAAGCAAAAGGCCACATGGAGAGGCCAAATGTTAGGTACGGGAAGCATGTGTTCAAGCACCAAACAAAGTTTCCCTGCGTCAAGAAGCCGCCTTCTAGTAACAAGGATGCCTACTACGCCCTCTATCACATGAATAAGTTCATACGGGACCAGCAGCAGCTTACGCTACCTGAGCATCTCAGAGACTGGGCCAACAAATTGTCATGGGTCGGTGACGACGGCATCAAGCAAGACTTCTTCTGCATCCAAGTAGAGTTTTGTGAAATCATCTATCAAGATGTCATTAGAAGCGCGGGGGAGTTCTACGCCGGCTATCAGCCGTCAAACAGTGACATAGACATAATGCTCCAAATGCAGGGTGACGACTACCGCTCATGGATGTGCTTGAAGAAAGGCGGCGGTTTTATCCACGCTCCGAGTAGAAATTCTTGATGTGCGAGCCTAGTTATGTAGTTGTGAACTAAAGACGAGCTTGTGTTGTAATAAACTTTATCCAGCACTTTACTTGCATGTCTGTTTAATTAGTTTCGACGATCGTTGAACTTATATGTAATCGATGCTATTAATTACTAGTTCGGCTATGTTTGTGAACTTATATATATGGCTCTGTCATTTTCCGCACTTGATTTGGTCGTTAATTTTGTTTGCATATGCCGATGATTAGAATGGTTGGTCACTTGTACACCCGGGGGTGGAGCAAGCGAGCCTGGTGTGATGGCACAAATATCAATCTCTTGTGCATCCTACCTGGCCTCGCTTACTCCATCCCTGAATGTTAAAATTTGTTTCGACCAACAATGTATGAGGCATTCCATTTAGTTCATACTAGCTACTTGTCTCTTATTTGAGTTGGCACTTCTTAATTGCATTGGCCGATGATTAGAATGGTTGGTCACTTGTACACTCGGGGGTGGGGCCAGCGAGCCTGGTGTGATGGCACAAATATAAATCTCTTGTGCATCCTACATGGCCTCGCTGACCCCATCTCTGAATGTTAATATTTGTTTCGACCAACAAAGTATGAGACATTCCATTTAGTTCACACTAGCTACTTATCTCTGTAAGGGTATATTGCCCCTATGTGTGGTTTTGGTAATTAATGACAACCCCTATGGACTAATGTTTTCATTGAGTTTATATGAAGGAATATTCCATAGGTACTACTTGTACTCCATGTGTTGGATTCAAGTATGGATGCCATGAAGATAAAGGTATACCTTGTGTATTGGCATCAAGATCATCGCCATGCTCATCTTAAGTGAGTATGAGAAGATACAAGGTTGAGTTGGACAAGTTCAAGATGAGCATCTTGAGTGGATCACATGCTTGAAGCTTGCCGTCCATTTGATGATAATGGACATGTGAAGATGTGCATCAATGGAGCTTTCCCATCATAGTGTATGGGGGAGCATTTGTGAGTCTTCACGAAGCAACATTGATCAAGTGTGGCATTCCGGCTTGTGTAGAGCTTGTAGAGCTATCATCAAGATCAAGCGGGATGCGCAAGACAAAGGTATGGCCTTGCTAGGTTTCCTTTTACCGGTCTCAAGGTGGTTGTTGGGAGATCGGATTATAGGACAGATAGCCGCACTATCAAGAGGGGCTTTCGGTTGGGTAACTTGATCGCATCGTCTTAGGGAGCTCAATCCTTTGCATACTTTGCATATCCCTATTGCCTCTTGGTGTTTCTCTGTGTGAGGTTCTTGAGCTTGTTGCTAGCTTTACAACAAGCCCAAGTTCATCGAAAACGGAATCCGCATGCATCTTCTATTGCGTTTTCGAGTTTGGACGTCTTCACCGTTTCTTGACGGTGGGAGACTCCCTCTCTAAAATCATCTAAAATGTTCTGTGAGGAGTCTCCATATTTCCAACAAAATTGGTTTCATGTCAATCGGGGTCCGGACACAAAAGTTATCACAGTTTTTGTATAACATGTTTTCCTGCTCACCCAGTCAGGGACCCGGTCGGACCGGCCCATGCGCCGGCCGGTTCCGGTCTGCCGCCCGGTCAGCCGGCCTATAGACCGGTGGGCCCGGCATGCCGTCCGGTCGACCGGGCGCCAACCGGGCGCCAACCGGAAGAGCTCCTGGACGACACAAAGTGACCCCGGTCGGGGTCCGGCCTGCCGACCGGTTTGGACCAGCTGGTCCGGTCTGTGGCCAAGTCTGACCGGGCCCTGGACCGGACGGCCCGGCCCCAGGCCCGGTTGACCGGCCTCCTCGACGGTTGACTCAGCCCAACTTTTCCCCAACGGTTATATTTGCTCTCGGGCTATAAATAGCCCTTCTTCCACCTTGGGCTGAGTTACTTCTTCCCTTTCTCTCACCTCCATTGTTGCATTTGAAGAAGTTGCTCTCTCTCTCTCTCTCTTGTTCCCCCCATGATTCTTGCTCATTCTTGAGGGATCTAAGAGAGGAGATCTAGATCTACACTTCCACCAAACCATTTCTTCTCTAAGTGAGGGGAACTCTTGGGATCTAGATCTTGGAGTCTTTTGTTGACTTTCCCCATTGTTCTTCCTCTCCAGTCTCATCCTAGCATTTGTTGTTTGGGTGGGATTTGAGAGTGAAGGATTTGAACACCTCTAGTGTTCTTGCTTTGCATCATTGCATAGTGTTGAGCTCTCCACCACGATTAGTTCAAGTGAGAGACCGTGAGCTTGTTACTCTTGGAGGGAGACCTCCTAGTTGGCTTGGCGGTTGGTGTTCCGGTGATCTCTTCAAGAAGATTGTGAAGAGGCCCGGGCTTCTCCTTCGTGGAGCTTGTGAAGTGGTTGTGGAGCTTGCCATCTCCGGAGCGGAGGAAAAGCTAACCATAAGGAAAGGGCCATTATCCTTCGTGGGTGTGGTTCGGAGAATAGGGTGAGCCTTCGTGGCGCGGGGAATCCTTCGTGGACCTCCACTCCTCCAAACGTGACGTACCTTCTTGCAAAGGAAGGGAACACGTGAATACATCCTCGTCTCCGCGTGCCTCGGTTATTTCTATACCCGAGCTCTCTTTCCTTGTGATAGCCATCGTGCTTGAAGTTCATATATCTTGCTATCACTTGTGCTACATATATCTTGTGCCTATCTTGCTTAGCTCTAGTTGTTATTGTTACACTTAGTTGAGCTTAGCATATCTAGGGTTTGTGCTTGTAAACTAAACGATAGTTTAATTCCGCATTCTTACAAGACAAATCCGTAAGAGTTTTTAATTGCCTATTCACCCCCCCTCTAGGCGACATCTCGATCTTTCAATCTCTTATTTGAGTTGGCACTTCTTAATTGCATTGGCCTTTCTTCCATTTTAGTGCCGATGATTAAATTTTGTGGTCACTACACTTGGGGGAGGCGCTAGCGAGCCTGGTGCGATGGCACAAATATCAATCTCTTGTGCATCCTACTTGGCCTCGCTAACGCCTTCCCTAAATGTTAATATTTGTTTGGACCAACAATGTATATGAGGCCCTTGTCATTCCATTTGCTTTGGTATTTCAAAATGCCGATGATTAGAATGTTTGGTCACCTGTACACTTGGGGGAGGGGCTAGTGAACCTGGTGCGATGACACAAGTATCAATCTCTTGTGCATCCTATGGTTTCACTGACCCCTTCCCTAAATGTTAATATTTGTTCCGACCAACAATGTATGAGGCCCTTGTCATTCTATTTGCTTTGGTATCTCAAAATGCCGATGATTAGAATGTTCGGTCGATCACTACACTCCGGGGATGCGTTAGTGAGCTTGGTGCGATGACACAAATATCAATCTCTTGTGCATCTTACTTGGTCTCACTAACGCCGTCCCGGAATGTTGATATTTGTTCCGACCAACAATGTATGAGGCATGCCTTTTAGTTCATACTACTTGGATGGTTTTTGAGTTTGCTCTTATTCGTTGCAAACATCTATGAGCGTGCACTAATGTTTCATTGGCTTGTGCATATATATGCAGATATGACGTGGTATGTCGTGTACAAGGGCAAGGTTCCCGGAGTCTACAACGACTGGGAGTCGGAGACATGTTCACCATTTTAGCGGTAACAGCTACAAAGGGTACACCACTAGAGCGGAGGCCGAAGATAGATACGCACGCTATTTGGCGGGAGAGAGGAGGGAGCGGAGGAGGAACCGGATGAAGACCACTATCATCGGGATGGTGCTAGTAGTGACTCTAGCTCTCTTCTATGTGATAGTACTTTAGATGATCGATCTTGTGTAACCACTAGCTCATTTGTGAATTTGTAACCCCGTAACTTGCATTGTAACCTCGTAACTTCTCTAATGTGAAATCTTGTGAATCATGTGGGGCTAATGTGAAGAACTATGTATGGGTAAGTTGTGCTGTTGTTTATATGGTGTTATATATCCTGTATTGTGCTATTGTGCTGTGATATACAACATGTATAAATACCTGCCAGGATACAAATTTTTTTTCGAAATTGTAGCAAAGGCGCACTAGTGGCCCATCAGTGGCGCACGTCCACTAAGTAGCAGTTGCGCACCGCTCTGGATCCAGTGGCGCACTGCCTTGTGATCCCCTCCGAGTCTAGCAGTGGCGCACCAGGCACCTCAGCAATGGCGCACGTCTTGGAGACAGCAGTGGTGCACGTCCACACGCAGCAGTGGCGCACCAACTCGCTGAAACAGTGGCGCACCCCAAATAGTAGCAGTGGAGCACCTTGTCTAGACAGTGGTGGCGCACTGCATCTGACTAACAGTGGCGCACCACGTTGGAGCGTCAGTGGCGCACCAGGCAGTGCGCCACTGTTATCCAGGCTAGTAGTGGCGCACCCTAGTGCGCCACTACTAGGAGTTAGCAGTGGCGTGATATCAGTGGTGCACCACTAGTGCGCCACTGATGGGTATAAGTGGTGCGCCACTGATTGCCTTTTTCCTAGTAGTGTGAAGAAGTGCGCCCCATGGAGCTCGTCGACCACCGGGATCGAGAACTTGTCCTTCAGCATGAGCGTGTTGAGGGCGCGGTAGTCGATGCAGAAATGCCACGTGCCATCCGTCTTGCAGACGAGTAGCACCGGCGCCGAGAATGGCGACGTGGAGATCCGGATGATGCCCGCGGCGAGCATGAGGGCGCACTGTCGCTCGAGCTCGTCCTTCTGCAGCTGGGGGTAGCGGTAAGGCCGCACAGCCACCGGTGCCGCGTCCGGGGCGAGGTGACGGTGATCGTACACCCAGGCAGGCGGGAGGCCCTGCGGCTCATCGAAGAGGTCGCCGTGCTGCTATAGGAGGTGGGCCAATAGGGGGTGCTCGGAGTCGAGGTCGGCCGTGGTGAGCTGGAGCTGCGGTGCCAGAGCGGTGCCCCCAATGCCCGTCCAGCGGACGCGGCGACCCTGGCGCCAGAAGGTCATCGTCAAGGCGGCGAAGTCCCACAGTATGGGCTCGAGGGGCCGCAAGAAGTCCACGCCGAGGATGAGGTTGAAGCAGCCCAAGTCGATGTCGGCGCACGCGATGGTGAAGTGCTCGTTGCCGATGGAGAGCGGCACGTGCTGCGCCACACCGTGGCAGTGAAGGCGGTCGCCGTTGGCGACGGTGACGCGGAGGTGATCGCCGCCCGTTGGCTGGAGGCCCAAGCGACGCATGGGGCCTCCGGCAGGAAGTTATGTTTGGAGCCGGTGTCGAGGAGGGCCACCAACTGCTCGCCGTGTATCGTCACCGTCAGGAGCATCGTCTGCTTGTTGCGGATGCCCGCCAACGCATGGAGCAAGACCACGCACGCCGTGGCCGGCGCGACATCGAGGGCGGTCTCCGTCGCTGTGTCGACGCCCGTGTCTGCGTCGCCGTCGTCTACTGTCTCCAAGTTGAAGAGGCGCGGGCAGACGTGACCCGGCGCGTTGGGCTCGTCGCAGTTGAAGCACAGGCCGAGGCAACGGCGCTCCAATTGCTCCGCCGGGGTGAGGCACCGGAAAGTACGCTGCGTCCCTGCTGGAGCGGTCGGGGCTGGCCGCGTAGTCGGTGCTGCGGCCGACGGGGGGCATGCGGGTGGCCGGGCCCCGCGACTCGGGGGAGGCGGCTGCAGCGCCTGGGCGCGGCGCTCGTACGCCCGAGCGTAGTGCATCACCGTCTGAAGGTCGTGGGGGGCCTGGAGTTGAACGTCCACTCGTATGTGATCCGGGAGGCCGCCGACGAAGAGCTCCGCGCGCTGTTGCCCCGTGACACCCGGGGCGTGGCAGGCGAGTGCCTGAAAGTGATCGGCGAAGTCCTGCACCGTGGACGTGAAGGGGAGGCGCCCCAACTCCACGAGGCGGCTCTCGCGGATCAGCGGCCCGAAGCGAAGGAGGCATAGCTCCCGAAAGCGGCCCCAAGGAGGCATGCCCCCCTCGTCTTGCTCGAGGAAGTAGTACCACGTCTGGCCGGTGCCCCGGAGGTGATAGGAGGCTAGCCAGGTGCGATCCGACGCCAGGGTGCGCTGCCCGCGGAAGAACTGCTCGCACTGGCTAAGCCAGTTCAGGGGGTCCTCCGACCCATCGTATATGGCGAAGTCGACCTTGGTGTAGCGGGGCGGTGGCTGTGTAACCCCGCCGGGGCCGTGCGCGTCGGGGCGCACCTCATGGGGGCATGCATACCCCCCGGGGGCGGCGCCCGGGAGGGAGGGCATCGGCGGCTCGGTGGCGGTGGTGTAGACCGGCTGGGTCGACGACGCTGCGAGCCATGCCGACAGCGGAGACGGCGACGGGGGGAAGCGAATTTGGTGGACGGGGACACCCCCTGTGGCTGCGGCACTCGGGCTGGCGGGGGCAGACGGCGGCCACTGCATCCAGGGCTGGGCCGTCGCCGGAGGAGGCTGCAGCGGGACGCCCGTGAAGGGCGGGACCCATGGCGCGGGTGCCGGCACGGAGAAGACGGCCGGCTGCGGTGGCGTCGGGGGCCCCTGGGAGCCGATCAAGAAGAGGCGGATGCCTTGGACCGCGGTGACGAGGTCGTTGATGACCCCGCTCATCTGCTCGGGCGTGTAGATGACGGGCGTCGGCGCGGCGGAGCCCACCGTCGTGGCGACCACCGGAGAGCCCGCCGTGGTGGCGACGATCGAGGGGGCGGGCGGAGGCGCGAACGACGTGGTGGTGGGCAGCGGAGAAGACATGATCGCAGCCGAGCTAACTGATACCAAATTGGTAGAACCAACTAGTCTACCGGCCCTGGGGCGTAGCTTGTAGGGGAAGGAGGGAGCGGCGTGCAGATGAGGCGGCGGACGCTGGCGGCAGGGCACCGTCGTGTGCGGGCGGAAGAGGAGAGGCGGCGGCTAGGTTAGGAGACCGACTCCTCAGGGAGTCGGCAATAATGAATATTATTATTGCTTGATTGTTTGCCTCGTTTACAACTAGTATATAAAGAGCTAAAACTGATAAAGATTAATGGGCTAAGCCCCTAGTTGGGCCCACGGTTGGGCCCCCTCCTCACATAACTAATACCGGTCATAACATCAACTCTGCTCTGGAGTGTTCTTGGGGGAACCTCTCTAATTCTTGACGGTGCGGCGCTCTGCGATCCTGAGCGAGAGGGATGGGATCCCTCTTCAGAGTCAGAGACCGTGAGCGGGTGGATTTTGTTCATCTCGAAGCGGCTTGAGGTTTTCTTCCGTTGATGTTGCCTCCTATGGTCCTCCTCCCCTGTGTCGGCATTCCGGAAGACGATGGTCTCGGCGTTTCAAGCAAAGCTTGTTTCTTATCTTTCGTTTGCTTGTTTCTTTGAGTCTTGTAAGCTATGTAAGCTTTGTAATGTACTATGTATCTACCGGAAACGGTCTTATTAATTTAAGGTAGGGCTACGGCCTACGGTCTACTTTTTAAAAAATTACTCCGCTTATTCTTCATCTATACCTAATAATAAAGGAAGTAAGGTTTCTCTCCATAATTTTCGTCCGTTTTTTAATTACCCTTGAATTTACGAGCAATGCCACCGCCCATGTTACGTAACAATTCGTTTAGTCGTTGCACAAAAAAAAAAAAAACGGTTCGTTTGCTCCCTTCTCTTCCACCCGGCCAAACTTTCTCTTTCACTTGAATAGAGCGGCGGCGCCTACATCTCCGGAAACAGGAAACCAACCTACGCAGATCTCCCTCCTTCAAGCTCCGGACCCTCCCGCAGAGAGGTCCTTGCCTCCTACGCCTCCGGATTTGTCCGCCGCCGCCACCCTCTCGTCCAACGCGGCGATTCCACAACCTAAGATCCGGAAAACGACCTCACCTGCTCTGATCCGGAAAATGGGATTCCTCAATCGGCGGACTCGATGTTGGTCAGATCCAGCGACCTCGCCGGAGACGTACTGAGGTGATCCTCTCCGTGGTCAAGAAGCAGTGGAGCGAGGCCGCGATCTCCCTGTGTTGCACACGGCTGCAAGCGCGTGGTCCATGTCACGCAGCAAGGTGTCGCTGCAGTTCGCAGAAAACGTTCTGGCTAGAGGGCTTCGTCTTCCATTTTTTTGTCCGATCTGATTTGCTTATGATTTTTCCCATCTCCATTCGCCTTCTATTTTCATGTTTGGGATCTGCGATCATACTAGAGTTTGCCACCAGCCCGGCTGTATGATGTTGTGATTTAGATTCTTGCCAAAACTGACGTAAATCCTAATTAGTAGTAGTAGTAGCACTTTTGTTTATTTTTTCTGTGTTTATGGTACATATCCTAAATGGTGGAACTAATTTGTATGGAAAATGTTCAATACGTTTGTCCAGATCTGAACATGTTTGGATCCTGATCCAAAATGAGAACGCGAATATTGCAATTGACACTTGGAGAAAAAAATGCAGATCTAAAATGAGAACTAATTAGAAGTAATGGTACATATTCAAAATCTACGCTTATTCTTCCACATATATTATATTACAGAGTACCATCATTGTAATATGTATATGATGAAAATGGTGGATCTGTAGCTGAATAATGTGATAAAGTAGAAATAATAGAGACTACAAATTAGAAATCACAGTAATTGAGAGCGCTTTTTGGAATGTTCAGAAGTCATAGCACAAATCTTAAAGCAAAGTTGGACATGCCATATAAGACATAGATCCCACATGGTATGTGGATTTGGTTTTCGAAACTCGTGGGATTTCTCTCATTTGCATTTGCAACACACATCGAGGAGGAGGAGTCAAGTGATGAATGGAAGACGACCTAGCGATTGAACTTCTTCAACAACGCTAGGGGTGCAAGGACAACGACAACATGGACAACTTCGATGAAGGGCTCCCTAGAAGTACTTCGCGCCCAACAAGCAGAACTCCATGGCCCCGCACTGCTGATTGGGGAAGGAGAACCGGCATGGGGGTGATTTCATCATCTTCGGCATGTGAATCACCGAGGCTATTCCTCGTGGTCCTCAACATCTCTTCGGGCAACACACTTCAAGTTAGAAAATGCTAAAGGTTGTATATTCAGTCAGCACTATTTTAATGTTTGATTTAAGAAGCCTAAATTCATAATTATTAGAATGGATAAAAATGTTGACGATTCAATTTTACTTTTATTTTCAATATAGGAATTGTAAAATTATTGTATGTACGGTTGTATTGTCAAGGGGATATGGATAGGCCACATAGTGAATTAGCTAACATAGACTTACACCGTTGCAACGCACGGGTTATTGTCCTAGTCTCTTCTAAAATTATGGGTTTGCCTCTTCACCCTTTATCTCTTTATCTTCTTCACTGGATATCAGTCATCTCTTCCCGTGAGTCGTTTTATTATCCTCCACCATAGTTCTTCGTTTGGGCATGGTCTGCAGCATCACTGCCGAGCCCCCGCTAGCTGTATGTTGTTGCTGATGTGCAGAGTTATCTCACCCTCTCCTAGCAAGTTGGATCTCTCTATCTCTTATTGTGATAGCATGCACGATTAAACCACCAGGATATCTGCTGCCTACAATCAGATTATTTGGATCCGCTGATCTCTTATTGCGGAATCGAGCTCTTAAATTTTTAAGTTTTCCTTGCTGGATCTATAGATTTTAAGCTGTGCTGAATTGCCACTTTTTCAACTGATGTTCGTCTCACATGCAACCTAAACCCTTCCGGGTCCAATGGGTATTCCTACTAAGAATGATTATTATGTATTAATTGCAGGTGAAGGGTGAAGCCAAAGCGTTGTTTGTTACTTGATCTATGGATCTTAAGTTCAGTTATGTTTTCCTTTCTCACCTGATATTGATGTTGCATGAACCACCAGGTTCGATTGGCTTTGCTACTGGTAATGTATTGGAGGTGAATGCGTGAACCTAACAGTAGCTTTGCATTTTGTTATCACGTTTCCTGATTAATTATTGTACACTTTAAATTAACTATCTTTTTGCCGGAAGATACATTGACCAGGTATGTTGTTCAACTTGTTCCTATTTGTTCAGATACCTCAATTTGAGATGCAGAGCTACAAGTCAACCTTTAATGTTCTATCACTTAGAAGATTATTGTTGGACACTAGCTGTTCCTGGTTCGGAATTGTAGATCATTTGGTCGAGCATATGGCACTTGAATACCAAGGCATACATTATCTTTGGTCTCCTATGGTGGCTTTGCCGCCTTTTGTTTTGGTCTATTGGTCTAAACATTGTAATGAATGTACGATTGTGTTGAATCCTCTAGTGCAAAGGTCACGAGAGTTTGGTCTGCACCTTTAGTTAACCTGGTAGCACTTTTGCAAGAACAAAATCTTGGAAGTTGGAAACTGGAGTCCCTTCTTCAGACAGAACGCATATCAACTTTCCCCTTTCTAGATCCTAACGCAGTATGAAAACCTAAAGTGACAAAACTAGCATCCAGCAACCATTACATAACAGATTCAGCACTTGCGATTAAATAATAAGAAAACCGAGACTTACAATGAGCAGGCTTGACATCGAACCGACATGTGTAAGCGATCAGCCAAATTGACAGGCAACTAGCTGATTAACTTCCATTATGTAAAAAAGTCTAGCCAATTAGCTATGTACAGAGCACAAGAATCGTGCATAATTAGGCAGGGGTGTGGCACACAAGAAGATGCTAATTTGCATTACGGAAAGCTATTATTCCTAGCCTAGCTGTCTCTGGACTTGAGCCAAAAGCATCAGGGGGGATGATCCTTGGAGGGAAGTGCAAACCCAAAAGGGGTCAGATTCTTGAAGGCTACCATGGGGTAAAGCAAATCCCATCTCCAAGACTCCAATGCTCTTCCCTGCTTCCAAGCCAAGAGTTTCCTTGCCCTCTTCTAGCTGTTTCCCCCTTCACATCTTTCTCTCTTCACCACCTCCAAATACAAGCAAGCCATATTTAATGCAAGGCCTGGTGTGCCTTGGAGCTGTTGCTTCTCTACAAATACATTGTGTGCCATGGACGGCGATCTGAAGACGCGAAGGTAAACGAACTGCATGCATGCGGTGTCTAGAGCTGGACTTGCTGAAATTAAGCTTGGATCTTTCTGTCTCTGTTTTACTGATTAACTGTGAGCTTCTTTTCCATGCTTTAGTTTGGTTTCACCTTGTAACCATAAGTTTATCTTCTTTTGGTATTGATCTTTTCAAAGGCTTCAAATTTCTCCAAGAAAAAGATATTGGTTGTTTATGTTAGTTTACTTGTTCTTGGATCTTCCTTTTGCAGGGTTCAGTTTTCTGGAGTAGGAAAGGCAGACAAAGGTGCCAGGCAATCTTCAACGATACAGACGCAAGAAGACACAGCTTTTGGAAGAGGTATGTGATCAAGGTTTGCTCTTTCAGTTTACAAACATACAGAGCTCAAAAACATCATTATTATTGTTTGATGATCAGTAGATTCCAGTTAAATTCCTATCTTAAGCACTATGATCAGAACAGTTAATCCACATTAGATTACGAAACCTTCAGATGTCCTGACCAAGGAAACTACTGTTTAAATGGACTGAAGTGTCGAAACCAGCTATAGTTTGTTTCTTGACCTTGTGGGTGAACCGAATTTTCGTTTAAAGAAATAAACCTGACTAGCATTGCCACTTTCCAGCGCAAATGAACAGCGACGAGGAATACAGCGCTGCATTTGCAGCCACAATTGCTGCCGCAGCATATGCAATCGCGGCACGAGAAGAGAAGCTAGAAGCTCAGAAGAAGCCCTTCCCCGTTGATGTGCCGACTGCTGCGCCTCATGTCCAGCCACCGATCAAGAGAGGCGAAAGCACTAGAAAGCCTACAGGAGGCAGCAAGGTCTCAAGATGGTTCAGTGCCAAAGAGACTGCAGAAGATGACTACGACGGACAAGGTACCGGAGAGCTGCTTCAACCCCATCCCTTAATTCCACTGTCGCAAAACCTCCTTTAACAATGACGTATCATGTTATCAATTCAGCCAATGTATCAGTAAGGAGGCCGCTGAAACCAGAACAGAGAAAGCCCGGAGGCACTGGCTCGGATCAGAAGGTGCCACTGCCACTGCCACCAAAGATGCTTGATTCTTCTGTAAGTGCGAAGAAGCCTTCAGGTTCCTCCAGAAAATCACCAGACAGGAGAGGGAGCAAGAGGTTTGAGCAGGAGCAGGCAATTCAGAGGGCACCATCAGCTGTCAGGCCAGCGACATCATATCAGTCCAGGCGGAACGACGATGTCGCAGCTGGAGTAACTGCTATTGCCGGCACACAAACCAAGGCTGAAGCATGGGAGAAGGCAAAGCTTGCAAGAATCAGGGAGGAGTAAGTGTACAACATTTAGTTTTGCTGACCAATTGATGCAACTAAAGCTAATACGACCGCCAAATTCAGGTACGAAAAGATGATCGAGACCATATCCGAATGGGAAACTGAGAAGAAGGTGAAGGCCAAGCGCCAAAAAGAACAAAAAGAGGTTTTTGTTGATTCAAAAGCATTATTTACTAGAGCAGAGTACTGTCATTGTTATTATTAATTCTTTTATTGATGAGGTAGCGAGTGGGTGCAATCCACATGTTGAAAACCAAATCATTATAATGATCCATGATACAATTTCTTACTAAATGATGAGGCTGACAGAACTGAGAACTTACTAAATTGCAGGTTGAGTTGGACAAGAAGAGAGCAAAAACACTGGCAGAATACAATCAGGAAATGACAAGGATCAACAAAATTGCTGGAGGGGCAAGGTCAATGGCAGAGGAAAGGAAATATGATGATGAGAAAAGGATCAGAGAGAAGTCGAAGAAGATACGATCAACTGGAAAGTCTCCCCGTGGGTGCTGCTTTTGAAATATTACATTCTACAAAATTTGGAACATGAAGGGCAACGGCTTGAATGCTATATAAGTTTCACAATAGCCATTTATTGTATTGCAAAAAGTAATTGGTTTGATGAATGATAAGAGTGTATAATTGCATCCGACATGCAATGGTATTGTATTGGGAGCAGCATAAACAAGTTATAAGGTTGTCTGGTTGTGGATAATCAAAAGTACAACAAATTTGTGCACAGATCATCAAGACAAAGCAGGTATTGTAGGAAAATAGTCAACGGAATGGAACAATTTTAGGAGTTCCCCTGCAACTGCTTACTGTCTTTAACATAAGTAAGTGCAACACGCTTGTAAACAAATCTTAAACCAATACTTGTATTATAATACTTCAGAATCCAAGCCCAACATAATCACAATTCATTTTCTCTTTTTTGGTGTCTCAGTTCATTTACATTGAAATATAATTGAAATGGTATCTGCATGAAGCACCTTGGCTATGTACTGTAAATTCCAAAAACTTTTGAGAAAATGGTTAATCCTCACTAAAAGAGACGCAACACACAAACTATGCAAAAGCACTCTTTCACTAAATCCAGTTTTGGAGGAAAAATAAGAAAATTCCAGAAGATTACTGCAAACTTGGCGATTCAGTAAGATGTGCATAATCTACACTGGTCCATCCGATGCCTTTTCACCGTCATTGTGAACTGAATATGGAGACATACTTGCCTGTGGTGTGGAAGGTGAGGGATTGCCGTCCTGGAGAAGTATCACCGTTTCAAAAGCACCAACCAAAGCCTTTACCTTGCTTTTCCTAGACTCCACAAGCTTGCTTGCAGTTTCTTCTATTACATTGTTGAACAGCCCCTGTGCATCCTTCTTGTCTTGTGCATCCTGATGCCTCAGTTTCACTCCAGGAGATTCCAAATCAGGTTCAGCAGGAACCCCATTATTTCTTATATTCCTCTTATAAATCCTTCTGGCTAGCTGACCATCACCATTTGCAACTTCACTTGCAGCTCTTCTTCTAAATATGAGTCTTCTCGGGCCATTACTATCTGGTGTGAGTTCTACAATTTTACCCCTTTTAAACTTCAATTTGTAAGGTGTGGTACTAGCTTCATCTGGGTGAAGTGATGAGATTCTTTTTGTCCATTGGCCTTTTTCCTTCGAAGATTCATCAATATTTGGGTTGATTGTTACTCCTTCATGTTCTGCATCAGACTCATCTAATTCAACTAACTCATAATCATATTCTTCATAATTCTCATCATCTGATAGTTCTT
This sequence comes from Lolium perenne, assembly GCF_019359855.2. NCBI lineage: Eukaryota > Viridiplantae > Streptophyta > Magnoliopsida > Poales > Poaceae > Lolium > Lolium perenne. Next base: position 335,609,718 of record NC_067247.2, read on the forward strand.
CCAGTAGCTGTTGAGCAACAATCATTGATTTCAGTTTATCCTGTTCAAAGGTGCCATCGTTATGGACACTTGTTACCACATCAGTTTGTATTGGTTCAGTTAACACAGGCTTTGGTTGCTCCAGAAGTTCACCATCTGATGAAGTTTCTAAAATTGACTGGCAATGAGGTGTACCATTGAAAGTCTTAACCTCAACAATTTCAGCAGCGTTAACATTTTCAGTTGCATTTCCTGCACTGCAATCGAGGCAATACTCAGGATCAGCATGTTCTTTATCAAGTGCCCCTAGTTCCGGAAGCCCTTGGAGGTCTTCATGAGCTCCCATGTACTCTCCATTTTCAGTGATAACAGACTGCACACTACCATTTTCAATGATCTTCACTTCATCAGCTTCAGTCTCCGATCTTACATCTGCATTTTGCACAGCTGTTAATTCTTTATATGATTGGCATGGAGCTGCATCATCAGTGGTTTCATGAGCTCCCACGTCCTCCCTACTTTCAATTACCACAGACTCCACACCAGCGTTGACTTCCACTCCATCAGCATCACATTCCACATCTTTAGATGATTGGCAGGGAGCTGCATCATCAGTGTCTTCATGAGCTCCCACGTCCTCCCTACTTTCAATTACCAAAGACTCCACACCAGCATTGACTTTCACTCCATCAGCATCACTTTGCAAGGTACTTTCAGTTAGTGCAGAATCATGTACACCTGCAGTTTGCACAGCAGTTAACCGTTCAGATAGTTGGTACAGAGCTGCATCATCAGTTTGTATGTCTTCACCCTTTAAAGCTCGATTAGCAATGGCATTCTGTTCTGGTTGCATATGTTCTAGATCAGATTTAGTTATCACAGCCTTGACTTCCTGGCCATCAAATGATCGCTGCAATTCAAGAGCAATGATACTTTTGATAGGGAGTTCAGCAGCCAATGCTTCAATATTTTCATGACATTCCACTTCGTCCTCTGAAATGAATGTACATGCATCTTTTGCTGTAGGTCCAGATTTGTCTACATATTCTGTAGCACTTGGCGGCAGTTCTGCTAGTGCTGACTCCACGCTATGACCTGCAATACATGAACCTTGCACATCATCTTGTGCTTCAACATCAGATTCTACAGAGGATGATGTTATGGACATATCCAAGCCATCCTCTGAACTTGTTTCTTCTGGTTCTATTCGAAATTTTTCGGCATATTCTGTGGCATCTGCAGACAGTTCTGCTGCTGTTGACTCCACAAGATGGTCTGTAACACATGAATCTTGCACATCATCTTGTATTTTGACAGAAGCGGTAATGTCAGATTCAATGGATAATGGTGTTATCAGTAAATCTGAGCCACTTTTCCCATCAATATTTGCATTACTGGACCTCATAGGACTTCTTCCAGCTTTACCGCTATTGCTTGTACGCTTGCCGGTAATAATTGCTGGTGAAGATGTAAGCCTTCCCTTCAGAGTATTTTTATCTTTTGAAGATACTAGATTACTGGAAGCCTGAGATGACACAGACGATTGCTTAATCAGGTTGAGTTTAGTGGGAAGTGAGGCTGGTCTCTTAACCAATGATTGCTTGACAGTAGTGGCCTTTTCCGCAGTTCTAGCTTTCTCCCGCGGTGTCTTTTCCGCAGTTCTAGCTCTCTCCTGCAGTGTCTTTTCCACAGTTCTAGCTTTTTCCTGCTGTGTCTTCTCTGGCAACTTCGAACCCTTGACTGGCATTGCTGCTTTTTTATCAAAATTACGTACTCCGTTGGGTGACTTTGGATTAGGGGAAGTCCTCTGTGCAACCTCCGGCTGTTTCTTTCTTCCATCAGAGCTCACGCTTTTATGATCAGCCAAAGCAACAAGTGGGACCAAGTGTTCTGATGATGCAGCGCCTCTCAAATTTGCTGATTTTATCTTGTGAACAACACGGTCAGCTTCACCCAGTGATATACTTGATTTGACAAGTGAAATATTTCTTCTGCTCCTGGCATCCTTGGGTGGTGTATCCAAGGTAATTGATCCATGCAACGTCAAATTATTCAGATGAGTTGGAAGTTTTTTTCTTCGCCCTCCTAAAAATTTCTGAATTTCTTCAGAAGGATTCCTGTGTCCATGCTTGCACAAATCATGGCATGAGCCTGTAGATGGTCTTAGATAACGTGGTACTGGCTTCTCCTCCTTTCTTGAAGAATCTGAAGCTGAAGTTGAGCTTGCAGGAGTGGTGGCACCAAATGAATTTCTTCTTTCCAAAACTTTGGACATTGAAGCCTTCCAGTAGCTGAGATAGTGCTTGTCTCAGCTGAGCGTTCTTCCCTCTGAATTGGAGAATAGCTACACTGATTTAATAAAGGGCATATATTATTATTAAAAACTCGCATAACCACATTCTAGGAGTCAACACATATTAGCGAAAAACTGGAAATTGTGGAAAAGTTAATTAGCAACACAGAATTGTACTAGTTCCAATCACATAAATAACTACACAAATTTGAGATTTCTGTTCTGAATCTTATCTATCATCATTGCACACTCTAGAGTAAGGAAGTGTGCATCATCTTAAATTACAGTTATTATGGTCATCTGAATAGCATGGGTGCAAGTTGATCCTAACAGCTTACTGGCACCCAAAATTTTGAATCCAGAAAGAGATTCACATTATCGTAATTATTCACTTGTGAAAGAATTTTATATTGTGGCCACTGATATGCTGCTGTTGTACGAGACAAAACAGTATCATAACAAGACAAATGAAAAATATTTTTACAAGGTTGACTTGAGTAATAGAGTTCTACAAGGTTGAAGTTCTTGAAGACAAACTGAAAGATTAAAGAAAGAATCTTAATCACACCATTAGCAGTGCAGCATACCTCCCAGAAGATACCAACAAATTTGCTGTTCACACCTCAGACAACAATTATCAAGGAGTATCCAATTTCCGAGATAAATTATGGACCTGAAAGTGCAAGGAGATGAGGCCATTGTGGCATTAATAATTCAATATCCACTAGTATTGACAATAAAGAAAAATAGAGCGCCCATCCTCACAACTAGCTTACACTATCATTTATTCCTTCACCAACTGCTATCGTACCAGCTGCACTACTGAATTTATTTCTTTATAAAAACAAAGAAAAAGGAAAGGTATTCACATCGTATGACAGAACACCTATATTTTGATAGAACAAAATGGTAATCAAGAAAAAGGAAACGTGTTCACATCGCATGACAGAACACCTATATTTTGATAGAACAAAATGGCAATCAAGAAAAAGGAAACGTGTTCACATCGAATGACAGAACACCTATTTTTTGATAAAACACATGGACAGTTGTGTCCAACACTAGCACACAAGAACAGATCCAACCCCAACAACCAGCTACCCCTGTCTTACCTGATACTGAATAAATCCAAAGATACTAATGCCCATACACTAAACAATAGCAGAAGTGACAAAGAAAAGAAGTCCAAATGTGATGGTTATATACATCTTGATGTATCTTGTAATTAAGCTACCCACCAAGATCCCTAAGTTTCCAAAAAAAAAAAACTCTCCAGGATCTATTACTGACCATTCACAACAGCAGGACCAACTTTTTTGTAGCCAAGCTGTCCCAGATCCAACTGTTCCATCCTATTATTTTTCCAGCTAGGAAGTGCAAGGACTAAAAGCAGAAGCTGCCAACCAAAACCCCTACGGAGACAACAGAAACCTACGTTGGTTGAGCTAAAAGGTCGCTAATAACAGTCAGTCTGACACCTTTTCAGATGGAAATCTTCTAATCGTGGCACACTGGCACATGTCATTTACTAGTCAGACAGTCAGATCATCGAACCATTGCTAAGGCGAAATTTGGGTGACACCAGCAATTTCAGTGGGAATTTGGGCAGAATAAATGTGGCCAGCAAATCAACACACTTTTTTTTTGCTTGAAGAAAACATAGCTCGTGCAGGTTGCCAGTGCAATCATGGAGGGAAAAGCTGGAATGAGAACAATCAGATCAGCGCATCGAAAGTCCACATTTCTACACGTATTTTCTCGCATTCAAAATCTCATCTTTCTCCACGACACATTTACCTCGATCGACCTACCTAACCATTAATTAGCAACCCCCAGACGAACCTCGGACACATCGCTGAATCCCCAAACAAACGCTCCTGGCAGGCGAATCACGCGAAACCAAAACCCCACCCAACGAAACAAGGATCCGCTCGCACCGAGGAAAATCATCGCGCCGAGATCATAAACGCAAATACCTTGGAGAGATCGACAGAGGCCCCGATCGGAGGGAGCCTCCCTCCCTCCCTCCAGGCTGCGAGTGCGGAGGCGGCCGGAGCGAAGGAGGCGGTGGGGGAGATGGAAGGAGGTGGCGGTGGTGGCGGACTGGCGACGCGGGCAGCTGGGCAGCCAGCCTCCCTTTTCTTCTTCTGCTTCGCGAGGAAGGAAGTCGTGCGGGCATCAACTAAAAGAAAGGGAGAACGGGTGCGCGTCTGTTTCACTGTTTTGCGCGTCTCGTCTCCGTGGCCTTCTCCCGTAACGCCTCACCTCACCGGCAAGATTTGCCCCTGCTTTTTCTGGCATTTGAGAACCTCCTAGTTCCAGCTATCTTGGGTTTCTTTCACTGAATAAACACACGGTCCAAGGAGATTTTTTGTAGTTTATAGGTGGAAATCATGGTGTGGATGGTTGGATGAAAAATTAGTGTTTGATTGGTAGGCATTACTCAACCAAATTTTGCAGCGACGCTAGATGAAAACGGAGCACAATGGGATGGAACTGAGTGGTGCTATATTTTTTTTTTGGGTGAAAGTGGAACCGAAGACAGAAGTAAATATTGTCTCGTGGAGGAGTGACGACGATGACGCTCGATAACATCCTCAACGATGGTCTTTCTCCTCGATGGCGTATGTGCTTCGTGTGGGTAGCCGGGTTGGCGGGGTGCTAGATGTGTGTTGTTGGTTTTCGCCCGATTTTCTCCTAAAAATTGGGCATTTTCTTCTTAATTAATAGATTGATGCAAAGTTTTTACCTCCGTTTCAAAAAAAAAAAATATGCCGACCGAATACAGCAAGCATGGAGTGGAAAACCAATGTTTCTTGGAACCCAGACGCTTGCAGCATGAAGAAAAACTCAAGCAACACAAGAAACCAACGAACTTGATCCTAATCCTAGCACGACTGCTCGGTATATTGGGAAAAAGGGAAGGGTCAACCCGTGAAAGCTCCCTCGAACTCCGGAAGGGATTACGTGGTCATCTACTTCGGGATGGGCCACTTTGGCGGTTCGTCTTGACAAGGTTATGTGTCGGGCCTGCTGGATTGGGACATGCGGATCAAAACTTAAAACCAAATTTTTTATATCAGGCGTTGTTCCGTCGGAAAACGTTGTTATATTTCCATTTCAGCCAAAATAATTTCGTTTCCGTTTCGCAAAATTCCGATTTTGCTTCCATGTTTTTTCTTTTCCGTACTTATGCGAAAAAGTTGGAAACTTTTCGCTCCTTTTTCATCCTAAAATCTTGTTTATGATCTGACAAATCCAAAGAGATATTTTTGTATTATGTAGCTATTACCTTCTTGACACATGTGTTTTCTTAATTTCTGAATTAAAGAGGTACTAAGAGATTTAGATGGTTTACTAGAAGTATTACTATGAGAACATTTACTTTATACTATGACCTATAAGGGCAACTCGGGAACATATCTTCTTTGGAGCTCGTGATCAGAATCGGAGTTCCCAGTCTTTTATGTGAAGTGTCATCTATTTGACATGACGAGGTATGATCATTCCTCGGTGAAATTGGAGTCGCTAAAAATTGATAACGATGACGCTCGTGGATGATCTCTACGACGACTCTCGTTTTTTGAGCGGTTTCTTGCTAATTAACCGTCCAACTCTTTTCTCATTGATTAGAAAAAGCTCATATTCTCTCTAATATTGACCAAATATATATAAGAGAAGAATATCTATTACAACCCATATTTTGTACCTACGGGGATATCAGCTTTATGGCGTGGGACGCTCGATACTGTTCTGCGATACATTATGAAAATATATTATGATAAATTTTCTGTTTTTGTATATATACTAAGTTAAATTCAAATAATATTTATTTATTTACTAAGTTTACACGTCATGTACTCTGAGAGACGGAGGAAGTATTACTAGTTCTTTATCGTGTAAGACATGTGGGCTCATAGTTTCAGCTTTGACGTGGGTATATGTGTTCTTAATCTGTGTTGACCATCTTCTATCAAATTCGCTTTTTTTTTTTGCCAGTGTTCTATCAAATTCACACGACTAGTTAAGCATCCACCGACCAACGAATCGATTTCCAGGTCGTCGACGCCTTTTAGTCAAACTTGCGTGACGATGCAGATCTGACCAAATGCACCCGTTCAGTTTTCTTCTTTTCTTTGCTGACAACGCCGCGCGTGGCTTGTTGGGTCGATGGTCATTATTGGTCAAGTGTTAGGACTTAGATGAACACGACCGGGCGGAATGGAGTTGCCAAACACCTGAAATGGTAATTCACCACCAACTGCAGCTGAAGTGAATCATGACATGCATATACGAAATGAATACACATCCCTCGATGGCTAGGTACGACAACATGCTTGTGTCGTATTTGTATATATTCACAAAAGAATACATGCTTGCCTGCACGCATGCATGCATATACGAAAAATTGTGTCTAGATTTGGGTGCGCTCCAAGTCCTAAACTCCTAATAATAGCTGCGCAGCCACCTAGCTTCATGCTTGCAAACCAGCTGGTAAGTCAGGCTGCAAAGACATCAGCCCATCAAGAATCAACACGTCTTTCGCCATATCGAATCCGATCTGATTGGTACCTCTTGCCTAGCTTGTATGAGTGTTGAACAATTGTAGCTGCATCTGCTTTTAGCTGACCCCGCAGATTAAGTCTTTACGGCCACCCACAAATTTGGCAAGAACGAAAAAGCCGATGTGCCGAAAGCTAGCGCACCTCAGCCAGAGCAATCAACACCCCCTGCAATTAAAACAGTGAATAGCATGTTGTAAATCGGAGAAAAAGCTGTGGCCCATGGTTTAGCTGGGTCAGATCAGATCGATCAGGACATTAATACAAACTCACCATCTTCATTTAACATTACTTTGATCATGGAAATCATTGCAATCTGATGTTTAACTTTAGTTCATTGATAAAGCATGCAGGAGTACAAGCAACATCAAAGAGCAGGCGATGCTTAGAGGCCAAGCAACAAAATAAAAACGCGAGAGAGGAATATCGAGATGGCTTGGTCGGTCAATGCTGGGGTCTGGGAGAGTGATGACCTTGCTTCTTTCCGTTATCTCTTTCATCTTTAGCTTCTTCTTTTAAGTTGGTATACTATATTTTTGTGTTGTTTTGAACCTCTGATTCACTTATTGGAATGTTTCTCCTTTTCTAGAAATGATGTTTTGGCTCTTGGGTGCATATGCTCTTTTATTTTAAAATGTGTTTTGATCATTTTGAATGTAAAAATTTCAAGCGAAAAAATCGTGTGTACATTTTCACATGCAAATAGATTGTTGAGATGTACATACAAAAAATTGGATTTTTTTGACAATTAAAAATTTGGTTTTGGGTAGAAGGAGCATATGCACCTGGGAACCGAATTGAATTTCACCTTCTTGACCAAAATTTTCTGATATTAGCTGCATGCAAATCTGTAAGGGTATTTATAAAATTCCAAAAAAAATATGAGCACATCAATGGCATGGCATCTTGCAAAAATTAAACAGTAGTTAACTATAAACAATATTATGTTCAACTAGACCGTGCTAAAAGATGCTCTTTTCAAGCACCTTCCCTAAAAAATTAGGGATAAATAGATCATATAAGACTTGGTCTATTTTTTCACCAAGTTAGATCCCAATTAGAAAGTGCAACTGTGGACTCGGTCTAGCCCATGTTTCATCAACTATACAAATTAAAAAAAATTATAAGATATGATTGTTAACATAGACAAGCTCGAATTATACATAACATAATTTTTTGATGGTTGTTAACAAGATATGATTCCACTTCCTTTTCTTTCTATTTGAACTGATGCGACAACATAATAAAATCATCTCTTATCCTATAGTGTGGTAGATAATTGGCTGTAATGAGGCACGAGCATATTTGAAATTACGTGAGAAGTCATGGCGATACATATATGGAATTTGAGGAACAATTAAGGGTGTTAGAATATGCAACCGTGTATATGTATTTGTATAAAGATACGGTTGTATATGTGTAATCCTGTATGTGTCCGTGTCGTATGTGACAAGGACTCTGTCTTGTATTCCCCCTATATATAGATCAATACAAGACACCACAATGTGTGGTTACTAAATTCTTACATGGTATCAGACGCAAAACCCTAACCCGGACCGCGTCGCCCTCCTCTTCCGCCGCCACCTCTGCGAGCCACCCACCTCCTAAACCCTACGTCCCTTCTTGGCAGCCATGGGCGACGACAGTGAGCGCGCTGCGAGGGAGCTCAAGGAGAAGCAGGAACGCGAGGCGGCCAGCAAGCTTGCCATCGCCAACTCCGCGAACTCAAGCGCGGGACTCTTCTCCATCTCCTCCTTGCACGCCCAAGCCGTCGGCCTCTCCTCCATCAAGGGACATGTTCCCGTCGAGCTCGCCCTCAATACCGGCGTTCACCGCCAATGGCGCACGTTCTTTCGCGCCGCCCTTCGCAAGTACGCCCTGCTGGATCACATCGACGCGGTTGCTCCGTCCGATCCGCCGCCGGAGTGGACTCTCCTCGACGCCACGGTCGTCTCGTGGATCTATGGGTCTGTCTCCCTTGGCCTCCTCGACGCAGTCATGAAACCGGGCGATGATCCTCTAGCCGTCGATCTCTGGAAGAGCATCAACGGCCTCTTCACCGACCACAAGATCAACCGCCAGCTTCATCTCTCCACCGAGCTCGACGGGCTTGACATGGGAGAGCTGACGATGAAGGACTACTTGACCAAGGTTAAGAGCCTTTCTAGCTTACTGATCTAGGCGCTCCGGTCGACGACGTCAAGCTCGTCATCCAGTGTCTTAACGGCCTCCCCGAGCAATACGACTCGGCCGCCAATCTCATCTCCCTCATGCCCGGGATGACCTTCGACCAATACTGGTCTCTCCTTGAGCTTCAGGACATGAAGAAGAAGAACCGTCGATCCCGCTCCAGTGACACGGTTCTCTACTCCAACACGCCCAACCCAAACCCTAACCCTGGCAAGGGTGACGGCAAGGGGAAGAAGAAGAAGAAGAAGAAGAAGAAGCAGGACAAAGAGGTCGCGCCCACTAAGGCTCCGGCCCCAGCCGCCCCATCTTGGACGCCGATGCAGCTTCCCTGGAACGGCGCCTTCCAGATGTGGCCCTACGGCCAGGCCGGCTTGCTTGGTCGGCAACACTACGTGCCCGCCCCACGCCACCCTCTCATGCCTACTACGCGCACAACCCATATGGTGCGGTCCCCCCTGATACGTCTCCGACGTATCGATAATTTCTTATGTTCCATGCCACATTATTGATGTTATCTACATGTTTTATGCACACTTTATGTCATATTCGTGCATTTTCTGGAACTAACCTATTAACAAGATGCCGAAGTGCCAGTTGCTGTTTTCTGCTGTTTTTGGTTTCAGAAATCCTAGTAAGGAAATATTCTCGGAATTGGACGAAATCAAAGCCCAGGGGCCTATTTTTCCACGGAGCTTCCAGAAGACCGAAGAACACACGAAGTGGGGCCACGAGGTGGCGACACCACGTGGCGGCGCGGCCCAGGGGGGGCCCGCGCCGCCCTATGGTGTGGCCCCCTCGTCTGGCTCCCGACTCTGCCCTTCCGCCTACAAATAGCCTCCGTGACGAAACCCCGCATCGAGAACCACGATACGGAAAACCTTCCAGAGACGCCGCCGCCGCCGATCCCATCTCGGGGGATCCAGAGATCGCCTCCGCACCCCGCCGGAGAGGGGAATCATCTCCCGGAGGACTCTACGCCGCCATGGTCGCCTCCGGTGTGATGTGTGAGTAGTCTACCCCTGGACTATGGGTCCATAGCAGTAGCTAGATGGTTGTCTTCTCCCCATTGTGCTATCATTGTCGGATCTTGTGAGCTGCCTAACATGATCAAGATCATCTATCTGTAATTCTATATGTTGCGTTTGTTGGGATCCGATGAATAGAGAATACTTGTTATGTTGATTATCAAAGTTATGCTTATGTGTTGTTTATGATCTTGCATGCTCTCCGTTACTAGTAGATGCTCTGGCCAAGTAGATGCTTGTAACTCCAAGAGGGAGTACTTATGCTCGATAGTGGGTTCATGCCTGCATTGACACCGGGACAAGGATGAGAAAGTTCTAAGGTTGTGTTGTGCTGTTGCCACTAGGGATAAAACATTGATGCTATGTCTAAGGATGTAGTTGTTGATTACATTACGCACCATACTTAATGCAATTGTCTGTTGCTTGCAACTTAATACTGGAGGGGGTTCGGATGATAACCCGAAGGTGGACTTTTTAGGCATAGATGCAGTTGGATGGCGGTCTATGTACTTTGTCGTAATGCCCAATTAAATCTCACTATACTCATCATGATATGTATGTGCATTGTCATGCTCTCTTTATTTGTCAATTGCCCAACTGTAATTTGTTCACCCAACATGCTGTTCGTCTTATGGGAGAGACACCTCTAGTGAACTGTGGACCCCGGTCCAATTCTCTTTCTTGAAATACAATTCATCTGCAATACTTGTTCTATCGTTTTCGCAAACAATCATCTTCCACACAATACGGTTAATCCTTTGTTACAGCAAGCCGGTGAGATTGACAACCTCACTGTTTCGTTGGGGCAAAGTACTTTGGTTGTGTTGTGCAGGTTCCACGTTGGCGCCGGAATCCCTGGTGTTGCGCCGCACTACATCTCGCCGCCATCAACCTTCAACGTGCTTCTTGGCTCCTCCTGGTTCGATAAACCTTGGTTTCTTTCTGAGGGAAAACTTGCTGCTGTGCGCATCATACCTTCCTCTTGGGGTTGCCCAACGAACGTGTGAAATACACGCCATCAAGCTCTTTTTTCTCGGCGCCGTTGCTCGGGAGATCAAGACACGCTGCAAGGAGTCTCCACTTCTCAATCTCTTTACTTTGTTTTTGTCTTGCTTTATTTTATTTACTACTTTGTTTGCTGCACTAAATCAAAATACAAAAAAATTAGTTGCTAGTTTTACTTTATTTGCTATCTTGTTTGCTATATCAAAAATACAAAAAAAAATTAGTTACTTGCATTTACTTTATCTAGTTTGCTTTATTTACTGTTGCTAAAATGGCCAACGCTGAAAATACTAAGTTGTGTGACTTCACAACCACAAATAATAATGATTTCTTATGCACACCTATTGCTCCACCTGCTACTACAGCAGAATTCTTTGAAATTAAACCTGCTTTACTGAATCTTGTCATGAAAGATCAATTTTCTGGAATTAGTTCTGATGATGCTGATGCCCATCTTAATAATTTTGTTGAACTATGTGAAATGCAAAAATATAAAGATGTAGATGGTGATATTATTAAACTAAAATTGTTCCCTTTCTCATTAAGAGGAAGAGCTAAAGATTGGTTGCTATCTCTGCCTAAGAATAGTATTGATTCATGGACTAAATGCAAGGATGCTTTTATTGGTAGATATTATCCCCCTGCTAAAATTATATCTTTGAGGAGTAGCATAATGAATTTTAAACAATTAGATACTGAACATGTTGCTCAAGCTTGGGAAAGAATGAAATCTCTGGTTAAAAATTGCCCAACCCATGGACTGACTACTTGGATGATCATCCAAACCTTCTATGCAGGACTAAATTTTTCTTCACGGAATTTATTGGATTCAGCTGCTGGAGGTACCTTTATGTCCATCACTCTTGGTGAAGCAACAAAGCTTCTTGATAATATGATGATCAACTACTCTGAATGGCACACGGAGAGAGCTCCACAAGGTAAGAAGGTAAATTGGTCAAGAAACCTCTTCCTTGAGTGATAAGATTGATGCTATTATGTCTATGCTTGTGAATGATAGGACTAATATTGATTCTAATAATGTTCCATTAGCTTCATTGGTTGCACAAGAAGAACATGTTGATGTAAACTTCATTAAAAATAATAATTTCAACAACAATGCTTACCTAACAATTCTATTAACAACTATAGTGCATATCCATATAATAATGGCAACGGCTATGGTAATTCTTATGGGAATTCTTACAACAATAATAGGAGTTCACCCTGGACTTGAAGCCATGCTTAAAGAATTTATTAGTACACAAACTGCTTTTAACAAATCTGTTGAAGAAAAGCTTGGGAAAATTGATATACTTGCTTCTAAAGTTGATAGTCTTGTTGCTGATGTTGATCTTTTGAAATCAAAAGTTTTGCCTAATGAGAATCATCATAATAAAATTACTACTACAGCAAATGCCATTCAAGTTAGAATTAATGAGAATATAAGATTAATGGCTGAACTGCGTGCTAGGTGGGATAGAGAAGAAAATGAAAAACTAGCTAAAGAGAAGAATATAGCTAAAGTTTGGACTATTACCACCACTAGTAATGCTAATGCTACACATGTTGCTGCACCTTCTACTCATACTAATAAAAGAATTGGTGTTAGCAATGTTTCCACTTCTAATGCAAAGCGCGAAAAACTGCTCTGAAACTGCTAAAACTCACGAAACTCGCCTGTGATAAAGTCGCTGAAATTTTTTCCAACATTGGGGATGATGATCCCATTGCTTTAGATTATAATGGTTTGAATTTTGATGATTGCCACATCTCTGAAGTTATAAAGTTCTTGCAAAAACTTGCTAAAAGTCCTAATGCTAGTGCTATAAATTTGGCTTTCACGCATCATATTACAAATGCTCTCATAAAAGCTAGAGAAGAGAAACTAGAGCGTGAAGCCTCTATTCCTAAAAAGCTAGAGGATGGTTGGGAGCCCATCATTAAGATGAAAGTTAAAGATTTTGATTGTAATGCTTTATGTGATCTTGGTGCAAGTATTTCTGTTATGCCTAAGAAAATTTATAATATGCTTGACTTGCCACCGCTGAAAAATTGTTATTTGGATGTTAATCTTGCTGATCATTCTACAAAGAAACCTTTGGGTAAAGTTGATAATGTTCGCATTACCGTTAACAATAACCTTGTTCCCGTTGATTTTGTTGTCTTGGATATTGAATGCAATGCATCTTGTCCCATTATATTGGGAAGACCTTTTCTTCGAATCGTTGGTGCTACCATTGATATGAAGGAAGGTAATATAAAATATCAATTTCCTCTCAAGAAAGGTATGGAACACTTCCCTAGAAAGAGAATGAAGGTACCTTTTGATTCTATTATGAGAACAAATTATGATGTTGACACTTCATCTCTTGATAATACTTGATACACACTTTCTGCGCCTAGCTGAAAGGCGTTAAAGAAAAGCGCTTATGGGAGACAACCCATGTTTTTACCTACAGTACTTTGTTTTTATTTTGTGTCTTAGAAGTTGTTTACTACTGTAGCAACCTCTCCTTATCTTAGTTTTGTGTTTTGTTGTGCCAAGTTAAGCCGTTGATAGAAAAGTAAGTACTAGATTTGGATTACTGCACAGTTCCAGATTTCTTTGCTGTCACGAATCTGGGTCCACCTCCCTGTAGGTAGCTCAGAAAATTAAGCCAATTTACGTGCATGATCCTCAGATATGTATGCAACTTTCATTCAATTTGAGCATTTTCATTTGAGCAAGTCTGGTGCCATTTTAAAATTCGTCAATACGAACTGTTCTGTTTTGACAGATTCTGCCTTTTATTTCGCATTGCCTCTTTCGCTATGTTGGATGAATTTCTTTGATCCACTAATGTCCAGTAGCATTATGCAATGTCCAGAAGTGTTAAGAATGATTGTGTCACCTCTGAATATGTCAATTTATAATGTGCACTAACCCTCTAATGAGTTGTTTCGAGTTTGGTGTGGAGGAAGTTTTCAAGGATCAAGAGAGGAGTATGATGCAACATGATCAAGGAGAGTGAAAGCTCTAAGCTTGGGGATGCACCCGTGGTTCACCCCTGCATATATCAAGAAGACTCAAGCGTCTAAGCTTGGGGATGCCCAAGGCATCCCCTTCTTCATCGACAACATTATCAGGTTCCTCCCCTGAAACTATATTTTTATTCCATCACATCTTATGTGCTTTTTCTTGGAGCGTCGGTTTGTTTTTGTTTTTGTTTTGTTTGAATAAAATGGATCCTAGCATTCACTTTATGGGAGAGAGACACGCTCCGCTGTAGCATATGGACAAGTATGTCCTTGGTTTCTACTCATAGTATTCATGGCGAAGTTTCTCCTTCGTTAAATTGTTATATGGTTGGAATTGGAAAATGATACATGTAGTAATTGCTATAAATGTTTTGGGTAATGTGATACTTGGCAATTGTTGTGCTCATGTTTAAGCTCTTGCATCATATGCTTTGCACCCATTAATGAAGAAATACATAGAGCATGCTAAAATTTGGTTTGCATATTTGGTTTCTCTAAGGTCTAGATAATTTCTAGTATTGAGTTTGAACAACAAGGAAGACGGTGTAGAGTCTTATAATGTTTTCAATATGTCTTTTATGTGAGTTTTGCTGCACCGGTTCATCCTTGTGTTTGTTTCAAATAAGCCTTGCTAGCCTAAACCTTGTATCGAGAGGGAATACTTCTCATGCATCCAAAATACTTGAGCCAACCACTATGCCATTTGTGTCCACCATACCTACCTATGCTACATGGTATTTTCCGCCATTCCAAAGTAAATTGCTTGAGTGCTACCTTTAAAATTCCATCATTCACCTTTGCAATATATAGCTCATGGGACAAATAGCTTAAAAACTATTGTGGTATTGAATATGTAATTATGCACTTTATCTCTTATTAAGTTGCTTGTTAAAGCGATAACCATGTTTACTGGGGAACACCATCAACTCTTTGTTGAATTACATGTGAGGTGCTATGCATGTTCGTCTTGTCCGAAGTAAGGGCGATCTACTCTGAGTTGAATGGTTTGAGCATGCATATTGTGAGAGAAGAACATTGGGCCGCTTAACCGAAGCCATGTTCCATGGTGGAAGTTTCAGTTTTGGACAAACATCCTCAAATCTCTAATGAGAAAAGAATTAATTGTTGTTGAATGCTTAAAGCATTAAAAGAGGAGTCCATTATCTGTTGTCTATGTTGTCCCGGTATGGATGTCTAAGTTGAGAATAATCAAAAGCGAGAAATCCAAATGCGAGCTTTCTCCTTAGACCTTTGTACAAAGGCGGCATAGAGGTACCCCTTTGTGATACTTGGTTAAAGCATATGTATTGCGGTGATAATCCAGGTAGTCCAAGCTAATTAGGACAAGGTGCGGGCACTATTAGTACACTATGCATGAGGCTTGCAACTTATAAGATATAATTTACATGATGCATATGCTTTATTACTACCGTTGACAAAATTGTTTCATGTTTTCAAAATCGAAGCTCTAGCACAAATATAGCAATCGATGCTTTTCCTCTATGAGGACCATTCTTTTACTTTCAATGTTGAGTCGCTTCACCTATTTCTCTCCACCTCAAGAAGCAAACACTTGTGTGAACTATGCATTGATTCCTACATACTTGCTTATTGCACTTATTATATTACTCTATGTTGACAATATCCATGAGATATACATGTTACAAGTTGAAAGCAACCGCTGAAACTTAATCTTCTTTTGTGTTGCTTCAATACCTTTACTTTGAATTATTGCTTTATGAGTTAACTTTTATGCAAGACTTATTGATGATTGTCTTGAAGTGCTATTCATGAAAAGTCTTTGCTATATGATTCACTTGTTTACTCATGTCATACACATTGTTTTGATCGCTGCATTCACTACATATGCTTTACAAATAGTATGATCAAGATTATGATGGCATGTCACTCCGTAAATTATCTCGTGTTATCGCTTTACTGCTCGGGACGAGCAGAACTAAGCTTGGGGATGCTGATACGTCTCCGACGTATCGATAATTTCTTATGTTCCATGCCACATTATTGATGTTATCTACATGTTTTATGCACACTTTATGTCATATTCGTGCATTTTCTGGAACTAACCTATTAACAAGATGCCGAAGTGCCGCTGTCTGTTTTCTGCTGTTTTTGGTTTCAGAAATCCTAGTAAGGAAATATTCTCGGAATTGGACGAAATCAAAGCCCAGGGGCCTATTTTTCCACGGAGCTTCCGTAAGACCGAAGAACACACGAAGTGGGGCCACGAGGTGGCGACACCACGTGGCGGCGCGGCCCAGGGGGCCCGCGCCGCCCTATGGTGTGGCCCCCTGCCTGGCTCCCGACTCTGCCCTTCC
This sequence comes from Lolium perenne, assembly GCF_019359855.2. Taxonomy (NCBI): domain Eukaryota; kingdom Viridiplantae; phylum Streptophyta; class Magnoliopsida; order Poales; family Poaceae; genus Lolium; species Lolium perenne. The sequence continues at coordinate 335,626,126 of NC_067247.2, forward strand.
GCCTACAAATAGCCTCCGTGACGAAAACCCCGCATCGAGAACCACGATACGGAAAACCTTCCAGAGACGCCGCCGCCGCCGATCCCATCTCGGGGATCCAGAGATCGCCTCCGGCACCCTGCCGGAGAGGGGAATCATCTCCCGGAGGACTCTACGCCGCCATGGTCGCCTCCGGTGTGATGTGTGAGTAGTCTACCCCTGGACTATGGGTCCATAGCAGTAGCTAGATGGTTGTCTTCTCCCCATTGTGCTATCATTGTCGGATCTTGTGAGCTGCCTAACATGATCAAGATCATCTATCTCGTAATTCTATATGTTGCGTTTGTTGGGATCCGATGAATAGAGAATACTTGTTATGTTGATTATCAAAGTTATGCTTATGTGTTGTTTATGATCTTGCATGCTCTCCGTTACTAGTAGATGCTCTGGCCAAGTAGATGCTTGTAACTCCAAGAGGGAGTACTTATGCTCGATAGTGGGTTCATGCCTGCATTGACACTGGGACAATGACAAAGTTCTAAGGTTGTGTTGTGCTGTTGCCACTAGGGATAAAACATTGATGCTATGTCTAAGGATGTAGTTGTTGATTACATTACGCACCATACTTAATGCAATTGTCTCTGTTGCTTGCAACTTAATACCTGGAGGGTTCGGATGATAACCTGAAGGTGGACTTTTTAGGCATAGATGCAGTTGGATGGCGGTCTATGTACTTTGTCGTAATGCCCAATTAAATCTCACTATACTCATCATGATATGTATGTGCATTGTCATGCTCTCTTTATTTGTCAATTGCCCAACTGTAATTTGTTCACCCAACATGCTGTTCGTCTTATGGGAGAGACACCTCTAGTGAACTGTGGACCCCGGTCCAATTCTCTTTACTGAAATACAATCTACTGCAATACTTGTTCTACTGTTTTCTGCAAACAATCATCTTCCACACAATACGGTTAATCCTTTGTTACAGCAAGCCGGTGAGATTGACAACCTCACTGTTTCGTTGGGGCAAAGTACTTTGGTTGTGTTGTGCAGGTTCCACGTTGGCGCCGGAATCCCTGGTGTTGCGCCGCACTACATCTCGCCGCCATCAACCTTCAACGTGCTTCTTGGCTCCTCCTGGTTCGATAAACCTTGGTTTCTTTCTGAGGGAAAACTTGCTGCTGTGCGCATCATACCTTCCTCTTGGGGTTGCCCAACGAACGTGTGAAATACACGCCATCACCCCCTACGGATATGCCACTCCACTATTGCCCCACGGCTATGGCAACACCGCTCCCATCGCTGCGCCTCCGTCACCGGCACCTTCGACGGCCTCCTGGGACCATCAGGCTCTGCTCAATCAGTTCCAGACTATGGGACTGCAAGCTCCTCCTCGTGAATGGGTAATGGATACTGGCGCATCCTCCCACTTCGCGTCCGACCCCGGTATGCTCACATCCGTGTCTCCCCCTTCACCTTCTTCTCGTGCGGTCATTATCGGTAATGGTTCCTCTCTTCCGATCGCTGCTGCCGGCCACGTGTAATATCCCAGGTAATGGGGTTACAAAAATAGAGGAAACAGATGTGTGCATTGCATTCATGCATAGAAAATCTGGGGAATTTTCGCGCTTTAAAGTAAAACCGTCACAGTAACTGAAGTTTCACTTGATCTTGGTGGAATTGAAGTAGCTCATCAAGTCAAGCGCTATAAACCTCAATGTGACTTTGCTAAAACTTTGTTTTGGGTAGAGATAGTTTGAACTAAGGGGTTAGATCAAATGGAACTGATAATCAACACAACAACACTTTACTCAATGATCAATTACTTGATCTTATAAAATATTATAATATGGCAATCCTTGTCATAACATATGAACACCAATTCAATTGCAGATCAAGTAACAATAAAATGGAGAAGTCATTCTTGACTTATCCTTTCCATGACTTAAATCAATCCTTGATCCTACCATGAACCTCATGGTATTCATTCTATTTCAATCTTGGAAACAAGACAATGAGATCAACCCTAAAAGTATATATTCCTCTCTATTCCAAATTATTATACATCAAAACCAGAGAGATGAGAGATCTATATTATTTATTTAGAGAAGCAATGACAAACCTTGAGATAAACCTTGGATATACATCCAAATATTCAAATCATCATCTTCAAGAGGAATCCTAGAGTATCATTGAAGTCCTTCCCAAATGAGAGAGACCATTCATACCAATTCTAGATTTACCTATTTAAGAACCAAGAACAAATCTTGAACTAAAGTATTAGGTTGTAAACCATTTCACCTTGGAGGGGTGAGATAACCTATTATCAAAGGGAACAAGATTATATCCATGAATAGGTGAAGTAAAGTAGAGACTAATTCAACTAAGCCATCTAGGTAGAGACTTAACCCTTTACTATCTAATGAGATCTTGTGAGTACACCATAAACCCTAGAATAACTATTCTTATATGAGAGGGATCAAGCTATGGAGTTACACATAAGTAGTTGAGGTAACACTTGAACCTTAGGGAGATAATTAACCAATCATCAGGATGATTATATCATCATTCCTTGAGAAGAATCATAAGTAATTATCTCAGGCATTCTCCTGGGATATAAATCTAATGAGGTAACCATGACCATGTCCACCTAAGGAATTATAAGAGAAGTACTATACCCTTGCTATTCAAGACAACACTTGATCTTGGAAGTGAGAAACTAGTTCATAAGAGATACTTAAGGAAGCCAAACCTTTGATCATTACCAATTGGGTAATGATCATAAACCCTAAGAACTTGAGGTAGTGGTATTAGGAACAAGTGGATCATGTCTAATCCATGATCATACACTTGAGGTATGTGAGGATAAGTTAAATCTTAATAAGATAAGTAGATATCATTCACCACATGAAATTATAGGGAGGTAACTAGTAAGCAACCCTAGGCTTATATCCTAATCTTAACTTATGAATCACTTGGTGATCATAAGTAGAATCCTATAACATCTATATTTCATTTATTCCTCAATTAAAGAACCTAAGAAAACCTTAGAGTCAAACTCTATACCTTATATGGTGAGAAACCATTCATCCATATAACCAAAGTTAACTATAAAAAGAACCATAACCACTTTAGCTACTTTAATGATAAATTGAGGATAGTAATAGAAGTTAATTGGGAGAAGACAAAACCAATTCTCAGATCCTTAGTAACTAAAGAAGCAAAAGAAATATTAAGCAAGTAACCCTCTTATCATGGTTAGGGGAGATTAAACCTAGCACATGCAATATGATGTCATACCAATTCTATAAACTAGAATTTTATCTCAACCCTAGTTTATGCATCACTATGGTGATCATAATATGAACCTAGGCCATAATTAAGATTCAAACCAATTGCTAATAGGTAAACATAATTAGAACCCTAGAATTGCACTCTAGTTAAAACCTATACTTAATTATGGAGCATAAGATAAACCTAGTTGAAACCCTTTAGTTAAACCATGTGTGGTTCTCAACCACTTATCATTATAACCAAGACCAAACCATGATGAGGGCAATAATTACTCTAGGAATTTCTAAGAATTATGAAACCATAATACTAATGTTAGTTTTAATATGGATAATCATCAAACTTACCAAACCTGAATAAAATGTTGCTCACATAAAATTATATGCAAATGGACAATACTCCCAAATAAGAAACCAGGACCTCATAAAAATCTTTAAAATGCTTTGGGAAGCAATCCCCCACATTAAATAATCCAAAAAGGAGATATATTGCAGGGAAGAAAAGGAATTTCATAGAAACACACAAAATCATGACTACATAGAAAATTAAATAGAAACCACAAGGATATAAATAAAATCATGCATTACACATTAGTTTGGACAATGGAGTCATGCCATGATTATTAGTGTTAAGCCCTAATTAAAAATAGGTATAAAACATCTGAAAGCATAATTGAATCCAGATATGAATTCAAAACAGAATTACAAAACCAGAATTCAAAACAAGAAATAAAACAGTAAAAAAATAAAAGAGATAAAGAAAAGGAGGCTTACCTGGACCTCACCAGAGTGCAGCAGCCCAGCAACTGGCCCATCAGAAGCCCAATCTACTCAGCCCAGCACGGCCCAAACATGCCCAGGTACCCTTTCGCTTGGATAAAGATGGGGAGACGTCGTCGTCTTCGTTTCTCCCCCTCGACGCGCAGCAGACCGCCACGGCGACGACGAGAGCCACGTCCCGGCCACCGTTCTTGACCTCCACGAACACCGACAACCGTAGTGGCCGTATAAATACGCGGAGGAAACCCTGGAGCCTCTCTCTTCTTCTTTTCATCGCCATGACCAAAACCCTAAACCGCCAGCAACCCTAGCAAATCGTCGATACAGACCATCCCTGGAACCGCCGTTGAGCTCAGGAGGAGCGCCTCGACGTCCTCGTTCATCTGGAGCAGATACACGCCGAGGGGAGCTCGGAGGAGGAAGAATTGAGCCGATCCCTTTCGCAGTACTGCAAGGGAAATGGCGACCGCCTCTTCACCACTGTCCTCAATCGACTCCAGCGATCAGCTATAGAGCATCAGGGTAAGATTTCCCGTCGGTTGATGCTAATCTTGCTTCCCAATTGGTTCCGTAGCGCCTTACCGCCGTGGAACCGTGACCGCCGCCGCTGTTTGTGCTCGCCGGAGTTACGCCGGTGACCAATAGGAGGCGGCGCCGCTAGCACTAGGTTCGTCTCGTCGCCCTGGTTCCAACGAGCCCACGCACAGCGCCTCAGAAAACCTCAGTCGCCGGCGATGATCTCGTCTGGCCGCCGGCCAGCAACATCCTTGCCACGGTGGCAATTTGGACTTGGTCAAGCCATCGTGGCAGCTGACCTGGCAGCAGCCCCACCAGTCATAGACTGTGGGTATATGCTGGCCGGGTACATTTAGCAATTCTTCTGTTTTATTTCAAATTCTATAATTACTGAAACTTTGCAAATATTTAGGAAATTCATTACAATTCAGAAAAATACAAATTAGATATCAAAATGTTCCTAAAAAGAAAATCTATCCAATAAAAATATAATATAGAATTTTTATTTTTAATAAAAATTTAATTATTTTAAACTCATTAATTAAGTCTTTTCTTTTATACTTGATTGAATTAAAATTCAATAAATAAGGAAAACTTTAAAAATTAAATAGAAACCAGTAAAGAAATAAAGAAAACTTTAAAACTAATTTCTTTATTTATTATTTTGTTAAATCTTTATTAGAGGAATTTAAACCCTATTAATAATTCTCTTAATTATTAATTCATTAAAAATAATAAAATGTCAAATCCAATATTATTTTTATTTCAAAGTTATTAATAATTTCAACTTGATAATGAAGTTCTTAACCTAAGAACTAAATAGTAATTATGAAACCTAGTTCCATTTTAAATAACCTTATGGTTTCATAATTCCATGTGAACACTAAAACCCTAATTCTATTATGAAACCCTAGTTCCACCATTTTCTGTGAAACCCTAAATGGTTTCCAAAACCTAAACACTAGATATAACATGATATCATTTACTTCCTCTTGATTCATAGAACCATAATTATCAAATTAATACTTGCTATGTTCACATAAAATGTAGGAGTCCTATTATCAATAATTTAATATTCCATGTATGCATACCTATTCAACCTAGTTGATCAAGTAGGATCAACCAAATCTAAAACCTAGCTCCTATTCCCAAAACCATCTTCCTTAACTAACCTTGGTTAGCATCACACCATTATGATGAACTTCAATAGCAACCATACCAATATTGTGCATTCTATTCCATACATACTAAACCCTATCAGTGTGAGATAATTATTAAACATCCTATATAGGAACCAACCATTCTCTACTTAGAGATCCAATGGCTAATACAAGACAACCTCAACCTTAATTGTAATACTTCTTATTATTTAAGAAGTATGTTCTTCAAAAGTTATTCTTTTGAAGAAAATAAAGAATCATCATCAATCCTGCCTAATAGGACCTATAGCCAACAACCAGCTATCACCAGCAAGGTATACCAACCTTGATAGCAACTATTTATAATAAATGGCTCAAGATGCCTAGGCTTAACTTAACCTTACAAGCCTTGGTATTGATGAATCCAACCTTGTTTGGATCCATCTAATATCTACTCCAGAGCCAATTGGAACCATAGTTAACCATAGAACCCACCAACCTAATTATCATACTTGTTCTTTATTAAGAACATGTTCTTCAAAAGTTATTCTTTTGAAGTATATGATAATTACTCATTAACCATGACACATAGTGTTAAAACTAACCATTGTTCTTTACTTGTTAACTTTATGCCAATTATCAATCTTTGTGTGCTCAATTGATTACTGTGCCTTATTATCTACCTGTTTATAATACCAAGTAATCACACCTAAATAAGAACCTTGTTGTGAATCATTCTAAAAGTGCAACACACCCTAAACCAATCACTACCACTCACTAATCCTAAATCATCGGGGTTAGGACACGCTTAGAACGATTGCATCTCATACTTATGCATTATTGCATCCTTGCCAATCTTTTAAACATCGTCCTTACCGGACGATGATGCTATTTCAGAATTTGGAGTTATTGCGTATCGAAGACCTTGCCTGCATAATCTTGCAGTCAAGAAAGGCAAGTTCATCACTTGCTCATGTCATTTGTGTATTTCTATCAAATTACTTGCAAAGTACTATGATTATCACTATTGCATAAAAACCAAAACCACTATTTTCATAACTATGAATATGACTATGTGGTGGGCAATGGAACCATGGATTGTGTTGATATGGTGGAGGTTCCATTGCAAGGGTTTATATCCATCTAGGATTAAACAACAAATGTCGCCAGTGATTCTTGTGCCGTAATAACCGTGTTAACCATAAGATCTGAAATGGGACGGACTAGTCAATCGTATTTCCACCTCTTGTACATCAACGGATGCGCTTACCGTAGCAGTTGTATCTTGCGGAGCAACTTGTGGGTGGGGAACCCATTCTAAGTCCCCACGGTTATGCTATGCATACCGTAGCGGTTGCGTCTTGCGGAACAACTTGAGGGTGGGGATCCCACTCTAATTCCCCACGGTAATGTGGTCTATGATGGGTTGCAGCTACCGGCGAAGGAGTTTGGTTCGATCCCAGACTGTTGTCGTGGTCGGGGTCCGTCCTTAAATGGTGTAAGTGGACCGACGAGGACCCAGGGTCGGGGTTTGCAACAAAGGGTGGGTGTGCGAGGTAGCGGAGGAATATGATTGGCTATGACCTTATACCGGGCCTCACACCAAAGGAAGTGTGGACGGGAAGATCACCCGGTTGGCACCAAGGTTAAGATCTCTTATGGGTAAAGCAACACACCTCTGCAGAGTGTAAAGAACCGTGACCTGTCACTCCCTATTCCGGGATAAGGAACTGCAAACGCGGCCGGAAAGGATCTCCATGAAGTTCTAGTAAACCGGTGAAGGCTGACGGACATAGTTCTTCTGAATAAAAGCAACCTTTTGAAGAAATGGTTATGAAAACTTGCATTGGTATTAGACTTTCTGGTCTAATGCTGTAGCTAGTGCATTAAACACCTCTTTCCTATAATGAACTTGTTGAGTACGCTCGTACTTATCCCACTCTTAAATCCCCTGCTTAGATATGGAGGCATCGAAGGAGGATCTGAAGTGCAGCTTGAAGACCGAGGAGTCAACAACTACTTCACGAGACAGGACCCTGTCAGAGGAGTCAGATACCACATCCAACACGGAGAAAACCTAGTTTAGCCATAGAAGGGAACTAGCTTCCTAAACCTAGCTCCTATTTAGCTAGAGTCTATTCTTAGCCTCTGTAGTTAGTGAAATACTCTACAAATAGAGTTCGTGATAAGACTAGACTACGAGTCGTTCTTCTGGAGTTTATTTGCAGTTTTACCTCATTGTAAAGTAGGAGGCTGTGATGACCTTATGTAACAGAGTCGATGTTGTAATTCTATAGACATGCCTTGGACCCGCATATGTTTCTGTTGTACCACTCTGAGCGATATAATACCCGTGGAACTGTGTTTCATTGGTGTTATATCAGACTTGCATACTACACCATGCAGTGGTATGCCGGGTCACCACAGTTGGTATCAGAGCAAATGCTTTGACCCTAGGATTAAAACCCTTTAAAGGAGACCAATAGGAAGGTTAGTGTCTATAGGAAGTTGTCCTAGGTAAACCAAATAATTCTTATTGACTTGAGATGGATATTCACTTGAGAATAATCCTGACACACTTGAGTCAACATTTCTTACCAAGATAAAGTAAAGTTAGTCAGCTAATTTCAAATATGCAGTATACCATTAAGTCATTAAAACAATAGATGAGTAGATCATAGTTGGTATACAATACATGGTAGTCCAAAGAGAGGATACAACCATAAGGAAGATATCCTATTGGAAGATGTGTACCAACACATGTTATAGTTAAATAAGAATTACTCAGACCTGCACTAGAAGTAATATCAAGTGATGAAGATAATTAAGATATCCTAATAGAAGATGTAGACCCAGACAAGTAATAGGGTAAGTAAATTATCTAAACTTGTGAAACAATTGATAGTAAGTGATAACTATGAGTCATATGAGGTAGTATAGACCATGATGAGTCAATCATGGGAGGTAAGGAAGAGTGTTAGGAATAATTTATGCATACTTACAGGATAGAGTTGTTAATCATATATGATTCACTTGAGAGTCATTATGTGATGGACTAGAACATCATAAACATTTGGTAGGAATACAATAAGAAGCCAAGTGCTAAATAATAGTACAAGAGCTATGTTCCACAACCATGGTAATTGTGTCAAGTATATCAGGACCATAGTCTTATAACAGAAACACTTGGAAATATAGCAACTATTCAATAGTTATATGTTTAGAGTAGCCATGTTAGAACCTAGACATATCAGGTGAGATAGTCCTCAATAAAATGAAAGTTAAGTAGTACTTCCAAAGAAAATTAGGTTAACCTTAAACATCCCAAACCACTTTGTTTCAAGTTTACCTCATTGCAAATGTGCAATTAAGGTAAAAGTTGAGACAAATAGTAGAATCCAATATATTCGTGCTAAGTATCACGACATCAACCTATCTTATGTGATGTTATATATTACACATCAGAGCCTGATGTTTAGAGATGTCTTGCTCAACTATTATAATTCAGGCTTATGATGATGTGTATTATAAACACAAAGCTGAATCTTCTTGGATTTTATTGGATTTTCATTGTTTGACTAGATCCATACATGAAGTTTGACTTTGATATGCAAATGCATGTTGCAATATCAAGTCCTTACTTGGTGCTATAGATCTAGAGGGTAATAGTATTCATGTGAGGAAGCGACGAATTCTGGAAGATTCCGAAGACAAGATGAATGTTCATCAGATAAAGGAAACAAAGTTGTGGGAAGCAACCACAATATTCAGAAGGAAGTACCAATCAAAACTCATGCTTAGCCTCAACAGAGGAGTACTTAAGTACATAAGAAGCATGAAGGTGAGAAATATGATGATTATGGTGAAGCTCAAGCAGATCCCTAGTCATCATGGAAGAGGGAATGCATGGGAAATCACTTCGGATACTATATTCATAGTGTCAGTTAGTGGTTCTCTTGCAAAATAAACCCTGACTGAAGGAAGATGACCTATGAAACCATAGCAGAGATAAGAAGACCATAGTTGATATCAGAAGATCACAATTGATATAGGATCAATACTGCGAGATAAAGTAGAAGATATCTCGTCCAATTGATCAGAACCTATAATAGAATCCATTTTTAGATAACAAATAGCCACAATTGGTATCAAGTAGTTCACCATTGGATTATTTGTACCAAGAAGTTGTGAACAAATAAAATTTTGTTAGTCAAATAACAATGACCTATAATCAGTTAGTCGAAGAATTCACATTGGATGTCCACAATTGAGTGGATACACCACAAAGATGCCTCACAAGACCTTGGAAGAATATAAAACATAAGCTACACCTAGACCAATATTCCAATCATCAATCCAATGGTTGGAAGAAAAGGAGTTGAAGACCATAAGAAAACTCTAAGGGGTAGAGTAAAGATTGAGTTGGATGTACAATAACTCAATATCTTAAGAAAGATAGATGAAGAAGGTCTGAACTGAGAGGAAGTTCGATCTTATTTTCATAAGATTGTTGAACACTACTTTCAGAAGGATGTCAGACCAGAAGCCGAGGTTATACCTCGAGGAAGTAAGAAGTGGACTATAACTTGAGAAAGTGAGTAATATTTACTCAGAAGTACGGAAGCTCAAGTAAGTCAAACATAAATAAGTTGGACAAAGGAAATACCGTAGACAAAATACAGCTCGAGAAGGCTAATGACTGAAGGATATTGACTTTACCAAAGCTAAAGTCCATTAGAATGATTCCTTTCATGGAACCTAAAGAACACAAAATAGTTATAGGTATCAACTATAAACCATGATTGGATGGACTACATGAATCTAATCCATTCTTAGGAAAATAAACCATCACGACCATTCCATGCTAAGTACCTTACTAAGTACCATTATTGCAGTTTTGGTAGTAAGGGAAAACAAAGACCTATTTACCAATAAGGAGTACGTTAACCAATTAGTCCCCAATTCAGATTATTAGGACAAGAAGAAGTCCCAATCATTGAATATTCAATGAGAAAGGAAACAAGCTTATAATGTTGGAAGAAAGCAATGAATCAAAGTAAGAACCATGGTTCAGAGACAAACCCTAATGGATTCCAGGAAGAATCTGGACAAGGGATATATTCAATTATATCCAGTGAGATCACCAAGGAGTTTGAGAAAAGATATAGTCTGCACAAGTCAGATCCACACTCCGAAACGTGAGAGATATCAAACTTCGAGGACGAAGTTTAGTTTAAGGGGTAGAGACTGTAATATCCCAGGTAATGGGGTTACAAAAATAGAGGAAACAGATGTGTGCATTGCATTCATGCATAGAAAATCTGGGGAATTTTCGCGCTTTAAAGTAAAACCGTCACAGTAACTGAAGTTTCACTTGATCTTGGTGGAACTGAAGTAGCTCATCAAGTCAAGCGCTATAAACCTCAATGTGACTTTGCTAAAACTTTGTTTTGGGTAGAGATAGTTTGAACTAAGGGGTTAGATCAAATGGAACTGATAATCAACACAACAACACTTTACTCAATGATAAATTACTTGATCTTATAAAATATTATAATATGGCAATCCTTGTCATAACATATGAACACCAATTCAATTGCAGATCAAGTAACAATAAAATGGAGAAGTCATTCTTGACTTATCATTTCCATGACTTAAATCAATCCTTGATCCTACCATGAACCTCATGGTATTCATTCTATTTCAATCTTGGAAACAAGACAATGAGATCAACCCTAAAAGTATATATTCCTCTCTATTCCAAATTATTATACATCAAAACCAGAGAGATGAGAGATCTATATTATTTATTTAGAGAAGCAATGACAAACCTTGAGATAAACCTTGGATATACATCCAAATATTCAAATCATCATCTTCAAGAGGAATCCTAGAGTATTATTGAAGTCCTTCCCAAATGAGAGAGACCATTCATACCAATTCTAGATTTACCTATTTAAGAACCAAGAACAAATCTTGAACTAAAGTATTAGGTTGTAAACCATTTCACCTTGGAGGGGTGAGATAACCTATTATCAAAGGGAACAAGATTATATCCATGAATAGGTGAAGTAAAGTAGAGACTAATTCAACTAAGCCATCTAGGTAGAGACTTAACCCTTTACTATCTAATGAGATCTTGTGAGTACACCATAAACCCTAGAATAACTATTCTTATATGAGAGGGATCAAGCTATGGAGTTACACATAAGTAGTTGAGGTAACACTTGAACCTTAGGGAGATAATTAACCAATCATCAGGATGATTATATCATCATTCCTTGAGAAGAATCATAAGTAATTATCTCAGGCATTCTCCTGGGATATAAATCTAATGAGGTAACCATGACCATGTCCACCTAAGGAATTATAAGAGAAGTACTATACCCTTGCTATTCAAGACAACACTTGATCTTGGAAGTGAGAAACTAGTTCATAAGAGATACTTAAGGAAGCCAAACCTTTGATCATTACCAATTGGGTAATGATCATAAACCCTAAGAACTTGAGGTAGTGGTATTAGGAACAAGTGGATCATGTCTAATCCATGATCATACACTTGAGGTATGTGAGGATAAGTTAAATCTTAATAAGATAAGTAGATATCATTCACCACATGAAATTATAGGGAGGTAACTAGTAAGCAACCCTAGGCTTATATCCTAATCTTAACTTATGAATCACTTGGTGATCATAAGTAGAATCCTATAACATCTATATTTCATTTATTCCTCAATTAAAGAACCTAAGAAAACCTTAGAGTCAAACTCTATACCTTATATGGTGAGAAACCATTCATCCATATAACCAAAGTTAACTATAAAAAGAACCATAACCACTTTAGCTACTTTAATGATAAATTGAGGATAGTAATAGAAGTTAATTGGGAGAAGACAAAACCAATTCTCAGATCCTTAGTAACTAAAGAAGCAAAAGAAATATTAAGCAAGTAACCCTCTTATCATGGTTAGGGGAGATTAAACCTAGCACATGCAATATGATGTCATACCAATTCTATAAACTAGAATTTTATCTCAACCCTAGTTTATGCATCACTATGGTGATCATAATATGAACCTAGGCCATAATTAAGATTCAAACCAATTGCTAATAGGTAAACATAATTAGAACCCTAGAATTGCACTCTAGTTAAAACCTATACTTAATTATGGAGCATAAGATAAACCTAGTTGAAACCCTTTAGTTAAACCATGTGTGGTTCTCAACCACTTATCATTATAACCAAGACCAAACCATGATGAGGGCAATAATTACTCTAGGAATTTCTAAGAATTATGAAACCATAATACTAATGTTAGTTTTAATATGGATAATCATCAAACTTACCAAACCTGAATAAAATGTTGCTCACATAAAATTATATGCAAATGGACAATACTCCCAAATAAGAAACCAGGACCTCATAAAAATCTTTAAAATGCTTTGGGAAGCAATCCCCCACATTAAATAATCCAAAAAGGAGATATATTGCAGGGAAGAAAAGGAATTTCATAGAAACACACAAAATCATGACTACATAGAAAATTAAATAGAAACCACAAGGATATAAATAAAATCATGCATTACACATTAGTTTGGACAATGGAGTCATGCCATGATTATTAGTGTTAAGCCCTAATTAAAAATAGGTATAAAACATCTGAAAGCATAATTGAATCCAGATATGAATTCAAAACAGAATTACAAAACCAGAATTCAAAACAAGAAATAAAACAGTAAAAAAATAAAAGAGATAAAGAAAAGGAGGCTTACCTGGACCTCACCAGAGTGCAGCAGCCCAGCAACTGGCCCATCCCGGCGTCGTCGTCGTTTCTCCCCCTCGACGCACAGCAGACCGCCACGGCGACGACGAGAGCCACGTCCCGGCCACCGTTCTTGACCTCCACGAACACTGACGACCGTAGTGGCCGTATAAATACGCGGAGGAAACCCTGGAGCCTCTCTCTTTTTCTTTTCATCGCCATGACCGAAACCCTAAACCGCCAGCAACCCTAGCAAACCGTCGATACAGACCATCCCTGGAACCGCCGTTGAGCTCAGGAGGAGCGCCTCGACGTCCTCGTTCATCTGGAGCAGATACACGCCGAGGGGAGCTCGGAGGAGGAAGAATTGAGCCGATCCCTTTCGCAGTACTGCGAGGGAAATGGCGACCGCCTCTTCACCACCGTCCTCAATCGACTCCAGCGATCAGCTATAGAGCATCAGGGTAAGATTTCCCGTCGGTTGATGCTAATCTTGCTTCCCAATTGGTTCCGTAGCGCCTTACCGGCGTGGAACCATGACCGCCGCCGCTGTTTGTGCTCGCCGGAGTTACGCCGGTGACCAATAGGGGGCGGCGCCACTAGCACTAGGTTCGTCTCGTCGCCCTGGTTCCAACGAGCCCACGCACAGCGCCTCAGAAAACCTCAGTCGCCGGCGATGATCTCGTCTGGCCGCCGGCCAGCAACATCCTTGCCACGGTGGTAATTTGGACTTGGTCAAGCCATCGTGGCAGCTGACCTGGCAGCAGCCCCACCAGTCATAGACTGTGGGTATATGCTGGCCGGGTACATTTAGCAATTCTTCTGTTTTATTTCAAATTCTATAATTACTGAAACTTTGCAAATATTTAGGAAATTCATTACAATTCAGAAAAATACAAATTAGATATCAAAATGTTCCTAAAAAGAAAATCTATCCAATAAAAATATAATATAGAATTTTTATTTTTAATAAAAATTTAATTATTTTAAACTCATTAATTAAGTCTTTTCTTTTATACTTGATTGAATTAAAATTCAATAAATAAGGAAAACTTTAAAAATTAAATAGAAACCAGTAAAGAAATAAAGAAAACTTTAAAACTAATTTCTTTATTTATTATTTTGTTAAATCTTTATTAGAGGAATTTAAACCCTATTAATAATTCTCTTAATTATTAATTCATTAAAAATAATAAAATGTCAAATCCAATATTATTTTTATTTCAAAGTTATTAATAATTTCAACTTGATAATGAAGTTATTAACCTAAGAACTAAATAGTAATTATGAAACCTAGTTCCATTTTAAATAACCTTATGGTTTCATAATTCCATGTGAACACTAAAACCCTAATTCTATTATGAAACCCTAGTTCCACCATTTTCTGTGAAACCCTAAATGGTTTCCAAAACCTAAACACTAGATATAACATGATATCATGTACTTCCTCTTGATTCATAGAACCATAATTATCAAATTAATACTTGCTATGTTCACATAAAATGTAGGAGTCCTATTATCAATAATTTAATATTCCATGTATGCATACCTATTCAACCTAGTTGATCAAGTAGGATCAACCAAATCTAAAACCTAGCTCCTATTCCCAAAACCATCTTCCTTAACTAACCTTGGTTAGCATCACACCATTATGATGAACTTCAATAGCAACCATACCAATATTGTGCATTCTATTCCATACACACTAAACCCTATCAGTGTGAGATAATTATTAAACATCCTATATAGGAACCAACCATTCTCTACTTAGAGATCCAATGGCTAATACAAGACAACCTCAACCTTAATTGTAATACTTCTTATTATTTAAGAAGTATGTTCTTCAAAAGTTATTCTTTTGAAGAAAATAAAGAATCATCATCAATCCTGCCTAATAGGACCTATAGCCAACAACCAGCTATCACCAGCAAGGTATACCAACCTTGATAGCAACTATTTATAATAAATGGCTCAAGATGCCTAGGCTTAACTTAACCTTACAAGCCTTGGTATTGATGAATCCAACCTTGTTTGGATCCATCTAATATCTACTCCAGAGCCAATTGGAACCATAGTTAACCATAGAACCCACCAACCTAATTATCATACTTGTTCTTTATTAAGAACATGTTCTTCAAAAGTTATTCTTTTGAAGTATATGATAATTACTCATTAACCATGCCACATAGTGTTAAAACTAACCATTGTTCTTTACTTGTTAACTTTATTCCAATTATCAATCTTTGTGTGCTCAATTGATTACTGTGCCTTATTATCTACCTGTTTATAATACCAAGTAATCACACCTGAATAAGAACCTTGTTGTGAATCATTCTAAAAGTGCAACACACCCTAAACCAATCACTACCACTCACTAATCCTAAATCATCAGGGTTAGGACACGCTTAGAACGATTGCATCTCATACTTATGCATTATTGCATCCTTGCCAATCTTTTAAACATCGTCCTTACCGGACGATGATGCTATTTCAGAATTTGGAGTTATTGCGTATCGAAGACCTTGCCTGCATAATCTTGCAGTCAAGAAAGGCAAGTTCATCACTTGCTCATGTCATTTGTGTATTTCTATCAAATTACTTGCAAAGTACTATGATTATCACTATTGCATAAAAACCAAAACCACTATTTTCATAACTATGAATATGACTATGTGGTGGGCAATGGAACCATGGATTGTGTTGATATGGTGGAGGTTCCATTGCAAGGGTTTATATCCATCTAGGATTAAACAACAAATGTCGCCAGTGATTCTTGTGCCGTAATAACCGTGTTAACCATAAGATCTGAAATGGGACGGACTAGTCAATCGTATTTCCACCTCTTGTACATCAACGGATGCGCTTACCGTAGCAGTTGTATCTTGCGGAGCAACTTGTGGGTGGGGAACCCATTCTAAGTCCCCACGGTTATGCTATGCATACCGTAGCGGTTGCGGCTTGAGGAACAACTTGAGGGTGGGGATCCCACTCTAATTCCCCACGGTAATGTGGTCTATGATGGGTTGCAGCTACCGGCGAAGGAGTTTGGTTCGATCCCAGACTGTTGTCGTGGTCGGGGTCCGTCCTTAAATGGTGTAAGTGGACCGACGAGGACCCAGGGTCGGGGTTTGCAACAAAGGGTGGGTGTGCGAGGTAGCGGAGGAATATGATTGGCTATGACCTTATACCGGGCCTCACACCAAAGGAAGTGTGGACGGGAAGATCACCCGGTTGGCACCAAGGTTAAGATCTCTTATGGGTAAAGCAACACACCTCTGCAGAGTGTAAAGAACCGTGACCTGTCACTCCCTGTTCCGGGATAGGGAACTGCGAACGCGGCCGGAATGGAGCTCCATGAAGTTCTAGTAAACCGGTGAAGGCTGACGGACATAGTTCTTCTGAATAAAAGCAACCTTTTGAAGAAATGGTTATGAAAACTTGCATTGGTATTAGACTTTCTGGTCTAATGCTGTAGCTAGTGCATTAAACACCTCTTTCCTATAATGAACTTGTTGAGTACGCTCGTACTCATCCCACTCTTAAATCCCCTGCTTAGATATGGAGGCATCGAAGGAGGATCTGCAGTGCAGCTCGAAGACCGAGGAGTCAACAACTACTTCACGAGACAGGACCCTGTCAGAGGAGTCAGATACCACATCCAACACGGAGAAAACCTAGTTTAGCCATAGAAGGGAACTAGCTTCCTAAACCTAGCTCCTATTTAGCTAGAGTCTATTCTTAGCCTCTGTAGTTAGTGTAATACTCTACAAATAGAGTTCGTGATAAGACTAGACTACGAGTCGTTCTTCTGGAGTTTATTTGCAGTTTTACCTCATTGTAAAGTAGGAGGCTGTGATGATCTTATGTAACAGAGTCGATGTTGTAATTCTATAGACATGCCTTGGACCCGCATATGTTTCTGTTGTACCACTCTGAGCGATATAATACCCGTGGAACTGTGTTTCATTGGTGTTATATCAGACTTGCATACTACACCATGCAGTGGTATGCCGGGTCACCACACCACGCACGTCCCCTTTCCTCCTCCACCCGCCCACTTTACCTTCGTAATGTCTTAGTAGCTCCTCACATTGTCAAAAACCTTCTGTCAGTGCGTAAATTCACTACTGATAATCATGTCTATGTTGAATTTGACCCTATTGGTTTTTCTGTGAAGGATCTGCATACCAGGACCGAGATTCTCAGATGCAATAGCTTCGGAGCTCTCTACCCGGTCCAAGCTTCTTCCACCAGTCCACCCACTGCCTTCCTCGTTGTCGATTCTGCGCTATGGCACCGTCGACTCGGACATCCAGGCTGGCCTTTCATGGACTCCTTAGTTCGCTCTTCAGTTATACCTAGGGAAAAGAATAAAGATAAGACTAGTGATACGTCTCCAACGTATCTATAATTTCTGATGTTCCATGCTTGTTTTATGATAATACCTACATGTTTTGTTCACACTTTATGATGATTTTATGTGTTTTCCGGAACTAACCTATTGACGAGATGCCGAAGTGCCAGTTGCTGTTTTCTGCTGTTTTTGGTTTCAGAAATCCTACAAATGAAATATTCTCGCAATCGGACGAAATCAACGCCCAACATCTTATTTTTCCCGGAAGCTTCCAGAAAGTCAGAGAGGGACCAGAGGGGAGCCCTGGGGGCCCCACACGTGGTGGCGGCGCGGCCCAAGGGGGGCGCGCCCCCCTGTTGTGTGGCTGCCCTGCAGCCCCTCCGACTCCGACTCTCCGCCTATAAAAGCCTTCCTGACCTAAAAACTTCGGACGAATAAGCCACGGTACGAGAAACCTTCCAGAGCCGCCGCCATCACGAAGCCAAGATCTGGGGGACAGGAGTCTCTGTTCCGGCACCCTGCCGGGACGGGGAAGTGCCCCCGAAAGGCATCTCCATCGACACCACCGCCATCTTCATCACCGCTGCTGTCTCCCATGAGGAGGGAGTAGTTCTCAATCGAGGCTAAGGGTTGTACCGGTAGCTATGTGGTTAATCTCTCTCCCATGTACTTCAATACAATGATCTCATGAGTGATACGTCTCCGACGTATCGATAATTTCTTATGTTCCATGCCACATTATTGATGTTATCTACATGTTTTATGCACACTTTATGTCATATTCGTGCATTTTCTGGAACTAACCTATTAACAAGATGCCGAAGTGCCAGTTGCTGTTTTCTGCTGCTTTTGGTTTCAGAAATCCTAGTAAGGAAATATTCTCGGAATTGGACGAAATCAAAGCCCAGGGGCCTATTTTCTCACGAAGCTTCCAGAAGTCCGAAGGAGAGACGAAGAGGGGCCACGGAGGGGCCACACCATAGGGCGGCGCGGCCCCCCCCTTGGCCGCGCGGCCCTGTGGTCTGGGGCCCCCGTGCCGCCTCTTGACCTGCCCTTCCGCCTATAAAAAGTCTCCGTGACGAAACCCCCAGTACCGAGAGCCACGATACGGAAAACCTTCCAGAGACGCCGCCGCCGCCGATCCCATCTCGGGGGATCCAGGAGATCGCCTCCGGCACCCTGCCGGAGAGGGGAATCATCTCCCGGAGGACTCTACGCCGCCATGGTCGCCTCCGGTGTGATGTGTGAGTAGTCTACCCCTGGACTATGGGTCCATAGCAGTAGCTAGATGGTTGTCTTCTCCCCATTGTGCTATCATTGTCGGATCTTGTGAGCTGCCTAACATGATCAAGATCATCTATCTGTAATTCTATATGTTGCGTTTGTTGGGATCCGATGAATAGAGAATACTTGTTATGTTGATTATCAAAGTTATGCTATGTGTTGTTTATGATCTTGCATGCTCTCCGTTACTAGTAGATGCTCTGGCCAAGTAGATGCTTGTAACTCCAAGAGGGAGTACTTATGCTCGATAGTGGGTTCATGCCTCGCATTGACACCGGGACAAAGGATGTGAGAAAGTTCTAAGGTTGTGTTGTGCTGTTGCCACTAGGGATAAAACATTAGTGCTATGTTCAAGGATGTAGTCACTAGTTACATTACGCACCATACTTAATGCAATTGTCTGTTGTTTGCAACTTAATACCGGAGGGGGTTCGGATGATAACTCGAAGGTGGACTTTTTAGGCATAGATGCGCTTGGATGACGGTCTATGTACTTTGTCGTAATGCCCAATTAAATCTCACAATACTCATCATAATATGTATGTGCATGGTCATGCCCTCTTTATTTGTCAATTGCCCAACTGTAATTTGTTCACCCAACATGCTGTTCGTCTTATGGGAGAGACACCTCTAGTGAACTGTGGACCCCGGTCCAATTCTCTTTACTGAAATACAATCATCGCAATACCTGTTCTACTGTTTTCTGCAAACAATCATCTTCCACACAATACGGTTAACTCTTTGTTACAGCAAGCCGGTGAGATTGACAACCTCACTGTTTCGTTGGGGCAAAGTACTTTGGTTGTGTTGTGCAGGTTCCACGTTGGCGCCGGAATCCCTGGTGTTGCGCCGCACTACATCCCGCCGCCATCAACCTTCAACGTGCTTCTTGGCTCCTCCTGGTTCGATAAACCTTGGTTTCTTTCTGAGGGAAAACTTGCTGCTGTGCGCATCATACCTTCCTCTTGGGGTTGCCCAACGAACGTGTGAAATACACGCCATCAAGCTAAATTTCTGGCGCCGTTGCCGGGGACCTGAAGAAAAGTTACACCACAAAGATTTCTATCTCCCACGTCAACTGCACGCCAGCAACATAAATTTCTGGCGCCGTTGCCGGGGAGATCAAGACACGCTGCAAGGGGAGTCTCCACTTCTCAATCTCTTTACTTTGTTTTTGTCTTGCTTAGTTTTATTTACTACTTTGTTTGCTGCACTAAATCAAAATACAAAAAAATTAGTTGCTAGTTTTACTTTATTTGCTATCTTGTTTGCTATATCTAAAACACAAAAAAATTAGTTTACTTGCATTTACTTTATCTAGTTTGCTTTATTTACTGTTGCTAAAATGGCCAACCCTGAAAATACTAAGTTGTGTGACTTCACAACCACAAATAATAATGATTTCTTATGCACACCTATTGCTCCACCTGCTACTACAGCAGAATTCTTTGAAATTAAACCTGCTTTACTGAATCTTGTTATGCGAGAGCAATTTTCTGGTGTTAGTTCTGATGATGCTGCTGCCCATCTTAATAATTTTGTTGAATTATGTGAAATGCAAAAATATAAAGATGTAGATGGTGATATTATTAAACTAAAATTGTTCCCTTTCTCATTAAGAGGAAGAGCTAAAGATTGGTTGCTATCTCTGCCTAAGAATAGTATTGATTCATGGACTAAATGCAAGGATGCTTTTATTGGTAGATATTATCCCCCTGCTAAAATTATATCTTTGAGGAGTAGCATAATGAATTTTAAACAATTAGATACTGAACATGTTGCTCAAGCTTGGGAAAGAATGAAATCTCTGGTTAAAAATTGCCCAACCCATGGACTGACTACTTGGATGATCATCCAAACCTTCTATGCAGGACTAAATTTTTCTTCACGGAATTTATTGGATTCAGCTGCTGGAGGTACCTTTATGTCCATCACTCTTGGTGAAGCAACAAAGCTTCTTGATAATATGATGATCAACTACTCTGAATGGCACACGGAAAGAGCTCTACAAGGTAAGAAGGTAAATTCTGTCGAAGAAACCTCTTCCTTGAGTGATAAGATTGATGCTATTATGTCTATGCTTGTGAATGATAGGACTAATATTGATCCTAATAATGTTCCGTTAGCTTCATTGGTTGCACAAGAAGAACATGTTGATGTAAACTTCATTAAAAATAATAATTTCAACAACAATGCTTACCGGAACAATTCTAGTAACAACTATAGACCATATCCTTATAATAATGGCAATGGCTATGGTAATTCTTATGGGAATTCTTACAACAATAATAGGAATTCACCCCCTGGACTTGAAGCCATGCTTAAAGAATTTATTAGTACACAAACTGCTTTTAACAAATCTGTTGAAGAAAAGCTTGGGAAAATTGATATACTTGCTTCTAAAGTCGATAGTCTTGCTGCTGATGTTGATCTTTTGAAATCAAAAGTTTTGCCTAATGAGAATCATCATAATAAAATTACTACTACAGCAAATGCCATTCAAGTTAGAATTAATGAGAATATAAGATTAATGGCTGAGCTGCGTGCTAGGTGGGATAGAGAAGAAAATGAAAAACTAGCTAAAGAAAAGAATATAGCTAAAGTTTGGACTATTACCACCACTAGTAATGCTAATGCTACACATGTTGCTGCACCTCCTACTAATACTAATAAAAGAATTGGTGTTAGCAATGTTTCCCCTTCTAATGCAAAGCGCGAAAAACTGCCTGAAACTGCTAAAATCATTAAAGCTGCTCGTGATAAAGCTGCTGAAATTTTTTCCAACATTGGGGATGATGATCCCATTGCTTTAGATTATAATGATTTGAATTTTGATGATTGCCACATCTCTGAAGTTATAAAGTTCTTGCAAAAACTTGCTAAAAGTCCTAATGCTAGTGCTATAAATTTGGCTTTTACACATCATATTACAAATGCTCTTATAAAAGCTAGAGAAGAGAAACTAGAGCGCGAAGCCTCTATTCCTAAAAAGTTAGAGGATGGTTGGGAGCCCATCATTAAGATGAAGGTTAAAGATTTTGATTGTAATGCTTTATGTGATCTTGGTGCAAGTATTTCTGTTATGCCTAAGAAAATTTATAATATGCTTGACTTGCCACCGCTGAAAAATTGTTATTTGGATGTTAATCTTGCTGATCATTCTACAAAGAAACCTTTGGGGAAAGTTGATAATGTTCACATTACCGTTAACAATAACCTTGTTCCCGTTGATTTTGTTGTCTTGGATATTGAATGCAATGCATCTTGTCCCATTATATTGGGAAGACCTTTTCTTCGAACTGTTGGTGCTGTTATTGATATGAAGGAAGGTAATATAAAATATCAATTTCCTCTCAAGAAAGGTATGGAACACTTCCCTAGAAAGAAAATGAAGGTACCTTTTGACTCTATTATGAGAACAAATTATGATGTTGACACTTCGTCTCTTGATAATACTTGATACACACTTTCTGCGCCTAGCTGAAAGGCGTTAAAGAAAAGCGCTTATGGGAGACAACCCATGTTTTTACCTACAGTACTTTGTTTTTATTTTGTGTCTTGGAAGTTGTTTACTACTGTAGCAACCTCTCCTTATCTTAGTTTTGTGTTTTGTTGTGCCAAGTTAAGCCGTTGATAGAAAAGTAAGTACTAGATTTGGATTACTGCACAGTTCCAGATTTCTTTGCTGTCACGAATCTGGGTCCACCTCCCTGTAGGTAGCTCAGAAAATTAAGCCAATTTACGTGCATGATCCTCAGATATGTACGCAACTTTCATTCAATTTGAGCATTTTCATTTGAGCAAGTCTGGTGCCATTTTAAAATTCGTCAATACGAACTGTTCTGTTTTGACAGATTCTGCCTTTTATTTCGCATTGCCTCTTTCGCTATGTTGGATGAATTTCTTTGATCCATTAATGTCCAGTAGCATTATGCAATGTCCAGAAGTGTTAAGAATGATTGTGTCACCTCTGAATATGTCAATTTATATTGTGCACTAACCCTCTAATGAGTTGTTTCGAGTTTGGTGTGGAGGAAGTTTTCAAGGATCAAGAGAGGAGTATGATGCAACATGATCAAGGAGAGTGAAAGCTCTAAGCTTGGGGATGCACCCGGTGGTTCACCCCTGCATATATCAAGAAGACTCAAGCGTCTAAGCTTGGGGATGCCCAAGGCATCCCCTTCTTCATCGACAACATTATCAGGTTCCTCCCCTGAAACTATATTTTTATTCCATCACATCTTATGTGCTTTTTCTTGGAGCGTCGGTTTGTTTTTGTTTTTGTTTTGTTTGAATAAAATGGATCCTAGCATTCACTTTATGGGAGAGAGACACGCTCCGCTGTAGCATATGGACAAGTATGTCCTTGGTTTCTACTCATAGTATTCATGGCGAAGTTTCTCCTTCGTTAAATTGTTATATGTTTGGAATTGAAAAATGATACATGTAGTAATTGCTATAAATGTTTTGGGTAATGTGATACTTGGCAATTGTTGTGCTCATGTTTAAGCTCTTGCATCATATGCTTTGCACCCATTAATGAAGAAATACATAGAGCATGCTAAAATTTGGTTTGCATATTTGGTTTCTCTAAGGTCTAGATAATTTCTAGTATTGAGTTTGAACAACAAGGAAGACGGTGTAGAGTCTTATAATGTTTTCAATATGTCTTTTATGTGAGTTTTGCTGCACCGGTTCATCCTTGTGTTTGTTTCAAATAAGCCTTGCTAGCCTAAACCTTGTATCGAGAGGGAATACTTCTCATGCATCCAAAATACTTGAGCCAACCACTATGCCATTTGTGTCCACCATACCTACCTATACTACATGGTATTTTCCGCCATTCCAAAGTAAATTGCTTGAGTGCTACCTTTAAAATTCCATCATTCACCTTTGCAATATATAGCTCATGGGACAAATAGCTTAAAAACTATTGTGGTATTGAATATGTAATTATGCACTTTATCTCTTATTAAGTTGCTTGTTGTGCGATAACCATGTTCACTGGGGACGCCATCAACTTTTCATTGTTGAATTTCATGTGAGTTGCTATGCATGTTCGTCTTGTCTGAAGTAAGAGAGATCTACCACCATATGGTTAAGCATGCATATGTTAGAGAAGAACATTGGGCCGCTAACTAAAGCCATGATCCATGGTGGAAGTTTCAGTTTTGGACAACAATCCTCAAATCTCAAATGAGAAAATTATTAATTGTTGTTATATGCTTATGCATAAAAGAGGAGTCCATTATCTGTTGTCTATGTTGTCCCGGTATGGATGTCTAAGTTGAAGAATAATCAATAGCGAGAAATCCAATGCGAGCTTTCTCCTTAGACCTTTGTACAGGCGGCATAGAGGTACCCCTTTGTGACACTTGGTAAAAACAATGCATTGTGATGACCCGGTGGTCCAAGCTAATTAGGACAAGGTGCGGGCACTATTAGTACACTATGCATGAGGCTTGCAACTTATAAGATATAATTTACATGATGCATATGCTTTATTACTACCGTTGACAAAATTGTTTCATGTTTTCAAAATCAAAGCTCTAGCACAAATATAGCAATCGATGCTTTTCCTCTATGGAGGACCATTCTTTTACTTTCAATGTTGAGTCAGTTCACCTATTTCTCTCCACCTCAAGAAGCAAACACTTGTGTGAACTGTGCATTGATTCCTACATACTTGCTTATTGCATCTATTATATTACTCTATGTTGACAATATCCATGAGATATACATGTTACAAGTTGAAAGCAACCACTGAAACTTAATCTTCTTTTGTGTTGCTTCAATATCTCTACTTTGAATTATTGCTTTATGAGTTAACTCTTATGCAAGACTTATTGATGCTTGTCTTGAAGTGCTATTCATGAAAAGTCTTTGCTATATGATTCACTTGTTTACTCATGTCATATACATTGTTTCGATCGCTGCATTCACTACATATGCTTTACAAATAGTATGATCAAGATTATGATGGCATGTCACTCCGTAAATTATACGTGTTTATCGTTTTACCTGCTCGGGACGAGCAGAACTAAGCTTGGGGATGCTGATACGTCTCCGACGTATCGATAATTTCTTATGTTCCATGCCACATTATTGATGTTATCTACATGTTTTATGCACACTTTATGTCATATTCGTGCATTTTCTGGGACTAACCTATTAACAAGATGCCGAAGTGCCGCTTCTGTTTTCTGCTGTTTTTGGTTTCAGAAATCCTAGTAAGGAAATATTCTCGGAATTGGACGAAATCAAAGCCCAGGGGCCTATTTTCTCACGAAGCTTCCAGAAGTCCGAAGGAGAGACGAAGAGGGGCCACGGAGGGGCCACACCATAGGGCGGCGTGGCCCCCCCCCTGGCCGCGCGACCCTGTGGTGTGGGGCCCCCGTGCCGCCTCTTGACCTGCCCTTCCGCCTATAAAAAGTCTCCGTGACGAAACCCCCAGTACCGAGAGCCACGATACGGAAAACCTTCCAGAGACGCCGCCGCCGCCGATCCCATCTCGGGGGATCCAGGAGATCGCCTCCGGCACCCTGCCGGAGAGGGGAATCATCTCCCGGAGGACTCTACGCCGCCATGGTCGCCTCCGGTGTGATGTGTGAGTAGTCTACCCCTGGACTATGGGTCCATAGCAGTAGCTAGATGGTTGTCTTCTCCCCATTGTGCTATCATTGTCGGATCTTGTGAGCTGCCTAACATGATCAAGATCATCTATCTGTAATTCTATATGTTGCGTTTGTTGGGATCCGATGAATAGAGAATACTTGTTATGTTGATTATCAAAGTTATGCTATGTGTTGTTTATGATCTTGCATGCTCTCCGTTACTAGTAGATGCTCTGGCCAAGTAGATGCTTGTAACTCCAAGAGGGAGTACTTATGCTCGATAGTGGGTTCATGCCTGCATTGACACTGGGACAAAGTGATGAAAGTTCTAAGGTTGTGTTGTGCTGTTGCCACTAGGGATAAAACATTAGTGCTATGTTCAAGGATGTAGTCACTAGTTACATTACGCACCATACTTAATGCAATTGTCTGTTGTTTGCAACTTAATACTGGAGGGGGTTCGGATGATAACCTGAAGGTGGACTTTTTAGGCATAGATGCAGTTGGATGACGGTCTATGTACTTTGTCGTAATGCCCAATTAAATCTCACAATACTCATCATAATATGTATGTGCATGGTCATGCCCTCTTTATTTGTCAATTGCCCAACTGTAATTTGTTCACCCAACATGCTGTTCGTCTTATGGGAGAGACACCTCTAGTGAACTGTGGACCCCGGTCCAATTCTCTTTATTGAAATACAATCTACTGCAATACTTGTTCTACTGTTTTCTGCAAACAATCATCTTCCACACAATACGGTTAACTCTTTGTTACAGCAAGCCGGTGAGATTGACAACCTCACTGTTTCGTTGGGGCAAAGTACTTTGGTTGTGTTGTGCAGGTTCCACGTTGGCGCCGGAATCCCTGGTGTTGCGCCGCACTACATCCCGCCGCCATCAACCTTCAACGTGCTTCTTGGCTCCTCCTGGTTCGATAAACCTTGGTTTCTTTCTGAGGGAAAACTTGCTGCTGTGCGCATCATACCTTCCTCTTGGGGTTGCCCAACGAACGTGTGAAATACACGCCATCAATGAGCTGCCTTGCATGATTGAGATTCATATGAGCTTTGTATCACTATTCATCTATGTGCTACTCTAGTGATGTTATTAAAGTACTCTATTCCTCCTCCATGATGTAATGGTGAGAGTGTGTGCATCATGTAGTACTTGGCATAGGTTATGATTGTGATCTCTTGTAGATTATGAAGTTAACTATTACTATGATAGTATTGATGTGATCTATTCCTCATTTCATAGCTTGATGGTGACAGTGTGCATGCTATGTTAGTACTTGGTATAATTGCGTTGGTCTATCATGCACTCTAAGTTATTTAAATATGAACATCGAATGTTGTGGAGCTTGTTAACTCCGGCATTGAGGTGCTCTTGTAGCCCTACACAATTAATGGTGTTCATCATCCAACAAGAGAGTGTAGAGTGGTTTTATTATGTGATCAATGTTGAGAGTGTACACTAGTGAAAGTATGATCCCTAGGCCTTGTTTCCAAATACTGCAATTATCTCTTATTTACTGTTTTACTGCATCTTTACTTCCTGCAATATTACTACCATCAACTGCACGCCAGCAAGCTATTTTCTGGCACCGTTACTACTGCTCATATACATTCATACCACTTGTATTTCACTATCTCTTCGCCGAACTAGTGCACCTATACATCTGACAAGTGTATTAGGTGTGTTGGGGACACAAGAGACTTCTTGTATCGTAATTGCAGGGTTGCTTGAGAGGGATATCTTTGACCTCTTCCTCCCTGAGTTCGATAAACCTTGGGTGATCCACTTAAGGGAAAACTTGCTGCTGTTCTACAAACCTCTGCTCTTGGAGGCCCAACACTGTCTACAGGAAAAGAAGCCGTGTGTCGACTGACATAGGCATCCCCAATGGGCCTGCCGAAGATAGTACCCGGGGTTTATTGAAGGCCCACGACTCGAAGAATAAGAAGAATCGGAATCCCAAATTGCTATTAAGGAAAGCTAGAGTTGTATTAGGAGATGATATTTGTAATCTTGCGGGATGAGTTGGAAACCTTCCCGGACTCTGTAACTTGTACATTGCGAATCTCTCGGCTCCACCTCCTATATAAGGGGGAGTCGAGGGACAAAGAAAGCATCGAATCATTGTCTCACAAACCCTAGTTTTCATATCGTCGAGTACTTTTCGGTTGAAACCTTCGAGATCTACTTGCCCTCTACTTCTAACTAAACCCTAGTCTACAACCCGTAGGCATTGATAAGTTAATCCCTTGTCAATTGGCGCCATCTGTGGGAATTAGAGGCGTCAAGGATCTGATCTCGATGGCACGTTCAAGATCGTCGACTTCATCAACAGCAAGCAACGCGATGGATCGAGGTAAACAAATTGCAACTGGTCCTGTCGATTTTGTTCCTCACCCGCCCTCCCGTTTGGATGCATATGCGTATCTGGAGGAGCCTATGGAGATGACGATCGGAAGGTTCCACTTTCGCGTCGAGAAGGAGGGAGCATATCGTCTCGAAATTCCGATCTCATCGGGATTATTGGCGGTCGATTCCGATTTTTCGAACTCAGCATCGTCAATCGAGTCAGGCGAAGAGGAGACTTCACCGCCACGCTTCATCAGCACCAGGGCAAGCGAAAAGCTCGCCAGGATCTTCAGCGACATGTCCTCCGAGTCATCTGCGGACTCTTATATAAGCGATGACTCGAGCAGCGTCGACAGCTTCAACTTCATCGACAAATCCATTACTGTGGGCAAGGTCTTCACCAATCTTTATGATGGTGTCACCAAACCCAGCAAAGATCTGAATTCAAAATATCATCAGATCTATGCCATCGAAGAGCCAAGTCGCGATCAGGAGGAAACATCTGAGGCTTTCGACGATTTGGGAAATCCATACGTCGATCCCTCCGATCTAAGACGAGGTTTAGGCAGTAAATATGTCGGACCTACACCACGTGTTAGGGTTCAACTCCCACAAGCAGCATGGGATAGAGCCGCAAGAGCTATGGACGGCTCAGAACCAATGGCCACAACAGCCAAGCCAGAAGAATTGCAAGCATATCAATATAGGCTCGCGCGAGCTGCAAGGGAATTGGAAAAACAGACAGCTGCTCTGAACAGAAGAAGGGAGGCAGCCTCCGCATCAAGCAGACGAAGGGCGGAGTTAAGTCGACAATCAGGAACCTTGGGAGATAGCCACTGGGAAGCTCGGAACAGAGCGAGATCAAGGCTGCAAAACATAACTGAAGGAGAAAGAGAGCACTTGGTTCAAAACCTCGACATGTCTTTTATGTCGATAGACACGAGAGGGAACATTATCCCCAAGACACCAGAAGCTGGGTATATGGCGACACAGGCCTTTATCCTTGCATCCAGGCCACCTCCAGGAGATCCAAGGGAGGCATTGTACAACATGGCGATGGCAGGAGTCGGGGCCATGGGAACGGCGTTTGTGTCAACACCTCCCGAAGGAACAGCAAGGCAAAATAGTCCACGACCTGTGGCAGCAGCAACAGTTCCCGAAGGAACAAGTGGAGCAAGAGACACAACAGCGCAAGCAAGGGTGGACAGAGCACGGCAAAATAGAAGAGAATATTGGCATTCCCCAGAACTAAACGACGAGGATATGTGTGGGTTGCCATGCTTCACAAGGAGGGTCCGAAAAACTCGAGTCCCTTCGGGGTTTAAACTGCCTGATAACTTCAAAAAATTCGATGTTTTGCAAGATCCAGAGGATTGGCTAGTTGATTACCTCGAGACAGTGAAGCTCACAGGAGGAACTAGAGCAACAGCTATGCAAAGCATCCAGGTGCATTTAAGTGGAGCCGCGTGATCTTGGATAAAAAAGCTTCCTCCAGGATCCATCGACAACTGGGATAGCTTTGAGGATGTGTTCGTCAAGAATTTCCGATCCACTTGCAAAAAACCTGCATCACTGGAGGAACTGAGGGCGTGTCGACAAAAGCCAGATGAATCAATGAGGAAATACATCCAAAGATGGAATATCATTAAAAACTCGGCAGAGAATATATCTGACGAGAGAGCGATAGATGCGTTCGTCGCAGGAATCAGGCGAGGAGATTTTGTCGAGGACTTGGGAAGAACCAACCCAAAGACAGTATCAGCATTAATGGAGATAGCAAACATATGGGAAGATGGAGAAGATGCTGTTCACAACAAACGGCATAGGTCACCAGAGGAGGACCGCGGTCGAAATTATTAAAATAGGCGACGGTTTCCTCGGCAGTACTCGAGCTATGATGCTCCTGGACAAATTTCGGCTGGTTTTCGAGCAAGCGCCGGAGGAAACAATAGAGATGATTATCAGAGGAGCAACGAGCAGCGAGGCGACAATAGAGATGACTCTCGAAACAACAGGAAAAATACTGGGCCAAGGTTCCAAAGACCTTTCATGTCCCCCGAAGAGATGATGAACGGGCCGTGTCAGATGCATTTTTATCTCGACAACAACGAAAAGAGACAGTCAGGACACTTGCAAAAGGATTGCCGAAATTGCCAAGCAATGTTAAGATGGGCAGGGCACGCCAATTCCCAGGCAGCACATAGAAATCCTCAAGGACCCAGGAGTGAGATCCACTTGCCACCTCCTCCCGCAATTACGGACGAAAATCGACATCAGCTCAGAATAGCGGCAGCACCTGCACCACCACCTTATGTTGATCCCAACTCCAATGGAGCGGTCTCGATGATTCAGAAAGGCAGGCCATCCAATAGAGCTCAAAAAGTAATCTCGCGATAGGTGTTCATGGCAAAGAAGATGCCCCCACCAACGGTTGAGTACCTTAACTGGTCAGGGCAAGACATTGGCTTCACAATAGCGGATCATCCACAGCAAGTTCCTCGACCAGGGCAGTCAGCACTTATCTTACCGGCAGTAATCGCAGGATTTGATGTATCTCGAGTGTTCATAGATGGAGACAACAGTTTAAACCTTATGTATGCAGATACACTAAGGAAGATGAACATATCTCTAGCAAATCTGAAACCAACCGACACACGATTCCATGGCATCACACCGGAGAAGCCAAGTTATCCGCTGGGGAAGATTAATCTCAATGTCCAGTTTGGGACCCGAGAAAACTACAGAATAGAGAGGCTGGAATTTGAAGTTGTGGATTTCCCATCACAATTTCACGCTTTGTTGGGACGACCAGCATATGCCAGGTTTATGGCGGTACCACATTACACATACCTGTTGTGGAGGATGCCTGGACCTAAGGGACCAATCACAGTCAAAGGAAGCTTTGCGTTAGCCGATAAATGTGATAAGGATTTTCATCGACTATCAGAAACCTTCGGGATGCAAGCAGAGTACATGGCGTCAAGGCTCACGACTGATTATGATGTACTGCCAGATGTAGGAAGGCCCAACAAAGAATCAACCTTTAACACTGAGAAAAATTCTAAAGAGGTGCAGATTCACCCGACAGATCCAAAAAAGACGACGTCCATCACGACAGACATGGACCTCGCATAGGAAAGCGCGCTCGTCGAGTTCCTCCGTGAGCACTGGAAAATCTTCGCATGGTGTCCAGCTGACATGCCAGGAGTACCCAGGGAACTTGCCGAGCACCACCTATACTTGGATCCATTAGCGAGACCAATAAAACAACCTTTGCGGCATTTTTCGGAGCCAAACCGCAAAGCTATGCTGTCAGAAATCGATCGACTGAGAGAAGCTGGTTTTATCAAGAAGCTGCATACAGAGGCCACATGGGTAGCGAACCCAGTGTTGGTGCCGAAGAAAAACACTAAAGTCCTTCGCATGTGCGTCGACTTTACGTGTCTCAATAAACATTGTCCAAAGGATCACTTTCCCCTCCCGAGGATCGATCAAATTATCGACTCCACGGCAGGATGTGAACATCTTTCTTTCCTGGATGCATATTCTGGTTATAACCAGATCAGATTGAAAGAAGAAGATGAGGTCAAAACAGCGTTCATCACACCTTATGGCGTGTTTTGCTATAGAACAATGCCTTTTGGTCTGAAAAACGCGGGAGCAACATACCAGAGGATGATGCAGAAGTGCTTAGCAGCACAGATTGGGAAAAACGTACAAGTGTACATTGACGATATCGTCATAACATCAAAAAAGAGGACAACGCTAATCGAGGATCTGAAGGAAACTTTCGATAACCTCGACAAGTTTTGCCTCAAGTTGAACCCGACGAAGTGTTCCTTTGGTGTCCCTGCAGGAGAACTTCTTGGGTTTCTAGTTTCAGCAAGAGGGATTGAAGCAAATCCCGAAAAAATCCAAGCTATCGTAACAATGAGGAAGCCAACAAAGTTGAAAGAAATACAACAGCTAACTGGGCGAGTTGCAGCTTTAAGCAGATTTGTCGCCAGGCTGGGAGAAAAAGCGTTACCGTTCTACGCTTTAATCAAGCAAGGAGAGAAATTCCAGTGGAACGAAGAGGCAGATAGGGCCTTCGAGAATTTAAAGCGCACAATTTCGACACCACCAATCTTGGTGGCGCCGAAAGAGAAGGAACCTCTCCTGTTATACATTGCAGCTACGCCTCAGGTGGTCAGCACGGCGCTAGTCGTCGAAAGAGAAGAAGAAGGAAAACTCCATGGAGTACAAAGGCCGGTATATTTCATCAGTGAAGTTTTATCGCCTTCCAAACAGCGGTACCCGCAGTACCAGAAGTTAGCATATGGAGTGTTCACAACAGCAAGAAAATTGCGCCACTATTTTTCGGCACACCCGATAATAGTGGTCAATGAAGCACCTCTATCAAATATACTGAACAATCCAGAAGCTACAGGGCGTGTCTCCCTTTGGGGAATAGAACTTTCCCCTCGGGACATCACGTATGAAAAAAGAAAGGCAATCAAGTCGCAAATTCTGCCAGATTTCATCGCAGAGTGGATGGAGCTGCAAAACACAGGACCTCCAGATTTATCGAGAACTTGGACCATGAATTTTGACGGGTCCAAAAGGGTAGAAGGAGCTGGTGCAGGCGTGATACTTATATCACTTGAAGGCGACAAATTGAAGTATGTCCTACGGATGACGTTCCCAAACGCATCTAACAATGAAGCAGAATACGAAGCTCTCATACACGGGATGAATATGGTGAAAGCTTGTGGTGCAATCCGATTAAAAATCTTTGGCGACTCACAATTGGTAGCTCAGCAGGTTATGAACCAATGTGATGCAGTCAATGACAGCATGGTGGCATACAAGGAAGTGTACAACGAGCTTGAGAAGCTATTTGATGGATGCGAAGTAAATCATATTAGCAGGCTAAGCAACGATGAAGCCGATGTTCTCGCAAATATCGGGTCGCAGTGCCTTGCAATCCCGCCAGGAGTATTTTGAGAAGAAATAACCGAGAGATCCACCAAACCAAAGAAGGTGCAGAAGAAGGAAAAGGAGGAGAAACCTTCGATAGCTCTTAAAGAAGCACCAGAAGAAGAAGAGGACCAGGAGCTGGTGATGATGGTGGAAATCCCATGGATGCAAGCGTACATATCGTATATCCTAAGGAAAGAAATACCCGATGATCCAGTCGAAGCAAGGCGAGTTATTCGACGATCCAAGGCCTTCACAGTGGTCAAAAGGGAATTATACAAGCGTAGTATTTCGGGCGTGTTACAAAGATGCGTCACACCCGAAGAAGGAAGGATAATCTTAAAGGATGTACACGAGGGAATATGTGGTCATCATGCGAGCAGTCGAGCTATTGCGGCCAAAGTTTTTCGTGCTGGATTTTACTGATTGACAGCAATTGAGGATGCGAAGGAGATAGTAAAAACCTGCAACGCGTGCCAAAGATTCGCCGCAAAACCACACTCTCCAGCAGCAGAACTGATGCCAATACCATTGCCTTGGCCCTTTGCCCAATGGGGTCTCGATATGGTGGGAAAATTACACAAGGCCTCGCCATGAGGATACGAGTACATGCTGGTTGCTGTCGATAAATTCACCAAGTGGATAGAAGCAAAGCCGATAAATTCACCGGATGCAGCATCAGCAATAAAATTCGTGAAGAGCATCGTTTTTCGATTTGGAGTGCCTCACAACATCGTCACAGACAATGGCAGCAACTTCACATCCAAGGAATTCAAGGCGTACTGTGCAGAAGTAGGCATCAAATTGCACTTCGCGTCAGTTGGGGACCCGCAAACCAATGGTCAAGTCGAGAAAGCCAATGGTATCATCTGCAATGGTATTAAAAAGTGCCTGCTAGGACCGCTTGAAAAGGCTCGACATACCTGGCCAGAAGAATTGCCAAGTGTTTTGTGGAGTATTTGAACCACACCAAACACGGCGACACAAGAAACTCCGTTCTTCTTAGTCCATGGAGCTGAGGCAGTACTACCGATTGAAATAGAGCATGATTCCCCAAGAGTCACAGAGTATGATGAAGAAACTTCAAGAAGAGATTTGGAGGACGATGTAGATGCACTCGACGAAGCTCGAGATGAAGTACTCTCACGGGTCACCAAGTACCAGCAAGACCTGAAAACTACCACAGTCGACGATTGCGGCCAACATCTTTTCAGGTCGGAGATTTAGTCCTACGGCTCAATCAGCAAAGTACTGAAAAACTCGAGTCGCCATGGCTGGGCCCTTACATCGTCACAGAAGTAATTGAAGGAGGAACGTACAGGATCAAGGACAAGAAGACAGGAGCTCCAGAGAAAAATCCCTGGAACGTGGTGCAACTCAGGCGATTCTACGCTTAGAGTCGAAATATAGTCCTCCGCTGTAAAAATACAATGTACTGAAATGCCCGCGAGTTTTCAGACGCACTCTTTTCCTTTTCAGGGCATCGAGTGGGGCTGGAAAGGTTTTTAATGAGGCGGGCTCGCGGTGCTGCAATATAATAATGATAGTGGAGATATACTTCTTGTTCTCCGACACGCTTGGGGGCTAACGCCTTCAAGGTTACAAAATATACACAACATAGATGAATTCAACTTGCAAAAAATATTTCGCCTTGGTACAAAATACCTCGCCAAATAAAAAGAAGATCGGGGGCTAACACCCATAAATATAGTATACTCGTTACAATTCGATTGCCTTGGTTTAAAACCTCGCGAAAACAATATAGAAAGTCGCCACCAAAACACTCGCGGGCTTGACAATCAAAAATAAAAAATACATATATATACATATTTGGCGGCTTTACAATATAGATTATGTTCACAACATACAAGACGCAACCATGGAGAAAGTTCAGCAAGATAAAAGAAAAACCCTCAGTGGATGCCTAGCACATGATCTATGGTTATTCGCTCATTTGTAGCACGAGTACTATGTTCAGCACAGCTACCCTTCACGAAGAACTCAGCGTCCATCCGAAGAAGTTCATCCATCATATCTTCTGCTACAGGAGTCACAATGTCATCAATTTTGCCCATGTTTCTCTTCCTTTTTGACATCTTGGCCAGACACTTGGCAACAGCTTGATTCATGGGCAATTTTGGATAGCAAATTTTTATCATCATCATAGCAAATCTTGCGCCAGCAGATAATTGGGCCCGCACAAAGCCATGGATTCGAGGAGCATCTCGAAATTTCTCCATCAAAGCAGGAAGGGTTTCTGGCATCTTGTTGGGCGTGAACATGGTCCCATAAACTAAAAACAATGACCTTGTACAGAAGTCGAGGAAATCACGGACCTGACCCGCGCGATCTTGAAATCTGACAATTTGGCGGGTACGCTCAGGCGTAACCCAAAAGTTAGAACCATGTTCTGCAGCAAGTCTGAGTAGCACATTGGTTCGAGCTTCAACACGCTGATCTTCGGCAGCAGTATCCAAAAATGAGCCTGTTTCAGCGGAGAAATTATTAAGGAAGGAAAAATAGCAGGAACGACATCAAGCATGGTTAAATGCATGAAGCATACCTGTCATGTCCAGGCTGGCGTCATTCATCAGTTGAAGCATGTAATTTTCTCGAGAAGAAGCTTCGGTAGCCTCAGCAACCGCGGCATCCTTCACAACCATAGTATCCTGAGCCTGTTGAAGAGCAACTTTTTCCCTCTCCGAAGATCTTCGAGACTGTTCCATTAGTACAAGCATTTGCTTTTTCATGGATTGAAGTTGTTGGCGAAGTTCTTGCAAATCTTGCGAGGAGTGTTTACTCGAAGAACCTTCGATAAGGTTATCATCGACAAGTGTTTTCTTCGCGAAGGAGGAAGCATGAAAAGTATCGGCAAGATGAGGATTTGCGGAGTAGTTATCAAATATCAACTGGAAAAGAAAATTTCAGTATCAATGATCACGCAAAACAGAATTCCATTGATCTTCGGAAAATTTACACAGCTATTACAGAAGGAGTCTTCAAAAGAACTACTACGACAGTTGTCGCCAAAGCTATTGTGACGACAACATCAAAAGAAACAGTAAAAAAAAGAAGAAGAAGATAGGGCATTCTACTAGACCTCCGGCTTCGACGAGCTGGGAGCAGGAGTCGGCTTGCATCCAAGATAGGCGAGGATCTTCTTTGAGTTAGGCTTTGCAGCCCTGATCAGCGATTGCCACTTCGTGGTCTCCATCTCCTGTGTGTCGCCAACTTTGGTCCAGTCGACGTTTTGCTGGCTGTCAGCAACCAGGGCAATAGTGCCTTCAACGGCAACCTTCAAATTTTCTTGGCGAAGTTTAAGTCCAAGATCTTCTGGGGGATTGAAGCACTTGCCAAGAGCAAGAAAAGTTGCGGGTTCCTTTTTCTTCGGGAAGAAGTAAGGGTAGAGCCGCGACAATCCTTCCCTAGCCTCAGCAAGGCCTTCGCGTGCTTCATCTCCGTGAAACTCAAGGAAAGAAAGTGCGTCAAGCAGGGGATCATTGTCGGGATCTTCAAGTTCATATTCTTGAGACGTTTTCCCTGTTGAGGCAAAAATTTATTGATCAACAAATGAGTAAAGAAAAGCAAGTCCAAGGAATGCAAAATAGCTCGGGCACTTACTGACAAAGCGACGGCTTTGCGACTCCAAGCGCTTAATAATTGCTTCTTCACGAGCAGATTGTTCGGTTATATGCTCGCTCAAAGAAGTTTCTGCGTCATGAAGCCTTTTTGGGAGGTCTTCGACAGAGGCGGCATCTGCTTCAGCCTTCTTACGAGCTGATTCGCTTTGCTCTAATTTAATTGCAAGAGCGTCAGCACGTTTGTTGGCTTCGGCAAGATTTTCTGGAGAAAACAAACAACGGTAAAACGTCACGACAAACATACTAAAGGAGTATGCAGCAAAGAGGGCAAGGGAAAAACAGTACCTTCCAGTTTATTCGCATGATCACGGTACCCGATGAATTGGGTACCGAGGCGAATAAATGATTGCATCACGGGCTGAAGAGCAAACCAAAGGAAAAAAAAGAAGTCAATATAGAAGGTGAAAGTTCGACAGAAATTAAAATAAAACAAAGGGAAGAGGCAAATATTGCAAAACATCGAGACGAAAAGAAAGAAGAGAAAAACTTACGTCATCCAGAGAAGGAGTCGCGGACGTATTGGCCACCAGGACAGGGTCCGTGGATGGTTCTGTCCTAGCCCTCTTCGGTGAAGAGGCTCAGGGGCTTGCGACTGGTGTTGGATGCTTTGCATCTTGAGGAGGAGGTGAAGATTCATCCCCATCAGGATGAGCTTCAGAAATAACTAAAGTACGAGACGTACTCGTTCGAGCAGTCGGGTCGATAGGTTGAATTTCATCCTCGTCATCACTATAAAAAAAGGCGGCAGGATATTAATCAATATAGTCAAAATAATCAATGGTGAGCAATAAAAACAGCGGTAAGAACTTACGAGCTGATGACAGCATCGGCGTAAGGGTCGAAAGTTGTCCTCTTTTCGGTAGGAACAACTTCTTCGGCAGGAGGAGTGCTGGTCTTGGAGGGGCCAGAGTCGACAACCTCATCCCTTTTCCTCTTGTTCGTTGGGGAAACAGCGGGAGGAGGAGAGTGTGCCGATCCGGTAGCCTCGAATCCAATATCTTTTTCAGAGGATACCGCAGATTTTCGAGAACCCGCGGCTTCACTCTCAGGGCAAGAAGTACCCTGGTTGTCGTCGGTGACAACGGCCCGTTCTTCGACTTCTCCACCTTCAGGAAGGGGAGGAAGAGAAACAAGATCTAGATGGTTCTATAAAAAAAGAAGGGGGATGTCGACATAAGAGTTATGGAAAGGATGTCAAACAAAAACGAGCAAGTCGAAAAATAATCTAGACAAAGGTTACCTTGGGAAGCGCATTGGTGGCGCTATATGGCTTTACGCGACAAGAAGAGGGGATATAATCTTTCTTGCTGAGGGAGGAGATTTTTCGGACAAGTTTTTCTAAGTCCTTGACCGGTAAATCCACCGACAGGCGATCCACATCCTTGTTGCCAGCATACTTCCAAAGGGGATTTTTGCGAGCTTGCAGAGACTGCACTCTAATCGTAAGGAAATATGCCGTGATTTGGATACCCGACAGTTCTTGACCGCGGGTACTTTGAAGCTCATGGATGCGAGTCATCAGTGCCTCCGTCGCTGTTTTTTCTTCGTCGGTAGCCTCTGCATCCCAGGACCGACGGCGATAGATTTTCTCGGCACCATCAAAAGGAGGAATGTTGTCTTCGACAGATCCATGATTCTCTTCGTGGATATACAGCCACTTTTTGCGCCACCCTTGAACTGAGTCAGGGAATTTGACATCGAAGTACTCGACATCAGGGCGAACGCAGATAACAACGCCGCCTATGTTATAGGCGACATTGGGAGAGCCATTACGGCGACACAAAAAGATGCGTTTCCATAACGCCCAATTAGGCTGAACGCCGAGGAAGGATTCGCAAAGAGTGATGAAGATGGAAATATGGAGGATAGAGTTGGGAGTGAGATGATGAAGTTGCAATCCGTAAACATAAAGCAACCCCCGAACAAAATTGTGAATGGGGGCAGAGAGGCCACGGATGAGATGGTCAACAAAACTAACCCGATACTCCATCGGAGGGGTTGGGTAGCTCTCTTCGCTGGGGAAGCGTAGCGCGTCTGGCCTCTTGCTGATCCCCAGTTTCTTCAGCAGGTTAATGTCTTGGGCAGAGATTTTGGATCTCTCCCACTCAGCGCTCCCCAGATCTGCGGAAGCCATCTTCGACTCAGGAGTGCTATGCATGGTCAATCTGCGCGATGTGATACACGTACAACACGCGTCCGTTGGGAACCCCAAGAGGAAGGTGTGATGCGTACAGCGGCAAGTTTTCCCTCAGTATGAAACCAAGGTTTATCGAACCAGTAGGAGCCAAGAAGCACGTTGAAGGTTGATGGCGGCGGGATGTAGTGCGGCGCAACACCAGGGATTCCGGCGCCAACGTGGTGTTGCGGTCAAAACCCACCGGCGGGCAGCGACGGGCAACACAGTAGAGCCGGGAACAACTTAGGGCTGCGGCTGGCCCTGGTCCCTCTGAGCGACGGCCCGCAAAGCCTCTGGTACACACGTCCGATGCTGATGCAAGGGTGTGCCACCTGACCTATACCTGGTCAGGAAGGTGATGGAGATGCCTCGCTTAGTTTCCTGCATGGCATACACGTAAACATTAAATACGAGCCTCGATCGGCTCTCAGGTTATCCTGTGAATCGGCTCAAGGAGCCGATCCACCCATGATTCGTACGAGGTGCACGAATATATGGTGGTCCTGCTTGATCAAGATAAAGCTAATACGATCTACGACGATTTAGGATTTTCACCGCATAATCGGATCATCCTACTCACGATTGGGCCTCGCGGCCACGCACGGTGATCGTAAGCCGATCCTAGATAGGGCCTAAAAACCAACACGAGGTTGATCCCCGGAACATCCTGTCTAGGACTAGCAAACGACACCCTACGTGCCGCTGGATCCTCCAACCCTTTGTAAGGCCTAACTATTGCAGATATTAAACTAATCCTTGAAGAACAAGGAGCAACCGTAACGGATCGGATCTACTAAATAATGATCAAGCGGGGTGCCGCCCCTACACCTAAGATAGGTGTAAGGGCGGCTAGATATGCAAGGGTTGCACTACGACAGCATATGATACGTAGAACAATGCTAACCCTAACACATCTATGATAACTACGTTGCTCGCCATCAAAAAGGCTTCAGTACGAGCAACGCATGAACAACATAAAGCTTGTGCTGCCTAGATCGCAAGATGCGATCTAGGCAGCATGATGCTTACCGGTAGAAACCCTCGAGACGAAGGAGTTGGCGATGCGCCGAGATTGATTTGTTGGTTGAACGTTGGTTGTTGTTTATTCCATAAACCCTAGATACATATTTATAGTCCAGCGGACTTTCTAACGTGGGAATAATCCCCACCGTGCACGAGACAAACTCTATCTAAACGACATGTATCCTACTATATTACAGATACACGGGCCAACTAGCCCAAACCTTGCGTAACAGGCCGATTCATGTATTTCTTTTATGTATTTTCTTCAAATCCATCTTGATCGCGGCCCACCTCTGACTCGGTCAAATTCTGGTGATAACACATCCCCCCCTGGTTTTGGAATTGACAATTCCAAAATCACTCTGCTTTTCCTTCGTTGGGTCATGTCGTGGTAGAACTGTTCGCAGTATCCTTCATCATGATGCCTTGCCTTCTCAACTTCTCCGCGTGACCTGGCAGTTTTTTTTTTCTTTTAGGCACCACTTCCTCGGAAACTGCTGTGGCATTGAATTTCCACTATATTCCCTTTTATTTAACCACTCTGAACAGTTTATTTCCGCATCCCCTTCGCATTAGCACTCCCAAAAGCCCTCCTGCGCCACCATGTCTTCTTCCTCCTCTGCTCCATCGGATCTTTCCAGCCAGTCCTCCTCTTCCCGCGAGCCGACGCCGGATCCGAACCCGGCGGAGATCCACGCGGCCAACACCCGCCGTGCCATTGAGGCCGGGGAGGAGTCTAGCCATGACTTCTCCATCTGGTCAGAGGATGACAAGTCCCTGACCGACGGGGAAAGCGACCTCCGTTTCCTTGCCGACGGGGAAACGGAGGAGGAGAGCGACGACGACCGCTTCTCCTGCGACTTCACCTCTCCCGAGGAGGAGGAGGAGGAAGAGGAGGAGGAGGAGGAGGAGGAGGACGACCCCTCCTCCGACGAGCCGCCGGCCAAGCGGTTCTGCCCCTGGCCGGGGAACCTCAGCGACTTCGACAGCGACGACGACGATGCTGACGAGGAGGATGAGGACAATGAGGGCCCGGTCGGCGGCCATTGGAGCAGCGACGACGAGCCCGCCAGGAGTAGCGCCGATAGCGGCGACGACGGCGACGACGAGGGCAGCGACGGCCCGTAGATAGGACCTTTAGTATAGGACCAGTAGTAGTAGATGGGGCAATGTATCCCCTAGTACTTCCTTTTGAGAGCAATCAGCTCTTTATGTAAGAAATCTTGCTTATCAATGAAGAACTTTTCCCAATTCGATTTTGCCGATTTCTTTTGAGCTTAATTTAGCCGATTTCCTCTCATACCGATCCTGCCGATTTGTCCCCTTAGCCAATGCGTAATGAGCCGATAACCATGCATCGGTCCTTCAAAATTCACCCTTCAATTCTTCAACTGATGATTTTTGAGATCTGGTAGACCATGTAGAGTCTTCAGGAAAGCCTTTGAATTCTTCCAACCAAACTTAATGGTCTTCTTAAAACACTCATCATCATTTTGTGAAGAAGATTGCGACGAAAGATCAGCCGATGGTCCCCCAATCGGCTCCTGGACAGAGCATCCACCAGGCCTGCTACCCCCCGAGCCTTACTCGAGGCGAGAATGTCAGTGAGGATGCACCAAAGCCGATCACCTTTCTTCCTTCGAAAGCCGATATACCTCTTCTGTCAACACTGCTGAACTAGCACCAAGGGCTGAAAATCCTCGACAAGAAAGTTCAGGAACCCGAATCGGCTCAAGGCAGCTGAAGAAGCAGAAAGTCCCACAGCTGAACTGGACTTGGCGGAGAAACTTGGTGAAGATCCGGTAGACCTTGTATAATTGCACTAGAGTCGATGGCTGCGCATCGGCTTCGCTTCTTAGTTCTAAAGTCGATGCCCTTGCATCGGCTGTAAAAAAAATTTTTACTGACCGATTTTTTACTATCGGCCCCAATATTTTACTGCACACATGTTCTCCTGTGCATGTTCACATGTTCATCGTGTTCAGGTGCCCCCCGAGCCGAATCTGCCGGGGAACGGCAGATATCGGCTCTGTAATTTGTACGTCGGCTCCGGTAGAATCAATGACGAACACAAGCAGAACATGTGGTGAGGATAATTTTGGCCGATTGCTGGAATCGGCCTCCATATTGATTGAAGCATTCAATGAAGGTTCTGTAATGTTCCTTCATAGATCATTAGGGGGCCGATCCCAAGGATCGGCCTCGCCACGTTTGCTCATTGCTTTGCTTCAGCTACATGGTCAGGCCAGTGGATAAAACCAGCTTAACCCTTCCCTTCGTCACGTCGATGCGCTCGCAGTCGTCCAAATTGATACCTGAGAGGGGTTCTTGGCCTGCTGCCTCCCATGCGTTCATGCCAGCCGTTGAAATTTCGGCTGAGTCATCGGCCTGGACGACCTCTACCTCATCTCCATCCCACTGTATTATGCATTGGTGCATCGTGGAGGGAATGCAGCAGTTGGCGTGGATCCAATCTCTTCCTAGCAGAACAGCATAGGTGCTCTTGCTATCGACGATGAAGAACGTTGTAGGGATAGTTTTCCTTCCTACAGTCAGATCCACGTTCAGAACACCTTGTGCGTCAGACGCTTGGCCGTTGAAATCACTCAATGTCACGTTGGTCTCGATTAGATCTGAGCTAGAGCGTCCCAACCGACGTAGCATAGAGTATGGCATAATGTTGACTGCCGCTCCGGTGTCCACCAGCATCTTATTGACAGGCCTCCCATCTATATAACCTCGCAAGTACAGGGCCTTCAGATGTCTGTAGCTTCTTTCTCGTGGCTTCTCAAAGATAATCGGCCGTGGGCCGCAGTCAAGTTGTGCCACAGGTGCCTCGTCTAATCCTGGAGCACTGAACTCCGAAGGAAGGATGAACATCATGTTTGTGCCAGCCGATGTTTCATCATCGGCTTTCCTTTGCTTGGGGCGCCACTCCATTCTCCGTGGACGACCCTCTTTATCCAGGGTTCGCTGAACTTTCGCAGCCAG
The DNA here is from genome assembly GCF_019359855.2 of Lolium perenne. NCBI lineage: Eukaryota > Viridiplantae > Streptophyta > Magnoliopsida > Poales > Poaceae > Lolium > Lolium perenne. The sequence continues at coordinate 335,669,005 of NC_067247.2, forward strand.
ATCAGGTCGTGCCTTCCTCAGCGTATGCAAGTATAACCTTTCGGCTTCCTCCAGGCCGCGCAATCGCTGAACCCTGCGCTTTTGTGAACGGCTGAGTCCATCAGGGCACCACCTTGGCCAGTGGTACCTGTCTTCTTCTTCTTCTTGTCCCTCGTCTCCTGAATCCTCGAGATCTTCCCACCGAGGGGACTCAGCGCGTTTGCTTTGTGGTGGGAGAGGCCCTAAGCGCTTGAACACGGACACGTTGGCTGCCTCCTTCTTCTTCTGGTTGCATTCTGGGCAATTGCCGATTGTGGGCAATCGGCTCATTCCTGAATCCCAGCAGTGTCTGAAGAAGGGGCAGTCCCAGTGCCTATCATTGTCGTCTTGCTCCCTTGATTTTCCTTTGGCACGGCGCTCGTGCTCCTCCTCATCGCGATCGTGCCGACGATGTCTTCTGGCTTCTCTAGCCAGACGATCTCTTTCATCATCATCGCTGGATCATTGGCGTTGGTCATACTGACTCACATACTTGTTGAGGAGGTGATCAGAGAGGGGTCGCTGATATCTTATGTTCTTCACTTCTCCCTCTGTGACGTAGCGCTTGCCATCATGACGGAGCCGATCGCGTGGAGCGGCCTCCTCTGTGTCCTTGCTACGAGAGCAGCTGCCCTCGTCTCCATCCTTGCCAGAGTGGTGCCCAGGTCCTACCATGTTGATGCTGAACGAGGATCCTGGCTGGCAACCTTCAGGGTAAGTGCAGTCCACCATGTTAACGGCGGGGAAGGGTTGGGTGTTGACTTTCATGGCGTACTGGTTGAAAATTAGACGTCCTTGTTCTATCGCCATTTGGATCTGCTGACGCCATACCCTGCAGTCGTTGGTGGCATGGGAGAACGAGTTATACCATTTGCAGTATGGCTTTCCGTTCAGCTCCTGTATCGTGGGGAATTTGAGACCTTCGGGAATCGTCAACTGCTTCTCCTTGAGCAGGAGGTCGAAAATTTGCTCAGTTTTGGTCACATCAAAATCAAACCCCCTGGGCGGGCCTGGTGGCTTTACCCATTTGCAGGATACGGGGGTTGCCCCCCGAGTCCATTCAGCCACTGCTACCTCTTGATCTCCCGCAGAAACTTCGTCTTCCTCTGCCTCGACCAGGACTACTGCACGCTTGAATTTGTCCTGGTACAGGTCCGGGTGGCGCTGTTCATATGCCGACGCTTTCGAACCATGTGCGCCAGTGAGGGGTAGTCTGCTTGGGAGGCCATGTCCTTGAGCGGCGCTGCAAGGCCCGCCACTGCCAACTCGACTGCTTCCTTTTCAGTCACACGAACCGAATAACATCGGTTCCTAAGATTCCTGAAGCGCTGGATGTATTCTGTCACAGTTTCTCCACGCTTCTGACGCATTTGTGCTAGATCGGCAAGGCCAGACTCGGAAGCCTCTGAATGGTACTGCATATGGAACTGTTCTTCCAACTGCTTCCAAGTCCGGATCGAGTCTGGTGGCAACGAGGTGTACCACCCGAAAGCCAATCCCGTGAGGGACTGTGAGAAGAACCTCACGCGTAGTGGATCCGACACTGAGGCCGTTCCTAGCTGTGCCAAATATCGGCTCACATGCTCGATGGAGCTGGAACCATCTGATCCACTGAATTTGGAGAAATCAGGGAGCCGATATTTAGGTGGTAGCGGGATCATCTCGTACTCGTCGGGGTACGGCTTGGAATAGCCGATTGCCCTCCTTTTCGGCACCATGCCGAACTGGTCTCTCAGTATGGTACTGATCTGATCCGCTGTGCTGGCTGCAGGAGTTGAACTCTGAAGATTCGCCGGGGTGGCGTACTTAGCCAGCCATGCTTGCTTTTCCAGCTCTGAGCCAACTGCAGGAGCTGAGCTCGGAGGTTCGTCGGGGTGGCGTACTTAGTTAGCCACGTACGCTTCTCAAGATCTGTCGCTGACGTTCCTCCTGTTTTCCCAGAAGTCCCTGATGTTGTGGCCTGGTTTGTGAGCGCCCAGTTACCGCAATCTGGCACATACGTGCACATGTACCTGTGAGGGATCTCCTTAGGCGCCTCATGCAAGAACTGGCAGTCACTAGGGTCACCACCGATCTTGTAGACGACGAATGCCGGTGAATTCGGCACTTCTGGTGCTGCCAACGCAAATGGCAGCGGTGGACGAGACTGGAGTGGCAACTCTCCTTGATGCGTCCCGAGAGCTGGTCCTGACGGCGAGTACTGGTGCCTCATGATCTCCTGGATCACCCGAAGAGCGACACGCCCCAACGTGTTTACCAGGTTCTCAGAGTGGCGGTGTAGCGAGTGAGCCACCAAGTAGTTGATCTCCTGCCGCAGGGACCTGGTGCGTTCTTCTGACGGGGCAGAGAGGTCTATCCCATCGAGTGCACCATCAGGCGAGAATCCCTTCCACCTGATGCCATGTGAACGGGTTCTGTGAAAAGAGCCGATGAGGTCGGCTTCGAGGATGGCTTTGACCTCGTCATACTTCTTCTTGAGCTCGTCGGTCAGATCCTCGTACGTGACTGGAGTGCCGTACGCCATCTCAGATGCAGATGGCGATGTGGTTGATGACGAAGCTTTGTCCCACCGGGCGTGCCAGAATGTGTTGCGGTCAAAACCCACCGGCGGGCAGCGACGGGCAACACAGTAGAGCCGGGAACAACTTAGGGCTGCGGCTGGCCCTGGTCCCTCCGAGCGACGGCTCGCAAAGCCTCTGGTACACACGTCCGATGCTGATGCAAGGGCGTGCCACCTGACTGATGGCGTGTAACTCACACGTTCGTTGGGAACCCCAAGAGGAAGGTATGATGCGCACAGCAGCAAGTTTTCCCTCAGAAAGAAACCAAGGTTTATCGAACCAGGAGGAGCCAAGAAGCACGTTGAAGGTTGATGGCGGCGGGATGTAGTGCGGCGCAACACCAGGGATTCCGGCGCCAACGTGGAACCTGCACAACACAACCAAAGTACTTTGCCCCAACGAAACAGTGAGGTTGTCAATCTCACCGGCTTGCTGTAACAAAGGATTAACCGTATTGTGTGGAAGATGATTGTTTGCAGAAAACAGTAGAACAGTATTGCAGTAGAGAGAATTGGACCGGGGTCCACAGTTCACTAGAGGTGTCTCTCCCATAGGACGAACAGCATGTTGGGTGAACAAATTACAGTTGGGCAATTGACAAATAAAGAGAGCATGACCATGCACATACATATCATGATGAGTATAGTGAGATTTAATTGGGCATTACGACAAAGTACATAGACCGCCATCCAACTGCATCTATGCCTAAAAAGTCCACCTTCAGGTTATCATCCGAACCCCTCCAAACATTAAGTTGCTAACAACAGACAATTGCATTAAGTATTGCGCGTAATGTAACTAGTGACTACATCCTTGAACATAGCACTAATGTTTTATCCCTAGTGGCAACAGCACATCCATAACCTTAGAGGTTCTTGTCACCCCTCCAGATTCACGGAGACATGAACCCACTATCGAGCATAAATACTCCCTCTTGGAGTTACTAGCATCAACTTGGCCAGAGCATCTACTAATAACGGAGAGCATGCAAGATCATAAACAACACATAGATATAACTTTGATAATCAACATAACAAGTATTCTCTATTCATCGGATCCCAACAAACGCAACATATAGAATTACAGATAGATGATCTTGATCATGTTAGGCAGCTCACAAGATCCGACAATGATAGCACAATGGGGAGAAGACAACCATCTAGCTACTGCTATGGACCCATAGTCCAGGGGTAGACTACTCACACATCACACCGGAGGCGACCATGGCGGCGTAGAGTCCTCCGGGAGATGATTCCCCTCTCCCAGGGTGCCGGAGGCGATCTCCTGGATCCCCCGAGATGGGATCGGCGTTGGCGGCGTCTCTGGAAGGTTATCCGTATCGTGGCTCTCGGTACTGGGGGTTTCGTCATGGAGGCTTTAAGTAGGCGGAAGGGCAAGTCAAGAGGCGGCACGGGGGGCCCACACCATAGGCCGGCGCGGCCAAGGGGGGGGCCGCGCCGCCCTAGGGTTTGGCCACCCCGTGGCCCCTCTTCGTTTCGTCTTCGGACTTCTGGAAGCTTCGTGGAAAAATAGGCCCCTGGGCTTTGATTTCGTCCAATTCCGAGAATATTTCCTTACTAGGATTTCTGAAACCAAAAACAGCAAAACAAAGAATCGGCACTTCGGCATATTGATAAAAGGTTACTTCCAGAAAATGCACGAATATGACATAAAGTGTGCATAAAAAATGTAGATAACATCAATAATGTGGCATAGAACATAAGAAATTATCGATACGTCTGAGACGTATCAGCATCCCCAAGCTTAGTTCTGCTCGTCCCGAGCAGGTAAAACGATAACACAGATAATTTCTGGAGTGACATGCCATCATAATCTTGATCATACTATTTGTAAAGCATATGTAGTGAATGCAGCGATCAAAACAATGTATATGACATGAGTAAACAAGTGAATCATAAAGCAAAGACTTTTCATGAATAGCACTTCAAGACAAGCATCAATAAGTCTTGCATAAGAGTTAACTCATAAAGCAATAATTCAAAGTAAAGGTATTGAAGCAACACAAAAGAAGATTAAGTTTCAGCGGTTGCTTTCAACTTGTAACATGTATATCTCATGGATATTGTCAACATAGAGTAATATAATAAGTACAATAAGCAAGTATGTAGGAATCAATGCACAGTTCACACAAGTGTTTGCTTCTTGAGGTGGAGAGAAATAGGTGAACTGACTCAACATTGAAAGTAAAAGAATGGTCCTCCATAGAGGAAAAGCATCGATTGCTATATTTGTGCTAGAGCTTTGATTTTGAAAACATGAAACAATTTTGTCAACGGTAGTAATAAAGCATATGCATCATGTAAATTATATCTTATAAGTTGCAAGCCTCATGCATAGTGTACTAATAGTGCCCGCACCTTGTCCTAATTAGCTTGGACTACCTGGATTATCACCGCAATACATATGCTTTAACCAAGTATCACAAAGGGGTACCTCTATGCCGCCTGTACAAAGGTCTAAGGAGAAAGCTCGCATTTGGATTTCTCGCTTTTGATTATTCTCAACTTAGACATCCATACCGGGACAACATAGACAACAGATAATGGACTCCTCTTTTAATGCTTTAAGCATTCAACAACAATTAATTCTTTTCTCATTAGAGATTTGAGGATGTTTGTCCAAAACTGAAACTTCCACCATGGATCATGGCTTTAGTTAGCGGCCCAATGTTCTTCTCTAACAATATGCATGCTCAAACCATTCAACTCAGTGTAGATCGCCCTTACTTCAGACAAGACGATAATGCATAGCAACTCACATGAAATTCAACAATGAAAAGTTGATGGCGTCCCCAGTAAACATGGTTATCGCACAACAAGCAACTTAATAAGAGATAAAGTGCATAATTACATATTCAATACCACAATAGTTTTTAAGCTATTTGTCCCATGAGCTATATATTGCAAAGGTGAATGATGGAATTTTAAAGGTAGCACTCAAGCAATTTACTTTGGAATGGCGGAAAATACCATGTAGTAGGTAGGTATGGTGGATACAAATGGCATAGTGGTTGGCTCAAGTATTTTGGATGCATGAGAAGTATTCCCTCTCGATACAAGGTTTAGGCTAGCAAGGCTTATTTGAAACAAACACAAGGATGAACCGGTGCAGCAAAACTCACATAAAAGACATATTGAAAACATTATAAGACTCTACACCGTCTTCCTTGTTGTTCAAACTCAATACTAGAAATTATCTAGACCTTAGAGAAACCAAATATGCAAACCAAATTTTAGCATGCTCTATGTATTTCTTCATTAATGGGTGCAAAGCATATGATGCAAGAGCTTAAACATGAGCACAACAATTGCCAAGTATCACATTACCCAAGACATTTGTAGCAATTACTACATGTATCATTTTCCAATTCCAACCATATAACAATTTAACGAAGGAGAAACTTCGCCATGAATACTATGAGTAGAAACCAAGGACATACTTGTCCATATGCTACAGCGGAGCGTGTCTCTCTCCCATAAAGTGAATGCTAGGATCCATTTTATTCAAACAAAACAAAAAACAAAAACAAACCGACGCTCCAAGAAAAAGCACATAAGATGTGATGGAATAAAAATATAGTTTCAGGGGAGGAACCTGATAATGTTGTCGATGAAGAAGGGGATGCCTTGGGCATCCCCAAGCTTAGACGCTTGAGTCTTCTTGATATATGCAGGGGTGAACCACCGGGGCATCCCCAAGCTTAGAGCTTTCACTCTCCTTGATCATGTTGCATCATACTCCTCTCTTGATCCTTGAAAACTTCCTCCACACCAAACTCGAAACAACTCATCGGAGGGTTAGTGCACAATATAAATTAGCATATTCAGAGGTGACACAATCATTCTTAACACTTCTGGACATTGCATAAAGCTACTGGACATTAATGGATCAAAGAAATTCATCCAACATAGCAAAAGAGGCAATGCGAAGTAAAAGGCAGAATCTGTCAAAACAGAATAGTTCGTATTGACGAATTTTAAAATGGCACCAGACTTGCTCAAATGAAAATCCTCAAATTGAATGAAAGTTGCGTACATATCTGAGGATCATGCACGTAAATTGGCTTAATTTTCTGAGCTACCTACAGCGAGGTGGACCCAGATTCGTGACAGCCGCAGTAATCCAAATCTAGTACTTACTTTTCTATCAACGGCTTAACTTGGCACAACAAAACACAAAACTAAGATAAGGAGAGGTTGCTACAGTAGTAAACAACTTCCAAGACATAAAATAAAAACAAAGTACTGTAGGTAAAAACATGGGTTGTCTCCCATAAGCGCTTTTCTTTAACGCCTTTCAGCTAGGCGCAGAAAGTGTGTATCAAGTATTATCGAAGGGTGGTACATTCTCAGCGGGGTGTGGAGTTTTCTCAACCAGGCATAATATATTTGATACATAAGTTTTAGCATCCCCCTTTTCATTAGTCTTAGGTGTGCTACTCTCATCAAACAAATTTTCAGGAACAAGCCAAGCATAGTTATTTTCTAGTGCATCATTCATAGCTAAGAGTTTACATGGTATCGGTGCTTTGATCTCCCCACCATCATCAATATTATTAGTGTATCTTATTCTATCCATGTCCATTTTTTCAAGGAGACTAACAAAATTAGTATGAGAACCAAGCATATTAAATTTAGCAAAGACCTTTCTAGCTTCTCTTGCTAGACCACCAAATTCTCTAAGAAGGGTTTCTAAAACAAAATCTTTCTTTTCCCCTTCTTCCATATCACCAAGTGTGAGAAACATGTGTTGGATTATAGGATTAAGATTAACAAATTTAGTTTCCAACAGGCGAACTAAATGCACGGCAGCAATTTCATAAGTAGGCGCAAGGTCTACCAAGTGTCTATCTTCAAAATTTTCAATGGTACTAACATGATTGAAAAATTCTTCTATATTATTTCTCCCAACTATAGACCCACGTCCTACCGGTATGTCTTTTGTGGTAAAATTAAAAGGAAACATGATGAAATAAGTAAATTAAATGCAAGTAACTAATTTTTTTGTGTTTTTGATATAGCAAACAAGATAGCAAGTAAAGTAAAACTAGCAACTAATTTTTTTGTATTTTGATTTAGTGCAGCAAACAAAGTAGTAAATAAAACTAAGCAAGACAAAAACAAAGTAAAGAGATTGAGAAGTGGAGACTCCCCTTGCAGCGTGTCTTGATCTCCCCGGCAACGGCGCCAGAAAAAGAGAGCTTGATGGCGTGTAACTCACACGTTCGTTGGGAACCCCAAGAGGAAGGTATGATGCGCACAGCAGCAAGTTTTCCCTCAGAAAAAAACCAAGGTTTATCGAACCAGGAGGAGCCAAGAAGCACGTTGAAGGTTGATGGCGGCGGGATGTAGTGCGGCGCAACACCAGGGATTCCGGCGCCAACGTGGAACCTGCACAACACAACCAAAGTACTTTGCCCCAACGAAACAGTGAGGTTGTCAATCTCACTGGCTTGCTGTAACAAAGGATTAACCGTATTGTGTGGAAGATGATTGTTTGCAGAAAACAGTAGAACAGTATTGCAGTAGAGAGAATTGGACCGGGGTCCACAGTTCACTAGAGGTGTCTCTCCCATAGGACGAACAGCATGTTGGGTGAACAAATTACAGTTGGGCAATTGACAAATAAAGAGAGCATGACCATGCACATACATATCATGATGAGTATAGTGAGATTTAATTGGGCATTACGACAAAGTACATAGACCGCCATCCAACTGCATCTATGCCTAAAAAGTCCACCTTCAGGTTATCATCCGAACCCCTCCAGTATTAAGTTGCTAACAACAGACAATTGCATTAAGTATTGCGCGTAATGTAACTAGTGACTACATCCTTGAACATAGCACTAATGTTTTATCCCTAGTGGCAACAGCACATCCATAACCTTAGAGGTTCTTGTCACCCCTCCAGATTCACGGAGACATGAACCCACTATCGAGCATAAATACTCCCTCTTGGAGTTACTAGCATCAACTTGGCCAGAGCATCTACTAATAACGGAGAGCATGCAAGATCATAAACAACACATAGATATAACTTTGATAATCAACATAACAAGTATTCTCTATTCATCGGATCCCAACAAACGCAACATATAGAATTACAGATAGATGATCTTGATCATGTTAGGCAGCTCACAAGATCCGACAATGATAGCACAATGGGGAGAAGACAACCATCTAGCTACTGCTATGGACCCATAGTCCAGGGGTAGACTACTCACACATCACACCGGAGGCGACCATGGCGGCGTAGAGTCCTCCGGGAGATGATTCCCCTCTCCGGCAGGGTGCCGGAGGCGATCTCCTGGATCCCCCGAGATGGGATCGGCGTTGGCGGCGTCTCTGGAAGGTTTTCCGTATCGTGGCTCTCGGTACTGGGGGTTTCGTCACGGAGGCTTTAAGTAGGCGGAAGGGCAAGTCAAGAGGCAGCACGGGGGGCCCACACCATAGGCCGGCGCGGCCAAGGGGGGGCCGCGCCGCCCTAGGGTTTGGCCACCCCGTGGCCCCTCTTCGTTTCGTCTTCGGACTTCTGGAAGCTTCGTGGAAAAATAGGCCCCTGGGCTTTGATTTCGTCCAATTCCGAGAATATTTCCTTACTAGGATTTCTGAAACCAAAAACAGCAGAAAACAGCAACTGGCACTTCGGCATCTTGTTAATAGGTTAGTTCCACAAAATGCACGAATATGACATAAAGTGTGCATAAAACATGTAGATAACATCAATAATGTGGCATAGAACATAAGAAATTATCGATACGTCGGAGACGTATCACTGACCTATACCTGGTCAGGAAGGTGATGGAGATGCCTCGCTTAGTTTCCTGCATGGCATACACGTAAACATTAAATACGAGCCTCGATCGGCTCTCAGGTTATCCTGTGAATCGGCTCAAGGAGCCGATCCACCCATGATTCGTACGAGGTGCACGAATATATGGTGGTCCTGCTTGATCAAGATAAAGCTAATACGATCTACGATGATTTAGGGTTTTCACCGCATAATCGGATCATCCAACTCACGATTGGGCCTCGCGGCCACGCACGGTGATCGTAATCCGATCCTAGATAGGGCCTAAAAACCAACACGAGGTTGATCCCCGGAACATCCTGTCTAGGACTAGCAAACGACACCCTACGTGCCGCTGGATCCTCCAACCCTTTGTAAGGCCTAACTATTGCAGATATTAAACTAATCCTTGAAGAACAAGGAGCAACCGTAACGGATCGGATCTACTAAATAATGATCAAGCGGGGTGCCGCCCCTACACCTAAGATAGGTGTAAGGGCGGCTAGATATGCAAGGGTTGCACTACGACAGCATATGATACGAAGAACAATGCTAACCCTAACACATCTATGATAACTACGTTGCTCGCCATCAAAAAGGCTTCAGTACGAGCAACGCATGAACAACATAAGGCAGCATGATGCTTACCGGTAGAAACCCTCGAGACGAAGGAGTTGGCGATGCGCCGAGATTGATTTGTTGGTTGAACGTTGGTTGTTGTTTATTCCATAAACCCTAGATACATATTTATAGTCCAGCGGACTTTCTAACGTGGGAATAATCCCCACCGTGCACGAGACAAACTCTATCTAAACGACACGTATCCTACTATATTACAGATACACGGGCCAACTAGACCAAACCTTGCGTAACAGGCCGATTCATGTATTTCTTTTATGTATTTTCTTCAAATCCATCTTGATCGCGGCCCACCTCTGACTCGGTCAAATTCTGGTGATAACACGTGGAACCTGCACAACACAACCAAAGTACTTTGCCCCAACGAAACAGTGAGGTTGTCAATCTCACCGGCTTGCTGTAACAAAGGATTAGATGTATAGTGTGGATGATGATTGTTTGCAGAAAACAGTAGAACAGTATTGCAGTAGATTGTATTTCAGTATAGAGAATTGGACCGGGGTCCACAGTTCACTAGAGGTGTCTCTCCCATAAGATAAACAACATGTTGGGTGAACAAATTACAGTTGGGCAATTGACAAATAAAGAGGGCATGACCATGCACATACATATTATGATGAGTATAGTGAGATTTAATTGGGCATTACGACAAAGTACATAGACCGCTATCCAGCATGCATCTATGCCTAAAAAGTCCACCTTCAGGTTATCATCCGAACCCCCTCCAGTATTATGTTGCTAACAACATACAATTGCATTAAGTATTGCGCGTAATGTAATCAGTGACTACATCCTTGAACATAGCACCAATGTTTTATCCCTAGTGGCAACAGCACATCCATAACCTTAGAGGTTCTTGTCACCCCTCCAGATTCACGGAGACATGAACCCACTATCGAGCATAAATACTCCCTCTTGGAGTTACTAGCATCAACTTGGCCAGAGCATCTACTAATAACGGAGAGCATGCAAGATCATAAACAACACATAGACATAACTTTGATAATCAACATAACAAGTATTCTCTATTCATCGGATCCCAACAAACGCAACATATAGAATTACAGATAGATGATCTTGATCATGTTAGGCAGCTCACAAGATCCGACAATTAAGCACAATGGGGAGAAGACAACCATCTAGCTACTGCTATGGACCCATAGTCCAGGGGTAGACTACTCACACATCACTCCGGAGGCGACCATGGCGGCGTAGAGTCCTCCGGGAGATGATTCCCCTCTCCGGCAGGGTGCCGGAGGCGATCTCTGAATCCCCGAGATGGGATTGGCGGCGGCGACGTCTGCGGAAGGTTTTCCGTATCGTGGCTCTCGGTGCTGGGGTTTCGCGACGGAGGCTTTAAGTAGGCGGAAGGGCAGGTCAGGAGGCGGCACGAGGGCCCACACCACGGGCCGCGCGGCCAAGGGGGCCGCGCGCCTAGGGTGTGGCCACCTCGTGGCCCCACTTCGTCTCCTCTTCGGTCTTCTGGAAGCTTCGTGGCAAAATAGGACCCTGGGCGTTGATTTCGTCCAATTCCGAGAATATTTCGTTACTAGGATTTCTGAAACCAAAAACAGCAGAACAAAGAATCGGCACTTCGGCATCTTGTTAATAGGTTAGTTCCAGAAAATGCACGAATATGACATAAAGTGTGCATAAAACATGTAGATAACATCAATAATGTGGCATGGAACATAAGAAATTATCGATACGTTGGAGACGTATCAGCATCCCCAAGCTTAGTTCTGCTCGTCCCGAGCAGGTAAAACGATAACAAAGATAATTTCTGGAGTGACATGCCATCATAACCTTGATCATACTATTTGTAAAGCATATGTAGTGAATGCAGCGATCAAAACAATGTATATAACATGAGTAAACAAGTGAATCATATATCAAAGACTTTTCATGAATAGTTACTTCAAGACAAGCATCAATAAGTCTTGCATAAGAGTTAACTCATAAAGCAATAATTCAAAGTAAAAGCATTGAAGCAACACAAAGGAAGATTAAGTTTCAGCGGTTGCTTTCAACTTGTAACATGTATATTTCATGGATATTGTCAACATAGAGTAATATAATAAGTGCAATATGCAAGTATGTAGGAATCAATGCACAGTTCACACAAGTGTTTGCTTCTTGAGGTGGAGAGAAATAGGTGAACTGACTCAACAATGAAAGTAAAAGAATGGTCCTCCATAGAGGAAAAGCATCGATTGCTATATTTGTGCTAGAGCTTTGATTTTGAAAACATGAAACAATTTTGTCAACGGTAGTAATAAAGCATATGTATCATGTAAATTATATCTTACAAGTTGCAAGCCTCATGCATAGTATACTAATAGTGCCCGCACCTTGTCCTAATTAGCTTGGACTACCGGATCATCACAATGCACATGTTTTAACCAAGTGTCACAAAGGGGTACCTCTATGCCGCATGTACAAAGGTCTAAGGAGAAAGCTCGCATTGGATTTCTCGCTATTGATTATTCTCAACTTAGACATCCATACCGGGACAACATAGACAACAGATAATGGAATCCTCTTTTATGCATAAGCATGTAACAACAATTAATAATTTTCTCATATGAGATTGAGGATATATGTCCAAAACTGAAACTTCCACCATGGATCATGGTTTTAGTTAGCGGCCCAATGTTCTTCTCTAACAATATGCATGCTTAACCATAAGGTGGTAGATCTCCCTTACTTCAGACAAGACGAACATGCATAGCAACTCACATGAAATTCAACAAAGAGTAGTTGATGGCGTCCCCAGTGAACATGGTTATCGCACAACAAGCGACTTAATAAGAGATAAAGTGCATAAGAACATATTCAATACCACAATAGTTTTTAAGCTATTTGTCCCATGAGCTATATATTGCAAAGGTGAATGCTGGAATTTTAAAGGTAGCACTCAAGCAATTTACTTTGGAATGGCGGAAAATACCATGTAGTAGGTAGGTATGGTGGACACAAATGGCATAGTGGTTGGCTCAAGTATTTTGGATGCATGAGAGGTAATCCCTCTCGATACAAGGTTTAGGCTAGCAAGGCTTATTTGAAACAAACACAAGGATGAACCGGTGCAGCAAAACTCACATAAAAGACATATTGAAAACATTATAAGACTCTACACCGTCTTCCTTGTTGTTCAAACTCAATACTAGAAATTATCTAGACCTTAGAGAGACCAAATATGCAAACCAAATTTTAGCATGCTCTATGTATTTCTTCATTAATGGGTGCAAAGTATATGATGCAAGAGCTTAAACATGAGCACAACAATTGCCAAGTATCATATTACCCAAGACATTTATAGCAATTACTACATGTATCATTTTCCAATTCCAACCATATAACAATTTAACGAAGAAGAAACTTCGCCATGAATACTATGAGTAGAAACTAAGGACATACTTGTCCATATGCTACAGCGGAGCGTGTCTCTCTCCCATAAAGTGAATGCTAGGATCCATTTTATTCAAACAAAACAAAAAACAAAAACAAACCGACGCTCCAAGAAAAGCACATAAGATGTGATGGAATAAAAATATAGTTTCAGGGGAGGAACCTGATAATGTTGTCGATGAAGAAGGGGATGCCTTGGGCATCCCCAAGCTTAGGTGCTTGAGTCTTCTAAGAATATGCAGGGGTGAACCACCGGGGCATCCCCAAGCTTAGAGCTTTCACTCTCCTTGATCATGTTGCATCATACTCCTCTCTTGATCCTTGAAAACTTCCTCCACACCAAACTTAGAACAACTCATTAGAGGGTTAGCGACAATAAAAATTAACATGTTCAGAGGTGACATAATCATTATTAACACTTCTGGACATTGCATAAAGCTACTGGACATTCATGGATCAAAGAAATTCATCCAACATAGCAAAAGAGGCAACGCGAAATAAAAGGCAGAATCTGTCAAAACAGAACAGTTCGTATTGACGAATTTTATCGAGGCACCAGACTTGCTCAAATGAAAATGCTCAAATTTAATGAAAGTTGCGTACATATCTGAGGATCACTCACGTAAATTGGCATAATTTTCTGAGTTACCTACAGAGAAAACAGCCCGGATTCGTGACAGCAAAGAAATCTGTTCCTGCGCAGTAATCCAAATCTAGTATGAACTTTTCTATCAACGACTTTACTTGGCACAACAAAACACTAAACTAAGATAAGGAGAGGTTGCTACAGTAGTAAACAACTTCCAAGATACAAAATAAAAAACAAAGTACTGTAGTAAAAACATGGGTTGTCTCCCATAAGCGCTTTTCTTTAACGCCTTTCAGCTAGGCGCAGAAAGTGTGTATCAAGTATTATCAGAGAGTGGCACTTCTACAGCGGGGTGTGGATTTTTCTCAACCAAGCATAGTATATTGGATACATAAGTTTTAGCATCTCCCTTTTCATTAGTCTTGGGCTTGCTACTCTCATCAAACAAATTTTCGGGAACAAGCCAAGCATAGTTATTTTCTAGTGCATCATTCATAGCTAGGAGTTTACATGGTATTGGTGCTTTGATCTCCCCACCATCATCAATATTATTAGTGTATCTTATTCTATCCATGTCCATCTTTTCAAGGAGACTAACAAAATTAGTATGAGAACCAAGCATATTAAATTTAGCAAAGACCTTTCTAGCCTCCCTTGCTAGACCACCAAATTCTCTAAGAAGGGTTTCTAAAACAAAATCTTTCTTTTCCCCTTCTTCCATATCACCAAGTGTGAGAAACATGTGTTGGATTATAGGATTGAGATTAACAAATTTAGTTTCCAACAGGCAAACTAAATGTGCAGCAGCAATTTCATAGGTGGGAGCAAGGTCTACCAAGTGTCTATCTTCAAAATCTTCAATGGTACTAACATGATTGAAAAAATCTTCTATATTATTTCTCCCAACTATAGACCCACGTCCTACCGGTATGTCTTTTGTGGTAAAATTAAAAGGAAACATGATGAATCAAATAAAGTAAATGCGAGTAACTAATTTTTTTGTGTTTTTGATATAGCAAACAAGATAGCAAATAAAGTAAAACTAGCAACTAATTTTTTTGTATTTTGATTTAGTGCAGCAAACAAAGTAGTAAATAAAACTAAGCAAGACAAAAACAAAGTAAAGAGATTGGGAAGTGGAGACTCCCCTTGCAGCGTGTCTTGATCTCCCCGGCAACGGCGCCAGAAAAAGAGCTGCTGGCGCGTAGTTGACGTGGGAGTTAGAAATCTTTGTGGTGTAACATTTCTTCAGTTCCCCGGCAACGGCGCCAGAAAAAGAGCTTGATACGCGTACAACACGCGTCCGTTGGGAACCCCAAGAGGAAGGTGTGATGCGTACAGCGGCAAGTTTTCCCTCAGTATGAAACCAAGGTTTATCGAACCAGTAGGAGCCAAGAAGCACGTTGAAGGTTGATGGCGGTGGGATGTAGTGCGGCGCAACACCAGGGATTCCGGCGCCAACGTGGAACCTGCACAACACAACCAAAGTACTTTGCCCCAACGAAACAGTGAGGTTGTCAATCTCACCGGCTTGCTGTAACAAAGGATTAGATGTATAGTGTGGATGATGATTGTTTGCAGAAAACAGTAGAACAAAGATTGCAAGAGATTGTATTTCAGTATAGAGAATTGGACCGGGGTCCACAGTTCACTAGAGGTGTCTCTCCCATAAGATAAACAGCATGTTGGGTGAACATATTACAGTTGGGCAATTGACAAATAAAGAGGGCATGACCATGCACATACATATTATGATGAGTATATTGAGATTTAACTGGGCATTACGACAAAGTACATAGACCGCTATCCAGCATGCATCTATGCCTAAAAAGTCCACCTTCAGGTTATCATCCGAACCCCCTCCAGTATTAAGTTGCTAACAACAGACAATTGCATTAAGTATTGCGCGTAATGTAATCAGTGACTACATCCTTGAACATAGCACCAATGTTTTATCCCTAGTGGCAACAGCACATCCATAACCTTAGAGGTTCTTGTCACCCCTCCAGATTCACGGAGACATGAACCCACTATCGAGCATAAATACTCCCTCTTGGAGTTACTAGCATCAACTTGGCCAGAGCATCTACTAATAACGGAGAGCATGCAAGATCATAAACAACACATAGACATAACTTTGATAATCAACATAACAAGTATTCTCTATTCATCGGATCCCAACAAACGCAACATATAGAATTACAGATAGATGATCTTGATCATGTTAGGCAGCTCACAAGATCCGACAATTAAGCACAATGGGGAGAAGACAACCATCTAGCTACTGCTATGGACCCATAGTCCAGGGGTAGACTACTCACACATCACTCCGGAGGCGACCATGCCGGCGTAGAGTCATCCGGGAGATGATTCCCCTCTCCGGCAGGGTGCCGGAGGCGATCTCCTGAATCCCCCGAGATGGGATTGGCGGCGGCGGCGTCTCTGGAAGGTTTTCCGTATCGTGGCTCTCGGTACTGGGGGTTTCGCGACGGAGGCTTTAAGTAGGCGGAAGGGCAGGTCAGGAGGCGGCACGAGGGGCCCACACCACAGGGCCACGCGGCCAAGGGGGGCCGCGCCGCCCTAGGGTGTGGCCACCTCGTGGCCCCACTTCGTCTCCTCTTCGGTCTTCTGGAAGCTTCGTGGCAAAATAGGACCCTGGGCGTTGATTTCGTCCAATTCCGAGAATATTTCGTTACTAGGATTTGTGAAACCAAAAACAGCAGAAAACAGCAACTGGCACTTCGGCATCTTGTTAATAGGTTAGTTCCAGAAAATGCACGAATATGACATAAAGTGTGCATAAAACATGTAGATAACATCAATAATGTGGCATGGAACATGAGAAATTATCGATACGTTGGAGACGTATCACGGTGGCATCAACAATGGCGCAGGAGTACAGCGTGAGAGCGTTTGAGCTCAAGGAACTATGGGGCGCAAGAGGAGATTTTCGCAGAGGAGAGCAGAGGAGCGGCGCGAGCGAAAGTGCGGAAGGAAGAAGATGAAGACCTTAAATAGAGGTGCGGCGAATCGGCGCACCATTGGATGGAATAAGTGTGAGGCAGATGGTGTACACGTGGAGCAGGGGTAAAAAGTAATTTCATATAGGCGCGAAAGCACAGGAGTTACGGTACGTGCGCCAGGAAAAGTGGAGGACGTGTGTCCCCCACTTGCACGACGTGTCAATACGGTGTGTAAGTTGGGCCCGCAAGGCAGCGAGAGAGAACTTCCCGCGTTTTCCAGGACCAGCGGTCGTGGCTATCATCAGCAGTGATGTCACTTTGACAAAAAGAAATTTCGACTCAACAGCTCCACAAAAAGGCGACAGTAGACGATTATGGATCATTTTGAGAGCCTTTGATCAAATACAAGTTTTTGACCAAATGCTCGGGGGCTACTTTGGAAAAAAGGAAAAATTTGATTATGGCAAAATAGAAATGGCGAGAGCCTATGACCAAACTCAAGCATTTGTTCATAGCCTCGGGGGCTACTCCCATCGGGAGCGCTGTTCGCGCACCCGAGAGATTTGAAAATTTCGAGAGAGAAGGAAAATATAGCGACATAATGCGTGGAGCCTACACCCAAGCACAAGTCCTTGGCTGTAGCCTCGGGGGCTACTCCCATCGGGAACGCTGTTCGCGTACCTGATGAAATGATAAAAAAAGAAGAAAGAAGAACAAGAGAGTATATTTCGAGTTATATAAATAACTCTACATATACTCCCATCGGGAGAGCAATATAAGTCATCCGTTGACTCAATAAAATGTGCTATTCCAACAGCTGAATAAGCACTCGACAATATATTCTCAGAACGCCAAAGTTGCGAACAATTTCTGAATGCCGCAAAACTTTGCGAAGGTAAGACCCCAGATCCGTTCTGTGTGGCATGGCGCCGTCTCTGACGTCGGTTTGCTACTTTCATCCATATCAACAGATACAAAGAAAATCCTAACGGACGTGTTAGGTACCCGATAAATATGACTGGGACTCGACAGAATGGTAAGACCTTAAGCGGCACCTGTCGAAGTTTACACCAGTATCCCGAGATCATGTCCAGGGACGTGATCATGAAGTAGGTTTTTGCGGATTGCCACTAGAGCAGTTAACTAGTACCTGATCCGTCAGATAAACTAGCCCCAACTACCATTATCCCTGTACAATATAGAAATTCATACGCAAAGAAATATGGTGAAGTTCAAAGTTATCGAGTAAATATAACAGTGGAGATTTTCCCTGACTCTACGATTCAAGCAAAATCTCGGGGGCTACTGACATAGGCATCCCCAATGGGCCTGCCAAAGATAGTACCCGGGGTTTATTGAAGGCCCACGACTCGAAGAATAAGAAGAATCGGAAGCCCAAATTGCTATTAAGGAAAGCTAGAGTTGTATTAGGAGATGATATTTGTAATCTTGCGGGATGAGTTGGAAACCTTTCCGGACTCTGTAACTTGTACGTTGCGAATCCCTCGGCTCCACCTCCTATATAAGGGGGAGTCGAGGGACAAAGAAAGCATCGAATCATTGTCTCACAAACCCTAGTTTTCGTATCGTCGAGTACTTTTCGGCTGAAACCTTCGAGATCTACTTGCCCTCTACTTCTAACTAAACCCTAGTCTACAACCCGTAGGCATTGATAAGTTAATCCCTTGTCATGGACAGCAAGCTATTTTCTGGCGCCGTTGCCGGGGAGGAAAGGTAAAAGGCACTCACACTCCGGATCTCGGCAACTAAGTTATTTTCTGGGTGAGTGCTCGAAGTTATTTCCTTTGGATCCTGCAACTGCATCTTTTTGTTTCTTGTTTTACACTAGTAAGGCATAATGGAAAACAACTGTGAGCTTTTTAATCTATTTCCTGAATTAAGACATAAATGGTGTGTTGCAAAAATTTAAAAACCTATGGAACCTTATTTGCATGCTAATGGCAATGTTATTAGTATGACTGCTTTGAACACCACTGCTGCTAATGCTATGGAAAATTCTAAGCTTGGGGAAGCTGGCTTTGATGAGCATGATATTTTTAGTCCCCCAAACATTGAGGAGAAAATTTTCTTTGATGATACTTTGCCTCCTATTTATGATGATTATAATGATAGTGGTCTTTTGGTGCTGCCTACTATGGAGGATGAATCTAATTATGATTACAATATGCCTCCTATATTTGATCATAGCTACTTTGGTTAATTTGCTCCCACTACAATTAATAAGAATGATTGTGCTTATGTTGGGAGTAGTAATAATTTTATGCATGAGGCTCATGATAAGAATGTTTCATTTGATAGTTATATTGTTGAGTTTGTTCATGATGCTACTGAAAATCTTTATGAGAGAGGAAAATATGGTTGTAGAAATTTCATGTTACTAAAACACCTCTCTATATGCTGAAATTTTTGAAGTTACACTTGTTTTATCTTTCTATGCTTGTTGCATTATGCTTCATGAACTTGTTTATTTACAAGATTCCTTTTCATAGGAAGTGGGTTAGGCTTAAATTTGTTTTGAATTTTCTTCTTGATGCTCTCTTTTGCTTCAACTCTCATCTTTATTAGTGCATCATTTAAATTGCTGAGCCCATCTTAATGGCTATAAAGAAAGCACTTCTTGGGAGATAACTCATGTTTTTATTTTACTACAGCACTTTTGTTTTATATTTGTGTCTTGGAAGTTGTTACTACTGTAGCAACCTCTCCTTATCTTTATTTTATTGCATTGTTGTGCCAAGTAAAGTCTTTGATAGTAAGGTTCATACTAGATTTGGATTACTACGCAGAAACAAATTTCTTGCTGTCACGAATTTGAGTAGTATTCTCTGTAGGTAAATCAGAAAAATCTCCCAATTTACGTGAGTCATCCTCAGATATGTACGCAACTTTCATTCAATTTGAGCATTTTCATTTTAGCAATTCTGGTGCCTCTAAAAAATTCGTCTTTACTGACTGTTCTGTTTTGACAAATTCTGCCTTTTATTTCGCATTGCCTGTTTTGCTATGTTGAATGGATTTCTTTGTTCCATTAACTTCCAGTAGCTTTGTGCAATGTCCAGAAGTGTTAAGAATGATTGTGTCACCTCTGAACATGCGAATTTTTGATTATGCACTAACCCTCTAATGAGTTTGTTTTGAGTTTGGTGTGGAGGAAGTTTTCAAGGGTCAAGAGAGGAGGATGATATATGATTAAGAAGAGTGAAAAGTCTAAGCTTGGGGATGCCCCCGAGGTTCATCCCTGCATATTTCAAGAAGACTCAAGCGTCTAAGCTTGGGGATGCCCAAGGCATCCCCTTCTTCATCAACAATTTATCAGGTCACTTCTCTTGAAACTATATTTTTATTCGGTCACATCTTATGTACTTTACTTGGAGCGTCTGTGTGCTTTATTTTCATTTTGTTATTTTCATTCTCTGAATAAATGCTTGTGTGGGAGAAAGACACGCTCCGCTGGTTCATATGAACACATGTGTTCTTAGCTTTTAATGTTCATGGCGAAGGTTGAAACTGCTTCGTTTATTGTTATATGGTTGGAAACGGGAAATGCTACATGTGGTAATTGGTATAATGTCTTGAATAATGTGATACTTGGCAATTGTTGTGCTCATGTTTAAGCTCTTGCATCATATACTTTGCACCTATTAGTGAAGAAATACATAGAGCTTGCTAAAATTTGGTTTGCATGATTGGTCTCTCTAAGGTCTACATATTTTCTAGTAAGGGTTTGAACAACAAGGAAGACGGTGTAGAGTCTTATAATGCTTGCAATATGTTCTTATGTGAGTTTTTCTGTACCGGTTCATACTTGTGTTTTCTTCAAACAACCTTGCTAGCCTAAGCCTTGTATTGAGAGGGATTACTTCTCATGCATCCAAATCCTTGAGCCAATAACTATGCCATTTGTGTCCACCATACCTACCTACTACATGGTATTTTCTGCCATTCCAAAGTAAATTGCTTGAGTGCTACCTTTAAAATTCCATTCTTTGTCTTTGCAATATATAGCTCATGGGACAAATAGCCTAAAAACTATTGTGGTATTGAATATGTACTTATGTATCTTATTTCTTATTAAGTTGCTTGTTGAGCGATAACCATGTTCCTGGGGACGCCAACAACTATATTTGTTGAATATCATGTGAGTTGCTATGCATGTTCGTCTTGTCTAAAGTAAGGGAGATTTATCATGATCAATGGTTTGAGTATGCATATTGTTAGAGAAGAACATTGGGCCGCTAACTAAAGCCATGATTCATGGTGGAAGTTTCAGTTTTGGACAACAATCCTCAATCTCTTATGAGAATATTATTTCTTGTTGAATGCTTATGCATTAAAGAGGAGTCCATTATCTGTTGTCTATGTTGTCCCGGTATGGATGTCTAAGTTCAGAATAATCAAAAGCTAGAAATTCAATGCGAGCTTTCTCCTTAGACCTTTGTACATGCGGCATAGAGGTACCCCTTTGTGACACTTAGTTAAAACATATGCTATGCAATGATAATCCATGTAAATCCAAGCTAATTAGGACAAGGTGCGGGCACTATTGGTAATCTATGTATGAGGCTTGCAACTTGTAGGATATATTATACATAACACATATGCTTTATTACTACCGTTGACAAAATTGTTTCTTTTTTTCAAAATAAAAGCTCTAGCACAAAAATAGTAATCCATGCTTCCCTCTGCGAAGGGTGATGCTGGCGCGCAGTTAACCAGCCCGTTGGGAACCCCAAGAGGAAGGTGTGATGCGTACAACGGCAAGTTTTCCCTCAGTAAGAAACCAAGGTTTATCGAACCAGTAGGAGCCAAGAAGCACGTTGAAGGTTGATGGCGGCGGAGTGTAGTGCGGCGCAACACCAGTGATTCCGGCGCCAACGTGAAACATGCACAACACAACCAAAGTACTTTGCCCCAACGTGACAGTGAGGTTGTCAATCTCACCGGCTTGCTGTAACAAAGGATTAGATGTATAGTGTGGATGATGATGTTTGCAGAAAACAGTAGAACGAGTATTGCAGTAGATTGTATTCGATGTAAAAGAATGGACCGGGGTCCACAGTTCACTAGAGGTGTCTCTCCCATAAGAATAAGCATGTTGGGTGAACAAATTACAGTTGGGCAATTGACAAATAAAGAGGGCATGACCATGCACATACATGTTATGATGAGTATTGTGAGATTTAATTGGGCATTACGACAAAGTACATAGACCGCTATCCAACATGCATCTATGCCTAAAAAGTCCACCTTCAGGTTATCGTCCGAACCCCTTCCAGTATTAAGTTGCAAACAACAGACAATTGCATTAAGTATGGTGCGTTATGTAATCAACAAATATATCCTTAGACATAGCATTGATGTTTTATCCCTAGTGGCAACAGCACATCCACAACCTTAGAACTTTCTGTCACTGTCCCAGATTTAATGGAGGCATGAACCCACTATCGAGCATAAATACTCCCTCTTGGAGTTACAAGCAAAAACTTGGCCAGAGCCTCTACTAGCAACGGAGAGCATGCAAGATCATAAACAACACATAGATAATAGATTGATAATCAACATATCATAGTATTCCATATTCATCGGATCCCAACAAACACAACATGTAGCATTACAGATAGATGATCTTGATCATGTTAGGCAGCTCACAAGATCCAACAATGATAGCACAATTAGGAGAAGACGACCATCTAGCTACTGCTATGGACCCATAGTCCAGGGGTGAACTACTCACACATCACTCCGGAGGCGACCATGGCAGTGAAGAGTCCTCCGGGAGATGATTCCCCTCTCCGGCAGGGTGCCGGAGGCGATCTCCTGAATCCCCCGAGATGGGATTGGCGGCGGCAGCGTCTCTGGAAGGTTTTTCGTATCGTGGCTCTCGGTCCTGGAGTTATTATCGACGGAGGCTTAAGTAGGCGGAAGGGTAGGTCAGGGGACGACGCGAGGGGCCCACACAACAGGGCCGCGCGGCCAGGAGGTGGGCCGCGCCGCCCTGGCGTGTCGCCGCCTCGTCGCCCCACTTCGTATCTCCCCCGGTGTTCTGGAAGCTTCGTGGAAAAATAAGATCCTGGGCGTTGATTTCGTCCAATTCCTAGAATATTTCCTTACTAGGATTTCTGAAACCAAAAACAGCAGAAAACAACAACTGGCTCTTCGGCATCTTGTTAATAGGTTAGTGTCGGAAAATGCATAAATATGACATAAAGTATGTATAAAACATGTGAGTATCATCATAAAAGTAGCATGGAACATAAGAAATTATCGATACGTTGGAGATGTATCAGCATCCCCAAGCTTAGTTCCTGCTCGTCCCGAGTAGGTAAACGATAACAAAGATAATTTCTGAAGTGACATGCCATCATAATCTTGATCAATACTATTGTAAGCACATGTAATGAATGCAGTGATCCAAAGCAATGGTAAAGACAATGAGTAAACAACTGAATCATATAGCAAAGACTTTTCATGAATAGTACTTTCAAGACAAGCATCAATAAGTCTTGCATAATTGTTAACTCATAAAGCAATAAATTCATAGTAAAGGTGTTGAAGCAACACAAAGGAAGATTAAGTTTCAGCGGTTGCTTTCAACTTGTAACATGTATATCTCATGGATATTGTAAACATAAAGTAATATAACAAGTGCAATATGCAAGTATGTTGGAATCAATGCATAGTTCACACAAGTGTTTGCTTCTTGAGATGGAGAGAAATTGGTGAACAGACTCAACATAAAAGTAGAAGAAAGGCCCTTCGCAGAGGGAAGCATTGATTGCTATGTTTGTGCTAGAGCTTTTATTTTGAAAACAAGAAACAATTTTGTCAACGGTAGTAATAAAGCATATGTATCATGTAAATTATATCCTACAAGTTGCAAGCCTCATGTATAGATTACCAATAGTGCCCGCACCTTGTCCTAATTAGCTCAGATTACCTGGATTATCACCGCAATACATAAGTTTTAACCAAGTATCACAAAGGGGTACCTCTATGCCGCCTGTACAAAGGTCTAAGGAGAAAGCTCGCATTGGATTTCTCGCTTTTGATTATTCTCAACTTAGACATCCATACCGGGACAACATAGACAACAGATAATGGACTCCTTTTTAATGCATAAGCATTTAGCAACAATTAATATTCTCATAAGAGATTGAGGATTGTTGTCCAAAACTGAAAGTTCCACCATGGATCATGGCTTTAGTTAGCGGCCCAATGTTCTTCTCTAACAATATACATGCTCAAACCATTCAACTCATGGTAAATCGCCCTTACTTCAGACAAGACAAACATGCATAGCAACTCACATGATATTCAACAAAGGGTAGTTGATGGCATCACCAGGAACATGGTTATCGCACAACAAGCAACTTAATAAGAAATAAGATGCATAAGTACATATTCAATACCACAATAGTTTTTAGGCTATTTGTCCCATGAGCTATATATTGCAAAGGCAAAGAATGGAAATTAAAAGGTAGCACTCAAGCAATTTACTTTGGAATGGCGGAGAAATACCATGTAGTAGGTAGGTATGGTGGGCACAAATGGCATAGTGTTTGGCTCAAGGATTTTGGATGCATGGGAAGTAATCCCTCTCGATACAAGGCTTAGGCTAGCAAGGTTATTTGAAACAAACACAAGTATGAACCGGTACAGCAAAACTCACATAAAAGACATATTGTAAGCATTATAAGACTCTACACCGTCTTCCTTGTTGTTCGACCCTTACTAGAAAATATCTAGACCTTAGAGAGACCAATTATGCAAACCAAATTTTAGCAAGCTCTATGTATTTCTTCACTAATAGGTGCAAAGTATATGATGCAAGAGCTTAAACATGAGCACAACAATTGCCAAGTATCACATTATTCAAGTTATTATACCAATTACCACATGTAGTATTTCCCGTTTCCAACCATATAATAATTTAACGAAGCAGTTCAACCTTCGCCATGAATATTATGAGTAAAGCCTAAGGACATATTTGTCCATATACAACAGCGGAGAGTGTCTCTCTCCCACACAATGAATGCTAGGATCCAACTTTGTTCAAACAAAAACAAACAGACGCTCCAAGCAAAGTACATAAGATGTGATGGAATAAAAATATAGTTTCACTAGAGGAACCTGATAATGTTGTCGATGAAGAAGGGGATGCCTTGGGCATCCCCAAGCTTAGACGCTTGAGTCTTCTTGAAATATGCAGGGGTTAACCACCGGGGCATCCCCAAGCTTAGAGCTTTCACTCTCCTTGATCATATTGTATCATCCTCCTCTCTTGATCCTTGAAAACTTCCTCCACACTAAACTCAAAACAAATCATTAGAGGGTTAGTGCATAATCAAAATTCACATGTTCAGAGGTGAAATAATCATTCTTAACACTTCTGGACATTGCACAAAGCTACTGAAAGTTAATGGAATAGAAAAATCCATCAAGCATAGCAAAATAGACAATGCGAAATAAAAGGCAGAATCTGTCAAAACAGAACAGTCCGTAAATATGTATTTCTAAGAGGCACCAGACTTGCTCAAATGAAAATGCTCAAATTTAATTAAAGTTGCGTACATATCTGAGGATCACTCACGTAAATTTGCAGAATTTTCTGAGTTACCTACAGAGAATTCAGCCCAGATTCGTGACAGCAAGAAATCTGTTTCTGCGCAGTAATCCAAATCTAGTATGAACCTTACTATCAAAGACTTTACTTGGCACAACAATGCAAAAAAATTAAGATAAGGAGAGGTTGCTACAGTAGTAACAACTTCCAAGACTCAAATATAAAACAAAAGTACTGTAGTAAAATCATGAGTTGTCTCCCATAAGTGCTTTTCTTTAACGCCTTTCAGCTAGGCGCAGAAAGTGTGTATCAAGTATTATCAAGAGGTGAAGCATTGGCATTCTTACCAGAGGCTCTACGCTTACCCTTCTTACTCTTTGGTTTAGGGAATATATGATGGCATCCAGGTATGGAGGAACTTAGAGTGCCTTTTTCCACATCTATGGTTACTCCGAAGAGCTTTAGGAGGGATCTTCCAAGTGTGATTTGTCCTGTACCTACACATTCAATGACGAGATAATCAGTGGATACTGTTTTTCCAAGAAGGTTTGTGAATACTCCTTCAGCTATTCCCTTGGGAATTATAACAGAGTTATCAGTGAGAGTTATTCCTTCTCCTCCTTCAGTAAGTCCCCAGAGTGTCAAAGATTTATAAATACTTTCAGGCATAAGGAAAAATTCAGTCATAATATCACAACGAGCATCAATTTTTTTACCATCAATAGTAACTTTAATAGTGGGGTCCCACATTGATGGTTCAGAGTTTATAGGAGCATAATCAAAATGCTCACGAATCCGACCATACCCTTCTTTCAAGCAAGATACATGTGTCTCAAGAGTATTCAATCTATTATAGACACTAACAAGGGATGGATCATAATTATTAGTGGAGCTAGATGATGCAACCAATTTTTTTATGGCATTAAAAGCTTGATCCCCATCACAGTGAAGGAAATCTCCCCCCACTACAGCATCTAAGGCATATCTATAGCGAAGAATAAGCCCAAAATAAAAATTACTAAGAAGCAAACTTAGTGTCATTTTAGGTTCAGTTTTATTATAAGCATCAAAAGTTCTAGACCAAGCTTCTTTAAAACCCTCTTCACCCCTTTGTTTAAAAGTGAGGATCGATTCCTCGGGTGATAGAGTAACAACTACAGGACTAGTCATAGTAACAAAAATAAGGTAAATGCAAGTAACTAATTTTTTTTGTGTTTTTAATATGGAGAACGCAAACAAGATAGCAAATAAAGTAAAACTAGCAACTATTTTTTTTGTGTTTTGTTTTAGTGCAGCAAACAAAGAAGTAAATAAAATAAAGCAAGACAAAAACAAAGTAAAGAGATTGGAAGTGGAGACTCCCCTTGCAGCGTGTCTTGATCTCCCTGGCAACGGCGCCAGAAAAAAGCCTTGATGCTGGCGCGCAGTTAACCAGCCCGTTGGGAACCCCAAGAGGAAGGTGTGATGCGTACAACGGCAAGTTTTCCCTCAGTAAGAAACCAAGGTTTATCGAACCAGTAGGAGCCAAGAAGCACGTTGAAGGTTGATGGCGGTGGAGTGTAGTGCGGCGCAACACCAGGGATTCCGGCGCCAACGTGGAACCTGCACAACACAACCAAAGTACTTTGCCCCAACGTGACAGTGAGGTTGTCAATCTCACCGGCTTGCTGTAACAAAGGATTAGATGTATAGTGTGGATGATGATGTTTGCAGAAAACAGTAGAACGAGTATTGCAGTAGATTGTATTCGATGTAAAAGAATGGACCGGGGTCCACAAGTCACTAGAGGTGTCTCTCCCATAAGAATAAGCATGTTGGGTGAACAAATTACAGTTGGGCAATTGACAAATAAAGAGGGCATGACATGCACATACATGTTATGATGAGTACTGTGAGATTTAATTGGGCATTACGACAAAGTACATAGACCGCTATCCAGCATGCATCTATGCCTAAAAAGTCCACCTTCAGGTTATCATCCGAACCCCTTCCAGTATTAAGTTGCAAACAACAGACAATTGCATTAAGTATGGTGCGTAATGTAATCAACAAATATATCCTTAGACATAGCATTGATGTTTTATCCCTAGTGGCAACAGCACATCCACAACCTTAGAACTTTCTGTCACTGTCCCAGATTTAATGGAGGCATGAACCCACTATCGAGCAAAAATACTCCCTCTTGGAGTTACAAGCAAAAACTTGGCCAGAGCCTCTACTAGCAACGGAGAGCATGTAAGATCATAAACAACACATAGATAATTGATTGATAATCAACATAGCATAGTATTCCATATTCATCGGATCCCAACAAATGCAACATGTAGCATTACAGATAGATGATCTTGATCATGTTAGGCAGCTCACAAGATCCAACAATGATAGCACAATTAGGAGAAGACGACCATCTAGCTACTGCTATGGACCCATAGTCCAGGGGTGAACTACTCACACATCACTCCGGAGGCGACCATGGCGGTGAAGAGTCCTCCGGGAGATGATTCCCCTCTCCGGCAGGGTGCCGGAGGCGATCTCCTGAATCTCCAGAGATGGGATTGGCGGCGGCGGCGTCTCTGGAAGGTTTTTCGTATCGTGGCTCTCGGTCCTGGAGTTATTATCGACGAAGGCTTAAGTAGGCGGAAGGGTAGGTCAGGGGGCGACGCGAGGGGCCCACACAACAGGGCCACGCGGCCAGGAGGTGGGCCGCGCCGCCCTGGCGTGTCACCGCCTCGTCGCCCCACTTCGTATCTCCCCCGGTGTTCTGGAAGCTTCATGGAAAAATAAGATCCTGGGCGTTGATTTCGTCCAATTCCGAGAATATTTCCTTACTAGGATTTCTGAAACTAAAAACAGCAGAAAACAGCAACTGGCTCTTCGGCATCTTGGTAATAGGTTAATGCTGGAAAATGCATAAATATGACATAAAGTATGTATAAAACATGTGAGTATCATCATAAAAGTAGCATGGAACATAAGAAATTATCGATACGTTGGAGACGTATCAAAGGGCCATTCTTTTACTTTATGTTGAGTCAAGTTTACCTACTTCCTTCCATCTTAAGAAGCAAACACTTGTGTTAAGTGTGCATTGATTCCTACATACTTGCATATTTGCATTCATCATATTACTTTGCATTGACAACTATCCATGAGATATACATGTTACAAGTTGAAAGCAACCGCTGAAACTTAATCTTCCTTTGTGTTGCTCCAATGCCTTTACTTTGAATCTATTGCTGAGTTAACTCCTATGCAAGACTTATTGATGCTTGTCTTGAAAGTACTATTCATGAAAAGTCTTTGTTATATGATTCAGTTGTTTACTCATTGTCTTTACCATTGCTTTGAATCACTGCAATCATCTCATATGCTTTACAATAGTATGATCTAGATTATGTTGGTAGCATGTCACTTCAGAAATTATTCTTTTATCGTTTATCTACTCGAGGACGAGTAGGAACTAAGCTTGGGGATGCTTATACGTCTCCAACGTATCTATAATTTCTGATGTTCCATGCTTGTTTTATGACAATACCTACATGTTTTGTTCACACTTTATGATGATTTTATGTGTTTTCTGGAACTAACCTATTGACGAGATGCCGAAGTGCCAGTTGCTGTTTTCTGATCTTTTTGGTTTCTACAAAGGAAATATTCTCGGAATCGGACAAAATCAACGCCCAACATCTTATTTTTCCCGGAAGCTTCCAGAAAGTCAGAGAGGGACCAGAGGGGAGCCTGATACGTCTCCGACGTATCGATAATTTCTTATGTTCCATGCCACATTATTGATGATATCTACATGTTTTATGCATACTTTATGTCATATTTATGTATTTTCCGGCACTAACCTATTAACGAGATGCCGAAGAGCCAGTTGCTGTTTTCTGCTGTTTTTGGTTTCAGAAATCCTAGTAAGGAAATATTCTCGGAATTGGACGAAATCAACGCCCAGGGGCCTATTTTCACACGAAGCTTCCAGAAGACCGAAGAGGAGACGAAGTGGGGCCACGAGGTGGCCACACAACAGGGCGGCGCGGCCCGAGCCCTGGCCGCGCCGACCTACTGTGTGGGCCCCTCGTGACGCCCCTTGACCTGCCCTTCCGCCTACAAATAGCCTTCGTCGCGAAACCCCCAGTATCGAGAGCCACGATACGGAAAACCTTCCAGAGACGCCGCCGCCAATCCCATCTCGGGGGATTCAGGAGATCGCCTCCAGCACCCTGCCCGAGAGGGGATTCATCTCCCGGAGGACTCTACACCGCCATGGTCGCCTCCGGAGTGATGAGTGAGTAGTTCACCCCTGGACTATGGGTCCATAGCAGTAGCTAGATGGTTGTCTTCTCCTCTTTATGCTTCATTGTCGGATCTTGTGAGCTGCCTAACATGATCAAGATCATCTATCTATAATGCTATATGTTGTGTTTGTTGGGATCCGATGAATACAGAATACTATGTTATGTTGATTATCAATCTATGTGTTGTTTATGATCTTGCATGCTCTCCGTTACTAGTAGATGCTTTGGCCAAGTTGATGCTTGTAACTCCAAGAGGGAGTATTTATGCTCGATAGTGGGTTCATGTCTCCGTGAATCTGGGGGAGTGACAGAAACCCCTAAGGTTATGGATGTGTTGTTGCCACTAGGGATAAAACATTGATGCTATGTCCGAGGATGTAGTTATTGATTACATTACGCACCATACTTAATGCAATTGTCTGTTGTTTGCAACTTAATACTGGAAGGGGTTCGGATGATAACCTGAAGGTGGACTTTTTAGGCATAGATGCATGCTGGATAGCGGTCTATGTACTTTGTCGTAATGCCCAATTAAATCTCACTATACTCATCATATCATGTATGTGCATGGTCATGCCCTCTCTATTTGTCAATTGCCCAACTGTAATTTGTTCACCCAACATGCTATTTATCTTATGGGAGAGACACCACTAGTGAACTGTGGACCCCGGTCCATTCTTTTACATCGAATACAATCTACTGCAATACTTGTTCTACTGTTTTCTGCAAACAATCATCATCCACACTATACATCTAATCCTTTGTTACAGCAAGCCGGTGAGATCGACAACCTCACTGTTTCGTTGGGGCAAAATACTTTGGTTGTGTTGTGCAGGTTCCACGTTGGCGCCGGAATCCCGGGTGTTGCGCCGCACTACATCTCGCCGTCATCAACCTTCAACGTGCTTCTTGGCTCCTACTGGTTCGATAAACCTTGGTTTCTTACTGAGGGAAAACTTGCCGTTGTACGCATCACACCTTCCTCTTGGGGTTCCCAACGGACGCGTGCTGTACGCGTGTCAAGCAGATTTTCTGGCGCTGTTGCCGGGGAGATCAAGACACGCTGCAAGGGGAGTCTCCACATCGCAATCTCTTTACTTTGTTTTTGTCTTGCTTTATTTTATTTAGTACTTTGTTTGCTGCACTAAATCAAAATACAAAAAAATTAGTTGCTAGCTTTACTTTATTTACTGTCTTGTTTGCATACTCTATATTAAAAATTAGTTACTTGCATTTACTTTATCTAGTTTGCTTTATTTACTGTTGCTAAAATGAGTAATCCTGAAGTTGAAGTTCGTTCGTTTAAGGAACAAGGGGGAGAATGTTTAAAAGATGCTTGGTATAGAATTAGTGATGCCCATAATAGGTGCACTAAGAAACACTCCACCACTATCCTACTCAGGAATTTTTATGTTGGTATCTCTAGCTGGAATAGGTATGTCCTTGATTGTCTCATGAGAGGTAACTTCCTAGGCGCTCCTGCTTTAGAAGCTAGTTGCATTATTGAGAGTCTATTTGGAATACCACCTGTTAATGAAGTTAAAATTGAAATCTCTCTTGAAGATATCATGAAAAAGTTGGAAACCATAGAGCAAAACCTTCCAAGTATTAATACTAATTTGGGAGCATTACTTGATAGCACTGATAAACTTGATAAATCTCTAGGAGGAATTAATGAGAGAGTTGCCATCTTAGAACCTTGTGCTATTCATGATAATCAAACCCAAAGGATTAGTGAACTTGAAGAGGCTATGGGAACATTGGGTTCAACCTTTTCATCTATAAAGTTTAGAGAGAAAGCTTATGTGGGTAAGGAGCAAAAGTTCATGTATGTCTCTAAGGGGCCTAAACCAAAAAGCTATTATAGGCCTAAAATTGATAAAGCTCTTAAAACCACTATAGATAAGGGAGCATCTAAGACACCCAATGGGACAAATTGTGAAAATTATGATGTTGATGCTTCGTCTCTTGATAATACTTGATACACACTTTCTGTGCCTAGCTGAAAGGCGTTAAAGAAAAGCGCTTATGGGAGACAACCCATGTTTTTACTACAGTATTTTTATTTTATATTTAAGTCTTGGAAGTTGTTTACTACTGTAGCAACCTCTCCTTATCTTAGTTTTATGCATTGTTGTGCCAAGTAAAGTCGTTGAAAGTAAGGTTCATACTAGATTTGGATTACTGCGCAGAAACAGATTTCTTTGCTGTCACGAATCTGGGCCTAATTCTCTGTAGGTAACTCAGAAAATTATGCCAATTTACGTGAGTGATCCTCAGATATGTACGCAACTTTCATTCAATTTGAGAATTTTCATTTGAGCAAGTCTGGTGCCTCAATAAAATTCGTCTTTACGAACTGTTCTGTTTTGACAGATTCTGCCTTTTATTTCGCATTGCCTGTTTTGACATGCTTGATGGATTTTTCGATTCCATTGACTTTCAGTAGCTTTGTGCAATGTCCAGAAGTGTTAAGAATGATTATGTCACCTCTGAACATGTATATTTTGATTGTGCACTAACCCTCTAATGAGTTGTTTTGAGTTTGGTGTGGAGGAAGTTTTCAAGGATCAAGAGAGGGAGATGATACAATATGATCAAGGAGAGTGAAAGCTCTAAGCTTGGGGATGCCCCGGTGGTTCATCCCTGCATATATCAAGAAGACTCAAGCGTCTAATCTTGGGGATGCCCAAGGCATCCCCTTCTTCATCGACAACATTATCAGGTTCCTCCCCTGAAACTATATTTTTATTCCGTCACATCTTATGTGCGTTGCTTGGAGCGTCGGTTTGTTTTTGTTTTTGTTTTGTTTGAATAAAATGGATCCTAGCATTCATTGTGTGGGAGAGAGACATGCTCCGCTGTTGCATATGGACAAGTATGTCCTTAGGCTTTACTCATAGTATTCATGGCGAAAGTTTCTTCTTCGTTAAATTGTTATATGGTTGGAATTGGAAAATGCTACATGTAGTAATTGCTAAAATGTCTTGGATAATGTGATACTTGGCAATTGTTGTGCTCATGTTTAAGCTCTTGCATCATATACTTTGCACCTATTAATGAAGAAATACATAGAGCATGCTAAAATTTGGTTTGCATAATTGGTCTCTCTAAGGTCTAGATAATTTCTAGTATTGAGTTTGAACAACAAGGAAGACGGTGTAGAGTCTTATAATGTTTACAATATGTCTTTTATGTGAGTTTTGCTGCACCACTTCATCCTTGTGTTTGTTTTAAATAACCTTGCTAGCCTAAACCTTGTATCGAGAGGGAATACTTCTCATGCATCCAAAATACTTGAGCCAACCACTATGCCATTTGTGTCCACCATACCTACCTACTACATGGTATTTCTCCACCATTCCAAAGTAAATTGCTTGAGTGTGTTATCACCAGATTTTGGTCAAATCAGGAGGTGGGCCGTTAGAGAGATGGGCTTGGAAGATTACACGTGGAAGATCTCTGAAGCGGCCTTGCACGGAGAATTTGGGCTAGTTTGCCCGTGTATCTTTAATTATAGTAGATTGTATCGTAGATTAAAAGTTAGAGTTTGTCTCGTACACGGTGGGGATATTCCCACGTTAGAAAGTCCCCTGGACTATAAATATGTATCTAGGGTTTATGGAATAAACAACAACTCACGTTCAACCCAAAACAAACCAATCTTGGCGCATCGCCAACTCCTTCGTCTCGAGGGTTTCTATCAGGTAAGCGACATGCTGCCTAGATCGCATCTTGCGATCTAGGCAGCACAAGCTCCACGTTGTTCATGCGTTGCTCGTACTGAAGCGTCTTTGATGGCGAGCAATGTAGTTATCATAGATGTGTTAGGGTTAGCATAGTTCTTCGTATAACATGCTTACGTAGTGCAACCCTTGCATATCTAGCCGCCCTCACACCTATCTTAGGTGTGGGGGCGGCACCCCGCTTGATCATTATTTGGTAGATCTGATCCGTTACGATTGCTCCATGTTCTACAAGGATTAGTTTAATATCTGCAATAGTTAGGCCTTACAAAGGGGGGGAGGATCCAGCGGCGCGTAGGGTGTCGTTCGCAAGTCCTAAACAGGATGTTCCGAGGATCAACTTCATGTTGGTTTTTAGGCCTTGTTTAGGATCGGCTTACGATCACCGTGCGTGGCCGCGAGGCCCAACCTGGAGTAGGATGATCCGATTATGCGGTGAAAACCCTAAATCGTCGTAGATCTCATTAGCTTTATCTTGATCAAGCAGGATCACCATATATTCGTGCACCCCGTACGAATCATGGGTGGATCGGCTCTTTGAGCCGATTCACAGGATAACCTGAGAGCCGATCGAGGCTCGTATTTAATGTTTACGTGTATGCCATGCAGGAAATTAAGCGAGGCATCCCCATCACCTTCCTGACCAGGTATAGGTCAGGTGGCACGCCCTTGCACTTCGCATCGGACGTGTGACCAGAAGAGCATTGCGGGCCGTCGCTCGGAGGGGTCTCAGCCAGCCGCAGCTCTAGGCTCTTCCCGGCTCTACCATGTTGACCGTCGCTGCCCGCCGGTGGGTTTTGGCAGTCAACACATTCTGGCACACCCGGTGGGACTACATCGGCTTGAGAGCTCGAGGAAATCGGCATTGGTCATATCTGCAGAGCCGATGTTCAGGTATAGTTCTGTTGATAACTGCAGAGCCGATATCTGCAGTAACCTGACAGAATCGGCTCGGGGGGGCACATAATCAGATAGACAGATGCTATGAACATGTGCGATACATGTGCAGTGAAATATTGGGGGCCGATAGAAAAATCGGCCAGTAAAAAAAAAATTTCTCATGGATCTACCCGCTGCGTGTTCAAGACGCGGATTTTCACCAAGTCGGTCTTCAGTGCAGCTTCTGTATACCGCCATCGTAAAGACAAAGAAGAGAGCAGTCACTCTGGTGGCAAGGACAAAGAGGAGGCCGGTTCAAGCGATCGGCTTCGATATGATGATAAAAGGTACAATAATGAAGACGGTATAGAGTCTTATAATGCTTTCAATATGTCTTTTATGTGAGTTTTGCTGTACCGGTTCATACTTGTGTTTGCTTTAAACAACCTTGCTAGCCTAAACCTTGTATCGAGAGGGAATACTTCTCATGCATCCAAAATCCTTGAGCCAAATACTATGCCACTTGTGTCCACCATACCTACCTACTACATAGTATTTCTCCGCCATTCCAAAGTAAATTGCTTGAGTGCTACCTTTAAAATTCCATTCTTCACCCTTGCAATATATAGCTCATGGGACAAATAGCTTAAAAACTATTGTGGTATTGAATATGTACTTATGCACTTTATCTCTTATTAAGTTGCTTGTTGTGCGATAACCATGTTTCTGGGGACGCCAGCAACTATTCTTTGTTGAATATCATGTGAGTTGCTATGCATGTCCGTCTTGTTTGAAGTAAGAGCGATCTACCACCTTATGGTTAAGCATTCATATTGTTAGAGAAGAACATTGGGCCGCTAACTAAAGCCATGATCCATGGTGGAAGTTTCAGTTTTGGACAAATATCCTCAATCTCATATGAGAAAATTACTAATTGTTGTTACATGCTTATGCATAAAAGAGGAGTCCATTATCTGTTGTCTATGTTGTCCCGGTATGGATGTCTAAGTTGAGAATAATCAAAAGCGAGAAATCCAAAATGCGAGTTTTCTCCTTAGACCTTTGTACAGGCGGCATAGAGGTACCCCTTTGTGACACTTGGTTAAAACATGTGCATTGCGATGATCCGGTAGTCCAAGCTAATTAGGACAAGGTGCGGGCACTATTAGTATACTATGCATGAGGCTTGCAACTTGTAAGATATAATTTACATGATACATATGCTTTATTACTACCGTTGACAAAATTGTTTCATGTTTTCAAAATCAAAGCTCTAGCACAAATATAGCAATCCATGCTTCCCTCTGCGAAGGGCCTTTCTTCTACTTTTATTGTTGAGTCAGTTTACCCATTTCCTTCTATCTAAAAAAGCAAACATTTGTGTTAACTGTGCATTGATTCCTACATACTTGCATATTGCACTTGTTATATTACTTTATGTTGATAATATCCAGAAGATGCCACCTTTTTCCCTTTCAGTCCAAATGTCATTTGGTCTTGCAATGTTCTTCCATAGATGATTTTTCATGACATACAGCCGATGCACAACCATCGGCTCTAGTACAATTACGCAAGATCTACCGGTTGGGGTGCAAGACACGGATTTCTTGAGGCCCTCTGCTTCCTCGAGGTGGCAAACGATGAGAGCTTCCTCAGCTGCAATGAGCCGATTACAACAGTGCTGTCAGAAGTCAGTTTTGGCGTACAACATCGGCTTTTAGCGGGGGAAGAGGCAATCGATGGGGTCAAGAGCGGCTGAGTCGGCAGGGTGGCTGTCTCAGAATTATCTGAGTTCCAAGCCTTTGGTCTGATCTGTGCATCTTCACCAGTATTCTCGCCTTGGCTGAGGCTCGGGGGGCAGCTGGCCTGGTAGATGCTCTGCTTTAAAAGCCGATTGGGGTGTCATCGGCTGGTCCTTCGTCGAAACCTTCTTCAAAAATGGGAGTTCACGCAGAAGTGGAAGAGGCAAGGCATCATGATGGAGGATACTGCAACAGCTCTGCTCTGCCACGACATGACCCGACGAAGGAAAGCATATGATTTTGGAAAAGTTATTTCCAAAACCAGGGGGGCATGTGTTATCACCAGATTTTGGTCAAATCAGGAGGTGGGCCGTTAGAGAGATGGGCTTGGAAGATTACATGTGGAAGATCTCTGAAGCGGCCTTGCACGGAGAATTTGGGCTAGTTTGCCCGTGTATCTTTAATTATAGTAGATTGTATCGTAGATTAAAAGTTAGAGTTTGTCTCGTACACAGTGGGGATATTCCCACGTTAGAAAGTCCCCTGGACTATAAATATGTATCTAGGGTTTATGGAATAAACAACAACTCACGTTCAACCCAAAACAAACCAATCTCGGCGCATCGCCAACTCCTTCGTCTCGAGGGTTTCTATCAGGTAAGCGACATGCTGCCTAGATCGCATCTTGCGATCTAGGCAGCACAAGCTCCACGTTGTTCATGCGTTGCTCGTACTGAAGCGTCTTTGATGGCGAGCAACGTAGTTATCATAGATGTGTTAGGGTTAGCATAGTTCTTCGTATAACATGCTTACGTAGTGCAACCCTTGCATATCTAGCCGCCCTCACACCTATCTTAGGTGTGGGGGCGGCACCCCGCTTGATCATTATTTGGTAGATCTGATCCGTTACGATTGCTCCTTGTTCTACAAGGATTAGTTTAATATCTGCAATAGTTAGGCCTTACAAAGGGGGGGAGGATCCAGCGGCGCGTAGGCTGTCGTTCGCAAGTCCTAAACAGGATGTTCCGAGGATCAACTTCATGTTGGTTTTTAGGCCTTGTTTAGGATCGGCTTACGATCACCGTGCGTGGCCGCGAGCCCCAACCTGGAGTAGGATGATCCGATTATGCGGTGAAAACCCTAAATCGTCGTAGATCTCATTAGCTTTATCTTGATCAAGCAGGATCACCATATATTCGTGCACCCCGTACGAATCATGGGTGGATCGGCTCTTTGAGCCGATTCACAGGATAACCTGAGAGCCGATCGAGGCTCGTATTTAATGTTTACGTGTATGCCATGCAGGAAATTAAGCGAGGCATCCCCATCACCTTCCTGACCAGGTATAGGTCAGGTGGCACGCCCTTGCACTTCGCATCGGACGTGTGACCAGAAGAGCATTGCGGGCCGTCGCTCGGAGGGGTCTCAGCCAGCCGCAGCTCTAGGCTCTTCCCGGCTCTACCGTGTTGACCGTCGCTGCCCGCCGGTGGGTTTTGGCAGTCAACAGAGTGCTACCTTAAAAATTTCTATTCTTCATCTTTACAATACATAGCTCATGGGACAAATAGCCTAAAAACTATTGTGGTATTGAATATGTACTTATGCACTTTATCTCTTATTAAGTTGCTTGTTGAGCAATAACCATGTTCCTGGGGACACCATCAACTACTCTTTGTTGAATATCATGTGAGTTGCTATGCATGTCCGTCTTGTCTGAAGTAAGGGCGATTTACCACTTATTTAATGGTTAGAGCATGCATATTGTTAGAGAAGAACATTGGGCCGCTAAAAAAAGCCATGAATCATGGTGGAAGTTTCAGTTTTGGACATATATCCTCAATCTCATATGAGAACATTAATTGTTGCTACATGCTTATGCATTAAAGAGGAGTCCATTATCTGTTGTCTATGTTGTCCCGGTATGGATGTCTAAGTTGAGAATAATCAATAGCGAGAAATCCAATGCGAGCTTTCTCCTTAGACCTTTGTACATGCGGCATAGAGGTACCCCTTTGTGACACTTGCTTGAAACATGTGCATTGCGATGATAATCCCGGTAATCCGAGCTAATTAGGACAAGGTGCGGGCACTATTAGTATACTATGCATGAGGCTTGCAACTTGTAAGATATAATTTACATAACACATATGCTTTATTACTACCGTTGACAAAATTGTTTCTTGTTTTCAAAACCAAAGCTCTAGCACAAATATAGCAATCAATGCTTCCCTCTGCGAAGGGCCTTTCTTTTACTTTTATGTTGAGTCAGTTCACCTATCTCTCTCCACCTCAAGAAGCAAACACTTGTGTGAACTGTGCATTGATTCCTACATACTTGCATATTGCACTTGTTATATTACTTTACATTGACAATATCCATGAGATATACATGTTATAAGTTGAAAGCAACAGCTGAAACTTAATCTTCCTTTGTGTTGCTTCAATACCTCTACTATGAATTATTGCTTTATGAGTTAACTCTTATGCAAGACTTATTGATGCTTGTCTTGAAGTACTATTCATGAAAAGTCTTTGCTATATGATTCAGTTGTTTACTCATGTCATTTACATTGTTTTGATCGCTGCATTCATTACATATGCTTACAATAGTATGATCGAGGTTATGATGGCATGTCACTCCAGAAATTATCTTTGTTATCGTTTACCTGCTCGGGACGAGCAGAAACTAAGCTTGGGGATGCTGATATGTCTCCGACGTATCGATAATTTCTTATGTTCCATGCCACATTACTGATGATATCTACATGTTTTATGCATACTTTATGTCATATTTATGCATTTTCCGGCACTAACCTATTAACGAGATGCCGAAGAGCCAGTTGCTGTTTTCTGCTGTTTTTGGTTTCAGAAATCCTAGTAAGGAAATATTCTCGGAATTGGACGAAATCAACGCCCAGGGGCCTATTTTCACACGAAGCTTCCAGAAGACCGAAGAGGAGACGAAGTGGGGCCACGAGGTGGCCACACAACAGGGCGGCGCGGCCCAAGCCCTGCCCCTTGACCTGCCCTTCCGCCTACGAATAGCCTTCGTCGCGAAACCCCCAGTACCGAGAGCCACGATACGGAAAACCTTCCAGAGACACCGCCGCCGCCAATCCCATCTCGGGGGATTCAGGAGATCGCCTCCTGCACCCTGCCGGAGAGGGGATTCATCTCCCAGAGGACTCTACACCGCCATGGTCGCCTCCGGAGTGATGAGTGAGTAGTTCACCCCTGGACTATGGGTCCATAGCAGTAGCTAGATGGTTGTCTTCTCCTCTTTATGCTTCATTGTCGGATCTTGTGAGCTGCCTAACATGATCAAGATCATCTATCTATAATGCTATATGTTGTGTTTGTTGGGATCCGATGAATACAGAATACTATGTTATGTTGATTATCAATCTATGTGTTGTTTATGATCTTGCATGCTCTCCGTTACTACTAGATGATTTGGCCAAGTTGATGCTTGTAACTCCAAGAGGGAGTATTTATGCTCGATAGTGGGTTCATGTCTCCGTGAATCTAGGGGAGTGACAGAAACCCCTAAGGTTATGGATGTGCTGTTGCCACTAGGGATAAAACATTGATGCTATGTCCGAGGATGTAGTTATTGATTACATTACGCACCATACTTAATGCAATTGTCTGTTGTTTGCAACTTAATACTGGAAGGGGTTCGGATGATAACCTGAAGGTGGACTTTTTAGGCATAGATGCATGCTGGATAGCGGTCTATGTACTTTGTCGTAATGCCCAATTAAATCTCACTATACTCATCATATCATGTATGTGCATGGTCATGCCCTCTCTATTTGTCAATTGCCCAACTGTAATTTGTTCACCCAACATGCTATTTATCTTATGGGAGAGACACCACTAGTGAACTGTGGACCCCGGTCCATTCTTTTACATCGAATACAATCTACTGCAATACTTGTTCTACTGTTTTCTACAAACAATCATTATCCACACTATACATCTAATCCTTTGTTACAGCAAGCCGGTGAGATCGACAACCTCACTGTTTCGTTGGGGCAAAGTACTTTGGTTGTGTTGTGCAGGTTCCACATTGGCGCCGGAATCTCTGGTGTTGCGCCGCACTACATCTCGCCGTCATCAACCTTCAACGTGCTTCTTGGCCCCTACTTGTTCGATAAACCTTGGTTTCTTACTGAGGGAAAACTTGCCGCTGTACGCATCACACCTTCCTCTTGGGGTTCCCAACGGACGCGTGCTGTACGAGTGTCAGAGCCCTGGGGGCCCCACACGTGGTGGCGGCGTGGCCCAAGGGGGGCGCGCCCCCTGTTGTGTGGCTGCCCCGTAGCCCCTCCGACTCCGACTCTCCGCCTATAAAAGCCTTCCTGACCTAAAAACTTCGGACGAATAAGCCACGGTACGAGAAACCTTCCAGAGCCGCTGCCATCGTGAAGCTAAGATCTGGGGGACAGGAGTCTCTGTTCCGGCACCCTGCCGGGACGGGGAAGTGCCCCCGGAAGGCATCTCCATCGACACCACCGCCATCTTCATCACCGCTGCTGTCTCCCATGAGGAGGGAGTAGTTCTCCATCGAGGCTAAGGGCTGTACCAGTAGTTATGTGATTAATCTCTCTCCCATGTACTTCAATACAATGATCTCATGAGCTGCCTTGCATGATTGAGATTCATATGAGCTTTGTATCACTATTCATCTATGTGCTACTGATACGCGTTCAACACGCGTCCGTTGGGAACTCCAAGAGGAAGGTGTGATGCGTACAGCGGCAAGTTTCCCTCAGTATGGAACCAAGGTTATCGAACCAGTAGGAGCCAAGAAGCACGTTGAAGGTTGATGGCGGCGGGATGTAGTGCGGCGCAACACCAGAGATTCCGGCGCCAACGTGGAACCTGCACAACACAACCAAAGTACTTTGCCCCAACGAAACAGTGAGGTTGTCAATCTCACCGGCTTGCTGTAACAAAGGATTAACCGTATTGTGTGGAAGATGATTGTTTGCAGAAAACAGTAGAACAAGTATTGCAGTAGATTGTATTTCAGTATAGAGAATTGGACCGGGGTCCACAGTTCACTAGAGGTGTCTCTCCCATAAGATAAACAGCATGTTGGGTGAACAAATTACAGTTGGGCAATTGACAAATAAAGAGGGCATGACCATGCACATACATATCATGATGAGTATAGTGAGATTTAATTGGGCATTACGACAAAGTACATAGACCGCCATCCAACTGCATCTATGCCTAAAAAGTCCACCTTCAGGTTATCATCCGAACCCCCTCCAGTATTAAGTTGCAAAGCAACAGACAATTGCATTAAGTATGGTGCGTAATGTAATCAACAACTACATCCTTAGACATAGCATCAATGTTTTATCCCTAGTGGCAACAGCACAACACAACCTTAGAACTTTCTCACATCGTCCTGTGTCAATGCAGGCATGAACCCACTATCGAGCATAAATACTCCCTCTTGGAGTTACAAGCATCTACTTGGCCAGAGCATCTACTAGTAACGGAGAGCATGCAAGATCATAAACAACACATAGATATAACTTTGATAATCAACATAACAAGTATTCTCTATTCATCGGATCCCAACAAATGCAACATATAGAATTACAAATAGATGATCTTGATCATGTTAGGCAGCTCACAAGATCCGACAATGATAGCACAATGGGGAGAAGACAACCATCTAGCTACTGCTATGGACCCATAGTCCAGGGGTAGACTACTCACACATCACTCCGGAGGCGACCATGGCGGCGTAGAGTCCTCCGGGAGATGATTCCCCTCTCCGGCAGGGTGCCGGAGGCGATCTCCTGGATCCCCCCGAGATGGGATCGGCGGCGGCGGCGTCTCTGGAAGGTTTTCCGTATCGTGGCTCTCGGTACTGGGGTTTTCGCAACGGAGGCTATTTGTAGGCGGAAGGGCAGGTCAAGAGGCGGCACGGGGGCCCCACACCACAGGGCCGCGCGGCCAAGGGGGGGGCCGCGCCGCCCTAGGGTGTGGCCCCCTCGTGGCCCCTCTTCGTCTCCTCTTCGGACTTCTGGAAGCTTCGTGGCAAAATAGGACCCTGGGCGTTGATTTCGTCCAATTCCGAGAATATTTCCTTACTAGGATTTCTGAAACCAAAAACAGCAGAAACAAAGAATCGGCACTTCGGCATCTTGTTAATAGGTTAGTTCCAGAAAATGCACGAATATGACATAAAGTGTGCATAAAACATGTATATAACATCAATAATGTGGCATGGAACATAAGAAATTATCGATACGTTGGAGACGTATCAGCATCCCCAAGCTTAGTTTTGCTCGTCCCGAGCAGGTAAAACGATAACACAGATAATTTCTGGAGTGACATGCCATCATAATCTTGATCATACTATTTGTAAAGCGTATGTAGTGAATGCAGCGATCAAAACAATGTATATGACATGAGTAAACAAGTGAATCATATAGCAAAACTTTTCATGAATAGCACTTCAAGACAAGCATCAATAAGTCTTGCATAAGAGTTAAGTCATAAAGCAATAATTCAAAGTAAAGGCATTGAAGCAACACAAAAGAAGATTAAGTTTCAGCGGTTGCTTTCAACTTATAACATGTATATCTCATTGATATTGTCAACATAGAGTAATATAATAAGTGCAATAAGCAAGTATGTAGGAATCAATGCACAGTTCACACAAGTGTTTGCTTCTTCAGATGGAGAGAAATAGGTGAACTGACTCAACATTGAAAGTAAAAGAATTATCCTCCATAGAGGAAAAGCATCGATTGCTATATTTGTGCTAGAGCTTTTGATTTTGAAATCATGAAACAATTTTGTCAACGGTAGTAATAAAGCATATGTATCATGTAAATTATATCTTACAAGTTGCAAGCCTCATGCATAGTATACTAATAGTGCCCGCACCTTGTCCTAATTAGCTTGGACTACCGGATCATCACAATGCACATGTTTTAACCAAGTGTCACAAAGGGGTACCTCTATGCCGCCTGTACAAAGGTCTAAGGAGAAAGCTCGCATTGGATTTCTCGCTATTGATTATTCTCAACTTAGACATCCATACCGGGACAACATAGACAACAGATAATGGACTCCTCTTTTATGCATAAGCATGTAACAACAATTAATAATTTTCTCATATGAGATTGAGGATATATGTCCAAAACTGAAACTTCCACCATGGATCATGGCTTTAGTTAGCGGCCCAATGTTCTTCTCTAACAATATGCATGCTTAACCATAAGGTGGTAGATCGCTCTTACTTCAGACAAGACGAACATGCATAGCAACTCACATGAAATTCAACAAAGAGTAGTTGATGGCGTCCCCAGTGAACATGGTTATCGCACAACAAGCAACTTAATAAGAGATAAAGTGCATAATTACATATTCAATATCACAATAGTTTTTAAGCTATTTGTCCCATGAGCTATATATTGCAAAGGTGAATGATGGAATTTTAAAGGTAGCACTCAAGCAATTTACTTTGGAATGGCGGGAAATACCATGTAGTAGGTAGGTATGGTGGACACAAATGGCATAGTGGTTGGCTCAAGTATTTTGGATGCATGAGAAGTATTCCCTCTCGATACAAGGTTTAGGCTAGCAAGGCTTATTTGAAACAAACACAAGGATGAACCGGTGCAGCAAAACTCACATAAAAGACATATTGAAAACATTATAAGACTCTACACCGTATTCCTTGTTGTTCAAACTCAATACTAGAAATTATCTAGACCTTAGAGAAACTAAATATGCAAACCAAATTTTAGCATGCTCTATGTATTTCTTCATTAATGGGTGCAAAGCATATGATGCAAGAGCTTAAACATGAGCACAACAATTGCCAAGTATCACATTACCCAAGACATTAATAGCAATTACTACATGTATCATTTTCCAATTCCAACCATATAACAATTTAACGAAGAAGAAACTTCGCCATGAATACTATGAGTAGAAACTAAGGACATACTTGTCCATATGCTACAGCGGAGCGTGTCTCTCTCCCATAAAGTGAATGCTAGGATCCATTTTATTCAAACAAAACAAAAAACAAAAACAAACCGACGCTCCAAGCAAAGCACATAAGATGTGATGGAATAAAAATATAGTTTCAGGGGAGGAACCTGATAATGTTGTCGATGAAGAAGGGGATGCCTTGGGCATCCCCAAGCTTAGACGCTTGAGTCTTCTTAGAATATGCAGGGGTGAACCACCGGGGCATCCCCAAGCTTAGAGCTTTCACTCTCCTTGATCATGTTGCATCATACTCCTCTCTTGATCCTTGAAAACTTCCTCCACACCAAACTCGAAACAACTCATTAGAGGGTTAGTGCACAATAAAAATTAACATATTCAGAGGTGACACAATCATTCTTAACACTTCTGGACATTGCATAAAGCTACTGGACATTAATGGATCAAAGAAATTCATCCAACATAGCAAAAGAGGCAATGCGAAATAAAAGGC
Source organism: Lolium perenne (assembly GCF_019359855.2). Taxonomy (NCBI): domain Eukaryota; kingdom Viridiplantae; phylum Streptophyta; class Magnoliopsida; order Poales; family Poaceae; genus Lolium; species Lolium perenne. The sequence goes on from NC_067247.2 coordinate 335,713,732, forward strand.
AGAATCTGTCAAAACAGAACAGTTCGTATTGACGAATTTTAAAATGGCAACAGACTTGCTCAAATGAAAATGCCCAAATTGAATGAAAGTTGCGTACATATCTGAGGATCACTCACGTAAATTGGCATAATTTTCTGAGTTATCTACAGGGGAAAACAGCCCAGATTCGTGACAGTAAAGAAATCTGTTTCTGCGCAGTAATCCAAATCTAGTATGAACTTTTCTATCAACGGCTTAACTTGGCACAATAAAACACTAAACTAAGATAAGGAGAGGTTGCTACAGTAGTAAACAACTTCCAAGACACAAAATAAAAACAAAGTACTGTAGGTAAAAACATGGGTTGTCTCCCATAAGCGCTTTTCTTTAACGCCTTTCAGCTAGGCGCAGAAAGTGTGTATCAAGTATTATCGAAGGGTGGTGCATTCTCAGCGGGGTGCGGAGTTTTCTCAACCAGGCATAGTATATTAGATACATAAGTTTTAGCATCTCCCTTTTCATTAGTCTTAGGCGTGCTACTCTCATCAAACAAATTTTCAGGAACAAGCCAAGCATAGTTATTTTCTAGTGCATCATTCATAGCTAGGAGCTTACATGGTATTGGTGCTTTGATCTCCCCACCATCATCAATATTATTAGTGTATCTTATTCTATCCATTCCATCTTTTCAAGGAGACTAACAAAATTAGTATGCGAACCAAGCATATTAAATTTAGCAAAGACCTTTCTAGCTTCTCTTGCTAGACCACCAAATTCTCTAAGAAGGGTTTCTAAAACAAAATCTTTCTTTTCCCCTTCTTCCATATCACCAAGTGTGAGAAACATGTGTTGGATTATAGGATTAAGATTAACAAATTTAGTTTCCAACAGGCGAACTAAATGCGCAGCAGCAATTTCATAAGTAGGCGCAAGGTCTACCAAGTGTCTATCTTCAAAATTTTCAATGGTACTAACATGATTGAAGAATTCTTCTATATTATTTCTCCCAACTATAGACCCACGTCCTACCGGTATGTCTTTTGTGGTAAAATTAAAAGGAAACATGATGAATCAAGTAAAGTAAATGCAAGTAACTAATTTTTTTTGTGTTTTTGATATAGCAAACAAGATAGCAAATAAAGTAAAACTAGCAACTAATTTTTTTGTATTTTGATTTAGTGCAGCAAACAAAGTAGTAAATAAAACAAAGCAAGACAAAAACAAAGTAAAGAGATTGAGAAGTGGAGACTCCCCTTGCAGCGTGTCTTGATCTCCCCGGCATCGGCTCCAGTACCAGCTGCTTGATACGCGTTCAACACGCGTCCGTTGGGAACCCCAAGAGGAAGGTGTGATGCGTACAGCGGCAAGTTTCCCTCAGTATGAAACCAAGGTTATCGAACCAGTAGGAGCCAAGAAGCACGTTGAAGGTTGATGGCGGCGGGATGTAGTGCGGCGCAACACCAGAGATTCCGGCGCCAACGTGGAACCTGCACAACACAACCAAAGTACTTTGTCCCAACGAAACAGTGAGGTTGTCAATCTCACCGGCTTGCTGTAACAAAGGATTAACCGTATTGTGTGGAAGATGATTGTTTGCAGAAAACAGTAGAACAAGTATTGCAGTAGATTGTATTTCAGTATAGAGAATTGGACCGGGGTCCACAGTTCACTAGAGGTGTTTCTCCCATAAGATAAACAGCATGTTGGGTGAACAAATTACAGTTGGGCAATTGACAAATAAAGAGGGCATGACCATGCACATACATATCATGATGAGTATAGTGAGATTTAATTGGGCATTACGACAAAGTACATAGACCGCCATCCAACTGCATCTATGCCTAAAAAGTCCACCTTCAGGTTATCATCCGAACCCCCTCCAGTATTAAGTTGCAAAGCAACAGACAATTGCATTAAGTATGGTGCGTAATGTAATCAACAACTACATCCTTAGACATAGCATCAATGTTTTATCCCTAGTGGCAACAGCACAACACAACCTTAGAACTTTCTCACATCGTCCTGTGTCAATGCAGGCATGAACCCACTATCGAGCATAAATACTCCCTCTTGGAGTTACAAGCATCTACTTGGCCAGAGCATCTACTAGTAACGGAGAGCATGCAAGATCATAAACAACACATAGATATAACTTTGATAATCAACATAACAATTATTCTCTATTCATCGGATCCCAACAAACGCAACATATAGAATTACAGATAGATGATCTTGATCATGTTAGACAGCTCACAAGATCCGACAATGATAGCACAATGGGGAGAAGACAACCATCTAGCTACTGCTATGGACCCATAGTCCAGGGGTAGACTACTCACACATCACTCCGGAGGCGACCATGGCGGCGTGGAGTCCTCCGGGAGATGATTCCCCTCTCCGGCAGGGTGCCGGAGGCGATCTCCTGGATCCCCCGAGATGGGATCAGCGGCGGCGGCGTCTCTGGAAGGTTTTCCGTATCGTGGCTCTCGGTACTGGGGTTTTCGCAACGGAGGCTATTTGTAGGCGGAAGGGCAGGTCAAGTGGCGGCACGGGGGCCCCACACCACAGGGCCGCGCGGCCAAGGGGGGGCCGCGCCGCCCTAGGGTGTGGCCCCCTCGTGGCCCCTCTTCGTCTCCTCTTCGGACTTCTGGAAGCTTCGTGGCAAAATAGGACCCTGGGCGTTGATTTCGTCCAATTCCGAGAATATTTCCTTACTAGGATTTCTGAAACCAAAAACAGCAGTAAAACAAAGAATCGGCACTTCGGCATCTTGTTAATAGGTTAGTTCCAGAAAATGCACGAATATGACATAAAGTGTGCATAAAACATGTAGATAACATCAATAATGTGGCATGGAACATAAGAAATTATCGATACGTTGGAGACGTATCAGCTACTCTAGTGATGTTATTAAAGTACTCTATTCCTCCTCCATGATGTAATGGTGACAGTGTGTGCATCATGTAGTACTTGGTATAGGTTATGATTGTGATCTCTTGTAGATTATGAAGTTAACTATTACTATGATAGTATTGATGTGATCTATTCCTCCTTTCATAGCTTGATGGTGACAGTGTGCATGCTATGTTAGTACTTGGTATAATTTCGTTGGTCTATCATGCACTCTAAGGTTATTTAAATATGAACATCGAATGTTGTGGAGCTTGTTAACTCCGGCATTGAGGTGCTCTTGTAGCCCTACACAATTAATGTTGTTCATCATCCAACAAGAGAGTGTAGAGTGGTTTTATTATGTGATCAATGTTGAGAGTGTCCACTAGTGACAGTATGATCCCTAGGCCTTGTTTCCAAATACTGCAATCATCGCTTATTTACTGTTTTACTGCATCTTTACTTCCTGCAATATTACTACCATCAACTGCACGCCAGCAAGCTATTTTCTGGCCCCGTTACTACTGCTCATATACATTCATACCACTTGTATTTCACTATCTCTTCGCCGAACTAGTGCACCTATACATCTGACAAGTGTATTAGGTGTGTTGGGGACACAAGAGACTTCTTGTATCGTAATTGCAGGGTTGCTTGAGAGGGACATCTTTGACCTCTTCCTCCCTGAGTTCGATAAACCTTGGGTGATCCACTTAAGGAAAAACTTGCTGCTGTTCTACAAACCTCTGCTCTTGGAGGCCCAACACTGTCTATAGGAAAAGAAGCCGTGTGTGGACAGCAACTAGCTTGTGCAATGCCTGCCAGTTAGGTCGTCATGTTCGTCTTCCTTTTTACTCCACCAATCATGTAACTGTCGCCCCTTTTCAAATAATACACTGTGATTTGTGGACGTCTCCTGTTGAGAGTATTTCTGGGTTTAAGTACTACCTTGTTTGTCTTGATGCTGGGTCTATCCTCTATGAGCAAAGTCTGAAGTTTTCTCTCACTTAGCGTCACTGCATGCCTTGGCTCACACCCAGTTTCAAGCACGCCTGCAAGCTATACAATGCGACAATGGTCGCGAGTCGATAATTCTCTCCTTCACACGTTTGCCAAAAACCATGGAATAGCACTCCGCTTTTCATGCCCATATACCTCTCAACAAAACGGTAAAGCAGAAAGGATTATTCACACTCTTAACGACATCACACGCACTCTCCTAATACAAGCTAGCATGCCACCTCGTTTCTGGTCAAAGCTCTTCATACAGCCGTTCTTCTTCATAATCGGCTTCCATCCAAAGCCGTTGCGGGGCGCGTCCCTTTCTGCGCCCTTCTTGGTAAGGACCCCTCCTATGCTGGTCTCAGGGTTTTCGAATGTCTGTGTTACCCCAACACCTCGGCTGTTGCACTGCATAAACTTGCCCCCCGCTCTGTGCCTTGTGTGTTTCTCGGATATCCGTCCCATCATCTAGGCTATCCCTGCCTCGACAGGTCTACCCAGAAGATCATCATATCTCGTCATGTTGTTTTCGATGAGACGAGCTTTCCTTTCGCTAACATTGTGTACTCTCCATCGTCCACTCCTTCCTTGCATACCTATGAGTTTTTGCAGGTCCCTGAGCAAACGATGATGCCAACGCCGTATACCGTGCCTGCCATGGTCGCTCCAGCTGTGCCTCCTGCGACAGATCGGTCGTCTGCTGCTCGGTAGTCTATCGCGCCTGGTTTCTCTACCGCGGCAGACGAGCCTGCCGCGCCATCACTTGCCCCGGCCTCGCATTCGGCTACCCGGCAGCCTGCCGCGCCTGGTTTCTCTGCCGCGGCAGCGCCCTCCACTGCAGCCTCGCCGCCCGAGCCTGCTGCACCTGCACCGGTTCGACGACCGCGTGCACCACCGCCACCGCCCTCTCATACCACGGTCACTCACGCCAAGTCTGGGGTTGTGCAGCCCAAGCAAATTTTTGATCTTCACGTCGAAGGTTTATCTCCGATTTCGAAGACATATCATGGTGCACTCAAGTATCCTAACTGGTGCTCAACTATGAATGATGAGTACGGTGCTCTACTCTCAAACAATACTTGGGAGCTTGTTTATCCTCCTCGCAATGCAAACATTGTCACCGACAAGTGGATCTATCGTCACAAGCTTAAGTCTGATGGTTCCTTGAATCGATACAAAGCTCGTTGGGTTCTGCGAGGATTCACCCAACGTGAAGGGATTGATTTCGATGAAACTTTCAGCCCTGTTGTGAAACCAACCACTATCCGTACAGTGTTATCTATTGCCTTGTCTAGCAACTGGCCAATACATCAGCTCGATGTCAAGAACGCTTTTCTCAATGGCACTCTAGTGGAAACAGTATATGCTCGTCAGCCGTCAGGGTTTGTTGATCCCAACTTTCCTGATAAAGTGTGTCGTCTCAATAAGTCCTTATGCGGATTAAAGCAGGCGCCTCGAGCATGGTTTCAGCGGTTTGCCACCTACATCACATCTCTTGGGTTCATTGGCTCCAAGTCCGACAGTAGCTTGTTCATCTATCGGCGTGGACCAGACACAGCATACCTTTTGCTCTATGTGGACGACATAGTATTGATGGCCTCCTCCTTAGCTCTGCTGGCTAGCTTAATTGCCTCGCTTCGGTCAGAGTTCAGTATGATATATATGGGAGATCTTCACTACTTTCTCGGCATCTCCGTCAAGCGCAGCAAGGATTGTCTGTTTCTCTCCCAAGAGAAGTATGCGTTAGAGCTAGCGTGCTGGCATGTCGCAGTGCAAGTCCATCACCACACCCGTTGATACCGCCTCCAAGTTATCAGTCAAATCCAGTGAACCAGTGGTAGATCCTACAGAGTATCGGAGTCTTGCGGGAGGTCTCCAATACTTGATGTTTACCCGGCGAGACAACTCCTATGCAGTGCAGCAAATCTGTTTACACATGCATGATCCTCGAGCAAATCACTTGCTCCTTGTCAAGCGTGTTCTTCGCTACATCCGCGGCACCACAGACTATGGACTCACCTTGTTTCGCCGGAGCTCAAGTAAACTGACGGCCTATTCAGATGCTGATTGGGCAGGCTGTCCTGACACTCGACGATCTACCTCTGGCTACTGCATGTTCCTTGGTTCCAACCTAGTGTCATGGTCTGCCAAGCGACAACACACAGTGTCCCGTTCTAGTGCTGAGGCTGAATACCGGGAGGTTGCAAATGTGGTGGCAGAGACTTGTTGGCTTCGCCAGCTTCTTCAGGAGCTTCATCGGCCAATCTCGAGTGCAACTATTGTGTTCTGTGATAATGTTAGTTCAGTCTACATGACACGGAATCCAGTGCACCATCAGCGCACCAAGCATGTGGAGATTGATCTTCATTTCGTACGGGATCGAGTCACCACAGGCGATGTTAGGGTACTTCATGTGCCGAGTTCTTCACAGTTTGCGGACATCTTCACTAAAGGATTACCATCTCCTCTCTTTTTCAATTTTCGGGACAGTCTCAACATTCGTAGGACGCCCATTTTCGACTGAGGGAGGGTGTTAGAATATGTAACCGTCCATGTATTTGTATAGAGATACAGTTGTATATGTGTAATGTCGTATGTGACAAGGACTCTGTCTTGTATTCCCCCTATATATAGATCAATACAAGACACCACAAGGTGTGGTTCCTAAATTCTTACAAAGGGGATAGGGCAAGGAGTGGTGGCATATTGGTCATGTTGGCACAAAGGAAGACTCAATGAGCATTTACGAGATGTTAAAGCAAGGAATATGGACGTATACAAGGAGGCAATGGAGCAATATGGTCTCACGAACCCACAAACCGTGAGTACGAGGCAAGCGCCTAGTGAAGAATAGATCGGGGAATCATTGCTTTGTGGGAGAAGACCAACATGTACTTCGAGATTCCCCCCTAAACCTGGCTAGCTAAAACATTTTTTGCATATGCAATCCTAATATGATTTCATTGCATACACACGAACAAAATTTTAAATAAATGTGATAGCATAGTTCAAACATAACAATACATCATCAAAACATACAACCTCAAATGTTTCATGCACGCACAAGCAATAGAGCCACCATTGTCATTGTTGTCTCCCATGGAAGTTGTGCTGCCATTGCTACCATCACCACCGAAGCCGCCACCACCACCACCACCACCACCACCAAAGGAACCCTTGAAGAAACAGATGAATCCTACATCATCTTCAACGCCAAGACTTGATCACGAATCATCTCAAAGTATGCTTTCCCCTTCTGATCAAGCTCGATTAGGTTCATGAACCTGATCAAATATTTGATCTTTCTTATTCTTCAACATCCTCTCATTAATGCCAATCCTATGTTCCTCCATCATGACACGACACTTTGTCACGGCGCCCTTTGCTCCTCGGAGGTAACACATCGCTCCTCCATATCCTTGAGCGCCATCTACTTTGAGGTTTGAGCTCTCTCTTCTGTCATCTAAAAACATATTTGAATTAGTATCAAAATAATTTTGCGTGTGGTACACTATTTTTGTGATTCTAAAAACCATTTTACTGAACGGATCTCCTAATTTTTCGATATATTCAAGTTTCTTTCCAACTAGTATTCTTATTAAAATGAAAACTCATGGCCAATGAATCCAAGTTTGTCGTGTTCGATTCCTGCTCGGATGTGGTTTAGTGCTGCAAATCTGTTGGATAATGTCATATTTCCGCCTACATACCCTCCCCCCATTATTTGGAGTGTTGCGCGATAGGTTTTCCACAAATTGTTGTCGTGGAGTACAACATGGAGGAGTAGGACGCCCCCGTTCTCCTCTACGACACATCGGCGAGAGGCCTTGCCATGGGCCTTCGCGTCCCCGCCGGCAAAAATAATGACTTAATGTTCGTGCTCGTCTTTGATAGGCTATACGTGATGGACACTAGCAGGTGGGACAAAGGACGGGATTATTTCGAGGTGCTAGCCGTCTACCAGAACGAGGGATGGGCCTAGAACGCTTTCCGCCTGGCGCCATTGAACATATGGATGGTCATGGATGAAAGATTGATGCACTAGCCAATTAAACCAAAAGTCCGAACTGATGAACAGAGATTAGGCCGTGTATTTTTATTCAACACTTCCCCTCACGTCTAGGCTAGCTTAGTCCTTAGCGTGGGTTCGGTGCATGCCGCAGAATCTTTTTCTTTTTATTTTTAAAACTGCGCGAGCAGGGTATTAAACTTGAGACTTGTTGGCTCTGATACCATGAAAGATTGATGCACTACCCAATTAAACTAAAAATTGGAACTAGTAAAAAGAGACTAGAAAGTGTATTTATATTCAACAATGGGCTGTCTGCTCTTGTCGATGATGGTGACGGTGGTGACGGTGAGAGACGCCCGCCACCAACGCAAAAGATCGCTAAGGTTTTGTTTGGTACTAGAGTATTTGTACGGATTAGTGGAGATAATACCCTATATTATTGGGTGAACAGCTACTATCATCCAATTCCCACAAAACCCCATCCCCAATATATCAGGTAGGGGTAAAGTATTGGTGATTGAGAAAAATATATTCTAAAATTTAGTAAAAAAGTGGGGAGATGATATGTGAGGATGCGGAGAGGATCCAAGGGCGCGTTTGGTAGCATGGGCTCCGTTTGGCTCGCATGGGGGCACAATTTTTGGCGAGAAAAATCCTTTCTTTCTCGTCCACTCCAGGGGTGCGGACACACCTGCGCGGATTACAGTTGACTGTTACAAGAATGGTGGGGAAGTGAAGGTACCCGACGACATTCAGGGATGAATGTAGACCCATCGGGCAGGGATAATCATTCCGGTCCTGGGAGAGGTGGCGACACCAGTCTGAGCTAATGGAAGCCAGCCAATTGAGTCACTGAAATGACCGCAGGAGGCGCACCCTATGCCCAGCTTCTCGGGAGCAACTACTAACATGAGGCTGACAGCCTGACACTGTTGGAAACATTCCATCAATCTGCCCTGGGAGGTCACTCGGGAGCAAAAGCGACATATCAACGCATAAAGAGAGTTTTCTGCTGGCCCCATTTGGTTGTCTCGGTTCACCCGCGTTGTCGCATGGCACGATTCTTAAAGCACCCTCGGGCCAGGCCATAGAGAAACGCCCGGATCGGCCATTTCTAGCGAGGAACCCTCGTCTCCGCAAAAGTCAACAACGCCGCGTTCCCGCAGAGCCATCGCGGGAGATGGTGCAAGCTGGCACGGAACAACGAAATCTCAGCGGGATGAATTCGGTCACCGCGCTCGAAATTTTGCCACCATATATAGAGGCAGCTCTCTCACCGCCAAATCCAAATCCCCGATTTCCCCCATTTCGAGTTCATCCACCTTTCCCGATCTAGCGACATGGTCGGCTCTTCCTCACCCGCATGATCGGTGAGGCTTATGGCGGCGATGTTGGCTGTGGCGGCGGCTACTGGTCGCGGATGGTCGTCTTCTTCCTCTGCGTCGATCGCTTCGGTTGTTGTAAACTTCTGCAAACCCTAGCCTTATATCTAAATCTTTTGGGTACACATGGGGGCTGAACGGATCCAATGTAGGCCATTCCTTCGTTGTCATTCGAGGTTGTCTAGGTTGCATCTGACTCTACCTAGGGGACTGTTGTGGGTGTTCCATTTGACTGTTTCACGGGGACGGTTGTGCTGCCTGCATCTTCGCCAGAGTCCCATGCTTCCCCAACCTCGGTGATGCGTATGGCTCCTCTGACTGTAAGGCCGTTCTTTCTTTTCTCGTAGTTCATCGATGTGGTAGTGCATAAGGACGTGGTTGTGGTAGTTCATTGATGTGGTAGTGCTTAAGGATGTGGATGTGGTAGAGGTATTTCATTGATGTGGTAGTGCTTAAGGATGTGGATGTGGTAGAGGTAGTTTATTGATGTGCTAGTGTTTAAGGATGTGGATGTGGATGTGGATGTGGATGTGGATGTGGTAGTTAATTGATGTGCTAGTGCTTGTCATGTAGGCGATCATACCATCAGGCTCCCCTGATCTTTCTGCTCCTACCGCCAATGCTCACCATTGTCTGATTTCAAGCAAACCTGCCATGGTTTGGAGACCTGAGCTTTCAGAGTTTGTGCTCAACCGGTTGGTTTAGCTCGTCCATAGTGGTGTTTGTTTTAACCTGGGATTCAAACAGGAGCAGATGAAGAAGGTAGCTGCCGATGTTCTTGCATTCGCTGGCATACATGTGACCACTCTTCAGATCTACAACCACATCAGAAACTGGAGGACCAAGTGGAGCGTCATACTCAAGATGGAATTCGATCGCACTCTGAACTGGAGCGAAGATGGTTGCTGCTTATATGTTGCTGATGAAGAGATGGTGGATGAGTACATTCAGGTAGTAAGCCTCATCGAGTTCCTTCATAGAGCTAAAAGTATGTCATTGTCATCCGCACTAATAGTTGTTCCTTGTGGATTGCAGCGCTACCCGAGGCATCGTCGGTACATCGGGATCCCGATCACGAAAAATGCTCAGATGAATACGATCTTCACGCCCCGGTTTGTCTGCAGGACGCAGCTGTTCCAACCTAACTTGCTGGTCAGGGCAATCGACTACATTGTAGACAACGAAGAAGAGTATCCCGGGTACTGTAAGCTGCAGCCAGCGGAGAGGAAGAGCTGGGACCTAGCTACGGAAGCATTTTTCTGCTTAGTGTTGCTGGTTGCTTCGTCATGATCTGCTGATTTTGGGAGATGCTCGCGTATCCCTCCATTAACTAGGACTTACTTAAATCTGATCCCCGGTCTGTAATGATGAACTTGTTCGAGATAGTATATACTAACTCCTCGTGTGATGAACCGGTGATGCATCACGAAGTATAGTTGCTTTGCTCGTGATGCATCGCCCAGTAGGGTAAGTACTTGTTGTGTACTACCAGCAACTTTTGATAAACTGAATTTAGCTGAATGTGTTGTTATTCAGAGTAACCTCACCACTCTAAGGGAAGAAGTTACCACAACATGCTCATATCTGCAACCAAACAGGGTGTGAACTGCATGGGCAGGGCAAAAAATCGTTTGTGCAGGCACCCAAACAATAAAGGTTGGCTTCCCTCGCCGGTGCAGAAAAGTCTGCCCAAGCTATCTAACATACCCCGTGTTTTATGACTCATACCCTGTTCGCGATGCGTAGGTGCGTCCATCTCACTGGCACATTAGTGCACGAAATAGATCCACGCAAACAAACGCACCCCAAACCGCTGCGCTGACTCACATGGGATGCGGAAAGTTAAACCTCGTGGAGCATCTGCCGCGGAAGGGGTTGTCCACGCCTCCACGGACGTCCTCCACACGCGCTACCTGATCTACGCGACAACTTTCGAGCTCCTCCACGACATGGATGGGGTATTCCGAGCCACGGCGCGCCGGACTCGCTCCTACACGGTACCCACAGAATCTAACGACTTGAACTCGTGGGTGCTTTGGGATATGATAAGCTCTCGCCATGAAACTGAGTTCCTTCTACCCACAGTCAAATTAAGACATACAAAAATAGCAAGGTCGTCACCGTCGCCATACATTTGCTCATAGCCGTATCCGTTGTTTTTGTTACAGCTGCACACGCTGTTGCTTTAAGTACCTGCATATCATAACTGTTCTGATGAAGCTTCAAACATTCATTTGTTACAAACCTCTGACTGTTTTTGCATGAGTGCGCACCGACATTATTTTGGTTGTGTGCGCGTTCTCCATATCTCAACTAGCTTCTGATAATGTTATTGCAGAGGTGCCAGCTTCTTTCCGTCATCATCGATGCTTCAAAGCCAAACTCGAATAAAATCGCCAATCAGCTTATTTCTGGCATCATCCATGCTTTGTGTGCCATTATCTCAACGGCACCATGTTTTCAGTCAGATTTTCTTGAACTTCATCCGCATTCAATACTGCATTCGTCTCCTTAGCACTAGTGTCAGTGTGTTCATTCTTCTTATTTGCTAACACGACAGGTGTGCATACAGTCAGCTCCTTTCTGTCATCTCCGGCCTGCTCTTTTTCTTCAATATTTTCAGTCCCTGCATTCAGTATTGCATTCGTGATCAACAGAGATTTTTTTTATTAGATCGGTATAGCACGCTAAAAAAATACAACGAAATGAAATATGTTCACTAAACACAATGTGTTTAAATCTTGTTGAACATGAACTAATTGAAAACATTCAGAAATAATCAACACTAGCTTGTACTGGAAATACACAACCAACATGCAAATAACTCAGAATTCTCACCCGGGACATAGCCGTGCCATTCAGCAACGCAACTCTGCTTGGGAATCACTTGCTGATTGGGTTCAGCACCATTTGGTGCCTCCAGTCGGTAACTGTCACTAGTAGGTAAATCAGGTTCTCCTGACAAATTATCTTCACATAATCTGGTCACCTCAGCCTTCTTCTGTAACTTTATAGCACGCTCAACAAATGAACGCAATTTCAACATTGTTAAAGAGTATTCTGTATGGAGAGAAAAAACATCTTCGTAGACAGCCAAGGCATCGATCTTAGAAAATGTTCTTTTGTACCGAGGTGCATTAGTCTCTATCTTTAGATAGTCATCATATGAGAAAATCTGAAAGAAACTCACTTCAGCCCATTAGTAAAACGACAAGTTCCAGCATATGATTCAAAACACATCTAGAAAATATTATGATTCACCTTAACAGGGTGGCAGATTTGATATGATGCTTCAGGGTGACAGATCAACTTCGGAGTTGTTGCAAAGTGAATTAAGCGCCAGCCCGTAGTGTCTACACCAGCTATAACCATAAAATCTTTTACAAGAATGCGTAAGAACTTCAAATGCTCCTTCTGACGTAACTCGATACGGTGAACGAGTTGAGCTTTCTCAAAAACGGAATTGTCAACCTGGAGAAAAATGAGCATTTGTTTATCGGTGAAAGGAACATGAATGCTGAAAAAAAAAGTAACATCGCATAACAAGAGAAGACTTCTCTGTGAATGCTCAAAAAAAAGCTGCATTACTTTTCTAAGGTTGCTGAAAGAAAGGGACGGTGGCAAGCTTACCATCTCAGGTTTGATATCAATATTATGTTTACGTAAGAATATTACTGTTTCTTCTACCATGAGGAGGTGGTCCTTCGTAGTCGGCTCAAGTTTTTCTTGAGGCAATAAAGTATGGATGGGATTCTCCGGACCACAAATCACCTCATCATCCGGAACATCAACATGCAGACAGGTTATTCCCTGAAACAGCAAATGGTGATTTCTACTGCTCACACGGGCAGAACAACAAGAAAACTGACAAAGTAATACTAACCAGGTTTTTTTCAATTATCCTTTTATAATCAGCACTTCCCACAACTAGTTTATTCTTAGAGCCGCACCACATGGTGAGCCTCTTGGCTAGCCGGTCGTCGATAGCCTCATTAGCAAGGTCAATGACAGTGGAATCCCTCTCATACTTCACGAACGCTCTCAGAGTCTGAGAAATAATGACAGGGTCAGGCAAGGTAATTCAGTAGGCGTGTATCAATCATAATCAAGATGGATGAAAAGATGATACTGTGAAATTTGAAAATTAAGCATTACTCTGTTCGAGTTGGAAATAATTAGGAAGCTGTAGTAGACAACATGACAAAATAGTAAGGAGAGAAGATGATTACTGACAAGATGTGGGATGTCTGCCCAGAAGTCCTATAGAACAAAGCAGAAAGAACTCGATTAGATGATGCTGAACTCTTTCGTCACCGATGGAGAAGAGAAACAAAGTATGGCTGACGAAACAAAGTACAGTACCTCCACTGGATTGTCAAGATAGCTCCCGTCGAAAGAGAAAATGGCGAAGCCAGTGGGTGCTTCGTATAGCAGTATGGCTGACGAATCTTTTTTGAATAACGACCCATCGATCTTGCTGTCTCCTGCCGAAAAAGTACACTTAGGCAAACAGGATCCCATGAACTCCCGCGCTCTCCCCTCATCTATCACGAGGCATCAAGCAATTTGGGCTGGGTTAACCTGATCTGTTCTGGCGGTGGCCGGATGCAAGCCTCATAGTGCAAGAAATTGGGACGAGAATCGCCTTACCAAAAACTTCATGAGAGGAGTTTTTTTCTTGATGGAATACCTGTGGACTCCTACCCGTTCTTCCCGCTGTACCGCCAATGGTTTTTTTTTTTTTTTTTGCCCGACTGCTATGAACCCGTTCATATGGATGGAAAAACAAATTCTGAGTTTCCTTTTCTGCGGTAGCAGACCCTTAAGTTAGATTCTAGTCGAAGTCTCGAAGATAGACATTGAGTATTCAGTTTTGAAAGGTTTGAGAATTTCGTTTCTGGCGGACTCGTGTGGGACGCCCAATCCAGCCGTTTTGAACGTGTGTTCGAGATAGGAGGGGTGTTATTATTATTATTTTCGCGAAAATATCACTGATCTAGTATTAATAATCACCAGCAACGGTACAAAGAGACCCTAAAGTAATAAAAACAAATAAATCATTGGGTCATCTAGCGACGAAAACAGACACTAGCATGAGCCGAAGGCGCGCCATCCTTACCCCTCCATCACCGGAACGAGCAAAGCTTATCGTAGTAGAGCTTATTATAGTAGACAAACGAGAGATCGTCGAGCTAATGCCCCAAAGGACCAGCGCACCAGAGCAGCAACCATCGCCAATGTTGACAACCGTAGATTAGAAGAGACTGGCCTAAAACCACACCAGCGAACACGAAAACCAACCGGATCTGAGGAGATTCGCCGAACACACGACTTCACACGTCCTCTGTTGGTGCTAGACGCACCACCGGAGCGAAGATAGTGCGGGGAGGACCTTATTCTGACTTTAGAACGTAGGCGCCGCCTCACCGTCCCGAAGAAGATACTGAAAACAAATTTATTAATGAAGAACTGAAACCTTTCCACCGACGAGAGCCGTTATGCCACGTCTCCAAGGTCCCAAGGTCATCGGAGGCGGAGCGGACCAGCAGTGTCGCTGGTGAGAGGGACGAAACCCAAGATGGGTTTCAGAGGTGTTCTATGATCGCCTCTCGTATATTCTCCTGCCCCGTACGGTGAATATCATATCATTCCTTTTTTTGACCGCACGACACCCGCAAACACCTGGCTCTGAACTTCTACATGGGCCTCACCTGTCAAGGTATATACCATCCCGCTACCACGACCATATTCGATGACCGCTCTTTTTCTCAGTCCTCTCCATTCCCCATCACATCCGCTCTTTTTTGTCCTCGCCGATGTTGTTACTCGTGGCAGCAATCGTGCTATTTTCCGCCCAGTCGTGCGTCCGGAGAAGGTAACCATGGCACTCGCCTACAATCATATCATAATTTTCATTTTATTTAAGATATAAAATTCCATTAAGGTTACAATAATATTACACTGCACCCACTTTTAGGGTCCCATGCAACTGAAAAATTAGGAAGATTTATGGCCTAATTATAACTTTCTCTATTTATCCTACTCCCCTGTCTCAGTTTACTAGTCTTCCCCGTATCTCTAGGTCGTCAATTTGACCTATATAATTTAAATTATATAATGTAAAAATTATATCATCAGAAAATAGAACATCTAAACTTTCTAATGATATAATTTTTATAACATATAACTAATGCTAACTTGATCAAATTTGCGACCTAGGGGTACGCGCACGCCTAATAAACTGTGAGAGAGGGAGTAGGATAAGTGGAAAACCCTAACTAATCCTATTTTTAATGCCTCTCTATTCTGCGATTGTACATCGACATGGTTGCCATCCTTTCGATGGCGGTGGAGACATTGCCGCAATTCTCCGTGCATGGTACTACGGTGGTGGAGACATTGCCGCAATTCTCCGTGCATGGTACTACGGCGGCGGCACTGACATAGCATACATATTCAGTGCGCCTTACGTTGACGACGGTGTTGAGATGCTCGCCATTCTCCATGCATGCTTGGATCTGAAAGAGACATCTAATTGGTTAGAATCGGGAACATGGCGGTGGAGACGTAGGTGAAAGAACAAGTTGCAACACTGTCCGTAGAAGAGTTGAAGACCATACCTTAGAATTGGGAATAGATGTGGAGGAATGTGATCCGTAGGCTACACCACATCGAGAGATAGTACCAGGCATGGACAACCTTCAGGTCTTGATTTTTCTCTTCATATCATTGCCACAAAGAGAGCGGGGAGGGAGGTTAGTAGCACAGATGGAAGTTGTGAGATCTATTTTTTCTTCGAAAGGATGGTCCGATCTAAGATTTGTCTTGGCTAGTGGGAGTAACTAACGGTGAGTGCGACCTCATACGGAGTGGAGAGTGTGGCGTGGCCAGTCGGCATGAAGTGCTCCATGTATCATTTAGAAAACTAGAAGAATACCCCGCGCGTTGCAGCGGGAATTTCTCCGCTAACTCTATTTTGTAAAAAAACAAAAGGGTATAAGTTAATTGGAATATGATATTATTTGTAGGAACATGCGGGAAGCGTAAATATTCAAGGGACTAACTTAAAAAACTGACTTGAAATAGTTATGTAGTTGGCGGCTAAAAGTTAATAATGTGGATAATTGGATGACTTAAAAAATAAATGACGTGACTTGCATGTAGAGTATTAATGAATGTTAGTGGAGGATGACATGGATAATTGGATGGCTAATAGAATGGATGATGTGGATAGCTTGCATGTTGAGATAGACAACTTTTTTTTTTTGAACTTATGTTGAGATAGACAACTTAAATGACCTTCTAGTGGGGTTTTACTTTATAAGAGATATAGATGGAGCTGGAAAGTGGGGGTTGAGGTTTTGTTATGTGCTCCAGAATAAGTACGCCTAGCTATTTGGGTCGTGTTTGCACAAAAGGGCCATATAAAAACAATGATAGCTCGACAGTGGTGGACCACACTTTGTCAGTAAGACATTCTTGACATGTCAGCTAGCAGGGCGTACTTGACCATTCTTCACTTTTGGCCCATTTTCTTGGGTCGCTTACATTGGACGGTGAAATGCCTCCATTTTATCAATCACGACAATCTAGAGTGCCGGGATTTCATGCCATCAACTACGACGTATTTATCCACCGGTATGGGATCAACCATGGAGAAAATTTGTGTGCCGCCCTTGTTTGCCGTCAGGAATGGTCATCGCCGGCCAAAAATCTTTTACAGGACTACGACTTATGTTGTTCAAAAAAATCCTCCACACATGATGGTGGGGGAGGGGATGGCTTTTTTCTTACTACAACAGGCTTTAGGTGGCCCTGGTGAGAATTAGGAACCTCGTGAGTCCAGCGTAGAAAGATTAGATAGGACTATATTTGTGTCCATTCCGGATAGGCTCTAGCAATTATCTGAAATATGATCATGAAGTTTTGTCAAGACATCATAGTATATATTGATAATTAATTATTTTGATAATCAATACCACATATATTTATGTAACAAATAGTACATGGTAATGAGGAATGAGCTGACTTCGATTATTATAAAATAAAGTCTGAAAGAAACCGACAAATCTTCAAAGTCTTTAAACTCTTTCTTCTTCCATGACATAATGTTGTACTTTCCTGGAGGCAGCCGAAGATAGATATCAAACCAGAGATCTGAAAATATCAACGAAAGTTCTCCCATAATTTTAGTTTCAGCCGCAATTCCTAAGCTACGTGCGCACGCGCAACCTTAAAGTAGCCAGTCACCATCGGTAAAAGTACCAACACCAGTATGCCAGGGAAAAACAGCCTTGTCGACATCGCCAGGAACCCGAGACTACAAGTCAACATTGTCGGGACATAGAAGCCGGGACAAATATTGTGAGGACAATCATTCTCGCGGCAACAATGAGAAAAGATCCTAGATCGATCCGGTGAATTAAGATATGAAGAACCATACCTAGAGAACTTTAATCTTCCAACACCATCATTGATGCTAGGAGAAAGATATCATCATCGAATGGGCCGAAAATCAATTGTTGTAGACGATCTCTTCTCCGTAGATTTAGGAACCAAAAGAAGACGAATACTTAAATCCTAACTTTGTCTTGTAGAAAAGCACTACTTTTATTAAAACCTCTACTCATAGATCGGGTTTCCCACCCCTCCTGACGCCGGAGAGGCTGCCGAGGGAAGAGGAACTGATATATGGTGCAGTAGGAGGTAGAGGCAGTGGCAGTGACGGTCAATGTTGTCATGAGACCGGGAGGCTCCAACACCACATCCGCGCGAGGCGACCTGGGAGGCGTGGATTATGTTTTGGCCCCAAAAAAATCGTATAGATACTGTTCATACGTTCAATTCAATCAATCCAAACTAGAAAGTACAAATGGATGCAGGCCAACCTAGATGGACTTGCATAACCAAACAATTACACTGCTACAGAATGTTTATTGAAACAATGATATGAAATGTTCTCACTAAAGATTGTGTGTTGATCTTGTAGAACTGTGACTGATTCAAAACATTCAGAAATAATCATCGGTATTGGAAAATAATACACAGCTCGCATGAACACAATCAGAATTCTCATGTGCGATCAGACAGTGGTCATCCTTTTTGTTGCAGATTTCTTCACTACTGTTAGGCCTATATTTTAACGATTTTGTTCAAAGATAAGGATAATTTGCTTAACATCTTGATCCGGCCTCTCACAGGAGAAATCCAATTCATTGCCCTTCACTAAAGTGACTTCACTACAATTTTATCTTCAGTGATGGAGTTGAGCCTGTCATCAACAGTAGTACAAACTTCCTTTCCAACTTTGGAGCCAGTGGCAAAGATCACCTCTGCCTTCTCAGGCACTTGTTTAGCCTTCTCAACCAAGCAGTCCAATTTGACCAATAGGATATACTTGTCTGAATCGAGAGAAATGACATCTTTATAAACAGACAATACATCAATATTAGAAAATCTTGTTTTATACCGATACGCATTGACATTTATCTTCCGACACTCATCACGTGAGAAAATCTGAAAGGAAACACAACTCAGTCCATTGTTAAAATGATAAGTTCCAGCATACACATACCCGAAACACATCTAAAATATTATGATTCACCTCAACAGGGTGGTAGACTTCATATGATGATCCACGGTGACAGATCATCTTCAGAACTGTTGCAAGTTCGATTAAACTCCAATTCTTAGTCCCCATACCAGATATATCAATAAAATCATTTAAAAGAATGCGGAAAAACTTCAAATGCTCCATTTCACTTAATTCAATACCATGCAGGAGATGAGCTAACTCAACAATAGATTTGTTAACCTGGATAAAAAAAGAGCATTTGGTTCATCACTAAAAGAAACATGAAAGTCAAAAATTTCAAGAATACGTGCATCGATGAATAGAACAAATTCTATAAAGGTAAAATTACAGTGTGTTATATCTACAAAAACTTCAACCGTTGGCGATAAAGCTTTATAAGAATACAATCAATCAGAAATAAATAAGAGTGCATTACAAGAGATGACTTATTAAAGCTCGCCACGAACTACAGATCCTGAAAGCAAAACAAAGGAAAGATAACAATGAAGAAATAAAGTGTAGATAAAATCTGAGAAATTAGGAAGGGAAAGTGGTAATCTCACCATCTCAGGCTTGACATCAAAGTCATGTTGACATAAGAATGTTATTAAGTCTTCGCCACTGGGGAGACAGTCCCTCTTATACATCTCTGATTTTTCTTGAGGCAATAAAGTACGCCTGGGATTCCTCAGACTGCAAATTATCACCTCACAATCGGGAACATCCACATACACACAAGTTATTCCCTGCAAAATAAAATGGTAATCAATATTGTTCACGCGGACAGAAGCAACAAGAAAGCTTAAACAATCATACTAACCAGTTTCATTTCAATTATTCTTTTATGTTCAGAACTTCCCACAGCCAGTTTCTTCTCAGAGCCACACAACTTGGAGAGCCTCTTGGCCAGGAGGCTGTCAATAGCCTCAGTAGCAAGGTCAATGGGGGTGGACACCCTCTCATACTTCAGGAAAAATTCCAGAAAATACAGACGTGATTAAAAAGAGCTTATCAAATATAATAGAAGTGACCAAATAATGGCAGGAGACAGGTTAATTCAATAATCATAAAGAATCGTGTTGTTTAATTATTTTTTGCACAATTCACTACTAGGAAACTGCATATCTGTGGCGCACGTTTTTTTACTTTCTGTGGCACATGCGCCAAGTCACGCCACTAAATTTTATTTCTGTGACGCATATCGACATGTGCCACCGAATTTTCAAACTTCTGTGGCGCACTAGGCAGGCATGCGCCACATAAAAACTTTCTATCGCGCACCCAGCGGTGGTGCGCCACAGAATTTTTTTAATTTCAAAAAAATGCCAGATCTAGATCTGCGGCCGCCGGAATTTCTTCGGAGGTGGGTGGGTGGGTGGGGTGGGTGGGGAGAGGAGGAGGAGGAGGAGGAGGAGGCCGTCCGGAGGTTGTGGGTGGGTGGGTGGATGAGGAGGAGGAGGAGGCCGGCCAGAGAGGGTCGCCGGAGGTGGGAAAGGAGGAGGTCACCGGAGGAGGAGGAGGTCACCGGAGGAGGAGGAGGAGGAGGAGGTCGCCGGAGGTGGGGGAAGAGCGGGTCGCCGGAGGAGGAGGTCGTCGGAGGTGGGGAAGGAGGAGATCGTCGGGTGGTGGAGGAGGTCCGGTGTGAAGGAGGAGGTCGCCGGGTGGAGAGGAGTGGGGAGAAGGGGAAGTGGAAGTGGAAATGGAAGTGGAGGTGGAGGAGAAGTTGAAGTGGAGGAGAAATGGAGGAGAAGGAGAAAAGAGAGAGGGAGAAGGGTGCCACAGAATTTCAAATACCAGTCTAACAATTCTATGGTGCATGTGCATTTGGTGTGCCACATAATTCTTTTTCGAATTTTTTTACTTTTTTTATATTCAAAACATAAAACCTGAAATTTTTCATACTTCCCTTTAGCAATTTGAAAATCTAAAAATTTGCTAACTGGGTAAACCCTGGTCAATTCGAATGGGAAATTCCGAGTAGATATATTTTCATATATTAAACGTTTTTTCGAGTTCGTACGCAATCATAAATTTAGTTTTACCGATACATGACATAATTTTGCAAAAAAATGTTGAAATTCATGTTTATTAATTCTCATTAAAACTAGATGACATAATATATAGGCAACTCGAAGGATTTTATTGAAATTTCTATCTATTTTTTGTGTATTTTACAAAAGTTAAAAAGGCAATCCACGGGAGGGGGTGGGGTGCGTGGAAAGAAAAAAACCATAAAACATTTATATGTATTTCTGTGGCGTATGCGTCACAGAAATGTGCATTTATATGGCGCATATAGCAATATGCACCACAAAATTATGTATTTGTGTGGCACATATGGTTTGCATGCGTCACAGAATTTTAATAATTATGTGGAGCATATTTTTTTATATGTGCCATAGAAATGTGAAGCACATATTTTTAAATGCGCCACAAAATCTATTTCTATCTATAAGGGTTTTCCTAGTAGTAATTACTCTGAGTGGCGCACCCAAATGTAATAAGTAAAGCTAGATGTTAGTATTTTGACAGCAACCCATAGTGTCATTCTTGGCAGGAGCACCATGTAAGGGCTCTTTCATCCCTAGCTAGGAAGTTGTAACTACTTAGTAGAAATTTGTTCATAGAAGTACCCACTTTGGTTTCAACAAAAGTTAATTGACCTTTATTGAATCTATTAGCAGATGTCTGGCCAATGAAAACAGTGAATCATGACACCAAATCAAAACATAGTAATGAGGAACAAGTCCAAATCAGAAAAAAAAGGTCGATCAGCTTGATTCCACTTTGAATCAGTTCAATAAAAAATAATAACTTTTTTCGATAAAGGGAATATATTAATATCAAAAAGATACCAATTACACCCAGCCTCTGCAACAACGCACCACCCTAATGGCCCTACGGATGCACACAGCCAAAAAAAGGAAAAGAAAACTAAGAAACAAAAGTCCCGCTACAGTATCTCGGGCCTAACAACAGCAGTACATCCACCGCCAAGACAACACCTGAATTACAGACTCTCCAAAAAACGACGCCTCCAAGAAGGGAACAGTGCTCAAACACCATCGTCGCCCGATCAAAGATCTTAGGTTTTCACCCTGAAGATAGTCCCTGATGTCTACGGGTGCTTCTATTCTTGTAGACAGTGTTGGGCCTCCAAGAGCAGAGGTTTGTAGAACAGCAGCAAGTTTCCCTTAAGTGGATCACCCAAGGTTTATCGAACTCAGGGAGGAAGAGGTCAAAGATATCCCTCTCAAGCAACCCTGCAACCACAAAGCAAGAAGTCTCTTGTGTCCCCAACACACCTAATAGGTGCACTAGTTCGGCGAAGAGATAGTGAAATACAGGTGGTATGAATGTATATGAGCAGTAGTAACGGCACCAGAAAATAGCTTGATGCTACAACTGGCGTGTGGTTGATGGTGGTAATATTGCAGGCAGTACGGATGCAGTAAAACAGTAAACAAGCAGTGATAACAGTATTTGGGAACAAGGCCTAGGGATCATACTTTCACTAGTGGACACTCTCAACATTGCAATCATAAAGGAATATAAATAAGCACCTCACTATGCTATTCTGAATTACTCTCTGGCAAGATAACGAACTCTAATTCATCATGTAGGCAAACCTTAAAGATGTATTCCCAAGTACTAATACACACCCCACGCTGTCACTTTGAGCATTCATAGGAGATACTAACACACCACAATTTCATAGAGACATCCAACTCAAATCATAACTCAGTGAATAAGTATTCTGTGAAATATAGCCTAAGAGACCCACACGGTGCACACACTGTCACCTTTACACATGTGGGACAAGGAGTCTCCGGAGATCACATAAGTAAAATCCACTTGACTAGCATAATGACATCTAGATTACAAGCATCATCATATGGATCTCAATCATGTAAGGCAGCCCATGAGAACATTGTATTGAAGTACATAGGGAGAGAGATGAACCACATAGCTACCGGTACAGCCCTTAGCATCGATGGAGAACTACTTCCTCCTCATGGGAGACAGCAGCGGTGATGAAGATGGCGGTGGTGTCGATGGAGGAGCCTTCCGGGGGCACTTCCCCGTCCCGGCGGCGTGCCGGAACAGAGACTCCTGTCCCCCAGATCTTGGCTTCGCGATGGCGGCGGATCTGGAAGGTTTCTCGTACCGTGGCTTTTCCGTATCGAAGATTTAGGTCAGGGACCTTTATATAGCCGAAGAGGCGGAGTCGGAGGGTCGACGAGGCGACGACACACTAGGGGGGCGCGGCCCCCCTCTGGCCGCGCCAGGGTGGCGTGTGGGGCCCCCAGGGCTCCCCTCTGGTGGCTCTCGGGTGTTCTGGAAGCTTCGTGGGATTTTAAGATCTTGGGCGTTGATTTCATCCAATTCCGAGAATATTTCCTTACTAGGATTTCTGAAACCAAAAACAGCAGAAAACAGGAACTGGCACTTCGGCATCTCGTCAATAGGTTAGTTCCGGAAAACGCATAAAATCATCATAAAGTGTGAACAAAACATGTAGGTATTGTCATAAAACAAGCATGGAACATAAGAAATTATCGATACGTCGGAGACGTATCAGCATCCCCAAGCTTAGTTCCTACTCGTCCCCGAGTAGGTAAACGATAACAAAGATAATTTCTGAAGTGACATGCTACCAACATGATCTTAATCATACTATTGTAAAGCATATGAGATGAATGCAGCGATTCAAGACAATGTAAATGCAATGAGTAAACAATTGAACCATATAGCAAAGACTTTTCATGAATAGTACTTTCAAGACAAGCATCAATAAGTCTTGCATAAGAGTTAACTCATAAAGCAATAGATTCAAAGTAAAGGTATTGACGCAACACAAAGGAAGATTAAGTTTCAGCGGTTGCTTTCAACTTGTAACATGTATATCTCATGGATAGTTGTCAACGCAAAGCAATATAACAAGTGCAATAAGCAAGCATGTAAGAATCAATGCACAGTTAACACAAGTGTTTGCTTCTAAGATGGAAGGAAGTAGGTAAACTGACTCAACATAAAGTAAAAGAATGGCCCTTCGCAGAGGGAAGCATTGATTGCTATATTTGTGCTAGAGCTTTGGTTTTGAAAACAAGAAACAATTTTGTCAACGGTAGTAATAAAGCATATGCATTATGTAAATTATATCCTACAAGTTGCAAGTCTCATGCATAGTATACTAATAGTGCCCGCACCTTGTCCTAATTAGCTCGGATTACCTGGATTATCATTGCAATACATATGTTTTAACCAAGTGTCACAAAGGGGTACCTCTATGCCGCCTGTACAAAGGTCTAAGGAGAAAGCTCGCATTGGATTTCTCGCTTTTGATTATTCTCAACTTAGACATCCATATCGGGACAACATAGACAACAGATAATGGACTCCTCTTTAATGCATAAGCATTTAGCAACAATTAATGTTCTCATATGAGATTGAGGATATTAGTCCAAAACTGAAACTTTCACCATGAATCATGGCTTTAGTTAGCGGCCCAATGTTCTTCTCTAACAGTATGCATGCTCTAACCATTCAACTAGTGGTAAATCGCCCTTACTTCAGACAAGACGGACATGCATAGCAACTCACATGATATTCAACAAAGTGTTGATGGTGTCCCCAGAAACATGGTTATCGCACAACAAGCAACTTAATAAGAGATAAAGTGCATAAGTACATATTCAATACCACAATATTTTTTTTAGGCTATTTGTCCCATGAGCTATATATTGCAAAGATAAAGAATAGAAATTTAAAGGTAGCACTCAAGCAATTTACTTTGGAATGGCGGAGAAATACCATGTAGTAGGTAGGTATGGTGGACACAAATGGCATAGGTTTTTGGCTCAAGGATTTGGATGCACGAGAAGTAATCCCTCTCGGTACAAGGCTTAGGCTAGCAAGGTTATTTGAAGCAAACACAAGTATGAACTAGTACAGCAAAACTCACATAAGGACATATTGCAAGCATTATAAGACTCTACACCGTCTTCCTTGTTGTTCAAACCCTTACTAGAAAATATGTAGACCTTAGAGAGACCAATCATGCAAACCAAATTTTAGCAAGCTCTATGTATTCTTCAATAATAGGTGCAAAGTATATGACGCAAGAGCTTAAACATGAGCACAACAATTGCCAAGTATCACATTATTCAAGACATCATACCAATTACTACATGTAGAATTTCCCGTTTCCAACCATACAACAATTAACGAAGCAGTTTCAACCTTCGGCATGAACATTAAAAGC
Source organism: Lolium perenne (assembly GCF_019359855.2). Lineage (NCBI taxonomy): Eukaryota > Viridiplantae > Streptophyta > Magnoliopsida > Poales > Poaceae > Lolium > Lolium perenne. Next base: position 335,738,838 of record NC_067247.2, read on the forward strand.
TAAGAACACATGTGTCCAGAGGAGCGTGTCTCTCTCCCACACAAGCATTTATTCAAACAAAAACAAAAACAAAAACAAACAGACGCTCCAAGTAAAGTACATAAGATGTGATGGAATAAAAATATAGTTTCAAGGGAGGAACCTGGTAATTTTGTTGATGAAGAAGGGGATGCCCAAGGCATCCCCAAGCTTAGATGCTTGAGTCTTCTTGAAATATGCAGGGATGAACCACGGGGGCATCCCCAAGCTTAGACTTTTCACTCTTCTTAATCATATTGTATCATCCTCCTCTCTTGACCCTTGAAAACTTCCTCCACACCAAACTCGAAACAAACTCATTAGAAGGTTAGTGCATAATCAAAAATTCACATGTTCAGAGGTGACACAATAATTATTAACACTTCTGGACATTGCCCAAAGCTACTGGAAGGTAATGGAACAAAGAAATCCATTCAACATAGCAAAAGAGGCAATGCGAAATAAAAGGCAGAATCTGTCAAAACAGAACAGTCCGTAAAGGCGAATTTCTAAGAGGAGCCAGACTTGCTCAAATGAAAATTCTCAAATTGAATGAAAGTTGCGTACATATCTGAGGATCACTCACAAAACTTGGAAGATTTTTCTGAGTTACCTACAGAGAACTCTGCCCAAATTCGTGACAGACAGAAATCTGTTTCTGCGCAGTAATCCAAATCTAGTATCAACCTTGCTATCAAAGACTTTACTTGGCACAACAATGCAATAAAATAAGATAAGGAGAGGTTGCTACAGTAGTAACAACTTCCAAGACTCAAATATAAAACAAAAGTGCAGTAGTAAAATAAACACATGGGTTATCTCCCAAGAAGTTCTTTCTTTATAGCCATTAAGATGGGCTCAGCAGTTTTAATGATGCACTCGCAAGAAATAGTATTTTAAGCAAAAGAGAGCATCAAGAAGCAAATTCAAAACACATTTAAGTCTAACATGCTTCCTATGAAAAGGAATCTTGTAAATAAACAAGTTCATGAAGAGTAAAGCGACAAGCATAGGAAGATAAAACAAGTGTAGCTTCAAAAAAATTCAGCACATAGAGAGGTGTTTTAGTAACATGAAAATTTCTACAACCATATTTTCCTCTCTCATAATAACTTTCAGTAGTATCATGAGCAAACTCAACAATATAAATATCACATAAAGCATTCTTATCATGAGTCTCATGCATAAAATTATTACTACTCCCAACATAAGCATAGTCATTCTTATTAATTGTAGTGGGAGCAAATTCAACAAAGTAGCTATCATTATTATTCTCATCATCAAATATAGGAGGCATATTGTAATCATAATCAAATTTATCCTCCATAACAGGCGGCACCAAAAGACTACTATCATTATAATCATCATAAATAGGAGGCAAAGTATCATCAAAGTAAATTTTCTCGTCAATGCTTGGGGGACTAAAAAGATCATGCTCATCAAAACTAGCTTCCCCAAGCTTAGAATTTTCCATATCATTAGCAACAATGGTGTTCAAAGTATTCATACTAATATGTTCCATAGGTTTTTTAATTTTTGCAACACACCATTTATGTCTTAACTCAGGAAATAGGTTAAAAAGCTCATAGTTGCTTTCCATTATGCCAAACTAGTGATAAACAAGAAACAAAAAGATGCAATTGCAGGATCTAAAGGAAATAGCTTCGAGTACTTACAACGGCGGAAAATAGCTTAGTAGCCGAGATCCGGAGTGTGAGTACCTTTTACCTTTCCTCCCCGCAACGGCGCCAGAAAAGTGCTTGATGTCTACGGGTGCTTCTATTCTTGTAGACAGTGTTGGGACTCCAAGAGCAGAGGTTTGTAGAACAGCATCAAGTTTCCCTTAAGTGGATCACCCAAGGTTTATCGAACTCAGGGAGGAAGAGGTCAAAGATATCCCTCTCAAGCAACCCTGCAACCACAAAGCAAGAAGTCTCTTGTGTCCCCAACACACCTAATAGGTGCACTAGTTCGGCGAAGAGATAGTGAAATACAGGTGGTATGAATGTATATGAGCAGTAGTAACGGCACCAGAAAATAGCTTGATGCTACAACTGGCGTGTGGTTGATGGTGGTAATATTGCAGGCAGTACGGATGCAGTAAAACAGTAAACAAGCAGTGATAACAGTATTTGGAAACAAGGCCTAGGGATCATACTTTCACTAGTGGACACTCTCAACATTGCAATCATAAAGCAATATAAATAAGCACCTCACTATGCTATTCTGAATTACTCTCTGGCAAGATAACGAACTCTAATTCATCATGTAGGTAAACCTTAAAGATGTATTCCCAAGTACTAATAAACACCCCACACTGTCACTTTGAGCATTCATAGGAGGTACTAACACACCACAATTTCATAGAGACATCCAACTCAAATCATAACTCAGTGAATAAGTATTCTGTGAAATATAGCCTAAGAGACCCACACGGTGCACACACTGTCACCTTTACACACGTGGGACAAGGAGTCTCCGGAGATCACATAAGTAAAATCTACTTGACTAGCATAATGACATCTAGATTACAAGCATCATCATATGGATCTCAATCATGTAAGGCAGCTCATGAGAACATTGTATTGAAGTACATAGGGAGAGAGATGAACCACATAGCTACCGGTACAGCCCTTAGCCTCGATGGAGAACTACTCCCTCCTCATGGGAGACAGCAGCGGTGATGAAGATGGCGGTGGTGTCGATGGAGGAGCCTTCCGGGGGCACTTCCCCGTCCCGGCGGCGTGCCGGAACAGAGACTCCTGTCCCCCAGATCTTGGCTTCGCGATGGCGGCGGCTCTGGAAGGTTTCTCGTACCGTGGCTTTTCCGTATCGAAGATTTAGGTCAGGGACCTTTATATAGGCGAAGAGGCGGAGTCGGAGGGTCGACGAGGCGATGACACAGTAGGGCGGCATAACCAACTGTCCATAAACGCAGACGCGGCTATTCGAATAGGTTAAACTCTGCAGAGGTTGTACACTTGTGCCACAACAATTGCAATAGTTCGTCAGGCATAACTGGCCCTGATTTATCGTACGCAGTACGCGAACTACCAATCCTAACCTTTCATTTACATACTCTAGTATAGGCACCTCTCCCCATGAGCTTGGCCTCCCGGTGAAAACAAACCGTCAACCCGGGAACTGCACATGGGCTTGGGTAGTACATTCACCTCATTTCATGTCATTTCACATTCAATGGAGGCAGCCTCGGCATAACCCCTATGACGCTTGTTCCGAGGGAACCCATACTAAAATACATAAGTTTCCAGCTAAGCCTTACCCAGATTCAGGTATTGTGGGGGTACTTGTAAAATTGGAATGGTATCGCATCCGAACCCAACCATCAGTTTTGGTAAAATTCACCAAGTCATTCACCAGTCATATTCACCTTCAAAATCTCTCAATAGAATGACTCATCATTCCAAGGTTTTCAAAGTCATTTCAATTCACAAGTTCCCAACTAGAATAGTCACTTTTTAATATTGAGCACTAGCAACTAGTTATGAGGGGTGCTAAGTATCTTGGAGCTTGCTAATCTAAGTGTGATGCTCTTGTACTACTCCATAGCTAAACCAAGTGAATCATAAATCAAAAAGTAACTTTGATAAATAAAATTCAGTAAAGCTTGTAAAGTAAAAAACTTTGGATAGGATCATAAAGTAAAATGTAATGGTGCCTTGCTCTTGTAGAGCTTTGCACTTTGCAAGAATATAAGCTTGCAACCAAAATAGCTTGCATTAGTCTAGCTTGCCTTGATTGGTGAGGTGATCAAAGTTTTTTGGATCTTCCTCTTGGTAGAAGACCTCTTCCTCTTGATAGCCTCCGGTACTAGCGTCTATAAACGAATACGAGGATACAATCACCAAACAACACTTAAGTAATCTTAATTAGCCTTGTTGGCTCACACAAATGATCTAGCATCACTATTTAACATTTATTCACAAATTATGCTAGGGTTTCTTACATAGTAATAGGACAATAATTTCCTCTCATTGAAATTGGAGTTAGGGTTTCTATGTAGTTCTTTGGAGAAAATAATTTCCTCTCATTGAATCTTCTTAAGATTTAATCTTCTCAAATAACCAGGTATGATCACATGTTGACCAAGGTCAACACTTCACACTTATTATTTTAAAAAAATGATTTAAATGAGATTCATCATCTTGTAGACAGTGTTGGGCCTCCAAGAGCAGAGGTTTGTAGAACAGCAGCAAGTTTCCCTTAAGTGGATCACCCAAGGTTTATCGATCTCAGGGAGGAAGAGGTCAAAGATATCCCTCTCAAGCAACCCTGCAACCACAAAGCAAGAAGTCTCTTGTGTCCCAAACACACCTAATAGGTGCACTAGTTCGGCGAAGAGATAGTGAAATACATGTGGTATGAATAAGTATGAGCAGTAGCAATGGCACCAGAAAAGTGCTTTGCTGTCCAGGACTGGCGTGTGGTTGATGGTGGTAATATTGCGGACAGTACAGATGCAGTAGAACAGTAAACAAGCAGCGATAGCAGTATTTAGGAACAAGGCCTAGAGATCATACTTTCACTAGTGGACACTCTCAACATTGATCACATAACAGAATAAATAGATAGATGCTAGACTCTACACTCTCTTGTTGGATGATGAACACCACTAACTGTGTAGGATTACACGAACCCTCAATGCCGGAGTTAACAATTTCCACAATATTCGATGTTCATGTTTAAATAACCTTAGAGTGCATGACAGATCAACACAACTAAACCAAGTACTAACATAGCATGCACACTGTTACCATCACACTATGAAAGGAGGAATAGATCACATCAATACCATCATAGTAATAGTTAACTTCATAATCTACAAGAGATCACAATCATAACCTACGCCAAGTACTTCATGATGCACACACTGTCAACATTACATCATGGAGGAGGAATAGACTACTTTAATAACATCACTAGAGTAGCACATAGATGAATTGTGATACAAAACTCATATGAATCTCAATCATGTAGGGCAGCTCATGAGATCATTGTATTGAAGTACATAGGAGAGAGATTAACCACATAGCTACCGGTACAACCCCTTAGCCTCGATGGAGAACTACTCCCTCCTCATGGGAGACAGCAGCGGTGATGAAGATGGCGGTGGAGATGGCAGCGGTGTCGATGGAGAAGCCTTCCGGGGGCACTTCCCCGTCCCGACGGCGTGCCGGAACAGAGACTCCTGTCCCCCAGATCTTGGCTTCGCGATGGCGGCGGCTCTGGAAGGTTTTTCGTACCGTGGCTTTTTCGTATCGAGGTTTTAGTTCGAGGGGCTTCTTATAGGCGAAGAGGCGGCGTCAGAAGGGGTCTGGGGCCACCAGACAATAGGGCGGCGCGGCCAGGGCCTGGGCCGCGCCAGCCCCATGTGTGGGCCCCCTGTGGGTCCTCTTTGGCGACTCTCGGGTGTTCTGGAAGCTCCCGGGGATTCTAAGATGCTGGGCTTTGATTTCGTCCAATTCTGAGAATATTTCCTTACTAGGATTTCTGAAACCAAAAATAGCAGAAAATAGCAACTGGCCCTTCGGCATCTCGTCAATAGGTTAGTTCCGGAAAACTCATAAATATGACATAAAGTATGCATAAAACATGTAGATATCATCAATAATGTGGCATGGAACATAAGAAATTATTGATACGTCGGAGACGTATCAGCATCCCCAAGCTTAGTTTCTGCTCGTCCCGAGCAGGTAAACGATAACAAAGATAATTTCTGGAGTGACATGCCATCATAATCTTGATCATACTATTGTAAGCACATGTAATGGATGCAGCGATCAAAGCAATGGTAAATGACATGAGTAAACAAATGAATCATATAGCAAAGACTTTTCATGAGTAGTACTTTCAAGACAAGCATCAATAAGTCTTGCATAAGAGTTAACTCATAAAGCAATAATTCAAAGTAAAGGTTGTTGGCGTCCGAAACCCACCGGCGAGCTACGGCTGGCAACACGAAGAGCCGGGAACAACCTTAGGGCTACGGCTGGCCCTGGTCCCTCCGAGCGACGGCCCGCAAAAATCCTGGTACGCACGTCCCGATGCTGGTGCAAGGGCGTACCACCTGATCTATACCTGATCAAGAAGGTGATGGATTTGCTTCGCTTAGTTTCCTGCATGGCATACACGTAAACATTAAATACGAGCCTCGATCGGCTCTCAGGTTGTCCTGTGAATCGGCTTAAGGAGCCGATCCACCCATGACTCGTATGGGGTTTACGATTGCATGGTGGTCCTGCTTGATCAAAACAAAGCTAAAACGACCTACGACGATCTAGGGTTTTCACCACATAATCGGAACATCCTACTCGTGATTGAGCCTGGCAGCCGCGCACGGTGATCATAAACCGACCCTAGACAAGGCCTAAAAACCAACATTAAGTTGATCCCCGGAACATCTTGTCTAGGGTTAGCAAACTACACCCTACGTGCTACTGGATCATTCAACCCGTTTGTAAGGCCTAACTATGCAGATATTAAACTAATCCTTGATGAATCAAGGAGCGATCATAACGGATCGGATCTACTAAACAATGATCAAGCAAGGTGCCGCCCTTACACCTAAGAAAGGTGTAAGGACGGCTAGACGTCTAAGGGTTGCATGGACGAAAACATGTAGCACGGTAAAGCAATGCTAACCCTAACACATCTATGATAACTACGTTGCTCGCCATCAACAAGGCTTCAGCACGAGCAACGCATGGATAACGAATAAACGTATACTGGCTAGATCGCAAGATGCAATCTGGGCAGCATGATGCTTACCCGGAAGAAACCCTCGAAACAAGGGGTCGGCGATGCGCCAAGATTGGTTTGTGATGAACGTGATTGTTGTCTTTCTTGATAACCCTAGATACATATTTATAGTCCGTAGACTTTCTAACGTGGGAACAATCCCAACCGTGCACGAGCCAAACTCTAACTAACCGACACGTATCCTATTATATTTACAGATACAAGGGCAAACTGCCCAAACTTCGTGTATAAGGCCAGTTCACGTATTTCTTCCATGTATATTCTTCAAGCCCAATCTTGATCGCGGCCCACCTCTGATCCGGTCAAATTCTGGTGATAACACATGCCCCCCTGGTTTTGGAATTGATAATTCCAAAATCACTATGCTTTTTCTTCGTCGGGTCATGTCGTGGCAGAGCAAAACCGTCGCAGTATCCTTTGTCATGATGCCTTGCCTTCTCAACTTCTCCGCGTGATTTGACCATTGTTTTCTTTTTTCCTTTGGGCACCACCTCCTCGGAAACTGCTGTGGCATTGAATCTCCACTATATCCCCTTTATTTAACCGCGCCGAACAGTTCGCCTCTTCATCCCCTTGCTCTGTTCTGGCTATCGGCACCCAAAAATTCCCAATCCAGAGCAATGGCTTCCTCCTCTTCCTCCTCCGCCTCATCGGATCTCTCCTCCCAGTCCTTCTCTTCTTCATCCTCCTCCAGCTCGTCGGTATTCTTCGATTCCTCCTCATCCCGTGAGCCGACGCCGGAGTGGGACCCGGTGGCTGCTCAGATGAGGGCGTACAACAGGCGCGCCCCAGAAGAGTGGGACCAGGAGGACCACGCCTCCTTCGTTTGGTCCGAGGACGACAAGTCCTTGACCAGCGGAGACGAAGAGCTCCAGTTCCTCGCCAATGGGGAACTGGAATCGGAGAGCGAGGATGACTCGTTCTCCTGGGACGGGTACACCTTCTCCGAGGAAGAGGAGGAGGAAGACGACGACACCGACTCCCTCGAGGATTACCCGCCGGCGAAGCGGTTCCGCGTCGGGTCAGATGACGACGACGACGACGACGACGTCGACGATGAGGATGATGAGGCCCCTCCTGGGGGCCGCTGGAGCAGTGACGAGGAGCCCGCCGGCAGCAGCGCCGACGAGGGCTCCGACGACGACGACGAGGGCAGCAACGGCCCGTAGACTAGGACCTAGTAGCATAGGCCTAGCAGTAGTAGTAAATCGGCCAATAGGCCTTTCTTTTGTTCTTCCTTCCTTGAGCAATCGGCTCTTTCTTTGTAAGAAATCCTTTATTAATGAAGAAATATTCCCCAAATAATTTTGCTTCTTTGTCGATTTTGCCGATTGTCAAACGAAGTTGATGCACAAAGAACCGATGGCAGGGCATCGGCTTATGCCATAAACATGCTTTAAGGCCATAAAAGTTGCCTACTCACACGGTCAACAAATCCAATTCGTGTCCACGCCGTCTCCCGATCTCAAACGCACAGATTCAGCAAAATCCAATCGAGAAAATCATCTCAAATGTCATGGGCTCTGGCTTGAACTTGACCTGTTAACCTGCTCAATTGAGCTTGTTCTGTCTAGAGTCGATGGTAATGCATCGGCTTTTTCATTATTCTAAAGTCGATGTCCATGCATCGGCTGTACTGATATCTATATTTCTCATGTCGATGCCTGCGCATCGGCTATGATTTGCATATAAATTTTTTTTTACTGGCCGATTTCATGAATCGGCCCCCATATTTCCTTTACTGGTCATCCCACATGCTTGGGAAATATTTCTTGAGATGTTGACCATTGACAGCTACTGGGAACTTAGCGCCGTCCAGCTGCTCCAGCATGTATGCATTACCCTTCAAGGCTTGAACGACTTTGTATGGACCGTGCCAATTAGGAGACCATTTGCCATATGCTTTATCCTTGGTTCCTAATGGCAACACTGCTTCCCATACTAGATCACCAACTTGGAACTCCTTTGGTCTCACCTTCTTATTGTATGTACGAGCCACCCTGGCTTTATTCTCTTTAATCTTTTCCAACGACCAAAGTCTAAGTTCCGTTGCATCCTCAATAGTATCACTCATCAGAGCTGCATACTCTTCAGCTGTTAGATCATTCTGAAACGTGACACGTCTTGATCCAGCCGTAATTTCCCAAGGCAATACGGCTTCCTGCCCATAGACAAGCTGGTAAGGCGAAGTCTTTATGGGTCCATGGCATGACATGCGGTAGGCCCACAAAGCTTCTGACAGTGTTTCATGCCACACCCTAGGGTTCTCGTCAATCTTCCTCTTGATCAGCTTGATCAGGCTCTGATTAGACGCTTCAGCTTGCCCGTTGGCTTGAGCATAATATGGAGATGATCGGATCAGCTTAATCCCCAAGTCATCGCAGAATTTCCTGAATTCTTTAGAAATAAAGACCGAACCTCCATCGGTCGTGATTGTTTGGGGAATCCCGAACTTATGAATGACGTGTTCTTTCACAAATTTGATAACATCTTCTGATTTTACCTTCTTCATAGGGACGGCCTCCACCCATTTGGTGAAGTAATCTGTAATGGCCAGGATCCACTCGTGGCCTTTGCTCGACGCAGGATGGATTTTGCCGATCATATCCATGCCCCAACCTCGGAATGGCCAAGGCTTGGTGATGGGGTTCATTGCTGATGCGGGTACCATCTGAATTTTCCCGAACATCTGACACGCTTGGCATCCCTTGTAGTACTTGAAGCAATCCTCAAGCATAGTGGGCCAATAAAACCCTGATCGTCTAATCAGCCACTTCATCTTATGAGCCGATTGGTGAGTTCCACAGGCGCCTTCGTGCACCTCATGTAAGAGCCGATTAGACTCAGTTGGTCCCAGGCACTTGAGTAGTAACCCTTCCAACGTCCTGTAGAACATGTCATCTCCTATAAGGACATATTTCATGGCCTTGTATCTTATCCGTTTAGGTGCCCCCCGAGCCGAATCCTTCAAGTAATTGAAGATTTCGGCTCTCCAATCATCCTGTTCCAGGAACTGCACCTGAACTTCCGACCCATCTGGTATGTCCTTGTACCCTGACGCCATTTGCGCGAGATCATTGGCGTCGGTATTCTGAGATCTTGGGACCCAATTGAAATTGATGTACCGAAAATGCGTCATCAGCTCACGACATTCCATCCAATATGGGAAGAGCGACTCACTCTCGCACTTGTATTCGTCCGTGAGCTGGTAAATTACCAACTTCGAGTCTCCAAAAAGCTCCACCGCTTCTGCCCCGGCTTCCAGCAGCAACTCCAGTCCCTTGCGTACTGCCTCATACTCAGCGATATTGTTTGTGCAAGGAGTAGATAGTCTGATGGAGAAGGAGTATGTTGCCCCCCGAGGCGACACGAGCAGAATGCCGATGCCACAACCATCGTCACAAGCCGATCCATCGAAGAACATAGCCCATGCACGTATAGATAGTGCTGCTATATTAGTATTGATCCGTTCAGCTATGAGATCGGCCAACGCTTGTCCCTTGACTGCTTTTGCAGGCTGATACTGGAGATCAAACTCCGATAGCGCAAACATCCACTTACCAAGTCGGTCTTTCAAAACAGGAGCCGACAGCATGTGCTTGACAACGTCTGACTTGCATATGACGATGATTTCTGCTGTCAAAAGGATGTGATGGAGCTTGGTGCAGGTGAAGAACAGGCAGAGGCATAACTTCTCGACCTCAGGATACCTTGTCTCTGCATCCAACATCCTTCTGCTGAGGTAGAATACAACCTTTTCAACGCCCTCGTAGAGTTGCACCACCACTGAAGCAATGGTCGTGTCAGCTACTGATAGGTAGATGTAGAACGGCCTGTCCTGCTGAGGCAGAACTAGCACAGGCGGTGTTGTTAGATACCGCTTAATCTTGTCAAATGCCTGCTGCTGTTCTGCCCCCCAGTGAAACTCGTCATCAGATTTAATCTTGACCAACGCCATGAACGGCTCAATTCGTCCTGAGAGATTAGAGATGAATCGTCGGACGAAATTGATCTTGCCGATCAGACGTTGGAGCTCCTTCTTTGTGGTAGGCGGCTGCATGGTACGTACTGCCTCCTGACTTTTCAGGCCGATCTCAATTCCTCGTTCATGAACAAGAAAACCTAGGAACTGACCGGCCGTCACGCCAAAGGCACACCTCTTTGGATTCATTCTGAGTCCGAACTTCCGAGTTCGATCTAGGATGCTGATGCGTGTGGTTGGCACGTCCGTAGGGAACCCCAAGAGGAAGGTGTGATGCACACAGCGGCAAGTTTCCCTCAGTAAGAAACCAAGGTTTAATCGGACCAGTAGGAGTCAAGAAGCACGTTGAAGGTTGATGGCGGCGAGATGTAGTGCGGCGCAACACCAGGGATTCCGGCGCCAACGTGGAACCTGCACAACACAACCAAAGTACTTTGCCCCAACGAAACAGTGAGGTTGTCAATCTCACCGGCTTGCTGTAACAAAGAGTTAACCGTATTGTGTGGAAGATGATTGTTTGCAGAAAACAGTAGAACAAGTATTGCAGTAGATTGTATTTCAGTAAAGAGAATTGGACCGGGGTCCACAGTTCACTAGAGGTGTCTCTCCCATAAGATAAACAGCATGTTGGGTGAACAAATTACAGTTGGGCAATTGACAAATAAAGAGAGCATGACCATGCACATACATATCATGATGAGTATAGTGAGATTTAATTGGGCATTACGACAAAGTACATAGACCGCCATCCAACTGCATCTATGCCTAAAAAGTCCACCTTCAGGTTATCATCCGAACCCCCTCCAGTATTAAGTTGCAAAGCAACAGACAATTGCATTAAGTATGGTGCGTAATGTAATCAACAACTACATCCTTAGACATAGCATCAATGTTTTATCCCTAGTGGCAACAGCACAACACAACCTTAGAACTTTCTGTCACTGTCCCAGGTGTCAATGCAGGCATGAACCCACTATCGAGCATAAGTACTCCCTCTTGGAGTTACAAGCATCTACTTGGCCAGAGCATCTACTAGTAACGGAAAGCATGCAAGATCATAAATAACACGTAGATATAACTTTGATAATCAACATAACAAGTATTCTCTATTCATCGGATCCCAACAAACGCAACATATAGAATTACAGATAGATGATCTTGATCATGTTAGGCAGCTCACAAGATCTGACAATGATAGTGTCGGGGGGAAGACCCCGGATAGGGCAATGGACGCGGAGCAGCCGGCTGGCCACTGGCCGGCTCGCGGCAAAGGCCGGCTGAGGAGCAGCCGGCTGGCACCGTGGCCGGCTGGTCCGGAAGCCGGCTGGCTCTAGGTCCTAGTCGGCCTGGCTACGGCCACCAACGCTGTAGCTGGGCCGGCTTCTACAAGCCATATCCGACTGGGGTTTGTACCTCAGACCGACTCGAGGCTGGCGAGTCTTGCACTGGAAGGAACCGGGTTGGTGATCCGGGTTCCTAAAGTCCACGCTGACTCCATCTTCCGTAAAGCGCGGGGCACTGTGGAGCAATAGTGCCGCACGCCGGACAGGCCGTCAGGGCTTGCGGCGATCCGTACCGGCTACAGTGGCTGATGGCGACAGGGACACCTCCTCTCCATACCGCTGACCGTGGCAGCCGGATGGGACAGGCCACGATGCCTCAACTACTCCTGACGTCACCGCCTCGGGAAGGAGCGGAAGCCGAAGCCGGCCAAGCCGGCCAGTAAACTATAGGGTCTTATATGTAAAGTGCCGGCGCCTATATAAGCCGCACTACCCCCTCTCGTGCAGGGGATCGATCGATCATTCTTACTTCACTCCACCCATAGAGCTGCCCTGAGAGAGAGACCATCGTCTTCCTTAGCCTCCCAGGAGCAGCCGGACACAGCTCTAGGAGCACCATTGTATTGTGTGATCATCATATACACTCATAGCAGGAGTAGAGGTTTGACCTCCATCGGAGGGCCTCGAACCTGGGTACGTCGCCGTGTCGCTCGTGCCCATACCCGCATCCGGATACCGCCGTGAGATCCCTCAGGAACCACTTCGATTAGCCACCCTATGGCATATGCCGCGACCATACCACGACATTTGGCGCCCACCGTGGGGCCTTCAGCATCCTCGGCCGGTGTCTTCATCCGGACGGGCCTCACCATCACCACCGGCGAGCGAGTCGCTTCAGGCTTGATCTGGAGATTCGGCTCCCTCGACTGCGTCAGCGACAACGCTGGCTGCTTCGCTGACCGGCCCTTCCCAGCCGGCGGCAGCGTCATCTCCTTTGGCGGCCACGACGTCTACGTCGCCACCGTCGCACCGCCGCGCTACCCGCGGCAGGTCCTGCGCTGCGCAAGCCCTCCTCCGCGAGCCGGCAGCAGCGCTCCCGCCAGCCCCGTCGTCGTGCAAGTCATGATGGCTGGCGAGGAGCTCCCCACCAAGAACCCGCGCGCCCGCGGCCCCAACCTGGAGCGCAACGTCGACCCCAACGCCTCCGGCTCGGGCCCAAAGGCGCCACCGCCACCGTCCCGGCTGGACGAAGTCCGGGCGAAGCTGAGCACCCCGCTCACGCCTGGCGGCGACCCCATCACCGTCGAGGCGGATCTGGAGGCGCACCGCCAGCTCCTCCTCAAGCAAACCGAAGAACTGGCTGCTGCTAAGCGCCAGATGGAGATCACCCAGCGCGAGTACAACCGCGCCCACGGCCTCACTCCAGGCGGCGACGAGCCAAGCCGAGCCGGCCACATCCGCCGCAGGGGCCGTGACCTCGGCGCCGAGATCGCCCGCGACGGCGCTCCTTCGCCGGCTCCGTCCGCGGAGCTCCCCGTCTACAACACCCCCGACAAGAACATGCGCGCGGCACAAGCCGCCGCAGAAGAGCTGAACCGCCTTCAGGGCGAAGAGTTACGCCGCCAGACCAAGCGGGTAACTGAGCTGCTCAACGCAGCCACCAGGCAGGCGGCCGACCCCAGGTATGCCAATGCCCCCAGAGCTTCTCACGCTCGTGGAGCTGCAGGCAACGACAGGGAAGGCGCCAGGGACTCGGCCGAGTCCGCCTCCCCAGCGCCAAGCCGGCACCATGACTCCCGCGCCACGCACGCAAGCTCGAGCAGGCCGAGCCACCAGTCAGGCGGCAGCAGCCGGCCTCCTCCGAGCCGGAACCAGGAGCAAGACTCCGAGCCCCGCCGTCAGCACCGGCCGGCTCCAGAAGCAGCCGGCACACGCCAGCCGGCACACTCCCGGCTGGGCCCGCGCATCGAGCCCGCCGACGCCCGAGATCGCCTCGACCGGCTGGTCGAATCCTGCATTGCGGAAGAAGAAGCTCCAGCCGGCCCAAAGTGCTTCGGGCCCCGCATCGCCAACGAGCCCACGCTTGAGGGCTTCACGCTCCCCCGCGACACCCCCAAGTACGACGGCACCGCCAAGCCGGAGGACTGGCTGCAGGACTACTCTACCGCAGTCGGCATCGCCAAAGGCAACAAGCGTTGGGCTGTGCGCTACTCCCCCCTGATGCTGGTCGGCTCCGCCCACACATGGCTCAACAACCTGCCAGCCGGCAGCATAAACGGCTGGCTGGACTTCGAAGCGGCCTTCATCAGCAACTTCACCGGCACCTACCGCCGGCCGGGTCGCCCCCAGCAGCTTGAGATGTGCAAGCAGGGCCCCGACGAGACGGATCACGCGTACCTAACGCGCTGGTGCGAGATGCGCAACTCCTGCGAGGGCGTGCACGAGATCCAGGCCATCAGCTTCTTCATGGGAGGCTGTCGGCCCAACACCATGTTGTGGCACAAGCTGCGCCGCAGCGACCCCAAGTCGATGGCCGCCTTGATGGCCATCGCCGACAAGTACGCGCTGGCTGAGGAAGCCGGCAAGGCGCCGGCTGAAATTTCGCCGGCCCCCGCCAGAAGAGACAACAACAAGCCGGCCGAGGGCGCCTCGCACGGCAGCCGGCGGGACAACTACCGCGGCAAGCGTCACAGTGACCAGCCGGACCGCCGGTACGGCTCCGCCCACGTAGCCGCCGTGGCAGACAACGCGGCAGGCGGCAGCCGCCGCCAGAAGCAAGACCGGCAATGGAAGCCGAAGTACACCTTCGAGCAGATGCTCGACTCGCCGTGCAAGTACCACAGCGGCAAGAACCCCTCCAACCACACCACCCGCGATTGCCACTTCATGAAGCGGCTGACAAGCGGTGAACCCCTCCCGCCTCCCCCCCCGCCTCCACCAGCCGGCGGGCCGGGTGGCCAAGCCGGCGCAGAGAACGCCAACCTCGAGCACCACGAGGCTAACCAAGTGCACCAAGGCGGCCGATATCTGGCCGAAGATGCTACCTACATCATCTTCACCTCCGAGCCCGAGGACAAGACGAGCCAGCAGAGCCGTTCCCTCGAGGTCAATGCGGTCATACCACCGGTCCCCCAGTACCTAAACTGGTCAGAGTAGGCCATCACTTTTGATCGCCGCGACACACCGGCTGTCCTGCCGAAGCCGGGCAGCTACGCCATGGTCCTCGACCCCACCATCGGCACAACCCGGCGCAGCGTGCGTTTTTCGCGCGTCCTCATCGACGGCGGCAGCAGCATCAACATCCTCTACCGCGACACCGCCCGCAAGCTGGGCATCCAGGAGGCCGAGTTGCGCCCCACCCCCACCGTCTTCCATGGCATCGTGCCAGGCCATTGCTGCCAGCCGATCGGCCGGATCACGCTGGAGGTGATGTTCGGGAAGCCGGATCACTTCCGCACCGAGAGAATCGAGTTCGAGGTGGTGGACCTCGTGAGTCCCTACCACGCGCTCCTGGGCAGGCCGGCCCTGACCAAGTTCATGGCGGTGCCCCATTATGGGTACCTGAAGATGAAGCTGCCTGGCCCCAAGGGGGTCATCACCGTAGCCGGCGACTATCGCCGCTCCATGGACTGCGCCACGTAGAGCTCCAAGATGGCCCAGACGCTGGTCATCGCCACCGAGAAGCAGCTCATCCGCGACGCCGTCGCCCTCGCCAAGGCCGCGCAGACAGACATGCCGGCTGCAGGCAACCCGGCTGGGACGACTCACTTCCAGCCGGCCGACAACACCAAGAAGATCCTGCTGGACCCGGCGCAGCCGGACAAGTACGTCACCATCGGTGCCGGCTTGAGCAAGAAATAGGAAAGCGAGCTCACCAGCTTCCTCCGTGAGAATCGGGACATCTTCGCATGGACTCCAAGAGACATGCCGGGTGTGCCGAGGGAGTTGGCTGAGCACCACCTCCACGTCCGGCCTGAAGCCAAGCCGGTGAAGCAGCCTCTCAGGCGCTTCGCCGAAGAACGAAGGAAGGCCATCGGTGAAGAAATCGCCCGGCTCCTAGCTGCCGGCTTCATCATGGAAGTGCTGCACCCGGACTGGTTGGCGAACCCGGTCCTGGTTTTGAAGAAGAACGGCTCCTGGCGCATGTGTATCGACTACACCAGCCTGAACAAGGCGTGCCCGAAGGATCCCTTCCCCCTGCCGCGCATAGATCAAGACATAGACTCGACTGCCGGCTGTGAACTGTTGTCTTTCCTAGACGCCTATTCAGGCTACCACCAGATTCCTTTGAATCCGGCTGATCAAATAAAGACTTCGTTCATTACCCCGTACGGGGCTTATTGCTACACGACTATGCCGTTCGGCTTGAAAAATGCAGGCGCCACCTACCAAAGGTGCATGCAAAAATGCTTGCAGGATCAAATCGGCAGAAACGTTCACGCATATGTGGATGATGTCGTTGTAAAGACCAAGGAGACGACTACCCTCCTTGATGACCTGAGAGAAACCTTCACCAATCTGAGAAGATTTCGGATGAAGCTCAACCTGGCCAAGTGCACATTCGGCGTGCCGTCTGGCCAGCTCCTTGGCTACCTCGTCTCTCAGCGAGGGATCGAAGCCAACCCGGACAAGATCAGTGCCCTGGAGAAGATGGAACTGCCGCAGTGCCTCAAGGACGTCCAGAAGTTCGCTGGCTACCTGGCTTCCTTGAGCCGCTTCATCAGCCGGCTGGGGGAGAAGGCACTGCCCCTGTATCAATTGATGAAGAAGGCGGACAAATTCGTCTGGTCACCGCAGGCGGATGAGGCCTTCCGTGACTTGAAGCGCGTGCTCTCAACCGCGCCAATCCTTGCAACGCCGGCTTCAATGGAGCCGATGCTGTTGTACATCGCAGCCACCAATCGAGTGGTTAGCGTTGTCCTGGTGGTGGAGCGCAAAGAAGGCGGCAGGGAGCAGCTGGTCCAATGTCCAGTCTATTACCTTAGTGAAGTGCTCTCCCAGTCGAAGCAAAACTACCCCCACTACCAGAAGGTCACCTACGGCGTTTACATGGCGGCCAAGAAGCTCAAGCATTACTTCCAAGAGCACCTCATCAAAGTGGTCGCCACAGCACCCTTGGCGGAAATCATAGGCAGCAAGGATGCCAACGGCCGGGTTGCCAAGTGGGCCCTGGAGCTAGCCGCCCACACCATCCTCTACGAGCCACGCACAGCCATCAAGTCGCAGATCCTCGCGGACTTCTTCGTCGGCCCGGGCTGAGATGCAGTACCTGCCGCCTGTGCCGGATTCCACACACTGGAAGATGCACTTCGACGGCTCGAAGATGCGCAACGGCTTGGGAGCCGGCATCGTCATCACCTCTCCCAAGGGAGACCGGCTGGACTACGTCCTGCAGATCCACTTCGCCGCATCCAACAATGTGGCGGAGTACGAAGCGCTCATCCATGGGCTGAAGCTGGCCAAGGAGATTGGCGTGCGTCGCATACTCTGCTTCGGCGACTCCGACTTGGTTATACAGCAAGCATCTGGCGACTGGGACGCGAAGGACGCCAACATGGCCTCATACCGCTTCCATGTCCAGCAGCTATCCGGCTTCTTCGACGGCTGCGAATTCCACCATGTGCCACGAGCAAACAACGAGGCGGCTGACGCCTTGTCCAAGATTGGCTCAACCCGGCAAGCCATTCCGCCGGGCATCGCCTTGGCGGTTCTCAAGAAACCGTCCATCATACCGTCACCGGACTCGGATTCAATATTCGTACCGGCTGACCCGGGGGCTTCTCAGCCAAACCCGGGGGCTTCATCGCCCAAGTCGGGGGCTAACAAGCCGAACCCGCCGGCTACCATGCCGAACCCGGGGACTTCTCAGTCCAACCCGGGGGCTTCATCGCCAAACTCGGGGGCTAGCAAGCCAAACCCGCCGGCTAGCAAGCCGAACCCGGCGACCATGCAGTCGGATCCGGAAGCTCCCACGCAGGAGGCCCTGTTGGTTAGCGTATTCGAGATAAGATGCGTACCTTCATGGGCACAAGAATTCCTCTCCTACCTCACCGACGGTGTGCTGCCTGAGGATAGAGTCCAGGCCAGGCAGATTGAGAGAAGGGCCAAGGCCTATACCATCATCAACCACCAGCTGTACAAACGCAGCGTAAGTGGGGTGTTCCAGCGGTGCGTCGAGCCGGCTGAAGGGATTGAACACCTACGGGAAATCCATCAAGGAGAGTGCGGACATCACGCCTCATCCAGAGCCATAGTGGCCAAAGCCTTCCGGCACGGTTTTTCCGGGCCGCCTGCGCTCAAAGACGCAGAAGAGTTGGTGAAGAAGTGCAACGGCTGTCAGCGCTTCGCAAAGAAGAGACACCAGCCGGCTTCCGCCTTAAAAACCATCCCCATCACATGGCCATTTGCCGTATGGGGCTTGGATATGGTAGGCCCATTCAGAACGGCGCGAGGCGGCATGACACATCTCTTGGTGATGATTGACAAATTCACCAAGTGGATTGAAGCCAAGCCAATCAAGAAACTGGACGGGTCCACAGCCGTCACATTCCTCAAGGAAATCATTGTGAGATTCGGCTACCCCCACAGCATTATCACTGACAACGGCAGCAACTTCTCCCAAGGCATCTTCTCTCGCTATTGCGGGGAAATGGGGATCCGGATGGCCCTATCTTCTGTGGCGCACCCAGAGTCCAACGGACAAGTGGAAAAGGCTAACGGCTTAGTCCTAGCCGGCATCCGGCCCCGGCTGATGGAGCCGCTCGAGCGAGCAGCCGGCTGCTGGATTGAAGAGCTGCCCAATGTGCTGTGGAGCCTGCGCACGACGACAAACCGCTCAGTCGGCTTCACACCTTTTTTCCTCGTATACGGGGCCGAAGCCGTCCTGCCGACTGATATCGAGCACGACGCGCCAAGGATCAAGCTCTACACTGAAGCCGAGGCCAAAGAAGCTCGTGAAGATGGAGTTGACCTGGTCGAAGAGGCCCGGCTGCTGGCTGCGTCTAGATCTACCATTTACCAGCAAAGCCTCCGACGCTATCACAGCCGGAAGGTCCAGCCCTTAGCATTCCGAGAAGGAGACCTAGTGCTCCGGCTGATCCAGTGGACAGCCGGACAGCATAAACTGTCATCCCCATGGGAGGGTCCCTTCATCGTGAGCAAGGCAGTAGGCAATGATTCCTACTATCTCATAGATGCCCAAGAGGCTAAGAAAAACAAGCCGGACAAGGCTGACGAGGAGACTAAACGTCCCTGGAATGTCAACTTACTCCGCCCATTTTACACATGAGAGCAGGAACGTATGTATCCCTTGTATCCCTTTTATAAGCTATGAAAAAGCACGCGCCAAGAGCGCCGTTTCCGACAAGTTTTTCGCATACTTTACCTCTGTTTCGCCAATTGGCTTGAACCCTCTCACACGGTCGGCTCAGTAACGTGATCCGGTTTCCGACAGCCGGCTTCCGATCCAGCTACAGACCGCAACCCGGCTGTCCGGCTGGCGGGAGTAAGGCCTAGGGAGCCGGCACGCGAAAAACGACTAAGGGAAAGAGTAAGAGCGAGTTGACTTGCAACTTTTCATATAAGTGCCGGATTGCCGAATTCAGCTCGTTCGACTGAAATACTGTCAGCCTCACCCAGCGGCCCGCTCTTGATCCGGCGACGGATCGCAAGTCGGACGTACGACCGGCAAGAGCACAGCCAAAGAGTGGGGCGGATGGGAAAAAGCGAACGAGTCGGAAGAAAGCAACTCGGCACACAAATGATTAACAAACACATTAAAGTGTGACATAATTAAAGGACGATAATATTCATACACGCGCACCCGGCATCCCGGGGATTTAATAAATTGTCTTGGCAAAAGAACAACTGAAAAGCAGGTAAACTAAGCCGGAGGGGCATCAGCGGAGCCGGCTGCCGGGTCGTCCTCGGGCGCGTCTTCCGCCTCCTCATCTTCCATGTAATCTTCATCGGATGGAGGAGGGTTCGGGTCCGCGATGAAGGCGCCCTTGTCGACGAAGTCGACGATGGCACTGGCTCGGGCAAGACGGGCAGCCTTGAGTTCGGCTGGGAGCTGGTCCTCCACGCCGGCTCGCCGGAACTCAAGCTGCCCCAGGTCCACCTCGTTGTACCAAGAGAGGACGAAGGACAGCGCCATGTCGGCGCCAGCGCGCGTGGCCGACTCCTTCCAGTCGAGGAAGCGATCCGACGCCCGCTCCATCAGGGAGGTGAGGCTGGAGATATCTTGCGGCACCGCCTCCTCAGGCCACAGCATCGGCGCCAGCTCCTCAACCGCCTTCCGGAGCTCCCAGCCGAGCTTGGTGATGGGCTCGACGCGGGCAGCCATGGACGCCATGTGATCCTCCATGGAGAAATACTCCGAGCTGCCCTCGCCGGTCTCCTGCCTCCTGGACTCGCGCGCAGCGCCAACGGCTGCCAAAGCCGCGTCCTACGTCTCCGGGAAGGCCGCTGCAAGAAGAAGCAAGTCAGAAACCATCGAAGCCGAAATAAGCTGAAAAATGCAAATTTTCGAAGTCCTAAGCCAAAAGGAAAAGCCTGGCGGCAGCCGGCAAGAACCGACTGCCACCAGCCCAAAGATGGAGATAGCAAAGACATCAGAAGTTTCTGCTGCCGGCTGCCAACGAAAGCCGGCAGCCGACAGCCGAAAGCCGGCAAAGGGAAAGGAACACAGAGGCGCACTCACCCGCCAAGCCGCGATCAAGTGCGCCAATCTCATCTGTCCAGCGCTTGGTGGTAGCCGTCAGCTCCGTGGACTTGGCGGTGACCTCCTTTTACAGCGCAAGCCGCTGCTTCTCCACCTCCGTTAGCCGCCGGCTCAGATCGTCCACCTTCTCCTTCTCCGCCATCCTAAGGGAGTTGAGCTCAGAGAGGTGGTTCTGCTCCAGCAGGCGCAGTCGTGCCAGCTCCTGCTCAGCTAGCTTGAGCTTGGCGGCTGAAGAACGGCCCGCCTCCTCGCTCTCGACGCACTGGGCGCGAGCAGCCCGGAGATCCGACTCCAGCCGCGGGACCTTGGCGGCTTCAACTGCGAGGCAGCCGGAAAGAAACGTCAGCCAACGAAGATTCAAAAGAAAATAAGACATCGAGTCGAAAGAAGCAAGAGCTCACCCTTGGCGGTTTCCAGCTCGCGGGCCAAGTCGGCCCGGTCCAGCTTGGCCTTGTGGTAATGGGTAACGGCGTGATTGTACAAAGTGGTGCGCCGATCCATCACAGCCTAAGGAAAAGAGAAAGTCAGTCAGCTAGGCGAAACCCGGGCCGGCTCCAAGCAGCCGGCCCATGCCTCGGAGGGCTACCAGGATGATAACCAAATCAAAAAACAGATAAAGCTTACCTTGCCGGCTTCCTCCACCTTGGCAACGCTGGCCGCGGTCTCGGCAGCCCTGGCCTTGAGGTGGGCCTGCAGGCTGGAGAAGAACATCTCCACCGATGCTTGGCCAGGGTTCCCCTCCCGGCTGGTCACCTCGTAGGAGTCGGCGCGGAGCCACGCCTGCTCCATGGTGGCAGCCGAGCCGAGGCTGGAGTCGGAGGCGGACGGCACCTGAAGAAGAAGTGCGCCCTTGGCCACATGCAGGCCCTGCTGCGACGCCGATGGGGTCTCCGTCCTCACCAGTGCGCGCGAGTCGGCGCCCTCCGTGCGCGCCGGCTCATCCCTTGCCGGCTCCCGCCTGGTTGGCTCACCCCTCGTCGGCTCCGGCGGCGGCGATGCTCCGGGCGCAGCAGATGGCCCAGCCGGCGCAGCTGTCTCCGGCGCACGAGGTGCCCCTCCGGGCTCTCATCCAGCACCACCATGCTCGGCGGGCGCCGGCTCCGGTCGCAGCGGCGCAGCTCTGCCGGCTCCGGCTCGGTCGCGGACGGTGCAGCCTTTCCGGCTCGGCTCCGGGTGAAGGCGGCATGCCCCGGCCGGCCCTGCAGCGCGGTCCCGTGTAAGGCGAGTCCGGCGCGGGAACATGTCGTCCAGCGTCGGCTGCCGAGTCGGCTCGACCCGCGTGCCGCGATCAGGCGCTGAGGCCAGCGGCACGGCGAAGGAAGGTGCCCCTGCGGAAGGCGCAGTACCCGCAGGCGGCGGTGGCGTAGGAGCGCGCGATGAAGGCTGCGGCGTCGGCTCCCTCCTTTGGCGCAGCGGCGGCGACGCGACGCGCGGAGCCTGCCGGGAGCCGCCGCCCTGGGCAAACTTGATGGGAGCCCTAGCCGGACAAACAAAGAGAAGATAAGCATAAAAAGTAAGGAAAGAAAAGGAATCAAACAAGAAAGAGAAAGAGAACTCACCCGGCCTGCTCCGGAACCTTCTTCGGCTGCTGCCGGCGGAGCTTCTTCGCCTTCGCCTCCAAGGCGGCAGTGGAGCGAGGCTCGCTGGCCCGCTTCTTCCCCTGGCGCGTCGAAGTCGCCGTGGTGCTTGGCGGCCTCGCGCGCAGAGGCACGGCCGGGATCGGCCCCGTGCCGGACGTCGCCGGCTCCTCGTCCTCCTGCTGCTCTGGTGAGGGGGGCGGATTGTGCTCCCCCTGGCCGCCTAGATCAGGCGCCTGCGGCAGGTCGTCGTCGCCGGCCTGGTCGCCGGCTTGGTCAGCCGGATCGACGTGATCCGGCGTCCACCTCCTCGTCGCCAGGTCACCGTCCTCGGTGTTCTGGCGCTCAAAGAGCTAGAAAGACAGAAAAAGCATGAGCAAACAACAAGCCAAAAATTGGCGGAAGCAAAAGGAAGTCGGCCTCGCAGCCGCAAGCCGGAAGCCGGCGAAAAACACAAGCTTACCTGCTCGGGTAGGTGGTCCCTGTCGTGGGGCGCCAGCCCGTAGCTCCGATCGTCCGCCACGTTCGCCTTGGTGATGTAGTTCACCCGGCTGGCCACCTGGGCCTTGGTGAGCACCGCCCTGGACGTCCGGTTCGGGTCGAACCGGCCGGACATGTGCCCGATTTTGTGGGTGCGCCTCTGGAGCGGCAGCACCCGGCGCTCAGCGATGGTGCAGAGGAGATCTTCCGCAGTCAGCCCGTTCTCGACGGCTGCCCCCAAGAAGTCCCAGAGCTGGTTCACCTCGGCGTCCGGATCCGACGTGCGGGCGTTGTAGCTCCAGTTGATCCGGCCGACTGGAGGGGCCGGATTATACTCCGGCAGATTGATCCGGTCGACGAGTTGCCCCTCGTTGCGCACATAGAAGAACGACATCTGCCAGTTCTTCACCGAGTCAACGGTGGGGATCTTGGGGAAGGGCGTACCAGGCCGAGTGTAGATCGAGGCGGCGCCGCAGGCTCGCAGGCGGCCCTCGGTGGTTTGCGCCTTCAAGTAGAACAGCCGGCTCCAGAAGTCGATGTCTGGCCACAAGCCGGCGTAGGCCTCCATGAACACCACGAAGCAGCTGAGGAGGACGCACGCGTTGGCCGGCAGGTGGTGCGGCTGCAGGCCGAAGTTGTCCAGGAACTGCCGGAAGAAGGTTGAGGCCGGCAGGCCTAGCCCGCGATCCAGATGCGCACCGAAGACGACGCGCTCGCCGGGCCGCGGCTCGGGCTCCATCTCCTCGCCGGGCGCCCGCCAGACCACCGCCGACGGGATCCGGCGGAGGCGCACCAGCCGCTCGATGTCATCCTCCCGCATGTATGAGCCCCTCCACGATCCGCTGGGGGAGGCCATTGTCGACGAAGAGGAAGAAGTCCAGGAGAGGCGAAACGGCGACGAAGAGCCTTGCGACGGCGGCGGCGACGGCGGCGGCTGAGGACGCTCCGTCGAGACGCGCGGCCCCGTGGCGCCGGATTGGCGGAGAGGCGGCGGCGGCCCGGCGGGAGAACGTCGGGGCAGCTGCTCGCTGGAGTTCGCCAGGAGTGTTGGCGTGCGACGGAGCGCTCGAGCGAAGAAAAGAAAGAAGTTTGAGCGAAGAATGCGAGGAAGAAGAAGGGCGCCTCGGTACCGCTACCGGGGGCATTTATAGCCGCCTGGCGCGCCAGTCGCGCGGCCACGTGGCGATCGTGGGCCACGATCGGGATTTACTGCACCGTAACTCCTCCCACGACCACGACGGTTACCGAAAACGGCCACACCACGTCGCCCACTACCGCACCGGATCCGGAGGGACATTGATGTGACCAGACGAACCAACCGCAGCGCCAGGCGTCAGACCGGTCAAGTCGGGCACGGGACCCGAGGCGGTGGAGGCTCCGGTGCGCCGCAAGCCGGAGCCGGACAATAAGTTCAACCCGGACTAAAAGTCGTCAACAAGGCGGAGACTCCGCCAAAACTTGCGAGAAAGCGAAAGCTGTACAAGTGTAAAAAGCGGCCGGCTAGAAGCAGCCGGCAGGAACGAGCCGGATGAGGGCGCAGCCGGCTGAATGGAAATTCTCAGTCGGCCCCTCCAAGTGCCGTCAAGTATATTCGAGAAGCCAGGAAAACCTGCCTAGGTCCTTCTAGGCGCAGGACCTTGCCAGCTTCGGGGGCTAATGTCGGGGGGAAGACCCCGGATAGGGCAATGGACGCGGAGCAGCCGGCTGGCCACTGGCCGGCTCGCGGCAAAGGCCAGCTGAGGAGCAGCCGGCTGGCGCCGTGGCCGGCTGGTCCGGAAGCCGGCTGGCTCTAGGTCCTAGTCGGCCTGGCTACGGCCACCAACGCTGTAGCTGGGCCGGCTTCTACAAGCCATATCCGACTGGGGTTTGTACCTCAGACCGACTCGAGGCTGGCGAGTCTTGCACTGGAAGGAACCGGGTTGGTGATCCGGGTTCCTAAAGTCCACGCTGACTCCATCTTCCGTAAAGCGCGGGGCACTGTGGAGCAATAGTGCCGCGCGCCGGACAGGCCGTCAGGGCTTACGGCGATCCGTACCGGCTACAGTGGCTGACGGCGACAGGGACACCTCCTCTCCATACCGCTGACCGTGGCAGCCGGATGGGACAGGCCACGATGCCTCAACTACTCCTGACGTCACCGCCTCGGGAAGGAGCGGAAGCCGAAGCCGGCCAAGCCGGCCAGTAAACTATAGGGTCTTATATGTAAAGTGCCGGTGCCTATATAAGCCGCACTACCCCCTCTCGTGCAGGGGATCGATCGATCATTCTTACTTCACTCCACCCATAGAGCTGCCCTGAGAGAGAGACCATCGTCTTCCTTAGCCTCCCAGGAGCAGCCGGACACAGCTCTAGGAGCACCATTGTATTGTGTGATCATCATATACACTCATAGCAGGAGTAGAGGTTTTACCTCCATCGGAGGGCCTCGAACCTGGGTACGTCGCCGTGTCGCTCGTGCCCATACCCGCATCCGGATACCGCCGTGAGATCCCTCAGGAACCACTTCGATTAGCCACCCTATGGCATATGCCGTGACCATACCACGACAGATAGCACAATGGGGAGAAGACAACCATCTAGCTACTGCTATGGACCCATAGTCCAGGGGTAGACTACTCACACATCACACCGGAGGCGACCATGGCGGCGTAGAGTCCTCCGGGAGATGATTCCCCTCTCCGGCAGGGTGCCGGAGGCGATCTCCTGGATCCCCCGAGATGGGATCGGCGTTGGCGGCGTCTCTGGAAGGTTTTCCGTATCGTGGCTCTCGGTACTGGGGGTTTCGTCACGGAGGCTTTAAGTAGGCGGAAGGGCAAGTCAAGAGGCGGCACGGGGGCCCAAACCACAGGCCGGCGCGGCCAGGGGTGGGGCCGCGCCGCCCTAGGGTTTGGCCACCCCGTGGCCCCTCTTCGTTTCGTCTTCGGACTTCTGGAAGCTTCGTGGAAAAATAGGCCCCTGGGCTTTGATTTCGTCCAATTCCGAGAATATTTCCTTACTAGGATTTCTGAAACCAAAAACAGCAGAAAACAGCAACTGGCACTTCGGCATCTTGTTAATAGGTTAGTTCCAGAAAATGCACGAATATGACATAAAGTGTGCATAAAACATGTAGATAACATCAATAATGTGGCATGGAACATAAGAAATTATCGATACGTCGGAGACGTATCAGCATCCCCAAGCTTAGTTCTGCTCGTCCCGAGCAGGTAAAACGATAACACAGATAATTTCTGGAGTGACATGCCATCATAATCTTGATCATACTATTTGTAAAGCATATGTAGTGAATGCAGCGATCAAAACAATGTATATGACATGAGTAAACAAGTGAATCATAAAGCATAGACTTTTCATGAATAGTACTTCAAGACAAGCATCAATAAGTCTTGCATAAAAGTTAACTCATAAAGCAATAATTCAAAGTAAAGGTATTGAAGCAACACAAAAGAAGATTAAGTTTCAGCGGTTGCTTTCAACTTGTAACATGTATATCTCATGGATATTGTCAACATAGAGTAATATAATAAGTGCAATATGCAAATATGTAGGAATCAATGCACAGTTCACACAAGTGTTTGCTTCTTGAGGTGGAGAGAAATAGGTGAACTGACTCAACATTGAAAGTAAAAGAAAGGTCCTTCATAGAGGAAAAGCATCGATTGCTATATTTGTGCTAGAGCTTTGATTTTGAAAACATGAAACAATTTTGTCAACGGTAGTAATAAAGCATATGCATCATGTAAATTATATCTTATAAGTTGCAAGCCTCATGCATAGTGTACTAATAGTGCCCGCACCTTGTCCTAATTAGCTTGGACTACCGGATCATCACAATGCACATGTTTTTACCAAGTGTCACAAAGGGGTACCTCTATGCCGCCTGTACAAAGTTCTAAGGAGAAAGCTCGCATTGGATTTCTCGCTATTGATTATTCTTCAACTTAGACATCCATACCGGGACAACATAGACAACAGATAATGGACTCCTCTTTTATGCATAAGCATGTAACAACAATTAATAATTTTCTCATTTGAGATTGAGGATATATGTCCAAAACTGAAACTTCCACCATGGATCATGGCTTTAGTTAGCGGCCCAATGTTCTTCTCTAACATTATGCATGCTTAACCATAGGGTGGTAGATCTCTCTTACTTCAGACAAGACGGACATGCATAGCAACTCACATGAAATTCAACAATGAATAGTTGATGGCGTCCCCAGTGAACATGGTTATCGCACAAGAAGCAACTTAATAAGAGATAAAGTGCATAATTACATATTCAATACCACAATAGTTTTTAAGCTATTTGTCCCATGAGCTATATATTGCAAAGGTGAATGATGGAATTTTAAAGGTAGCACTCAAGCAATATACTTTGGAATGGCGGAAAATACCATGTAGTAGGTAGGTATGGTGGACACAAATGGCATAGTGATTGGCTCAAGTATTTTGGATGCATGAGAAGTATTCCCTCTCGATAAAAGGTTTAGGCTAGCAAGGCTTATTTGAAACAAACACAAGGATGAACCGGTGCAGCAAAAGTCACATAAAAGACATATTGAAAACATTATAAGACTCTACACCGTCTTCCTTGTTGTTCAAACTCAATACTAGAAATTATCTAGACCTTAGAGAAACCAAATATGCAAACCAAATTTTAGCATGCTCTATGTATTTCTTCATTAATGGGTGCAAAGCATATGATGCAAGAGCTTAATCATGAGCACAACAGTTGCCAAGTATCACAATACCCAAGATATTAATAGCAATTACTACATGTATCATTTTCCAATTCCAACCATATAACAATTTAACGAAGGAGAAACTTCGCCATGAATACTATGAGTAGAAACCAAGGACATACTTGTCCATATGCTACAGCGGAGCGTGTCTCTCTCCCATAAAGTGAATGCTAGGATCCATTTTATTCAAACAAAACAAAAACAAACCGACGCTCCAAGAAAAAGCACATAAGATGTGATGGAATAAAAATATAGTTTCAGGGGAGGAACCTGATAATGTTGTCGATGAAGAAGGGGATGCCTTGGGCATCCCCAAGCTTAGACGCTTGAGTCTTCTTAATATATGCAGGGGTGAACCACCGGGGCATCCCCAAGCTTAGAGCTTTCACTCTCCTTGATCATGTTGCATCATACTCCTCTCTTGATCCTTGAAAACTTCCTCCACACCAAACTCGAAACAACTCATTAGAGGGTTAGTGCACGATATAAATTAACATATTCAGAGGTGACACAATCATTCTTAACACTTCTGGACATTGCATAATGCTACTGGACATTAGTGGATCAAAGAAATTCATCCAACATAGCAAAAGAGGCAATGCGAAATAAAAGGCAGAATCTGTCAAAACAGAACAGTTCGTATTGAAGAATTTTAAAATGGCACCAGACTTGCTCAGATGAAAATGCTCAAATTGAATGAAAGTTGTGTACATATCTGAGGATCATGCACGTAAATTGGCTTAATTTTCTGAGCTACCTACAGGGAGGTGGACCCAGATTCGTGACAGCAAAGAAATCTGGAACTGTGCAGTAATCCAAATCTAGTACTTACTTTTCTATCAACGGCTTAACTTGGCACAACAAAACACAAAACTAAGATAAGGAGAGGTTGCTACAGTAGTAAACAACTTCCAAGACACAAAATAAAAACAAAGTACTGTATCAAAATAACACATGGGTTATCTCCCAAGAAGTTCTTTTCTTTATAGCCATTAAGATGGGCTCAGCAGTTTTAATGATGCACTCGCAAGAAATAGTATTCGAAGCAAAAGAGAGCATCAAGAGGCAAATAGAAAACAAATTTAAGTCTAACATGCTTCCTATGAAAAGGAATCTTGTAAATAAACAAGTTCAAGAAGCATAATGCAACAAGCATAGAAAGATAAAACAAGTATAGCTTCAAAAATTTCAGCACATAGAGAGGTGTTTTAGTAACATGAAAATTTCTACAACCATATTTTCCTCTCTCATAATAACTTTCAGTAGCAACATGAGCAAACTCAACAATATAACTATCACATAAAGCATTCTTATCATGAGTCTCATGCATAAAATTATTACTCTCCACATAAGCATAATCAATTTTACTAGTAATAGTGGGAGCAAATTCAACAAAGTAGCTATCATTATTATTCTCATCAAGTGTTGGAGGCATAGTATAATCACAAAAAAATTTACTCTCCATAGTAGGTGGCACCAAAAGACCACTATCATTATAATCATCATATATGGGAGGCAAAGTATCATCAAAGAAAATTTTCTCCTCAATGCTTGGGGGACTAAAAAGATCATGAAAACCAGCTTCCCCAAGCTTAGAACTTTCTATATTATTATCAACAATGGTGTTCAAAGCGTTCATACTAATATTACTACCAGCATGCAAATAAGATTCCATAGGTTTTTTAATTTTCGCATCAAACAATCCATGTTTTAAATCAGGAAATAGAAATAGAAGCTCATTCTTGTCCATTATGCCAAACTAGTGAAATAAAAACATGCATGATATTAAGTAAAGTAAAACAAGTCACTAATTTTTTTTGTGTTTTTGATATAGCAAACAAGATAGCAAATAAAGTAAAACTAGCAACTAATTTTTTTGTATTTTGATTTAGTGCAGCAAACAAAGTAGTAAATAAAACTAAGCAAGACAAAAACAAAGTAAAGAGATTGAGAAGTGGAGACTCCCCTTGCAGCGTGTCTTGATCTCCCCGGCAACGGCGCCAGAAATTTGCTTGATGCGTGTGGTTGGCACGTCCGTTGGGAACCCCAAGAGGAAGGTGTGATGCACACAGCGGCAAGTTTCCCTCAGTAAGAAACCAAGGTTTAATCGGACCAGTAGGAGTCAAGAAGCACGTTGAAGGTTGATGGCGGCGAGATGTAGTGCGGCGCAACACCAGGGATTCCGGCGCCAACGTGGAACCTGCACAACACAACCAAAGTACTTTGCCCCAACGAAACAGTGAGGTTGTCAATCTCACCGGCTTGCTGTAACAAAGAGTTAACCGTATTGTGTGGAAGATGATTGTTTGCAGAAAACAGTAGAACAAGTATTGCAAAGAGATTGTATTTCAAGAAAGAGAATTGGACCGGGGTCCACAGTTCACTAGAGGTGTCTCTCCCATAAGATAAACAGCATGTTGGGTGAACAAATTACAGTTGGGCAATTGACAAATAAAGAGAGCATGACCATGCACATACATATCATGATGAGTATAGTGAGATTTAATTGGGCATTACGACAAAGTACATAGACCGCCATCCAACTGCATCTATGCCTAAAAAGTCCACCTTCAAAGTTATCATCCGAACCCCTCCGGTATTAAGTTGCAAAGCAACAGACAATTGCATTAAGTATGGTGCGTAATGTAATCAACAACTACATCCTTAGACATAGCATCAATGTTTTATCCCTAGTGGCAACAAAGACAACACAACCTTAGAACTTTCGTCACATCGTCCCGGTGTCAATGCAGGCATGAACCCACTATCGAGCATAAGTACTCCCTCTTGGAGTTACAAGCATCTACTTGGCCAGAGCATCTACTAGTAACGGAAAGCATGCAAGATCATAAATAACACGTAGATATAACTTTGATAATCAACATAACAAGTATTCTCTATTCATCGGATCCCAACAAACGCAACATATAGAATTACAGATAGATGATCTTGATCATGTTAGGCAGCTCACAAGATCCGACAATGATAGCACAATGGGGAGAAGACAACCATCTAGCTACTGCTATGGACCCATAGTCCAGGGGTAGACTACTCACACATCACACCGGAGGCGACCATGGCGGCGTAGAGTCCTCCGGGAGATGATTCCCCTCTCTGGCAGGGTGCCGGAGGCGATCTCCTGGATCCCCCGAGATGGGATCAGCGTTGGCGGCGTCTCTGGAAGGTTTTCCGTATCGTGGCTCTCGGTACTGGGGGTTTCGTCAAAGAGGCTTTAAGTAGGCGGAAGGGCAAGTCAAGAGGCGGCACGGGGGGCCCAAACCACAGGCCGGCGCGGCCAGGGGTGGGGCCGCGCCGCCCTAGGGTTTGGCCACCCCGTGGCCCCTCTTCGTTTCGTCTTCGGACTTCTGGAAGCTTCGTGGAAAAATAGGCCCCTGGGCTTTGATTTCGTCCAATTCCGAGAATATTTCCTTACTAGGATTTCTGAAACCAAAAATAGCAGAAAACAGCAACTGGCACTTCGGCATCTTGTTAATAGGTTAGTTCCAGAAAATGCACGAATATGACATAAAGTGTGCATAAAACATGTAGATAACATCAATAATGTGGCATGGAACATAAGAAATTATCGATACGTCGGAGACGTATCAGATGCGTCGCAAATCATCCAAGTGTCCTTCCATGGAGACAGACTTGACCACCATGTCGTCGATGTAGATTTCCACCAACTTGCCGATCAGATCATGAAAAATATAATTCATGGCTCGTTGGTACGTTGCACCGGCATTCTTCAAACCAAAAGTCATGACCACGTATTCGAACAAGCCCACTGATCCTGGTACTCGGAATGCAGTCTTGTGTATATCTTCTGGTGCCATGAAAATCTGGTTGTAGCCGGCGTTGCCATCCATGAAACTCAACACCTTGTGGCCAGCAGCTGCGTTGATTAATGTTTCTGCCACAGGCATTGGATATTCATCCTTCGGAGTGGCTCTGTTAAGATCTCAAAAATCTATGGCCACACGCCATCGGCCGTCCTTTTTCTCCACGGGTACAATACTGGAGATCCATTCAGCATACCTGCATGGCCTGATGAACCCGGCGGCTAACATTTTCTCGATCTCTTTCTTGACTTCTTCGAGGATTTCGGCCTTCATCTGACGTGCTCGTTGTTGGAATGGCCGAAATCCTTTCTTGAGAGGGAGCCGATGCTCAATGATGCTCCTGTCTAAACCAGGCATCTCTGTGTAATCCCATGCAAAGCAATCTGGGTACTCTTTTAATAGAGCTATCATCTGGCTCCTGAGATGTGGATCTAACTTCTTGCTGATGAAGGTTGGTCGTGGCTTATCCCCAGGACCAATGTCGACTTCTTCTAGCTCATCAGCTGATGTAAACCCATACCCTAGCTTTCCGTCACCTGTTAGATCGACACTGAACACAGGGAAAACGTGTGGCAAGGATAATATGGGCCGATTGCTGAAATCGGCCCCCATCTTGATTGCATTGCTCAAAAGAGGTTTACATCTTGTTCGTGCTTCACTATGACTACGTGACATGCTCGAGACAAGATCATTACTTTTTATTTTTTGGGGCCGATCACAAGGATCGGCCTTCCCATGTACGTTCATAGACTTTGCTCTTGTTACACGGTCAGGCCAGTGGATAAGACCAGCCTCACCCCGTTTTTTGACACGTTGATGTACTCGCAATCGTCCAAAGTGATGCCTGAGAGTGGCTCTTGGCCTTCCGTCTCCCAAACGTTCATGCCAGCCGTTGAAACCTCGGCTGTATCGTCTGCATGGACAACTTCCACTTCATCTCCATCCCACTGGATTAGGCATTGGTGCATCGTAGATGGAATGCAACAGTTGGCGTGGATCCAATCTCTCCCTAGCAGGACAGCGTAAGTGCTCTTGCTATCGACGATGAAGAATGTCGTAGGGATGGTTTTCCTCCCTACGGTCAGATCCACGTTCAGAACACCTTGTGCATCCGATGCTTGGCCGTTGAAATCACTCAATGTAACGTTGGTCTTAATCAGATCCGAGCTAGAGCGTCCCAACCGACGTAGCATGGAGTATGGCATGATGTTGACTGCCGCTCCGATGTCCACCAGCATCCTATTGACAGGCTGCCCATTGATATAACCTCGTAAGTACAGGGCCTTCAGGTGTCTGTAGCTTCTTTCACGTGGCTTCTCAAAGATAACCGGCCGTGGGCCGCAGTCAAGTTGTGCCACAGGTGCTTCGTCTAACCCTGGAGCACAAAACTCCACTGGAAGGATGAACACCATGTTTGTACTAGCCGATGTCTCATCATCGGCTTTCCTTTGCTTGGGGCGCCACTCCATCTTTTGTGGTCGACCCTCTTCGTCCAGGGTTCGTTGAATTTTCGCGGCCAGATCGGGCCGCGCCTTCCTTAGCGTGTGCAGGTATAACCTTTCGGCTTCCTCCAAGCCACGCAGTCGCTGAACCCTACGCTTTTGGGAACGGCTGAGTCCATCAGGGCACCACCTTGGCCGGTGGTACTTGTCCTCTTCTTCTTCGTAGTCATCTTCCAACTCCTCGAGGTCTTCTTCCCGAGAGGACTCAGTTTGCTTGTTCCTAGATGGGAGAGGCCCAAGACGTTTGAACACTGACACGTCTGTTGCACCCTTCTTCTTCTGTCTACATTCTGGGCAGTTGCCGATTGTAGGCAATCAGCTCATTCCTGAATCCCAGCAGTGTTTGAAGAAAGGACAGTCCCAGTGCTTGTCCACGTCGTCCTGTTCTCTTGACCTTTCCTTGGCCCGGCGCTCGTATCTCTCCTCATCACGATCATGCCGACGATGTCTCCTGGCGTCCCTGCTAGCTAGACGATCCCTTTCATCGTTGCTGTTGTACCGCCGGCGTTGGTCGTACTGACTCACGTATTTGTTGAGGAGATGATCAGAGAGAGGTCGCTGATATCGCACATTCTTCACTTCTCCCTCTGTGATGTAGCGTTTGCCATCGTGCCGGAGCCGATCGCGTGGAGCGGCTTCCTCTTTGTCCTTGCTACGAGAGCGGCTGCTCTCGCCTTTGTCCTTACCAGAGTGGTGCCCAGGCTCGACCATGTTAATGCTTAACGAGAAACCTGGCTGGCACCCTTCGGGGTAAGCGTACTCCACCGTGTTAATGGCGGGGAAGGGGTGTGTGTCGACTTTCATGGCGTACTGGTTGAAAATTAGACGTCCTTGTTCTATCGCCATTTGGATCTGCTGACGCCACACCCTGCAGTCGTTGGTGGTATGGGAGAACGTGTTATGCCATTTGCAGTATGGCTTTCCGTTCAGCTCCTGTACCGTGGGGATTTTGAGGCCTTCAGGTAACTTCAGCTGCTTCTCCTTAAGTAAGAGGTCGAAAATTTGCTCAGCTTTAGTTACGTCAAAGTCAAACCCTCTGGGCGGACCTTGTGGCTTAACCCATTTGCAGGACACGGGGGTTGCCCCCCGAGTCCATTCAGCCACTGCTACCTCTTGATCTCCCGCAGACCCTTCATCTTCCTCTGTCTCAACCAGGACTACTGCACGCTTGAACTTGTCCTGGTACAGCTCTGGGTGGCGCTGTTCATATAATGACAGTTTCTGAACCATGTGCGCCGGTGAAGGGTAGTCTGCTTGGGAAGCCATATCCTTGATCGGTGATGCGAGACCCACCACCGCCAACTCGACTGCTTCTTTTTCAGTCAAACGAGCCGAATAACATCGGTTCCTCACGGTCCTGAAGCGCTGGATGTACTCTGACACTGTTTCTCCACGCTTCTGACGTACTTGTGCTAGATCGGCAATGCCAGCCTCGAAAGCCTCTGAGTGATACTGCATGTGGAACTGTTCTTCCAACTGCTTCCAAGTCCGGATCGAGTCTGGTGGCAGTGATGTGTACCACCCAAAAGCCGATCCTGTGAGGGACTGTGCGAAGAACCTCACGCGTAGTGCATCTGCAGCTGAGATCGTGCCCAGCTGCGCCAAATATCGGCTTACATGCTCGATAGAGCTGGAGCCATCTGACCCACTAAACTTGGAGAATTCAGGGAGCCGATATTTGGGTGGTAGTGGGATCAAATCGTAGTCGTTGGGGTACGGCTTGGAATAGCCGATTGCCCTCCTTTTCGGCACCATGCCGAACTGGTCTCTCAAAATCGTGCTGATCTGATCCGCAGTGCTAGCTGCAGGAGTGGAGCTCTGAAGATTCGTTGGCGTGGCATATTTAGCTAGCCACGCTTGCTTCTCAAGATCTGAGCTAGCTACAGGAGTTGAGCTCTGGACGTTCGTCGGAGTGGCGTATTTAGCTAGCCACGTCTGCTTCTCAAGATCTGATCCAGAGGCTCCTCCCGCTGTTCCAGAAGTCCCTGCTGTTGCAGCCTGGTTCGTGAGTGCCCGATTCTGTCTGGCACGTATGTGCACGTGTATCCGTGAGGGATCTCCTTAGGCGCCTCATACAAGAACTGGTAGTCGCTAGGATCGCCACCGATCTTGTAGACGACGAATGCTGGTGTACTCGGCACTTCTGGTGCTGCCAGCGCGAATGGCAGCGGTGGGCGGCTCTGGAGTGGTAGCTCTCCTTGGTGAGTTCCTAGAGCAGGTCCTGAGGGAGAGTACTGATGCCTCAAGATTTCATGGAGCACCCGAAGGGCGACACGCTCCAAAGTGTTCACCAGGCTCTCAGAATGGCGGTGTAGCGAATGAGCTACCATGAAATTGATCTCCTGACGCAAGGACCTGGTGCGTTCTTCTGAAGGGGTGGACAGGTCAATTCCATCGAGCGCGCCTTCAGGTGTTAACCCTCTCCACCTGATGCCATGCGAGCGAGTCCGGTGGAAAGAGCCGATGAGGTCGGCCTCGAGGATAGCTTTGACGTCGTCATACTTCTTCTTGAGCTCCTCGGGCAGATCCTCGTACGTGACTGGAGTACCTTCCGCCATCTCAGATGTAGATGGCGATGCAGTTGATGTCGAAGACTGTCCCACCGGGCGTGCCAGAATGTGTTGGCGTCCGAAACCCACCGGCGAGCTACGGCTGGCAACACGAAGAGCCGGGAACAACCTTAGGGCTGCGGCTGGCCCTGGTCCCTCCGAGCGACGGCCCGCAAAGCTCCTGGTACGCACGTCCCGATGCTGGTGCAAGGGCGTGCCACCTGATCTATACCTGATCAGGAAGGTGATGGATTTGCTTCGCTTAGTTTCCTGCATGGCATACACGTAAACATTAAATACGAGCCTCGATCGGCTCTCAGGTTGTCCTGTGAATCGGCTCAAGGAGCCGATCCACCCATGACTCGTATGGGGTTTACGATTGCATGGTGGTCCTGCTTGATCAAAACAAAGCTAAAACGACCTACGACGATCTAGGGTTTTCACCACATAATCGGAACATCCTACTCGTGATTGAGCCTGGCAGCCGCGCACGGTGATCATAAACCGACCCTAGACAAGGCCTAAAAACCAAGGGATTTCTATTTTCGTGCCCTCAGGTCCTTAGTTGTACTCAGTTTTCCCCAGCTCCTTAGTTTTTCCTCAGTTTTCCCCAAGCCCTTGTTTGAAACCCGCAGAAGCAGCTCAGACGACAGGATTCCCGTTTAGTTGATCGTTCTGTCACGTGTGGGGCCGCATCGTGTGGGGCCGCGTCGTGTGGGCCCGTGTCGCGTGGGGCTGGTAGAAAGGGACCGCGTGGGACAGGACGAGAAGCGTTTGGTTGCACGTGAGCAGGAGCTGGGTTCTGTCTCTCACGGCCCCAAATTGGCATTATTAAGTGCACCTTTTTCCCCTCTTTCTCTCTGTCCTTTTCACCAAATTAGTATAAAATCTAGAGAAGCTTGCATTTCTGACTTTCTTCAATTATTTCTGCCTTTTGGCCCTCGTTGTTTGCCCAATATGGCAGCAAATCTAGTACTCCCTCTGGTCCATATGTATGTAGTTAAATCTAGAAGCAAATCTCCAGGATAATGTACGATAAATTCACAGTCAAAGTAAATCAAGAAAACTAAGTACGGCCAACAAAATATAGTAGACTAGGGATAGATAATCCCTAGATAATATGGATAGATAATAAGTTGCATACACAGCAGCCAACATAGTAACAGGTTCTTCACAGCACCATCATACTAACATAACAACAAGGGATCCCTAGCTAACAACAAAGGGATCCCAACAACAAACTAGGAGGCAGCAGCAGCAGCACACGTCCAGGACTCCGCCTACCCCATCTGGCTCTGCCTCCACTTGTTGCTCTTGCTCCCCTTGGGAGCCTTGGGCTTGAGCGGAGGCATGCGCCCGGCGGAGATCTCCACCCGCTGCAAGCTGCGGAGGTGCATGCCGAGCGCCCTGTGCTTGGCGCGGAAGGAGTGGACGTTCACCGTCGTGCCGACCTTGGGGAAGGTGGTGCTGATGTTCTCAGCATGCGTGACGAGGCAGTTGAAGTCCGTGGCGCCGAGTCTCCTGGTGCGTAAGGGGCACTGTAGACCTCCTTGGCGAAGTAGGAGATGTAATCGGCCGACCTGCAGCCTCCGCAAAGACTGGCGAGTCTTGACGTCCTCCTCCTCCTCGTCGCTGCCGACGTCGCTGCCAGACATCTGATCCATATCAAACAGAAACTAGTGAATGAGTTGCAACGATGACTAACGTACATGATAACAAAGTTAAGAAAAACAGAGTCAGCCTCAGTTAGAGTGGACATGATTATATATCTACAGGGAAGGTGTAAGCGAACTAAAGCTCATGCACAACAGATTTGTACACAGCAATGGTTCGCTGAACCCTCCCTGTAAAAATTTGTGCCCAACCATTCATCATAGGCAAAGAAACAGATTCTAGATCTGAACTAGATCTGAACTTGAACACATTCGAGATTATTTGCAAAATTAAACCGTTGATATCTTTTGATTAGTGCATAAAATAACTAATTGAGATCCCATGATTACTTGCATAAATTAACTGATTGAGATCCAATATTACTTGCATAAATTAACCGAACAGCCGAACCCCAAATCTTAAACGAAATCAAGAAGTGATCAAAACAAAATGGAATAAAATCGGCGCAAATATTAGCCCAATACTCATCCATCTACAGATCCATC
This sequence comes from Lolium perenne, assembly GCF_019359855.2. Classification (NCBI taxonomy): domain Eukaryota; kingdom Viridiplantae; phylum Streptophyta; class Magnoliopsida; order Poales; family Poaceae; genus Lolium; species Lolium perenne. The sequence goes on from NC_067247.2 coordinate 335,776,477, forward strand.
TACACCAGCAAAAATAGGGTTCAAAAAGGAATGAGGAACAAAAAAGGAAGCAAACCGTAGTTACCTCGTTCCATGGGTCCTCCAGGGAGGTGTCGTAGGGGTTCGGGGGCGGGACGTATGGCACGGGGTCGTAGGGGTCCCATCCCGCTGGGATCTGACTGCCACCGGCGGCAGCAGCCTCCGATGCACCGGCGATGGCGGCGGCGACGTCCGTAGAGGGGACGGCGCCGAAGATGGAGGCGTCGCGCTTCGAGCCTACCTCGACGATGGGATTGGCATTCTCCTTGTCCATCTCTCCGGCGGAGGAAGAGGAAGAGGGAGAGGGTTTTTTGCTTTGGAGAAGATGATGGGACGTGAGAGAGTTGGCGATGCGTGAGCGAGTGAGAGTGACAGAGAGAGTGCGAGGAGGCGTCTATAAAGGCGAGGGGTGGTTAATGCGACCCGCGTCCTACGCATGCACAGGTGCACGTCTGCACGTCTTGGACTTCTGCAACGCGACACCCGTCCACGATTGCACGTCTAGACTTCTCCACCGCAACCCGCGTCTACGCGTCAACAATTGCACGTGTCCTCGAGTCTAACCCTTGAAATTTAGATATACTCAGGTATACCCTCGAGTCTTATACTGCATTTTTTGTGTGCTCAATTTTCCCCTCGAGTGCTAATACTGGCTAGTGCAATATACTCAGTTTTACCCTCAAGTGGCTGGTCAACAGAGAGTCAACAAATGGGATTAACTAGTTAAATGAGTCATTTAATGTGCAAAAAAATCCGAAAAAGAGTGGCACTTACTCATGGAGTCTTTACCACAAATTGCCACTTCTCAAATCATAGATAAATCGTAGATAAATCAAGTTTTACCACAAATTGCCACTTCTCAAATCACCTAGTAGCTATGAAGGTGCATGGTTTTCCACAATAAGCCCTTCCCAAAACAGCTTCCCCCAAATCATACTTTGTCAAAATGAGGCCACAATTCTCACACTGATGTATATTGGTATTGCAAATAGTTTGAGGTAGGCCAAGATGGGTTTCATTGTACAAAACACGCATTTTCCATTTTTTAAATCTCATATTTGAATCCCTTAGTCTATTTACTACTCAGGTGCCCTTGGTTTCTTGATAGTACTCAGTTTTGCCCTCTCTCTTCACAAATTCTCGCAGACGTGCAACATCGCCCTGATTGGTCTATCCCATGTCACGCGGATCGTGCCCGCCGACCGTTGATCGTATGATATAGGGAACGGGCAGGATAACCCCTCTCTCTCTCTCTGTTGGCGGTTAATTAGCTTCCACCCTCTAAGTATGCTGAAGGGCGGTTTTCTGTATTATTTTTCACGCGCTAAAAATTATAAACTCTTTTAGGCGTTATTTTTCACGCAAAAAATGATAAACCATCACCGATTCGTTGTTGCCATTACTTTTCACGCAAAAAAAATGATAAACCATCACCGATTTGTTGTAGCCATTACTTTTCACGCAAAAAATCATAAACCATCAACAATTTGTTGTAGCCATTACTTTTCACGCAAAAAAAATGATAAACCATCACCGATTTGTTGTTGCCATTACTTTTCACGCAAAAAAATGATAAACCATCACCGATTTGTTGTTGCCATTACTTTTCACGCAAAAAATCATAAACCATCAACAATTTGTTGTAGCCATTACTTTTCACGCAAAAAAAAATGATAAACCATCACCGATTTGTTGTTGCCATTACTTTTCACGCAAAAAAATGATAAACCATCACCGATTTGTTGTTGCCATTACTTTTCACGCAAAAAATGATAAACCATCACCGATTTGTTGTTGCCATTACTTTTCACGCAAAAAATGATAACCATCAACAATTTGTTGTAGCCATTACTTTTCACGCAAAAAATCATAAACCATCTATCTTTGTATAGAATGATAAACCTATCACGTACGATTTTTGAGGTCATTTAGAGAAGGCAGAAAAAACCTAATTTGTTACAAAAGTTTGGCATACATGATGGCATACCTATAACAACAAGGAATATCTAAAAGGGAAAGTTTCAGAAAATTTGAAATTTAGGGTGAAAATGATGCCATACATGATGCTGTTTTTCGAGGTTTTGACCTAAAAATCAATTGGGTATTATAAAGGGAAATAAAAAGTTCGAAAAATGTAAAAACGAAACAATCTATCTATCTATGTATAGAAGATCAGCTGTATGAAATTTGAGGTTATTTAGAGAAGGTAGAAATAATCACCTTGTTAGAAAAGCTGGTTTCAGCGAGACGAAACGGCATGCGCTTAAGCAAAGTGATTTTTTCGAACATCTCCAAATTACCCCAAATTTTCCATACATGATGCCATACGTGTAACAACAAGGAACCCTATCTAAAAAGTGTCAAAAAAGTTTGCCCAACCGTATAGCTCTATCAAAAAGAACCTCACCATGGCGCTAGTATAATTTTGGGATAGTTACAAACTTTCGTTACCTAACCTTCAACATGAAACTTGTTTCAAATTCATTTTGGCCTACAAGAAACAAATCCCAACTTGATTCGAGCACCACAGCCTCCAAACGATGCCGATGCCGATATCGGCATGGTCAGAATGGCTATGCTCGCCGCCACTGCTAGGTCAACGTCGGGATGCACCCTCAATCCCGTCCCCTCATTCGATCACTGACACACCAGAGATACCGCCGAGGCCAATGCCGAACGTACATGCTGATGCCAATGCCGAACATGCATGCACGCCGCTGTGGGCACGGCCACGCCGACCCGCTATGCTGGACGCCACAGACCGCCGCGAGGTCTTTCCCTTCGCCACCACACTCTCCTAGCACCCACCTATACACACCAGAAAGGAGAGACACTAGTTTTCTCTACATTGCTCGCGTTCGTGTCCGACACGGTCAGTCAAAGTTTTGAGGTGGTCGTCGATGTCATCGACCATTTCTTCTCTTATTTGCATGGTTAAACGCGTCTAGTTCATATCTATCTAATGCGTCTGGTCTCGCCTCATGCAGTTCTTTGTGGAGGTCGATCTCATCTCGGCACCCCGCATGCCACCTCCTCCGTGCCATCGCTGTAGAGCTCCGTTTAAAAATCTAATCCTACCCGTGTATTGCCCCTTGTATCAGCGTCATGGCCCCACTTGTCATTTGATATAGCGAAGCCCCACTCGTTCGCGTTTTGGTCAGGGATACAGCGATGCTTACGGTCAAACAAAGATGGATGGTCTGACGTGTCTTTGCAGGCTCTACGTGGCCCCACTAGTCAGAAGATAACGGTCAACCGTCGGGCAACCGGCCATTACATCACGTGTGATGGTTTCAGACAAACGCTTGGGTAAAACTGAGGAAAAACTAAGGAGCTGGGGAAAACTGAGCACAACTAAGGACCCGAGGGCACGAAAATAGAAATCCCAAAAACCAACATTAAGTTGATCCCCGGAACATCTTGTCTAGGGTTAGCAAACTACACCCTACGTGCTACTGGATCATTCAACCCGTTTGTAAGGCCTAACTATGCAGATATTAAATTAATCCTTGATGAATCAAGGAGCGATCATAACGGATCGGATCTACTAAAAAATGATCAAGCAAGGTGCCGCCCTTACACCTAAGAAAGGTGTAAGGACGGCTAGACGTCTAAGGGTTGCATGGACGAAAACATGTAGCACGGTAAAGCAATGCTAACCCTAACACATCTATGATAACTACGTTGCTCGCCATCAACAAGGCTTCAGCACGAGCAACGCATGGATAATGAATAAACGTATACTGCCTAGATCGCAAGATGCGATCTAGGCAGCATGATGCTTACCCGGAAGAAACCCTCGAAACAAGGGGTCGGCGATGCGCCAAGATTGGTTTGTGATGAACATGATTGTTGTCTTTCTTGATAACCCTAGATACATATATATAGTCCGTAGACTTTCTAACGTGGGAACAATCCCAACCGTGCACGAGCCAAACTCTAACTAACCGACACGTATCCTATTATATTTACAGATACAAGGGCAAACTGCCCAAACTTCGTGTATAAGGCCGGTTCACGTATTTCTTCCATGTATATTCTTCAAGCCCAATCTTGATCGCGGCCCACCTCTGATCCGGTCAAATTCTGGTGATAACACATGCCCCCCTGGTTTTGGAATTGATAATTCCAAAATCACTCTGCTTTTTCTTCGTCGGGTCATGTCGTGGCAGAGCAAAACCATCGCAGTATCCTTTGTCATGATGCCTTGCCTTCTCAACTTCTCCGCGTGATTTGACCGTTGTTTTCTTTTTTCCTTTGGGCACCACCTCCTCGGAAACTGCTGTGGCATTGAATCTCCACTATATCCCCTTTATTTAACCGCGCCGAACAGTTCGCCTCTTCATCCCCTTGCTCTGTTCTGGCTATCGGCACCCAAAAATTCCCAATCCAGAGCAATGGCTTCCTCCTCTTCCTCCTCCGCCTCATCGGATCTCTCCTCCCAGTCCTTCTCTTCTTCGTCCTCCTCCAGCTCGTCGATATTCTTCTATTCCTCCTCATTCCATGAGCCGACGCCGGAGTGGGACCCGGTGGCTGCTCAGATGAGGGCGCACAACAGGCGCGCCCCAGAAGAGTGGGACCAGGAGGACCACGCCTCCTCCGTTTGGTCCGAGGACGACAAGTCCTTGACCAGCGGAGACGAAGAGCTCCAGTTCCTCGCCAACGGGGAACTGGAATCGGAGAGCGAGGATGACTCGTTCTCCTGGGACGGGTACACCTTCTCCGAGGAAGAGGAGGAGGAAGACGACGACACCGACTCCCTCGAGGATTACCCGCCGGCGAAGCGGTTCCGCGCCGGGTCAGACGACGACGACGACAACGACGACGTCGACGATGAGGATGATGAGGCCCCTCCTGGGGGCCGCTGGAGCAGTGACGAGGAGCCCGCCGGCAGCAGCGCCGACGAGAGCTCCGACGACGACGACGAGGGCAGCAACGGCCCGTAGACTAGGACCTAGTAGCATAGGCCTAGCAGTAGTAGTAAATCGGCCAATAGGCCTTTCTTTTGTTCTTCCTTCCTTGAGCAATCGGCTCTTTCTTTGTAAGAAATCCTTTATTAATGAAGAAATATTCCCCAAATAATTTTGTTTCTTTGTCGATTTTGCCGATTGTCAAACGAAGTTGATGCACAAAGAACCGATGGCAGGGCATCGGCTTATGCCATAAACATGCTTTAAGGCAATAAAAGTTGCCTACTCACACGGTCAACAAATCCAATTCGTGTCCACGCCGTCTCCCGATCTCAAACGCACAGATTCAGCAAAATCCAATCGAGAAAATCATCTCAAATGTCATGGGCTCTGGCTTGAACTTGACCTGTTAACCTGCTCAATTGAGCGTGTTCTGTCTAGAGTCGATGGTAATGCATCGGCTTTTTCATTATTCTAAAGTTGATGTCCATGCATCGGCTGTACTGATATCTATATTTCTCAAGTCGATGCCTGCGCATCGGCTATGATTTGCATATAAATTTTTTTTTACTGGCCGATTTCATGAATCGGCCCCCATATTTCCTTTACTGGTCATCCCACATGCTTGGGAAATATTTCTTGAGATGTTGACCATTGACAGCTACTGGGAACTTAGTGCCGTCCAGCTGCTCCAGCATGTATGCATTACCCTTCAAGGCTTGAACGACTTTGTATGGACCGTGCCAATTAGGAGACCATTTGCTATATGCTTTATCCTTGGTTCCTAATGGCAACACTGCTTCCTATACTAGATCACCAACTTGGAACTCCTTTGGTCTCACCTTCTTATTGTATGCACGAGCCACCCTGGCTTTATTCTCTTTAATCTTTTCCAACGACCAAAGTCTAAGTTCCGTTGCATCCTCAATAGTGTCACTCATCAGAGCTGCATACTCTTCAGCTGTTAGATCATTCTGAAACGTGACACGTCTTGATCCAGCCGTAATTTCCCAAGGCAATACAGCTTCCTGCCCATAGACAAGCTGGTAAGGCGAAGTCTTTATGGCTCCATGGCATGACATGCGGTAGGCCCACAAAGCTTCTGACAGTGTCTCATGCCAAACCCTAGGGTTCTCGTCAATCTTCCTCTTGATCAGCTTGATCAAGCTCTGATTAGACGCTTCAGCTTGCCCGTTGGCTTGAGCATAGTACGGAGATGATCGGATCAGCTTAATCCCCATGTCATCGCAGAATTTCCTGAATTCTTTAGAAATAAAGACCGAACCTCCATCGGTCGTGATTGTTTGGGGAATCCCGAACCTATGAATGACGTGTTCTTTCACAAATTTGATAACATCTTCTGATTTTACCTTCTTCATAGGGACGGCCTCCACCCATTTGGTGAAGTAATCTGTAATGGCCAGGATCCACTCGTGGCCTTTGCTCGACGCAGGATGGATTTTGCCGATCATATCCATGCCCCAACCTCGGAATGGCCAAGGCTTGATGATGGGGTTCATTGCTGATGCGGGTACCATCTGAATTTTCCCGAACATCTGACACGCTTGGCATCCCTTGTAGTACTTGAAGCAATCCTCAAGCATAGTGGGCCAATAAAACCCTGATCGTCTAATCAGCCACTTCATCTTATGAGCCGATTGGTGAGTTCCACAGGCGCCTTCGTGCACCTCATGTAAGAGCCGATTAGACTCAGTTGGTCCCAGGCACTTGAGTAGTAACCCTTCCAACGTCCTGTAGAACATGTCATCTCCTATAAGGACATATTTCATGGCCTTGTATCTTATCCGTTTAGGTGCCCCCCGAGCCGAATCCTTCAAGTAATTGAAGATATCGGCTCTCCGATCATCCCTGTTCCAGGAACTGCACCTGAACTTCTGACCCATCTGGTATGTCCTTGTACCCTGACGCCATTTGCGCGAGATCATTGGCGTTGGTATTCTGAGATCTTGGGACCCAATTGAAATTGATGTACCGAAAATGCGTCATCAGCTCACGACATTCCATCCAATATGGGAAGAGCGACTCACTCTCGCACTTGTATTCGTCCGTGAGCTGGTAAATTACCAACTTCGAGTCTCCAAAAAGCTCCACCGCTTCGCTTCAGCCTTTCCAAAGAAGAAACTCCTTCCCTTGCGTACTGCCTCATACTCAGCGACATTGTTTGTGCAAGGAGTAGATAGTCTGATGGAGAAGGAGTATGTTGCCCCCCGAGGCGACACGAGCAGAATGCCGATGCCACAACCATCGTCACAAGCCGATCCATCGAAGAACATAGCCCATGCACGTATAGATAGTGTTGCTATATTAGTATTGATCCGTTCAGCTATGAGATCGGCCAACGCTTGTCCCTTGACTGCTTTTGCAGGCTGATACCGGAGATCAAACTCCGATAGCGCAAACATCCACTTACCAAGTCGGCCTTTCAAAACAGGAGCCGACAGCATGTGCTTGACAACGTCTGACTTGCATATGACGATGATTTCTGCTGTCAAAAGGATGTGATGGAGCTTGGTGCAGGTGAAGAACAGGCAGAGGCATAACTTCTCGACCTCAGGATACCTTGTCTCTGCATCCAACATCCTTCTGCTGAGGTAGAATACAACCTTTTCAACGCCCTCGTAGAGTTGCACCACCACTGAAGCAATGGACGTGTCAGCTACTGATAGGTAGATGTATAACGGCCTGTCCTGCTGAGGCGGAACTAGCACAGGCGGTGTTGTTAGATACCGCTTAATCTCATCAAACGCCTGCTGCTGTTCTGCCCCCCAGTGAAACTCGTCATCAGATTTAATCTTGACCAACGCCATGAACGGCTCAATTCGTCCTGAGAGATTAGAGATGAATCGCCAGACGAAATTGATCTTGCCGATCAGATGTTGGAGCTCCTTCTTTGTGGTAGGCGGCTGCATGGTACGTACTGCCTCCTGACTTTTCAGGCTGATCTCAATTCCTCGTTCATGAACAAGAAAACCTAGGAACTGACCGGCCGTCACGCCAAAGGCACACTTCTTTGGATTCATTCTGAGTCCGAACTTCCGAGTTCGATTTAGGATGCGTCGCAAATCATCCAAGTGTCCTTCCATGGAGACAGACTTGACCACCACGTCGTCGATGTAGATTTCAACCAACTTGCCGATCAGATCATGAAAAATATAATTCATGGCTCGTTGATACGTTACACCGGCATTCTTCAAACCAAAAGTCATGACCACGTATTCGAACAAGCCCACTGATCCTGGTACTCGGAATGCAGTCTTGTGTATATCTTCTGGTGCCATGAAAATCTGGTTGTAGCCGGCGTTGCCATCCATGAAACTCAACACCTTGTGGCCAGCAGCTGCGTTGATTAATGTTTCTGCCACAGGCATTGGATATTCATCCTTCGGAGTGGCTTCTCAAAGATAACCGGCCGTGGGCCGCAGTCAAGTTGTGCCACAGGTGCTTCGTCTAACCCTGGAGCACAAAACTCCGCTGGAAGGATGAACACCATGTTTGTACTAGCCGATGTCTCATCATCGGCTTTCCTTTGCTTGGGGCGCCACTCCATCTTTTGTGGTCGACCCTCTTCGTCCAGGGTTCGTTGAATTTTCGCGGCCAGATCGGGCCGCGCCTTCCTTAGCGTGTGCAGGTATAACCTTTCGGCTTCCTCCAAGCCACGCAGTCGCTGAACCCTACGCTTTTGGGAACGGCTGAGTCCATCAGGGCACCACCTTGGCCGGTGGTACTTGTCCTCTTCTTCTTCGTAGTCATCTTCCAACTCCTCGAGGTCTTCTTCCCGAGAGGACTCAGTTTGCTTGTTCCTAGATGGGAGAGGCCCAAGACGTTTGAACACTGACACGTCTGTTGCACCCTTCTTCTTCTGTCTACATTCTGGGCAGTTGCCGATTGTAGGCAATCGGCTCATTCCTGAATCCCAGCAGTGTTTGAAGAAAGGACAGTCCCAGTGCTTGTCCACGTCGTCCTGTTCTCTTGACCTTTCCTTGGCACGGCGCTCGTATCTCTCCTCATCGCGATCATGCCGACGATGTCTCCTGGCGTCCCTGCTAGCTAGACGATCCCTTTCATCGTCGCTGTTGTACCGCCGGCGTTGGTCGTACTGACTCACGTATTTGTTGAGGAGATGATCAGAGAGAGGTCGCTGATATCGCACATTCTTCACTTCTCCCTCTGTGATGTAGCGTTTGCCATCGTGCCGGAGCCGATCGTGTGGAGCGGCTTCCTCTTTGTCCTTGCTACGAGAGCGGCTGCTCTCGCCTTTGTCCTTACCAGAGTGGTGCCCAGGCTCGACCATGTTAATGCTTAACGAGAAACCTGGCTGGCACCCTTCGGGGTAAGCGTACTCCACCGTGTTAACGGCGGGGAGGGGGTGTGTGTCGACTTTCATGGCGTACTGGTTGAAAATTAGACGTCCTTGTTCTATCGCCATTTGGATCTGCTGACGCCACACCCTGCATTCATTGGTGGTATGGGAGAACGTGTTATGCCATTTGCAGTATGGCTTTCCGTTCAGCTCCTGTACCGTGGGGATTTTGAGGCCTTCGGGTAACTTCAGCTGCTTCTCCTTAAGTAAGAGGTCGAAAATTTGCTCAGCTTTAGTTACGTCAAAGTCAAACCCTCTGGGCGGACCTTGTGGCTTAACCCACTTGCAGGACACGGGGGTTGCCCCCCGAGTCCATTCAGCCACTGCTACCTCTTGATCTCCTGCAGACCCTTCATCTTCCTCTGTCTCAACCAGGACTACTGCACGCTTGAACTTGTCCTGGTACAGCTCTGGGTGGCGCTGTTCATATAATGACAGTTTCTGAACCATGTGCGCCAGTGAAGGGTAGTCTGCTTGGGAAGCCATATCCTTGATCGGTGATGCGAGACCCACCACCGCCAACTCGACTGCTTCTTTTTCAGTCAAACGAGCCAAATAACATCGGTTCCTCACGGTCCTGAAGCGCTGGATGTACTCTGACACTGTTTCTCCGCGCTTCTGACGTACTTGTGCTAGATCGGCAATGCCAGCCTCGGAAGCCTCTTGAGTGATACTGCATGTGGAACTGTTCTTCCAACTGCTTCCAAGTCCGGATCGAGTCTGGTGGCAGTGATGTGTACCACCCAAAAGCCGATCTTGTGAGGGACTGTGCGAAGAACCTCACGCGTAGTGCATCTGCAGCTGAGATCGTGCCCAGCTGCGCCAAATATCGGCTTACATGCTCGATAGAGCTGGAGCCATCTGACCCACTAAACTTGGAGAATTCAGGGAGCCGATATTTGGGTGGTAGTGGGATCAAATCGTAGTCGTTGGGGTACGGCTTGGAATAGCCGATTGCCCTCCTTTTCGGCACCATGCCGAACTGGTCTCTCAAAATCGTGCTGATCTGATCCGCAGTGCTAGCTGCAGGAGTGGAGCTCTGAAGATTCGCTGGCGTGGCATATTTAGCTAGCCACGCTTGCTTCTCAAGATCTGAGCTAGCTACAGGAGTTGAGCTCTGGACGTTCGTCGGAGTGGCGTATTTAGCTAGCCACGTCTGCTTCTCAAGATCTGATCCAGAGGCTCCTCCCGCTGTTCCAGAAGTCCCTGCTGTTGCAGCCTGGTTCGTGAGTGCCCAGTTACTGCTGTCTGGCATGTATGTGCACGTGTATCCGTGAGCGATCTCCTTAGGCGCCTCATACAAGAACTGGTAGTCGCTAGGATCGCCACCGATCTTGTAGACAACGAATGCCGGTGTACTCGGCACTTCTGGTGCTGCCAGCGCGAACGGCAGCGGTGGGCGGCTCTGGAGTGGTAGCTCTCCTTGGTGAGTTCCTAGAGCAGGTCCTGAGGGAGAGTACTGATGCCTCAAGATTTCATGGAGCACCCGAAGGGCGACACGCTCCAAAGTGTTCACCAGGCTCTCAGAATGGCGGTGTAGCGAATGAGCTACCATGAAATTGATCTCCTGACGCAAGGACCTGGTGCGTTCTTCTGAAGGGGTGGACAGGTCAATTCCATCGAGCGCGCCTTCAGGTGTGAACCCTCTCCACCTGATGCCATGCGAGCGAGTCATGTGGAAAGAGCCGATGAGGTCGGCCTCGAGGATAGCTTTGACGTTGTCATACTTCTTCTTGAGCTCCTCGGGCAGATCCTCGTACGTGACTGGAGTACCTTCCGCCATCTCAGATGTAGATGGCGATGCAGTTGATGTCGAAGACTGTCCCACCGGGCGTGCCAGAATGTGTTGGCGTCTGAAACCCACCGGCGAGCTACGGCTGGCAACACGAAGAGCCGGGAACAACCTTAGGGCTGCGGCTGGCCCTGGTCCCTCCGAGCGACGGCCCGCAAAGCTCCTGGTACGCACGTCCCGATGCTGGTGCAAGGGCGTGCCACCTGATCAGGAAGGTGATGGATTTGCTTCGCTTAGTTTCCTGCATGGCATACACGTAAACATTAAATACGAGCCTCGATCGGCTCTCAGGTTGTCCTGTGAATCGGCTCAAGGAGCCGATCCACCCATGACTCGTATGGGGTTTACGATTGCATGGTGGTCCTGCTTGATCAAAACAAAGCTAAAACGACCTACGACGATCTAGGGTTTTCACCACATAATCGGAACATCCTACTCGTGATTGAGCCTGGCAGCCGCGCACGGTGATCATAAACCGACCCTAGACATGGCCTAAAAACCAACATTAAGTTGATCCCCGGAACATCTTGTCTAGGGTTAGCAAACTACACCCTACGTGCTACTGGATCATTCAACCCGTTTGTAAGGCCTAACTATGCAGATATTAAACTAATCCTTGATGAATCAAGGAGCGACCATAACGGATCGGATCTACTAAATAATGATCAAGCAAGGTGCCGCCCTTACACTTAAGAAAGGTGTAAGGACGGCTAGACGTCTAAGGGTTGCATGGACGAAACATGTAGCACGGTAAAGCAATGCTAACCCTAACACATCTATGATAACTACGTTGCTCGCCATCAACAAGGCTTCAGCACGAGCAACGCATGGATAACGAATAAACGTATACTGCCTAGATCGCAAGATGCGATCTAGGCAGCATGATGCTTACCCGGAAGAAACCCTCGAAACAAGGGGTCGGCGATGCGCCAAGATTGGTTTGTGATGAACGTGATTGTTGTCTTTCTTGATAACCCTAGATACATATTTATAGTCCGTAGACTTTCTAACGTGGGAACAATCCCAACCGTGCACGAGCCAAACTCTAACTAACCGACACATATCCTATTATATTTACAGATACAAGGGCAAACTGCCCAAACTTCGTGTATAAGGCCGGTTCACGTATTTCTTCCATGTATATTCTTCAAGCCCAATCTTGATCGCGGCCCACCTCTGATCCGGTCAAATTCTGGTGATAACAATTTCTTCACTAATAGGTGCAAAGTATATGATGCAAGAGCTTAATCATGAGCACAACAATTGTCAGGTATCACATTGTTCAAGACATTATACCAATTACCACATGTAGCATTTCCCGTTTCCAACCATATAACAATTAACGAAGCAGTTTCAACCTTCGCCATGAAAATTAAAAGCTAAGAACACATGTGTTCATACGAACCAGCGGAGTGTGTCTCTCTCCCACACAAGCATTTATTCAAACAAAAACAAAATAGAAACAAACAGACGCTCCAAGTAAAGTACATAAGATGTGGCCGAATAAAAATATAGTTTCAAGAGAAGGAACCTGATAATTTTGTCGATGAAGAAGGGGATGCCTTGGGCATCCCCAAGCTTAGATGCTTGAGTCTTCTTGAAATATGCAGGGATGAACCACCGGGGCATCCCCAAGCTTAGAGCTTTCACTCTTCTTGATCATATTGTATCATCCTCCTCTCTTGACCCTTGAAAACTTCCTCCACGCCAAACTCAAATCAAACTCATTAGAGGGTTAGTGCACAATTAAAATTCACATGTTCAGAGGTGACACAATCATTCTTAACACTTCTGAACATTGCCCAAAGCTTCTGAAAGTTAATGGAACAAAGAAATCCATCCAACATAGCAAAAGAGGCAATGCGAAATAAAAGCCAGAATCTATCAAAACAGAACAGTCCGTAAAGACGAATTTCTAAGAGGCACCAGACTTGCTCAAATGAAAATTCTCAAATTGAATGAAAGTTGCGTACATATCCGAGGATCACTCACGTAAATTGGTATAATTTTCTGAGTTACCTACAGAGAATTAGGTCCAGATTCGTGACAGATAGAAATCTGTTTCTGCGCAGTAATCCAAATCTAGTATCAACCTTACTATCAAAGACTTCACTTGGCACAACAATGCAACAAAACTAAGATAAGGAGAGGTTGCTACAGTAGTAACAACTTCCAAGACTCAAATATAAACAAAAGTACTGTAGCAAAATAAACACATGGGTTATCTCCCAAGAAGTGCTTTCTTTATAGCCATTAAGATGGGCTCAGCAGTTTTAATGATGCACTCGCAAGAAATAGTAGTTGAAGCAAAAGAGAGCATCAAGAGGCAAATTCAAAACAAATTTAAGTCTAACATGCTTCCTGTGAAAAGGAATCTTGTAAATAAACAAGTTCATGAAGAGCAAAGTAACACGCATAGGAAGATAGAACAAGTGTAGCTTCAAAAATTTCAGCACATAGAGAGGTATTTTAGTAACATGAAAATTTCTACAACCATATTTTCCTCTCTCATAATAACTTTCAGTAGCAACATGAGCAAACTCAACAATATAACTATCACATAAAGCATTCTTATCATGAGTCTCATGCATAAAATTATTACTCTCCACATAAGCATGATCAATTTTATTAGTTGTAGTGGGAGCAAATTCAACAAAGTAGCTATCATTATTATTCTCATCATCAAATGTAGGAGGCATATTGTAATCATAATCAAATTTATCCTCCATAACAGGCGGTAACAAAAGGGATCATTATAATCATCATAAATAGGAGGCAAAGTATCATCAAAGTAAATTTTCTCCTCAATGTTTGGGGGACTAAAAAGATCATGCTCATCAAAACCAGCTTCCCCAAGCTTAGAATTTTCCATAGCATTAGCAACAATAGTGTTCAAAGCATTCATATTAATAACATTCCCATTAGCATGCATATAAAGTTCCATGGGTTTTTTAATTCTCTCTTCAAACACATCATGTCCTAATTCAAGATAAAGTTCGTAAAGATCTCTCATATTTTTGTTGTTTTCCATTATGCCTAACTAGTGTAAACAAGAAACAAAAAGATGCAATTGCAGGATCTAAAGGAAATAGCTTCGAACACTCACACAATGGTGCCAGAAAAGTACTTAGTTACCTGGAACCGGAGTATGAGTGCCTTTTACCTTTCCTCCCCGGCAACGGCGCCAGAAAAGTGCTTGATGTCTACGGGTGCTTCTATTCTTATAGACAGTGTTGGGCCTCCAAGAGCAAAGGTTTGTAGAACAGCAGCAAGTTTCCCTTAAGTGGATCACCCAAGGTTTATCGATCTCAGGGAGGAAGAGGTCAAATATATCCCTCTCAAGCAACCCTGCAACCACAAAGCAAGAAGTCTCTTGTGTCCCCAACACACCTAATAGGTGCACTAGTTCGGCGAAGAGATAGTGAAATACAGGTGGTATGAATAAGTATGAGCAGTAGCAATGGCACCAGAAAAGTGCTTTGCTGTCCAGGACTGGCGTGTGGTTGATGGTGGTAATATTGCGGACAGTACAGATGCAGTAGAACAGTAAACAAGCAGCGATAGCAGTATTTAGGAACAAGGCCTAGAGATCATACTTTCACTAGTGGACACTCTCAACATTGATCACATAACAGAATAAATAGATAGATGCTAGACTCTACACTCTCTTGTTGGATGATGAACACCACTAACTGTGTAGGATTACACGAACCCTCAATGCCGGAGTTAACAAGCTCCACAATATTCGATGTTCATGTTTAAATAACCTTAGAGTGCACGACAGATCAACACAACTAAACCAAGTACTAACATAGCATGCACACTGTTACCATCACACTATGAAAGGAGGAATAGATCACATCAATACCATCATAGTAATAGTTAACTTCATAATCTACAAGAGATCACAATCATAACCTACGCCAAGTACTTCATGATGCACACACTGTCAACATTACATCATGGAGGAGGAATAGACTACTTTAATAACATCACTAGAGTAGCACATAGATGAATTGTGATACAAAACTCATATGAATCTCAATCATGTAGGGCAGCTCATGAGATCATTGTATTGAAGTACATAGGAGAGAGATTAACCACATAGCTACCGGTACAGCCCCTTAGCCTCGATGGAGAACTACTCCCTCCTCATGGGAGACAGCAGCGGTGATGAAGATGGCGGTGGAGATGGCAGCGGTGTCGATGGAGAAGCCTTCCGGGGGCACTTCCCCGTCCCGGTGGCGTGCCGGAACAGAGACTCCTGTCCCCCGATCTTGGCTTCGCGATGGCGGCGGCTCTGGAAGGTTTCTCGTACCGTGGCTTTTTCGTATCGAGGTTTTAGGTCGAGGGGCTTCTTATAGGCGAAGAGGCAGCGTCAGAAGGGGTCTGGGGCCACCAGACAATAGGGCGGCGCGGCCAGGGCCTGGGCCGCGCCAGCCCCATGAGTGGGCCCCCTGTGGGTCCTCTCTGGCGACTCTCGGGTGTTCTGGAAGCTCCCGGGGATTCTAAGATGCTGGGCGTTGATTTCGTCTGATTCCGAGAATATTTCCTTACTAGGATTTCTGAAACCAAAAACAGCAGAAAACAGCAACTGGACCTTCGGCATCTCGTCAATAGGTTAGTTCCAGAAAACGCATAAATATGACATAAAGTATGCATAAAACATGTAGATATCATCAATAATGTGGCATGGAACATAGAAATTATCGATACATCGGAGACGTATCACTAATCAAGTAAGAAAAGCCTAGGTAAAAGTTTTACCAAAATAGCCATAGGCACATAGGCCCTTTTCTTATTTAATTTATTTTTATTTGATTTAACTTGGATGGTGAAAGGAGGAGTGAGGTTTAGGGTTTAAGATCATTTCAAAAATGCTATAACAAGCAATCATGGCAATAGCACAAGAATTAAGCAAGATCACTATGTATCAAACTTAATTGAATAAAAGTTTTTGTTGGTTCCAAAATTTGGAAATAGGGAAATTCATTTGTTGTGTTTTGAAATTTTTGGGATGTTACAAACCCTTCCCCCTTAAACAAATCTCATCTCGAGATTTTAAGAATAGTTAGGTTCCTAAGAGAGATTGAGTATTTTGATTAACAGGAAGACATACTTGGCATGGTCTGGGGTGCTTCCTGAGCTTTGATACGTCTCCAACGTATCGATAATTTCTTATGTTCAATGCTACTTTATTGATGATACCTACATGTTTTATACATACTTTATGTCATATTTATGCATTTTCCGGCACTAACCTATTAACGAGATGCCGAAGAGTCAGTTGCTGTTTTCTCCTGTTTTTGGTTTCAGAAATCCTAGTAAGGAAATATTCTCGGAATTGGACGAAATCAACGCCCAGGATCTTATTTTTCCACGAAGCTTCCAGAACACCGGACAGGAAATGAAGTGGGGGGACGAGGCGACGCCACACCAGGGCGGCGCGGCCCAGGCCCTGGCCACGCCGGCCTGTGGTGTGGGCCCCTCGCGTCGCCCCTAAACCTACCTCTTCCGCCTACTTAAGCCTTCGTCGATAATAACTCCAGTACCGAGAGCCACGATACGGAAAACCTTCCAGAGACGCCGCCGCCAATCCCATCTCGGGGGATTCAGGAGATCGCCTCTGGCACCCTGCCGGAGAGGGGAATCATCTCCCGGAGGACTCTTCACCGCCATGGTCGCCTCCGGAGTGATGAGTGAGTAGTTCACCCCTGGACTATGGGTCCATAGCAGTAGCTAGATGGCCGTCTTCTCCTAATTGTGCTATCATTGTTGGATCTTGTGAGCTGCCTAACATGATCAAGATCATCTATCTGTAATGCTACATGTTGTGTTTGTTGGGATCTGATGAATATGGAATACTATGCTATGTTGATTATCAATTTATTATCTATGTGTTGTTTATGATCTTGCATGCTCTCCGTTACTAGTAGAGGCTCTGGCCAAGTTTTTGCTTGTAACTCCAAGAGGGAGTATTTATGCTCGATAGTGGGTTCATGTCTCCATTAAATCTGGGGGAGTGACAGAAACCTCTAAGGTTGTGGATGTGCTGTTGCCACTAGTGATAAAACATCAATACTATGTCTAAGGATGTATTTGTTGATTACATTACGCACCATACTTAATGCAATTGTCTGTTGTTTACAACTTAATACTGGAGGGGGTTCGGATGATAACCTGAAGGTGGACTTTTTAGGCATAGATGCATGCTGGATAGCGGTCTATGTACTTTGTCGTAATGCCCAGTTAAATCTCACAATACTCATCATAACATGTATGTGCATGGTCATGCCCTCTTTATTTGTCAATTGCCCAACTGTAATTTGTTCACCCAACATGCTTATTCTTATCGGAGAGACACCTCTAGTGAACTGTGGACTCCGGTCCATTCTTTTAATCGAATACAATCTACTGCAATACGCGTTCTACTGTTCTCTGCAAACAATCATCATCCACACTATACATCTAATCCTTTGTTACAACAAGCCGGTGAGATTGACAACCTCACTGTTACGTTGGGACAAAGTATCTTGGTTGTGTTGTGCAGGTTCCACGTTGGCGCCGGAATCCCTGGTGTTGCGCCGCACTACACTCCACCGCCATCAACCTTCAACGTGCTTCTTGGCTCCTACTGGTTCGATAAACCTTGGTTTCGTACTGAGGGAAAACTTACCGTTGTACGCATCACACCTTCCTCTTGGGGTTCCCAACGGACGCGTGCTGTACGCGTATCAAGACTGTTTTCTGGCGCCGTTGCCGGGGAGATCAAGACACGGTGCAAAGGGAGTCTCCACCTCCAATCTCTTTACTTTGTTTTTGTCTTGCTTTACTTTTATTTACTACTTTGTTTGCTGCACTAAAACAAAACACAAAAAATT
This sequence comes from Lolium perenne, assembly GCF_019359855.2. Classification (NCBI taxonomy): domain Eukaryota; kingdom Viridiplantae; phylum Streptophyta; class Magnoliopsida; order Poales; family Poaceae; genus Lolium; species Lolium perenne. The sequence continues at coordinate 335,794,459 of NC_067247.2, forward strand.
AGTTGCTAGTTTTACTTTATTTGCTATCTTGTTTGCCATATTAAAAACACAAAAAAATTAGTTACTTGCATTTACTTTATCTAGTTTACTTTATTTACTATTGCTAAAATGGGTACTCCTGAAAACACTAAGTTGTGTGACTTCACAACCACAAATAATAATGATTTCTTATGCACACCTATTGCTCCACCTGCTACTACAGCAGAATTCTTTGAAATTAAACCTGCTTTACTAAATCTTGTTATGCGAGAGCAATTTTCTGGTGTTAGTTCTGATGATGTTGCTGCCCATCTCAATAATTTTGTTGAATTATGTGAAATGCAAAAGTATAAGGATGTAGATGGTGACATTATAAAATTAAAATTGTTTCCTTTCTCATTAAGAGGAAGAGCTAAAGATTGGTTGCTATCTCTGCCTAAGAATAGTATTGATTCATGGACTAAATGCAAGGATGCTTTTATTGGTAGATATTATTCTCCTGCTAAAATTATATCTTTGAGAAGTAGCATAATGAATTTTAAACAATTGGATAATGAGCATGTTGCCCAAGCATGGGAAAGAATGAAATCTTTGGTTAAAAATTGCCCAACCCATGGACTGCCTACTTGGATGATCATCCAAACCTTTTATGCAGGACTGAATTTTTCTTCACGGAACCTATTGGATTCAGCTGCTGGAGGTACCTTTATGTCCATCACTCTAGGCGACGCAACAAAGCTTCTTGATAATATGATGATTAATTACTCTGAATGGCACACGGAAAGAGCTCCACAAGGTAAGAAGGTAAATTCTGTTGAAGAAACCTCTTCCTTGAGTGATAAGATTGATGCTATTATGTCTATGCTTGTGAATGGTAGGACTAATGTTGATCCTAATAATGTTCCGTTAGCTTCATTGGTTGCTCAAGAAGAACATGTTGATGTGAACTTCATTAAAAATAATAATTTCAACAACAATGCTTACCGGAACAATTCTAGTAACAACTATAGGCCATATCCTTATAATAATGGTAACGGTTATGGTAATTCTTATGAGAATTCTTACAACAATAATAGGAATTCACCCCTGGACTTGAAGCCATGCTTAAAGAATTTATTAGTACACAAACTGCTTTTAACAAATCTGTTGAAGAAAATCTTGGGAAAATTGATATACTTGCTTCTAAAATCGATAGTCTTGCTGCTGATGTTGATCTTTTGATATCGAAAGTTATGCATAATGAAAATATTGATATTAATTCATTTGCTACAGCAAACGCCATTCAAGTTAGAATTAATGAGAATATAAGATTGATGGCCGAATTGCATGCTAGGTGGGAAAAAGAAGAAAATGCTAAAGAAGATAATATAGCTAAAGTTTGTACTATTACCACCACTAGTAATGCTAATGCTTCACATGTTGCTGCACCTCCTACTATCAATGGTAAAATAATTGGTGTTGGCAATGTTTCTACTTCTAATGCAAAGCCTGCAAAACTGTCTGAAACTGCTAAAACTGCTGAAACTGCCTGTGATAAAACTGCTGAAATTTTTTCCAACATTGGGGACAATGATCCCATTGCTTTAGATTATAATGGTTTAGACTTTGATGATTGTCACATCTCTGAAGTTATAAAGTTCTTACAAAAACTTGCTAAGAGTCCTAATGCTAGTGCTATAAATTTGGCTTTCACAAAACATATTACAAATGCTCTCATAAAAGCTAGAGAAGAGAAATTAAATCTTGAAGCTTCTATTCCTAGGAAGTTAGAGGATGTTTGGGAGCCCATCATTAAGATGAAGGTCAATGAGTTTGATTGTAATGCTTTATGTGATCTTGGTGCAAGTATTTCCGTTATGCCTAGAAAAATCTATAATATGTTTGACTTGCCACCATTGAAAAATTGTTATTTGGATGTTAATCTTGCTGATAACTCTACAAAGAAACCTTTGGGGAGAGTTGATAATGTTCGCATTACCGTTAACAATAACCTTGTCCCCGTTGATTTTGTTGTCTTGGATATTGAATGCAATGCATCTTGTCCCATTATATTGGGAAGACCTTTTCTTCGAACTGTTGGTGCTATTATTGATATGAAGGAAGGTAATATTAAATATCAATTTCCTCTCAAGAAAGGTATGGAACACTTCCCTAGAAAGAGAATGAAGTTACCTTTTGATTCTATCATTAGAACAAATTATGATGTTGATGCTTCGTCTCTTGATAATACTTGATACACACTTTCTGCGCCTAGCTGAAAGGCGTTAAAGAAAAGCGCTTATGGGAGACAACCCATGATTTTACTACTGTACCTTTGTTTTATATTCGAGTCTTGGAAGTTGTTACTACTGTAGCAACCTCTGCTTATCTTAGTTTTGTTGCATTGTTGTGCCAAGTAAAGTCTTTGATAGTAAGGTTCATACTAGATTTGGATTACTGCGCAGAAACAGATTTCTTGCTGTCACGAATCTGGGCCTAATTGTCTGTAGGTAACTCAGAAAATTATGCCAATTTACGTGAGTGATCCTCGGATATGTACGCAACTTTCATTCAATATGAGAATTTTCATTTGAGAAAGTCTGGTGCCTCTTAGAAATTAGTCTTTACGGACTGTTCTGTTTTGACAGATTCTGCCTTTTATTTCGCATTGCCTATTTTGCTATGCTTAATGGATTTTTCTATTCCATTAACTTTCAGTAGCTTTGTGCAATGTCTAGAAGTGTTAAGAATGATTATGTCACCTCTGAACATGTGAATTTTGATTGTGCACTAACCCTCTAATGAGTTGTTTTGAGTTTGGTGTGGAGGAAGTTTTCAAGGATCAAGAGAGGAGGATGATACAATATGATCAAGGAGAGTGAAAGATCTAAGCTTGGGGATGCCCCGGTGGTTCACCCCTGCATATTTCAAGAAGACTCAAGCGTCTAAGCTTGGGGATGCCCAAGGCATCCCCTTCTTCATCGACAACATTATCAGGTTCCTCTAGTGAAACTATATTTTTATTCCGTCACATCTTATGTACTTTGCTTGGAGCGTCTGTTTGTTTTTGTTTTGTTTTTGTTTGAATAAAGTTGGATCCTAGCATTCATTGTGTGGGAGAGAGACACGCTCCGCTGTTGCATATGGACAAATATGTCCTTAGGCTTTACTCATAATGTTCATGGCGAAGGTTGAAACTGCTTCGTTAAATTGTTATATGGTTGGAAACGGGAAATGCTACATGTAGTAATTGGTAAAATGTCTTGAATAATGTGATACTTGGGAATTGTTGTGCTCATGTTTAAGCTCTTGCATCATATACTTTGCACCTATTAATGAAGAAATACATAGAGCTTGCTAAAATTTGGTTTGCATGATTGGTCTCTCTAAGGTCTAGATAATTTCTAGTAAGGGTTGAACAACAAGGAAGACGGTGTAGAGTCTTATAATGCTTAAAATATGTCTTTTATGTGAGTTTTGTTGTACCACTTCATACTTGTGTTTGTTTCAAATAGCCTTGCTAGCCTAAGCCTTGTATCGAGAGGGAATACTTCTCATGCATCCAAAATCCTTGAGCCAAACACTATGCCATTTGTGTCCACCATACCTACCTACTACATGGTATTTCTCCGCCATTCCAAAGTAAATTGCTTGAGTGCTACCTTTAAATTTCCATTCTCTATCTTTGCAATATATAGCTCATGGGACAAATAGCCTAAAAACTATTGTGGTATTGAATATGTACTTATGCATTTTATCTCTCATTAAGTTGCTTGTTGAGCGATAACCATGTTCCTGGGGACGCCATCAACTACTCTTTGTTGAATATCATGTGAGTTGCTATGCATGTCCGTCTTGTCTAAAGTAAGGGCGATTTACCATGAGTTGAATGGTTTGAGCATGCATACTGTTAGAGAAGAACATTGGGCCGCTAACTAAAGCCATGATCCATGGTGGAAGTTTCAGTTTTGGACAAATATCCTCAATCTCATATGAGAATATTAATTGTTGTTGAATGCTTATGCATTAAAGAGGAGTCCATTATCTGTTGTCTATGTTGTCCCGATATGGATGTCTAAGTTGAGAATAATCAAAAGAGAGAAATCCAATGCGAGCTTTCTCCTTAGACCTTTGTACAGGCGGCATAGAGGTACCCCTTTGTGACACTTGGTTAAAACATATGTATTGCGGTGATAACCCAGGTAATCTGAGCTAATTAGGACAAGGTGCGGATACTATTAGTATACTATGCATGAGGCTTGCAACTTGTAAGATATAATTTACATGATACATATGCTTTATTACTAACATTGACAAAAATTGTTTCTTGTTTTCAAAACCAAAGCTCTAGCACAAACATAGCAATCAATTCTTCCCTCTGCGAAGGGCCTTTCTTTTACTTTTATGTTGATTCAGTTCACCTATTTCTCTCCATCTCAAGAAGCAAACACTTGTGTGAACTGTGCATTGATTCCTACATACTTGCATATTGCACTTATTATATTACTTTGCATTGACAACTATCCATGAGATATACATGTTATAAGTTGAAAGCAACTGCTGAAACTTAATCTTCCTTTGTGTTGCTTCAATACCTTTACTTTGAATTTATTGCTTTACGAGTTAACTCTTATGCAAGACTCATTGATGCTTGTCTTTAAAGTACTATTCATGAAAATTCTTTGCTATATGATTCAATTGTTTACTCATTTCATTTACCATTGCTTCGAATCGCTGCATTCATTACATGTGCTTACATTAGTATGATCAAGATTATGATGGCATGTCACTTCAGAAATTATCTTTGTTATCGTTTACCTACTCGGGACGAGCAGGAACTAAGCTTGGGGATGCTGATACGTCTCCAACGTATCGATAATTTCTTATGTTCCATGCTACTTTATTGATGATACCTACATGTTTTATACATACTTTATGTCATATTTATGCATTTTCCAGCACTAACCTATTAACGAGATGCCGAAGAGCCAGTTGTTGTTTTCTGCTGTTTTTGGTTTCAGAAATCCTAGTAAGGAAATATTCTCGGAATTGGACGAAATCAACGCCCAGGATCTTATTTTTCAACGAAGCTTCCAGAACACCGGAGAGGAAACGAAGTGGGGCGACGAGGCGACGCCACACCAGGGCGGCGCGGCCCAGGCCCTGGCCGCGCCGGCCTGTGGTGTGGGCCCCTCGCATCGCCCCTAAACCTACCTCTTCCGCCTACTTAAGCCTTCGTCGATAATAACTCCAGTACCGAGAGCCACGATACGGAAAACCTTCCAGAGACGACGCCGCCGCCAATCCCATCTCGGGGGATTCAGGAGATCGCCTCCGGCACCCTGCCGGAGAGGGGAATCATCTCCCGGAGGACTCTTCACCGCCATGGTCGCCTCCGGAGTGATGAGTGACTAGTTCACCCCTGGACTATGGGTCCATAGCAGTAGCTAGATGGTCGTCTTCTCCTAATTGTGCTATCATTGTTGGATCTTGTGAGCTGCGTAACATGATCAAGATCATCTATCTGTAATGCTACATGTTGTGTTTGTTGGGATCTGATGAATATGGAATACTATGCTATGTTGATTATCAATTTATTATCTATGTGTTGTTTATGATCTTGCATGCTCTCCGTTACTAGTAGTCTGGCCAAGTTTTTGCTTGTAACTCCAAGAGGGAGTATTTATGCTCGATAGTGGGTTCATGTCTCCATTAAATCTGGGGGAGTGACAGAAACCTCTAAGGTTGTGGATGTGCTGTTGCCACTAGGGATAAAACATCAATGCTATGTCTAAGGATGTATTTTTTGATTACATTACGCACCATACTTAATGCAATTGTCTGTTGTTTACAACTTAATACTAGAGGGGGTTCGGATGATAACCTGAAGGTGGACTTTTTAGGCATAGATGCATGCTGGATAGCGGTCTATGTACTTTGTCGTAATGCCCAATTAAATCTCACAATACTCATCATAACATGTATGTGCATGGTCATGCCCTCTTTATTTGTCAATTGCCCAACTGTAATTTGTTCACCCAACATGCTTATTCTTATCGGAGAGACACCTCTAGTAAACTTTGGACCCCAGTCCATTCTTTTAATCGAATACAATCTACTGCAATACTCGTTCTACTGTTCTCTGCCAACAATCATCATCCACACTATACATCTAATCCTTTGTTACAGCAAGCTGGTGAGATTGACAACCTCACTGTTACGTTGGGACAAAGTATCTTGGTTGTGTTGTGCAAGTTCCACGTTGGCGCCGGAATCCCTGGTGTTGCGCCGCACTACACTCCGCCGCCATCAACCTTCAACGTGCTTCTTGGCTCCTACTGGTTCGATAAACCTTCGTTTCATACTGAGGGAAAACTTGCCGCTGTACGCATCACACCTTCCTATTGGGGTTCCCAACGGACGCGTGATGTACGCGTATCAAGCTTCAATGGCATTCATGTGGTAGAGGCGGCCGTTGTTGTTGTTCTGGTTCCTTCTTCCTGCAAAGCGGCGCTGTTGCTGAGCCGGTGCTGCGGTATTGGCGGCAATCTTGGCAAGCTTCTTGGGGCACTCGTTGGAGTAGTGACCCAAAACTCCACATTCATAGCAGTTGATTGTTGCCTTGTCCTTGGGGGTGATGGGGGTAGCATTGCTCCCAGTCCTCGGGGCAGTATTGGTGTTGTTGTTGTTTCCATTGTTGTTGTTGCTGTTGGGGTGGTTGTTGCCTCCGGGCTTCGGGGGTCCTCCGTTGTTTTTGGTGTAGTTGGGGCGATAATTCTGAGCAGGGGGCTTGTTGTATCTTGGGGTGAATCCTCCAGAGGAGTTGTTGCGGTACTTCTGGGTATGGTGGGGTCCACTCTGGTTCATCATTCTGCGCTTGCGGTTCTCATTGGCTTGATGCAACTTTCCTTCCATCTGTATGGCTGAGTCTACCAGGGCTTCTAAGTCAGCGAACGGAATGTTCACCAACACAGTTTGCATCTCGTCGTGCAGTCCATTCAGAAATCTCTCCTTCCTTTTTTTGTTGGTGTCGCTCTCATCCGGGGCGTACCTTGACAGAGTGAGAAACCTGTCGCGGTATTCCACCATGGACATCCTTCCTTGTTTGAGTTCCCGGAACTCGTCTCTCATCTTCTTGATCAGTCCTTGGGGCACATGGTACTTGCTAAACTTCAGCTTGAAGTCTTCCCAGGTCATCATTTGTCCCGCATTCATTGCGCGGGCACTTGTCCACCAGGCTCTGGCAGGTCCTGGCAGGTAGTGGCTGGCAAACAGTATTTTTTCTGCGGCTTCAACTCCCGCAACTTCTAGGTTGTTCTCCATTGTCTGGATCCAGTCATCAGCATCTAGGGGTTCTTCAGTCTTGTTGAACATCGGAGGGTTGGTGTTCTGAAAATTCTTCAACTTCGATCCAGGGTGATCATGATGGCCCTGATTGTTGTTGGCAAGCTGTTGAAGTGCTGCAAGGTTGGCTTGGCGTTCAGCTTGTTCAGATTCCCTATCTTCCAGCATGGTTTGCAACATCTGCAACATGGCCTCTTGATTTGCGCTACGAGTTGGAGGGGCCATCTGAACAGTGAGGTAGATGATAAGATAAGAGGGAAATTTCTATGGTTTGTTTTGTTAAAGTTTAAAAAAGTTCATAACTGGAAAATTTGAGTAGTGTTGCGGGGGTAAAACCAACAACACTTATTCATTCATACCAAGCATCACATATTACAAAGCTAACACACCGTTGGTTTGAAGAACCATTCATCGCTCTACGATACAAGGGGATCCTGATACAACTCACACCTACGAAAGTGCTTTAATGATACTACTCTTCAGGGGGGGATTCTTCGTCTTCACGGGAAATGTGCTTGGCGAAAGGCGAGGGCGTTGTCCAACTCCTTGCGGGTATTGTACAGCATGAAGTCGAGGTAGGTAACATAGTGGTTCATCTCCGGGTGCGGGGGCATGGTTATTGGTCTTCCCATGGGATCATGTCTTGGGTAGTAAATGAAGCGGGTAGTCTTGAGTTTGTTCACATTCTGTCCGCACAGACGGGCAATTGCTTCCTGCATGGCTTTGGCTATTCCATCCTTCCAAGTGTTTCCCGTTACAGAAAACCAGATGGTTTCCCATGTTGGGGTTCCAAGCTTTCCTCTCAAATCTGCAGTAACTTCCCACTGAGGTGGTCCTCCCGATGGATTGTTGAGGGGTATTCCGAAGAACTCGGGATACAGGCGTCCTAGATAATCAACCAGTTGCTTCAAATCCTTCTCGAACATGAGGTTTCCTCCATGGCCAAGCTGATAAGACTTGCAGGTGTACTCCATCTGTGAAGAATTATGATGAGTAAGTTAGAGAAGTGTGTTAAAATTTTATGTAATAGTATAAGAAGAATAGAGCATAACTTTCTTATTTTGAAGAAGATCTCAAGGATAAGAGGGAGAATAAGTTTTCTTAAATAGTCACTTCATTTGGTTTTAAAACTAAGTTTTTCAGACGTCCATTCTAACTAGGGTCTCCTAAGGTCAACAATGGCTCTGATACCAACTTATCAACACCCGGATTTTTAAGTCCAGATGCCCATTATGCCATTCCTCGCAATCCCAGGAATATTGTTTTTTTGCGAGACATAATAGATTGATATCACAACACATCATTTATTACAACACATAATCGTCTTACAAATAAAGGATCAAATGATCCAGTCTCATTACAATAATAGATGTTCTATTGATCAATTACATAACACATAGCGGAAGCGAAATAGCGTAGTAGTAGTAGTCCATCTATTCCACAGGCAACTGTTGATGTCAGGAGTGATCCTAGTTGTCGTAGACGTCCTGCTGTCCTTCTTCCGGGTTCTGGTACTCTTCTTCATAGTCTGGCCATTTGAATAGCCAGGGACACAGCCATGAGTACTTTAAAGTACTCGCAAACTAATACTAAGGTAAATACTATCAACTATAGTAAGGGGGTTCTAAGCTCTAGTTTCATTTGCAGAAAGCCAGTTTTATTTCATAAGCACTTTTAATATTCAAAACTTCTTCATTTGCTAAACTCAAGTGGGAACATTAGTGTCATTCCCACAACTCAGTTGTGATTCAAAGTCAAAGTCACCTTTCAATTCAAATCACAAGTCACCATTCATATTTTTAGAGAAGTTCTGATGACGGAACAGTATGGCCTTTCCAACTGTCCATAACCGCAGACGCGGCTATTCGAATAGGTTAAACTCTGCAGAGGTTGTACACTTGTGCCACAACAATTGCAATAGTTCGTCAGGGGTAACTGGCCCTGATTTATCGTACGCAGTACGTGAACTACCAATCCTAACCTTTCATTTACATACTCTAGTATAGGCACCTCTCCCCATGAGCTTGGCCTCCCGGTGAAAACAAACTGTCAACCCGGGAACTGCACAGGGCTTGGGTAGTACATTCACCTCATTTCACGTCATTTCACATTCAATGGAGGCAGCCTCGGCATAACCCCTATGACGCTTGTTCCGAGGCAACCCATACTAAAATACATAAGTTGCCAGCTAAGCCTTACCCAGATTCAGGTATTGTGGGGGTACTTGTAAAATTGGAATGGTATCGCATCCGAACCCAACCATCAGTTTTGGTAAACTTCACCAAGTCATTCACCAGTCATATTCACCTTCAAAATCTCTCAATAGAATGACTCATCATTCCAAGGTTTTCAAAGTCATTTCAATTCACAAGTTCCCAACTAGAATAGTCACTTTTTTAATATTGAGCACTAGCAACTAGTTATGAGGGGTGCTAAGTATCTTGGAGCTTGCTAATCTAAGTGTGATGCTCTTGTACTACTCCATAGCTAAACCAAGTGAATCATAAATCAAAAATTAACTTTGATAAATAAAATTCAGTAAAGCTTGTAAAGTAAAAACTTTGGATAGGATCATAAAGTAAAATGTAATGGTGCCTTGCTCTTGTAGAGCTTTGCACTTTGCAAGAATATAAGCTTGCAACCAAAATAGCTTGCATTAGTCTAGCTTGCCTTGATTGGTGAGGTGATCAAAGTTTTCTGGCTCTTCCTCTTGGTAGAAGACCTCTTCCTCTTGATAGCCTCCGGTACTAGCGTCTATAAACGAATACGAGGATACAATCACCAAACAACACTTAAGTAATCTTAATTAGCCTTATTGGCTCACACAAATGATCTAGCATCACTATTTAACATTTATTCACAAATTATGCTAGGGTTTCTTACATAGTAATAGGACAATAATTTCCTCTCATTGAAATTGGAGTTAGGGTTTCTATGTAGTTCTTTGGAGAAAATAATTTCCTCTCATTGAATCTTCTTAAGATTTAATCTTCTCAAATAACCAGGTATGATCACATGTTGACCAAGGTCAACACTTCACACTTATTATTTGAGAAAAATGATTTAAATGAGATTCGTCATCTCATGTGATTTAAATAACCATTGTAATTTAACTACTATTTTGATTTAAGTTCCTCAAGTGAGCAAGTGTGAACCTAAGCAATAGAGGTCATCACATTACTTCATAACACTTGAGAAAATGATTTAAATGAGGTGCTACACCTCATAGATTTAATTTCCTAAAATTTGAAATAGTTTAAATGGACTAGTATTGATTACATAGCCAATATTTTGCTTCTATCCCATGATCATACACAGTACCTATATCATATTTTTACATAAACAATTAGAGTTTGTGAAATATGAATTATGAGAGGTGGAATCACCTCAAAATTCAAAAGGGTTGATTTTTAATATTTATTTGAAAACTGAAAAGTATCTGATTTGTTATTTTTTCTATTCAAAATATAAAAAATCTATGAGGTTGATACCAGTGAGGTTAGTTAGAAAATTTCATAAGCTTTCTAGAACATTTTAAATCACAAGATTTGGATTTGTAGATTTGAAACTATTTACATTCTAGCACTGCACCAGTATGCAAAATTAAAGGAAAAAAAGATAAAACGGAATTTAAATTCAAACGGGGGCGGGAACGGAGTTGGGCCGGCCCAGCTGCGGCCTGGGCCACGCATGCATGGCGCATGCACATCGGGTGCAGGCGGACCACGCGGCGCGTCGGATCGGGATCCGACGGCCCTGGGCCGTCGTCTTCCTCCCGACGCAGCTAGCTTGCGGGGGCGATTTCTCTCACCTCAGAGCTCGGATTGAGGCGTGGTTAGGTGCGTTGGAAAGGTCTTTTCAAGGGCTACAACTTTGGTGTAGGGCTCGGTGGCTATGGTGATGAAAATATGGGCGGTTTTTGAGGGATGCCGCCGGTGGCCGTGGCGAGCTCTTGGCTCCGGTGTGCTGCGAGGAGGGCGAGAGGGAGGCGCTAGGAGGAGGAAAGGGATGCTGCTGGGTGTTGTGAGGCTGTCCAAGGTGAGGGGCAGGGTTTATATAGGCTTCAGAGAGGAGAGGTGTGACGTGGCCGGCATGGTGGCGACGTCGCGGGCGCGTCGCGTGCAAGCATCTCCATCATGGCTACTGCGTCGAAAAGGGGAGGTAAGGAGTAGGGGAGGACGTGTGTGCAGTGGCTGGCTCGCAGGCGTTGTGTGTAGTGCGTACGGGGATGATGCCGACGTCGGTGTCCTTGTGGGCGTCGCGTCGTGTCGCCGTTCCTAGCGAGCGTGCGGGCCTACGGCCATGTCTGGCGTGTGGGTGGGGGTGAGGAGGTACTGGTGGCGCAGAGGGAGGTGCTGGGTTGCAGGGTGCACGCGGGGGAGATGGTGGTGGCCATGGGTGGTGATCATGTGACATGGCATGAGTGGTTTTGGGTCAATTCTTGCTTTCCTCCACCAAGGGTCGTGTCTAGCATGATCAGCAGGTAAAAGTGAAGCTATGTGACATGGTCATAGGGGGAGGAGAGGTCCAGGGGCAGGGTTTGGCGTGGTGGTGAGCATGATGGCTGGCATGGTGTGACAAGGCTGTGCAAGGCTTCTCCTGGGATCAACCTTTGCATGGTGGTGGTCAGTGGTGTGAGGTGAGTCCAATGGACAAGGTTATGGCACTACAAGAAAAGTTGCCATGGCCAACGAAGTTGAAGTCGCGCCGTGGTTGCTGGTGTACCATGGCCGATGATTTTGGGTATGTCCGTTGTGCATGTCAAAACGTTTTTTTCTCATTTTTGAGGCCACCTAGCCCGACGAAAACGGCCAAAACGTTGCGTATGGTGGCCCGGGACGTGGTGCATCTCGAATTCTCGGGTTCGCCGGCCGAGTCAACGCAAATCCGCACCGCCGAGGGATGTAGGGCCCAGATGGCAGCCTCTCTGGCATTGTTTTTTTTCTCGATCGCGCCATCTCGTTCAACGCTCTCCGATCGAGCAGTTTTCGATGCAGGATCATGGGTCCCGCATGTCATCCTCTATGAACCAAAATTCTTTCTATACATGGATTTTTTGACCCCACGATTTACGGCTACTTCCTTTTTCTTTTGATCCCTTGCCGCCTTGGAAACGTTGACACCGCTGCTGCTAATTGGGACCCGCATGTCATCCTCTATGAGCAATCAACTTTCTTTTCTTGGAGTTTTTTTTGGCACCTCAAATTTGGTCACTTGCCTTTTTCTTTTGATCCCCTGCCGCCTCTCAAACGGTGATACCGCTGCTGCTAAATGGGACCCGCATGTCATCCTCTATGTACTATAAAACTTTCTTTTCTTGGATTTTTTTTGGCACCTCATATTTGGTCACTTACCTTTTTCTTTCGATCCCCTGCCGCCTCTCAAACGGTGAGACCGCTGCTGCTAAATGGGACCCGCATGTCATCCTCTATGTACTATAAAACTTTCTTTTCTTCGATTTTTTTTGGAACCTCATATTTGGTCACTTGCCTTTTTCTTTCGATCCCGTGCAGCCTCTCAAACGGTGATACCGCTGCTGCTAAATGGGACCCGCATGTCATCCTCTATGTACAATCAAGTTTCTTTTCTTGAATTATTTTTGGCTCCTGATATTTGGTCACTTGCATTTTTCTTTCGATCTCATGCCACGTTGAGGACCCTGCAGGCTCATGGGACCCGCATGTCATCCTCTATGTACAATAAAATTTCTTTTCTTGGATTATTTTTGGCTCCTGATATTTGGTCACTTGCATTTTTCTTTCGATCCCGTGCAGCCTCTCAGACGGTGATACCGCTGCTGCTAAATGGGACCCGCATGTCATCCTCTATGTACACTCAAGTTTCTTTTCTTGAATTATTTTTGGCTCCTGATATTTGGTCACTTGCCTTTTTCTTTCGATCTCATGCCACGTTTGAAACGTTGAGGAACCTGCTGGCTCATGGGACCCGCATGTCATCCTCTATGTGCTATAAAAGTTTATTTTCTTGGGTTTTTTTTCACCCTCTGATTTTTGGCTATTTCCTTTTTCTTTTGATCCCCTGCCGCCTTGGAAACGTTGAGTAAGCTGCTGACTCATGGGACCCGCATGTCATCCTCTATGTACAATCAACTTTCTTTTTCTTTTGATCTCAAGCCGCATTTGAAACGTTGAGACCGCTGCTGCTAATTGGGACCCGCATGTCATCCTCTATGTACAATAAAGTTTTTTTCTTGGATTATCTTTGGCTCCTGATATTTTGTCACTTGCCTTTTTCTTTCGATCTCATGCCGCCTTTGAAACGTTGAGTAAGCTGCTGGCTCATGGGTCCCGCATGTCATCCTCTACGAACAATAAAAGTTTCCTTTCTTGGAGTTATTTTTGACCCCTAATTTCTGGCTATTTGCCTTTTTCTTTTGATCTCCTGCCCCCTTTAAAACGATGTAGACGCATCGCGGGTCGGTCCCACATGTCATCCTCTGTGAACAATAAAAGTTTCCTTTGATGGATTTATTTTGAACCCCTAATTAATTTCGGGATATTTCCTTTTTTCCTTTGATCCCCTGCCGCCTTGGAATCGTTGAGGATGCTGCTGCCTCATGGGTCCCGCATGTCATCCTCTCAGAACGGTAAATGTTTCTTTTCTTGGATTTTGTTGACCAAATGATTTTTGGCTTATTTTTTTTTCGATCTCCTGCAGCCTTTAAAATGTTCAGGGCGCTGCTGGCTCACGGGTCCCACATGTCAACCTCTATGAACAATAAACGCTGAGGATGCTGCTGCCTCATGGGTCCCGCATGTCATCCTCTCAGAACGAAAATGTTTCTTTTCTTGTATTTTTTACCAACAGATTTTTGGTTTATTTTTTCTTTCCATCCCCTGCCGCCTTTAAAACGTTGACGACGCTGCTGGCTCATGGGTCCCCGATGTCAGCCTCCCCGTACAAGAAACATGTGATATCTTGATTATTTTGCAGACAATAAACATTGTATTTCGCTCTGAACTATTGCAAACGGATAAATTAAATCTTTATTTTTACATAAAAAAACTTATATGTTGAATCTCCTTGTTTTGTGTTTTTGCGAAGCATAGGACTTTCCTGTTTTTTTTAGAAAAATCCGAACTTTCCTGTTTTGGAGTGGGCTGAAATTGTACGAGTCAAAAGGCCCAGCAGGATAGTTCGAAGGCCCAGATGTCCAGATGCAGCCCAATTGAAATCTTTCTTTTCTTGGATTTTTTTCACCCCCTGATTTCTGGCTACTTCATTTTTCTTTTGGTGCTGTGCCGCCTTGGAAATGTTGAGACCGCTGCTGCAAAATGGGACCCGCATGTCATCCTCTATGTACAATAAAATTTCTTTTCTTGGATTATTTTTGGCTCCTGATATTTGGTCACTTGCCTTTTTCTTTCAATCTCATGCCGACTTTGAAACGTTGAGGAAGCTGCTGGCTCATGGGTCCCGCATGTCATCCTCTATGAACAATAAAAGTTTCCTTTGTTGGATTTATTTTTTACCCCTAATTTCTGGTTATTTGCCTTTTTCTTTTGATCCCCTGCCCCCTTTGAAACCATGACGACGCAGCTGGCAGGTCGGTCCCACATGTCATCCTCTATGAACAATAAAGGTTTCCTTTGATAGATTTATTTTTTACCCTAATTAATTTCTGGCTATTTCCTATTTTTATTTTGATCCCCTGTCGCCTTGGAATAGTTGAGGATGCTGCTGCCTCATGGGTCCCGCATGTCATCCTCTCAGAAAGGTAAAAGTTTCATTTCTTGGATTTTGTTTACCAACTGATTTTTGGCTTTTTTTTGTTTCG
Organism: Lolium perenne; assembly: GCF_019359855.2. NCBI lineage: Eukaryota > Viridiplantae > Streptophyta > Magnoliopsida > Poales > Poaceae > Lolium > Lolium perenne. The sequence continues at coordinate 335,809,559 of NC_067247.2, forward strand.
ATCTCCTGCTGCCTTTAAAACGTTGACGACGCTGCTGGCTTATGGGTCCCCAATGTCAGCCTCCCCGTACTGCAAATCCTCTTTCTGCAAAGGTTGTATTTCTAGCTAGATAGCTAAGGTGGATTCGAATCTGCCGTGGTTCAGGCAGCTCAGGTAAGCCTTCTTGCACTGATTAATGGAACTAGTGTATAGCAAGGTCAAGACATGTGGCTTGGTGTAATGAATCTATTTGAATCATGTTGTGGATTCAATCTGATAGTTCTCTAACAGGACAGCCAAAATAGAAATTAAGTTTTTTTCTAAAATGGAAATGCAAATTAAGATGAACACAAACATTAGTTATCATAATAGCTGATCATACATACATACTTGCTAAGAGCAAAAGCTTGCCAGAGTTTTACCACCCATACAATTAATTAGCAGTTCAGATAAGATAACCTTATATAAGTATAACTACAAATGCATTTGCTAAGGGCTCATGGGACAATAGAACTAGACAACCGCAAACTTGATGACCAGCATGTCACAGCGGCATCGAAAGATCTTGACCTTCAACTTTGATCCAATGCGAAGTTTGGCACCGTCAATGAACTTTTTCCACCTGGAAGTAATAGCCAAGCGGCCATCTGTGGGACTGACTGATACGTCTCCAACGTATCGATAATTTCTTATGTTCCATGCCACATTATTGATGTTATCTACATGTTTTATGCACACTTTATGTCATATTCGTGCATTTTCTGGAACTAACCTATTAACAAGATGCCGAAGTGCCAGTTACTGTTTTTTGCTATTTTTGGTTTCAGAAATCCTAGTAACGAAATATTCTCGGAATTGGACGAAATCAACGCCCAGGGTCCTATTTTGCCACGAAGCTTCCAGAAGACCGAAGAGGAGACGAAGTGGGGCCACGAGGTGGCCACACCCTAGGGCGGCGCGGCCCCCCCCCTTGGCCGCGCGGCCCTATGGTGTGGGCCCCTCGTGCCGCCTCCTGACCTGCCCTTCCGCCTACTTAAAGCCTCCGTCGCGAAACCCCCAGTACCGAGAGCCACGATACGGAAAACCTTCCAGAGACGCCGCCGCCGCCAATCCCATCTCGGGGGATTCAGGAGATCGCCTCCGGCACCCTGCCGGAGAGGGGAATCATCTCCCGGAGGACTCTACGCCGCCATGGTCGCCTCCGGAGTGATGTGTGAGTAGTCTACCCCTGGACTATGGGTCCATAGCAGTAGCTAGATGGTTGTCTTCTCCCCATTGTGCTTCATTGTCGGATCTTGTGAGCTGCCTAACATGATCAAGATCATCTATCTGTAATTCTATATGTTGCGTTTGTTGGGATCCGATGAATAGAGAATACTTGTTATGTTGATTATCAAAGTTATGTCTATGTGTTGTTTATGATCTTGCATGCTCTCCGTTATTAGTAGATGCTCTGGCCAAGTTGATGCTAGTAACTCCAAGAGGGAGTATTTATGCTCGATAGTGGGTTCATGTCTCCGTGAATCTGGAGGGGTGACAAGAACCTCTAAGGTTATGGATGTGCTGTTGCCACTAGGGATAAAACATTGGTGCTATGTTCAAGGATGTAGTCACTGATTACATTACGCGCAATACTTAATGCAATTGTCTGTTGTTAGCAACTTAATACTGGAGGGGGTTCGGATGATAACCTGAAGGTGGACTTTTTAGGCATAGATGCATGCTGGATAGCGGTCTATGTACTTTGTCGTAATGCCCAATTAAATCTCACTATACTCATCATAATATGTATGTGCATGGTCATGCCCTCTTTATTTGTCAATTGCCCAACTGTAATTTGTTCACCCAACATGCTGTTTATCTTATGGGAGAGACACCTCTAGTGAACTGTGGACCCCGGTCCAATTCTCTATACTGAAATACAATCTCTTGCAATACTTGTTCTCTCGTTTTCTCGCAAACAATCATCTTCCACACAATACGGTTAATCCTTTGTTACAGCAAGCCGGTGAGATTGACAACCTCACTGTTTCGTTGGGGCAAAGTACTTTGGTTGTGTTGTGCAGGTTCCACGTTGGCGCCGGAATCCCTGGTGTTGTGCCGCACTACATCCCGCCGCCATCAACCTTCAACGTGCTTCTTGGCTCCTACTGGTTCGATAAACCTTGGTTTCATACTGAGGGAAAACTTGCCGCTGTACGCATCACACCTTCCTCTTGGGGTTCCCAACGGACGCGTGTTGTACGCGTATCAAGCTCTTTTTCTGGCGCCGTTGCCGGGGAGATCAAGACACGCTGCAAGGGGAGTCTCCACTTCCCAATCTCTTTACTTTGTTTTTGTCTTGCTTAGTTTTATTTACTATTTTGTTTGCTGCACTAAATCAAAATACAAAAAAATTAGTTGCTAGTTTTACTTTATTTGCTATCTTGTTTGCTATATCAAAAAAAAACACAAAAAAATTAGTTACTTGCATTTACTTTATCTAGTTTGCTTTATTTACTACTGCTAAAATGGCAACCCCTGAAAATACTAAGTTGTGTGACTTCACAACCACAAATAATAATGATTTCTTATGCACACCTATTGCTCCACCTGCTACTACAGCAGAATTCTTTGAAATTAAACCTGCTTTACTAAATCTTGTTATGCGAGAGCAATTTTCTGGTGTTAGTTCTGATGATGCTGCTGCCCATCTTAATAATTTTGTTGAACTATGTGAAATGCAAAAATATAAAGATGTAGATGGTGACATTATAAAATTAAAATTGTTCCCTTTCTCATTAAGAGGAAGAGCTAAAGATTGGTTGCTATCTCTGCCTAAGAATAGTATTGATTCATGGACTAAATGCAAGGATGCTTTTATTGGTAGATATTATCCCCCTACTAAAATTATATCTTTGAGGAGTAGCATAATGAATTTCAAACAATTAGATACTGAGCATGTTGCACAAGCATGGGAAAGAATGAAATCTCTGGTTAAAAATTGCCCAACCCATGGACTGACTACTTGGATGATCATCCAAACCTTCTATGCAGGACTAAATTTTTCTTCGCGGAATTTATTGGATTCATCTGCTGGAGGTACCTTTATGTCCATCACTCTTGGTGAAGCAACAAAGCTTCTTGATAATATGATGATCAACTACTCTGAATGGCACACGGAAAGAGCTCCACAAGGTAAGAAGGTAAATGCCGAAGAAACCTCTTCCTTGAGTGATAAGATTGATGCTATTATGTCTATGCTTGTGAATGATAGGACTAATGTTGATCCTAATAATGTTCTGTTAGCTTCATTGGTTGCTCAAGAAGAACATGTTGATGTAAACTTCATTAAAAATAATAATTTCAACAACAATGCTTACCGGAACAATTCTAGTAACAACTATATGCCATATCCTTATAATAATGGCAACGGCTATGGTAATTCTTATGGGAATTCTTACAACAATAATAGGAACACACCCCCTGGACTTGAAGCCATGCTTAAAGAATTTATTAGTACACAAACTGCTTCTAACAAATCTGTTGAAGAAAAGCTTGGGAAAATTGATATACTTGCTTCTAAAGTCGATAGTCTTGCTGCTGATGTAGATCTTTTGGAATCGAAAGTTATGCCTAATAGGGATATTGAAAATAAAATTGTTACTACAGCAAATGCCATCCAAGTTAGAATTAATGAGAATATAAGATTAATGGCTGAACTATGTGCTAGGTGGGATAGAGAAGAAAATGAAAAACTAGCTAAAGAGAAGAATGTAGCTAAAGTTTGGACTATTACCACCACAAGCAATGCTAATGCTACACATGTTGCTGCACCTCCTACTATTAATGGTAAAATAATTGGTGTTGGCAATGTTTCTACTCCTAGTGCAAAGCGTACAAAACTGCCTGAAACTGCTAAAACTGCTGAAACTGCCTGTGATAAAACTGCTGAAATTTTTTCCAACATTGGGGATGATGATCCCATTGCTTTAGATTATAATGGTTTGAATTTTGATGATTGCCACATCACTGAAATTATAAAGTTCTTGCAAAAACTTGCTAAAAGTCCTAATGCTAGTGCTATAAATTTGGCTTTCACGCAACATATTACAAATGCTCTCATAAAAGCTAGAGAAGAGAAACTAGAACGCGAAGCCTCTATTCCTAGAAAGCTAGAGGATGGTTGGGGGCCCATCATTAAGATGAAGGTTAAAGATTTTGATTGTAATGCTTTATGTGATCTTGGTGCAAGTATTTCCGTTATGCCTAAGAAAATTTATAATATGCTTGGCTTGCCACCGCTGAAAAATTGTTATTTGGATGTTAATCTTGCTGATCATTCTACAAAGAAACCTTTGGGGAAAGTTGCTAATGTTCGCATTACCGTTAACAATAACCTTGTCCCCGTTGATTTTGTTGTCTTGGATATTGAATGCAATGCATCTTGTCCCATTATATTGGGAAGACCTTTTCTTCGAACTGTTGGTGCTATCATTGATATGAAGGAAGGTAATATAAAATATCAATTTCCTCTCAAGAAAGGTATGGAACACTTCCCTAGAAAGAGAATGAAGTTACCTTTTGATTCTATTATTAGAACAAATTATGATGTTGACACTTCGTCTCTTGATAATACTTGATACACACTTTCTGCGCCTAGCTGAAAGGCGTTAAAGAAAAGCGCTTATGGGAGACAACCCATGTTTTTACCTACAGTACTTTGTTTTTATTTTGTGTCTTGGAAGTTGTTTACTACTGTAGCAACCTCTCCTTATCTTAGTTTAGTGTTTTGTTGTGCCAAGTAAAGTCGTTGATAGAAAAGTTCATACTAGATTTGGATTACTGCGCAGAAACAGATTTCTTTGCTGTCACGAATCTGGGCTGTTTTCTCTGTAGGTAACTCAGAAAATTATGCCAATTTACGTGAGTGATCCTCAAATATGTACGCAACTTTCATTCAATTTGAGCATTTTCATTTGAGCAAGTCTGGTGCCTCGATTAAATTCGTCAATACGAACTGTTCTGTTTTGACAGATTCTGCCTTTTATTTCGCATTGCCTCTTTTGCTATGTTGGATGAATTTCTTTGATCCATGAATGTCCAGTAGCTTTATGCAATGTCCAGAAGTGTTAAGAATGATTATGTCACCTCTGAACATGTTAATTTTTATTGTCGCTAACCCTCTAATGAGTTGTTCTAAGTTTGGTGTGGAGGAAGTTTTCAAGGATCAAGAGAGGAGTATGATGCAACATGATCAAGGAGAGTGAAAGCTCTAAGCTTGGGGATGCTCCGGTGGTTCACCCCTGCATATTCTAAGAAGACTCAAGCGTCTAAGCTTGGGGATGCGCAAGGCATCCCCTTCTTCATCGACAACATTATCAGGTTCCTCCCCTGAAACTATATTTTTATTCCATCACATCTTATGTGCTTTTCTTGGAGCGTCGGTTTGTTTTTGTTTTTGTTTTGTTTGAATAAAATGGATCCTAGCATTCACTTTATGGGAGAGAGACACGCTCCGCTGTAGCATATGGACAAGTATGTCCTTAGGCTCTTCTCATAGTATTCATGGCGAAGTTTCTTCTTCGTTAAATTGTTATATGGTTGGATTTGGAAAATGATACATGTAGTAATTGCTATAAATGTCTTGGGTAATGTGATACTTGGCAATTGTTGTGGTCATGTTTAAGCTCTTGCATCATATGCTTTGCACCCATTAATGAAGAAATACATAGAGCATGCTAAAATTTGGTTTGCATATTTGGTCTCTCTAAGGTCTAGATAATTTCTAGTATTGAGTTTGAACAACAAGGAAGACGGTGTAGAGTCTTATAATGTTTTCAATATGTCTTTTATGTGAGTTTTGCTGCACCGGTTCATCCTTGTGTTTGTTTCAAATAAGCCTTGCTAGCCTAAACCTTGTATCGAGAGGGATTACTTCTCATGCATCCAAAATACTTGAGCCAACCACTATGCCATTTGTGTCCACCATACCTACCTACTACATGGTATTTTCCGCCATTCCAAAGTAAATTGCTTGAGTGCTACCTTTAAAATTCCATCATTCACCTTTGCAATATATAGCTCGTGGGACAAATAGCTTAAAAACTATTGTGGTATTGAATATGTACTTATACACTTTATCTCTTATTAAGTTGCTTGTTGTGCGATAACCATGTTCACTGGGGACGCCATCAACTACTCTTTGTTGAATTTCATGTGAGTTGCTATGCATGTTCGTCTTGTCTGAAGTAAGAGAGATCTACCACCTTATGGTTAAGCATGCATATTGTTAGAGAAGAACATTGGGCCGCTAACTAAAGCCATGATCCATGGTGGAAGTTTCAGTTTTGGACATATATCCTCAATCTCATATGAGAAAATTATTAATTGTTGTTACATGCTTATGCATAAAAGAGGAGTCCATTATCTGTTGTCTATCTTGTCCCGGTATGGATGTCTAAGTTGAGAATAATCAATAGCGAGAAATCCAATGCGAGCTTTCTCCTTAGACCTTTGTACAGGCGGCATAGAGGTACCCCTTTGTGACACTTGGTCAAAACATGTGCATTGTGATGACCCGGTAGTCCAAGCTAATTAGGACAAGGTGCGGGCACTATTAGTATACTATGCATGAGGCTTGCAACTTGTAAGATATAATTTACATGATACATATGCTTTATTACTACCGTTGACAAAATTGTTTCATGTTTTCAAAATCAAAGCTCTAGCACAAATATAGCAATCGATGCTTTTCCTCTATGGAGGACCATTCTTTTACTTTCATTGTTGAGTCAGTTCACCTATTTCTCTCCACCTCAAGAAGCAAACACTTGTGTGAACTGTGCATTGATTCCTACATACTTGCATATTGCACTTATTATATTACTCTATGTTGACAAATATCCATGAGATATACATGTTACAAGTTGAAAGCAACCGCTGAAACTTAATCTTCCTTTGTGTTGCTTCAATGCTTTTACTTTGAATTATTGCTTTATGAGTTAACTCTTATGCAAGACTTATTGATGCTTGTCTTGAAGTACTATTCATGAAAAGTCTTTGCTACATGATTCACTTGTTTACTCATGTCATATACATTGTTTTGATCGCTGCATTCACTACATATGCTTTACAAATAGTATGATCAAGGTTATGATGGCATGTCACTCCAGAAATTATCTTTGTTATCGTTTTACCTGCTCGGGACGAGCAAAACTAAGCTTGGGGATGCTGATACGTCTCCAACGTATCGATAATTTCTTATGTTCCATGCCACATTATTGATGTTATCTACATGTTTTATGCACACTTTATGTCATATTCGTGCATTTTCTGGAACTAACCTATTAACAAGATGCCGAAGTGCCGATTCTTTGTTTTTGCTGTTTTTGGTTTCATAAATCCTAGTAACGAAATATTCTCGGAATTGGACGAAATCAACGCCCAGGGTCCTATTTTGCCACGAAGCTTCCAGAAGACCGAAGAGGAGACGAAGTGGGGCCATGAGGTGGCCACACCCTAGGGCGGCGCGGCCCCTCCCTTGGCCGCGTGGCCCTGTGGTGTGGGCCCCTCGTACCGCCTCCTGACCTGCCCTTCCGCCTACTTAAAGCCTCCGTCGCGAAACCCCCAGTACCGAGAGCCACGATACGGAAAACCTTCCAGAGACGCCGCCGCCGCCAATCCCATCTCGGGGGATTCAGGAGATCGCCTCCGGCACCCTGCCGGAGAGGGGAATCATCTCCCGGAGGACTCTACGCCGCCATGGTCGCCTCCGGAGTGATGTGTGAGTAGTCTACCCCTGGACTATGGGTCCATAGCAGTAGCTAGATGGTTGTCTTCTCCCCATTGTGCTTCATTGTCGGATCTTGTGAGCTGCCTAACATGATCAAGATCATCTATCTGTAATTCTATATGTTGCGTTTGTTGGGATCCGATGAATAGAGAATACTTGTTATGTTGATTATCAAAGTTATGTCTATGTGTTGTTTATGATCTTGCATGCTCTCCGTTATTAGTAGATGCTCTGGCCAAGTTGATGCTAGTAACTCCAAGAGGGAGTATTTATGCTCGATAGTGGGTTCATGTCTCCGTGAATCTGGAGGGGTGACAAGAACCTCTAAGGTTATGGATGTGCTGTTGCCACTAGGGATAAAACATTGGTGCTATGTTCAAGGATGTAGTCACTGATTACATTACGCGCAATACTTAATGCAATTGTCTGTTGTTAGCAACTTAATGCGGAGGGGTTCGGATGATAACTTTGAAGGTGGACTTTTTAGGCATAGATGCATGCTGGATAGCGGTCTATGTACTTTGTCGTAATGCCCAATTAAATCTCACTATACTCATCATAATATGTATGTGCATGGTCATGCCCTCTTTATTTGTCAATTGCCCAACTGTAATTTGTTCACCCAACATGCTGTTTATCTTATGGGAGAGACACCTCTAGTGAATTGTGGACCCCGGTCCAATTCTCTATACTGAAATACAATCTACTGCAATACTTGTTCTACTGTTTTCTGCAAACAATCATCTTCCACACAATACGGTTAATCCTTTGTTACAGCAAGCCGGTGAGATTGACAACCTCACTGTTTCGTTGGGGCAAAGTACTTTGGTTGTGTTGTGCAGGTTCCACGTTGGCGCCGGAATCCCTGGTGTTGCGCCGCACTACATCCCGCCGCCATCAACCTTCAACGTGCTTCTTGGCTCCTACTGGTTCGATAAACCTTGGTTTCATACTGAGGGAAAACTTGCCGCTGTACGCATCACACCTTCCTCTTGGGGTTCCCAACGGACGCGTGTTGTACGCGTATCACTGACGGAGTACCGTCCCTCCACGGTGAGACCTTCACTCTCCATGACGAGGGAAAGCTTGCCCCTTCGGCCAGCATTGAGATCCTTGGCGATACTTTTAGGCAATTTCTGATTCAAAGCAAGAGATACCAACAAAAATTAGTCAATGGCACCAATGCACTGAAGACTGAACCATGTGAGACTTTGAGCAGAGAAGACATCAAGATAAGAGCAGTTATGCTGTCATATACTCACGAACATAGCCTTCAGATGCGTCCTGGTCACCACACGGGTGGCCACAGCAACGAGTTGAGACCTCGGTGATCTGGCTGGGGCAGGTGCAGGAGCCTGGGCTGGTACACGAGCTGGTGCTGATGCAGGAGACTGCTGGGCAGGTGCAATAAACGGTGCCTCTAGAGGAACCGGTGCTGATGCAGGAGACTGTTGGGCAGGTGCGATCGCGGTGCGGCTAGAGGAACCGATCTTGATGCAGGAGCCTGCGGGCAGGTGTAGTATATGGGGCCTCTACGGGAACCAATGCGATGTAGGGGCCTCTGGGTAGATGCAATAAACGGTCTTTGGTACGAGGAACCGGTGCTGATGCGGGAGAGTGGGAAGCCGGTGCCGGTGCTGGTGTGGGTGCCCTTTGTGACATCCGCTCTGTTCCATCGGGGATCTGCAGCTTTGATCATGTTAAACCCAGCAAGCTAGAACAGAGGGAATGGTTTAGAACAAGCTGCTCGAGAATGCAGTAATCAAAGGATATGAGTACAAAAAAGTTACATATTATATATTTGGAAGTGTCTCCAACTCTGTAGCGATTACGTATATCTGCCCGTTTGAGTTTCGATCCTCGGCTCGTCGCCCTTCTTCGAGACCATAGTCAAAAGCAAACTTTCTCCAATCATGTCCATACAAATATGTGATGGCCTGCGTCTTGTAGACATACACCTCATAGACCGTGTAGGTGTTCATCAATTTGCCATTGCCATGCATAGTGAAAGACCCTTCATGCGGACACATCTGGTTAATCATTAGACGAAGTTCACAAGGTACGATCTGCGGGTGAAAATTGATACTAATGTAAGAAGCAGGAAGACTAAAAACAAGACTTTACTATATGCCAATTCATGCTAAACCACTGAGAATACATACCTGTAACTCTGTGAAGGAGTTATTATAAAGGTAGATAGAGCCATAGGAGGTGTTATATGCGGGGTATGTACATGGGCCCGCCATATTCCCGCAAGCTCGGCATCGGGATGGTGAAGGAAACATGGGAGGTACTACTGGTGCGTAGCGCTGAATGTAAGTGGAAGAATTAGGTTGTGTAAAGTGCATAGTTCAGAGTGCAAATGTTGACAAGCGAGTGCATAACACTATGTTACAAACTGAACAGTCAAAATTTAGTGTATGATGAATATAAGCATGCTAATTTGGCGTTTCCGAATTCCAAGAAGCGATGAGATGAGGCGGTGATAATATCGAAATAAATCATGGCATGTATATGTGGCTTAAGAAAATATACCGAACCCTTGGATGGTTACGGCCCGGCTGGTCCTTGGACTTGAGCTTATATAAGCATCCGAAGGTGGGGCTGACAAGAACTTGGTGGCATCCTCTGCAGATGCCTCATCGCAGTGATTGCAATCCTTTTGACCAATGAAGGCTTAGCGGTTTCGGATGCATATGAAAATTGATGAGCAACGGACATCGACGATGATATATAAAATGAATCTATGAGACACTGATGCATATAGTGCTAGATGTAAGTGGAAGAATAGGGTTGTGTGTGTTTCTGAACTATTGGTAAGCATAATTAGACAAAGCCGGCAATAAACAGACAAATCAAATCATGTATGAGGATTAAGAAAATATACCTGCTTAAAAAGGATACCACCCAGCTGGCCCGTGGCCTTGTGCTTGAGGAGGTTTTTAGAAGATGGTGGCGGCACCATCATCTTCACAGCAGCCTCATCAGGATCATTTTTTATCCATTTGAGTAGAGGCATACAAGCTTCATCCTGCATATGAATAGCAACAGAACTCATCATTGATATTTAATAAATCTATGAGATGGACTGATGCAAAAAGTGAGGGATGTAAGTGGAAGAATAGGGTTGTGCATAGACAACAGTTGACAACAATGCAAATGATTACAAAAGAAGCCAACGGAACTCAACAGTTTATATACTGGATGAGACAGACTGAAAAGTGAAAAATTAGTGTATGATGATTGTAAGCAAACGCAGTGTTTCTGAACTTTTTGTAAGCATTAGGCAAAGCCAACAGTAATTAAACAGATAATAATAAAATCATGTATGTGGATTAAGAAAATATACCAGATTCATTAAAAGGTCACCACCCAGCTGGCCCATGGCCTCGTGCTTGTAGAGGTTTTCGGATGATGGTGCCGGCACCATCGTCCTCACAGCAGCCTCATCAGCCTCATTTTGCATCCACTTGAGTAAAGGCGCAGCAGTTTCAGCCTGCATAAGAATGGGAACAGATCTCAGCAGTGATATTGAATGACTCCGAGACAGACTGATGCATATAGTGTTGGATGTAAGTGGAAGGGTATGGCTGTGTATGGACAACAGTTCACAACAATGCAAGGGTGTGTTCGGTTCTGAAACAGCGTCGAATGGAATGGAATGGTTCCATTTCAGAGGAATGGAATGGTTACATTTTTTGGTTGGGAAAAATGGAGAGCGGAACAGATCAAGGTTAAACTAATCATTTGCCTCAAAATTGTAATTAGCAATTGCAAATGACATTTAATCTCAAAATCGTAATTAACAGCGCCTAATGGTGCTCTTTTAATCTAAAAATCGTAATTGACATCATTTTTTGTTGGGTTAGGGGAACTGGAGAGTAGATGAACATTACTGTATGATGATTGTAAGCAAACGAATTTGGTGTTTCTAAACTTTTGGCTTCGAGATCTTATGGGCTTCAACTATAGCCTACCCCAACTTGTTTGGGGTGAAAGGCTTGGTTGTTGTTGTTGTTGTTGTAAACTTTTGGCAAGCATTAGAAAAAACCGACAATAAACAGACAAATATCAAGGCATGTTTTGTGGATTAAGAAAATATACCATATTCATTAAAAGATCACCACCCAGCGGGCGCGTGGCCTTGTGCTTGTAGAGGCATTTAGAAGATGGGGCGGCATCAACATACCGGTAGCTTTGATCAGCCGCAGTTTTGATCTTCCTTTTGAGTAAAGGCCCTAAAGTTTCAGTCTGCATATGAATAGCAAAACAAAAGGCAGACCTCAGCAGTGATATTGAATTACTGTATGAGATAGACTGATGCATATAGTGGATGCTCTTAGCCTTTTGCACCATGAACACTAGCTATGGACAGACAAAAAAAAACTACTCCATTTGACTCAGCTTTGTCTAGATACCTCCATCCCAAAGCTTAAGGCTTATTTATTTTTGAAAAATCAAAACAAGTAAAGTTTGACCAAAATTTTAGAACATTCTATCAACAAATATAATATTGTGTAGATACCGTAGGAAAATATATTTCACAACCTATTTCATGATATTAATTTTGTATTTTGCATGTTAATGATTTTTGGTAAAAGCTTAGTCAAACATGGTATAGTTTGACTTTCTAAAAATAATATAATCCCTAAGCTTTGGGATGGAGGTAGTAGTATCTAGAGCTAAAAACACATCTAGATACATCCGTATCTACAGATAGTTGAGTCAATTAATTTGGATCTGAGGGAGTATCAGATTCAGACTACATCATGGTAAGTTGGTTAAAAAAATTACCCCTCGCCGGTCCCTGCCCAGCTCGGCAGTGCCATTTCGCTTCTTGTGCTGCAGATCGGGCCATGCTCCTGCAGCAGGTGGGGCGCTATTCTCGTTCCCCATAGCCTCAGCACGGAACCTGGAGGTACCAACTTTGATACGAGAGAATATAGAGCATGGTGTCACAGAGGCTTTATGCACAAACAGCTAAAGACATGTGCTACTTTAAGCATCTTCCAGAACAGGAACATATTGAGGATGCAGACAGACAGAGTGGATAAGCAAACGGGGTACCTGCTTTGCGGGGCTGGGGACGCAGCTCAGGCTCAGCCAACTGCCCACATGCGTGGTGGCCTTACGCTCCATTGCCCCCCCCCCCCCCCCACCACCACCGAGGTATTTCCTTTCCTGTACAAGCTGACAAAAGATACATTGAGGATCTGCAGAAACTACAAAGGTTGCAAATGTCGACAAATAAAGGAAGAACACCCCAATCCAAGCAAAGGTAGCCCCCGCCCCCACCCCCCGCCATCACTCCCGGCGCGAGGGTGACCAGAAAGACACCCCTTCGCCCAGAATAGGAAATAGTAGATGCGCAAGATATCGAGGAGAGGAAAAAAGAACCGATCTCGAGAAAGGAAAGAGCATTACTAGTACTACCTAATCCGCTTGGTCTAGATGCAGCTTGCCCCTCCAAGCTGGATGCCTGGACGGTGGAGGCGAAAGGAGGGGATCGAGCTAGCGGCTTGCATCCGTCGGCTATCGGCACTCGATCGGGAGAGACAAAGGGGGCTACATAAAGGGGAGGGGTAACATATTTTATTACACAGTGAACTTACTGATGTGACTAGTCATTACATGTCTCACTGAAACTGGGGCCCATAGTGTGGCACCCCAAATTCACTTGAACCTGCACGGAGGGACGCATTGGCGCGTCAAGAAAACCCCCGAATTGTAGAGGGGAAATGAAACATTTCACAAAAATTCGAAATTCAAGCACACTGCCACGCGCCAAGCACGCGGGCTGTTCCTTCCTCTTCCTCGGTTCCTCCTCCCCTATCCGAAAAAACCCCAAATCCCAAGCTCAAACAACAACAAAAAAAAACCAAATCCCCTGGCCGCCATGCATGTCCTCGTTAACCCGTTGGAGATCGTTCCCGGACGAGGCGGACCCCCCGCCCTGAGATCCCGAGTTCGTCCGTTCGGTCCACCTCGAGGCACTGCGTGCTGTCTCGCAGCGGCGGCTTGAGGGCGTGATACGTCTCCGACGTATCGATAATTTCTTATGTTCCATGCCACATTATTGATGATATCTACATGTTTTATGCATACTTTACATCATATTTATGCATTTTCTGGAACTAACCTATTAACAAGATGCCGAAGAGCCGATTCTTTGTTTCTGCTGTTTTTGGTTTCAGAAATCCTAGTAAGGAAATATTCTCGGAATTGGACGAAATCAATGCCCAGGGGCCTATTTTCACACGAAGCTTCCAGAAGACCGAAGAGTCAACGAAGTGGGGCCACGAGGTGGCCAGGTGATAGGGTGGCGCGGCCCAAGCCCTGGCCGCGCCGGCCTGTCTCCTGGGCCCCTCGTGACGCCCCTTGACCTGCCCTTCCGCCTACAAATAGCCTTCGTCGCGAAACCCCCAGTACCGAGAGCCACGATACGGAAAACCTTCCAGAGACGCCGCCGCCGCCAATCCCATCTCGGGGGATTCAGGAGATCGCCTTCGGCACCCTGCCGGAGAGGGGATTCATCTCCCGGAGGACTCTACACCGCCATGGTCGCCTCCGGAGTGATGAGTGAGTAGTTCACCCCTGGACTATGGGTCCATAGCAGTAGCTAGATGGTTGTCTTCTCCTCATTATGCTTCATTGTCGGATCTTGTGAGCTGCCAAACATGATCAAGATCATCTATCTGTAATGCTATATGTTGTGTTTGTTGGGATCCGATGAATAGAGATGTGGCACCCCCGGGATCAGGGTTAGACAAATACTAGATCTTCGTCTGACATAAGCCTAACCTTGAGCTCGAGAGACTACAGTGAGAGAATCGGTAACACAACAGTGACTCTACGACTCAAAAGAATATATTACAACTCTTAGCAGAGTAAGATCCAAATTATTACACGCAGAGGTCACTGACCCAACATTCAACAAGCAACGGAAGCAAATTATGTTATTCTAAATAACAAGATAGCAAAGGGCTTAAGAAGCCATAACATAAAGCGACGTCCCAGCCCATAAGTCGCAGGCTGCTGCCTGGGAACTCCAAACTAACCGTCGATGTTAACGTAGAAACCACCTTCGGCTGCAGAGACTTCATCTGAAACAAAAGCATGCAAAGCTGAGCACAGGGACTCAGCAAGACTTAGTACAACCTTTTAGCAAAGCGGGTATGCGGGCTTTCTGGTAGATCTTCTTTTGCGTAAAGCCAGTTTTGCTTTATAAGATAAGAGAGAAGAGAAGCTCGACTACTCAGAACCTTTGAAAGGGGATAAGAGAGCGACATCTCTATCTCTACTAATCATCATCTTGTATCCACCAATCTTCATCATCTCGAACCACTATCCTCGGATCACCCCCTCAACACCCGAAGAAGGTGTCCGTAAACACACATTGATTGCCAAGTTTTACGATCAGGTTAAAGTTGTCTATGATCACAGAATCCATTCCCAAGTCGTCCGTAACCGTGGACACGGCTTTTCGAAAAGATTTAACCCTGCAGGGGTGCACAACTTTACCCACACGCGCCAACCGACTCTTAGTGCCAACGTATAAGCTCTCTTCCTTGGAAAGCCGGCAGAGGGTGGTTGACCACGACCTTTACCTTGCTGTCGCCGAGACCATGAGTCACGCGCTAAGGATTGTTCCGCCGTAACGGGTCAAGTCCCGAAGTCGGTCCTTAACGATGTGAGGCGAGGTGGGTTTCCCCAGAGGCCGCAACCCCCAGCCACCACGGCCACGCTTACCTACCTGTTATGTACCTTTAACCCCCAAGCAAAATGCAATGCATATGACCAGGTAACGCGCAAACTATCTGACTCATGGAATCTACTAGGCAAGTTAGTGAGTCGAGAGGGTACCATAATAGGGCCTCGTGTGGTTGTACGCTCGGTCTTGGTTCAAGAGGCGAGAACTCGGTTCCTAGGGTCGGCAGAAACGAAACAACCCACCACATCCCAATGTGGCCTCTCGTCTGAGCCTTTAATCATGTTTATCATCATCTCTATACATACCACGTCAACCTGTCATGCTAGATTCATTTCATTGTGAAGCTCCAGTCCGAAGACCGGAGTAGTAGCGTAACAAACTAAGCATGGCTAAGCACAAAGAGATAAAGGCTCTCGCGACGCACACCTGCCAAACCTAGTTATGCTAGGAGCAGTGGATCAGGGTATCGAGGCTACAAAGGTCAGACATGCAACAGATAGGGTAACTCTATCTATCGATAAAAGACAGTTGAATCGTATGCGATATGTAGGAACCACAGATAAAAGCATTTCGAAATCATAGATGAACCAGGTTAGGGCTTGCCTTGTCCCTCAGCGGATGAGTACTGTTCTTCGGTGGCGTTGACGTCGGAATCCGGCTCAGATCCTATTCGCGAAGAACCAACACCGGAAAGGAAATAAACATTCAAGACATGGCATAATGCAATGCGCATCCAATATGAATGATATGTCAGGTTAAAGGAATTCGGTAAACCCTAGGTGCATCGTCAAATTAAAGGGGTGCCGACATCGGACACCGCCATATGAGAGGGGTGTATTAGGGTTCTCTAATAAGCTCCACATTTAATTGTTTCAAACATGTATGAAACATGGATAGGTAACTAGGAAATGTTTTTCTGATCGAATTGATATATAACTTTGCATTTTTCTGAATTAATATGAATTATTAAACAATTACTGAAAATAACCAGAAAATAGAAAAAGAAAATATGACCTCACGCTGACGTCAGCATGACGTCAGCGTGGCCATGAGCTCTCTGGGAGCTCTGGTCGAGCTCCAATCGAGCGATTGAGCCCGCAGTCGAGCGCGGGGGAAGGGGCAAAAGGGGCAGGGCGACTCGGGGAACCATTTGGTGGGGGCGCCGCCCACCAATGGTCGTCGGAGATGGCCGGCGGCGAGCTCGCGCGGCGGCAGACGCGGGCACACGGTGCGGGGCCGGTGGAGGAAGCAATCGGGGAGGGGAGGAGCACCAGGACGCTCAGGAGCTCACCGCGGAGCTGTTGGCGTCGACGGCGAGGCGAGGGGAGGCTCGGAGCTCCGGCGAGAGGCGGTGGCCGGCGCGGCAGAGGCCGCTCGATTGGCGCGGTAGGGGGCTCCGCGGCGAGCGCTGCTTGGTGGAGGAGGTCGGCGGCGACACGGCGGAGCTTCTGGCGGTGTCGGCCGAGCACGGGGAGGCGCAGAACGGCGGCGAGGAGAGATGGTCGGCGCTAGGGTTTGGTCGGGCGTGGAGCAGAGAGGAGGAGAGGGAAGAAAAGGGGCGTGCTAGGGTTTGCCCTGGCGCCGCGGAGGGGCTTTAAAGCGGCTAGGGGCGGCGAGGAGCATCCAGGCGGCCGGCGGGATCGACGGCCTTGGCGTCGACAGGCAGCAGCCTGGCTGCCTGGAGGTAGAAGACAAGGGGGGTTTTTTCCCAATAACCCCCTGGATTTTAGGGAATTTTCTAGAGAATAAAAACAGGGTAGATTTTGATGGTTTTAGGGTGTTTTGACCCAAAATTTGAGGGTCTTTTGGCACAAAATTTTGTTAATGCAAAACTACAACAAATTGCAACATTGTTTCAAAACATTTTAGTGCAAGTTTCTCAAATTTTAATGCAAATGCATGCATGCACATGACAACTTAGCAACATTAATTTAATTAACAAGTTGGTCTGTTACAACTCTACCCCCCTTACAAGAATCTCGTCCCCGAGATTCCTAAGTTTTAGAAAAGAAGGTAGGGTACTCAGATCGAAGATGATCTTCTCGTTCCCAGGTTGCTTCTGACTCAGAGTGATGAGACCATTGAACTTTCAGGAATTTGATGGTTTGACGCCGAGTTTTACGCTCAGCTTCATCAAGGATACGAACAGGATACTCTCGATAGGTCAGATCCTCTTGGAGATCAAGTGTTTCGTGATCAACACCACGGATGGGATCTTTGAAGCAATGTTTGAGTTGGGAGACATGGAAGACGTCATGAACTTCAGGAAAAGTTGGAGGGAGTTCCAACTTGTAAGCAAGTGTACCTCGTTTTGCAAGGATGCGGAAAGGACCAACATAGCGAGGAGCTAGTTTGCCTTTTATACCGAAACGATGGACACCTCTTAAAGGAGTGACTCGAAGATAAGCTTGCTCGCCAACTTCATAGCGAACTTCTTGATGATGACGATCATAATTGCTCTTTTGACGAGACTGAGCAGCTTTCAAACGTTCTCGGATAATGCCAACTTGATCTTCTGCTTCCTTGATCATGTCCGGTCCAAAGAACTGTCTTTCACCGGTTTCTGACCAATTCAGATGGGTTCGACATTTCCGTCCATAAAGAGCTTCAAAAGGCGCCATGCCCAGGCTAGATTGGAAACTGTTGTTATAGGAGAATTCAGCAAATGGAAGGCACTTTTCCCAATTCTTGCCAAAGGATATAACACAGGCCCTGAGCATGTCTTCAAGGATTTGATTCACCCTCTCGGTTTGACCACCTGTTTGAGGGTGATAGGCCGTGCTGAAGGAAAGACGAGTTCCCATAGCTTGTTGGAAACTGGCCCAGAACTTGGAAGTAAACAAGCTTCCTCGGTCAGAGATAATCCTCTTCGGAACACCATGAAGAGAGACTATTCGGGAAACATACAGATCTGCCAATTTGCTAGCAGTAATGTCTTCTCGGATAGGAAGGAAGTGAGCAACCTTGGATAGGCGATCAACAATTACCCATATAGCATTGCTCCCTTTCTGAGTTTTGGGAAGTCCGGTAATGAAATCCATACCAATTTCATCCCATTCCCATTCAGGAGTAGATAGAGGTTGAAGAGTACCAGCTGGTCTTTGATGTTCAGCTTTTACACGACGGCAAACGTCGCATTCAGCTACAAAGCGAGCAATTTCTCTTTTCATCTGGGTCCACCAGAACCTTTGGCGAAGATCCTGATACATCTTTGTACTTCCAGGATGAATAGATAGAGGAGACTCATGAGCTTCTCGAAGGATAAGCTCTCTCAGGTTCTTTTTCTTCGGCACTACCAAGCGGTTACCAAAGTAGACAACACCTTGATCGTTGACGGAGAAACATTTAGCATCCCCGCTAGCAATGTTCTCTTTGATCTTAGTGATACCCAAATCACGCTTCTGAGAGGCTTTTATCTGGTCTTCAAGAGAGGGTTTTACCTCTAAGTTAGCAAGGAATCCCTAAGGAACAACTTCAAGATTGAGTCTTGCAAATTCCTCATGGAGGGCAGGTTGACATTGCAAATTCAACGTGCTTCTTGACTCCTACTGGTTCGATAAACCTTGGTTTCTAACTGAGGGAAACTTACTGATGTACGCATCACACCTTCCACTTGGGGTTCCCAACGGTGGCGTGTTGTACGCGTGTCAGGGCGCTGCAGAGGAAGTTCCGCCGGAAAGTGCTCATGGCAACCGTGCAAACTCACCGGCGTGCTGTATCCCGAGAGGAACTGGTCAAAGCTTTGCTATTCGCAAAAAAAAAGCGGGCCAAGATCTGGTCAAAGCTTCATCGATGGCTTGCCGCGAGAGGCTTGGAGTCCAGAGTCAATAAACTAGCTGCTGGAGGACTTGCGCGGTTTACACCGATTCATATTAACTGACTCAATTTTGTTAGTCTAGTTAACAAATGCATCTAGATACATCCATATCTAGACAAAATTGAGTCAATTAATATGAATCAGAGGGGAGTGCCTGAAAGTGTTTCATGCTACCAATTAATGCGCTGGCAGGACTGGTTGTAGAAGTAATTGTGCTACTACTCATACGATGAACTGATTGTGTGGGTGTCAAATTTTGCAACGCGATCATCCACTGAATGCTTAATTATAGTTCTAGCGCCAAAGGCATACAAATCATAACAAAGATAGTACATACTATAGCACCAGAACATAAGAGTACGAATCATAAAGTAGCTCAACATTTTGCATCAGGGCTAGGTGGTCCTGAGACTACCGGGACGCCCCTGATGATCTCCGGGCGTGCATCCGCTTCAACGCAAAGCTGTGTACTCGGTCCACGGCCTCCTTCTGTAGGCTGGATAATCTCAGGTGCAGGACCTTCGTCTATGAAAGGCTCGTCATCAGTACCATCCACAGGTGCATCAGGGCTGGGTGGTCTTGAGACTACCCGGACGCCACTGATGATCTCTGGGCGTGCATCCACTTCAACGCAAAGCTGTGTACTCGGTCCACGGCCTCCTTCTGTAGGCTGGATAATCTCAGGTGCAGGACCTTCATCTATGAAAGGCCCATCATCAGTACCATCCACAGGTGCATCAAACTGAGATTCATCTTCAAATCTCCCATCAAACTGAGAGACCTCTTCAACTCTATGCTTCTGCAATTAGTACATCAACAGATTAGACAAACATCTAAGGGATGCAACCTGAAAAAATGTCATTTTACATATTTACCTTCTCATCTGGCACAGCACATGTCCCAGAGTTGAAACCCGGTTCCTGAAGCAAGCGCCTTTTCTCTCCTTCCCGTCCATCCATCTGCAACAAGTAAAATTTGAGTACAGAACTTGCACAGCAATGCAAACTATTGATCGAAACAGCGGCAGCATCAATATAAATAATTAACTACATATGCCAGCACACATACAGTGTGAGCAAGATCTGCTTCTCCCGCTGAAGGATCATTATGTGGTTCACCATGATAAACCCACCTAACATATGTGCGGTCCATCCCAAAAATGTGTAAATGATCTTCCACTACATGGTGAGGCCTCTTCTCACCATTCATACATGTGCAGCGCGGGCAATACACGTCCAGGTCGTGACCTTCATGAGCTCTAATAAACCCCATAAAGGGTTGAACAACATTTATATATGAAGGGGAACATTAGTGTCCATGCAGTATCCAAGTTCTGTCCATCTGTTTAATTATGAGATACAATGGTTGGTGATTAATTTAAGGCGAAGTAGGAAATGTATATCCATCGAGTACAAAACTATACTAGTACATGATTATGCATTTCAGCAATCATGTCGAGTACAAAACAAAAAATGCCCATCGACATTTTAGCAAACAGATCGTGTACAAATCTCTGCCATGGCATTTCAGCAAATTAACGGATCGAGTGCAAAACTGACTCTATATGCCCACGCAAATGAACAAATTGATCGAGGACAAATCGAGTGGAAAACTATAAAGTGCCAATTAGTTCGAGCATACTGACGATTTTTTTTAGCAGCATCAAGAAAATATAAATCGTTAGGCCGTCTTGCCCGATGCATGATTGAGCTAGAGATAGCAACCCTACCGTGGATCAACTTGACCGCCGGTGCGTCTCGAGAAGAACGACGGGGAGGGGAAGCTTCTTCTTCGCACGGACGGGACGGGGAGGGGAAGCTCTTCGCACTGACGGGGATAAGTTGTGTAGCGGTGGGTGGGGGGTCATGCGGCCGGGCCGCCAGGTAGGTGGTGTTTAATGGAGTTGTGTGTGTAATTTGCTGTGCACAAGGTTGAGGAATAGGCGGTTCCCTTTGCCGCGCGCACAATTCAAACTATCCCGCCCATGTAGTTTAAATTCGCCCTATTTTCGTTAAATCGACATAAAGTCATGTGAGTGGGTGGAAATTAGCAAAGTTGCTTGAAAAATAGTAAAACTCTGGAATTATCCTTCAAATATGCTCTACTTCCTGTGAAAATCGGGGTGTGGAGGCATGTTGAGCTGTTTTATTTGTACCTTCTTCATTAAAACTCCCATTTTATGCACTTTGGATGGAAAGAAATCATGTGTACATAAATTTTGACAATGCCATTTGCAAACATTAATTGTTTTACATGCCAAGATGCACCCATCCACCAAATATGGGGCAAAAGTTTATCACAATCTAGATATATATGTATAATTAGTGAGGGACCCCTTTTGATTTTGTGCAATTTCCACTAATTAGCTAGAGAGAAGGGGTCAGTTAATTAGGCCATGTTAGGGGCTATGTGGTTTAGATTAGGGTTGTGTGGATTCAAATACAACTTCTATATTTGTGTGCTATGATTAATCAAAACTAGACCGATCGACTGCGCACACATTATTAGAGGCACATGCGCGCCTTTGCGCACAAAGTGCATGTGTGTGTTGTTGGCCACCAACGAGAGAGCGGCGAGAGAGCGATTGAAATATCCAAATTAAACACATATATAAGCATACATGGTTAGGCCATGCATGCATATTTATTATATATATTGTGAGGCAAATAAATTGAAGTACATGCGTATATATATAAGTGTGTTTCTTGGCCACCAACGATATATAGATCGAGAGAGAGAGATTGAAATATATATATCCCCAAGAATATATTCAAACATGTATTGAAATATATGCACGAATGATATGCAAGGTATGCCATGCGCACATGCACACTAATTATATATATATTATGAGACAACTTAATCAAATGTGTTTTCATTCAAGATCGAGAACTTGTCAAAAATCAAGTTAATTAATTTATCAGTGCTAATTAGTTAATTGGTCGCCTACTTGATGAGCAATTAAGTGTCGTTGGCCTATATATATATATGTAGGGTTTAATTAGGGTTTTGGGTTTAGGGTTAGCTAGCTAGGGTTTTAGGGTTAGGGTTTACGGTCTAGGGTTTAGGGTCTAGGGTTTAGGGTTTAGTGTTTAGGGTGTTTAGGGTGTACATTTAGGGTTTATGGTCTAGGGTTTAGGGTCTAGTGTTTAGGGTGTTTAGGGTGTACGTTTAGGGTATAATTAGGGATTAGGGATTAGGGTTTTAGGGTTTAAGGTTTAGGGATCAACGATCGAGTGCACACACATTATTAGAGGCACCCGCGCCTTTGCGCATAAAGTGCATGCGTATATATATAAGTGTGTTTCTTGGCCACCAACGATATATAGATCGAGATAACAGAGAGATTTAAATATATATATCCCCAAGAATATGTTCAAATATATATTGAAATATATGCACGAATCAAGTTAATTAATTTATCAGCACTAATTAGTTGGTCGCCTGCTTGATGCGCAATTAAGTGTCGTTGGCCTATATATGTAGGGTTTAGGGTTAGCTAGCTAGGGGTTAGGGTTAGGGTTAGGGTTTAGGGTTTAGGGTTTAGGGTTTAGGGTTTAGGGTTTAGGGCTTTAGGGTTTAGGGTTTAGTGTTTAGGGTGTTTAGGGGGTGTATGTTTAGGGTATAATTAGGGATTAGGGATTAGGGTTTTAGGGTTTAAGATTTAGGGATCATCGATCGAGTGCACACACACATTATTAGAGAGGCACCCGCGCCTTTGCGCATAAAGTGCATGCGTACATATAAGTGTGTTTTTTGGCCACCAACGATATATATAGATCGAGAGAGAGAGAGATTGAACTATATATATTTATCCCCAAGAATATGTTCAGATATATATTGAAATATATGCACGAATGATATGTGCAAGGTATGCCATGCGCTCATGCACACTAATTATATATATATTATGAGGCAGCTTAATCAAATGTGTTTTCATTCGAGAGAACTTGTCAAGATTCAAGTTAATTAATTTATCAGCGCTAATTAGTTGGTCGCTTGCTTGATGCGCAATTAAGTGTCGTTGGCCTATATATATATGTAGGGTTTAATTAGGGTTTAGGGTTTAGGATTAGCTAGCTAGGGTTTTAGGGTTAGGGTTAGGGTTAAGGTTAATTAATTAGGGTTTAGGGTCTAGGGTTTAGGGTTTAGGGTTTGGGGTTTGGGGTTTAGTGTTTAGGGTTTAGGGTCTAGGGTTAGGGTTTAGGGTTTAGGGTTTAGGGTGTAGTGTTTAGGGTTTAGGGTTTAGGGTTTAGGGTTTAGTGTTTAGGTTGTTAATTTAGGGTGTACGTTTAGGGTATAATTAGGGATTAGGGATTAGGGTTTTAGGGTTTAAGGTTTAGGGATCATCAATCGAGTGCACACACACATTATTAGAGGCACCCGCGCCTCTGCGCATAAAGTGCATGCGTATATATATATGTGTGTGTTTTTTGGCCACCAACGATATATATATAGATCGAGAGAGAAAGATTGAAATATATATATTTATCCCAAAGAAATATGTTCAGATATATATTGAAATATGTGTACAAATGATATGTGCAAGGTACGTATGCCATGCGCGCATGCACACTAATTGTATATATATTATGAGGCAACTTAATCAGATGTGTTTTCATTCGAGAGAACTTGTCAAGATTCAAGTTAATTAATTTATCAGCGCGCTAGCTAATTAGTTGGTCGCCTGCTTGAGGCGCAATTAATTAAGTGTCGTTGGCCTATATATATATATGTAGGGTTTAATTAGGGTTTAGGGTTTAGGGTTAGCTAGCTAGGGTTTTAGGGTTAGGGTTAAGGTTAATTAATTAATTAGGGTTTAGGGCCTAGGGTTTAGGGTTTAGCAGGGTTTGGGGTTGGGGTTTAGGGTTAGGGTTTAGGGTTTAGGGTTTAGGGTGTAGTGTTTAGGGTTTAGGGTCTAGGGGTTTAGGGTTTAGTGTTTAGGGTGTTAATTTAGGGTGTACGTTTAGGGTATAATTAGGGATTAGGGATTAGGGTTTTAGGGTTTAAGGTTTAGGGATCATTGATCGAGTGCACACACACATTATTAGAGGCACCCGCGCCTTTGAGCATAAAGTGCATGCGTATATATAAGTGTGTTTTTTGGCCACCTACGATATATATATAGATCGAGAGAGAAAGATTGAAATATATATTTATCCCCAAGAATATGTTCAGATATATATTGAAATATATGCACGAATGATCATATGTGCAAGGTATGCCATGCGCGCATGCACACTAATTGTATATATATTATGAGGCAACTTAATCAAATGTGTTTTCATTCGAGAGAACTTGTCAAGATTCAACAAGTTAATTAATTTATTAGCGCTAATTAGTTGGTCGCCTGCTTGATGCGCAATTTAGTGTCGTTGGCCTATATATATATGTAGGGTTTAATTAGGGTTTAGGGTTTAGGATTAGCTAGCTAGGGTTTTAGGACTAGGGTTAGGGTTAAGGTTAATTAATTAGGGTTTAGGGTCTAGGGTTTAGGGTTTAGGGTTTAGGGTTTGGGGTTTGGGGTTTAGTGTTTAATTAGGGTTTAGGGTCTAGGGTTAGGGTTTAGGGTTTAGGGTGTAGTGTTTAGGGTTTAGGGTCTAGGGTTTAGGGTTTAGTGTTTAGGGTGTTTAGGTTGTACGTTTAGGGTATAATTAGGGATTAGGGTTTTAGGGTTTAAGGTTTAGGGATCATCGATCGAGTGCACACACACATTATTAGAGGCACCCGCGCCTTTGCGCATAAAGTGCATGCGTATATATAAGTGTGTTTTTTGGCCACCAACGATATATATATATAGATCGAGAGAGAAAGATTGAAATATATATATTTATCCCCAAGAATATGTTCAGATATATATTGAAATATATGCACGAATGATATGTGCAAGGTATGCCATGCGCGCATGCACACTAATTGTATATATATTATGAGGCAACTTAATCAAATGTGTTTTCATTCGAGAGAACTTGTCAAGATTCAATAAGTTAATTAATTTATTAGCGCTAATTAGTTGGTCGCCTGGTTGATGCGCAATTTAGTGTCGTTGGCCTATATATATATAGGGTTTAATTAGGGTTTAGGGTTTAGGATTAGCTAGCTAGGGTTTTAGGGTTAGGGTTAGGGTTAAGGTTAATTAATTAGGGTTTAGGGTCTAGGGTTTAGGGTTTAGGGTTTGGGGTTTGGGGTTTAGTGTTTAATTAGGGTCTAGGGTTAGGGTTTAGGGTTTAGGGTGTAGTGTTTAGGGTTTAGGGTTTAGGGTTTAGTGTTTAGGGTGTACGTTTAGGGTATAATTAGGGATTAGGGATTAGGGTTTTAGGGTTTAAGGTTTAGGGATCATCGATCGAGTGCACACACACATTATTAGAGGCACCCGCGCCTTTGCGCATAAAGTGCATGCGTATATATAAGTGTGTTTTTTGGCCACCAACGATATATATATAGATCGAGAGAGAAAGATTGAAATATATATATTTATCCCCAAGAATATGTTCAGATATATATTGAAATATATGCACGAATGATATGTGCAAGGTATGCCATGCGCGCATGCACACTAATTGTATATATATTATGAGGCAACTTAATCAAATGTGTTTTCATTCGAGAGAACTTGTCAAGATTCAATAAGTTAATTAATTTATTAGCGCTAATTAGTTGGTCGCCTGCTTGATGCGCAATTTAGTGTCGTTGGACTATATATATATATAGGGTTTAATTAGGGTTTAGGGTTTAGGATTAGCTAGCTAGGGTTTTAGGGTTAGGGTTAGGGTTAGGGTTAGGGTTAAGGTTAATTAATTAGGGTTTAGGGTCTAGGGTTTAGGGTTTAGGGTTTGGGGTTTGGGGTTTAGTGTTTAATTAGGGTCTAGTGTTAGGGTTTAGGGTTTAGGGTGTAGTGTTTAGGGTTTAGGGTCTAGGGTTTAGGGTTTAATGTTTAGGGTGTACGTTTAGGGTATAATTAGGGATTAGGGATTAGGGTTTTAGGGTTTAAGGTTTGGGGATCATCGATCGAGTGCACACACACATTATTAGAGGCACCCGCGCCTTTGCGAATAAAGTGCATGCGTATATATAAGTGTGTTTTTTGGCCACCAACGATATATATATAGATCGAGAGAGAAAGATTGAAATATATATATTTATCCCCAAGAACATGTTCAGATATATATTGAAATATATGCACGAATGATATGTGCAAGGTATGCCATGCGCGCATGCACACTAATTGTATATATATTATGAGGCAACTTAATCAAATGTGTTTTCATTCGAGAGAACTTGTCAAGATTCAACAAAGTTAATTAATTTATTAGCGCTAATTAGTTGGTCGCCTGCTTGATGCGCAATTTAGTGTCGTTGGCCTATATATATGTAGGGTTTAATTAGGGTTTAGGGTTTAGGATTAGCTAGCTAGGGTTTTAGGGTTAGGGTTAGGGTTAAGGTTAATTAATTAGGGTTTAGGGTCTAGGGTTTAGGGTTTAGGGTTTAGGGTTTGGGGTTTGGGGTTTAGTGTTTAATTAGGGTTTAGGGTCTAGGGTTAGGGTTAGGGTTTAGGGTTTAGGGTGTAGTGTTTAGGGTTTAGGGTCTAGGGTTTAGGGTTTAGTGTTTAGGGTGTTTAGGGTGTACGTTTAGGGTATAATTAGGGATTAGGGTTTTAGGGTTTAAGGTTTAGGGATCATCGATCGAGTGCACACACACATTATTAGAGGCACCCGCGCCTTTGTGCATAAAGTGCATGCGTATATATAAGTGTGTTTTTTTGGCCACCAACGATATATATATAGATCGAGAGAGAAAGATTGAAATATATATATTTATCCCCAAGAATATGTTCAGATATATATTGAAATATATGCACAAATGATATGTGCAAGGTATATGCCATGCGCGCATGCACACTAATTGTATATATATTATGAGGCAACTTAATCAAATGTGTTTTCATTCAAGAGAACTTGTCAAGATTCAAGTTAATTAATTTAGCAGCGCTAATTAGTTGGTCGCCTGCTTGATGCGCAATTTAGTGTGGTTGGCCTATTTATATATGTAGGGTTTCATTAGGGTTTAGGATTTAGGATTAGCTAGCTAGGGTTTTAGGGGTAGGGTTAGGGTTAAGGTTAATTAATTAGGGTTTAGGGTTTAGGGTTTCGGGTTTGGGGTTTGGGGTCTAGGGTTTAGGGTTTAGTCTTTAGGGTGTTTAGGGTGTACGTTTAAGGTATAATTAGGGATCATGGATTAGGGTTTTAGGGTTTAAGGTTTAGGGATCATCGATCGAGCTAGTGCACAGACACATTATTAGAGGCACCCGCGCCTTTGCGCATAAAGTGCATGCGTATATATATAATAAGTGTGTTTCTTGGCCACCAACTATATATATAGATCGAGACAGAGATTGAAATATATATATATATCCCCAAGAATATGTTCAGATATATATTGAGATATATATATGCACGAATGATATGTCCATGGTATGCCATGCGCGCATGCACACTAATTGTATATATATTATGAGGCAACTTAATCAAATGTGTTTTCATTCGAGAGAACTTGTCAAGATTCAAGTTAGTTAATTTATCAGCGCTAATTATTTGGTCGACTGCTTGATGCGCAATTAAGTGTCGTTGGCCTATATATATATGTAGTGTTTAATTAGGGTTTAGGTTTTAGGGTTAGCTAGCTAGGGTTTTAGGGTTAGGGTTAGGGTTAATTAGGGTTTAGGGTCTAGGGTTTAGGGTTTAGGGTTTAGTACGTGTTTAGGGTCTAGGGTTAGGGTTTAGGGTTTAGTGTTTAGGGTTTAGGGTTTAGGGTCTAGGGTTTAGGGTTTAGTGTTTAGGGTGTTTAGGGTGTACGGTTAGGGTATAATTAGGGATTAGGGTTTTAGGGTTTAAGGTTTAGGGATCATCGATCGAGTGCACACACACATTAATAATTATTAGAGGCACCCACGTCTTTGCGCATAAAGTGCATGCGTATATATATATAAGTAAGTTTCTTGGCCACCAACGATATATAGATCTAGAGAGAGATTGAAATATATTTAGGGTTTATGGTTTAGGGTTTAGGGTTCAGGGTCAAGGGTTGGGGTTTAGGGTCTAGGGTCTAGTGTTTAGGGCTTAGGGTATATGGAGTAGTGTTTAGGGTTTAGGGTCTAGGGTTTAGTGTTTAGGGTGTTTAGGGTGTATGTTTAGGGATTAGAGTTTTAGGGTTTAAGGTTTAGGGATCATCGATCGAGTGCACACACACATTATTAGAGGCACCCGCGCCTTTGCGCATAAAGTGCATGCGTATATATATAAGTGTGTTTCTTGTCCACCAACGATATATAGATCGAGAGATAGAGATTGAAATCCCCAAGAATATGTTCAAATATACGCACACACATGAATTATTAGAGGCACCCGCGCCTTTGCGCATAAAGTGCATGCATATGTGTGTTGTTCTGGCGACCAACGATAGATCGAGAGAGATAGATAGATTGAAATCTCCAAGAATTAGAGGACCCCTTGCACAAGTGTTGGCCATCTATATATAATATGAATCCCAATAATGTTCATACATGATAGGGCATATGTGTGAAGCAATTTTTTTTCGAGAACTTGTAAAGATTCAAATTTATCAGTGCTAATGGAAACTAGTGCACATTAGAGGACCCCCTCTTACACGTGTTGGCCATCTATGTATAGTTTGAATCCAAATAATGTTCATACATGATAGGCTATATGTGAATCAATTTTTTCTTCCAAGAACTTGTCAAGATTCAAATTTATCGGTGCTAATGCAAACTAGTGCGCACTAGACGAGCCCCTTGCGCAAGTGCTGGCCATTACATATAGTTTAAAACTCAAGAATGTTCATACATGATAGGCCATATGTGCAAAGGAATTTTTTCCCGTGAACTTGTCAAAATTCAAGTTTATCGGTGCAAATGGAAACTAGTCCAAAAAATTACATAGAGGTCCAAGAGAACTAGACAATAACTAATAGGACCTGCAACTTTACAAAAAGGACCCCAAAACATATAGAAGAAAATCAATCGAGTCCTTCTGGATCGCACATCAGATCTCTGCTCCGCATCCTTTCCAGCAACTCCATCGCCGGGGACGCACCACTTGGGACGGTGTCGCCGGTAGTCGCCAGGACGAAGGAGAAGAAGGGCCTCAGCAACGGCACATTGGCTCTGAGAAGGGCCGCTGAAAGGCCAAGATGTTCACGGGCAAGACGGATGACGCCGTCGTATGCCCCGAGCTTGTGAACGTTAGCAGCTTGACTTCCCCATTGACCAGATCTGAAGCACTGACCAAAGCAAGCCTCACCGTTAGCGCCATCACCTTGATGGCACCAGATCAGGGTTTGGCCGGCAAGATCCGCCAGATTCACCATAGGCCAGATCTTAAGCCGATGACGAGATCCCCGACTCCATTGCGCCATTCTGCTCATGGGAAACACTGGATCTAAGCTTACAACAACATGAACTCCCTCGGATCCAAATTAACTGACTCAACTTTGCTTATCTAAATATGGATGTATCCACACATGTTTTTACTCGAGATACATACACGTCTAAGGAAAGTTGAATCAATTAATTTAGTTCGGAGGGTGTGCGATATACAGAGAGAAGTCGGCCTCGTCTCCGGCCGGCGAGGCTGCCGGAGAGAAGGGGGAGAGGAGCCAGGGGAGTGGGAGAGACTCAAGAGAGAAAGAGAAGAGGAAGAAATGAGAGCTCCATGGGGAAGAACATTATTTTTGTCGTTCTGCTCGTAGCTTGAAACTGAAAATTTCGTCCGCGCGCCAAATCATCCCGCCGCATCCATTCGAAAATCCCGTGACCAGTTTTACCCTTTTAACCCTGGTCCGGAAGCTACAACCCACCAACCATGGAGGGCTCATTCGGTAACAATGAAATATCTTGCCTAGATCCCGAACCCTCCCCACAGGCCCACACCCACCCACCAACCATTCGCCCCATTAGTTCAAAAATACTCTCACACGCCAAAGCTCTGACTCTCTACAGTACTAGATCTTCTTCGCCGCCGGCATACTCCTCCACAGCGTAGCCTTGATCATGTTGGCTGTCCACCCACCTGATCCGCTCCCCCGCCGCCCTCGCCACCGACGGATCTGCTTCACCGCTGACCTCGCCACCGACGGATCTGCTTCACCGCCGACCTCGCCACCGACGGATCTGCTTCACCGCCGACCTCATCCACAGCGTAGCAATCAACGCCTTTCCTGTCGACGCACCGGATCCTCTCCAACGGAACTGTGTCTACTTCACCGCGCCCCCCCTCCACAGAAGCCGATCTATTCCACCGACTACCTCGGCGCAGCGGCTGTATCAACTTCACCGAATCCCTTGCCAGCCAACCAGATATGCTTCACTAACGCCCGCTTCTACTGAAACAGGGTCGACTCATCGTCTCCCGCGTTCGCCACCGCTGGAATGCAAGTTGCCGCCCCCATCCACCCCGCCGCAGCTTGGTTAGTACGTTGGCCCGTTATATCGCGGTGTTTCTTTAGCCATGTTTTGTGTAGTTATTTGCAGATCTCATATGCCATTAAATTTCTTGATGTGTTACTTCGCATGAAGTTCGTTTAAATATTGTACAGTACCAAAGAATTATCCGGTCGCTACCATCCTGTTCATTCTACTGACACCTGTGTGCATCCACATATTTATAGGGGACCCATTCATTTGCTGCCAACTGTTTTTGTACTGCATGCTATTCCTTTTATAGTCATGCTATGGGCATTTCCAATCTGGTTGTTCTTATACCACGTCATTAGCTCATCGCTAGCCGCTAGCTGTTTTCTCGTGTATGCTATTCTTTTACTGCTTTTATAATCATGCTATGTGCATTTCCAATCTGCTTGCTCTTATACCTCGTCTTTAGCTTATAGCTATTTTTTCCATGAATGCTCTGTCCGCACAGCCTTGTATAGTTATTCTTGCGTGCATGTCTGGTCTTTGTATTATCGTAGACTAACTTGTCAATGTTATTTTTCCTAGGGATTGATCATGCGAACCACTTATTAGAATATCCAACATTAACAGCGGGGACGCTAGGGAAGGTTGGAATCTGAGTTCTTGGTTGGTAACTTTGGCAGTTTACTTCTATTATTATCTATAACCTTTATGCATTGTTCCTTATGCAAGAGATAAACACTTGGAACCCTGCCATAGCAATGCCATCCATGCTTTACTATGTTTCTGCCTATTTGATATGCTTGTGTTGGAGCAACTGCGAAGGTGATTTGAACCTGACATTTGGTCATTCTTAATGCCGCCATTTACTTTATGTGGAAAACCTTGGCATTACCCTACTCTAAATCTGAATGTCTCGAAATTCGTATCTCATGCAAAGCAACATCTAGTTGGTTTTAATCGATATCACGGTAAATATTGGCTTATTCATTTGGCAGCTCAAGGTTTTTGTTATTTGAAACCAGCTGACTTGGTCTTAAATATGATATCTAAACACAGATTAAGGACAATGGAGCAGGAGGATTATCATTTCACTTGATGGCTGAACCTAAAATGACAGGCATGTCGACCACGACTAGTGCACGCAAGAGAAGGACCTGCAGCGAGCCAGTATGTTCTGCTACATCTTTGTTATCGATCTCTACATTGCGTAATACATGTTTGAATAGTTAATTGTTGTAACTATTTTTGCAATATTACGAATGCGGTTTTAGTGAAGCAGTCATCATTAGAAGATAGTCGCCAAAGCGACCACTGCAACATTATGATGTAAGTCTGCTTAGTACAAGTTCCATACATTGTCTTATTTATGCAACTTGTTATTATCTTATATCTACATTGCATAATAAATGTTTGAATAGTTCACTGTTGTAACTATGTTTGCAATATTACTAGAATGCAGTTGTAATGAAGAAGTCCTTAGTAGAAGATAGAGCGCAAAAAAGGTTCCGGTGTGAGCCTATGCAACGATATAATGTAAGTCTGCGCTTAGTACTTGTGACTATCTCATATCGACAATGCTTAATACATGTTTGCATAGTTCATCGTTTAACTCTTTTTGCATTATTATCAGAATGCAGTTCTGATGAAGCAATCTTCATTAGAAGAGAGGCGCACAAAAAGTTCTGATCTTTGTTCTGATGCATCCTCTCATAGCCGTCAACCTAGACCATTCTTTTCATCAAACAGTGAACATCTCAAGGCTGTACTTTATAAAAGACATGGTATTGCTGCTTTAAGGTCTGTAGCTGATATGTTGACCAAGAGTACACAAGATTCAATCAAGGCGATTGCCAAATGTCAACGTGTTATTGATGATGCTAATAGAAGTCCTCAATGATTCTATGTAATTTTTTTATTTGGGCACATTAATTGCCTTGTAATTTTCCTAGTTATTTTATTTGTGTATGTAATTGTGTGTATCATTGATATCAGATTTTAGGCTCATGAAATTTAATGCAAGTTGACTAGTCAAACAACCAGGGCCCTATAACAGATTGGGCCGGCCCATTAACAGTAGTGTGGGACCCACTTTCATTTTGGGCCGACTCACTTACTGACTGGGCCGGCCCGTTAACAGGAAAGTGGGACCCACCTGTGCTTTTGGCCCGGCCCACTGTCTTGTTGGGCCGGCCCACTTGCTACATGATGGACCCCACATAATAAATGGGCCGGCCCTTTAAGAGGAAAGTGGGACCCACCTGCGTTTTTGGCCCGGCCCACTTGCTATATGGTGGACCCCACATACTAAATGGGCCGGCCCTTTAACTGGAAAGTGGGACCCACCTGTGCTTTTGGCCCGACACACTAGCTTGTTGGGCCGGCCCACTTGCTATATGGTGGACCCCACATACTAAATGGGCCGGCCCTTTAACTAGAAAGTGGGACCCACCTGTCTTTTTGGCCCGGCCCACTATCTTGTTGGGCCGGCCCACTTGCTATATGGTGGACCCCACATACTAAATCGGCTGGCCCATTAACAGGAAAGTGGGATCCACCTGTGCTTTTGGCCCGACCCACTGGCTTGGTGGGCTGATGTCTACGGGAGCTTCTATTCTTGTAGACAGTGTTGGGCCTCCAAGAGCAGAGGGTTGTAGAACAGCAGCAAGTTTCCCTTAAGTGGATCACCCAAGGTTTATCGATCTCAGGGAGGAAGAGGTCAAAGATATCCCTCTCAAGCAACCCTGCAACCACAAAGCAAGAAGTCTCTTGTGTCCCCAACACACCTAATACACTTGTCAGATGTATAGGTGCACTAGTTCGGCGAAGAGATAGTGAGATGCAAGTAATATAGATGAGTATGAGTGGTAATAGCAATCTGAATAAAATATGGCAGCGAGTAAACATGCAACAAAACAGTAAACAAACGGAGATTCGATGTTCGGAAATAAGGCCTAGGGATCCTACTTTCACTAGTGGACACTCTCAACATTGATCACATAATAAAACCACTCTACACTCTCTTGTTGGATGATGAACACCATTAATTGTGTAGGGCTACAAGAGCACCTCAATGCCGGAGTTAACAAGCTCCACAACATTCAATGTTCATATTTAAGTAACCTTAGAGTGCATGATAGACCAACGCAATTACACCGGGTACTAACATAGCATGCACACTGTCAACATCAGCTATGAAAGGGGGAATAGATCGCATCAATACCATCATAGTAATATTTAACTTCATGATCTACAAGAGATCACAATCATAGCATATGCCAAGTACTTCATGATGCACACACTGCCAACATTACATCATGGAGGAGGAATAGACTACTTTAATAACATCACTAGAGTAGCACATAGATGATATTCAACTAGATCACAAAAAGAGAGAGATGAACCACATAGCTACAGCGGAGCCCTCAGCCCCGGGGGTGAATTACTCCCTCCTCATCATGGAGACAGCGATGGCGGTGAAGATGGCGATGGAGACGGCGGTGGAGATGACTCCGGGGGCAATTCCCCGTCCCGGCGGCGTGCCGAAACAGAGACTTCTGTCCCCCGAATTGGAGTTTCGCGATGGCGGCGGCTCTGGATGGTTTTCTCTGTTTTCGTCGAACTGGGTCGATGTTTTAGGTCAGGGACGACTAAATAGGCGAAGAGGCGGAGTCGGAGGGGCCACAGGGGGCCCACACACTAGGGGGGCGCGCCCCCCCTTGGCCGCGCCGCCCTGTGGGGTGGGGCCCCCTGGCTCCCCTCTGGCCCTTCTTCGGTGCTCTGGAAGCTTCCGGGAATTTTAAGATCTTCGGTGTTGATTTCGTCCGATTCCGAAAATATTTCCTTACTAGGATTTCTGAAACCAAAAACAGCAGAAAATAGCAACTGGCCCTTCGGCATCTCATCAATAGGTTAGTTCTGGAAAACGCATAAATATGACATAAAGTATGCATAAAACATGTAGATATCATCAATAATGTGGCATGGAACATAAGAAATTATCGATACGTCGGAGACGTATCAGCATCCCCAAGCTTAGTTCCTGCTCGTCCCGAGCAGGTAAACGATAACAAAGATAATTTCTGGAGTGACATGCCATCATAATCTTGATCATACTATTGTAAGGCATATGAGATGAATGCATTGATTCAAAGCAATGATAAAGACAATGATTAAACAATTGAATCATATAGCAAAGACTTTTCACGAATAGTACTTTCAAGACAAGCATCAATAAGTCTTGCATAAGAGTTAACTCATAAAGCAATAATTTAAAGTAAAGGTATTGAAGCAACACAAAGGAAGATTAAGTTTCAGCGGTTGCTTTCAACTTGTAACATGTATATCTCATAGATATTGTCAACATAGAGTAATATAACAAATGCAATATGCAAGTATGTAGGAATCAATGCACAGTTCACACAAGTGTTTGCTTCTTGGGATGGAGAGAAATAGGTGAACTGACTCAACATAAAAGTAAAAGAAAGGCCCTTCGCAGAGGGAAGCATTGATTGCTATATTTGTGCTAGAGCTTTGGTTTTGAAAACAAGAAACAATTTTGTCAACGGTAGTAATAAAGCATATGTGTTATGTAAATTATATCTTACAAGTTGCAAGCCTCATGCATAGTATACTAATAGTGCCCGCACCTTGTCCTAATTAGCTCGGATTACCTGGATTATCATCGCAATACATATGTTTTAACCAAGTGTCACAAAGGGGTACCTCTATGCCGCCTGTACAAAGGTCTAAGGAGAAAGCTCGCATTGGATTTCTCGCTTTTGATTATTCTCAACTTAGACATCCATACCGGGACAACATAGACAACAGATAATGGACTCCTCTTTTATGCATAAGCATTCAACAACAGTTCATTTTCTCATATGAGATTGAGGATATTTGTCCAAAACTGAAACTTCCACCATGGATCATGGCTTTAGTTAGCGGCCCAATGTTCTTCTCTAACATTATGCATGCTCTAACCATTCTAGCGGTAAATCTCCCTTACTTCAGACAAGACGGACATGCATAGAAACTCACATGATATTCAACAAAGAGTAGTTGATGGCATCCCCAGGAACATGGTTATCGCACAACAAGCAACTTAATAAGATATAAAGTGCATAAGTACATATTCAATACCACAATAGTTTTTAGGCTATTTGTCCCATGAGCTATATATTGCAAAGGTAGAGGATAGAAATTTAAAGGTAGCACTCAAGCAATTTACTTTGGAATGGCGGAGAAATACCATGTAGTAGGTAGGTATGGTGGACACAAATGGCATAGTGGTTTGCTCAAGGATTTTGGATGCATGAGAAGTATTCCCTCTCGATACAAGGTTTAGGCTAGCAAGGTTTATTTGAAACAAACACAAATATGAAGCGGTGCAGCAAAACTTACATAAAAGACATATTGTAAACATTACAAGACTCTACACCGTCTTCCTTGTTGTTCAAACTCTTTACTAGAAATTATCTAGACCTTAGAGAGACCAATTATGCAAACCAAATTTTAGCAACCTCTATGTATTTCTTCATTACTAGGTGCAAAGTATATGATGCAAGAGCTTAAACATGAGCACAACAATTGCCAAGTATTATTCAAGACATCATACCAATTACTACATGTAGCATTTCCCGTTTCCAACCATAAAACAATTAACGAAGCAGTTTCAACCTTCGCCATGAACATTAAAAGCTAAGAACAAATGTGTTCATATGAACCAGCGGAGCGTGTCTCTCTCCCACACAAGCATTTATTCAAACAAAAACAAAAACGAAAGCACACAGACGCTCCAAGCAAAGTACATAAGATGTGGCCGAATAAAAATATAGTTTCAGGAGAAGGAACCTGATAATTTGTCGATGAAGAAGGGGATGCCTTGGGCATCCCCAAGCTTAGACGCTTGAGTCTTCTTGAAATATGCAGGGATGAACCACCGGGGCATCCCCAAGCTTAGAGCTTTCACTCTCCTAGATCATGTTGTATCATCTCCCTCTCTTGACCCTTGAAAACTTCCTCCACACCAAACTCAAAACAACTCATTAGAGGGTTAGTGCATAATCAAAATTCACATGTTCAGAGGTGACACAACCATTCTTAACACTTCTGGACATTGCCCAAAGCTACTGGAAGTTAATGGAACAAAGTAATCCATCCCACATAGCAAAAGAAGCAATGCGAAATAAAAGGCAGAATCTGTCAAAACAGAACAGTCCGTAAAGACGAATTTTATTGAGGCACCATACTTGCTCAAATGAAAATTCTCAAATTGAATGAAAGTTGCGTACATATCTGAGGATCACTCACGTAAATTGGCATAATTTTCTGAGTTACCTACAGAGAATTAGGCCCAGATTCGTGACAGCAAGAAATCTGTTTCTGCGCAGTAATCCAAATCTAGTATGAACCTTACTATCAAAGACTTTACTTGGCACAACAATGCAACAAAACTAAGATAAGGAGAGGTTGCTACAGTAGTAACAACTTCCAAGACACAAATATAAAACAAAATTACTGTAGCAAAATAAACACATGGGTTATCTCCCAAGAAGTTCTTTCTTTATAGCCATTAAGATAGGCTTAGCAGTTTTAATGATGCACTAGCAAGAAATAGTATTTGAAGCAAAAGAGAGCATCAAGAGGCAAATTCAAAACAAATTTAAGCCTAACATGCTTCCTATGCAAAGGAATCTTCTACACAAATGAATTCATGAAGAACAAAGTGACAAGCATAAGAGGATAAAACACGAGTAACTTCAAGATTCTCAACATAAAGAGGGGAAACTTAATATTATTAAGATGCATATAACCATGTTTCCCTCTCTCATAATAACTTTCAGTAGCATCATTGAAGAAATCCACAATATACCCATCACTTAAAACATTCTTATCATGGTTCATATGCATAGAAGTATCATTAATTTTGGCATAAGAAGAGTTCTTCTCATTAATAGTAATTGGAGCAAGATTATTATCAAGAATTTGAACATGGTAAACAAGTTGCATATTAAGGGAATTGTTTTTGGTAATCCAATCATGACTATGACAAGTTTCATAAGGATAGTTGTAACCTATATCATAGCATTCTTTATAATAATCATCAAAGGTCGGAGGCACAGTGTCATCATAAGAAATAGAATAGTTATCTTTCACAGTCGGTTTATCTGTGACCATACCATCATTGTTATTAGAAGGAGATGTATCAAACACATAATGATCAGTAGCAAAAGGATTTTCAAACACCTCTTCCCCAAGCTTAGAGCTTTCTATATCATTATGAGAGGAAGCATGGATAGCACTGATACTATGGCAATTATTAACATCATCATTTTCAGAATTAGTTTCCCAGAGATTTACAATATCAAAAGTAGTGTGCTCTTTCAAATCATGATCACTAATGTATGTAAAGGGCATAGGAAGATCATTGTATTCAGATTCATTATCATAATAATCATTAGGAGCAACATACTTACGGTTACCTAGCGTTATCTCGTTCACGCGGGGATATGCCGTTACCTCTTTCTCTTTATTCTCCTTCTACTTCTTCTTCTTCGTTCCCTTCTTCTTCTTCTTCTTCTTCTTCTTCTTCTCTTCCTTCTCCTCGTTCCCTTCTTTAGAAGGAAGAGGCTTGAAGGGTGGCTTGTCCGCATAACCTGATTTACTTTCAGAAACAATAGAAGAAACTTGGGAGGATTCCTCCTTTTCATTAATTAGTTCAAAACACACAGCGGTCCTATCATATTTTGGCAAGGTGTCATCTTCTAAAATATTTTGTATGTAAGTATTTGTATGGCTATTATCAATGCAATAAGAAAAACACCCACGCAGGACATCATCAATATCAAGATCATTAATATCTAACAAAGAAATTTTCCTTGATAACTCTTCACAC
The DNA here is from genome assembly GCF_019359855.2 of Lolium perenne. Classification (NCBI taxonomy): domain Eukaryota; kingdom Viridiplantae; phylum Streptophyta; class Magnoliopsida; order Poales; family Poaceae; genus Lolium; species Lolium perenne. Next base: position 335,848,162 of record NC_067247.2, read on the forward strand.
CACAAAAATAAAGTGAGTTCATCATGCTGATTAGGAGTAATTTCATCATCACAATACAACTTTGTAGCACTCATGGGGTTCATATTATCATTGGAGGAGCATTGAAAATTAAAATGACCCACTCTATGGCAAAGTTCACAAATAAAAGGATAGAGGGCACACACTTTTTTACTAAGATCATCTAGATCCCTAAACCACTTTCTAGTTTTTTCATTAATATGATGAATACAATATTCATCTTTGATTTGATTAATTCCACAAGGTCTATGCATTCCACAAAAATTAACATGCTTATAGGAAATAGCATTCTTAGGAGTTTGAGCATGCTTATTGCAATCATTAACAACAATTTCATTCTTCATGCAAGCCTCTTTAAAAAGGTTCATGATACTTATCAAAATTCTTTTTAGGCAATTCAAAATGAGAAGCAAAGGATTTATAAAGATTTGCAGCAACTTGAGAGTCAAGACCATAAGTAGAACTCATATTTCGAAATTTATCAGTATCCATAAAAGCTTCAATGCATTCATAATTGTAATTTATACCTGACTCTTTACCTTTGTTGTTCTCCCATCCTTCAGCGTTCTCCTCAATCCGATCAAGAAGATCCCACCTAGCTTCAACCTCCTTGCTTGTGAAAGATCCCTCCGAACAGGCATCCAGATAGTCCTTATGTTGTCCTGAAAGCCTCGCATAAAAATTGTTAACAATAACATTACGGGGGAGCTCATGGATGGACATTTGAGCATTAGTGACTTCAATCTCCCCCACGCTTGAGAGATACTCTCTCCATCACGAGGATAAAAGTTATAAATGTAATTCCTATCAATATGCACTTCATGAGGAGGATAAAATTTAGAGTAAAAGAGAGATACAATTTCCTCCCAACCAAGAGAATAACTATTCTTCAACAATTTATACCAATGCGCCGCTTTACCAGACAGCGAAACAGAGAATAGCTTCTTCCTCACTTCATCCATAGAGATACCTGCACACTTGAATAACCCACATAATTCATGCAAAAACAGTAAATGATCTCCAGGATGGACAGTTCCATCCCCTTCATAGCGGTTATCCATAACACGTTCAATAATTTTCATGGGTATCTTGAAAGAAGTACTTGCAGTAGGTGGATTTAAAATATCAGAAGCATCATTAGAGTTATCGCATATGGGAGATAAAGCATTATCAGAACAAAATATTTCCTCCAAAGCTGAAGAGCAAAAAATATTATTTTTATATAAACTAGCTTCCCCAAGCTTAGACTTATCCATAGCATTAGCAGTGATTGCGTTCATACCAATAACATTGCTACTAGCATGCAAATGAGGTTCCATAGGTTCTTTAATTTTCGCATCACACAATTCATGTCTTAACTTAGGAAATAAATTAAAAAGCTCATAGTTGTATTCCATTATGCCTTACTAGTGTAAAACAAGAAACAAAAAGATGCAATTGTAGGATCTAAAGGAAATAGCTTCGAGCACACACACAATGGCGCCAGAAAAGTACTTAGTTACCTGGAACCGGAGTATGAGTGCCTTTTACCTTTCCTCCCCGGCAACGGCGCCAGAAAAGTGCTTGATGTCTACGGGAGCTTCTATTCTTGTAGACAGTGTTGGGCCTCCAAGAGCAGAGGGTTGTAGAACAGCAGCAAGTTTCCCTTAAGTGGATCACCCAAGGTTTATCGATCTCAGGGAGGAAGAGGTCAAAGATATCCCTCTCAAGCAACCCTGCAACCACAAAGCAAGAAGTCTCTTGTGTCCCCAACACACCTAATACACTTGTCAGATGTATAGGTGCACTAGTTCGGCGAAGAGATAGTGAGATGCAAGTAATATAGATGAGTATGAGTGGTAATAGCAATCTGAATAAAATATGGCAGCGAGTAAACATGCAACAAAACAGTAAACAAACGGAGATTCGATGTTCGGAAATAAGGCCTATGGATCCTACTTTCACTAGTGGACACTCTCAACATTGATCACATAATAAAACCACTCTACACTCTCTTGTTGGATGATGAACACCATTAATTGTGTAGGGCTACAAGAGCACCTCAATGCCGGAGTTAACAAGCTCCACAACATTCAATGTTCATATTTAAGTAACCTTAGAGTGCATGATAGACCAACGCAATTACACCGAGTACTAACATAGCATGCACACTGTCAACATCAGCTATGAAAGGGGGAATAGATCGCATCAATACCATCATAGTAATAGTTAACTTCATGATCTACAAGAGATCACAATCATAGCATATACCAAGTACTTCATGATGCACACACTGCCAACATTACATCATGGAGGAGGAATAGACTACTTTAATAACATCACTAGAGTAGCACATAGATGATATTCAACTAGATCACAAAGAGAGAGATGAACCACATAGCTACAGCGGAGCCCTCAGCCCCGGGGGTGAATTACTCCCTCCTCATCATGGAGACAGCGATGGCGGTGAAGATGGCGGTGGAGACGGCGGTGGAGATGACTCCGGGGGAAATTCCCCGTCCCGGCGGCGTGCCGGAACAGAGACTTCTGTCCCCAGAATTGGAGTTTCGCGATGGCGGTGGCTCTGGATGGTTTTCTCTGTTTTCGTCGAACTGGGTCGATGTTTTAGGTCAGGGACGACTAAATAGGCGAAGAGGCGGAGTCGGAGGGGCCACAGGGGGCCCACACACTAGGGGGGCGCGCCCCCCCTGGCTCCCCTCTGGCCCTTCTTCGGTGCTCTGGAAGCTTCCGGGAATTTTAAGATCTTCGGTGTTGATTTCGTCCGATTCCGAAAATATTTCCTTACTAGGGGATTTCTGAAACCAAAAACAGCAGAAAACAGCAACTGGCCCTTCGGCATCTCGTCAATAGGTTAGTTCCGGAAAACGCATAAATATGACATAAAGTATGCATAAAACATGTAGATATCAATAATAATGTGGCATGGAACATAAGAAATTATCGATACGTCGCAGACGTATCATGGGCCGGCCCATTTGATCTAATGTGGACCCCACGCACTAAATGGGCCGGCCCGATAGCAGGAAAGTGGGACCAACATGCTAATTGGGCCGGCCCAATAACTTCTTGGGCCGGCCCACTTGCTTTAAGGTGGACCCCACTTGGTAAATGGGCCGGCCCGATAACATGAAAGTGGGTCCCACATGTTTTGTGGGCCGGCCCTTTTGCCTGTTGACCGGTCAAACGAGTGCATTCGGCCCGGCCCACATGCTTAGTGGGCCGGCCCATTAATGTTTTGACCAGTCAACCTTAGAGGTTAGGCCCGGCCCACGTAACTAATGGACCAGCCCAGCTATATAGTTGACCGGTCAAACTAAGTCAGTTGGCCGGCCCGCAAGCTTAATGGGCCGGCCCGCTTAAGACGTGGCAGGCCTCGTGTGGGCCTACCATCTACAACGGGGTTTCAGCGGTTAACGCCGTTAACTGCCAGTTAACGGCGTCTGCCATGTGTCAGTTTGCATGACGTCAGCAGTCAACGGGCTCCCGGAAACACTTCTGCAACGGTCCGATTTTCCGTGGCAGAAGGGCGCCCAAGCGCGACGGACCGAAAAACCGTCGTAGGACTTTGCCTGACGCAGTTTCGACAACAGAACCCATATCATCGGGTTAGGCCCATAGGCGACGAAAAATACCCCTTAGCGGATGATTTTGAGACGTTGTCTATCAGAACTTTTCTTGTAGTGTGGTGACCAGAGGGGTAGGATAGCTAGGGTTGGCATGGTGGTGTCCAAATCAATGGCATGGGCTTGGCATGATCGTGTGTGCATGATTCTTGTGTAACAAAGGTGCTGCAAGTTTGAGAGGGGTGAGATGCATCTATTTGACATGGTGCACAAGGTAGGAGAGGCTAGATGTGTGCACATTGGATTTATTCAAAAAAAGTGTATGTGGTACATGCAATGAGTGGCAATCATGAGCATGGTGATCATGGCCAAGGTGGTGTCATATCATGATGTGCTTTTCAGAGTACCATGGTGTACTAACAAGGAGTACAAGGGAGAGAGAGAGAGAAAAAGGTGAGAAAGTGATGAGTAAAGTGGTTGTACCTCCATTTGATTCTATGTGTACTTCTTCCCTTTAATGCAATGATCTCTCTTGCACTTACTTTTGATCAAAATTTTGCATGGATATGTTCTGAATGATGTTGGACAACTATGTGTGGCATTGGTTTGAAATTTGGAGAGGTTTTGTGAAAATTCAAATAGTGGAGGGAATCTAGAATTTGTTTCAAGGTGGCATCTTGGCTTGAATAATTAGAGCAATGGTCAAAGCTTTGGTCAAAGTGGTCAACACAAAAAATGTTCATCTTAATGAGGTCTTGGATGAGGTGCAAAGAGTTGTTAGAGTTTGGTTTAATAATCTCTTAATAGAAGAGCTCAAAGTGGGTAAGATATTAAAAAGGTCAAAAGTGACCATGATCACATGTAATTGAATTTTGATTTTTCCTTTGATTTGATTTGTGTTTCTTGGATGAAAAAGTGTTTGTTATTGATATCTAAGTGTTTCACAAGCAAAGGCACAAGCTAAGGTGGCCTTGGTTAAAGATTTGACTAAAAGTGTATGAGAGTAAAAATGACATTTTCTCACTATTTTAACTCTCTCTATTTGATTTGATTTTCCTTGACTCCAAAGTGATTCTTATGAGTTTAGGAACATTTACAAACCATTGAAACCATTCCAAAAGGTCTAGCTCAAAGATTTGCAAAAATGGCCATAAACACATAAGAGGTGATATTCCAATTTTTCTTAATCTTCTAATTTGTTCCCCTTGTTTTACTTGGGCATGGTTTAGGGTCCATTTAGTGTGGGATTAGGTTTAGATATGGTTTCACACTATTTGGGCAAGGTAAGAGTGCATAGGACAAGATTTGATAAAATGGCTAGGTGCCACATATGCTTCTATGCATATGTTGATTTTATTTTTAAATGTTTTTGTTTCACCTTAGTTTTGATTGGTGAAGTACTAGATTGGGTTTGTTGATGTTTTCAAAACATCTAATCAAGGTAGAAAAGCCTAGGTAAAAGTTTTACCAAAATAGCCATAGGCACATAGGCCCTTTTCTTATTTAATTTCTTTTTATTTGATTTAACTTGGATGGTGAAAGGAGGAGTGAGGTTTAGGGTTTAAGATCATTTCAAAAATACTATAACAAGCAATCATGGCAATAGCACAAGAATTAAGCAAGATCACTATGTATCAAACTTAATTGAATAAAAGTTTTTGTTGGTTCCAAAATTTGGAAATAGGGAAATTCATTTGTTGTGTTTTGAAATTTTTGGGATGTTACAGTGCACAAACGTTGTCGTCGCCCGATCAAAAGATCTTAGATTTTCACCCCGAAGATAGTCCCCTCTCACAAAACAATGCCTTCAACAAGGCCATTGCCAGACACAACCAATTAATACCAGACCTTAGATTTTCACTCTGAAAGGTAAGACTTTAAATTTCACCTGTGCTGCCACTCTCACTTGCATATTGCTGCTGCGAGACTCATAACACCAAGAAAGCCTCTCAACAATACATAAACTCAAACCTCCATTGCTAGTCTTTCAATCCGTTCATGATATTCTCCGCCTCTGATTTCACCATGTACCAGAATGTCATATGATGGCAACACAGAACAGAGCTTCGCGTCGCTCCCTCCAGAACCAAACGATCGGAACCTCCAGAACCAAACGATCGGAATAAAAGCATGGGTGCCCACGACCGAATACCACCTGATCCAGCATACTCCAGGCAAAAGATGCATTGTTTCATTCATCGATGGAGCTTTCTGGAACTCATCACTCCAGCCAGATCAAGACGAACATGCCTCAGGTAGATCTTCATCTTCGCATAAGAGAGACTCGGGGACCGCCACCATTATCCAGATCGGGCCCAGCGCCGGCGACCATCCTAGGTCGGCTGAGGCAACGCGGCGAGATGTAACACCTCAAATTTTTAAACAAAGAAGAAAATAAATTTCCTTTTTCCAAAAAGTGGAACCAACAAAAACTTTATTTAAGTTATATCATGTGCATAGTGCTCATGCCCAATTGTTGTGAGTTTTGCCATGATGCGTGTGTGAAGTATTTTTAAATTTTCTAAACCCTAAATCCTACCCTTCTCAAAATCAAAGAGAAACCAAAATAAAAGAAAAGAAAAATGAAAACAACATCACATATGAGGCTATGGCCACTTTTGCAAATCTTTAGCCTAGGCCATTTTGAATGGTGTCAATGGTTTGGAATTATTACTAAACTAATAAGAATCACTTTTGAATCAAAGAAACACAAATCAAATCAAAAGATAAATCAAATTTAAGTTACATGAGATAATGGTCACATGTGACAATTTTAACATCTTACCCACTTAGAGCCCATGTATTAAGAGATTTCTAAACTAAACTCTCTCAAATCATTGCACCTCATCCAAGACCTCATCAAGTTGAACACTTTTTATGTTGACCACTTTGACTAGTTCCTTTTCTAATGCTTAGTATAAGGATGCAAAGTGGCAACTTTGAAACAGATTCTAGATTACCCCAACTTTTAGAATTTTCACAAACCAATTCCAAAATTCAAACCAATGCCACCAATGGATGCCAAACATTATTTAGATCACTCCTATGAAGAAATTTTTCCACCATTGCATATCACATATGTTTATCACATAGTTTAAATTAGGGTACAACCACTATTCCAACCACTATGTACCACCTCAGAGCATCTCCACTCGTCCCCCCGAACAGGCCCCCGGCGAGCGTTTTTTCCATCCGGACGGCGAAATTCGGCCCAGTCGCGCCCCCGGTTCCTCGTTTTCGTCCGGATTTGGGCCTAAATTCATCCGGCGATCCCACGCCCCCCCGGCCCCCCGGGGAGCGCTCGGGGACTCCGGACGAAACGAAAGCGCGCGAAACGGCGAGGAAACTTCCCGCGCGTCTGGTGGCCCCAACTTGTCGGTGAGAGAAACCGATCGTCGTCCTCATCGCATCGTCTTCCGCGCGCTGTAAAAGCCTGCCGCCGGTCTGCATTCGCCGGCCACGCGGCGAGTTAATGTCGTCGTCTTCCGCGCACGCATCGTCTTCCGCGCGCACTAAAGGCTGCCGCCGGTCAGCTCGCCGCGGACGCGTCGCAATCCACGCGGCATTTAATCCCCGCGCCAGCCACGCCTATATACGCCGGTCCGCTCGCCGCGAGGCGTACCCCGTGCTCCACTCTCCCTCCACTCTCCCTCTACTCTCAAGATGGCGTTCTACGACGACGACGGCGCAGCCAACAACGGCTTCCCCCGCCGGTCGCTCCACGCGTGGGAGGGGCACCTCCTCCACCAGGCGGGGTACCCCTGCCCGCCGGACACGAGGCCTCCCGGAGGCGGCTGGCGGCTAAGTGCTGGCGGCGTTCCAATCCCGCCGCCGCCGCGGGGCCATGCCCTCGACGTCGCCATCGAGGAGGCGAGGATGACGATGACCGACGAGGAGCGCGCCGACCCGCGCCACCACCCCGACAACTACACGCGGTGGAACTCCTACTTCCTCCAGCGGTGGGAGCGGGAGCTGGCGGCCTACGACGGCCCGCCGCCTCCGCCTGCGCGCAACAACGCCGCGGGCCGCCGACGGTGGTGGAGCGCGCCGGAAAGGACGTTGGCGAACGTCCTCGCGCACATCGAGGGCGGCAACTACCCGGTGCTCACGATGCCCCCTCTATCGGCATCGAGGGCATCGGCGAGCCGCCGTCGGGGAAGCGTCTGGCAGCCACGGCGCATGGCTGCCAGCTCGTCGTCTTCCGGATCGGCGTCAAGGTCATCCTTGGCGCCGGTGAAGAGGGAGGAGGCGACGTCGCCTTCGACGCCGGTGCGCGTCAGAAGGAGCCGGCGTCTCCGCCGGCGACCGAAGGCGCGACGGCGGCGCCCTCGTCATCCTAGAACAGCCTTCCGCGCCGCAGAGCGGCCGGAAGAAGACGAAGAAAGAGGCCGCCGCAAGCCAGCTCGCCGAGGAGGAGGCGAAGCGCGCGGAGGAGGCCGCGATGGCGGAGGCGATCGCCAGGTCGCTTGCCGACATGGAGGAGGAGAAGCGCGCGGACGACGCCGCACTGGGCCCAGGCGAGCGCGGCGGCGAGCGCCAGAGGCGGAGCGACGGCGGCGGCTGCTGGACCTGGCCGCCGCACGCCAACTCGCCGCCGCGCCGCTCCAACCGCCAACGACGATGTCGCGCGGTACCGCCGTCCTGCGACACCTCCATCCGGCGTCGCTGTCCCCGTCGTCGACCTCGAGTCCTCCGACGACGACTGCCCGGGGTGGGGAGACGCCGGCCAGGGCAGCAGCAGCCAGGCCGCGCAGCCGAAGGCCAACGACGATGGCTCCGACGACGACGGCGACGACGACTACACGGTGTTCTACCGCCATTTGGGCATGTAGAGCGCCGTGTTTTAAAATTAGCGTTTGAATTCACCTAGCCGAATTCGAAATATAGTCGAATTCGGCCTCTATGTATGAACACCGCCCGTTTTAGTCTAAATATCATTAAATTTAGTCTATATTCACCCGAATTTAGCCGAAGTTTGTCAAGTTTCCGTTTTTTAAATTCGCATCGTCGACTTCGCCTGGGCACGCGGCTGGGAAACTACTGCCCCCCACGCCAAATCTTCCTCCAATCCGGACGAAAATTTCGCCGGATTTGGGCGTGGGGAGCGCCAACGAGTGGGGATGCTCTCACATTCCCTTTATTGTGCTCATCTATAGTGCATTGTACCCCTAACAACTCCCATTGACATCACCTAGCATTGCATGAACACCATGACACAAGCCATGCCAAGGACATTGCATATGTCACACACTTTTTGGCCAAGATCCAATTGGACACACTCTAACCCTCTCCAACCTTGCCAACCATGTTTAGTACCCTGGCCTCAACTCAACTAAGCTTGTAGTATCCCTTTTTGCCCAAGAGAATGCACAGAGGATCCATGTCTTGACCATGCCGGCCACCATGATCACCACCATGCCCAAACCTGCTCCTCTCTTCCCCTCTCTCTCTCTCTCTCTCACCATGTCAGCTAGCTTGGCCCTGACCCCCTGCACCTGCCTGTACCAGCCATTGGCCGAGGAGAGCAAGATTTTGACCCGAACATGACGCGCCCACGATGCCCAGGAGGCGCCAGAGTGTGCACGACCACGCTCTGGACGCGCCAGTACACGAGCTCGCCTCGTCGCGTCTGACCACCTCTCGCCCTCTCCTTTCTCCCCACGCACCCACCGTGACCTCAACTACCTTGTAGACATCCTCACTGGCTCGCCCGCGCCCTGTAGACGACGCCATGGAGGACGCCCGTCCACCACAGTACACGGGTACACTGTACCAACCAAGGAAAGCTATACTCTTGCAAGCGAATGAAGCCCGGTGAACAGGGGGGTACGTGAGCACCCCCTAGCTGATCAACATGTGTCTAACGCCATCCATTAATCCGTTAACGCTTTTTGGCTAGTGACCCCCTAGCCCCACAGCGAGTCTGGCTCCTTCACAGGTAGCCCCAAATCGAGTGCCTCTACTCCTCTTCCCGACCAAAAATCAGAGCGCCACCGCCCTGGCCGGAAATGCCGCCGCCGGCGCTGACCTGTCATCGGCGTTTCTCCTCCCGACCTTAAGCTCCTCCATACCTCGCCGGCGCCGGCCTCCCCTACTCCCCTATACCTCGCTGATGCTCTGCTCCACACTCCATCGACAGGACCTCGAGGGGTGGCCATACGGCCCAAATCGAGACTCAAGGTCTCGACCGCCTGCTGCGCCCTCCGCCGGCTCCCGCAGGCCGCCCTTGCCGCCAACGCCCCGCGCGCCCTTCGCTGGCTCCGCCGCACGCGCCCTCCGGCTCGCCCACAGGCTAATCGAGAGCTAATCCTTCAATCTCTGCGTCAAGGGGATCAAGAGCTAATCGAATCCTGCAGGTTAGCCGTTGTCCTGTCCCTCAATCTCTACGTCAAGGCTGGCAACAACTACAGGCTAGCCGAATCCTGCATCTAGAAAAGATCTGGAGATGGTGGAATCAGTAAACCAGAAATCACAAATGCACGCATACAGGATGGCGTTGATGTGCTGGATCGATTCCACGCGACAGGCTCAATTCCTCTCATGACGGTCAGCTTCTCTCATGCCGGCGGAGGAGGGAGCGTGGCCCCTGGCCGTAGCCGGCCAGGTCGACCACAAGGACGAGGCCTTGGCTCGAGGTGGGTGCACATCTGCAGAAGACGGCCGCGCTCGGCATGCCTGGACTCACAGAAGACTTCGTCTCAGGGGCAAGTGAACACTCGTGGGCGAGCCCGCGGCAGGGGAACCAGGGCGCTCCGACTGAGGCGGGCACATGGTGGCGGAGGTTGCGATGCCTCCCTGGCCAACCCAGACGGGAACCACGGTGGGTAGGAGCTGGGCAGGTTGGGGATTGGAGAGGTGCTAATCGATTCCAGTTCTTGACGGGCAATAAACGGCGTTTGACACGTGAGCCAGAAAATGAATCTCAGCGTTGATCCAACGACAGCTAAGGGGTGCTCACGTACCCCCATGGTCACCAAATCCACTCCTCTTGCAAGTTACCCTAAGTGCCAAGCTCTACAAGAGCAAGATACCATTACATATTACTTTGTGTTTAATGATCCCAACCCAAGTTTTTACCTTACAAGTTTTTGACTTTGGTTTATCCAAGTTTATTTTTGATTCATGATTCACTTGGTCTAGATATGGAGTAGTATAAGAGCATCAAATTTAGCCTAGAGAAATACAAGCTAGCTAGTTAGCACCCCTCATGATTAATTGCTAGTGCTAAAACTAAAATTGACTACTCTAGATGGGAACATGTGAAACAAATGACTTTGAAACCTTGGAATGATGAGTCATTCTATTGAAAGATTTTGAAGGTGAATATGACTTGAATGACATGATGAATTTGACAAAAACTGATGATTGAGTTCGGATGCGATACCATTCCAATTTTACAAGTACCCCCACAATACCTGATTATGGGTAGGGCTTAACTGGAAGTTTATGTATTTTAGTATGGGTTCCCTCTAAACAAGCGTCATAGGGGTTATGTCGAGGCTGTCTCCGTTGAAAGTGAAATGACGTGAAATGAGGTGAATGTCCTACCCAAGCCCTGTGCAGTTCCCAGGTTGGTGGTTTGCCCTCACTGGGAGGCCAAGCTCATGGGGAGAGGTGCCTATACTAGGGTATGTAAGTAAAAGGTTATGGTTGATGATCTGCATACTGAGTATGATTATTCAGGGCTATCCCTGACGGATGTAATCAAAAGTTGTGGCACAAGTGTACAACCTCTGTAGAGTGTAAACCTATTCGAATAACCGTGTCCACGGTTATGGATGGTTGGAAAGGCCATAATGTTCCGTCATCAGACCATTTTAAAAATGTGACATGTGAAGGGTGACTTGTGACTTGAACTGGAAAGGTGAATTTGACTTGATCACAACAGAGTTGTGGGAATGACACTAATGTTCCCACTTGAGTTAAGTTAGGAAAATGAAGAGTCTTTTATTACTAAGTGCTTATGAAATAAAACGGGCTTTATGCAAATAAACCTAGATCTTAGAACCCCCTTACCATTGTTGATAATACTTACACTAGTATTAGTTTGCGAGTACTTTAAAGTACTCATGGCTTTGTCACTGGCTATTCAAATGGCCAGACTATGAAGAGGAGAACCAGTACCATGAAGATGGACAACAGGACGTCTACGATAACTAGGACTACTCCTGACGTCAATAGTTGCCTGTGGAACAGATGGACCGCTACTACGCTACTTCCGTTGTGTGTTTTGTATTGGATCCTTAGATCCACTATGTTGTATTAAGACTGGATCATGTGATCCATTGATGTAAGACAATTATGGTTTGTAATGAATGATGTTCTGTGATATCAATCTATTATGTCTCGCAAAAACAATATTCATGGGATTGCGATGTATGGCATAATAGACATCTGGACTTAAAAATCCGGGTGTTGACACGAGACCCCTTGCAACCGGCCGACCCTCCACCGGCAACAACCAAGATCATGGAGAGGGAAAGGAGAAGACCGGCCTAGGGCTTACACCCATCTGGTCTGTCCCACCTCGCACCTCCACCGCCGGCATGGCCCGCTGCTAGCGGCCACCACCACCATCAACAGGACACCATCCCCCACGCCGTTGATGCCCTAGGCGTGCCGCCACTCATGCCGACGCGCATCGAGCAGCCAGCATGTCGTGGTGCCTAGCGAGCGCACCCAACCGTGGAGGATCCTTCCCGCGCCGATCCACCACGCCAGGCAACAACCAAGCAGAGCCCAGCCGCGCCCCATGGCGGCGGTGGGAGGAGGAAGGATCGAGGTTAGTGTGGTGGCAGTGCCAGCTATCTAGGGTTTCCTCCGTCACCACGCGGGGGCGAGAGGAGGAAACAGTCTGTGAGACTGTACCTACATTTTCACCTGGCCTAAGATTTATCGTAAGTTTTCATTGAATCACTATTTTACTATCTAATTGATAAGCTCTTCAATTTTGTTTATCTTCTTGTTTGTTATATTTCACCTGAATTAATAATGAGATTTTGATCTAGAGTATTTCATGCTCCATTTGATCATTCAGATCTAGTTTGATTGATAATCTTAAACTGCTTTTCTATCTATGGTTAGGCTCTTTTATTTTATTTTTATATTTTATATATTCCACCCGAATAAAAGCATCTCTAACTGATCCCTTGGCCTAAACCGCACCTAACCGATCCCTTACAAGGTTAGAGGAGTAAAAGAAAATTAAGAGTCGGTCCCCAAAACCGGGCCAACTCTCCCAAATATGTTCGACCGCACCACCAGACGAGTATATCTTCCCCTCTCTCGCCTGCCTCCACACCTTATATCTCCCAGATGACGCTCGGTTCCGGCCGCGTAGTAGAGCCAGAGGGATAGTCCGGCGAGGGTTGCGGAAGGGAGTTCTGGTTCCATTCCGACCGCAGTGCCCAAGGTTTTGACAAGAAAAAAGGTTAGGGGAAAAAGGCGCAGTGAAGGGCACCGCATCGACGATTAAGGCCGGCGGGAAGGGCGCGACCAAGGTTGCCTCTCTGTTGACACATTTTCTCTCCCTCCCCATGTTCTTGTCAGCTCCTTGCGGGAGAGGAAGCCAATGATGGCGATGAAGATGCTCGCCGAGGCGGAGGAGAAAATGAGGAAGAGGAAGGCAGCGGCAACCAAGGCTACTCCTAGTCCAGCAGCTCGTACCGCACCTCCGGCGATCTCTACGCCTCGTCAACCGGCGTGTGCGGCCGCCACAGCCGACACCGACGTACATGCCCACCAAGTCCTCCACGTAATGCTAGAGGGGTAAAAAAAATTCTATTCTCCTTCTCGGCCGCATTGATCTTGTTGGTCGTTGATGTACATTTTGTCGTTCTTGTTGGGCGTTGATGCATTTTGTTGGGCGCTGATGCTTTGTTGGTTGTCGACGCTTATGTTCCATTGCGGAAGAGGGGAAACTTCTTTGTGAAGTGAGTGTATCATGCTCTAATGAGTCGCAACGATTATTTAACTCTAGCTAGACGAAGGGGCAATCACGGAATCTTCATCGACAAAAAAATGGATGTTGTCTACTATCTTGAAACTAAATGCCATATATGCCAAAGGTTAGGGTTATTTTGTGGAAGGTATTGCGTGGTATATCTTAGCTGCCGAAAGTATCCTGAAGCAGTGAAGCATACACATATAGCTCAGCTAGACGGGTGCAAAATATGCCTTGGAGCGGATGAAGACTTGATGCATGCGATTAATTTGAAATGGTTGGTGTTTTCAATGCCAAGACTCTACCCTCACAAGTGGTCAAGAGATATTCTATGTGATCAAAGATTTTCGGAGACAGATCGAGCAAACATCATTACCACTATGAGAGGATCTATAATTTGAGGAACAGCTTGCCATATGACGAAGGAAGCCCTTGCGGCGTTTTCCATTCCTAAGAAGCATACATAGATTCTACTAGGTCATAGCTGGAGACCTCCTGGAGATGATGCCACCAAGATAAACACCGATGCATGACTTTTACTAGAAACTCAAAAGGCTGGAGCTGCAGGAGTCGTAAGATCTTCATCCACTATCTTTTCAGGACAAGAGTGGTGGTGGAGACAGACTGCCTAGAGGTTGTTGAGCCCTGGAAATCTCGTCACGGCTCGTTCTGCCATGAGATCAATTCTACTACTTGATATAGAAGAGCTTGTTTTAAATTTTAGTTCTTTTACTATTCAATATGTATCCGATGGGACGCACAACTGGCTTGGTTGTATCCCTGGCTTTCTAGTTGTTAGTGTTCTTAGTCATCGATTCGGATGTTTTTTTTACCAATCAATACCATATAAAATAGTATATGATAGAGATACACCGATTTCAACTATTACAAAATAAAGTAGTAAAAAAAAAGTCTTGAAGGTCTTCAAACTCTTTTTTCTTCAATGACATAATCATGTACTTTTCAGAAAGATAAACACCAAACCATAGACATGTGAATACCAATGAAAATTCTCTCATAATTTTAATTTAAGACGCAATGCCAAGGCTACGTGCACGTGTGCAGCCATTATAATAGTCAAGCAACATCGGCAAGAGTACCAACACCAATATGCTAGCGAAAAATAATCGAACAGCTTGGTCAGAGTCGTTGGAGAGTCGAGAATATGAATCACCATTATCGAGGGCGTAGCAGCCGAGACAAATGCTGCGAGGATAATCTTGAGAAAAGATCCAAAATTGATCCGACAAAACAAGATCTGAAGGCACATACCTAATGAATTGTAATCTTCTAACACCACAGTTAACGTCAGGAGGAGGATCTCGTCGTCGAACAAGAGCTCAAGATCACTTATTGCAAACGATGTTATCTTCATTGAGACGGAAACGAAGAAAAAGACAACTATTAAACTCTAAAAATCTACACTACTTAAAAAGGAGGAACATGTTCCTTATTCTGCCAATCTCTCAATACGTCAAACTTTTGGTCGTCAACCAGCACTCCCGACCCGTCGTGTGCATTCTGCACTTTGGTCCCTTGCAAATTGGAGAATTAACCCACAATCCTTTACCTCACTTTGGTGCGAGACGAGATCTAGGGTTCCACCGCCAGCAATCCCTTTCTCTTCCTCACGGGCGTTCGCCGCCGGACTCCATCGCTCCACCACGTGCGCTGGCGCCACCACCTTCCTCGTGCGTCCGTACGTGCGGGAGGCCGTCCGACTTGCGCCAGTGCCTCAGGGAAGGGTCATCGCCGCCAAACCAGACCGAGGAGGAGTGGCTCCATGGGAACGCCGCTCAGTCTGCCCCCGCGTCGGCGAAATCCGCCGCTGCGACACAAACCAGACCGAGGAGGAGGTCTTCAACGCAAGGCCACGGGTACCCATCCCCGTCCCTCCTCCTCCTCCACATCGCCGTCAGCATCCGAGGCACCCGAAAATATGCATCTTCCCCGAGCTGAAGCCGCTGGCCACCGCTCAGGCTTGCTGCTGCTGCTGGTTAGAAACGGCCACCAGCTCCGGGGCCATTTTCACGTCGCCGCCGGCGACCTCGTCTGCATCCAGCTGCCCTCTTGCTGTGGAGATGAGGACCCGTTTCCATCACTTTTGTTTCCTCCCTAATTTTGTGCGCTCTAGATCGGCCAAGAACTGGGATTACTCCCACTAAATAATTATCTCCATTAGAGACCAGTAACAATATTATTAGTAGTTCTGAAACAAAATCTGCAAGAAAACTATGGTCATGTACAAAAATAATTTTCGGGTTGCTCTGTGTCACTGTAAGGTGATACATACACTGAATCCTACTTTTGTGAAATCATAGCTCCAGGGATTCAAATAATTGCAAGCTCGCAGTGGTGAATCAATACTCACGAACAAAGCCACGGTGATCAGATGTATCGCAAGTTGCTGACAATTTTTGCTCCGTGGAGGGAGCTTTTCTCCTGCCAATCATGCATCAAAGTTATAGCACAACTCATTGACACATCCCCGGATTGCAAAAGTAGTTTGCTCCTGTTCTGGTGATGGAGAAAGTGAGGAGGATACTGAAGTGATGGACGTCAGTAGATGTTTTTCTTCCTTTATCTTACCTGTACTGTATCATGCAAGAATCAGTTTAATCTAATGCAAGAGAAAGTGAGGAGTATTATGTTCTCTACTTAAAGAAGAATGTTTGGTTGACCAAATTTTAAGTTACCGTTTCCCCTTTTGGATATGCTCGGATGGGGCAACCAATCCAATTTTTTATTTTCGAAATGGGGATCAGCCCCTGCCTCTGCATCGGTTAGATGCATGCAGCCATTATTTCTAACCAATCCAATTTTAAACTGATGATGAACTAACCTTTCCTGTACTTCTGGGATATGTTGTGATAAGAATTGCAGTAGTGTTGTCCTGACTTCTTGACTTCAATATTTTATTGAATAGCAATCTTTGTAGCCATGCTAATTATTGAAGACAACGAACTGTGTAAAAGCAATTGGTGTAGGCCTTGTAAAAGCAATCTATGCAGATAACAATGTTGTTGTCTATTTTGTAAAACAGGTTTGGCTATCTGACCTTGAATAAATTATTTTGAAATTTATTGTTTTGGCATTAGCTTACTACCACATCATTTGTCTTGTAGAGATTGAAGATGTTAAGGTCTGAAATGCATTTTACTGTGTTTGTAATGTGAATCCAGCTATTTGTGATATATTCTTGGCAGTTATTTAGCTAGCCAGTCTTATTCTCAACAGTATATTTATTTATCCTGCAACATAAATGATATGCTTAGGTACATGGGAAACAACTTTTACTGGAGAAACATGCAAACAATAATAAATACACTATATTGCCATATATTTTTTATTTTTGGCTGAATATTATGTTCCCGGAGATTTAGTGCTACTTTCTCCAGGATTGGAAAAGTATCCAAGCACATATCCAATTCATAGTCAACTGTATAACCAACAGGAATCATAAACACACAGAGTCAGTACAGCCTATACAGCCTATTCACACCCTATTCACACCCTACAGTGAAAAAGCTTCAAAGGCATCAAATCCAACAAATGTTGGTCACTGTAATCCTAGACAAATGTTGACAAATGTTGGAACACAAATGCTGATCAAAATTCCTGTAGCTTGTTCACTTCACAATTTATTTTCAGAAAAATTGCAACATTTCTGCAATAATGATCAAGTTTCTGAAATATAGGGAAGTTTGAATCCATGTACCTTCTTATTCTCCAGAGAGAAGAAGAAGCACGCGCGAGCATGGCCGACACTTAGGTGGCATGGCGGCCGGGTTTTTGTCACCGGAGGAGCTACGGTAACGAGTTGGAGTTGCCGGCGAGACCGCGATAGTCAAGCCAGCGAGATGGTGAGACCGCGAGAGTCAAGACGGCAAGCCTTGGATCAGGTCTTGCCCTCCCTGCTGCCTCTGGCCGCGGTGGCGAGGCATGACACAGGTTCCTCTGGCGACGGTTCCCTGCTAACCAGGCAGGTGAATGAGGTATTAGAAAAACATGGAACTGAGCTGATTTATTTTGTGTAGGTACATAACTTTCGGCCTACTTGAACTTCAACTTTTCTATTGGAGGAAGTACATCACTTCTTCCAGGTATTCCCAAAAGGCTGGGACAAACCTACTGTTGTGATATCCCACTATTTAGGCAATGCCAGATGTATATGTGGTTCTAATTTGTCTATTCATCTTGTTCTAATTCCGTCGATATAAGTGTTGCAACTCTAATTGTATTTTGGTCAAGCATCCTAAGGGCATACAATTTATTGCAGAGAACTCTTCGATTTCCGAGAAGAATATTTTGGAACACATGTCAAAGAAGAATATATACACAGGTATACATTGAATTACTTATCTATGCTTGATTAAGATGATTGAGATTTACTTATATTGTCAAATTGATTTTTAAGAACATGTACCTTCTTTAGAGAGTAATAAGTACCAGCAGCAAGTACACTGCAATGTTGCACCATGATTACTGACGCATGACTAATTTGTTTGGTTTGAAGATAACTTTTCTCCTTTCCTTTTGTGTTTAGTAATTTTCTCCTTAGTTTTTCCATTTTTTGTTTCTCTTTGAACTTTTTCCAGCTTACACGTAGGTCCTGGAAGATGTTTGTTACACTTAAATATCATGTACTGCATTGTTTCTTGAATCTAAACCTGTCACAATTTATATCATGGCTTAGTTTGTTCGACACTTGAATATTGTGCCTTTTCTACTCATGATGCTTCATTTTTCAGTTTGTTTCATAACATTTCATATGGCAACTGCGGAGGTGGAATTGGCCTACGATAGGTATAATAAAATTTTGTTTCTTAATCCTCGGTTCAAGGGCATTCATGTTTCTTTGAGGTTTTTTCCGTAAATAAGAGATTATGTTCTTGCCAGTCTCACTCTGATGCTCTTAAACACTACTACAGCTTATAGAGATTCATTGTTTCTTAGTGACAATACTTTGCAGTTTTTCGGGCAATCTGATGTATGCTCAGTTTTCCCAATATAAAGATACACACTAATTAAGTGGTAAAGCAAAATAATAACATATGATATGCCATTTTTGTATTATTGAACTTGATATCCTGTATGGATTACACAAACACCAAACACTGTTGGATAATTAATTTCGTGTTTTGACAATAATTTGTCATGGTGCGTACATGTTGTCATAATGTCTACATGATATCATAGCAACAGCTACACAATTCATCATGATGTTGTAACATTTTGTTTCTAACAGTTTTATGTGGAGATGCTCATACCCTCATTCTACCGTACATATAAGAATAAGTTGTGTGTTAGGTTCTAATGCGTGTGAGGTCCTATAGCATTTATGTTGTCTGTTGCTTGACCTACTTGCTATTTTAGTGTTCCTTACCTGAGGTGCTCATCATGCTGGGTATACTCCTAATATGGTTTGCTATTTGGTCATGCCTTGGATTGTCTGATCGGTCCTATTAGTCTGAACCTCCATAGACAAAGCATCACTACGTTTTTTGGATGGTGCACTATAATTTCCAGAAACTCAGTCTCCTATGGTTCTCATCATGACCTTTTTTTTAATCTTGATCTGGTATTTTTTGCTTATATATATCGTAGGGTAAGAAACAAAGTCTTTGTTTGCACCCTTCTATTGTATCGAAAGGTTGATTTTCCTCTTTGGCATTTCAATGGTCTTATCTAAGCTCCTTAACGGGGATACGTTATTTCTAACTTCATATTGTTATTTCCTTTTTCATGCCAAGTCATACCAATTATAATATCTTTGTTGAACTATGAACTGGATCAAGATGAAGCTATTGTGGATATATACTGTGCAAACACATATTCATTGTTTGATGTTCTATTATACTGACTGATGTTCCATCTACTTTCAGTTTCATGAGATGATGTTCAATGAAAAAACACTTGTGGAGTAGCTGCAGCACTTAGAACCATGCTATTATGGTGCTTCACCTTCGTCTTTCCTTTATGAGTTTGTATCCATTTTTGCGCTGGACATTGTCTACTGATTGTATGGGAGCATGGCTGATTGCGCTGGTTTACGAATGGGCATGGATGAGAAGATGCTTTTAGTCAATAGAGAACTTGTTTTACCCCAGACCAAGCTCAAGTATGGGGATATAGTTGAAGTGAGATTTTCTCCACATATTACCTGAGATAATTTACAAGTTGGCTACAACTCCTGAGTTTGGACATAATGAGACCGTGTTACTAACTTATGCTGTAAATATGAGTTTTGATGCAATAAATTCAAGTTTGAATCAAATACTTGCACCTACTGAGTTTGTACAATGTTATTATACTTTCACTAAATTTTCGTAGAATGTACATACAAATTCCACCACCTAGGTACTATAATATACTTGTGGTTATTACATACCTAATGAATAAATGCTTTGTTTTTTTACCATTAAAACTTTACATGTGTGTGCTTAGTTTCACCTTGCAAAAAAAATCATGTCCATTAATTTGAATTCAGTTCTAGAAATGGGCATGGCCACTTTATGACCACGGTAGAAAGATTGTCCTGCCGATTCGATACTACCTTTTAGTTCACGAAGTGGACCTGCATTATTTAGATAAAAGATAACTTCACCTAGATACTAGCTTATAGTTTATTTATAATGTCCACTAGAAAAGGGGCCATTTCAATCATTTACTCATTTTCCCATATGACTTAGACAACCATTATTTTTAGCGGTATACTTATCGAATTATACTAGCAGTCACTGAAAACTTGAAAATGAAATAACTAGATGTGTCATTACCTTATTATCAAATAATACTTTTTAAAATACTATGCTGATATCTCTTTCTATACGTGAATTTTTAGGTGTATTACATGTGTAGCACAAAAAAATTGTGGAATCGTGGCAACGCACGGACATTAAACTACCCGTTATTGAAAAATACCTAGAACCTAGAACCACACAGATGCAAAACAATGTTGTTTTGTTATTGTGTTCGGTGTTATCATGTTGTATTACATGATATCTCTAATTTTTTTTAATTTTTCATAGTGAGTTGTGAATTATATATGTACATTGAGAAATGAAATTTGAGAGCCCGTGGCAACGCACGGGCATTTGTACTAGTACTACTTTAATTAAAAACTTCATGCATAAATCGAGTTCCTCACCCCTCGAGTCGAGAGGCGCCGGCGAGACCAACTAGAGGAGAGGGAACCGATCTACCCCTCCATGCAAAGTGAAACTTTGCCGCGAGACTGAATTTGGGCTGTGCGCGCGCGCAAATTCCGCTCACTCCCTTCCTCAAAAGACCGTCGAGTGCCAGAGTGCGATTGCCCATATATACCATAACCTAGTCCACGCATCTCGCGGCCGCCTACGCCCAGGCAATGCCCCCGCCGCCAGCCAGCCCCCGCCGACGTTGATACCCATAGCCACAACACCGTCCGCCGCCGCCTCCCCCAATAACCGCAGATCTACACGCTTCGCCACCAATCCTCGCGAAGAACCTAGTAAACGCCCTCCTCCTCCTCATCCCCCTTCCAGATTCTCTGCGATTTTGCTCAGGTTCTTTTGTCTTCCTCACGGATCAATTTGTGCCTAGTATTTTAGTTCTAGGTCTACGGCTCTAGGTAGGATTACTTCTCTCAGCACGCCATGTGGCGGAGTTAGGATCTTCCAAAACTTAGGGCTAAAAGCCTAAAAGGAGCTACCTTGAGTCGAAGGTTGGGGCTATATGCTGTTACCAGTCCAAAATTAGAAAAAGTACTACCAAAGACCAAACGTGCAACTAGTAATTTTGTCAAGCCTAGGGCTGTAGAATCAGTTGCCCCATGCCTATATCCGCCCCTGGGCTATGGCACAAGGTGTTTCCCAGGTGGTCGTTTGAGCCTGACTAGATAATTCTGATTATGTTTTGGTTCATGAATTACACATGAAGAGGTTATATTTGAGTCTTACATTGTTAGAGTAATTAAATCTAATTAGGTAGATTAATGTTATTTCAATTGGGTAGCATTCGATAGAAAAAATAATCGTTTCATGGCTTAAGATTGTGAGCTCATATCGTTCTATCTTCTGTGTATTATGGCTACCTTTAATTCTCTCCTCAACATGCGTGCCTATTGTGGCAGGTGTTTAGATTGTTGACATATGAATTGCAACATGATGGCATAATGGTGGTTTGATTAACATACTAGATCTCCGCAAACGGCTCTGTCAAAAGCGGAAAGCTGGTTTTAGATCATTGTCAGTAAATGTTGTTAATGTGCTATATATATAAAAGCTGAAGGTTAGCATTATCATTCCTGCTCATACTTATATGGTGGTCGCACTCCTTTTAGAGCCTTACTCGTCTTAGCCAAGACAAGTTCAACCATAGAAGCAAGCTACTGTATCTACTACAGCCCCCGGTAAATGAAAGCATCAAAGCGAATTAATTTGACATACATAACTAAACTGCGTTTTACATCGTTTTGTGGTTCGGCAGCGTAGCATGAGCGTCTTATTAGGATGCTTAAAAGATCATATCACACTTTGTTTGTCAATTTTAAAATTGCATTCACATCAGTTTCACTTCATATACTTGGATTCGATGTATTTGTGGGCTCTTATCTTATGATTCTTCATTTGTGAATTTTCAGGTCCTTGTAGTGGCTGTGAAGTTATTTTCTGCTCAGGTTTGTGCTATTTTTTGCACTTTCTTGTCTGGATAGGCGCATACATTGGAAAATCCTTTTTCGAGCCAAGTTTGTTTGGACCCTTGTATGCCGACACTTTCTGCTCTTCTTGGTTTGCAGCCGACATTGTTAGCTTGAAGCTAACTTGCTAGTAAAGCTGTGAGCCTGAGACATCCAAATCTTGTTCCACTTCCCTAGAGCAACCATAGAGCCCAAGCCTTCCTACCTTGGCGTAAGAACCTTGGGATAAGCCTTTTACTTCTCTCAGATGATCTGAAGTATTTGCTGATCACATATCTTTCAATTGGTTGCTGTGTGATATATATGGTATTTATTTCTATTTGCGTGACTCATGAGTGGTGCTTATTTTATTCAAAGCTAATGCTAAGCACATGCTTATCGAATTTAAATACTTCATAAATATATTGTAAAGGTGCATCATGGATAAAATGTGGTTGTCTCAGTTGCTTAATGTGGTGCAGTATTTGCAGGAACATTCTTATTTTTGCTAGCTGTAATGATATAGTATTATTTTTCTAGTGCATCAGTGGGAATACCATATAATGCTGGTGCACTCAGTATATTCTCCAGGATTTCCCATGTTTTGATTTTTTTAATGAATTCAGAGCCTGCCATTGACTTCATTGCTGTGTGATTTAACGAACTGAAGGCAGTTGTGGTTTCCTTTCCTTTTTGCAAACTCATAATCTGCTGTAAAATAGGGAATAGACTGTGACGTGTGCATTCTGCTTTCAGTTTTCTGACTAGCTCAACATGTCTGAGGAAGAGCAACGTGGTTGGATGCACAGTGGGTGGAGCGAACATGGGCGCCATTCTGCCGAGTGGGTGCGCAACACAGATGCATTTCTCGACCATGCTTTCCAGATTATGCCTAACGCTGACCAGCTGGGTGTGAAGTGCCCATGTGACCAGTGCTGCAACAGAATTATGCAGAAGCGACCGATGGTGAGATCCCACCTTTTTGAACGGGGTTTCATGCTATGCTATAATAGATGGACCGAACATGGAGAGCCTCCTGTTGTTAGTTCGACCAGAACAGAGGAGCCCCTTCACAGTAGAACTGAACTCCCACGTCTATCGTTCGCTCAACAAATGATGGAACTTAAATCAAAATTCAAGTTTTCAGATGAATGTGTCGACGACCTCCTGGCTATAGTGTGTGAAGCTGCCCCAGAGGGTCATAAAGTGCCTGCAAATGTGCAAGAGTGCAAGAAGTTGCTGGGTCACCTTGAAACACCAAGTATCAAGACTGATGAGACTGAGGGGGAAAGCTCAAAGAGAAAACATGGTCGTATACCTCGAAAGTGATGCGGTAATTATGCTGAGATTTACTGTTCTATCTATTTGATTTACTGTTCAGATATCTAACAGTATCTTTTTTTGCAGCTGGGTGGCTGAAGGATTGTCTGGTGGTGGCTTCGTTGCAATTGATCCTGGTATTGGAGGTTTCCACCAAAGACGACCAGTTCCATTATGAGATAATGTTGATATGTTGAGTGTCGTACTTTTGTTGATCAATTCGGTGTGAATGAATTGGAGCTCTAAGTGCTAGTTAACACATCGAGATGTCTGAGCTCCAGGTTATTATTTAGAGACACCTACCATGAGTCTTTTGATGATGTATGAGCTCTTAAATTTTTGTTAACGCGTGTTATGAATACTCTTAAGTACTAAATGACTTTTAGTGTTCAGTATGTCCGAGTGATTCATCACATGCCCTGTGCCTGAAACAAGTGCCTTCAGGCAATAGACACCTAATGGATGACACCAGTTATCTAGTTCTAACTAGGATGCGACACCACAGACCACAGTTAGTACACTCTTCTATGGACACATGATACAAATAAAGCCATATAAACAAAGGGAGGGCTACATTATTATTCCCCTCTTACTTACAATGCTCAATCATAAATAGAACTTCTGAGGATACTTTGCTGATTGAACAAACTCTTCTTCCATACTGTATTGTCAGCTTGATTCTTTTGTATTCGGAAAGCATGTAGAAGTTAGGACGCTCATTCCAGCACCATTCTCCTGTGATGCCTCCTCCACCACATTACATAAGACATGCCTCTTGGATGCTTGAAGACCTTCCAGTGTCAACTCGACAATTCTCATCGTTGGACGATCCTCTCGTTAATTTTATGCATGCCAATGCAAGCTTAGCCACTTCTTCCACTACTTTTCCTAATTTTGTGTCCACAACTTGTGGATCTAGTATAAGTGGCAAATTTCCTTTTGCAAACAAGGTAGCAAAATGTCCAACAAGGCCGTCACCTTCCGAAGAAAAGCTGCAAACATCACTTTTCTCCGTGATCCTCCCCGTGGAGAGGTACATAGGGTCCAAATATCCTCTTGTGCCTTGCACCATTGTTGTTAAACATGATTTATCAACGAGAACGTACCTTGATGCTCCAAAGTCTGCTACCTTTGCTACTAGAGTATCATCCAATAGTACGTTAGCAGACTTGATATATCTATGTATAATAGGTATTGATACTATATTACTATCATGTGAAGATAGGCCATTGACTTGGCTGTCTCAGTTTCTATCTGCGTATATCTGCAACCGATCATCCCATGACAATGAATTTGGTTCATTGATGTGCAAATGATCGAAAAGGGTTCCATTGGATATGAACTCGTAGACCAACATCGAGACTTCTGTTTCAAGACAATAACCATAGTTTGACAACATTTCTATCATTGATTTGTGATAGGATAGCAACCTCATTGATGAACTCATCAATCTCCTTTTGAATCACTTTTTTTTTTGGTTTCTTGATGGCAACGACATGGAGGTCCGATAAAATCCCTTTGTAGACCGTACCATGCCCCCACCACCAAGCTCACAAGTTTTATCAAAAAAATTGCCGCCTTTTTTTTAGCTCTTCCAAGGTTATAATCATTCTAGCTGCAATGTCAGCTCTTTGAGATACCAATTGTCGCAGCAGCCGCCCACGATTTTGCTCAAGGAACTTACGCTTCAACATTTGTTTTCTTTGATGCCTAAGCTTCCTTGTCAAGAGGAATGCTACGAGAAGTAGAATAATAGCTCCTGTCCCACTACCAACTCCTATTCCAATGATCAAACCTGAAAATATGCACACAATGTTTTTGTTGATGAAGAAGTTTAGGCAACTTATATGACAATGTTTCCTATCCAAGGAGTGTTAAGTATAAAAATATTATGTATATCACAGTAGTTCTATAAAAAAAGATATAAGTTAAAATTGTTTTTTGTTAAGAGAGTGGATTTTGTGCGCACACACATGGGTGTGTGTGTTCTAGACCATCGATTTATTCCTCAAGATTCTGAGTATACGATAGATATAAGTTGAAATTGTTTTTGTTAATGCCAAAGTTTAGGGCAAGTTATTTGACAATGTTTTCCACCTGAGGAGTTGAGTTATAATCCAGCATATTAATTGTTATTTCAATTGGTAGCATTGGACAGCTGAGTCCCATTGCAGTCTGAAAATATGGACCAACCACATCGTTCATTTTGATGCCCAAGTGAAGCTTAGCCGCGATATAGCGCGAGACGTTTTGAGCTGGGCGCCCGCGCTAATTTCACTTGCCCTCCATAAAAGCTCTATCGGCATCTCATTTCCCCAACGTCACCTAGGCACCTAGCCCCCCGTCGCATTCACGCCAACCATTCCTGCCCTCCGCCGCGCCGCTGCCTCCAGCAAGCCTCCGCCGACGCTGCCCTGTCCGCCGCTGCCTCCTCCGACCACCGCGAGTATACACGCTTCGCCACCTCTCCCAGCCAAGAACCTAGTTAACCCCCTCCTCCAGATTTTCTGCGATTTTGCCCAGGTTCCTTTTCTTCCTCACAGATCTGTATTTTAGTCTTGGGTTCACGGCTCCAGATAGGAAGTATTTCTCTCGGCAGGCTATGTGGCGGAGTTAGGATCTTCCAAACCCTAGGGCCAAAGGAGCTACGTTGAGTAGAAGACAGGTGATTATCCATTTTTACAGATTCGAAGCTTCGGGCCATGCGGTTATGAACCGAAAATTAGACAAAACAGCTGTAGATTTAGTTGCCCCGTGCCTATATCCGCCCCTGGGTTATGGCACGGCTGATTCCCCGGTGGTGGTTGAGCCTGACTAGATATTTCTGTGTGTCTGATTATGTTTCTGTTCATGAAGTACCCATGTCGAGGTTAGATCTGAGTCCTGCATCGTTAGAGTTTGCAGAGGAGCTGAGTTTTAATGTTATTCAGTTGGGTAGCATTCGATAGAAAAGAAAAATGTGTCATAGTTTTAAGCATGTGAGATCCTACCGTTCTCTCTGTATTATGCCTACCTTTTGTTCTCTCAACATCCATGCCTATGATGGCAGGTGTTTAGATTGTTGACATGTGCATAATTCTACCAACATTTTTGTACTCCTTTCTTCAAAGTAAGGTAATGTAAAATTGTATTCATCACTAACATCGCATAATGATGGTGCGATTGACTACTAGATCTCTGCAAATTGCTCTGTCAAAAGAGAAAAAACTGGTTTTAGATCATTGTTAGTAAACTATTGTTTATGTGCTATATGAAATCTAAAGGTAAGCTTTCCTGGTACTTATACTTAGTTGGGGTCGTCCGTTCACTCCTTTTCAAGCCTTGCTCATCTACTATTGCCCCCGGTAAATGGAGGCATCAAAATGAATGAATTTGATATATAACTAAACCACGTTTCACATCATTTTTTTTTGTACCGTAGCGTAGCATGGGTATCTTACCAGTATGCTTAAAAGATCTAATCACATTATGTTTGTCAAATTTAAATTGCACTCACATCAGTTTTACTTCATATACTTGGATCGGATGTATTTGTGGCTCTAATGCATCCTTCATTTGTGAACTTGCAGGTCCATGGTAGTGGCTGTGAAGTAATTTTCTGCTCAGGTTTGTGCTTTTTATACATGTATTATTTGGTACAATATTTGATCAGGCAAGCATCTACAAGAGGCTTTTACCTATTTTTTGCACTTTCTTGTCTGGATAGGTGTTGTGCATTAGAAAATCCTTTTTCGAGCCAAGTTTGTTTGGACCCTTGTATACTGACAGCACCTGCCCTTCTTGGTTTGCAGCCAACATTGTTAGCTACTAGCTAACTTGCTAGTAAGCTCTGAGCCCGAGACATCCAAATATTTTTCCACTTCTCTGGAGCAATCATAGAGCCCAAGCCTTCCTACTTTGGGGTAAGCTTGTTCTCTCAGATGATCTGAAGTGTTCGCTGCTCTCATATCTTTGAACTAGTTGCTGTGTGATATATAAGGTTTTAATTTGTCTATTTGTGTGACTTATGAGTGGTGCTTCCTTTATTCAAAAGCGAATGCTAATCACACGCTTATCGAATTTGAATACTTCAGAAGTATAATAGTAGTATTAAGGGTGCTGGGTGCATCATGGATAAAATGTCAGTTGTCTCAGTTGCTTCTTTCTGCAAAGCTCTACTACTGTGGTGTAGTGTTTGCAGCAACAATCTCGTTTTAGCTAGATGCAATGATGTATTATTTTTCTAGTGCATGACTGGAGATAATATATCATGGTGTTACACTTAAGATATTGTCTGGGACCTCCCTTGTTTTGCTTTTTTAGAAACCTGCCATTGATTTCATTGCTATGTGATTTAACAAACTGAAGATAGTTGGTTGTTTCCTTTCATTTTTGCAATCTTATACTCTTCTGAAAAATCTCTTTTGGGGAAATTGACTGTGACGTGTGCATTCTGGTTTCAGTTTTCTGACTAGCTCAACATGTCTGAGGAAGAGCAACGTGGTTGGATGCACAGTGGGTGGAGCGAACATGGGCGCCATTCTGCTGAGTGGGTGCGCAACACAGATGCATTTCTCGATCGCGCTTTCCAGATTATGCCTAACGCCAACCAGCTAGGTGTGAAGTGCCCATGTGACGAGTGCTGCAACAGAATTATGCACAAGCGACCGCTGGTGAGATCCCACCTTTTGAAATGGGGTTTCATGCTAGGCTATACTAGATGGACTGAACATGGAGAGCCTCCTGCAGTTCGTTCTACCAGAACAGAGGAGCCCCTTCATAGTCAAACTGAAGTCTCGCGTATATCCACCGTTAAAGAATTGATGGAATTTAAATCAAAATTCAAGATTTCAGATGAATCATTTGATCACCTGCTGGATATAATATGTAAAACCCTCCCAAAGGGTCATAAAATGCCTGCAAATGTGCATGAGTGCAAGAAATATTTGAGTGACCTTGAAACACCAAGTTCCAAGACTGAGGGGGAGAGCTCGAAGAGAAAAAGGCGGTCTTAAATACTAAGTACGTCTACTGACATCTACTGTTCAACCTATTTGATTTACTGTTGAATTATCTAACAGCATCGGGTTTTGCAGCAGGGTAGCTGAAGGAGTGTCTGGTGGTGGCTTCGTTGCAACTGATCCTTGGTGTTTGAGGTTTCCACCTAAGCTTGGGTAGTTCCATTATGAGATATGTTTAATGTTGAATTTGCCTGTAGTATGTTGATCAACTTGGTGTGAGGGGTTCGAGCTCTCAAGTGCTAGTTAACTCGCTGATGATTTCTGAGCTCCAGGTTACTAATTAGAGGCACTTACCATGATGCTTTTGATGATGTATTAGCTCTGAAGTGCTGGTTAATGAATTTGATCAATACTCTCCGTTGCTAAATAATTTCACGTGCTGAGTGATTCATCACATGCTCCCTGTAATCGATACGAGCGGAACTAGTTGTATGTGACCCCTTGTTTGACGTTTTAGGATATGCTAGTAGCCGGCTTGCAGAATTTTCAAGAATATGTCTTGGAAATATGTATCATTTTCATAGGTAGAAAAATGCCAGATGGTCAGTCAGCGCCCAAAGGGTTAAGGTTGCTGCTTTTTTTTTTCCGAAATGGGTTAAGGTTGCTGCTGACTATATGTTCTCACTTACACACAGCCTCAAACTCTACCGAAGTGAACTACTCTCATGATCGTGATTCGTGACCTTGTCAATGCCGTTGTGGCAAGCTGCTATTTCGTTGGTCACTATTGCTACTCATTCCATCTTTGTTTGCCGGTGAGAGCGGCAAAGCTTCCGTCAGTTGATTTTTGGGATGGAATGTTTGCTACTGTTTGTTTGTTTATCCAGAGGAGAAGGCTCTATGGCCATGGGTTCATGATTTCTTATTGATGACTAGGGTATATGTACATGGTGCCTCCTACGGATCTAGGCAATAGACATCGAATGGATGGCACCAGTTCTCCAATTCTAATACTCCCCGTAATCTGACAGGAGTAGTGTTTGATACCTTGATCAACTCCTCCAAAATGTGCTCTAAAGTACTAGTTAACACATTGATGTTTTCTGGGTTTGAGGTTACTAATTAGAGAAACCTACGTACCATGAGGCATTTGATGATATATGAGCTCGGTCTTTGCTTCAGAGACTTTAAAAATGCAAGAACAGGAAAGGCGCATGATTGCAGTGTGAAGGCCACTCTAATTCTACAGAAGTTCATATCCACTAAAATTTGTTTGACTCCGTGTCATCCTACATTTTGATACAAGCAGGAACAAAGGAATATGAAAAAGATGTTGGAAGTGGATGTTAGGTTTCCTATGAAGTCTAGTGCACAAGATTTCTCAGAAAATATTCCCATGGGATTTAATCCTATGAATCAAACAACCACCATAGGAAACATTTCTAAGCTTGAATTCAGGAAAATTCCTAGGCAAATCCTTCAAATCAAAGGGTCCCTTAAGTGCTCACAGCTAAGGCATTTGATGAATACTCTTCAATACTAAACGGTTTCACGTGTTCAGTATTTATCTGTGTTACACATAACTGTCCTTCTAGTAATCCAGTTCTTCTTTCTTCTTTCCATGCCTACCTACGAAGGAATCAAAGGTGCATACATACATGCATATGGAATAGCCAAACATCACCCCCCCAAAAAAAAAGAGCTTCTAACGGCTCATTTTGGAGCTGCACCAGTATGGATGGTAGGCCAACTCACTCTGCCAAGCCTCACATGTCTCCTTACATCTAGACGGAGCAAGACGTACAGGACGACGCGGTACCCGACCGCCATCAGGAGCAGAACGAGGAGGTTCACCCACTTGGCGCCTGTCGACGACGAGATGTCATACGAGCCTCGGACGGCCTGCACTCCAGGGATCGTCCTTGTTGCGCCGACCGCGAACGACGTACCGACATACTCGTTCTCGACCAAGCCCTGCAGCATTGCTCGTTAGCATGCCAGATCATGCGGACACCAGACGACCCAAGAAGAACATAAGCTACTTACCTGGACAGCATACGTGTGGAGCGACATGTAGGACAGCGGGTAGTTCCACACGGGAGAAGGTATTGCTTCTCGGATCCGGAAATATCCAGCCACCAGCATCATGATAACCTGAATCAGTTTGTCATGGTTACTTAATGTTGATCCATTCAATATTGGCCTACTTGAAAGAAGAGAAGGATGTGAACTTACATATAAGCAAATGAGGGTTAAGGTGCACTTATAAGTTTCAAGCCAGATGTACGCGACAATCATCATAAGCGCTTCATTCGCCAGCAGGCACATGAAGATGGTGATTATGAAGTACATTAGGAAGTTGAACTCATTCCTGAGGCCTATCAGAAAGTAGAAAACCAACGAGGACGAGATGGACAGCAGAAATAGGAAAGGGATGCTCGATAGGAAGTGGCCTAGTAGGAAAACCGATGTCCCAGAATGCTGATTTGCATCCTCATGGGAATATATCTGCATAGGAGGAAACACTATGTTAGTATATTATGCATCATACTTGATATTTTATATGATTTTGGTGTTTAATGTTTTTCGAAACAACATATTCTACATTGAATTTGAGTACATCATTCAGCGATAAACTACAATTGCATTGGTTGAAAAAATAAGAACTATTCAGAAGGCAGTGGCCACAATGTTGCAATTCCATTTTAAAGACTTAAAAAACTGACCTTGACTTCATCGATATGAGCAGGTACTCCACAAACACTTAGAAGGATGACAAATGAAACAAACACAAAAATTGAAGAAACCCGAACCTGTCAAAACAAAGCAATCTCAAGCATCAAGTCATAGATTTAGTAAAATTGCTCGAAAAATAAAAACAGCCAGTAAGTTGAAACGTTATAAGGCAGTTGTACTAACCACTACAGATGACAATGAATGGCCAATGTTGATAAACATTGTGCCGATTGACAGGGCAAGAAGCATATACAAGACAAGTCTGCTCCAGAAGTACTTCCAGTCTCTTGACATGATTATCAATGATCTCCAAGTGAGAATCCCAACTCTTGCTGCATCACTAGCTCTGCCTTTAGCTTTCAAGTAAGGACCTTCCTGCATCACAACATGTAGAAAAAAATGAGAGGCTTGATAGATGTAAAGCCATGCTTTTTGAAGGGACATGTATATGCAACAAGTTTTATGAGGGTAGTATATGCAATATGCAAATAACAATTTAACATGGATTTCTCAGATATTATTCAAGGGTGTAGGACAGTAATACCTTCTCAGTCAATTTCGCAATCATTGATTCAACAGACGCAGATTCAGCCGATGATTTGTAAGTTGCTTCTAGTGTCCGGATTGCCACAGCAGTATCCATGCTCACTGATGAGAAATCCCCTTGATCATCCTGTAAATAGCTACAGAGGTTTTAATCTCTTACAATAAAGGTACATATCTCCATGGAGTTGAGTATAAAGACTGAAGGAAAAAATCAAAATTTATGTTACAATAAAATCAAAAGATACCTGC
Organism: Lolium perenne; assembly: GCF_019359855.2. Lineage (NCBI taxonomy): Eukaryota > Viridiplantae > Streptophyta > Magnoliopsida > Poales > Poaceae > Lolium > Lolium perenne. The sequence continues at coordinate 335,880,136 of NC_067247.2, forward strand.
AGATTTTTGCACATGGCTATGATTCTGTCGAAGTCGGTATTGATTGCCCGCAAGAAGTGGTCAGTTGGACTTTGCATGATTGGACATGGAAACCCAGCGTTTGAGAAGTGCTACAATAGAAAAAGGCCAAGTAAGAAGAGTACAGAAAGCCATACAATGAGGTATTGAAAAAACAGGGTCATCAACAGCAGGAAGAAAGAAAGTGACTATAGGACAATTGAACATGAGTGCTATATAATACGGATCATATAAGAAAGTAGAAACTGCTCTCAGTAATATATAGTTTTTTTATGGAATATCTTGTGTCAATACTACTTTCCGTGGGCTTATTAGTTTGTATCAATGCAACTTGGACACAGACATCGGTGATTCAGTGAAATTAAGCAAATAGCATCTCACTCAATTAGCATATCATGTTATTTGAAAGTAGCTTAGATGACCCTTGCATGTAACTAAAAACATTCAGGAAGTTAAATCTGTCCACGTAATTGGATACCATCGTTTCACTAAAGTAATAAATAAAAGATTAGCCTATTCACCTGCAGGCAAGCCAGTGTTTCGCCAAAAAAGAGGGTATTCCCATTTGAAAGCAAGCAAATCCGATCGAAAAGTCCAAAAACTTCAGTGCTGCTTTGATACATTGTGAAGATGACAGTGCACCCCGTGCTTGCAAGTTTCTTCAGTGTTACCATCAAGAGGAGTGCAGAAACACTGCATCAAAAGAAACAAAAGGAGAAGTCACATAAATGCAAGTGCTTTAATCTACAGGTATTGCTATACCATGGGAAAAAAATCTTGTGACAAGACTGCACTAATGCCATACTATGTCATGCTTAGTAGACCGAAATAGTAGTATAAGCTTAAACATATACTTTTCCTCACTAGCGGACACATGAGCAGCAGGTACTATTTTTCAGTAAGAATCTGAAGAGGTAAATATAACTATGTATAGAGAGGAGAAACAAACCTGTCAAGGTGATACAGAGGCTCATCGATAAACAAAACATGTGGCCTCATCACAAGCTCTCTCGCAATGCTGACCCGCCGCCTCTCACCAGTCGGAAGCCTCTTCGCAAAACAATGCCCACCAATGAGTTTGTCAGCATAGTCACCCAGTGACATCGCCGCAATTGCGTCGTCCACGGCGGCCTTCTTCGAAGAGAAGACGTCAGGAAGCTGCAAGAGCGCCGAGTAGTACAACATCTCCCGTACTGTGAGAGACTCAATTAGCACATCATCCCGATCGACATACCCCTACAAAGTGCTCCAACAACAGTAGCGCATCAGTTTTCAGCAATGTAAACATATGAAAAACTGATGAAAGCCATCACTGACGAAGTGTGATACATGTGCTAAAGCACCAAGCAATGACATTTGGCCAATATGTTGGGCAATGAATCACAGTAGACTTGAGGACGAGCTTACGTATGATCCATATGGTAAGGGTGACTTGACGCCATTGATGAAAACCTCACCATACATCCGCTCGGCGCCGCGTAGCCTCCCTGAGTGAGTGAGCGTGTGAGACAGTGAGAGCTATCAATTAATATTCAGTAACAGAACTACAGAAGCTCGAGGTGAATCAATCAGTAGGAGTGGGTAACCTGCGATGGCTCTGAGGAGGGTAGATTTGCCGGAGCGGGCGGGGCCCATGACGACGGTGAGCGTGCCGGGCAGCGCGTAGCCGCTGGAGCCCTTCACGGCGCGGCCGGAGCAGTAGCGGCGCCCGCCATCCCGGACGGAGACGGTAAGCTCCTTCCAGACGAGGGCGGCGCCGGCCACCTTCCTCTCCCTGAAGGCGGGGGCGGGAGGCTCGGGGAGGGAGGGGGATGGTGACGGGTAGGAGCTGCTGGCGAGGGAGGCGGAGGTGAGGGTGTGGGGACCGGCGGCGGTGATGTCGTCCCCCCAGTCCGGGGAGTCCTCGAAGGAGATTGGCCGGCCAGGCCTGGGGAAGTAGTACCTGCGCCCGGCAGCCGCGGCGGCGGAGGGGCTGCCCGCGGAGGACGAGGAGCTGCGGTACTGGTCCGACGACGACGGCGCCTCCATTGTCGCGCGAACCAAGGATTAATCGGCTCCCGGCCGGCGAACAAGATAGCGAGAGAGAGTGGATAGGTGAGAGACTGTGGGAGCAGAAACTTTGCTCCGCTTTGCTCTGTCTCTAGGACGCCGGCGCCATTGCCGCTGTGGCTTTTCCGCTTTTGGTGGTTTCTTTTTCTTTGTCTAAAGGAAAGAAACGATTTTTCTTGAGCGTTCGGAGCTGCTTTAAGAGCCCTACTTCGATCTCAAAAAAAAAAAAAAAAAGAGCCCTACTTCAGTGCTCCCCCCTAACCCCAAGTTTGAAGGGGTAATTTTGCCCCGCCAGTTTTTTTTTCTTTGGCCCGTTAAAACCCAAATCCAAGCCCCGTATACCTATGTGTAATTGTGTATGCATACCGTATGTGTACTCTACGTCAAAAAAAAAAACTGCACGCCCCTACCTGATGATCCAGTTCCGTCATTCTCGACCCACGTCTTCCATAATTTTGGAACAGTCACGGATGAATCTCTTCTCCTTGGCGGCCAGGATCCGATCGATGCCGTCGACGTACGCAGTCATCGGCACGCATCGGGACGCCGCCGTACACAGCCTCTCCGCCGGCACGGATCGGTTCCGCAACGGCTGCTCCTCGCTACTCGTCGCGATACTCAGTGATCACGTCGCCGCTCCAGATCCACCAGGATCCAATCACCACCGGCTGCTCTCGGTCTCTTCCTTGCTAGGGTTTCCATACCCGATCGTATCCAGTTCCGTGATGTTTCGGTCTCGCCCTCGTCAGCGCACACGTGCAGGTGGAGACGGAGCGAGCACATACGTATACATCGCGTATGCATACGCGTACTGTGTGACCAGGATGTACAGGCTTTCTTGTGGGTTCTATGTACACCATATAGAGTACGAGATTACCATCATGCCCTCCAGTCCGAAGGGGTATCGGAGGATCTTAGCCGTCCTTGTGTTTCACAGACTTAAGTTTTGACTTGGGGTGGAGCACCGGAGCAGAAGTGCTGCTTTAATGGAGTGCTGCTGCTGCTCTCCCCGGAAGAGAAAGATGCTGTGCTGCAGCGGCAGAGCAGAGTGGGAACGAGAGGGGATGGCTCACTTCGCATAGACACGGAAGCCCGGCTTGCCTAGGGACTCGAGCAGAAGAGGAGTACTGTAGCGTCGTCACGAGGAACGAGGAAGACGACGAGTCGACGATGGACAGACAGGCTAGCTCGCAGAAAACAAAAACAATTAAGAAGATAGTTCCTGATTAGTAGTAGTAGTAGTAATAACAAAGAATTTCGTTAGACTAAGTAACAGAGCAAAGAATTTATCTCCAAATGTCCAAACCACTGTTGTAAAATAGACAGACATGGGGGGTGGCAAAAAGAGAAAGGATCGAACAAACGAGCCTTCTTTTTTCTCCACCCCTTCCTTCAGATACAAGCTAGTTGGAGATTCCAGCTACTGGCAAGTTAGCAATTCTTCTTGGGAATGACTTTTACATGTACTGGTTAGAGCATCTCCACTCGTGCCCCCGTCGAGGCCCCCGGCGAGCGTTTTTTCCATCCGGACGGCGTAATTCGGCCCAGTCGCGCCCCCGGTTCCTCGTTTTCGTCCGAATTTGGCCCTTCATCCATCCGGCGAGCCCACGCCACCCCCGGCCCCCCGGGGAGCGTTCGGGACTCCGGACGAGTGAAAAGCGGGGAAGGGCCTGATCTGTCGGTGACTCGACGCACGAACCCCACCGCCACGTCGCTCAAAATCTCCCCCACCCCTCGTATCTCTCTCGCCGCCGGCACCACCCCGCCGGCTTGTTGCCCAGATTCCGCCGCCCCTCCTTCCCCACCTGCCTATATTCCGCCGTCTTTGGACGACGGCCTATCTGGCTGCTCTTCCGCCGGCCTGTTTTCCGGCCTGCTTGCTCCTCGTCGCTCGCGGCTCGGGTTGCCTCGACCACGCCCGTCAGGTGTTCGTCCATTTGCCTCGCCGGCCATGGACTCGGACGAAGAGGAGGAGCAGATGTTCGTCGAGCTTATGCAAGAAGAGATGGCAGCGCCGACGCCAACTAGTCTGTCTTAATTTGTTTGAAAAATTGTGAAATTGTGTGCTTCATTTGTTTCAGCACTTGTTAAACATTGTACTGATTATCGCCGAATTTGTTTCAGCAATTTTCGTACTCTTGTTTGCCGAACTTGTTAAATTTTATGTTGAATTTGTTTGAAATATGTCAAATGGTCGAGGTTGGGGGTTTCCTGCCGGGGGGACGGCTGGAACTTCGGCGCTCCCCACGCCAAATCTTCATCCAATCCGGACGAAAATTTCGCCGGATTTGGGCGTGGGGAGCGCCAACGAGTGGGGATGCTTACTACTACTACTCATGTTTGCAGTTTCATACCATGAACTACTACTCCCCGTGCACCCAACACCAATGATGCCATGCATTTCCTCCTGAAGGACACAACTCACATTGATGCTGCCTGCATCAGTTTCACTTCAACGTCGTTGATGGCTATGCTCTGTAATCTGTGTTGGCCAATCTCTTCAAGATACTATAGTACTAGGTCACGTGTGCTCGAACAACAATACAACCCTTGAGTACCAATATCAGTCAATATTTAAAGCTTACCTGATCCTTCTGGATTCAGACAAACATTGTAATAAACTGTAGGATCAGCTAGATTCAATCAAGTTTAGTAAATAATCAGCCACATGTGTGCGGCGCAGATCTCCATGACACACACATGTGTGCAGTACGTTTCATCCGTGCTCCAACAGCCAGCGGATCAAGTCTTATTAACTTACTATATAAGCATTGCATTGCAAGGTGTGCTAAGACCAAAAGGTCAAAGTGTGTCATTTGGCCTCTGGTCCGCTCCGCCTCGGGTAGCCTCCTGGGTTTTGGAGACGTCGCGAACCGTGCCCTCTCGTCGGCAGGAAGGTTTCAGCTCTTCGTTTAGTTTATTTTCGGTGTCTTCTTCGAGATGTTGAGAGGTGATAAAACAACGGCTACTTTCTGAATCAAAATAAGTTTCTCCCCGTGCTATCCTCACTCTGGTGGTGCATCTAGCACCGACGGAGGGCATGTTGAGTTGTGTGTCCGGCGGTTCTCTCGTGATCCAGTCGTCTTTCGTGTTTGATTGTGTGGTTTTAGGTCACTCTCTTTCGATCTATGATTGTCATCATTGGCGGTGGTTGCTGCTCTAGTGCGATGGTCCTTTGGGGCCTTAGCACGACAACTTCCCGTCTGCCTACTACAACAAGCTCTACTACGACAAATTTTGCCTGGCTCCGGTGATGGAGGGGCGAGGATGGCGGCGCGCCTTCGGCTTGCGCTAGTGTTTGTAGTCGTCGCAAGTGGTCCAATGAAATATTTGTAATTTTTATTACTTTTAGGCATCTTTGTACTTATGTTGATGATTTTTAATAGAACGGTGGAATTTTCGCAAAAAAAAGTGTGGCATTTGGCACTTCGATGGTCCACCCAAGAGGATGATGCTTCGGTCCTGCTTTCCCACAGGCAACCCCAACAATGGACATCATTTAAGATCCTAATAGTATCTACAATGGTTCATTTATACCGGTCCCCGAATAGGCCAGCGGCCACAACAACCTCAAACTGCAAAAAAATCGACGCAGAAAACATATATAAACATAATTTACATAATATATAGGGCCTAGAAGTGGGCCCAAAAGTTCAGAGTTGGCAGGAAAAAAGGAAAACAAATAATAGTGTGCAGGCATGTGGTCCTTCTCGCTGGCGCCGCCAGCTTTTAGTCCTCCTCACCGAAGTCGATGAAAACCTACAGCGGCGGCCACACATTGGCCGCCAGAGGAGGCAGTAGTAGCTGCTTCGCTGCGAGCGGTGTCGGCGCCTCCGTGGCCTGCTGCGAGATGTGGATGGCCTCCATGGGGCCAATCCACTTGGCGCGCACCACGGCCTTTGAGATGGACATGGAGCGCGCGACAGCCTCCTCCCCTGTTCGATCCGCCTCCTCCATTGGCTCGTACTCCACGTCGTCGTCTTCCGGATGGCGTCGTCCTAAATGTAGGCCTCTCGGGAGGAACACCGACACCCACGGGAGCGGCTCCATGTATTGGGTGTTATAAGGGTATATTGCCCCTATGTGTGGTTTTCATAATTAATGACAATTCCTATAGACTAATATTTTTATTGAGTTTATATGAAGAAATGTTCCACGGGTAAGCTTGTATTCCAAGTGTTGGATTCAAGTATGGATGTCATGAAGATAATGATATATCTTGAGTATTGGCATCAAGATCATCTATTTGAAGATAAGAATATAATATGATCAAGATCTTGAGAGTTTGATTTCAAGAGAAAAATTCAAGATATGGTCTAAGTTGATGTGATGATAGTCTGATGTGTTGAGCTATGTGTCCAAGCTTACCGCTGGCTTAGACTATAAATAGCCATTCTTCCTCCTTGAGGATGTTATGCCAACTATTCTTTGAGCTATGTTTCTCTACACCATTCTTGAACCTTAAAAGTTTTCTTCCTCTTCCATCCCTCCTTTGATTCTTGCATCTTCCTAAGGGATTTAGAAGAGGACATCTAGATCTACAATCTCCATGAATCGATTCCTCTAAGTGAGGGGAACTCTTGGGATCTAGATCTTTGAGTCATTTTTTTCTTCCTCTCTAATTCCTCCCTAGGATTTGTTGCTTTGGTAGGATTTTGGTGTGAAGGATTTAAATATCTTTGTTGTTCTTGATTTGCATCCTTGCATAGTGTTGATCTCTCCATTACGATTTGTTCGACTGAGAGACTGTGAGCTTTTACTCATGGAGGGTGACCTCCTAGTTGGCTTGGAGGTTGGTGCTTCGATGAACTCTTTGTGGAAGATTTTAAAGAGGTCCGGGCTTCTCCTTCGCACGGCTGGTGAAGTGGTTGTGGAGCTTGCCATCTCCGGAGTGGAGGAAAAGATAGCCAAAAGGGAAAGGCCTTTGTCCTTCGTGGAATTGGCTTGGAGAAGAAGATGAGCTTTCATGGCGTTCGGGAGACCTTCGTGGTAGCCCGCATCTCTCCAACGTGATGTAGATCCGGTGGCTGGAAGGCGCAACGGCGTAGGATCTCCCAACGGCAAGCTGGGCCGCGGGTGGGAACGGAAGGGACGGGAACCTGTTGCCTGCCAAAACCCACCGGCGAGCAGCGAAGAGCAACACGAAGAGCCGGGAGGCTCCCAAGACTGCTGGTGGGCCCTGGTCCCTCGGTCAACGGCCCGCAATGCTCTGGCACACGTCCTGACGGTCGCAAGGACGTGCCACCTGACCTATACCTGGTCAGGAAGGTGTTGGATCGCTTCGATTAGTTTACTGCATGGTAGACACGTAAACATTAAATATGCCTCGATCGGCTCTCAGGTTACCCTGCTCATCGGCTCAAAGAGCCGATTGACCCATGGTTCATGTTAGATCTTGTAATAACATGGGTATCCTGCTTCAATAATATTAAGCTAAATGGATCTACGACAGTTTAGGGTTTTCACCGTATGACCGGAACATCCTACACGTAGTTGAGCCTAGCAGATACGAAAGATGATGGAAAACTAACCCTAAAAGAGGCATAAAAACTAACATGGAGTCGATTCCCGGAACATCCCTTCTAAGATCGGCAAACCATACCCAACGCACTACCGGATTGTTCAACCCGTTTGCAAGGCCTAACCATACGGATATCAAACTAATCCTTAAAAAACAAGGAGCAACTATAACAGATCAAATCCACTAAATAAAGATGAAGCAAGATGCCGCCTTACACCTAAGATAGGTGTAAGGGCGGGTAGACATCGAGGGGCAGCATAGCTAAGCAAGCATATCAGAAGAACAACGATGCATGCCCCAAAACATCTACGATAAGTAGTGTTACTCGCCATCAACAAGGCTTCAGTACGAGCAACACCAGATAACGAATAAACCTATACTGCCTAGATCGCAAGATGCGATCTAGGCAGCATGATGCTTACCCGGAAGAAACCCTCGAAACAAGGGGTGGCGATGCGCCTAGATTGTGTTTGTTGTGAACGTGGTCCTCCTCCTTTCTCAATAACCCTAGGTACATATTTATAGTCCGTGGACTTTCTAATTCGGGAATAAACCTAACCGTGTACGAGCTAAACTCTATCTCTTAATTCTAATCTACCATAATATACAGATACACGGGCAATCTAGCCCAAAATGTCCTACGAGGCCGATTTAGAGACACTTCATGCGCACATCCTCCAAGCCCATCTCAATTACGGCCCATCTCCTGCTCTGGCTAAATTCTGGTGATAACACATGCCCCCCTGGTTTTGGTAATGATAATTTCAAAACCACTCTGTTTTTTTCTTCGTAGGGTCACGTCGTGGCAGAGCAGAACCGTCACAGTATCCTTCATCATGATGCCTTGCCTTCTCAACTTCTCTGCACGATTTGACAGTTTTGGCAGCATGTCTTCGAAACTGCCACAGCATTGAATCGCCTTTCACTAGATCCTTTTTATTTAAACTCCTCCGAGCCGTTTTCTTCCTCATCGCCTCCTCATCCTCTGTTCCTCTGTAGCACTCGAAACCCCTTCTCCCACCATGGACTCCTCCTCCTCCTCTGCCTTCTCGGGCCTATCCTTCCAATCCTCTTCCTCCAGCGAGCCGGAGCCAGAATTTGACCTGATGACAGCGTACGAAGCCCTCGCCCCGGAATGGTGGGACGAGAGGGATTGGATCTTCACCGACGGGTCAGAGGACGATGCCTCCCTGATGGACGGGGAGGACAACCTCCAATTCCTTGTGGATGGGGGGTTGGAGGAGGAGAGTGACGACGACCTCTTCTCCTGGGACGGCTTCTCCTCTTCTGACGAGGAAGACGAGGAAGCGGAGGAGGACACCTCCTCCGACGAGTACCCGCCGGCGAAACGCTTCCGCGCCGGGTCGGAAGACAACGACGACTACGACGATGAAGATGAAGACGAAGCTCCCGCGGAGGGCTTCAGCAGCGACGAGGAGGATATCGCCGGCAACAGTACCGATAGCGGCGCAGACGGCGACGACGAGGGCAGCGACGGCCCGTAGATTAGGGATTCACAGGGCTAGTAGTAGTGCATTAGGCAGTAGATCATCCTTTTGAGAGCAATCGGCTCTTTCTTTGTAAAATCCCTCTTTTGATCAATGAAGAGTACTTTTCCAATTTTGACTTTCCAATTGTGCAATTCGATTCTTCCGATTGTCAAAGTAATTCTTCCGATTGTCAAAACAGGTCAACGCTCCAAGGACCGATAGCAAAGTATCGGTCTTTCATCGTCAAACGCCAATAAGGCCAAACTCAATGACCTAATTAGACAGGTTCAAGCAAACATTCCTCAAATTCAGACTGTAACTTGATACCTGATGACCCACAAGTATAGGGGGTGTATCGTAGTATCTTCGATAAGTAAGAATGTCGATCCCAACGAGGAGCAGAAGGTGTTGACAAGCAGTTTCGATGAAGGATTCACTGTAAATGCTCACAGACAAGTATTCAGGGGGTTTTGATGTAACAGATGAATAAAGTACAAGTAAGTAAAATGCGAGAGAAATAATTGCAGCGAGTGGCTCAATCCCTTTTAGCACAAAGGACAAGCCGGTTTGTTTACTTATAATGACCAAACGTTCTCGAGGACACACGGGATTTTAGTCTAGTGCTTTCGCTACATACAGCTGATTAATCTTCATTGTTTTGATAAGTGTTGTGTGGGTGAACCTATGCTAATGTACCGCCCTTCCTAGGACTAATCCATACTTGTGATTATACCCCTTGCAAGCATCCGCAACTACAAGAAAGTAATTAAGATAAATCTAACCACAACCTTAAACTCTGAGATCCTGCGATCCCTCCTGCATCGATATACCAACGGGGGCTCAGGTTTCTGTCACTCCGGCAACCCCGCAATTGGCAAACGAGTACAAGATGTATTCCCCTAGGCCCATAAATGGTGAAGTATCGTGTAGTCGACGTTCACACGACACCACTAGAAGAATGACACCACAACTTAAATATCATAACATTGAATATTACTCAACCATAATTCACTACTAACATTTAGACTTCACCCATGTCCTCAAGAACTAAACGAACTACTCACGAGACATCATATGGAACATGATCAGAGGTGATATGATAATGAATAACAATCTGAACATAAATCTTGGTTCAACGGTTTCACTCAATAGCATCAATAACAAGTAGAAATCAACACCGGGAGAGTTTCCCCTATCAAACAATCAAGATCAAACCCAAATTGCTACAGCGGTGACGAGGTGCTGCGGTGGAGATGGCGATGATGATGATGAATATGATGGTGATGGCGATGGAGATGATGTCCAGCTCGATGGCGGTGACGATGGCGTCGATTTCCCCCTCCCGGAGGGAATTTCCCCGGCGGATTCCTGCCCGCCGGAGAGCTCTTTTCTCTCTGGTGTTCTCCGCCCCGCAGAGGCGGCTGTAACTCTTCGTGAGGTACCCTCTGTGGCTTAGGTTTTCGAGACGAAGGGTTTCGCGAAGAAAAGGAGGCGAAAGGGGCTGTGGGGCCCCCACACCACAAGGTGGCGCAGCCAGGCCATGGGCCGCACCGCCCTATGGTCTGGGCCCACCTTGGGTCCAGCTGGCTCTCCCTTCTGGCTTCCTTCGTCATCTGGAAAATAGGATTTTTGGTATAATTTCCTTCCGCAGTTGATCTTCCGAAATATTGCGTTCTGACGGTGCTTTTTCTAGCAGAATCCTGGCTCCGGTGCTCGATCCTCCAATAATCATGAAATATGCAAAATAGATGAAATAACATAAGTATTGTGTCCCAATATGAAATATATCAATGAATAACAGCAAATTATGATATAAAATAGTGATGCAAATTGGACGTATCAACTCCCCCCAAGCTTAGACTTCGCTTGTCCCCAAGCGAAACTGAACTCGGTAAACAGGACCACATGTTTATGGAGTGAAGAGTCGATAAATAAAATACGGACAAGAAGCATCATATTCATTCACACAAGACATTATAGTAAACAACTTCCTCATATAACTCAATCTTGAAACAAGTATAAGGTAATCACAAATAAAGGTGCATAAGAAATCATAATTGGTGATGGCAAACTTTGTTCTTGGTCAGAGAACGGTTAACAGATTATACTTATCTATTGAGCAGCGCTCTCATATTAAAGCTTATGGTAAACTTGCATACTCAATCATATTAATCATTGATGACTTTCAAAGCTATATTCATTCAGGTAAAACTTGTACTAAACAAGGAAGAGTAAAGACATGATGAAGCAAATCACAATATAATAGTTTGATCACAACAACTAAAATGCTTGCTTGAGATGGAGGGAAATAGGTTTACTGACTCAACATAAAATAAAAGACATGCCCTTCGCAGAGGGAAGCAGGGATTAAATCATGTGCTAGAGCTTTTTCAGTTTTGAAATCATATAAAGAGAATAAAAGTAAAATTTTGAGAGGTGTTTGTTGTTTGTCAACGAATGGTAGCGGGTACTCTAACCCCCTTGCCAGACAAACCTTCAAAGAGCGGCTCCCATATTATTTTCATTTTATGTGGCACTCCTTCCAACCTTTCTTTCACAAACCATGGCTAACCGAATCCTCGGGTGCCTGCCAACAATCTCATACCATGAAGGAGTGCCTTTTTATTTTAGTTTTATTATGATGATGACACTCCCCCCAACCTTTGCTTACACAAGCCATGGCTAACCGAATCCTTCGGGTGCCATCCATCAATCACATACCATGGAGGAGTGTCTAATTAGGTTAATTAGTTTGGGACTGGGAATCCCATTGCCAGCTCTTTTTGCAAAATTATTGGATAAGCGGATGAAGCCACTAGTCCATTGGTGAAAGTTGCCCAACAAGATTGAAAGATAAAACACCACATACTTCCTCATGAGCTATAAAACATTGACACAAATAAGAGATACTAAGTTTTGAATTGTTTAAAGGTAGCACATGAAGTATTTACTTGGAATGGCAGAAAATACCATGCAGTAGGTAGATATGGTGGACACAAATGGCATGGGTTTGGGTTCAGGTTTGGATGCACGAGAAGTATTCCCTCTCAGTACAGGTCTTTGGCTAGCAAGGTTAAATAGCAAGCATAAGAGTTGAGGGAAACAAACAAATATACATGTGATAGAAACAATCATGCATCTTACTTGTAAGTACAAACAGTTTTAACTTCAGAATACTAAGCTAAGAACTGATAAGAAAGATAATAACATCTTCTACATGTATTTCCTCTATTCTTCTTAAACTCAAAGTGTTGTTGCTATTGACCATTGCTAAGTTTGCCAAAACCAAATAGATTTACTCAATGCTCCCAAAGTGGTACCAATACTAAAATCAAGATCAATCATATAGTAGAAATTGCAAACTAAAATAAGGTGTGCAATATGTAAATGATAAGACTTCTCATTAATATTTCATAACGATAACTCACGCCAAGGGATACTGCGGTGACCCAGCATACCACTGCATGTTGTAGTATACAAGTCGTTGATATGATCTTTGTGAAGGGGCTTCCTCACAAATTGCCATATCCCTCAGAGTGGTACAACAGAAACATTGCAGGTCATAACACTCCATACTTTATTACAAACATTGTCTTAACAAGTTGGTATTCTCACAGGTCCTATGAGAACACCCTAAGATACTACTTAAGTACGATTACAACTCATAACAAATATAAAGAACTCAACAACTTATTTAGGTAAGTTCTACGTTGCTCGGCTCTAAGATACTAGGGTATGTCACTACTCCTCCACCTCCGTGTCATCTGGTCCGTAGACTATCCCATAGTCTACGCCTTCCACTCCGCCGCTAAGATCAGGTTCTTCGTAGACCAGCTCGTAGCTTCCTTCTGGTGCTCCATCGTTGATAGCCTCCACTTCCGGATCACAGTCTAGCAAGGGTGTCGAAAGAAAGTGAGTACAGAGGTACTCAGCAAGTTCTAAAAGAATAAAAGGTGTTTGATGCACTAGCTACGACCATTGATCAGGAAATCGCAGGTCAATGCATGTTTTGAAAACATTTCTTCAAAAGGTTGCTTTTATTATGAAAACTATGCCCGTCAGTCTTCACAGGTTGACTAGAACTTCGTGGAGTTCCTTTCCTGCCGCGTTCGCGATTCCCTTCCTAACAGGGAGTGACAGCCACAATTTGATACACTCTGCAGAGGTGCGTTACTTTTCCCACAAGAGATCTCACCCTTTTTGCCATCCGCAGGGACTTGCCCCCGTTCACACTTCCTTTGGTGTGAGGCCAGGTATAAAGATCCAAGCCCACACCGCCTTCTCCGCGACTGCAAACCCACCCTTTTGTCCACCCGCACACCTCCAGTAGACTTCCCCCGATAATACGGCTTTACTCATGGTGTACTTTGGACAATCCTTCATAGATCGTAGAGCCATCATCACTAATGGATGGGGATTTAAAAGGCTATCCCAACCTACGGCAGTGCCTCCAAAGACCCCGCCGGCTCTACCAATCCGTTGGCGTGCGTAAGGAAAAGATAGCGTGGCTTCCCTGCAGCCATTATAGATCTCATGGTCAACGCGATTTGTACGGCGCTAGAATCACTGGACGGCATTGGTAATTAATCCTAGGGTGATATAACCCATTGCAATGGAACCTCCACCATATCAACACATACCATGGTTCCATTGCCAGCCACATAGTCATATTCATAGTTGGAAAATAACATTTCATTTGCGATGCAGGAATGATAAGTATATAGCTTTGCATTAAAGTAATAGAAAATAATCAAGTTGACATGAGCAAGGGTGAACTTGCCTGTGGACTGCGAGATAGTGCAGTTCAATGCAGTTGATGGAACCTGGACCTCGGGTTCTGTAAGAAGCATCATTGTCCGGTAAGGACAATGTTATAAAAATCCAAATAATGCAATCATGGATGTATTATTTTATGTTGAATCCCTTTACCCCGTTGAGTTATTACAATTTAGGGTTGTATTTAAGATTTATGTCTTTGACGGTAATTTACAATTGATTTAAAAGTATTAATCATTGTAATTCACACAAAGTATAACAATTCAAAGTAAAATGGTTTTACTTGATGATTACCTTAGTCATTTCAAAAATAATTTGAAATTATAGAGTTACCTCCATAGTTTTTGGAATAAAAGGGAATATAATATTTTTCTGGGAAAAATACCCTTTTTCAAAAGAAATGACTTGGAATAATAGAATTTCATTTTGAAATGTTTGAAAATAAGTATTTGAACTTATTTGAGATTTTCCTTGAATTTTAAATACAAGGAAATAATAATTTAAAATTCCAAGTTATTATTTAAATTCTGAAAATTCATAATTTTGAATTTGTTTCATAAATTCCATTTCATATTTTATTCTGGTTAAGATTTATTTTTCATTCATAAATCCAATTTTTATTGGATTTTTAGAGTTGTTTATGATTTATTAAAATTTGGTAAAGTTTTGGTCTTTTATTAAATGTAAAAAGACCAAAATACCCCCTGGACTCATATTGGGCCCAGCCCAATAACCTAACCCAGGGACGGCCCAATAAGGCTGGCCCCCTTTTGGGTTCGGTGGCGCCGAAGCGGCCCACCTCACTCACTCTCACTCGGCCCTCTCACTCACTCGACCTAACCCTAATCTCTGGCGACTCCCGTGGCGATGGCGTCGCCGCCATGGCCGCCGCCCTGCTCCGGCCATCGCCGGCCTCCTCCGCCGTAGCCGTCTACCGCTCCTGAACCGCCGCGAGACGATCTATCGATCTGTCCGCGTGGTTTCCTCGATTGCTTCTTCTCCTGGCGAATCGCCTCCCCTCTGGATCTCGTGGAGAATCGCCTCGGGCGATTGGGAATCTCCGACGAGCTCTCGCCCTCGCCGTCGACGTGTGCGCCTCCGAGACCGACCTGGCGCGGGTGCTGCTCGCAGCGCCTGTGCCGTCGTCTCCATCTTTGTCTTCTGTGGTGGTGTTCGTCGGCGTAACGCCGGCGACTTCCCTGGCTTTGCGTTTGCTATGGCCGCGCGGGCACTTTGCCTCGCCATGCCATAGCTTCGCCTCCGTGCGCGGGTAAGGTCTTCTCGCTCCTCCTCCTTCTCTTCTCGTGCGCCTCCCTTGCCACCGTTCTTCTTCCTCCTCATGCTCTGTTGCTCTCTCGGTGGTCTGTGATCACGCAGAGCCATGCTATTGCCGCGCAATCTTCCCGTGCCTCGGTTTCATCGCACGCTCGTGGTCAAATTACCGTTATGGTACCGGCACATGTCGATTTGCTTGCTATTTATGTCGTGCTTAATTCTCTCACGCTCCTAGCATGCTCTGTACTTGCCATGCTCTACTGTGCTTGCTCAAGAGCTATCTATGCCATGCTATGATTGGTTATGACTTGCTTATGCTTACTGGTCTATCATGCTTGCTTGGCTAGGTGTATTTGTGATGCATCAGTGACACTTGTGTGTGTGCCAGTGGTGCCTGTGATACGCTTCAGTGCTTCCTATGCAAGCCAATGATCCTTTGGATCATTTCTTGCTTGTTGGCTAACCTCTCTGTGTAACTTGGCTTGCTATGATTGATCCATTTGATCAATTGATTGTCAGTGATTGTTCTTGGCTAACACTGTGGCTATATGATTCACTTATCCGGTGATGCCGATGCTCAAGCATCACCGTGTCGTTGCTTACTTGTGCTTTGTTGCTTATTTCTAGCTATCTAGACTTGCTCTAGTGGCTATGAATTAAGTTGTATTGCTTAACAGTATCTGCTTTGTCATGCTTAGCATGGATCTGTGATAAATTCATGCTTGGATTACTTAATTATGATGAACTGCTTGTGCAGTGATGATTTAAATGACTTGCTTGTATATGAATTTGCTATTCATGATTCTTTTACAAGCAATTAAAGTCTGAATCCATTACTGGATAGTGATGTGATCTATTTGGCTTTCTTTTAATTGGTGCTAAGTGTGATGTGACCTCGCAGCCTTGCTACCGATCGGTTGCTCACCTAGTTGGTTGGATCTTGTTGGCTACTCATCTTTGCTTGCATATTTGGGGATCATAGTAACTATGAATGCCAATATGCTTGCCCGTGAAGAAATCTAGGGTTTACGATGGTTGCATGCTTAGGATTTTCGTGTAGTCTTAGCTGCTAATCCTTGCTATCTACTGGTGCTATGTGCATGTGATCTTGCTAGTGTGTGCATCTTGTGCATGATTTCTAGCTTCATGCACATGATCTGTATCTGGATGGTTTCTATCTTAGTAGCTTTTGGTAGCGGCAAGAATCCTTGGTGAAAACCAAGTGATGATCTACCCATATGAGCATCTGCTCATCCCATGCTTATGCATATGATGGATTAGATCCATTGGATCTTTTCCAGGAACTAGGTATACCTTGTTCCAGCTCCTAGAAAGAAATGTTTTGTTGATGCAGACTTGGGTTTGTTCACAGCCCTTCACCTCCAGATCTTGGATGATCTTCTAGGTCACCATGATTTACGGTGGCTTAAGTGGTTGTGTGTGTTGGTTCTGTTCTTGCTCAAGAAGCTGGATGAACTGAGCTTGTTCTTGCTTCACCCTTACCTCGGTGAATCTTTATCTGGTCGATGGTTATGATTTCTAGGGTTTGTGCCCCTTTTATATGAACCACTGCTTCTATCCTTGCATTGACACACAAGCCTGGCTTGCTTGGTGACTATGCTGTTGCATGGCCTTCTTGTTGCTGCCTAGCACACTTGAGCTGTGTGCTCTCATATCTTTGAAACTTGAGCCCACGGTGTGTGCTCAGGTTTGGTCTCTTCTTGCCCTTATCTTGTCTTGTCCCTGGTTTTGGACAAGCACAAGTGTGTGGTGACAGCTTTGCACTGTCCAAACTGAATATTGTGTTATTTGCTAACTGTCCAAACTGAACCTTGTGTTAACACTTATATTCTCGCTAGTGTTGGTGTTTTATTATTGCAGGTTTGTGAAGATGGACATGGCGAAGATATACTTCAAGTCATATAGTCTAGTTTTAGTTTAGGAATAATAATGTAATCTTCATTTTCATTTCTGTTTATTATTCATCAATTTTTGTATCAAGAATATTGTAAAGACTTTGTAATCTGTGTTGTGATATCAATAAAGCCCAAGTTTTTGTTTATGAGCTTTTGATTTATGTAATATTTATATTGGAATGAATATTGTATTTATGATTCCCTTTGAAATTCAAAGTGATTTGAATTCCTAAATTGTGTTTTAAATTATGAATTCCATTTTATATTGTTCAATGTTTATTGTTAAATGTTTTAACACTTGTCAAATGAAATCAATTCCCCAAATCAACAAGATACAAAAGAGATCATGTCGAAATTTCCCTAACTCACATTGCCTAACCCTAAGTGCAAAATGAGAGAGAACCTCGATCCCTCTTAGGTTTAGTTGCAATAAGGCGCGAAAATTTCCCCCGTTTTGCGATGAAATGCACATCCCATTTCTAAATCTACCCTTCGTTGTTCCTATGTTCTGGGTTATTACAGCCTCTCCCCTTAATGTAAACTTCGTCCCGAAGTTAAGATTGGTACTGAACATCTCTCGGGTAAGACTTTACGAGTTCTTTTTCCGTCTCCCAAGTGGCTTCTCGCTCAGGATGATGTTGCCATTGCACTTTACAGTATTTGATTGCCCTGTTTCTTAACTTCTTCCATTGTACTTCTAAGATCTTTTCAGGCCTTTCCACATAGGTTAGATCAGATTGCAATTCTATTTCTTCATATGTGATAGGATCGTCCGGTGCCTTCAAACACTTTCTGAGTTGTGATACATGAAATACATTATGAACTTGACTTAGTTGTGCCGGTAACTCCAACTCAAAAGCTGTTCCTCGATTCTGACTGATTATCTTAAATGGTCCAATATATCGAGGGCTTAACTTTCCTTTCACTCCGAACCTCTTAAGTCCTTTCATTGGGCTAACCTTCAGATAAACCATGTCTCCCACTTTCGGTTCCCAATCTCTTCTCTTTAAGTCGGCGTAACTCTTCTGACGACTCTGAGCTATTTTGAGTCTATCCCGGATCACCTCGATGACGTCTTGTCTCTCCTTGATGTAGTCTGGTGTAAACTCCTTGTTTTCTCCGGTTTCAAACCAACAAATTGGTGATCTACACTTCCTTTCGTACAATGCTTCGTACGGTGCCATCTGAATGCTACTCTGATAACTATTGTTATATGAGAACTCCGCTAAAGGTAAATGGTCCTCCCATGAGCCTCCAAAGTTCAGAGCACAAGCTGTAAGCATGTCTTCTAGTATCTCGATTGGTTCTTTCGGTTTGTCCTCCGGTTTGTGGATGATATCTTGTCTTGAAATCCAACTTGGATCCCAAAGATTCTTGTAGTTGTTTCAGAATGCTGATGTGAAAATCGAACCTCTATACGAGACTATCTTCTGTGGTACTCCATGCTTACTCACAATTTCCTTCACATATATATCCACAAGCTTTTCTGCAGTATCTTTTGTGTTTACGGCTATGAAATGAGCACTCTTGGTAAGTCTGTCCACTATTACCCATATCATATCCTTCTTCTTACTAGTCATTGGTAAACCAGTAACAAAATCCATTCCTATTTCATCCCATTTCCATTCCGGTATCTCTAGTGGTTTGAGTAATCCCGCAGGACTCTGATGCTCTGCCTTCACTCGTTGACATGTATGACATTCGAGACATATTGTGCTATTTCTTTTTTCATGTTGTTCCACCGAACATCTCCTTCAAATCCATATACATCTTCGTACTTCCCGGGTGTATGGAATAAGGGGTTTCATGTGCTTCTTTTAATATGATTGACTTCACTTCGGATCATCTCGGTACACTGAGATCCTTTTACGGAAGTATAATGAATCAAAATCCCCTAGATGAAATTCTGATGGTCTTCCTTCGCCAATCCTCTTGATTTCCTCTTGAATGAACAAATCATCCGCTTGCCTTCGGATAATCTCATATTTCAAGTCCGAGTACATTTCATCCATAATCCTCATGGTTGCTATACTTCCTTTGACATCACCTTGAATAAACAAGATCTGAGCATCTTCTAACTCTTTCCGAAGTTCCTTTGGAATCTCCCATTCCGTAGGTTGATTCTCCGTACTCTTCCTACTTAGGGCATCTGCTACTACATTAGCTTTGCTCGGTGTATAGTTGATCTTAAGGTCGTAATCCTTAATCAACTCCAACCATCTCTTACGCCTCATGTTTAATTCCTTCGGGTGAAGAAATATTTCAAGCTTTTGTGATCGGTGTATAACTCACACTTGGATCCATATAGAAATTGTCTCCAACTCTTCAAAGCATACACAATCGCCGCTAACTCGAGATCATGTACCGGGTAGTTGTGTTCATGTGGTTTCAAGCTGTCTTGATCCATAAGCTATTACCTTCCGATCTTGCATAAGAACACATCCAAGTCCATTCTTGGAAGCATCACAATACACCGTGTAATCCTTTCCAGGTTCAGAACCGCTAACACCGGTCTTGTGGTTAATTTATCTTTGAGTGTTTGGAAGCTGGCTTCACACTCATCAGTCCATACAAATGGAGTATTTTTCTTGAGTAACTTGGTCATTGGTCCTGCAATCTTCGAAAATCCCTCTATGAATCTCCGATAATAGCTTGCCATACCAAGAAATCCTCGTATCTCCTTAGCATTTTTGGGTGATTTCCATTCCAATACGGACTGAACCTTGCTTGGATTCACCGCTATGCCTTCTTTGGTTATAACATGTCCAAGAAATTCAACACTATCTAACCAAAATTTGCACTTGCTGAACTTCGCATATAGCTGATGTTCCCTCAAAGTTTGCGAACTATCTTCAAATGCTTGGCATGTTCTTCTTTATCTTTGGAATAGATTAGAATATCATCTATGAACACTATCACAAACTTGTCCAAGTACTTCATGAATATCTTGTTCATCAAATTCATGAAAATTGCTGGTGCATTTGTTAGTCCAAATGGTACAACCAAGTATTCATGGTGTCCATACCTTGATACAAACGCTGTTTTTGGTACATCCTCCTTCTTGATCTTGATTTGATGGTATCCACGACCTTAAATCTATCTTCGAGAAGACTCCCGCTCCTTGAACTTGATCAAAAAGATCTTGAATTCTGGGTAAAGGATACTTGTTCTTGATGGTTACATTGTTCAAATTTACGTAATCTCCACACATTCTCTTTCCTCCATCTCTTTTATCCACAAAAATAACTGGTGTACCCCATGGTGACACACTTTCTTGAATAAATCCCTTCTGTTCCAGCTTCATCTATCTGAGCTTTTAGTTCCACTAACTCCTTTGGCCCCATCTTATATGGTGGTTGTGCTATTGGTGCTGTGCCTGGAATCAGATCGATTGTGAATTCTATCTCTCTATCGGGTGGCATACCCGGTAGTTCCTTAGGAAATACATCCTTAAACTCATTCACTACAGGAATATCTTCAATTCTCACTTCCTTCAAGCTATTGAGTTCCAATCCGATCTCCAACTCACTGTACTTATCTCCTTGGAACACTATTCTACCTCCGATGGAGTTGCGAAGTGATACTGTTTTGTCTCCACAGTTAATCACCGCTCCATTTTCTGTCAACCAATCCATCCCTAAGATGACTGATATGTCCTTCATGGGTATGATGAATAGGTCCGCGAAATATACACAGTCACATATGGTTAGGACTTGTGCTTCTTTCACGTGGGTTACTAAGATCGTTCCCCCCGCGGATAGAACAGTTATAGGGGTTTCTAACTTAGAACATCTAAGCCCGAATTTTTCCACAAACTCCAATGCAAGAAATGATGTGGTTGCCCCAGTATCAAATAATACTTTGCCAGGATGAGTAAGAATGCTTAGCGTACCTAAGACTGTTTGATCCGACTCTTCCGCTTGTTCCAAAGATGTGCAATTCAGCTTTCCATAAGGCTTTCCCCTCTTATTGTTGTTGTTGTTGTTGTAGTTGCGGTTGTTGTTGTTGTTGTTGCGGTTGTTGTTGTTGTTTCCACCTCGTCCTCCAGAGCTCTGTCCGCTCCAAGATGACTTGTTCGGACACTCCGGCTTGATGTGTCCTTCCTTCCCACAACCATAGCAGATGATTACGGGTTTTACGACGATCCTTACGCAAATGACCCTTTAGGCCACAATTGTTGCGAGATGATCCGGTTAATTGGGTTCGACTACGACCTCCCCGGTTGTATTGATTACCAGTAGTAGGTCTGTATCGGGGTTTGAAACTCCGATCAGGGGTTGGTTTACTGATTGGGTACTTCCTTGGCTCTATACGAGCCCTCTTCCTTCTGTCCTCCTGGACTTGCCTGTAGTCATCCTCGAAAGTGATTGCCGAGTCAATCAGTTCCTGGAATTCGGCAGTCCGTGCCAACCTCAGTTGCATCTTCATGTATGGATTCATGCCTTTCATGAACCGCTTCTTCCGCTTCTCCTCGGTATCTACATCCTCAGGTGCATACCTGGATAACCTATTGAAATCCCGAACATACTGCATGATTGGTGCAGTATTCTGTCTTAGTTCTTCAAACTCTCTCTTCTTTAGCTCCACCACGCTGTCCGGAACATGAGCATCCCGAAACTTCTTCTTGAACTCCTCCCAGGTGAATACCTTATGCGGAGGGTGTCTTGCTACAAGGTTCTCCCACCATGATGCTGCTGGTCCCGACAACGAATAAGTGGTATATCTGATCTTCTCCTCATCGTTGCAACCAACGGTCTTCAATTTCCGTTCCGTATCCATGAGCCAATCTTCAGCGTCCATTGGTTCTGGAGCTGATGTGAATGGTAGTGGTCTTGCATTTTGGAAGTCCGATAGTGTTACTCCCTTGCCTTCATTACCCTTCTCATTAATGACATGGGTAAAGAAATCCTGCATGTTTTTGCTCTGGCTTTCCTGGTAACGCCTCCTATCTTCCTCCATTGACCTCATATACTGTTGGAAGTCTGGGTGCAACATTGGGTGTGGTGGTGGTGGTGCGTTTTCTGCTCTAGCTGCTGCATCTGCCTCCTCTTTCTTTCTTGCTTCCCGCTCTCTGCAGAGCCTCTTCGGTTTCTACTAACGCCATTTCCGCCTAGTCACGTAACAAAGAGCGATTACTCATAATTACACCATGCGAATGTTTTCTGAGCTCAACTCATTGCCCAGAACTAGTCACACAATGAAATCAAGAAGCAAATCCAAAACAAACATTTATTATGTATATACACCGTATAATACATAACACACTCACAAACTTATATTACATGTGGTACATATAAACCACTTATTTGGCTCAAAGCCCAAGCCAACGGGAATTTAAAATACGTTCTATTACAATACCACCTAGATTACTTTATTCTTCCTTGGAGCTCTACTCCTCATCGTCTTCATTCGCCTCCGCGTACATCCCTGGGGTCCATCCGGTACAACGGTCTGTCCTCCGAAGACCGTCCGGAATGAAAGTTCTTCCCGTAGGTATGTAGTCTGAATCGGACGAAGTGCCGAGACAGAGATCTGTCATGCCAAAGTAACTAGATAAAGACTCATACATATCCCCAGTGGAATACAGCTCCTCTTCTCCAGTCATCCATGGAGGATTCCTATTCACTTGACCCCTCATCTTCTTCTTCTTCTTTTTCTTTGTTCCAGAACTCTCACCTACGACGTACTGGAATGTTTTGGGTAATCCCATCTCCAAATCTAAAGAAATGGAGTTGGTGTCTTTCTCTTTCTGCTCAAAGCTTTGGTTAACATTCTGGTTATCCGCATCACTCTCATCTCCTGTATCACATGGAATTGGCTCCTCCTCATCACCGAAAGGTTCCCCGAAACGCCAACCCGTCGAGTTCTCGATCGGTGACTCCGAGCAGTTTATGTTCCATGACTGGTCTCCCCATATCCAGTATCATACGATCTTGACACGTGTGGATAGTGCGGAACAAAGTTAGGTGTAAGTGGATCTCTTGTAAGTGGATTTCTCTTGGACCACTGGTCACTCAAATTTACATCACTGTCTGGGTTAAAGAAAGGTGTAGTATGTTGTGGTTGTGCCCTCAAATCACGCATCCGAGTTTGGACTTTATCAGGGTCCGTGAACTCAGCTAGCATGTGGTCAATCTCACCTCTCATCTTCATGTGTAAAAGGTACATCGTGGTCAATAAAGACTTCTGCCTATCCATGTCTGTGTCTGCAGCTTCAGGACTTCGTGTGCTAACACCAAATGATTCGTAGTGGGATCCTCATCTTCCTCGGCATGAGGTATATGAGAAAACTACGAAAATAGCAGTTCTATCGACTTGTGCTGCCTTATCTCAAGGATTGCCTTGAATAGGCCCATATGGTAGAGAATTTGTGGTGATAGTTTTGGCTTCTCCGTATGGCATTATACGACTCATCGGCCAGTTTTTCGGGTAGTTGGACCGATACTCTGCACTTGGCTAGGATTTCCCCATCATAGTAAGTATACTTGATAACGAGTGTATCCGTGGATCGGAATGAAGTTCCTTGACATCCCACACAGGAGAGCTGTTATTGGTCCATCATAATCACCGAGCCAACCCTCAACCTTCCTCAAAGTCCTCTTAGGAAAAGTATTCGCCATTATGGCTGTATACAAAAGCAGAATATTAGTAGTGATAATGCATCATAATAGCTATAATAAAGAATTATCGCACTAAAATATATGGTTTTGCTATTCTCAAGTGAATAATCACCATATTTCTAGAGAATCCTTTACTATTTCTACTAGACTCCTACAGGTTTCTTCCCTATACTAGGTTTTTCCAACCTAAGGTCGCAACATTTGCTCTGATACCAGCTGCGGTGACCCAGCATACCACTGCATGTTGTAGTATACAAGTCGTTGATATGATCTTTGTGAAGGGGCTTCCTCACAAATTGCCATATCCCTCGTAGTGGTACAACGAAACATTGCAGGTCATAACACTCCATACTTTATTACAAACATTGTCTTAACAAGTTGGTATTCTCACAGGTCCTATGAGAACACCCTAAGATACTACTTAAGTACGATTACAACTCATAACAAATATAAAGAACTCAACAACTTATTTAGGTAAGTTCTACGTTGCTCGGCTCTAAGATACTAGGGTATGTCACTACTCCTCCACCTCCGTGTCATCTGGTCCGTAGACTATCCCATAGTCTACGCCTTCCACTCCGCCGCTAAGATCAGGTTCTTCGTAGACCAGCTCGTAGCTTCCTTCTCGGTGCTCCATCGTTGATAGCCTCCACTTCCGGGATCACAGTCTAGCAAGGGTGTCGAAAGAAAGTGAGTACAGAGGTACTCAGCAAGTTCTAAAAGAATAAAAGGTGTTTGATGCACTAGCTACGACCATTGATCAGGAAATCGCAGGTCAATGCATGTTTTGAAAACATTTCTTCAAAAGGTTGCTTTTATTATGAAAACTATGCCCGTCAGTCTTCACAGGTTGACTAGAACTTCGTGGAGTTCCTTTCCTGCCGCGTTCGCAGTTCCTTCCCGGAACAGGAGGAGTGACAGCCACAATTTGATACACTCTGCAGAGGTGCGTTACTTTTCCCACAAGAGATCTCACCCTTTTTGCCATCCGCAGGGACTTGCCCCCGTTCACACTTCCTTTGGTGGGAGGCCAGGTATAAAGATCCAAGCCCACACCGCCTTCTCCGCGACTGCAAACCCACCCTTTTGTCCACCCGCACACCTCCAGTAGACTTCCCCCGATAATACGGCTTTACTCATGGTGTACTTTGGACAATCCTTCATAGATCGTAGAGCCATCATCACTAATGGATGGGGATTTAAAAGGCTATCCCAACCTACGGCAGTGCCTCCAGCACCCCGCCGGCTCTACCAATCCGTTGGCGTGCAGAAGGGAAAAGATACGACTGGCTTCCCAGAGCCATTATAGATCTCATGGTCAACGCGATTTGTACGGCGCTAGAATCACTGGACGGCATTGGTAATTAATCCTAGGGTGATATAACCCATTGCAATGGAACCTCCACCATATCAACACATACCATGGTTCCATTGCCAGCCACATAGTCATATTCATAGTTGGAAAATAACATTTCATTTGCGATGCAGGAATGATAAGTATATAGCTTTGCATTAAAGTAATAGAAAATAATCAAGTTGACATGAGCAAGGGTGAACTTGCCTGTGGACTGCGAGATAGTGCAGTTCAATGCAGTTGATGGAACCTGGACCTCGGGTTCTGTAAGAAGCATCATTGTCCGGTAAGGACAATGTTATAAAAATCCAAATAATGCAATCATGGATGTATTATTTTATGTTGAATCCCTTTACCCCGTTGAGTTATTATAATTTAGGGTTGTATTTAAGATTTATGTCTTTGACGGTAATTTACAATTGATTTAAAAGTATTAATCATTGTAATTCACACAAAGTATAACAATTCAAAGTAAAATGGTTTTACTTGATGATTACCTTAGTCATTTAAAAAATAATTTGAAATTATAGAGTTACCTCCATAGTTTTTGGAATAAAAGGGAATATAATATTTTTCTGGGAAAAATGCCCTTTTTCAAAAGAAATGACTTGGAATAATAGAATTTCATTTTGAAATGTTTGAAAATAAGTATTTGAACTTATTTGAGATTTTCCTTGAATTTTAAATACAAGGAAATAATAATTTAAAATTCCAAGTTATTATTTAAATTACGAAAATTCATAATTTTGAATTTGTTTCATAAATTCCATTTCATATTTTATTCTGGTTAAGATTTATTTTTTCATTCATAAATCCAATTTTTATTGGATTTTTAGAGTTGTTTATGATTTATTAAAATTTGGTAAAGTTTTGGTCTTTTATTAAATGTAAAAAGACCAAAATACCCCCTGGACTCATATTGGGCCCAGCCCAATAACCAAACCCAGGGACGGCCCAATAAGGCTGGCCCCCTTTTGGGTTCGGTGGCGCCGAAGCGGCCCACCTCACTCACTCTCACTCGGCCCTCTCACTCACTCGACCTAACCCTAATCTCTGGCGACTCCCGTGGCGATGGCGTCGCCGCCATGGCCGCCGCCCTGCTCCGGCCATCGCCGGCCTCCTCCGCCGTAGCCGTCAACCGCTCTGAACCGCCGCGAGACGATCTATCGATCCGTCCGCGTGGTTTCCTCGATTGCTTCTTCTCTGGCGAATCGCCTCCCCTCTCGGATCTCGTGGAGAATCGCCTCGGGCGATTGGGAATCTCCGACGAGCTCTCGCCCTCGCCGTCGACGTGTGCGCCTCCGAGACCGACCTGGCGCGGGTCGCTCGCAGCGCGTTTGTGCCGTCGTCTCCATGCTGTGTCTTTGTGGTGGTGTTCGTCGGCGTAACGCCGGCGACTTCCACGGCTTTGCCGGCTGCTATGGCCACGCGGGCACCGCCTCGCCATGCCATAGCTTCGCCTCCGTGCGCGGGTAAGGTCTTCTGCTCCTCCTCCTTCTCTTGTGCGCCTCCCTTGCCACCGTTCTTCTTCCTCCTCATGCTCTGTTGCTCTCACGGTGGTCTGTGATCACGCGAGCCATGCTATTGCTGCGCAATCTTCCCGTGCCTCGGTTTATCGCACGCTCGGGTCAAATTACGCCATGTACCGGCACATGTCGATTTGCTTGCTATTTATGCTTTGTGCTTAATTCTCTGCTTTGCTCCTAGCATGCTACGTACTTGCCATGCTCTACTGTGCTTGCTCAAGAGCTATCTATGCCATGCTATGATTGGTTATGACTTGCTTATGCTTACTGGTCTATCATGCTTGCTTGGCTAGGTGTATTTGTGATGCATCAGTGACACTTGTGTGTGTGCCAGTGGTGCCTGTGATACGCTTCAGTGCTTCCTATGCAAGCCAATGATCCTTTGGATCATTTCTTGCTTGTTGGCTAACCTCTCTGTAACTTGGCTTGCTATGATTGATCCATTTGATCAATTGATTGTCGATGATTGTTCTTCGGCTAACACCGTGGCTATATGATTCACTTATGCGGTGATGCTGATGCTCAAGCATCACCGTGTGTTGCTTACTTGTCTTGTTGCTTATTTCTAGCTATCTAGACTTGCTCTAGTGGCTATGAATTAAGTTGTATTGCTTAACAAGGTATCTTGCTGTCATGCTTAGCATGGATCTGTGATAAATTCATGCTTGGATTACTTAATTATGATGAACTGCTTGTGCAGTGATGATTTAAATGACTTGCTTGTATATGAATTTGCTGTTCATGATTCTTTTACAAGCAATTAAAGTCTGAATCCATTCTTTGGATAGTGATGTGATCTATTTGGCTTTCTTTTAATTGGTGCTAAGTGTGATGTGACCTCAGTAGCCTTGCTCTTGTTGGTTGCTCACCTAGTTGGTTGGATCTTGTTGGCTACTCATCTTTGCTTGCATATTTGGGGATCATAGTAACTATGAATGCCAATATGCTTGCCTGTGAAGAAATCTAGGGTTTCTGATGGTTGCATGCTTAGGATTTTCTGTGTAGTCTTAGCTGCTAATTCTTGCTATCTACTGGTGCTATTTGTGCATGTGATCTTGCTAGTGTGTGCATCTGTGCATGATTTCTAGCTTCTGTGCACATGATCTGTATCTGGATGGTTTCTATCTTAGTAGCTTTTGACTGGCAGTAATCCTTGGTGAAAACCAAGTGATGATCTACCCATATGAGCATCTGCTCATCCCATGCTTATGCATATGATGGATTAGATCCATTGGATCTTTTCCAGGAACTAGGTATACCTTGTTCCAGCTCCTAGAAAGAAATGTTTTGTTGATGCGAGACTTGGGTTTGTTCACACCCTTCACCTCCAGGATCTTGGATGATCTTCTAGGTCACCATGATTTCTGGTGGCTTAAGTGGTTGTGTGTGTTGGTTCTGTTCTTGCTCAAGAACTGGATGAATCGAGCTTGTTCTTGCTTCACCCTTACCTGGTGAATCTTTATCTGTCGATTGGTTATGATTTCTAGGGTTTGTGCCCCTTTTATATGAACCACTGCTTCTATCCTTGCATTGACACACAAGCCTGGCTTGCTTGGTGACTATCTTGTTGCATGGCCTTCTTGTTGCTTTGCCTAGCACACTTGAGTGTGCTCTCATATCTTGAAACTTGAGCCCCTGGTGTGTGCTCAGGTTTGGTCTGCTGCTGCCCTTATCTTGTGCTGTCCCTGGCTTTGGACAAGCACAAGTGTGTGGTGACAGTTTGCACTGTCCAAACTGAATATTGTGTTATTTGCTAACTGTCCAAACTGAACCTTGTGTTAACACTTATATTCTGGCTAGTGTTGGTGTTTTATTATTGCAGGTTTGTGAAGATGGACATGGCCAGAAGATATACTTCAAGTCATATAGTCTAGTTTTAGTTTAGGAATAATAATGTAATCTTCATTTTCATTTCTATTTATTATTCATCAATTTTTGTATCAAGAATATTGTAAAGACTTTGTAATCTGTGTTGTGATATCAATAAAGCCCAAGTTTTTGTTTATGAGCTTTTGATTTATGTAATATTTATATTCTGGAATGAATATTGTATTTATGATTCCCTTTGAAATTCAAAGTGATTTGAATTCCTAAATTGTGTTTTAAATTATGAATTCCATTTTATATTGTTCAATGTTTATTGTTAAATGTTTTAACACTTGTCAAATGAAATCAATTCCCCAAATCAACAAGATACAAAAGAGATCATGTCGAAATTTCCCTAACTCACATTGCCTAACCCTAAGTGCAAAATGAGAGAGAACCTCGATCCCTCTTAGGTTTAGTTGCAATAAGGCGCGAAAATTTCCCCCGTTTTGCGATGAAATGCACATCCCATTTCTAAATCTACCCTTCGTTGTTCCTATGTTCTGGGTTATTACAGATACATAGATAACCAACTAAAGGAGAGATACTTCCAAACTGCAACCCATCTTATATGATAACTTCCCTACCCATGATATGACACTACTTGACAGTAAAAAAAAATAAAAGATAGTGATGATGTGATACCGCGGCACTCCCCCAAGCTTGGAACAAACCAAGGGGATGCCAATACCGATGATGAATTACTCCTTCAGCGATGGTGGTGATGAATTCCCGTCTTCAGACTTCCAAGATAGAGGCTCTCCATCAACAAATGACATCTTGGTCTCGGGAATCCTGAAACTAGCAGCACGGCTTATGTGTTTAAACCTGTTTTCATACTCACAGTTCTGATTATGAACACCATAGAGTTGAGCTTGGAGTTTGTTGGTGGTGTCATGAAGTGAGAGGATGTCGCCCCATAGCTTTGCAGTTTCCTTCTCGTGTTCAGCAATGAGTTCAGACACAATCTTGTGGAAGATATCCACTTCACGCTCGGCCATCTTCTTGTAATTGAAGACCTCTTGTTCTAGCTTCTCCATCCTATCTTCCAAGCTTCCTTCTCCTTTGGGACCCTGAACATCTTTGATCTGCAGTTTTCCCTCGACGAGCATCAACTCCTTTGGGTGCATCCTCAGCTCCTCCATGTACAAATTGCCAACATCCTTGCAGGAGCTGTCCTTCGGAGTTCCCGACGAAGACATGATGGCTCTAGATCCGAAATAAATCCTGGCAGAAACAGCTTGAAACAAAACACGTCGAGAAAACGATATACGGACCTCCAGGGGTCCGGGGGATTATATAGCAAATATTTTCACGACAAAAGGAAAGTACCAGATCGGACCAGAGTCGGAAAGGGGCGACGAGGAGGCCAGACCATAGGGCGGCGCGGGCCCAGGCCAGGCCGCGCCGGCCTATGGTGGCACGCCCTCGTGCGTCTTTTCCACTCCGTTTCGATCTCGTAATTTTTCATATTTTCCAAAAACAGCAAAAATATTGTTCGGGAAGTAAATTGCGAACTTTTCATTACCAGTACTGTTACCTATTCAAAGTCGAGTTAGCGGGTGTCAATTTGTCCTTTGATGAAAGCCTCCGGTGTTTCCACTTGAATAATATCAACATCAACATTATAAGAATCACCCGAGATATAATGCTTGAGTCTTTGTCCATTCACCACTTGCGTAGCATTGCCTTGGAGAGAGCTAATTTTAATTGCTCCTGAACGATACACCTCCTCAACAACATATGGTCCTTCCCATTTCGAGAGTAATTTCCCTGCAAAGAATCTGAGACGAGACCGGTACAATAGGACTTTATCCCCAACATTAAACTCTCTTTTGATGATCCTTCTATCATGCCATTTCTTAACTTTCTCTTTAAAGAGTTTAGCATTTTCATAAGCTTCACTTCTCCATTCATCTAGAGAACTTAATTGCAGCAACCTCTTATTACCAGCTAGTTTAGGATCTTTATTTAGTTATCTAACAGCCCAATAAGCTTTGTGCTCTAGTTCTAAAGGTAAATGACAAGCTTTTCCGTAAACCATTTTATAAGGTGACATTCCCATGGGATTTTTATAAGCAGTTCTATAAGCCCAAAGTGCATCCTTCAATTTACTAGCCCAATTCTTTCTAGATTTATTAACGGTCTTTCCCAAAATAGATTTAATCTCTCTATTTGATAATTCTACTTGACCACTAGTTTGAGGATGATAAGCGGAAGCAATTCTATGATTAATACCATACCTAGCAAGAGTTTTTCTAAAACCTCCATGAATAAAATGAGAACCTCCATCAGTCATAATATATCTAGGCACTCCAAATCTAGGAAAAATAATGTCTAAAAGCATTCTTAAAGAGGTCTCACCATCAGCACTTTTTGTAGGTATGGCTTCCACCCATTTAGTAACATAATCAACAGCAACAAGTATATGAGTGTTACCTTCTGAAGATGGAAAAGGTCCCATGAAGTCAAATCCCCAACAATCAAATGGTTCAATAACAAGAGTATAATTCATAGGCATTTCATTACGTCTGGAGATATTACCAACCCTTTGGCATTCATCACAAGATAAAATAAACTTTCTCGCATCCTTGAAGAGAGTTGGCCAATAAAAACCTGATTGTAGAACCTTTTGCGCGGTTTTTTCTCCGGCGTGATGTCCTCCATAAGCACTACCATGACATTTACTCAATATCTCTTGTTGTTCATATTCGGGAACACATCTTCGCAGAATACCATCCACTCCTTCTTTATATAAGTGTGGGTCATCCCAGAAATAATGCCTCAAGTCATAAAAGAATTTCCTCCTTTGCTGAGCTGAAAAGGTTGGAGGCAAGTACTTGGAAACAATAAAGTTAGCATAATCAGCATACCAAGGACTGTCTCGCGAGCTCACCTTTATTACAGCCAATTGTTCATTTGGAAAACTATCATTAACTGGAACAGGATCATAAGCAATATTTTCCAATCTAGACAAATTATCGACAACAGGATTCTCCGCACCTTTCCTATCTACAATATGTAAATCAAATTCTTGCAAAAGAAGTACCCATCTAATAAGCCTCGGCTTAGCATCTTTCTTAGTCATAAGGTATCTAATTGCAGCATGATCAGTATGAATCGTAACTTTTGAATCAACAATATAAGATCTAAATTTATCACAAGCAAAGACTACAGCTAATAATTCTTTTTCAGTTGTAGCATAATTTCTTTGAGCAGCATCAAGAATTTTACTAGCATAATGAATAACATTCAGTTTTTTATCTACTCGCTGTCCAAGAACAGCGCCTATAGCAAAATCACTAGCATCACACATAATTTCAAAAGGCAAATTCCAATCAGGAGGTTCAACTACAGGAGCAGTTGTTAAGGCTTTCTTTAGAGTTTCAAAAGCTTCCTTACAATCATCATCAAAAACAAAAGGTACGTCTTTTTGAAGAAGATTAGTAAGAGGCTTTGAAATCTTGGAGAAATCTTTAATAAATCTCCTATAAAACCCAGCATGACCAAGAACACTACGAATACCTTTAACATCCCTCGGATAGGGCATCTTCTCAATTGCTTCCACTTTAGCTCTATCAACTTCAATACCTCTCTCAGAAATTTTATGTCCCAATACAATTCCTTCATTAACCATAAAGTGGCATTTCTCCCAATTAAGAACAAGGTTAGTTTCTTCACATCTCTGCAAAACTTTATCAAGATTTCGCAAGCAACTATCAAAAGAATTCCCATAGACGGAAAAATCATCCATGAATACTTCCACAATACTCTCACAAAAGCCATGAAAAATAGCAGACATGCATCTTTGAAAAGTAGCAGGAGCATTACATAAACCAAAAGGCATACGCCTATAAGCATAAGTTCCATAGGGACAAGTAAAAGTGGTTTTCTCTTGATCTTTAGTTTTAACAGCAATTTGTGAAAACCCAGAATAACCATCAAGAAAACAAAAATGAGTATTTTTAGACAATCTTTCTAGCATTTGATCAATAAATGGTAAAGGGTAATGATCTTTCTTAGTAACTTTATTAACTTTTCGAAAATCAATGCACATTCTATACCCTACAACTACTCTTTGAGGGATGAGCTCATCATTATCATTAGGCACAACAGTCATTCCTCCTTTCTTGGGAACGCAATGCACAGGACTAACCCATCTACTATCAGCAATAGGATATATAATACCAGCTTCAAGAAGTTTTAATACCTCATTCCTTACCACCTCCTTCATCTTCGGAATTAGACGACGCTGATGTTCAACAACAGGCTTTGCATCATCTTCCATATTAATAGCATGTTGACAAATAGAAGGAGAAATCCCCTTCAAATCATCAAGAGTGTAGCCAATAGCTCCTCGGTGTTTCTTCAATATTTCCAATAACCTTTCTTCCTCAATCTCTGAAAGCTTAGAACTAATAATAACAGGATATATTTTCTTATCATCAATATGAGGATATTTAAGATTATCAGGCAAAGGCTTTAAATCAAAAACAGGATCTTCCTTTGGTGGCAGTGTTGTACCCAAATCTTCCACCGGTAAATCATGCTTGAGAATAGGTTGGCGAAGAAAAATTTCCTCAAGCTCATCTCTTTCTTTCCTAAAAACTTCACTCTCGCTATTCTCCAAATGTTGCTACAAAGGATTATTAGGAACAAGAACAATAGATGCACACTGC
This sequence comes from Lolium perenne, assembly GCF_019359855.2. NCBI lineage: Eukaryota > Viridiplantae > Streptophyta > Magnoliopsida > Poales > Poaceae > Lolium > Lolium perenne. Next base: position 335,913,226 of record NC_067247.2, read on the forward strand.
TCCATTTTAAAATCATCACTAGGCAAATCAGCTTTATAAGGAGTTTTGGTAAATTTAGAGAAGTTAAACTCATAAGATTCACCAGCAAATTTAGTCAAAATTTTCTCTTTCTTGCAATCTATAATAGCTCCACAAGTATTTAGAAAAGGTCTACCAAAAATGATAGGACAATAATCACTAGCAGCAGAACCAAGTACCAAAAAGTCAGCAGGATATTTAATCTTACCACATAGAACTTCCACATCTCGAACAATACCAATTGGAGAAATAGTTTCTCTATTAGCCAGCTGAATAACCACATCAATATCTTCAAGTTCACAAGAATCAATTTCGTGCATAATCTCCGTGTAAAGCTCATAAGGAATAGCACTAACACTTGCACCAATATCACATAAACCATAATAGCAATGATCACCAATTCTAACAGATAGCATAGGAACACTAACTTGTTTGGGTTTATTAGGATGTGAAACAATATTAGAAGCATCTTCACAGAAAATAATATGACCATCCTCCACATTTTTAGTCACAAGATCTTTAACTATTGCAACAGCAGGTTCAACTTTTATTTGTTCTTCAGGTTCTACAGGTTTCTTTTCACTTTTATGAACCGCACTATTTATAACAGAGTACTCCTTCATTTTAGCAGGGAAAGGAGTTTTTTCAATATAAGCTTCAGGAAAACATGATCAGCAGTTTCAACTACAACGCATTTATTAATAGATGAATCAATTTTATCTTTATACGGTTCATGATACTTATCAAAATTCTTCTTAGGCAATTCATAATGAGAGGCAAAAGCTTTATAAAGATTTGCAGCAACCTGAGAATCAAGACCATATGTAGCACTCATATTACGAAATTTATCAGTATCCATAAAAGCTTCAATGCATTTATAATCATAAATTATACCTGATTCTCTATCCTTGTCGTTCTCCCAACCTTCAGTATTTTCTTGGATCCGATCAAGAAGGTCCCTTTTAAACTCTTCTTTGTTGCGTGTAAATGATCCAGAACAAGAAGTATCCAGCAAGGTCTTGTCTTGAAAAAAAATTCTTGCATAGAAATTATCAATAATAACATTACCAGGAAGCTCATGAATGGGGCATTTGAGCATTAAAGACTTCAATCTCCCCCAAGCTTGGGCAATACTTTCTCCATCATGAGGCCAGAAATTATATATGCGGTTACGATCTTTGTGAATTTCACCTGGAGGATAGAATTTAGAATAAAATAAAGGCACAATGTCCTCCCAATCAAGAGAATCACCATTCTTCAGCAATTTATACCAATGCGCCGCTTTACCAGACAGCGATATAGAGAATAGTTTCTTTCTAACTTCATTCATAGCAATACCTGCACATTTGAATAACCCGCATAATTCATGCAAAAACAGTAAATGATCACCAGGATGGACAGTTCCATCCCCTTCATAGCGGTTATCCATAACACGTTCAATAATTTTCATAGGTATTTTATATGGTATCACTTCCTCACCTGGCGCCTCATCCACTACCGTTGCAGTAGTAGTAGATTTCCCAAATAGAAATTGAAGAGAAGACCTCTCCATAATGACTTATAGCAGCAGGCAGAAATAAAATCAGCACAAACAGTAAATGTTTTCCTTACCAATTCCACTTACCAATAGCGCTTCACTCCCCGGCAACGGCGCCGTAAAAATAGTCTTGATGACCCACAAGTATAGCGGTGTATCGTAGTATCTTCGATAAGTAAGAATGTCGATCCCAACGAGGAGCAGAAGGTGTTGACAAGCAGTTTCGATGAAGGATTCACTGTAAATGCTCACAGACAAGTATTCAGGGGGTTTTGATGTAACAGATGAATAAAGTACAAGTAAGTAAAATGCGAGAGAAATAATTGCAGCGAGTGGCCCAATCCCTTTTAGCACAAAGGACAAGCCGGTTTGTTTACTTATAATGACCAAACGTTCTCGAGGACACACGGGATTTTAGTCTAGTGCTTTCGCTACATACAGCTGATTAATCTTCATTGTTTTGATAAGTGTTGTGTGGGTGAACCTATGCTAATGTACCGCCCTTCCTAGGACTAATACATACTTGTGATTATACCCCTTGCAAGCATCCGCAACTACAAGAAAGTAATTAAGATAAATCTAACCACAGCCTTAAACTTTGAGATCCTGCGATCCCTCCTGCATCGATATACCAACGGGGGCTCAGGTTTCTGTCACTCCGGCAACCCCGCAATTGGCAAACGAGTACAAGATGTATTCCCCTAGGCCCATAAATGGTGAAGTATCGTGTAGTCGACGTTCACACGACACCACTAGAAGAATGACACCACAACTTAAATATCATAACATTGAATATTACTCAACCATAATTCACTACTAACATTTAGACTTCACCCATGTCCTCAAGAACTAAACGAACTACTCACGAGACATCATATGGAACATGATCAGAGGTGATATGATAATGAATAACAATCTGAACATAAATCTTGGTTCAACGGTTTCACTCAATAGCATCAATAACAAGTAGAAATCAACACCGGGAGAGTTTCCCCTATCAAACAATCAAGATCAAACCCAAATTGCTACAGCGGTGACGAGGTGCTGCGGTGGAGATGGCGATGATGATGATGAAGATGATGGTGATGGCGATGAAGATGATGTCCAGCTCGATGGCGGTGACGATGGCGTCGATTTCCCCCTCCCGGAGGGAATTTCCCCGGCGGATTCCTGCCCGCCGGAGAGCTCTTTTCTCTCTGGTGTTCTCCGCCCCGCAGAGGCGGCTGTAACTCTTCGTGAGGTACCCTCTGTGGCTTAGGTTTTCGAGACGAAGGGTTTCGCGAAGAAAAGGAGGCGAAAGGGGCTGTGGGGCCCCCACACCACAAGATGGCGCGGCCAGGCCATGGGCCGCGCCGCCCTATGGTCTGGGCCCACCTTGGGTCCAGCTGGCTCTCCCTTCTGGCTTCCTTCGTCATCTGGAAAAATAGGATTTTTGGTATAATTTCCTTCCGCAGTTGATCTTCCGAAATATTGCGTTCTGACGGTGCTTTTTCTAGCAGAATCCTGGCTCCAGTGCTCGATCCTCCAATAATCATGAAATATGCAAAATAGATGAAATAACATAAGTATTGTGTCCCAATATGAAATATATCAATGAATAACAGCAAATTATGATATAAAATAGTGATGCAAATTGGACGTATCAATACCTGATCATAATATTCTGTACCTCTAGAGTCGATGGCTGCGCATCGGCTGTTTTATTCTCAAGTCGATGTCTGTGCATCGGTTGTACCTAGCATCATGTTGCTTTGCACGTATATTTCTTCTTATCAGCCGATTTCATACATCGGCCCCCATATTCCATTGTTCATCATCCCCATACTTGGGAAGAGAATTGTTTTTTTTTACTGGCCGATTTCGTGCATCGGCCTCCATATCTTACTGCCCATCATCCCACATACTTGGGAAATACTTCTTGAGATGCTGGCCATTGACGGCCACTGGGAACTTCACACCATCCAACTGCTCGAGCATGTATGCATTCCCCTTTAAAACTTGGTCGACTCTGTACGGTCCGTGCCAATTTGGAGACCATTTACCATACGCTTTATCCTTAGTCCCCAACGGCAACACAGCTTCCCATACCAGATCACCAACGTGGAACTCCTTCGGCCTCACCTTCTTATTATATGCGCGAGCTACCTTGGATTTGTTCTCCTTGATTTTCTCAAGCGACCATAGTCTGAGTTCCGTTACATCCTCAATGCTGGTCAAGAAATCGGTAATCGTTAACTGCTCGGTCAGCTTGATTTTAAGGATTAATCAAAAATCGGACTATTAACTGATTTAATCGGTCGACTATTAATCGGTGAGGATTTTTCAAAATGGCAGGTTCCGAAATAAAAAAAGATACTATATTAACAAGTAAACTTGCAAAAGAGCACAAAAATGAAAGTTCCAAGAAGTATTCCCTTTAGTGCTTCAAACAAGGTTTTACTTGGCCTTTGATTTGAGCTATGTGTTGCTTCATCCTATTGACCCCTCCTAACATCTCTTTTCCACACACTGGCACCAGACTATTTGCAAGTCGTCTGGATCAATCAAAATTGCAAATTTCCATGCCATAACATCCGAAATCCTCTTAAGGGCTTGGGAACCTGCCACCTCGGAAGCACCAGCAGCCGCCATCTACAAAATAAAATTGACGGCAACGGCGTCATGTATTGTAAAAATTGGCAGTAATTCAACATAAAACACCATGCTCTGTTCAAAACTTAAACATACAACATCCCACAAAAATAAAAGTAGTAGCGACCATCTACAGACAAGAATTGAACATAGACACCATGATCTGTACTAGATAGACTACTAGTTCAATTTGCTAAAGAGAATTGAACAACATAAATCACGACCTGCTCTGTACTAGGTAGACTACTAGTTCATTTTTTGTTTATTTATATATTACTTCCCATATTACTTAGATGAGGAAAACATTTACTGTGCGAAATCTGAAATTGGCTCATCCCTAGTTAAATATTTGCATAATTAGTTCAAGAATGATCGATCTAGGAAGGTAGAAACTGTATGAGAATTATAATATTTTGCAGATTGAACAAAAATACTTGACAAGGCAAAATGTCTAGCTAGGCCTTAGGCATCTTCTTTGCCAGCCCGTATGACCAGCTAATACAATATTAGAAGTGGATATTTCATATTTCTAATCCCGTGAACTGTACAGGAGATCAGTAATACCGGATTAGCATCAGGACAAGAAGTCTCGACTATATTTTGCTTTCGCCCTTTTATTTTCTGTAGACACACGCGAGGGCTGTCCGTTCCAGGTTATCTACTAGTGTTGTAAGAGATTGAGAGGAATAGAATGGGCATCATACCATCGATTGGATTCAAAGGGGCGGGAGTTCTTGGAGCAGTTGAACTGATGCAGAAGGTCCTGGCTCGGAGAGAGGCTGGATCAATCGAGCAAGGAACACCACAGTCGATGGAGAGCATCTGCGCAAGTCTGGTCTCGCGATCCTGGACGGCCCGAGGGCGACGAGGAGAGCAACGGGCTGCCCAGACTCCTTCCCCTGGGGATGGCGACGAGCAGTGTGCTGGATGCGCCCGCCGGAGACCGGCAATGGGGCGGCGGCCGGTCAATCGCAAATGGGCGGCGGTTCAATAGCAGCAATGGACGGAGAAATTAACGCGAGCCTCGGGAGCGCCCACCATTTATCGAGGGCAGGGGAAGTGTGCGGGAGGCTGTGGGTCGGGCGGAAGGACCATAACTTTGACGCTTGGGATGGACGAGTAATCCGTACATAAGGCGTTTAATCGGCTGTCAGACCGATTAAGCGGTCCCAGCGAGTAACCATGGCGATTCGACCTATTCTACACGGTCCACCCACGATTACCGATTAAACGTCCGATTAATCGGTTAATCGGCCGATTTTTTGAACATTTTGTCACTCATCAGGGCTGCATATTCTTCAGTTGTTAAATCATTCTGAAACGTAGTCCGTCTTGAACCAGCCGTGATTTCCCAGGGCAATACAGCTTCTTGTCCGTAGACCAGATGGTATGGCGAGGTCTTTACTGCTCCATGACACGACATGCGATAGGCCCACAAAGCCTCTGACAATACCTCGTGCCAACGCTTAGGATGCTCGTCGATTTTCCTCTTAATCAGCTTGATAAGGCTCTTGTTGGACGCTTCAGCCTGCCCATTCGCCTGAGCATAGTATGGAGACGACCGGATCAGCTTAATTCCCATGTCCTCGCAGAACTTTCTAAACTCGCGAGAAACAAAAACCGAACCTCCATCGGTCGTGATAGTCTGGGGAATCCCGAATCTATGAATGACATGCTCCTTCACGAAACTGATGGCATCTTTCGATGCTACTGACTTCATAGGGACGGCCTCCACCCACTTAGTAAAATAATCTGTAATGGCCAGAACCCACTCATGGCCTTTGCTCGATGGAGGATGAATTTTGCCGATCATATCCATGCCCCAACCTCGAAATGGTCAAGGCTTGATGATGGGATTCATCGCCGATGCAGGTACCATCTGAATACTCCCAAACTTCTGACATGCTTGACACCCTTTATAGTACTTAAAACAATCCTCAAGCATGGTTGGCCAATAAAATCCTGATCGCCTGATCAGCTATTTCATCTTATGAGCCGATTGGTGAGTTCCACAGGCGCCTTCGTGTACCTCGTGTAAGAGCCGATTTGATTCGGCTGGTCCCAAACATTTGAGGAGTAACCCTTCTAAAGTCCTGTAAAACATGTCATCCCCAATCAGGACGTACTTCATGGCCTTGTATCTTATCCGTTTAGGTGCCCCCCGAGCCGAATCTTTCAAGTAATTGAAAATATCGGCTCTCCAGTCGTCTGGTTCCATGAACTGCACCTGAACATCGGTTCCATCTGCTACGTCCTTGTATCCTGATGCCATTTGTGCGAGATCGTTCGCCTCGGCATTCTGCGACCTTGGGATCCAATTGAAATTTATATACCTGAACTGTGCCATCAGCTCACGGCATTGCATCCATAATGGGAAGAGTGACTCGCTCTCACATTTGTATTCCTCCGTGAGTTGGGAAATCACCAATTTGGAGTCTCCAAAAAGTTCCACTGCTTCTGCCCCGGCTTCCAATAGCAACTCCATTCCCTTGCATATTGCTTCATACTCAGCGACGTTGTTGGTGCAAGGGTAGGTAACCTGATGGAAAAGGAATATGTTGCCCCCCGGGGCGACACGAGTAGAACGCCGATGCCGCAACCATCCTCACAGACCGATCCATCGAAGAACATGGCCCATGCACGCATAGACAGCGCTGCTATATCAGTGTTTATTCGTTCAGCAATAAGATCAGCCAATGCCTGTCCCTTGACTGCTTTCGCAGGCTGATACCGGATATCAAATTCCGATAATGCAAACATCCATTTACCGAGTCGGCCTTTGAACACAGGAGCCGACAACATATGCTTGATGACATCTGATTTGCATATGACGATAATTTCTGCTGACAGCAAGATGTGCGGAATCTTGGTGCAGGTGAAAAACAGACAGAGGCACAACTTCTCGATTTCAGGGTACCTCGTTTCTGCATCCAACATCCTTCTGCTGAGGTAGAAAACCACTCTCTCTAGACCATCATAAACTTGCACCACCACTGAGGCGATGGAGGTGTCAGCTACTGACAAGTAAATGTAGAATGGCCTGTCTTGCTGTGGCGGAACCAACACAGGTGGCTTCGTCAGATACTCCTTAATCTCGTCAAATGCTTGCTGTTGCTCTGCCCCCCAGCGAAACTCCTCATCAGATTTAATTTTCACCAAGCCCATGAATGGCTCGATTCGCCCTGACAGATTGGAGATGAATCTTCTGACGAAGTTGATTTTGCTGATGAGACACTGGAGTTCTTTCTTCGTGGTAGGTGGTTTCATCGTTCGCACTGCCTCTTGGCTTTTCAGGCCGATCTCAATTCCGCGTTCATGAACCAAGAAACCCAAGAATTGACCGGCCGTTACACCAAAAGCACACTTCTTTGGATTCATTCTTAGTCCGAACTTTCTAGTTCGGTCCAGGACGTGTCGCAAATCCTCCAAGTGTCCTTCCACTGCAACAGACTTGACCACCACGTCATCAATGTAAATCTCCACCAATTTGCCGATCAGATCATGAAAGATGTAATTCATGGCTCTTTGGTACGTTGCGCCGGCATTTTTCAGCCCAAATGTCATGACTACATACTCGAACAAGCCCACCGAGCCTGGTACTCTGAATGCAGTCTTGTGTATATCTTCTGGAGCCATGAAAATTTGGTTGTAGCCGGCATTGCCATCCATGAAACTTAGAACCTTATGACCAGCAGCTGCATTGATCAATGTCTCTGCTACCGGCATTGGGTACTCATCCTTTGGAGTGGCTCTATTGAGATCCCGAAAATCTATGGCGACGAGCCATCAGCCGTCCTTTTTCTCTACAGGTACGACGTTAGAAATCCACTCAGCATACCTGCATGGCCTGATGAATCCGGCGTTCAGCATTTTCTCGATCTCTTTCTTGACTTCTACCAGAATTTCGGCCTTCATCTGTCGTGCTCGCTGCTGGAACGGCCGAAATCCTTTCTTCAGAGGGAGCCGATGCTCAATGATGCTCCTGTCTAACCCAGGCATCTCTGTGTAATCCCATGCAAAACAATCTGGGTATTCTTTCAACAAAGCTATCATCAGGCTCCTCAGATGCGGATCTAATTTTTTGCTAATAAATGTTGGTCGTGGCTTATCCCCAGGACCAATGTCAATCTTTTCTAGCTCATCAGCTGATGTAAACCCATATCCTAGCTTTCCGTCGCCTGCAAGATCGATGATGAACACAGGCAAAACATATGGTGTGGATAATTTGGACCGATTGCTGGAATCGGCCTCCTTTTTCATTGCATTGCTCAATGAGGGTTTACAACTTATTGGTGCTCTATGACGACTACGTGACATGCTTGAGATGAGATCATTGCTTTTTATTTTTTGGGGCCGATCGCAGGGATCGGCCTCGCCACGTACGTCCATTGCCCCTGGTCTTGCTACTCTGTCAGGCCGGTGGATAAGACCAGCCTCACCCCGTTTTTTGACGCTTCGATGCGCTCACAGCCGTCCAAACTGATTCCAGAGATCGGCTCTTGATCGTCTGCATCCCAAATATTCATGCCAGCTAGTGAGATCTCGATCGAGTCATCTGCATGAACGACCTCCACTTCATCTCCATCCCACTGTATCAGGCATTGGTGCATCGTAGATGGAATGCAGCAGTTAGCGTGAATCCAATCCCTCCCTAGCAGGACATCGTAGGTGCTTTTGCTGTCGACGATGAAGAACGACGTAGGGATGGTTTTTCGGCCTACGGTTAGATCTACGTTCAGAACGCCTTGTGCTTCTGATGCTTGACCGTTGAAATCGCTTAGTGTGACGTTGGTCTTGATCAGATCTTCGTTAGAGCGTCCCAAACGCCGTAGCATGGAGTATGGCATTATATTGACTGCCGCTCCCGTATTAACCAACATCTTGTTGACAGGCTACCCATTGATATAACCTCTTAGGTACAGAGCCTTCAAGTGTCTGTAGCTCCTCTCTCGTGGCTTCTCAAAGACAACTGACCGTGGACCGCAGTCGAACTGTGCCACTGGCACTTCTTCAGTTCTTGGAGCATAAAATTCCGACGGCAGTATGAACACCATATTTGTGTCAGCCGATGCCTCTGCATCGGCTTTTGTCTGCTTGGGGTGCCATTCTTTCTTCTGTGGCCGCGCCTCCGTTTCCAACGTTTGCTGAATCTTTACGGCCAGATCGGGCCGCGCCTTCCTCAACGTGTACAGGTACTGCGCCTCGGCTTCCTCCAAGTTACGTAGTCGCTGAACCCTACGCTTCTGGGAATGACTGAGTCCATCAGGGCACCACCTCGGCCGGTGGTACCTATCTTCTTCCTCATCTTCTGACTCCTCGAAGTCTTCATCTCGAGATGACTCAGCTCGTCTGCTCTGAGGTGGGAGAGGCCCTAGACGCTTGAACACTGAAACCTCACTCGTGCCCTTCCTCTGCTGTCTACATTCTGGGCAGTTGTCGATTGTAGGCAATCGGCTCATTCCTGAGTCCCAGCAGTGCTTAAAGAAAGGACAATCCCAGTGTCTGTCCATGTCTTCCTGCTCTCTTGATCTCCCTTTAGCGCGGCGTTCATATCCTTCGTCGTCTCTATCATATCGACGATGTTTTCTGTTATCTGCACCAGACCGACGATATCCGTCGTCATCTACGTCGTACCGCTGGCGTCGGTCGTACTGGTACTCATATTTGTTAAGGAGATGCGCGGAGAGTGGTCGTTGGTACCGCACGCTTCTCACTTCTTCCTCGGTGAGGTACCGTCTGTTATCATATTGGGGCCGGTCGCGTGGATCGGCCTCCTTCTTATCCTTGCCACGGGAGTGACCGCTCTCCTCTTTATCTTTACCATGACGGTCTACAGGCCCTGCCATGTTGATATCGAAAGAGAAACCCGGCTGACGCTTCGTAGAATGGTTGAGCTCCACCATGTTGACGCCAGGAAACGGTTGCATGTCCACTTTCATGGCAAACTGACCGAAGATCAATCGGCCTTGTTCTATCGCCATTTGAATCTGTCGACGCAACTCTTTGCAGTCGTTGGTGACGTGGGTGAACGTGTGATGCCATTTGCAGTACGGTCTCCCGTTCAACTCTTGCGCCGTAGGGAATTTGTGGCCTTCAGGTAACTTCAGCTGCTTTTCTTTCAGCAATAAGTCGAATATCTGCTCAGTCTTGCTTATATCGAAGTCGAACCCTTTCGAAGGCCCTGGTTGCTTTACCCATTTACAGGACACGGGGCCTCCCCCCGAGTCCATTCAGCCACGGCGACTTCCTGATCTTCTGCAAAGTCTTCAACTTCATCTGCCTCGACCAGGCCTATCGGGCGCTTGAACTTGTCTTGGTACAATTCTGGGTGGCGCTGTTCATATAATGTTAACTTCTGAACCATGTGTGCCAGTGAATTGTATTCCACTTGGAAAGTCAGATCCTTGAGTGGCGCTGCGAGGCCTGCCACTGCCAGCTCGACTGCTTCTTTCTCAGTTAAACGAACCGAATAACATCGGTTCTTGACAGTTCTGAAACGCTGAATGTACTCAGACACCGTCTCCCCCCGCCTTTGCCGCACCTGCGTCAGATCGGCAATGCCAGCTTCGGTAGCTTCTGAGTGGTATTGTACATGAAACTGCTCTTCCAGTTGCTTCCATGTCCGAACTGAATCTGGTGGCAACGAGGTGTACCACCCAAAAGCTGGACCCGTGAGAGATTGCGCAAAGAACCTTACACGTAGCGGGTCTGATGCTGAAACAATGCCCAACTGTGCCAAATATCGGCTCACATGCTCAATTGAGCTAGACCCTTCTGATCCACTGAACTTTGTGAAGTCAGGGAGCCGATACTTGGGTGGCAGCGGGATCAGGTCATATTCATTGGGATACGGCTTAGCCGATTGTTCTCCTCTTTGGCAGGATACCGAACTGATCTCTCAGGATTGCACTGATTTGATCCATGGTATGAGCTGCAGGGGCTGAGCTTTCATGACTCGTTCCGGTGGCATATTTAGCTAGCCACGCCTATTTCTCAGCGTCTGCTCCAGAACTCCCTCCTGCTCCAGCAATCCCTCCTGCTGTAATCTGGTTCGTGTGCGCCCAGTTGTTGCAGTCCGGCACGTATGTGCACATGTATCCATGTGGGATCTCTTTGGGCGGCTCATACAAGAATTGGTAATCGCCAAGATCACCTCCAACCTTGTAGACGACGTATGCCGGTGAATCTTGTTGCTGTGGAGCTGCAAGCGTGAATGGCAGTTGCGGCCTGGTGTGGAACGGTATTTCTCCCTGGTGAGTCCCTAGGGTAGGTCCTGACGGAGAATACTGATGCTTCATGATTTCCTGAACCACACGAAGCGCAACACGCTCAAAAGCGTTCACCAGGCTCTCAGAATGACGATGTAGAGAATGAGCCACCATATAATTGGTTTCCTGGCGCAGGGCTCCGGTGCGCTCCTCCGAAGGAAGAGACAGATCTACTCCATCGAGCACGCCTTCGGGTGTGAATCCTTTGAATCTAATGCCATGTGAACGGGTTTTTTCGAAAGAGCCGATGAGCTCGGCTTCGAAGAGAGCCTTAAGCTCATCATACTTCTTCTTGTGCTCTTCAGGCAGATCTTCGTACTTGACTGGTTCGTCCGACATCTCAGCTACAGATGTTGACGTGGTTGCTGCAGATGGTCCCACCAGGCGTGCCAGAATGTGTTGCCTGCCAAAACCCACCGGCGAGCAGCGACGAGCAACACGAAGAGCCGGGAGGCTCCCAAGACTGCTGGTGGGCCCTGGTCCCTCGGTCAACGGCCCGCAATGCTCTGGCACACGTCCTGACGGTCGCAAGGGCGTGCCACCTGACCTATACCTGGTCAGGAAGGTGTTGGATCGCTTCGATTAGTTTCCTGCATGGTAGACACGTAAACATTAAATGAGCCTCGATCGGCTCTCAGGTTACCCTGCTCATCGGCTCAAAGAGCCAATTGACCCATGGTTCATGTTAGATCTTGTAATAACATGGGTATCCTGCTTCAATAATATTAAGCTAAATCGATCTACGACAGTTTAGGGTTTTCACCATATGACCGGAACATCCTACACGTAGTTGAGCCTAGCAGATACGAAAGATGATGGAAAACTAACCTAAAAGAGGCCTAAAAACCAACATGGAGTTGATTCCCGGAACATCCCTTCTAAGATCGGCAAACCATACCCAACGCACTACCGGATCGTTCAACCCGTTTGCAAGGCCTAACCATACGGATATCAAACTAATCCTTGAAAAACAAGGAGCAACTATAACAGATCAAATCCACTAAATAAAGACGAAGCAAGATGCCGCCTTACACCTAAGATAGGTGTAAGGGCGGCTAGACATCGAGGGGCAGCATAGCTAAGCAAGCATATCAGAAGAACAACGATGCAAGCCCCAAAACATCTACGATAAGTAGTGTTACTCGCCATCAACAAGGCTTCAGTACGAGCAACACCAGATAACGAATAAACCTATACTGCCTAGATCGCAAGATGCGATCTAGGCAGCATGATGCTTACCCGGAAGAAACCCTCGAAACAAGGGGTGGCGATGCGCCTAGATTGTGTTTGTTGTGAACGTGGTCCTCCTTCTTTCTCAATAACCCTAGGTACATATTTATAGTTCATGGACTTTCTAATTCGGGAATAAACCTAACCGTGTACGAGCTAAACTCTATCTCTTAATTCTAATCTACCATAATATACAGATACACGGGCAATCTAGCCCAAACTGTCGTACGAGGCCGATTTAGAGACACTTCATGCGCACATCCTCCAAGCCCATCTCAATTACGGCCCATCTCCGGCTCTGGCTAAATTCTGGTGATAACAGAACCCTCGCCAGGCTCATATGCCACCCGTGAGGGAGGTGGACGTCTGGCCACGTCAAGGGCACACCCGCTTCAACGTAGTAGTAGGCCATCTCCACCTCAGCATACAAGCACTGCTCCAAACACGGCAGCGAGGTGGTCGCGCCGCCGTGGGCGCGGGCACGCGGAAGATCCTGCAGACATTGTGCCCGTTTAGATCCACAACACTTTATGAACATAAGATCCGCACCACTTTATGCGGTTTGGAAACTTTCCCAAACCCTAAACCCTACCGTCACCTCCCAACCCCGAAACCCCTAGTTTCTAAACCCCTCACGAACACTTTATGCGGTTCGGAAACTTCCCCAAGCATGAATCTTATGCGGTTCAGAAACTAGGTTTTCGGAAACTTTTTATGTCACTGGGCTAATCATATCATAAGATCCACTACAGCTAATGCACATCACTACCACCCCTCCCAAACACTTTATGCAGTTCGGAAACTTTCCCAAGCATGAATCTTATGTGGTTCGAAAACTAGGGTTTCGGAAACTTTTTATGTCACTGAGCTAATCATATCATAAGATCGACTACACTTAATGCACATCACTTCCTATTGTTTTATCCTCTAAATTGGCCGGACCTAGGATCAAGATAGAAACAATGTGCATCTATAAACATATCAAAGACAACCATGATAATTGCAACTGAATAAATCATCTCAACTAATTCCCTGGATTTGACATTGGATCAGTTGCGTACATTTGCAATTTGATGCAAGTAGATCACTTGCAAGAAGCGAGATTGAAATGAAAGTCAAGAATAAAGGAACAAAAAAAGTTGTTGTGTTAGCCGTTGGCACATTGCCATTACATCACCCTTCGAGATTTAGTCAGAACTTAGTAATACATATTGTAAACCATGTTCTGGCTTAAGTAAGAATATCAAATATGATTCATGCTTGACGAGGTATGGTTATAAATTCATAGGTGAGAACAATGAATGTTTAGTTCATATGAATAATGGTGCACAGGTATGGTTATAAATTCATAACTGAGAACAATGAATGTTTAGTTAATATAAATAATGTCATGCACCCATTGTCAATGGATTGTTTTTTTTTCAATCGTGGGGAGTTACACAAATACAAAATAATTCTAAATGGAGTAAGACAAATGATTTAAATCCTACCCCTACTTGGCATTGTTGGTTTCGTCATCATACTAGTGAGATGCGCGCACAAAAGCTCCATACTGATGGTCCTCTGAACTCGTTTGATTTTGAGTTGTTTGACACATTTTTTTTCCGAAATGGGGAGTTCAACCCCGGCTTCTGCATCATGATGATGCACACGGCCTTTTATTAATGAAGTATCAGAAAGTCTTACAAAAACAGAGCTCAATCATCGCCTACAGTTGATACAAGAATCAACCAACGGAACCAAACGAACATGAAGTAACTAAAAATCATTGTAGTCTCCTAGTATGTCGCCAGCCAGCCTGGCACAAGATATCCTGAGCGACCATCTGGAGCCGTGTGCAACCAGAAGCCATGGCATCCCGTAGTCCCTCCGGCGAGAGGAGAGCCCATAGCTGAACCCAGTGAGCCACCATAAGAATAACCTGCAAGTAGTGAAAAGATTGTTTTTTATTAAAAATAAGATCATTTCTTGTCCTCCAAATAGACCAACATAAAGCAGACACCCCCACACGGATAAAAGCTTTAGATTGTCTATCTACCCCATTTAACCAATTCCCAAACAAATTTGTAATATTGGTTGGAGGTGGAAGATCAAAAGTGAAATTAACCGTACGCCAAAGAAGTTTAGCTAAAGGGCATATAATGAAAAGGTGTTCAACAGTTTCCTGTTCTCCACAGAAAACACACTTCGTGCACCCATTCCAATTCCGTTTAGCTAAATTATCTTTAGTTAATAAAACCTTGTTACTTAGGAACCACATAAATATTTTTATTTTTAAAGGGACTTTCACTTTCCACAAATATTTTCTCAGATATGGGGTATTATCACTCATAAGATCTTCATACATAGATTTTACCGTAAATTTACCATTCGTTGTCAATTCCCAAACAAAAAGATCTTGTTCATCATTTAGATTTACCATCATTAGTTTTCTGCATAACTGCAACCACAAAGTCCATCTGTTGCCCAATAACATCCGTCTGAAACTAATATTCAGTGGGGTTTGGGCAAGCACATGAGCTACTGTTACATTCTTGTGACGCACAATATTATATAATGACGGATATTGAGTTGCTAGAGGGGTTTTACCTAACCAGGTATCTTCCCAAAAACGAGTACTCATACCATTTCCAACTTTAAAAAAGCCTCTATTAAAAAACTCTTCCTTCACCCGCATTAAGCCCTTCCAGAAAGGAGAATCTGTGGGCTTGGATTGAACAGCCGATAATGTTTTGTTCCTTAGATATTTATTATGTAGTAATTCCTGCCACACCCCCTCCTCATTCAACAACTTAAACAACCATTTACTTAGTAAGCATTTATTTTTGAGTTCGAGTACTTCAATACCTAAACCCCCTTGATCTTTAGGCCGACAAACAATATTCCATTTTGTAAGCCTATACTTTTTCTTATTCTCATCATCAGATTGCCAGAAGAACCTAGATCTATAGAAATCCAATCGTTTCCTTACCCCAATAGGTACCTCAAGAAAGGAGAGCATAAACATAGGTAAACTAGTTAAAACTGAATTAATAAGAACCAATCTATCTCCATAAGATAATAATTTTCCTCTCCAGCATCCCAGTTTGCTTTCAAACCGTGTTTCAACTGGATACCAGTCGGAATTTTTCAGTTTTCTGTAATGGATCGGAATACCTAGATATTTAAAGGGAAGAGATCCAACATCACATCCAAAGATCTGTTTATATTGATCCTCTTCGTCTTTTGCCTTTCCAAAACAAAATAATTCACTTTTGTGGAAATTAATTTTGAGTCCCGATAGTTCTTCAAATATACATAAAATTAGCTTCATGTTTACAGCTTTTAGGAGGTCATGTTCCAAAAAAAGGATTGTATCATCGGCATACTGTAGAATAGAGATACCCCCCTCAACAAGATGAGGAATGAGCCCTCCAACTTGACCATCAATTTTTGCCCGTTCAATTAAGATGGCAAGCATATCTACAACAATGTTGAATAACATCGGGGACAAAGGGTCCCCTTGCCGCAAACCTTTCTTTGTTTGAAAATAGTGACCAATGTCATCATTTACCTTTACTCCAACACTTCCACCCTGTACAAATTTCTGAATTAAACTACACCATTGTGTAGCAAAACCTTTCATTCTCAGAGTTTGTTGTAGGAATGACCACTTAACTTTATCATATGCCTTCTCAAAGTCAATCTTAAATAATACCCCATCAATATACTTGGAAAGCTGACCAAAACTCCTTGGATGGTCATTGTGAAAGGGCGTCCAACTTATTGGAAATCGTTCATCCTGAAATGGTCACTACAATAGCGTAGGCGTTTCCCCTCTTTCGGAGATGAGGGTACGTATACTAGCATACTTGAACTTGTCGACAAGCTGGTACTACTGCCGGAATGGCCATTTGGTGTGATCTGCTGCAGGTTATCACTGCTTCTGCTTACCAAAAAGTACTTCCTCTGTTCACAAATATAACATGTTTTTGTCATTTCAAAGTGAACTAGACGGAGGCAAAAAGATTAGTTTGGGTATATAGAGATAGGGGATTAGAGTTTTACTGATTAATTATAAGACTAACTCAAGGTTGTGAGCTATGTTTTAGTACGAATGTACATTAGACTTACACAGAATTTCTCTTCTCCAAAAAATAATGGATGTACATTTGTACACCCATGTCGTTGACTGGCTCTGTCTATGGAACTAGATACACACTGTAATGAGTGAATCTACACACTAAAAATAGACTAGATACATACCAAAATAGATAATAACACTATAAAAAGCTAAAACATCTTATCTTTACTATTATATGCGAGTTGGTACGTCGTCAAAAATGTTTGATGTCAAAGATTGGAGACATCTTGACCGTCCAATCTAAATCTGATCGCACGCATGCTTTCTCCGTTTGGAGAACCAAATCGCTAATACAGGGAAATAATTAGAGCTTTCAAATCATGAAGAATTAATGGCTCAATTTTTTCCTTTTTTTTTCTCTCAAGCAAAAGGAAAGGACCCCCGCCTGATGCCTTGTTGCCAAAAACAATCCGCGTCGATTGATTTCATTCCCGTGTTTTCCGCTCATTACTCTTGAAGCATCAAGATAATCAATCTGAGCTCTACCAATAAATCCTTTCGTCCATCAAACAAACCGGATAAAAACTGCGCCCTGCATAATACGTGATATGTGCATGACGCGTTGTGCAGATAGGACATAGGAGGAAGGAGTGGACAGAGGGACACGATTCTTGTAGACACGGTGATCAATCCCTCGATCGATCCAGACAAGAACTCGATCGATATAAGCCGCTGAGCACCGCCGAAAAGCAGAGCACCGAGAACACAATCCACCCTAGCTTCTACGTCGCCACTTGAGGATACGGGGAGATTCCGTTCACGGCTGGGGTATAGAGCACGCTTGCGCTGGTCGCCGGCGCGACAGCGACGACGGCTGGTCGGTGTGGGCGGAGCTACGGAGACATCTGAATAGCGCGACAAGTTGGGAGCAGGAGCTAGGCGGAGGCGGCGCAGTGCCTAGCGGAGGTCAAGCATGGTGGAGCGGCGGCGGGGCAGATGCTTCGCGTGGGTGGAGGAAGTGAGCGAGGGGAGAAGAGATTGAGGGGGAGGAAGGAGCCAGGCCGGCGGCGTCACTGCCCAGTACCATACCCACTCCCAGACCCAGAACGCGTCAGCGGCGTCAGAGTTGCCGTTGCTGATTTACCTGGGCAACACCGAGTCGTCGAGAGCCAAGGCAAGGCCCGGTTGCAGGTTGCGTCAAGGCAGTGCGCCGCTTTACACGCGCTGGAGCAGCAGCCGAGCAGAAGGAAGGGACAAAGCAGAGGACCGTGCCGCCGAGAGTAGCGCGGATGGAGCGGTCGTCATCACGGCAACACCTTTGACTGTGCATATTGGTTTAGACCGGGGCTTTCTTCAGTATCATTGTCGCTCTTTTCATCCACTGATATACACTTCAAAGATAATCAACATCTCACTTTTTCATTAGGAGGTTTGCATAGTGTGAGAACTACTGACAGCAATCAATTCACATCATGTAATCTTTCTTTTGCAGGTTTCAGAGTCGCATCTAACTCAATGGCAGCAATGACCCAACCTTTTGCGGGGAAAAATATCAGAGCTAGCACTTCTATGGAGGAGTAAATTACAAGGAACTACCACAATTGGGACGAATTCCACGGATCAGTACCGGTTTTGCTAATTTTTTCAAGTCAGTACCATTTCTGAGACATGGAGCAACAAATCAAGCAAAATCTTAGTAAACATCGTTTTAACCTTTATGGCTCCACTGTCAGTGATGACGTGACTTGACGGGCCCATTGTCAGTCCAAACTAGGCTGAACGTCCGTTTTCTCCCGTTAAGCCAGGAGTTGGTTCCAAGCCGAGCTGACGGCCGCTGCTACTCAAGGCTGTTGAGAGCCCATTTTTCGTCGCTGGCGAGCTGGAGCGTCCGCATCGCGCGCCAGTGCCAGACAGTGACGCGCGCACTGAGTGCTAGCATGTTCCAGGAGGTTTTAGGGGCTGGCCGTGGGGCTCCAACCGAGGAAATTTTGTCAAAAGAGACCACCTGCCCCAATTCATTGACAAAAAGGACCACCTCTGAGGCAAATTGACAAAAAAGACCACCTCTGGGGTGGCGGCAGCGCCCCCAGCCGACACGTGGAGGGTGCCGCCGGAGCGAGGGGCGGCAAGGGCCCGCCGTCGAAGCAAGTGGCGGCACGTTAGCCAGCCCCGGTCGCCGTCCGACCCGTCCGTCGCCGTTAGCGGCAGGTGCGCCATGCCGCCGGACCCTGCGGCGGCAGGACGACGTGGAGCACGCCTCCACTCTCCCTGGCGGCATGCAGCTGGAGATTCTTCCTGCCTGCATGCAAACCAGGCCGGCCGCCCGACAGCATCAATTACACACACTTTGATGCAGCATGCACTGATTTTTATGCTGATTGTACTGTTGCAAAGTGACCTGCTTTCAATCCTGAAACTGTTGCAAATTGCTGCTTTCGGTGGTCTAACTTTGGCTAATTGCGGATTCTGTCGACGTGAGCTGATTCTATATAAGGATCAGTATCAGCACTCACTGTCCGTGCACTCTCAGTAGCAGCATACTCTTTCTCTTCGTTCACTTTAGTTTTTGCTCACGTAGTTGATGTCTCCTGCTCGCTGCCCAAGAATTATTAGCTGATTCAGTGTTTGCTCAATCTGTGATATCAAGGTAAGGATTTAAACACGAAAGTATGATCTATTTTGTTTATGTAGTTAGAACCTAATTAGTTGTGTACTATAATTAGTTTGATTAATGCATGTTCTGTAGTTGCATATGCAGAATTTGCATGCATAGGTACGATGAAAATATTAGAACGACTGTAGTTATTATTGAGTAATATATTAGGACTTGCAACATGTAGTTAGAACGTAAATAGCTAACTGAATGTGCTGTTTAGAATTTATATTTTATGTATGCAACATGCGTAGTATATAGACTGTGATTTTATGTGCGTAGAAATATATCACGTACGAATGATGAACTTGTAATTAGAAATATATGACGCTGAAATATTAATGCTCTAACTAAATATGTTGAACGTGTATTTTAGATCGATTTGATTATAGACTGCTCTGATTGCAATAAGGTGGAAGTATTTTAAGATATAATTAGAGGTGGAGGGCTGAAGTTGAGGTACTAAAATTCATCCGTACTTATTTTAACTTAACTTTGTAGTTGGTACTATTAAAATTTGTTGCGCATTAAAATATGGTGTCGTGTTAGGTTTGGTGTTAAATTTGTTATGAAATGAGTGAGCGGTAGGCGACAAATAGAATTATTACGGAATGGTGTTAAAATTATTATAGATGGTGTTGCGTTACGATTATTTAAAATTGTTAATCACATGTTAGTGTTGTAATCTAACATTATTTTAAAAATATGGTTGTGCGGTAGGTACGATGGAAACTTTGTTAGTGTTTTATGGAGACGTCGTACGCGACGAATTTTCAGTGTCGATGTGTCGCGCATGCAACTCGATGAAAGTTGTAGTGACAGACATGGTCAATAGAGAATTTTTGGATGTTAGAAGATGCATCCGAGCACAGTTTGGGCGTGAGATGCGTGGGAAGAAGATGACCGTTGAGGCTCTCATCGTTGTAGGAGGAAATGATGGGACACCTGCCCGTTGGGGTTTGCGGGAGGTAAAGAGTGATAGAAATTGGGGTACGTACATGAGGTTTGCAAGCACACCTGGTGCTGCTATGTACGGAGAGCCCATGGTGTATGTTCAGTTTATATCAGGTGATGATGGTGCCGGAGCGATGCGCGCTGGTGAAGAGGAGATGGCCATCATCACGGGACCGAGCACCGTTCGATCGGAGCATTTGGCCCTGACTGCAGCGAGCATGATAGGCCAATCAGAGCAAGCGGCACTGACGCAGGCCATAGCACCGGCCCATCGGAAGCGGATGGTCGCCCGGTTCTGCCGAGCCGGGATGCGGGTCGCGTTCGTTGATATTAGCGAGCGTGTGGAGGGACTGCCAGGAGGCATTGGACGATGACGCTCGTTCTTCTTCGTCTGAATCCTCCTCGGACGAAGAAGGTGCCGGTCCTTCCCGGAGGGCGGTTGCGGCACCAATGGACCCTGAGTTCTTAAAAACAATGACCATCAGCAATGAATTCCACTCTGTTCCAGGCTCTCATGGAATTCCACAATGACCATAGCAGTGGAATTCATTGCTGATGGTCATTGTTTTTAAGAACTCAGGGTCCATTGGTGCCGCAACCGCCCTCCGGGAAGGACCGGCACCTTCTTCGTCCGAGGAGGATTCAGACGAAGAAGAACGAGCGTCATCGTCCAATGCCTCCGGCGATCCCCTCCACACGCTCGCTAATATCAACGAACGCGGACTCGCATCCCCGTTCTGCAGCAAGAACCGGGCGACCATCTGCTCCGATGGGCCGGTGCTATGGCTGCGCAATGCCGCTTGCTCGATTGGCCTATCATGCCCGCTGCAATGGGCCAAATGCTCCGACCGAACGGTGCTCGGTCCCGTGATGATGGCCATCTCCTCTTCACCAGCGCATCGTCGCACCATCATCACCGATATAAATCGAACATACACCATGGGCTCTCCGTACATAGCAGCACCAGGTGTGCTTGCAAACCTCATGTACGTACCCCAATTTCTATCACTCTTTACCTCCCGCAAACCCCAACGGGCAGGTGTCCCATCATTTCCTCCTACAACGATGAGAGCCTCAACGGTCATCTTCTTCCCACGCATCTCACGCCCAAACTGTGCTCGGATGCATCTTCTAACATCCAAAAATTCTCTATTGACCATGTCTGTCACTACAACTTTCATTGAGTTGCAGCGCGACACATCGACACCAGAAAATTCGTCGCGTACGACGTCTCCATAAAACACTAACAAAGTTTCCATCGTACCTACCGCACAACCATATTTTTAAAATAATGTTAGATTACAACACTAACATGTGATTAACAATTTTAAATAATCGTAACGCAACACCATCTATAATAATTTTAACACCATTCCGTAATAATTCTATTTGTCGCCTACCGCTCACTCATTTCATAACAAATTTAACACCAAACCTAACACGACACCATATTTTAATGCGCAACAAATTTTAATAGTACCAACTACAAAGTTAAGTTAAAATAAGTACGGATGAATTTTAGTACCTCAACTTCAGCCCTCCACCTCTAATTATATCTTAAAATACTTCCACCTTATTGCAATCAGAGCAGTCTATAATCAAATCGATCTAAAATACACGTTCAACATATTTAGTTAGAGCATTAATATTTCAGCGTCATATATTTCTAATTACAAGTTCATCATTCGTACGTGATATATTTCTACGCACATAAAATCACAGTCTATATACTACGCATGTTGCATACATAAAATATAAATTCTAAACAGCACATTCAGTTAGCTATTTACGTTCTAACTACATGTTGCAAGTCCTAATATATTACTCAATAATAACTACAGTCGTTCTAATATTTTCATCGTACCTATGCATGCAAATTCTGCATATGCAACTACAGAACATGCATTAATCAAACTAATTATAGTACACAACTAATTAGGTTCTAACTACATAAACAAAATAGATCATACTTTCGTGTTTAAATCCTTACCTTGATATCACAGATTGAGCAAACACTGAATCAGCTAATAATTCTTGGGCAGCGAGCAGGAGACATCAACTACGTGAGCAAAAACTAAAGTGAACGAAGAGAAAGAGTATGCTGCTACTGAGAGTGCACGGACAGTGAGTGCTGATACTGATCCTTATATAGAATCAGCTCACGTCGACAGAATCCGCAATTAGCCAAAGTTAGACCACCGAAAGCAGCAATTTGCAACAGTTTCAGGATTGAAAGCAGGTCACTTTGCAACAGTACAATCAGCATAAAAATCAGTGCATGCTGCATCAAAGTGTGTGTAATTGATGCTGTCGGGCGGCCGGCCTGGTTTGCATGCAGGCAGGAAGAATCTCCAGCTGCATGCCGCCAGGGAGAGTGGAGGCGTGCTCCACGTCGTCCTGCCGCCGCAGGGTCCGGCGGCATGGCGCACCTGCCGCTAACGGCGACGGACGGGTCGGACGGCGACCGGGGCTGGCTAACGTGCCGCCACTTGCTTCGACGGCGGGCCCCTGCCGCCCCTCGCTCCGGCGGCACCCTCCACGTGTCGGCTGGGGGCGCTGCCGCCACCCCAGAGGTGGTCTTTTTTGTCAATTTGCCTCAGAGGTGGTCCTTTTTGTCAATGAATTGGGGCAGGTGGTCTCTTTTGACAAAATTTCCCAACCGAGCGCCAGGGGCTGCGGGTGGCCGGCGAGCGTGGAGCGAAACGCGAGCAGCGTTGGGCTGCCGTTGTTGTGTAGGCCGCCAACCCACATCGCCGGACACGACAGACGCATCGTCGGACCAAGGGCATGCGCGGGCGGCGCCGGTCGCCGGACGAAGGGCGTGCGAGCGGGGACACCAATTCGTCACCGCCGGCGGGCTCCACTCAGCCGGCGAGCCTCTCCTCCATCGGCACATGAAGCAACGACAAGCTCTCCTAGCAAGCACCACACCCTAAGCGCGCGCTTCCCAGTGCCCCGTCGGTCTTCCTCCCGGATGCACGAAGGAGCACCCTGCGGCCCTCCCGTCGTTGCAGCCGAGCGCGGCCCTCCCGTCGCTGAAGTGGAGCAGGTCGTGGCCCTCCCTTCGCCGGCGTGGTCTCCAACATCGCCTCCGCATGCGCAGCAGGCCAGTGGCCTCGGCCTCGACGGCGTCGGCGCGGGAGAAGACGAATGGAGCCGCCCATGTCGTAGGAGGATATCAGCAGCGGCTTGGCCGCGTCCCTCACGGTGAGGTCTTGTCCGTGACGCACGCGGCAGGGTCGGCAGAGAGCTCCTGCAGATGGCGCTCGAGCCTGACGAGCGTGGCCGCGTCCATGGCTAGCGCGTCGCCGTCCGTGCCCCCACCGATGGAGAGCACGCGCACGCGGCCGCAGGACATGCCCCCAGCTCCGCCGGCATCGCCGGATCGCAGAAGCCCCCGCGCGCCCCCACCTCGCGTGCGTGCGCTGGTCTGCGTGCGCTGCTCTGCGCGTGCGGCGTGGCGCGCCCGTCCGCCGTGCGCGTGGTTACCGCGCCCAGACTCCCAAACGAGCGCGGCCGTGGGCGTCGACAGCGGAGCGTGGCCGGACGGGCATGGCCGTGGGCGTCGCCGGCACGAGCGGAGCGCGACAAGACGTGCGCAGCCAAGGGCTTCGCCGGCGCGAGCGGAGCGCAGCTGAACGGGCGCGGCCGGGGGCGTCGCCGGCGTGAGTGGAGCATGGCAGGGGAGGATCTGGGATGTGCGTGGATGCGGAGGAGCGCGACGCAGGCGAATGGCGCTCGGCCGGAGTGAGACAGG
This sequence comes from Lolium perenne, assembly GCF_019359855.2. Classification (NCBI taxonomy): domain Eukaryota; kingdom Viridiplantae; phylum Streptophyta; class Magnoliopsida; order Poales; family Poaceae; genus Lolium; species Lolium perenne. Next base: position 335,937,337 of record NC_067247.2, read on the forward strand.
CGCCGGAGCCGGTTGGAGAGGCGGTCGCCGGTGGTTGGTGTGGGAGGAAGGAGAAGAACAGAGAATAAAAAATGGGACTGACAGGTGGGGCCCATCTCCATCTCAGCTCCTCCGTTAACACAAGTGGACCGCAGGGACGGCTGTTTCGCCACGTCATCACTGACAGTGGGGCCGTGAAGGTTAAGACGCTGTCTACTGAGGTTTTGCTTGATTTGTTGCTGTCCGCCTTAGAGATGGTACTGACTTGAAAAAATTAGCAAAACCGGTACTGTCGAATTCGCCCCAATTGTGGTAGTTCCTTGTAATTTACTCTCTACGGAGGGAAGGTTTCCCAGATGAAAAAAGAAGCAGAAGGACGAACAAAGGATAGAGCACCCACCAACTGAATTATTGGATAATGAAGGCGATCAGAAGATTATACTTTCCTCCCTCTCACATGTCTGTTTCATTCCAGGCCTACTGAAAACCGATAGAAAAAAGAACTGAAATGACACCCGTAAACACAGAAGCGATGCAACAATTTTGCAGCTATAAAAATTGGGTGTTCAGGAGTGACAACAACTCGACGATAAAAGGCATTCAATAGCATGCATCAGAGGGCGTTGCGCTGCCAATACACGGAACTTTGTCCGTGAGAGTAAGCAACCTGCCGAGGCTGAATGGGTGATGACCAGGAGCAGAAGATTCCTGGTAGATGGAATATTTAGTGTCGTATTTTGTATTCAGGAGGAATAACCAATGTTGCCTGTGTGAGAGATTGACTCCAATCTCACAAACCTGGGCAAGCTAGCACGATACAAATAATAAGACGACGATTCTATGGCCACCCTCTCTCTCTCTGGTGAGTACGTGGGCGGAGTCACGACTTTCTTCATCAAGTTGAGTTGATTCTTTTGGCCTAAATTGTCTAACTTCGGTCGCATCTAGCACACCCCTCAAGTGAGCGCTAGGCGACGGGATTGAACGGCCTCGGGCGAGGGCAAGAGCGGGTGGGCGACCGAGGTAGGGGCAGGTGGTCCGCCGGCGGAATCGGGAACAAGATGGGAATGGGAAAATAAAAGCAAAATCAAAAAATAAAATAAAATAAAATAAAATAAAAGCACTGACATGTGGAATTTTTGGTCGAATATTCCGAAATATATTATTTTACTGTTCCCTATGCGGAGTCTGCTCTGCCACAGCCCGCGTGAGCGCCTAAATCGCGTTTAGTGTGCCCTTTATACGGGATTTGAAGGGCCGCGAGATAAGAGGCCCGCTAAAAGGAGAGAATTGAGCAAGTGGGGGCGATGTGCAGGGAGCGAAGGGAGAGTGGCGGCTTTGGCGAGAGGAAAAGAAGCCAGTTGACAACTATGCTCTCGTGAGGAGGGGATAGTTTGGCTACTCTCCCTTCGCTCTCTTTTTTCGGCCATCTGGTCCATGTGGTTTCTCTCGCTTTTTTCTGTTTTGTTCTTGTTTTATTTTGAGAAAAGTGAATGAACCAAAGAAAGGGTTTTTGGGAAAAAGAAAGAGGGCAAATTATTTTAAATATTTTTAAAAAACTTTAAAGGGATTTAAACAAACTTTTCAAAAATCGTTTGAACAAGTAAGAACTATAGCTACGTATCATGCTCATTAATATTTAGGTTTTCACCGGTGTCCTAACTACCGGAACCATTTGTAGCCGATCTAAAGATTTCTCACGAGTTTAACACAAGTTAAGTTTTGCGGATTCAATGTTTTAGAAAGGTTTAATGGGTGCCCAAAGAATATATGGATCCGTCTTTTCTATAGACGAAAATATTTGTGTTTACAATGTGGTGTGACATGTGTGCCGATAAAAACTATTTAACGGACCGTAGCAACCTCGCACAGGCATTCAACTAGTATTAGTTATATTAGTGAATGGAGGAAGTACTGTATAACATATTTGGGCATGTCCAACAAGGACGTCCACACTTTGACCTGCAAAAGCTACTGAACGAATAATGAGTAGCAGTATCTCGCGAGCAAAGATTGTGCACTGGACATTACGACTCCAATGATCTGAAGTATAATTTTTCTATGCTAAGCTTCATCTATACCTTTCAATCAACAATTTTTGTCCAATCCAGGCATAGCTCTTTTGTATGAGGCGCAACTTGGAGCCATAAAAGAGCACAACACTAGACCATAACAAAAGGAAAATAGAGCCTCAAGTCACTCATGGACAAGAACAACAGTTTCAATGAGTAGACAGTTGCAACAAATTACAGCCCCAGAAGGCCAGAGTAGAAAGAAAAGAAAAGAGAAAAAAGAAGGGAAATCTATACAGAGCCCATAACAGCAAGTGATATCATGAAACTTGTCTTGCAGAGGTATACAGCGTACTAACATTTCCAACAGCACAGATTAAGTGAATATCTCTCTCACAAGCCAATCCAATGTGGGATAGGCGAAGTAGAGGATCAAAGCTGATGGCAGCGCAAACAAAAATGTGATAAGAAAATACAGGAGCAGAACTGCAGCACTGGCAGGGACCGCGTAGAGAACTATGAGAAGGAACATTATCACGAGTGGGAACTTGGCTGTCAGCTGTAGGAAGCACACAATAAGCTTGTGGAGGGAGAGGGACACGTTGAAGTTGTCAGTATTGGAAGTGTTGCCAACGTTAATTCTGTCTCTGGCAGAAGAGATCTCCGCTCGTGCCGTTGAGGTTCTTCGGTGGTGTTGACTTGAACTCGTGCCACCATTGCAAGGACCTGACGAGTGGTGCCCTTCGTGACCAGACGAATGGAACTTTGCTCGCTCACCGTTCATGCTCTCAACCATCCACAGCAGGAAGTAGTTCTTGCGCGGGAACTTGAGGTTGCCCTTGTACACCAGCCGGAAAGATAATAGGTTGCACCAAGGACATGAGATGAAGAGAGGCAGCTGGACAGGAAGGGTTGGGAACTTGACAACAGCCCATTGAAGACCTAGGATACAGTTCTTGCACATCGTGTGACCACACCACAAGACATATGGAATGTTCTCCACAATGTTGAATGATTCGCAGCATATTGGACATTCAAGGCCTTCCTCTCTACTTGCACATGAAGAAACATCATCATCAGAGCAATCAGGATTGGGTGGCTGTGCCTTTTTCTTTATACTTCCAGCTATGGCATTTGATGCAAAACTCCACATGTTGAATTAGGAAGAGCTGATAAACTACGTTTTGCGCATCTGCAATCCTGCTGTACAGCAGAGAATCAGAACACCTCATAAACGAAAAAAAAACCCATACCTACATAAAAGACATTTTCTCCAGTACTACTTATCATGGATTGCGAGTCGAAAGACTAGTCGAGACTAGTCGACGACTAGTCTACGAGTCGCATTTGCAAGGTCGACTCGGCCAGTCGACTCGACTCATTTGATGAGTCGATCGAGTCGATCGACTAGTCTTGACTAGTCTCGACTAGTCCAGGTTTGTGAGTCTGTCGACTAAAAAAATGACCCCACATGTTATAATTTTTTCCATTCTTTCCTCCCATTCCCATTTTCCCCCGTGTTCCCCCGTGAAACCAAGATCGAGAGACAGTTTCCCCCGCTCAAACCCAAAAGCCAAAACACATCTTGGTGTTCTCTCCCTTGGCCGCCGCCTCTGCAAGAACCTGCCGGCCATTGGAAGGAATTGCCCAGGTTTTCCCCCACTCCCCTGTCCCCAACCTGTATGCTGCTGGTTCATGGACAAGAGGAAGGCCTTGGCCATTGGAAGGAATTGCCCAGGTTTTCCCCCACTCCTCTATCCCTAGCCTTATATTCTATCCTACATTAAACACATTAGTAATTTAGTGTTAAACATGAGTCTTGCTGAGTCGAGACTAGTCTTGACTAGTCTCTGAGTCGCTGCCCCAGAACGACCTGTCGACTCGTCGACTCGCAATCCTTGCTACTTATCTTGAGAAAAAAACTCAATGTAAGTTGTACTCACAGTCACAGATGATACAAAAATACTTCAATAGATGCAAAAGCCGAAAAGACTATCAAAACATCAAGTAGACAACAAATTAACCAGTCAGGCAATGAATTATAATTAACTATGCAATCATGTTTGCTTTTGAAACAATAATACAGTACCCAGGTGCATTAGCAATTCCACAAACCACATAGCAAACACACAAGTGCTGAATGTGCTGATTGAAGTTACTGACTGCATATATACCTATTGCTGCCCCTAGCATCATTCAGTAGTTTCACATAAGAATGTTTTAGACAAACTACATGGTGCTACCACATACAGACTCGCAGTGATAATTAAAACAGATGCTTATCAGTAATGTAACATGTAAACTACCAGAAACTAACCAAGGGTTCTAAAGTCGTAGTAAAACGAATTAGGGAGATCCAATATGGGTTATGTAAGACCATCTAAGTTTATTGCACATTAATGGAAAATATATATTGTCAAGTCGTTCTAACCCTTCCTGTACAGCTTACGCATGACTTACATCACATTAAATGGAGGTACGGAAGGATCAAATAAATCCTACAAAGACTACACATTGCTTATACTCCCTCCGTCCCGAAAAGGATGTCGCAAATTTGTCGAATTTAGACAAATCTGTGACATCTTTTTCGGGAGGGAGTACATCATTTAGGCTGTATTTGGTTGGGCTTTTAGAGCCAACTTCACGTTTCCAACCGCAGAATCTAAACCAAACGAGTTTTTTAGGAACCAACTTCTCCAAACGCAGCAACTTCTGGTACGCGTAAATTGAGCAGCTAGTCGTAGCGACCCCAGACCAGCTTCCATCGCGGTAGCTTCCCAACTTGGACGAAAAATTACCCACTGCCACTACGTAAGTCATACCGGTTCGCTCCATCTTCTCCAAAACAGATCAAAGCCAAGGAATCTCTGCCCGCGCGTCACCACGGAGAAATAGACATGGCGCTAGGGTTGCGCCGCCCCTGCGCCGCCGCCCCTCTGCCGGGAAGCCGGCGGGGATCCGCTCTTCCTTCCGCCGCCTTCACCACTATTCCTCCGCCTCGGTTCGATTCCCCATGACCAGGACCCGTCCGTGCTCACTCCCAACGCCAACCCGCCCGTGTTGACTGCCGCCGCCGTCCCCGTCGCCGTCCCCAACCCAGATCTCGTGCCTGACCCCTCCGTGCTGCGCGCCGTCGGAGGTATGTGCCCCTCTCCCTCATCTCTGGTCTCTCCCTCTCTGCTCTCTCAGCCATGGAAATACCATGCCCCATTCATTCGATTCAGCAATTAATTTTTTGGTTGAAGCATCCCCTTGATAGAACGTGTATTAGGTATCTAATCGTGTCATGTTTGTACGGTAGATAGAGATTAGTTTGGATCCTAATTGTGTCCGTCTTGTACACGACCTGTAACCTGTAATTGTTTCAGTCATTGATCATCTATATAAATCAATATATAGGCAGCAGAAACCATCTCTATTTGCTCTGTTTGTTCGATGAGCTGTGAGGCAACAGAAATAATTGTTCCCCTCTGTTTTTGGTTGAAGCAACCGTATATTGTAAAGCTATATAAAATAATCAGTATAAAGCATATACAGTACATGATTGTTACATTGTTACTCTGTTCTTGGTTTAAGTAACCATTTGTTGTAAACCTGTATTTACATGTGTTTGATGAAGATGAAGATTATCTACCTGGAGCAGCACGTGCAGTACCACAATCACAAGGGGATGATGAGCCGGAAGTGGAGAATGAAGAATCCATGAACAACATTCGGAGTAGGATCGCTTATGCTTTGCTTATGGCGAGAGATGAGTAGAATATTGATGTTGATCGAGAACATTGTTATGTGAACCATGTCTTTTGCATGCGATTTATCTTTTGTAACTATTTGAGTACATTACATCTATTTATATTATCTATAAGTATGAATCATTACGAAAAAGTTACAAATATTCTCCAAAAATGGCTACTTACATATCAATTAGTGCACATATTGATGTTTTCCGATCATTTCACATATAAAAAATCTCTCTGGTTCTCAGGGACATTACAGGCATTTCTAACCAAACTTACAGTTCACAGTTGGTACAACCAAACAACTTCCAGATAATCCACAGTTCACAGTTCACAGCTGCTTTTTCACAGTTCACAGTTGACAGCAGCTTTTTTCATAATCCACAGCTCAACCAAACACACCCTTAGTAGTTGCAATAAGAAGAGGCCACTGGACACTTCTTCGGAACATATTTAACAAAATGCAGGATTATTTAGTCTAGTTCAGCCCTAAATGATTTGTAAAAGCGAAAACAGGTTCTGGGTTATGTTTTTTTGTGTGTGATGGTTCTGGGTTGTACTAAATTGCTAATACACCTAAATTGAGCTATTTTGATGTTGTTGCAGTAGATACGGCGATTCTTAAGCAAATACATGATTCCTGGTATTCAGTCAACGTGAGAAAATAAAACAGTCATTTGTATGACAAGGTGGATGCTGTGATATCTTATGTCCAGTTCGTGTTTCCCATGTTTAGTTTTCCATTCCTGTATTTTTTTTACCCTTTTCGGACCTATGCTGGATCTGGTATGTTGGACACTCTGGTTTCGAACAGGGAGGCTTGTTTTTTTGGGGGGGCCTCTAATGATCTAACAGAGTTCGTATCATGGCATGTTCAGTGTCATACAGTTATCCAGAGCCTATTCGGTAGAGGTTGAGATCAGTAAAGCTTATGACTACTCAAACAGTCTCACTTAGAGATAGTTTCTAGCAAACTCAGACTCAAGCCCTGTTCAGATAATTGAGATCATGTATGCCTCACCTGGCAACCTTCTTCAAAATTTCTACAGGCTTAAAATCCTAAGGATGTATCAATCACCCAGTTTCAAATCCGGCCTACTGGTTACTCCTCGGTTTCAGAGTGCAAATCGTACATCTCTATCGTCGTGCAAGGTATAGAGATTCCACTAGTATTTTCTTTTTTGGACTGCAAAACAAATCCAATAGGACATTTCGTACCTACACATAGCCATGGAAAATCTCGAATCGGGGAAGTCGTCCCACTCCAAAAAAAAACATCCTACGGTGAAGAAGTATCTATCTTTTTTTTTTTGTGAAAGAAGTATCTATCAATCACGCATCTAGTAACTAGAGATTTCTTATATCAGGAACGCGCAGGCAGTAACCGGAAACGAATCAGGACAGATCACTTGGGGATCAGGGAAAGGAAGAGATAGCAGCTTACCGACAAGAACCCGGATCTCTATCACCCGCGGAACAGGGGAGGGCGGGGGGCTCCGCCGGAAATTGCGTCTGGCTAGCTAGGAGGCGGCCATCCCGGAGACGGCCGCCGCGTCGAGGGGGGCGACGCAGTGGGGAGTGGCGGTCGGGTGGCGGGGGGTCGACGGAGTGGGGAGTGACGGCCGGCCGAGACGATGTGTGGCGAATGGGAGGGGAGAGTTTGCGTTGCGAGGGGTGGAACCGTGGAAGTGGAACAGGAAGACGATGACCACCCCCTACTCCAGCCCTCCTGACGTTTCAGTTTTGTTTTTGTTTTTTTTTTTTTTTTTTTTTGAAACGGGCAAAAAAGCTTTTGCCTTATATTAATATAGGAGAAGCAAACAGGGGTGGCAGAGCCAAAAGAAAAAGAGGGAAGGCGGGAAAAGAAGAACCCTCCCCCTAAAGGTACAAGCACGATCAGCCTATAAGCTCCGCCAGATTCTTAGCGCCGGCAAGGACCCAGTCCTTCCCTTCATCCTTGATCTTTTGCATGACAACCAAGGGCAAGGAAGATTTGTTGTTGAAGACCCGCTCATTCCTCTCTTTCCAAATCTCCCAACTGATAAGCAAGATTGCAGTTCGTAAACCTTTGGGAGAGGAAGTGGGAGTTTTTGCGATAGCATGCCAGTAGTCCAACACTCTAGACCTCCCCGCCCCGAGGCGGATAAGGTGCAGGGCGGTCCAACCGGGAAGGCTGCGGCGATCCAAATTCTCTTAGAGAAGCGGCATTCGAAGAGAAGGTGCCGAGCCGTTTCTCGGGAGCATACGCATAGCCGACAAGAAGGATGATGCGGCCAACCTCGTTTGGCAAGACGGCCAGCGATCCGAGGCGGTTTTGCACCGCAAGCCATGCAAAGAAACGCCATTGTGGTTCAGCCAAAGGTTTCCAAACGATGTTACCAAAAGAGCAAGGCAAAGCGGGCAAGAACTGAGCTTTGTAGGCGGAACTGGCCGTATAACACCCATTGGGAGTCAGTGTCCAAACTATGGAGTCCTTCGTGCCTGGCGAAAGTTGAACAGCCGAAAGGAGATCCCAAAGGCGAACGTATTGCTCCATATGATCGATGGTGAAAGCCTCGACCGAAATGTCAGCCACCCAGTTGTGACCTTCAAGGGCGTCTCGGACAGTCCGGTTTTTCCTTTTAGACGCCACATATATAAGAGGAGCCAGGTCTTTAGGTGGGGTGCCATTTAACCAAGAAGAAGACCAGAAGGAGGCTTTAGCGCCATCGCCGATGGTGACTGAAGTAGCGGCATTGAAGAGGTCCAAATCCGAGGCATCAATTGGTGTTTCTGAACCCACCCATGGCTTTTCTGGGGCTGTCCATTCGTACCAAAGCCATCTGAGTCTCAAGGCACGAGAGAATTTTTCCAAGTCCAGAATCCCAAGCCCGCCAAGCTCCTTGGGTCGGCAAACCTTTTGCCAGTTTACCTTGCATTTCCCTTCGCTGACCGTCTCTTGACAAGCCCAAAGCATGCCACGACTGATCTTTGCAAAGGCCTTGAGAATGCCCTTGTCAGCTTTCAAGGCCGTCAACAGGAAGATCGGCATAGAGGAGAGCACCGACTTAACAAGAGCGGTGCAACCCGCACGATTTAGAAATCTGCCTTTCCAAGGGTTTAGGCGTGCAACCGCTTTGTCGATGTAGGGTTGGAGATCTGCCCGCTTGAGTCGTCCAAGAGAGATAGGTAGCCCCAAATACTTTATGGGGAAGGGGACTGTGACCGCCGGGAAGTTGGCCAGAATTCCATCTAGGTCGACGTTAGAGCATTGGATGGGGGCGATGGAGCTCTTAGCCACATTGGTCACCAGACCAGTAACCTCCCCGAACTGTTGAAGGATGTTGGCAAGTCCGTCGAGGTCGTGCACTGTTGGGGTTAAGAAGATGGCCGCATCATCGGCATATAAAGAGATTCGGGGGCCCGTCAAAACTCCCGGCATAGCGTGAAGAAACCCGGATGCCGTAGCCTCCTCTAAGATCCTCTGAAGCGGGTCTATGGCGATGTCGAACAGAAGAGGCGATAAGGGGTCTCCTTGCCTGAGGCCGCGCCCATGAGGGATTTTCTTCCCAGGAACCCCGTTAAGTAAGACCCGTGAAGAAGTCGTTGAGAAGAGGGTCGATTGGAACACTCGCGGACTAAATGATCAATGCCGTAAGGACACCGTTCACGCTTTCTTTGCGGGTACCCTTTGCCATATTGCTTGCATCCAAGAGACCAAACTCGACCACATTGATCAACAGACTGCGTCTTACATTGGAGGTTTTAGACTTCGCTCCTTCGCGCACCGCCCAGCAACCGGCACCCGGGGAGGCATTCTCTTGCTCTGGAATGACGATCATGTGGATATATCAAATATTCATATCGGCACTCACCTTATCTCGGCAAACGTCTCAATTCGCCTTTGCGGCACCTCTTTTAAGCTGACAACGGTCTATGGACCTACTGACCATGCCGAAAAGGAAGCTTTCCTAGAAGAAGCAATTGCCGCAAAACCTTCTGATGACTCCAAGTGGCTCATTATAGGAGACTTCAATCTTATCTATCAAGCGGAAGATAAGAACAATGGCAACCTAAACTTCCGTTTGATGGGCCTTTTCAGAAAGGCACTCGCCACTTGCCATTTAAAAGAGTTGAAACTGCAGAACAGAAAATTCACATGGAGCAACGAAAGAGAGACCCTGATGACCCACAAGTATAGGGGATCGCAACAGTTTTCGAGGGAAGTAAAACCCAATTTATTGATTCGACACAAGGGGAGACAAAGAACACTTGGAAGCCTTAACAACGGAGTTGTCAATTCAGTTGCACCTGGAAACAGACTTGCTCGCAAGAGTTTATCAGTAGTAACAGTTTTATAGCAGTAGCAGTAGTGAAATAACAAAGAACAGAGTAACAGAGACAGCAGTAGTGATTATAGTAAACAGCAGGATTAAAATACTGTAGGCACGGGGACGGATGACGGGCGTTGCATGGATGAGAGAAACTCATGTAACAATCATAGCAGGGCATTTGCAGATAATAATAAAACGGTGTCCAAGTACAAAGCAATCAATAGGCATGTGTTCCATATATAGTCGTGCGTGCTCGCAATGAGAAACTTGCACAACATCTTTTGTCCTACCAAAGGTGGCAGGCCGGGCCTCAAGGGAAACTACTGGATATTAAGGTACTCCTTTTAATAAAGTACCGGAGCAAAGCATTAACACTCCGTGAACACATGTGATCCTCACATCGCTACCATTCCCTCCGGTTGTCCCGATTTCTGTCACTTCGGGGCCATCGGTTCCGGACAGCGACATGTGTATACAACTTATAGATAAGACCATAAACAATGATTATCTTCATGAAACAATAACATGTTCAGATCTGAGATCATGGCACTCGGGCCCTAGTGACAAGCATTAAGCATAACAAGTTGCAACAATATCATCAAAGTACCAATAACGGACACTAGGCACTATGCCCTAACAATCTTATGCTATTACATGACCAATCTCATCCAATCCCTACCATCCCCTTCGGCCTACAGCGGGGGAATTACTCACACATGGATGGGGGAAACATTGCTGGTTGATGGAGAGGCGTTGGCGGTGATGGCGGTGATGGCGGCGATGATCTCCTCCAATTCCCCGTCCCGGCGGAGTGCCGTAATCGTAGACTTCTCGGCTCCCGCGACGGAGTTTCGCGATGTGGCGGCGTTACGGAGGGTTTCGGCGACTTCTTCTTCTCTTCCGGTGTTTTTAGGTCGAGGCGAATAAGTAGTCCGAAAGAGGGCGTCGGAGGCCAGCCGAGGGGGCCACACCACAGGGCCGCGCGGCCCCCCGGGCCGCGCCGCCCCATGGTGTGGGGCCCTCGGGCCTCCACTTCAATTGCCCTTACGGCTCCGTTAGTTTCCTGGGAAAATAGGGCCTTCTCGCATAAATTCCGAGGTTTTTCCCGAAAGTTGGATTTCTCGCACAAAAACGAGACACTGTAGCAGTTCACGAAAACAGCGTTAGTCCGTGTTAGTTGCATCCAAAATACACAAATTAGAGGCAAAACAATAGCAAAAGTGTTCGGGAAAGTAGATACGTTTTGGACGTATCAACTCCCCCCAAGCTTAGCTTATTGCTTGTCCTCAAGCAATTCAGTTAACAACTGAGCGATAAAAGAACTTTCACGAACACATTTGCTCATATGATGTATATATTCTCATGGTATGGCTAATACTTAAGCAGTTCATAATGAGATACATGCAAATAAGATCATCTAACAGCTATGTCAATCATGGAGAAGCACCAACAATTAATAATAAGCATCATGAATCATGTATATAAGCAGAATTGTAATGTTCATAAGAGAGCATGATAAAGTGGTATCTCGCTTGCCCGTATTTGGTTGGCAAAACATAAATGCCCGGCACCTCTCGAGTTCATAGAAAGACTAGAAGTAGTGATTGTCAAAAGATAAATGCATCAAAGTTATACCACAATCAATCATATTTTGAGACAAGCATATTATACTAAGAATGACAAGTGTGCTCTCAAGATAGTGCTCAAAGAAATAATGGAGACACAACATAAAAGTAAAAGATTGACCCTTCGCAGAGGGAAGCAGGGATTAACATGCGCTAGAGCTTTTTATTTTTATAAAGACAGGAGTAAAATTATTTTGAGAGGTGTTTGTTGTTGTCAACGAATGGTAATGGGTACACTAACTACCTCGCCAACCGGACTTTCAAGAGCGGCTCCCATGAATTATTGCATATTTATTTGGCACTCCTTCCAACCTTTCTTTCACAAACCATGGCTAACCGAATCCTCGGGTGCCCGCCAACAATCTCATACCATGAAGGAGTGCCTTTTTATTTTATTTTTATTATGATGATGACACTCCCCCCAAAATTTGCTTACACAAGCCATGGCTAACCGAATCCTTCGGGTGCCGTCCAACAATCACAAACCATGGAGGAGTGTCTATTTAAGTTAATTAATTCGGGATCGGGAATCCCATTGCCAGCCTCTTTTTGCAAAATTATTGGATAAGCGGATGTGCCACTAGTCCATATGAGAGTCCGTCAAAAGTAAATGACAAGGTTGAAAGCTAAACACCACATACTTCCTCATGAGCTATGAAACATAAACACAAATTGAGAAGCATTTTGAAGGTTTTAAAGGTAGCGCATGAGAATTTACTTGGAATGGTTTGAAATGCCATGCATAGGTATTTATGGTGGACACTCTGGAATAACTTGGTTTTCATGTGTTTGGAAGCACGAGCAGCGTTCCCGCTCAGTACAAGTGAAGGCTAGCAATAGACTAGGGAGCGACAAATCAAGAGAGCAGTAACTGTCATAATCATGCTTGCGGCAAAATAAATTAACGGAGGCATAAAAGTGATACAAGACCTCTGAAGCAATATAGATCATCGAGGCTTAATTGACTTTTTTGTTCAGTCATATGCATGCGTGAGCATGTGCCAAGTCGATATAAATGAATTATTCAGAGGAGGATACCACAATGCCATACTTACTTATGAATAAAACAATGCAAACAAACATACATGACATGCTACTCATATTAATAAATTGGAGCTAAACATGAGAGATCATGAACTACTAGACTTTCTCAAATAACATATACCTCACATGAACCAACTAAGCATGCTCACATGGATGAGTATATGTACAAAAATGAAAACAAATAGAGTTCATACCAGCCTCTCACCACAATCGATTGTCGTAGATCGTCATTATTGCCTTTTCACTTGTGCAGCTTGGATAATATGAAATGAAAACCACGCTCCAGCCACCGAAGACCATTGAACTCAAAAAGAACTTTACAAACCAGAGAAGAACAGCAAATATTTTTGGTGTTTTCAAATTGCAAATAAGAACAAGAGGAAACAAACAAACAAAGCAAAATCTTTTTGGGTTTTCTTATAGCAAACTAGCAATAGCAAATAAAGTGAAACAAATGCAAGAAACCAAAGCAAACAAATGGTGAAGAGAAACAACAGAAATATTTTTGGTCTTTTTGTGTTTTGGGAAGGAAACAAAACAAAAACAAGAAATAGCGAACTAAAAGAAACACAGAAAAGCAGGATGACAGAAATCTGCCAAAACCTGACAGCAGTACAGAAATCGATTTTTACAAAAAATCTTACGTTGCTCAGATCGAAAAGTGTTCAACTAATGAAAGTTAGATAACAACCTGGGGAACCTGCACAAAAATTTGCAGCTTAAAATGACGTTCTGGCTATTTTTGACGATTTTTACAGCAACGTTCCAGAATCTGTTTTCAGGCAGCACTTCCCCAAATATCATCTTCCTCTCATTAGAAAACCACTCAAACGAACAAAACAAGTATGTGCAAGTATCCAGCAATCATAATATGCAAAGAATGAGTGATGCCGGTATACCTCCCCCCAAGCTTAGGCTTTTGGCCTAAGTGGAGTTCAATCCCATCGATCCCATGAAGTAGTGTCTCCGTAATATGAAGAAGATGGGTCGTATTCCGGGTATGTGCTAGAAGAAGCACCCGGATATGTGACGGTGTGGTCGTAGGAGGTCCCGACGTCCTCGGAGTCATGTTGCTGGTGGAATTCTTGTATCTTCATATGTTCATCCACCTCCTCCTTTGTGCAGGTCCTTGATTGACTGTCAATACTTATCAAACCAGTTTGGTGAATAGTGATTTCCTTCTCCTCCCCGTCAGAAAACAACATTCTATACACCATATTATCTAAAGTAGAGTCAGTGGTAACAAAATGATGACTCTTCATAACAGTAATATCGAGTCTCCTAGGGGCCAATGGCACATCATTAGGATCAAGAGGAAGATTAAGATACGTTAAAACACGCAATGCGATAGTTCCTCCAAAAATAGGCCCCCTGGTAGTCGTGGCGAGCAATAAGAGCACCGAGGTGATAGGAGGTTTGACCAGTAAGTGCAATATGCAAGAAAGCAAGATGGTAACTAGAGATATTACTAGTGTTCTCCCTACCAAGAATGCTAGTAGCAATGTAGTATGCGAAATACTTAATGGCGGGAAGTTGGATGTTCCTTATCTTGCCCCGCTGGATGGTGCGACAATCATCCTCGGTGATCCCTCGGTAGAGCTCCAGCAAGTCCCGGGGGTTGTCATCAATCCTACTTGCTGTACCTACAGGGGCAATGTCCAAAGCACAACAAAAATCCTTCAACGGCATAGTCACAGTCTTACCATAGATTCGCAATGCCACCGGTGGCACATATTGTGTGTTGTCGAACCGGAAACTCTCGACAAAGATCTTGGTGAGCATGTGGTATTGCTCCCTTTCATCGCTCATATAGGTGGTTAACCCTGCCCTGTTGACAAGGGTCAAGAAATCCTCCAAAGATCCCCGCATTCCTTAGAAAATCATAACATGGAAAAGTAGAAGCATTAGGGGGACCGTGGTCCTCTTCGGGCGCGAAGCTAGGCGCGAGGATGTCTTCATTGTATGATTGCCTAATCCGGGTGGCGGCCCTAGAAGGCCTCCCGGTGCTGGTTGTCCCCTTCTTGAACAACTCTCCAAAGCTAAACTTCTTCATAGCTTCTCTGAAATTTTCAACAAATGACATAAAAATTTGATTTGGTGACATATAATTGAGGGAAACTACAATAGGAACTTGCTAGAGTACTAATCATGCATCAAAACTAGTTTCTACCACTTAGAACAAGCATGCAAGCTCACTAATCATGTTACCTACAGCAGCAAAATATTCAAGATATACTCAACCAAACGAAATTCTACTTGGATGGGTGGAGGAGTCACATACCGAAGAGCAAATGTGCCAAATTTCAGATGTAAATCTGGGCTGAGTAAAGAGATCGAAAAATCTGAGTTACGGAGCAAAAACGCGAGTGAGAGGAACTTGGTACGAGTTTTTCGGGAGAGAGACTGTTTCGGGGCGAAAGAGATGACAAAGTGGGGCGTAGGGGTCCCACACCACATGGTGGCGCGGCCACCTCCTTGGCCGCGCCGGCCAGTGGTGTGGCGCCCTCTGGTGCCCCACAGGTCATCCTCTCGTACTCCCAGTGCCTCGTCGAAAAATAGGACCAACGGTATAATTTTCGCGAATTTTTGAAAACTTTGAAAAACGCACATTTCTGGGTATTTAGTTTATTATTACTGGCCAGGAAATTTTTTGAAATCTTCGAATAACTCAAGAACTTTGCAAATTAAAAGTGCTACAGCAACTAGAGCAAGTGGAGGAAGAAAGAGATGTTGTTTACCCTCTCCATGCATATAAAAAGTATCCGTTAACAAGGTTGATCAAGTCTTGTCACCAAATAACTTTTTCATAGCATAAGAAGAAATAAACCTCAAATCAATCATGTTACCTTGAATTGTATTGATATGGATCCAATCACGAGAGTGTGATATTCTTCCTTAGGCTCATATATAGGACAATCAATAGTTCCCACTTTGATAGTTCTCACATTAGAAATAGTATTAACTCCACATGCCTTCTCAATCCTCTTGGGAAAATAAACGGTATGCTCCCTATCATCAACATTGAAAGTAACCTTTCCTTTATTGCAATCAATAACAGCCCTCGCGGTGTTAAGAAAAGGTCTCCCAAGAATAATAGACATATTATCATCTTCAGGCATTTCCAACACAACAAAATCGGTTAATATCAAGCGAGTTAGTAGTAACTTGAACAGGAACATTCTCACATATACCAACAGGAATAGCAAGTAGATTTATCAGCCATTTGCAAAGATATATCAAAAGAGGGTATCAACTTATCTAGGTAAAGTCTCTTATAAAGAGAAAAAGGCATAACACTAACACCGGCTCCCAAGTCACATAGAGCAGTTTTAACATAATTATTCTTAATAGAACAAGGAATAGTAGGTATACCTGGGTCGCCCAACTTCTTCGGAACTTTGCCATTGAAAGAGTAATTAGCAAGCATAGTGGAAATTTCCTCATTGGGGATTTTCCTTTTGTTAGTAACAATATCTTTCATATACTTTGAATAAGGTGGCAATTTAATAGCATCAGTCAAAGGGATTTGCAAGAATAAAGGTTTCATCCAATCGCAAAATTTATTATAGTGTTCTTCTTCCTTTGATTTTAATTTCTTAGCAGGAAAAGGCATTTGCTTTTGCACCCAAGGTTCTCTTTCATTACCATGTTTCTCAGCAATAAAATCTTCTTTAGTGTACTTTTTATTTTTAGCATGCTTCTCAGGTTCTTCTTCCGCCTCTTCTTTATCAGGAGTATCATTCTTATCATTATCTTTATCATTATCATGTTCATTACCACTTTCAGTTTCAGCATCAGAAATAGAAATACTATTAGGATCATTAGCAGGTTCAGAGGATTCTACAACATTTTTATGTTTCTTCTTCTTTTTCTTCCTAGAATGAGCACTAGGTTCAATGCGTTGAGAATCTTGTTCAATTCTTTTGGGATGCCCTTCAGGATATAGAGGATCCTGGGTAGAGACACCACCTCTAGTTGTTACTTCATAAGCATGTTTCTCTTTAGAATTATTCCCTAACAAGTCATTTTGCACTTTAGTGAGTTGATCAATTTGAGTTTGAATCATTTGAAAATGTTTAACAAGCATCTTAACATCATTGGAGGTTCTCTCCACAATATCATGCAATTCACTAATAGCTTGAGAATTTTCCATTAAATGATTCTCTACTCTCATATTAAAATTTTCTTGCTTAACAATATAATTATCAAACTCATCTAAGCATTGTGCAGGAGGTTTCGAATACGGAATATCTTCCCTAGTAAAGCGTTGAAGGGAGTTTACCTCAATCATGGACGAAAGGGGAATTATCTCACATATATCTTCTATAGGAGGTAGATTCTTCACATCTTCAGATTTAATACCTTTCTCCTTGAGAGACTTCTTGGCTTCCCTCATATCTTCATCATTCAATTTAATTAAACCCCTCTTCTTCACTATTGGCGTTGGAGTTGGTTCAGGCGTATTCCAATCATCATAATTCCGGCCTATTTTAGCCAATAATTCTTCAAAGGTCATCCGGAGTTCTTTTCCCGAAAACACAACCAGCACAACTATCCAGGTATGCCCTAGAATCAATGGTTAGTCCACTATAAAATATATCAAGTAATTCATGCTTTTCTAAATCATGGTCGTGCAAAGCTCTAATAAGAGAGCAAAATCTCGCCCAAGCCTCGTGCAATTTCTCTTCATCTCCCCGATCAAAACTATAAACTCTCTCGCAAAGCAAGCATGTTGAGCACTAGCAGAAAATATTTCCGAAAGAAAAGACAAGCAATTCTTTTGGACTTTTAATAGAACTAGGTGGCAAATTATTATACCAAGTTTTAGCGTCATCCTTCAATGAGAATGGAAATATTTTAGCAACAAAGTAAGTACGCTTCTTAACGTCATCGTAAAACAAGCTACTCAAAGTAGATAACTCGGTCATGTGTTCAACAAAGCACTTTCTTTTTCAGTACCACGTAAAGGTGTTTTCTCAACAATAGCTATATGAGATAGATCAAGAGAAAAATCATAATCTTTATCCCTAATGTTTATAGGAGATGTGGCAAATTTAGGATCAGGAGACAGCTTTATATCTAATAAAGATGTTCTCGCAAGCAACTTTTTAATTTTTCTTGCATCGTAGTAGCATTGCATTTTTCAATAAAATCATCATCAAGCTCCACATAATCTTCCTCAGGATCATCACTAAAATAACCAAGTTCAGGTGAACTAACAGTGTGTAGTAGCATTAGGAGTTTCAGGTATTTTCAATTTGTCTAGACCTAGCAATTGTAGCATCTAGAAAGGATCCCAATGAACCCCTATCATCAAGCACAGCAGAAACATTATCAATATTATGAGAGTGTTCAGATTCATGAGATGTACCCACATGCGAAGCATGTGGCGGTCAAACAAGTTTATCAATAACAGATGGAGAATCAAGTGTAGCGGAGGTACTCGAGGAATTGTACCTTTTCTTGTAGTGGATGGTAATATGGCGATCTTAGTATCGCGAGGTTTACCCATGATGGAGAATTTGCGGTGAACAATATTAATCCAAGTGAACTTCCAAATAAAGCTATGCTCCCCGGCAAGAACGGCGCTTTAAAAATAGTCTTGATGACCCACAAGTATAGGGGATCGCAACAGTCTTCGAGGGAAGTAAAACCCAATTTATTGATTCGACACAAGGGGAGACAAAGAACACTTGGAAGCCTTAACAACGGAGTTGTCAATTCAGCTTGCACTGGAAACAGACTTGCTCGCAAGAGTTTATCAAGAGGTCAGCTTTATAGCGAAGCGTAGTGAAATAACAAAGCAGCAGAGTAACAGAGACAGCAGTAGTGATTATAGTAAACAGCAGGATTAAAATACTGTAGGCACGGGGACGGATGACGGGCGTTGCATGGATGAGAGAAACTCATGTAACAATCATAGCAGGGCATTTGCAGATAATAATAAAACGGTGTCCAAGTACAAAGCAATCAATAGGCATGTGTTCCATATATAGTCGTGCGTGCTCGCAATGAGAAACTTGCACAACATCTTTTGTCCTACCAGCCGGTGGCAGCCGGGCCTCAAGGGAAACTACTGGATATTAAGGTACTCCTTTTAATAAAGTACCGGAGCAAAGCATTAACACTCCGTGAACACATGTGATCCTCACATCGCTACCATTCCCTCCGGTTGTCCCGATTTCTGTCACTTCGGGGCCATCGGTTCCGGACAGCGACATGTGTATACAACTTATAGATAAGACCATAAACAATGATTATCTTCATGAAACAATAACATGTTCAGATCTGAGATCATGGCACTCGGGCCCTAGTGACAAGCATTAAGCATAACAAGTTGCAACAATATCATCAAAGTACCAATAACGGACACTAGGCACTATGCCCTAACAATCTTATGCTATTACATGACCAATCTCATCCAATCCCTACCATCCCCTTCGGCCTACAGCGGGGGAATTACTCACACATGGATGGGGGAAACATTGCTGGTTGATGGAGAGGCGTTGGCGGTGATGGCGGTGATGGCGGCGATGATCTCCTCCAATTCCCCGTCCCGGCGGAGTGCCAGAACAGAGACTTCTGGCTCCCGCGACGGAGTTTCGCGATGTGGCGGCGTTCTGGAGGGTTTCTGGCGACTTCTTCTTCTCTTCTGGTGTTTTTAGGTCGAGGCGAATAAGTAGTCCGAAAGAGGGCGTCGGAGGCCGGCCGAGGGAGCCACACCACAGGGCCGCGCGGGCCCCCCCTGGGCCGCGCCGCCCCATGGTGTGGGGCCCTCGGGCCTCCACTTCAATTGCCCTTTTCCTCCCCGTTAGTTTCCTGGGAAAATAGGGCCTTCTGCATAAATTCCGAGGTTTTTCCCGAAAGTTGGATTTCTGCACAAAAACGAGACACCAGAGCAGTTCTGCTGAAAACAGCGTTAGTCCGTGTTAGTTGCATCCAAAATACACAAATTAGAGGCAAAACAATAGCAAAAGTGTTCGGGAAAGTAGATACGTTTTGGACGTATCAGACCCCAACTCTTGTGCGCTTAGACCGGGCTTTTTGTAACGCGGGATGGGATTTGGTTTTCGAAAATCATGTCCTTCACGCCCTGTCGTCTTCTCTTTCGGACCATTGCCCCCTACTCCTCTCCAACCAAAGCGGCCCGAGGAAACCACCGATCTTCCGTTTTGAGTCCTTCTGGACCAAAATGCCTGGTTTTAAGGAGACGGTTCAACTTGCTTGGTCGGCACCTTCTACACACACTCAGCAGGCTCACAATATAAATCACAAGCTAAAGGCCACGGCGCTTGGGCTGAAATCTTGGAGTAAAAGCCTCTTCTCCGATTGCAAACTTCAGCTCCTTATGGCTTTGGATGTCATTCTGCAACTCGACATTGCGCAGGAATCTCGAGACCTCTCTCTTGAAGAAAGAAACCTTCGCGCTGACCTTAAAAGGCGGGTTAAAGGTCTTGCTGCCCTGGAACGGTCCCGTAAGCGCCAAGCTTCCAGAATCCGTTACCTTCGGGAGGGCGATGCCAACACAAAATTCTTCCATCTTCGGGTTAATGCTAGGAAGCGCAAAAACCACATCCTAAGGCTCAAACATAATGATGGTTGGGCTGCGACACATGAAGAAAAGGACAAGCTGATCTTCGATCATTTCTGCCAAGCCCTAGGTCGACCCCCTCCTCGCCAGCTGGACTTCAACTGGGAGGCCCTGAACCTCACCTCTCATTCCTTAGAAGACCTGGATCTCCCTTTCTCCGAGAATGAGATCAAGGAGACCATTCTTGAAATGCCTTCGGATAAGGCCCCGGGACCTGACGGCTTCTCTATGGCTTTCTTCCGCACATGTTGGGACATTATCAAAGACGATCTTATGGGGATCATCAACGTTTCAGTTTTGTAACGAAACTGGGAAACTCTCATTTGCAACTAGTTGCGCCCGCACCCCATTTTTTGTTATGACACTTCTAAGTTTCCAAAAAATGCAAACTAAAATTCTAGACATACATTGTGTTGTGTCTTGTGCATCTATGAAGTTTCATCGAAAAATATGTCAAAATGTGACCTGTGTAAAAAAGAGAAGACGTGCGTAAATAGTGTCACGTATTATTTACAGATCATTTGTTCTTTTTGTGTAGGCCACATTTTGACATATTTTTGGATGAAACTTGACAGATGCATAAGACACAACACAATGTATGTCTAGAATTTTAGTTTGCATTTTTTGGAAACTTGGAAGTGTCACAACAAAAATGGGGTGCGGGCGCAACTAGTTGCGGAATATCCCCTCTCAACGAAACTTTCGTTCTTCCGTACGTCGTGACATCGGTTGAGAGCGATAGATCTGGGCCGCTCGTTTTCCTTTGGATGGGCTGGATGAGGCCACGTTTGTTCCTCTTCTTCAACTAGTGCCAAAACTTGGTGACCAGATGACGGAAGAAAAACAAGTATAAGCATTGGTTCACCGTGTCGTGTAAGTATTGGCTGTGCATCCAAATTGAAATATAGAACGCCGTGTGGTGCATTTCTCGTCAGTTCGAGAAAGGGGAAAAAGGAAGTGATGTCGCGTGGTGTAATGATCCTTGACAAAAGAATGTCCCAATCGAAATCATGTGTGGCCTTCCTCTGAATAAATTGGCAGCTGGTGTGTGAAGGCAGAAGGCTCTAGTGCAGTAGATGTGTCTGCAGCCTGCTTATGGAGTACTCAGAAACACTACCTTGACTCATAACCTCCACAATCAACTGTCGCGGGACCGATGCCCGTACTACTGATAGTGTAGAGCGTGCATGGTGCTCAAGCTAGCAAACGCCGACCCTGATCAGCAAAGAGAGCAATGGCAAACGCTATGCCTACCTGGCGTCCAGGAATCAATAAGGCCTTGTTCGATAGCAGTGTATATACCGATTTTTCGGTGTAATTTCCTGGTCCAACTCAAAACACTCACCAACACGCGACGATCTGTTCGGCATATCAGTGCCGGATGGACCGTGTCCTGAGAGCTCTCTAGAAAACTTTTTTTTTTTGCGAAACACAGTACAATCAAAGACGCTCACACATACGCGCATACATTCACCCCTATGAACGCACACACGCACACCCTACCCCTATGAGCACCTCCAAGAGACTGCGTTGAAGAACTGATCCGGCGGGTCTTGAGATTGACGAAGTCACCACAGGCGCCTCGCTGTCGACGGGAACGTCGCCTCCCACTGAAGAATATTCCGCCTTTATGAGACACCAAAGTGTCAAATCTAGGACTTGAACTCTGGTGGGCTGGGGGTGCCACTGCCCTCCTAACCATCCAACCACAGGTTGGTTCTCACTCTCTAGAAAACTCAGTCATGCGATGTGCTCCATCCTCGTGTGTTGTTAAGTGTCTTCAGAAAAAAACACTAGGAAGGCATCCAAAAGAAGAAAAAGAGACCCCCCCTTCTCTCCCGGGCCACTCGCGCGAGCGGCTCTGGAGAAACCCCAACCCTAAAAAACAGCACCCCTCGATCTCGCCCGTCTGGCCGTTGCCGGCGCCGGCGCCGGCGGTGGCGGCCGCGCCGGCCGTCGAAGGCAGCGGGTGGGGGGTGGGCGCGCTCCGACGGGTTCCCTTCGCGCGGAGGGAGACGTCATCCGGGCGGCGCGGTTGGTGGTGTGCGACGGCGGCGGGAGCGTTTTCTGAGCTTCGTCGTCGCGCTGGGCTGCGGCGTCGAGCTGAGGGCTGGCGCCATGGCCGGCGGTCTTGGGCAGGGGCCTGGGCTGCGCGAGTCCGCCCCGTGACGGCGGAAGGCGCCTCCTCCCCCCCCCCCACTCCCGGCGAGGCTTGGGTGTGTGTCCTCCGTTTTCGGCAGGTGGCCGAGACTCCGGCTGCCCTGCTGCCTTGGCCTGCTGGTGGGGGGTGTCGCGGTTCAGCGATGTCTCGGCCGTGGCCATGGGATGGCGGCGGCGGGCCCAGATCTGGGCCGGCGGGCCTAGGTCTAGGCCGCTTCCTGGTGACCTTGGCGGGGGCCGGGTCATCTGGTCTCTCTCGGGTTTGCTCCGGCTCGTGAGTGCTTGGGATCTTTGGCTGGTGGGGTGGTGAGGCAATGGTACGGCGACGGCTCGCCGCCGCCGGTAGTTTGATCCTCTCCAGCCAGTCTGACAACCGCTGGGACGGTGTGTCTCGGAGCTGCTTGTCTGGTTTGGTCTCGTGGTTGGGCCTGCTGGGACACTGGCGTGCGCGATCATGTGTCCGCGAAAGCACCGCAAGGCTTCGGCCAATGCCGGCGATGACAACGTTTCTGGACGCCGTTTACCTCCTTGGAGGCATGGCCATGACACACTCACCCCGCCGCTGGTTGTTGTCCCCTGGGTATTATCAGCTGCAATACTGACTGGCGATTTCGCTGAGGTCCTCCGCGGAATCCCTCTCGTCGATGCCCTGCGTTAGGCTATGATCGGCTTCTTTTAAACGGTGTGCCTTCGGATAGCGCGGCCTCTCTCGAGCCTAGGGTGGCTGTCGGAGTCTGTGCCGTGGCACGTGGGACACCGGTACTCCTCATTAGCTGGTGGTTGTCCTGATGGCCAGCCCAAAGACTTAGGTCTTCCTTGGTGTGGGTGTTGAAGCAGCCGCGAAAGCGTTGCACGTCCCTGTGCCGACAACGGTGACGCTCGAGAGCGCCGCTCCCCTTCCTAGAGGCGTTGTCGTAAAGCTTCCCCCTTTGATCTATGGTGGCTCGTCTGCTCTCTAGCGCAGTCTGCTAGTCCCATGGTGTCAGTGGTCGTGTGTACCTCTTCAGTCGGGAGCAGTTTCGCGGAGTGGCGTCTCGGCGCTTGAAGTTTCGGCCTGAGCCGCCGGTGTTTAGCTAAAGTCTTGGGCGCCTATGTAGTTTGTGGAGTTTAGAGCCTGGCTCTGCTCCGCCTAGTCTTTTGTTGGTTAGGCTTTAGCTTTCACCACTTGTGCTTGTATTTTGAACTGGTATCCCCAGTTTTCTTTTTTTTTTCTTTTTTTGAGAAAAGTTTTCTTTTTCTTTTGTTGTGTTGCTGTCCCCGTTGTAACCTGTGTGGTTTTATATATAAAGCTGGGCCAATGGGCCTTCTATTTAAAAAACACTAGGAATAAGAGATCGGTTGTCCCCAAGCTTGGCACACTCGGTTCCCACATATGATCGCCTAAACTCGTTTCTAGTGGGTACGGATACAATTTACAAACTACGGTGCCGCTGCCACTTGTAGTAGAAAAACTACATAAAAACTATCACACTTCGAGTATGATTAATGGACTGATACACCTTTTTTGGTATTTTTATATCTCTAACAATCCTCGGACATAAATCTATAATATCTAAATAGGAGCAACCCACTAAGTTAAATTCTCTTAACATGCAAGCTATCCACCTCACCAAGCAACCTTAAACAATCATAGTCTGCCATCCTTAAAGAGCTCTAAGCTCCCAGGTTCCGGGCGTCTGTGGTTGCTCCACCGAGTCCGTCGTGTTCGTCCCCACCTACCAGCGTGTTAGTCATTTTCACCGCGTGAGATTTTTTTGTGTCGCTGCGTCCTCGTTCGGTGCGACGCA
The DNA here is from genome assembly GCF_019359855.2 of Lolium perenne. Classification (NCBI taxonomy): domain Eukaryota; kingdom Viridiplantae; phylum Streptophyta; class Magnoliopsida; order Poales; family Poaceae; genus Lolium; species Lolium perenne. Next base: position 335,961,585 of record NC_067247.2, read on the forward strand.
AGGTCGGTTTTCTTCTACGCAAGGTCTTCTGCGAATCTGCGCGCTGTATTCGGGGTGGCGTCCCTTCCCACGTCTCCTCCTCTTCTCCACCGGCTGCAGCAGCCACCCTCCACCAAGCCATCACCGCACCTCCAGCGCCCTCGCTTGACCCTCCGCCCCCATCTGGAACACAAGCAACCGGATGAGGACACCCTGCCATGGTGCTCTCTCTCTCTCCCAAACAAATTAGGCAGCGGTGGAGGCAAACCCTAGCACGGTCGGAGGCCGTCCGGCGAGATTGGGGTCGACGATGGTGGCCGCAGTTGGTGGATGGCGGCGGCCGCTGCCATGGTCTAGGGGAGGCGCTGGGTGAGGGTAGCGGCGGTTCGACGCTTCGTGCAGGCCGTCACTGTTGGGGCTTCAGTGTTCCATCCACAATGAAATTCTTGTACTCCCTCCGGTTCATATTAATTGACTCTAATATAGATGTATCTAGACACATTTTGTTCTAGATACATTCATATTGAAGTCAATTAATATGAATCGAAGGGAGTAGAAAAAGGTACGATCCAATCTATCCTGTCTAGGTCGCCACTTCATCCGCTTCTTAAGTGATGATGTCTTTAAGATCTTTGCCGCTCTCTGCTACCAAGCCATTGCTCACCGCTCTGTAAAAAAAAAGCCATTGCTCACTGTTGACTGTTGTGTCTTTCTACAACATAGGCAAACCCAGGTCTTTCTACAACATAGGCAAACCCAGACCCGACGCAAGAAGAGAAATTATGTGAGATGCATCAAACGCGAGCCATCAGAGGAAGGTCCGCGTGCCCAGTGCGAGATCGACCCATACTGAAATACATGTAGTATTCCTCCATGCACTATGCACCTTATTTCTTCAACATTATAATAACTATGCAATTACAGTGATTCCTCCATGCAATTACATGTTGTACAAATTTTAACTTGACAAAGTGTCACATATAATGGATTGGGGTTTCCTCCGAATATTACTATAAGTTATGTGACATTCAACTACGCCTCTTGTACCTACATACAAGCAGCTATGTCAATGCTCTTAAGTTAGAGTTTCTTAAGAGAAACCGACTTTGAGCTCTGAAGACAAACTTCTGAATCAGAGTTTATTCAGGCTGTTGTAAATTTTCTTCGTTGATTGTAATGATGTTCTTCATTATTGCATATCTAAATTCTCAAGGCTTGTAAGTGATTTTCAGGTGTGCAGCTTCTACCAGAATACAAGTAGCTATGTGCATGCTCCTAATTCACCTGGCTGTTAGAGAAACTGAAATTTAGCTTTGACAACAGAAGGCAAATCTTCTAAATGAGAAACAATTCAGGTTATCAATATCTACATGGATAAAAATTATGGCTATTTGTTTATCTCATGGATTGTTGAACTATGATCATTATTAGGGCAGTGTCATGCTTATCTTTTTTACATTTTTGGGGAAAAGCCGAAAAGGAGCAGGAATTAATATTAGTATTTCAAATACCTACTGCACTAATCTATGTTAATAAATATTATATTTCATATAGATTTTATATCATCGAACAATGGGTCCAAATTCTATTTGATACAGTTGCCTTCATGGAATTTTGTTATTAGTATGCTGTACCATTACATTACACACTTGATTTTCCATATCAGATACCGATAGTTTCATTTGCTGACATACACTCAAGTAAGGATCCAAAATTTATGCTAACAGCTAAAGGATACCACCCTATCTCTTTGGGTGTAATCACGCCGCTCTATCTGTCCACCTTTCTGGCTGAAAATTGGTTCAGCGCTTCCCCAATCAAATTGTACGCTCCCTCGCCTCCATGGTGCAGCTGCATAGGGTTTTGGGGCAACCGTTCATTCTTGCTGGACTTCCCTTGCTTCAGCTTCTCAATGAATCGCCGACTATGGCCAGGTTGAAGTTCTGAAGCCACAATCAAATCTTCCTCTCCTTGATTTCCTTTTCCCATGTCTTGGTTTTTTGTCTGAGTTATGCAAATTCTTTTAACTTGCTTCAGGAAGGTGATTTCCGCAAATAGGATGTCCAACGTCTGGTGTCTTCAGGCGCGGAGACGAGTGTCATGGCGTCATGTGTCAGATGAGGAAGGTGCTCGAGAATTTTAAACGATTGTCTTAATTTTCCATGAATTATCATAGCTTCATGATGGATTACAATTAGCAAAAATAATCTGCTAATTTCATATTTAGCTTAACAGTACCGTTGGTTGCAAAATAATAATTATGGTGGTTTTACATAGCCTAGGTGCAAGCCTTCTATGTGCTAGGAATTACATCAGCTAGCAATAGGCAAGATGTTCTAGCGATCTTACCAATATTAGAACTTCATATCAGATGCATATAACCAAGTTAATCGAAAAATTGGTTGTCATGCATTCTTGATTGTTGAATGTGAACAAACAAACCAACTTTTGGTTGGCAAAAGGTTGAAGACATGGCTTGGTATGTTTTCAACTTTGCACTTCTTGGTTTAAGTTACCAAGGTGACAATACTTACTATAAGTAATTTCAGTTTAGTGGTGAAAATAATCTGAAGCCTAGCGTGAAAAAGTGTATTGCATCTACTGACATTTGAGTGTATGTATTATGGATGAAGCCAGATTAATCGAAGTTTTCTAGAGTGTCTATATATTGCATCTACTGGCATTTGAGTGTATGTATTATGGATGAAGCCAGATTAATCGAAGTTTTCCAGAGTGTGTATATTTTATTTTCCAGATTTCAAACTAATATATTTGATATATCTGCATATAATTATGATGTACTATTTTTTTAAAAATCATCATTTACAACTTTATTATTCTAATATATATTTCCTGCAATTATTTCTTTGTGGCCTTGTTTTCACTTTCCCAGTTACTCTACTAATTGTGAGATCTCATTAATTGTAGCTATGACGCTAATTGGAATCCCTGGAGGTACTAAGTCGCCCTTCTAAATAGTCTAGCTATAAAGTTTAGGGCCTGAAAGGGAAGGAATGGTTTTGAACTGTCAGCTTTATCTTGGCTCTACTATGCTTAACTAAATGGCTCAGATTCTTGTGATTATTTGTCCTTACACAAGCCCCTGTTTCCATTTCAGTGAGGTCGCAACCAAATTATTATTTGAATATCTAAATGTTCTGTATGCCATTGTTTGTTAAAGAAAAAGATACCTTTAGGCATTACTAGCATGGCATAGAAGAACAGTAAAAAACGGATCTTCAACATTAGTCATGCTCGTGTATTTTTCGTATGTGTAACCTGATGATTTCCTGTGTTTTGGTTCTGCTACATAGACCAGAGGATATACTATTCCACTACACATGCTTCTCTGAAATTAACGGACAAATTGCACAGATTTTTGTACCCAGCAATGGTTCCCTTTTCTCAAAATAATAATAATGGTCAAGGAGAAGCTAATTCACAGTAGTGAAGGACATGTTCTTTTTCTGAAAACCACAACATGTGTGGTCTTTATTTCAGGTCCATACATATGCCTCCTTAAACCTAACAATGCCATGACTCCATTTTATCCCTTGCTCAGAAATGTTTGAGGTTAGTCTATGAAGAGCATTCGTTAGTTTTCAAATATTTTACCTGATTCTTGTTCTGTGCCTGCATAAACAACTATGCACAAGCATGCTTCTCTCTATTACTTTATCTGGTCTCTAACACTTGGCAAATTTACGCTTCTAATAATATTCATTGTATGTTTATAGGTACAAGTGTACAACTACATGCATAGTGCCTATTGTAGTTCTTGATTGATAGACAGTGCAATATGAATATGGTGTTGCTGCTAAACGGATGGTAAAATGGACAAGCCTGCTGAATCCATAAACATTTTTTTTCTTAAAGACTGATGTTTATGTATAGAGGCGCATGCAACAAACTAGGATCAGTGGCTAATGCGAGAAATGGGAGAGCACGCACTTCCTAGATTTTCACTTTATTCTTCTGACACTGGTAGAAAAACAGGCTTCCGGTGAGCTCCATAAGTCGCGAAGCTGTAGGAACCGCGACTAATGAGACCTTTAGTCGCGGTTCGGGAGGCGAACCGCGACCAAAGGCCTGGGCCCAGGGCGCTCGGTGGCCAGCCGGTGCACGTGGGGGGCTTTAGTCGCGGTTGGCCAGGCCAACCGCGACTAAAGGTGCCCGAAGGCCTTTAGTCGCGGTTGGCCAGGCCAACCGGGACTAAAGCCCCCCCCTATATATACCCATCCAGCAGCCAACACTTAGCCATTTGGAGCCATTCTCTTCACAAACTTCACAAGTGGGTGTTAGGTTTGCTTTTGGTTCCTCTTATGCACATAAGGTGTTTGATGAAATGCCCCAAGAGCATGAAACAAACATGATATGAAGTGTTGGAGCCACACTTGAGCTTTCTCATTTATTTTTTCCTCCTCGATCGCGGTTAGCAACTTGAACCTTTGATGTGTCGTTGATAAAATATGCATGTGTGTGTAGTTCATTGTTTAATTTATATTGTTTGTAGCTAGTTAGTTTAACAAATGCATGATGGTTAATTATATATTTTATATTATAATAATGCAGATGAATCGATAATGGATGTACGGTAACCGACTCTCCGGCGAGTTCAGTACGGGTTTGAAAGATTTCCTCGTAGTGGCTAATGCGAACAAGCAGGGGGGTTTTGTTATCTGTCCATGTGTTAACTGTAAGAATCAGAAGGGTTACTCTTCCTCAAGAGATGTTCACATGCACCTGCTTCGGCACGGTTTCATGCCAAGCTATAATTGTTGGACCAAGCATGGAGAAAGAGGGGTTATAATGGAAGAAGATGAAGAAGGGGATGATTTCATCGATGAAAGCTATCTTGCTCATTTCGGTGATACTTTCATGGAGGATGCTGAAGGTGAAGGGGAAGGTGAAGGGGAAGGTGAAGAAGAGGCACGTGATGATCCCGTTGATGATCTTGGTCGGACCATTGCTGATGCACGAAGACGCTGCGAAACTGAAAAAGAGAGGGAGAATTTGGATCGCATGTTAGAGGATCACAGGAAGGCGCTGTACCCCGGATGCGATGATGGTCTAAAAAAGCTGGGCTGCACACTGGATTTGCTGAAATGGAAGGCACAGGCAGGTGTAGCTGACTCGGCATTTGAAAACTTGCTGAAAATGTTGAAGAATATGTTTCCAAAGAATAACGAGTTGCCTGCCACTACGTACGAAGCAAAGAAGGTTGTCTGCCCCCTCTAGGTTTAGAGGTTCTCGAAGATACATGCATGCATCAACGATCGCATCCTCTACAGCGGTGAATACGAGAATTTGAATGAATGCCGGTATGCACCGCATTGCATTATAAGATCAGAGGCGATGACCCTGGTGACGATGTTGAGGGCCGTAAAACCCAGGAAGAGGGTTCCCGCCAAGGTGATGTGGTATGCTCCTATAATACCACGGTTGAAACGTCTGTTCAGGAACAAAGAGCATGCCAAGTTGTTGCGATGGCACAAAGAGGACCGTAAGTCGGATGGGGAGTTGAGACACCCCGCAGATGGAACGCAATGGAGAAAGATCGACAGAGAGTTCAAAGATTTTGCAGCTGACGCAAGGAACATAAGATTTGGTCTAAGTACGGATGGCATGAATCCTTTTGGCGAGCAGAGCTCCAGCCATAGTACCTGGCCCGTGACTCTATGCATCTACAACCTTCCTCCTTGGTTGTGCATGAAGCGGAAGTTCATTATGATGCCAGTGCTCATCCAAGGTCCGAAGCAACCCGGCAACGACATCGATGTGTACCTAAGGCCATTAGTTGATGAACTTTTATAGCTATGGGGCAGACCTGGTGTCCGTGTGTGGGATGAGCACAAAGAAAAGGAATTTGACCTACGAGCGTTGCTTTTCGTAACCATCAACGATTGGCCTGCTCTTAGTAACCTTTCGGGACTGTCAAATAAGGGATACAATGCATGCACGCACTGCTTACATGAGACTGAAAGTGTACATTTGCCAAATTGTAAGAAGAACGTGTACCTTGGACATCGTCGATTTCTTCCGAAAGGTCATCCAGTAAGAAAGAAAGGCAAGCATTACAACGGCAAGGCAGATCACCGGCCGAAGCTGCGAACACACCGGTGCCGAGGTATTTGATATGGTCAAGGATTTGAAAGTCATCTTTGGAAAGGGTCTGACGGACAATCGGTTCCGAAGGGAGCCGACGGCACGTAGCCATGTGGAAGAAGAAATCTATATTCGGGAGCTAGAATATTGGAAAGTCCTAGAAGTCCGCTCTGCAATCGACGTGATGCACGTTACGAAGAATATTTGCGTGAACATCCTAAGCTTCTTGGGCGTGTATGGGAAGTCAAATGATACAAAGGAAGCACGGCAGGACCAGCAAAGTTTGAAAGACCCTGATGACCGGCATGCGGAACGGTTTCAAGGTCATGCCAGCTACGCTCTGACCAAAGAAGAGAAGGTCATCTTTTTTGAATGCCTGAGCAGTATGAAGGTCCCGTCAGGATTCTCGTCCAATATAAAGGGAATAATAAACATGGCGGAGAAAAAGTTCCAAAACCTGAAGTCTCACGACTGCCACGTGATTATGACGCAATTGATTCCGATTGCTTTGAGGGGCTCCTGCCGGAAAATGTTCGAGTAGCCATTGTGAAGCTATGTGCATTCCTCAATGCAATCTCTCGAAGGTAATCAATCCAGAAGTTCTACCACGGTTCTGTAACGATGTGATCCAATGTCTTGTCGCTTCGAGTTGGTGTTCCCGCCATCCTTCTTCAATATTATGACGCACCTCCTGGTTCACCTAGTCGATGAGATTTCCATTCTCGGTCCTGTATTTCTACACAATATGTTCCCCTTCGAGAGGTTCATGGGAATATTAAAGAAATATGTTCGTAACCGTGCTAGGCCAGAAGGAAGCATCGCCAAGGGCTATGGAAATGAGGAGGTAATTGAGTTTTGTGTTGACTTTGTTCCTGACCTTAAGCCGATTGGTCTTCCTCAATCGCGGCACGAGGGGAGACTAAGTGGAAAAGGCACTGTCGGAAGGAAATCAACGATATGTATGGATGGCCATTCTCTCGATCGAAGCACACCACACGCTTCCGACCAATTCCAGCTTGGTGGCTCCGTACTTTGAGAAACACAAGAATATTTTACGCTCGGACAACCCTGGGAAGCCTGAATCCTGGATTAGGAAGGCCCACATGGAGACTTTCGGCAGTTGGTTGAGAAAACATTTAATGAGTGACGATCATGTTGTAGATCAGCTGTACATGTTGGCCAAGACACCATCTTCGACTATAACGACTTTCCAAGGGTACGAGATAAATGGGAATACATTTTACACGATCGCCCAAGATAAAAAGAGCACCAACCAAAACAGTGGTGTCCGCTTTGATGCAGCAACCGAGAATGGGCAAAAGGTCACATATTATGGTTACATAGAGGAGATATGGGAACTTGACTATGGACCCTCCTTTAGGGTCCCTTTGTTCCGGTGCAAATGGTTCAAGCTAACAGGAGGTGGGGTAAAGGTGGACCAGCAATACGGAATGACAATGGTGGATTTCAACAATCTTGGTTACCTTGACGAACCATTCGTCCTAGCGAAAGATGTCGCTCAGGTTTTCTATGTGAAGGACATGAGTAGCAAACCGAGGAAACGGAAAGATAAGAAAACGATCGCACATCATGCGATGATCCAAAGCGCCACATTGTTCTTTCAGGGAAAAGAAACATCGTGGGAGTGGAGGACAAGACAGACATGTCAGAAGATTATAATATGTTTGCTGAAATTCCGCCCTTCAAAGTGAACACCGACCCAAGCATTAAGTTAAATGATGAGGATGCTCCATGGATACGGCACAATCGTAAGCAAGCAGGGACACAAGGGAAGAAATGATGTGTAATAATTTATTGTACCAAACTTTGTTGAATGAATCATGTGAATTATATTACCCGTGATGTGTTTGGTGTCCATTTTCGAATGATTCAATTGACTCGAGATAGCACTGATGATACATGAAATTTGGAGTGACTAAGTCATACTCCTGCATACATGAAATTTGGAGTGACTAAGTCATACTCCTGCATACAGGAAATTTGGAGTGACTAAGTCATACTCCTGCATACATGAAATTTGGAGTGATTTAGTCATAGTCCTGCCTAGGCGTATAATATGCATACTTGTAGTCTTCATAGCCGCCGCCGTTGTACTGGTAGTCGTCGCCTTCTAAGTTGCCGGCGTCGTCGTCGCTGCTGTCGTCGCTGTCGTCGGGCGGCGCTCGTGGCTCGAACTGAGGGTAGCGCAGGCGGGGGATATCGCCGGCCGTGATGTAGTCCATGACGCTCTGCAGAGTCCGGCCGTACCACCATAGCCGACGGCCGGCCTCGTGGAAGTTTCCAGGAGGCAGACCGTCCTCCTCATACCTGGCGAGCGCCCTCTCACGCCGATTGATGAAGAAAGCGTCCCAAGTATGCTGGTTATCGGGATGCCAGCGGGGATTCATCCGCTGCTCCGGCGTGAGGTCGAAGGTAGTAGTGGTTCGTGATGGCCGCCCGGCGCGCAGTACCCTGAGGGATGGGAGGGACCGGCACGCCGCCGGCGCTTAGGCTCCAGCCGGCGGGGACGCGGTAGCCCGGTGGGCAAGGGTAGTTCGAGGCGCAAAGCTCCTCCACCTGCTGGTAGGTTAGAGTGGGTGCGGTGGAAGCCATGAGAGAGTGATGAGAGATTGTAGAGATGTGATAATGCTGGCCAAGCCGGGCTACATATATGTAGTGACAAATGGCGGGAAAATGGGAGCGGGAAGACAGGAGGCGGGAAGAAAGTGGCGGGAAGAAAGAGGCGGGAAGAAATTGGCGGGAAGAAATTGGCGGGAAGAAAGAGGCGGGAAGACAGGGAAGAAATGGCGGGAAGAGGGGGTCGGCGGAAAGAGAGGGTCGGTGGAAAGACAGAGGCGGGAAGAGGGGTCGGCGGAAAGACGAGGCGGGAAGAGGGGGCCAACGAGAAAACGAGAGGCGGGGAAGAAATTTTGAATTGAATTAGTTTTATTTTTATGAATTTTTTGATAATTTGTATTTTTAAAATTTTGAATTGAATTAGTTTTATTTTTCTGAATTTTTTGATATATTATTTGTATTTTTAAGATTTTGAATTGAATTATTTTTATTTTTATGAATTTATTGATTTATTATTTGTATTTTTAAGATTTTGAATTGAATTAGTTTTATTTTTCTGAATTTTTTGATGTATTATTTGTATTTTTAAAATTTTGAATTGAATTAGTTTTATTTTTCTGAATTTTTGATATATTATATGTATTTTAAACATTTTGAAATGAATTAGTTTTATTTTTCTTAATTTTTTGATATATAATTTGTATTTTTAATATTTTGAAATGAATTAGTTTTATTTTTCTGAATTTTTTGATATATTATTTGTATTTTTAAAGTTTTGAATTTAATTAGTTTTATTTTTCTGAATTTTTTGATATATTATTTGTATTTTTAAAGTTTTGAATTTAATTAGTTTTATTTTTCACATTTAGAAGACGAAATAATTTCGAAAAAGGCCTTTAGTCGCGGTTGAAAAAAGGCTTTAGTCGCGGTTGGGGTCACCAACCGCGACTAAAGGGGTACCTTTAGTCGCGGTTGGGGACCCCAACCGCGACTAAAGGGGGTCCTATAAAAACTCGCCGCGCGACTGCCCACGGCACTTCTTCTTCTCCGCGCGATCCGAGTGCTGCGCTCCTCGACGCCGCCGCCCTCGACGGGAAGCTCTACACGCCGCCGCCCTCGACGCCTCCGCCCTCGCGACGCCGCTGCTGCCGCCACACGCGACGCGCCGTCTTCCGCCGCCGACGCGAAGCTCATACGTCGCCGTCGTCCGCCGTCGCGCGCGCCTCTCCCCGGCCTTCTCTCACTTCGATCGCGCGTGCCGCCACACTACCGCGCCGCCGCGCGCTGCTCTCGGCGCCCCTTGACGCCGCCTCGACGCGCTGCTCTCTCCCGCGTTGCGCCGCCGCCGCCACACGCCGCGCCGCGCCGCCGACCGGTTACCGCCGTCGATCCGAGCCACCGGCCAGAGAGAAGGGGCCGGGCCGGGGCGACCCGCGGTGAGAGAGAGAGAGGCCGGAGATCAGAGAGGCTAAGCCCTTTTTTTTTTTTAGTTTTTTTTCTTGTTAAAAATATGTGTGTACTAAAATTTCACTTAAAAAGGAACTAATTAAAATTTGACTTAAAAAACTAAATAATTGATACTTAAAATTTACTAAATATATAATTGAGACTTAAAATTTTGAGACTTAAAAAACTAAAAAAAGACTTAAAATTTGAGACTTAAAATTTGAGACTTAAAAATTTGAGACTTAAAATTTGAGACTTAAAATTTGAGACTTAAAATTAACTAAATAATTTGAGACTACAATTTGACTTAAACAACAAATAATTGAGACTTAAAATTTAAGACTTAAAATTAACTAAATAATTTGAGACTACAATTTGACTAAATAATTTGAGACTACAATTTGACTTAAAAAACAAATAATTGAGACTTATAATTTCCCCACCGGCGCCACACGTACGGGGGAGAGGGAGGCCGGCGGCCGGCAAGGCGCGCGCCACACACGCACACATGCAATCGCTAGGGCGGCGCCCGCCGGCGCCCCGGCCCCTCCAATCTCTCCCGGCGCACACACGCGCTCTTCCGCGACACCCTCTCCCACCCCTTCCAGCTCGCCGGCCCCCTCCTTTTGGCACCGCCCTTTCGCCACCGCCACCGCCCCCCTTCTTCACTTAATTAATTTGTTTTTACTACATGTTTTCAGGACTGACATATGGCGGACGATAGAGCTGACCCGATTCTGGACAACTATGATCCGGACCTTGAAGAACATATGTTCGGCATCATAAAAGGCGATATTCTATATGTGCCGACCGGACAAGAAGAAGATGATATCTCTTCTTATCTGAACCTTGAGGGTGAAGATGAAGGGCGCCATCAGCAAGATGATGCCGAAGAAACGTCGATAAATGACGATCTTCAATTGGAAGTAGCAACCACCTCCGGCGCCGAGGTATATATATACATATTGAGCGTCTGGTGATACAAACTAACGATGGCGCGACTCTCTTTCTTATTTTAGCCCTCGGCCGGATCGTCGAAAAAATCGAGTACGTCGTCAAAGCGTGGCGCAACCAAGACGATGAAACCAAATGAAACATGCACCATCGAGGTTGTCGATGAAGAAACCGGCAGGCCGCTGGAGCCCAACAAGAACGCCACCAAGTTTATCAGCCAATGCGGAGCCGTTGTTAGAGACAACGTCTCGATCACCGTCCAGGAGTGGAATGAGCCAAAGAAGGCACGTTTTGGTTTCACTTTTGTCGATAAGAGAACAAAAAAAGATTGCTTCAACAAGCTTATGGAACATTTCGTTCTACCTCCGGAATACCGCAAATACGATGAGAAGGGTAACAAGATTCAGGAAAACAAGGAGAGGTGCAAGCTAGTCAAACAGTTCGCTCTTTCTAAGATGTCCAACGCATTCCGGAAATACAAGCAAAATCTAGCCCATGACTTTGTCAAGCAGGGCAAGACTCCGGATTTCAAAGGACAATATGAGAAACTGCAACATGATTGGCCAGAATTTGTGAAGCAAAAGAAATCGGAGCAGTTCCTTGAAATATCGAAAAAAATAAGGAGAATGCGGCCAAGAAGGAGTACAATCATATTATGGGGCCAGGAGGGTATCGCTTTTGGCAGCCTAAGTGGGAGAAGATGGAGAACGAGCTGAGGGCGCGAGGAATCCGTCCAGGTACGGAGGGATGGGACCCAAGGGCCAAAAGCTGGTGAGTACGGGCATGGGGGATCGGCGAACCCGGAGACAGGGAGTGTGTTTATCAGGGCAAAATAATTAAACCCACCCAAAAAGCTTATTGAGGCAATGAGGGATGCTCAAGAGGGGAGGATCAAGTTCAACAGAGAACGACGCCCGACAAAAGCCCTCGGGAATCCCGAACACGGAGGACGTGTACGAGGCATGGGGCCTATTCCGTGGAAAGTAGGGTTCCCCGAACGATGACCCGTACGGTTACGTGCCGTAAGAGAAAGATGGATCGGGATGCGAGATGTTGTGGCGAAGTTGGTAACGGAAATGGATGTGATGAAGAAAACCGTGAGTGTACTAGTAGCCGAAAGAGATGCAGCTCGGGCGCAGCATGAAGATCATCCAATGGATCTCGGAAGCCAGCAGCGGAGAAGAAGCAGCGTGGCTTCCACGGAGGCCTCACCAGCTGGTGCACCGACGATCGAAATTACTGCACCGGAGCCTCTGGTGGTCGAAATTACTGCACCTGAGCCTCCTCGCTACCCCGTGGACGATATAAAGGAGATGAAAGCATGTCATCTGTATTATCCTATCGGGAACATGTCCATGAAGGTAGCCATCGGCAGTGCTTTACCACCTGGAGCACTCCACCACAACAACCCCATTCAAGATGGCTATGCTCGTGTCACGGTGGAGGAGATAGTCCAAGGGTTTGAGGACCTGGACATTGACATTGCTACACCTGAAGGGGTGAAAAGACTTGGAGATGTCAAGCGCCAGTTCATTCTATGGCAGAAGAAATTTATCAAGTTTCCAGGCGAGGCGCCAACAAGTCCACCCCCCTACGGTGGTGGTGGTGGCGGTGGCGGTGGCGGTGACGGTGGCGGTGGCGGTGGTGGTGGTGGTGCTTCACCTACACCTCCTTCACGTCAGCCGACGCCGCCTCCCAATTCACCTCCGGCGGGTAAGCAGACGCCGCCCCCCAGTCCTCGTCCGGCGGGTGATCAGACACCGCCCCCCAATCCACCTCCGGCGAAGAAGCAGAAGCAGTCCTGGGTTATTAACCCGGACCCTTATGTACCTAGAACCACAAAGATACCAGAGCCATCACTGAAGCCTCTCCCCACAAGGCCTTGGGAACGTAGTGCCGAGGAAGTCGACGCACACGCGGCTGCTGAATATGAGAAATGGAAGGCGGACTGCAAGAAGAAAAGAGAGCCCGAGCCCAAGCAAGTATTTTCTGACAAGGAAAAGAGCTGGGCTAAGTCATTTTTGAACACACCGTCCCAAGCCGCGAAGAATCTGCCTGACGACTATTTACGTGAACTTCGTAGGCAAGCACTCGCGTTCAAGAGGAACCAAGAGTTGGCGGAGAAGAAAGCCTTGGATGAGGCCGAGAAAAAATTAGAAAGGGGGAAAGAAGTTGCCCAGCTCGGGGAACAAAGTAAACAATCGATCGCCCCGCTCATAGTGCAAGCCGCCGGTCCGGATGCCCCCGATATCATAGCAGCTGCGGCAGCACATGGATTGACTGTAACGAGTGCCAGAGAACAAGCGGCCGATGTAATATCCCAGGTTTAGAGGCTATAAAATGAGAGAACACCAAAGTGTGCATTGCATTCATGCATAGAAAATCCGGGGAATTTTCGCGCTTTCAAATAAAACTTACCACAGTCACTGAAGTTTCACTTGACTTGCTGGAATTGAAGTAGCTCATCAAGTCAAGCGCTATAAACTTCACTGTGATCTTTGCTAAAACCTTGTTTTGGGTAGAGATGATTTGATCTATGGGCTAGATCAAATAGAAGTAGATTTACAACAAACAACATCTTAAGTAAGGATCAACTACAAGATCTTATAAAGGATCTCAACATGCCATTCCTTACAACAACACATGAATAATTATTCAATCCTAAATCAAAGAACACAAATAAATAAGACACTATTCTTTACTTATCTTATCCATGTCTTATACTAAATAAATGTTCCTACCATGAGTCACATGGTATATCTTTTCAACTATAATACTTGAACCAACTCAAGAACATGCATATTCATTCTTCATTAACTTTGACCATTTCAACCTGGTTTCCTAACTCATACTATTAAACCTACAGAAAAGAGAGAACTACTCATATGCTTATATTATGCATTCAATAGAATCTAATTAAATATTTAAACCTTGTCCAAGGGAGATAATTGTTGATACTAATTAATGATACAAGAAATAAAGTCAAGTATTAAACCCTACTTGACCTAGCTAACACTTGATGGTAAGTATGAACCTATTCTTCTAGTAATGATGGAGAGACAGGTGTTGTGATCATTACACCTTGGTAATGATCATAAACCTAGAGGAAACCTTACCTATCTCAGAGAGCTTAAGCTACATATGTACACTCAAGCATATGGACCAATACGTGATCTAGTAGAGAGAACCAAGATTCACTAATGAATTATTAGAAGGCCATACTTTGATCATTACAAATTAGGTGATGATCATAAACCCTAAGAATCTAAGTGAGTGTGTTGAGAGAAGTATTAAAGAAGAGAAATTAGTGAGGAATAAGTGGATCATGTCTAATGCATGATCTTACCTTATAAATTGAGATGCTAAGTTAAACCTCTACATATGATCAATAGATCTCATTCTTCACATGAAATAATAAGTAACTCATTAGTAGTTAACCAAACCAATACTCATGCCTTGTATAGAGTAGTATTGATATGGTATCTAAACCTTGCCTATCCAAACATTTAAGGCTAACCTAGCATTGCCTTGATACAATAATTCTACTTAAGTGAGGAGGATAACCCTAGCCACTAAAACATGATCAAGCTTATGCTCATACCTAAACCTAGTTGTGTATCACATGGGTGATCATAACTAAAACCCTAGGCCATATTTTAATTCCAATCCAAGCATCACTTTGGATAATAATTATAACCCTGCCATGCCTCATGCCTATTCAATACTTCAATTAGTGAAGGATTCCTAAAACTCTAACCCTTTCATATAGGATCCATCCCACATAAAATATTGTTACCTAACTTGTGTATCATGTATCACAAGTAATAAACCCAGCCATATATGCTTATGGACTAAATGCCTTTGGTGAGTAGAGTGAACCAATATTCAATTCTATTTTGCCTCCCAAGTACTTGCTTTGGGAACCAAATGAAATAGTAGGGTATGAAATAGAATCACCTTAACAAGTGAATTAACCCTGATGAGATTAGGATCTATTTCAAGTAAGCCAAGCCAGAATTGCTAAGCAAGAATTATTAAAGATAGAGTTCATCAAACCATCTTCTTAAACCCTAGAAATAATCCTTCACATAAAATGATGAATTCATCTCATTCTCATTACCATTTAATTTAAACTCTAGCCATAAGGAGAATTATATGTGAACCATCCATATTGTTAAGAACCCTAGTAAAGTTTAGTAATATGCTTACCATGCACCTATTATAAAATCCAAACCATTTAAATATATCTGGTTCCTAAATTAAAAGGCAATTGAGATAAACACATATACCATATCCATTTTCAATTTAAAATGCACTTCACAAGAACACCAATTAATCACCCATCAAATAGTTGTTTAAACAATAGAACTAAGCAGTAAGTATTTTTATGAAGTGATATTGATATTTAATATTTTAGAACTTGCAAAAATAAACAGAAATCAATTTGGAATTTAAATAACAAGTTTAAAACAGAAAATAAAAAGAGAAAAGGAGAGGGGAGAGGACTTACCTTGCCAGGCCAAGCCGAAGCAGGCCACCGCAGCCCACCACAGCAGCTCAGCGACAGCCCAAAGTCAGCCCAGCCAACGAACTAAACAAAACCCACTTACCGTTTCGGCGACAAAACACAGAGGCGAAGCTTCTTCTTCTTCCTCTGTGAGCATGACACCACGGCGAGCCTCGTCACCGTCGTTCTCGTCGACTATAAGCTCGGGTCGGACGTCGCCAAAAGCTATAGAGCTCCACACTATTCTCCTCGCGTCCGTCTTATCCTGTCCGCATCAAGATTCGCGCCCAAATGCATCCCTCTGTCATCCTCGCATCCCGGCCAGTCGCCGCCGTTGTGCCGAAGCTCCAAGCCTCGCCTTGAGCTATAAATAGGGGTCACATGACCGCCATGATCTCCTTGATCTTCCCTGCCAACTCTCTAGCTCTCTCCATATCTACATCTCATTAAATCATCTGCAGCTCATCGCCGGCGTCGAGGAAGAAACCGATGATTAAGGCCACCCCCGGACCAACCAAGCAGTCCGGGCGACGCGCATCATCACCAGGAGCATCGTGGAGGAATACAACATCAAGGGGAGCAAGGTGGAGGGTCAATTTCGACGTTCCCTTTCACTCGGGTTCGCCGGAAAGCGCTCGATTGCCGTCATTTCCGGTCACCGCTGTCTTCATCGAGCCTACCATCGGATCCAGGGTGAGCGTGCGCATTCGTGAAGCTATCTATCGCATCTTAGGATCCACAGTAGCGTTATTTCCGAGTTCGCCGGAGTTGTGCCGCTGCAGCACACGCTCGCCGTTGCCACTCCGGTGACCTTTTCGTAGCGGCCTCACCACCAGCGTGCTTAGTATGACGAGGTGAATCATTTGGTGCACTCCGCGCACTCGCGGGATGGCCAGAGCACCGTCGTCGTCGCTCACCGGCGCGTCTCCGGCGTGGATGGCGTGGCAGGTGGGGCCTCACGCTTAGTTGACTGGTCTTCGCCCTCGTGGCATTTGACCTGGTCAAAGGACCCACCTGTCGGTCACTAGGGTTAGATCCAGATCGGTACAGTTAGTATTTTCCATTTAATTTCAAATTCCAGAAAATGCTGAAACTTTGCAAAATTGTATAAAATCCATTTCAACTCAGAAAATTATAAATAATATATCAAAATGCTCACAAAAATAAACTCTATTTGAATAAAATATAAAACAAAAATGTGTGTCAAAATAAAAATTCACTTATTTTTAATCCTATTAATTATGCCATTTCAATTATTCAAAATACAATTTAAAATTCAATAATTTGTGAAGTTGAAAAATTAAATTTTAACTATTCAATAACCAAGTAAAATGTTAAGATTAATTTTATTTACCATATTGGCATTAACTTAATTATTAGTGGTAATTCATAAACCCTAATTTGCAATTTACCATTTACCATTTTCTTTAAATAGTAATAACTCAAGAAAATATTAAAAGCCAATATTATTTTGGTAGCCCAACAATTGTTTACTTAAACATTTTAAGTCAACAAGATAAATACTTTAAACCTAATAACAATTATTAAACCCTGATTCTTAATTTAACTAAAATAGGAGTTACTCTAATTATTAAGTCTTGTGAAGATTAATAAAATGCCAAACCATTACTAATTATGCTTCAAGGTAATTAGTTACCACACCTATATTTCCAATCATCATTTTAGGAGATGTACCATAATTTAGAAACCCTAGTTTCAATTTAAGTAAGACATTGATCTCATTATTTCATGTGTTCATCCATAGTAGTTGCCAACCTAAAACCCTAAGGATTTAAACCATGTGATCATTACACTTGAGTAATAATTCTAAAACCCTAGTTGCTTATCACATGTGATCATGTGAATTTCACCTTACATAGAGAACCATATTATGTGACCAACAAATACAAGTCATGATCCACCAACATAGAACCAATTCACATGAGTCATCATTTCATGTCTTTATTCCCAATTTAAAACCTATATGATTCACTAGTATCACCTAGGTATAAACCCTAACTTGTCAATTGGATTAGTACCATTGATCACAACTCCTATATACCACACCATTAGGATCAACCTCAATCATCAAACCCTAGTAGAATCATAATGATAAGCCCTAGTAGCTAAGTTATAGAACCATCTAGATAACCATCCTTTGATATGATGTTTAGAATAAACCATAGTAATAAACCTATCAATACTTGCTACATATAAACCCATTTTTCTTAAAGAACTAAACTAGTTCCTATTAGTGAACTAAATGAATCCAATAGTAAACCCTAGAAAGCCATAGCTCCTATGTATAGTAGTTCATATTCTTATTTAACCTGTTCTTCAAAAGTTATTCTTTTGAAGTACAAATGTCAATCAAACCTTAGAAGCCCTATCCTTCTTTGAAATACTAAATGTTTCTTAAACAACATGTTCTTCAAAAGTTATTCTTTTGAAGTATAATATAAATAATCATCAACCATGTCCTGTAGAACTTAAAATTGACAACTGTTCTTTATATATTATTCCACCACTATTCTTATGTGTATGATTATTATGATGTCTTATATCACTTGGTTATGATGCTAATATAACCAAACCCTAATAAGAACCTTGTTTGAGAACCATTCTAAAGGTGCAACCAACCCTAAAGAAATCTTTACAACTCATACATCCTAAATCATCGAGGTTAGGTTACGCTCGGGACGATTGCATCTCATACTATGCATTATAGCATCTTTGCCAGTTCTTTAAACATTGTCCTTACCGGACGATGATGGTATTTCAGAATTCGGAGTTATCACATATCGAAGCTTTTGCCTGCATAATCTTGCAGTCAAGAAAGGCAAGTTCATCGCTTGCTCATGTCATTTGATTATTTGTATCAAACTATATGCAAAGTACTATACTTATCACTCATGCATTGAAAAGCAAAGTATTATTTTACAATTATGAATATGACTATGTGGTGGGCAATGGAACCATGGTATGTGTTGATATGGTGGAGGTTCCATTGCATGGGTTATATCACCCTAGGATTAATTACCAATGCCGTCCAGTGATTCTAGCGCCGTACATATCGCGTTATCCATAAGATCTATAATGGCTCTGGGGAAGTCAGCTGTATCTTTTCCCTTCTGCACGCCAACGGATCGGAGAGCCGGTGGGGTGTTGGAGGCACTACCGCAATAGGTTGGGAAATCCTTTTAAATCCCCATCCATTAGTGATGATAAGCTCTTCGATCTATGAGGGATTGTCCGGAGTACACCATGAGTAAAGCCGTATTATCGGGGGAAGTCTACTGGAGGTGTACGGTTGGACAAAAGGGTGGGTTTGCAGGGTCGCGGAGAAGGCAGTGATTGGCTTGGATCTTATACTGGGCCTCACACCAAAGGAAGTGTGGACGGGGACATACTCTCGGCCGGCAACATGGTTAAGATCTCTTGTGGGGTAAAGTAACGCACCTCTGCAGAGGGTATCAAGAATTGTGACTGTCACTCCCTGTTCCGGGAAGGGAACTGCGAACGCGGCAGGAAAGGAACTCCACGAAGTTCTAGTCAACCTGTGAACACTGACGGGCATAGTTTTCAGAATAAAATAAACCTTTGAAGAAATGTTTATGAAAACTTGCATTAGCCTATGACTTTCTGGTCTATGGCTGTAGCTAGTGCATGATACATATATTTCCTAATATGAACTTGCTGAGTACGCTCGTACTCATTCTATCTCATTTGAACCCCCTTCTTAGATCAAGGCACCGAAGGAGAATCTACCGTGGAACTCGAAGACAAAGAAGTCAACTGCAACAAGATGAAGAATCCAATCAAAGAAGTCAATGGAGTCAACCTCCGCATCAGCTATAATGAAAACCTAGACTAGTAATAGAAGGGAACCTTTCCCTAATCATAGCACCTAAGTAGCTAGATTTCTATAGCAAGCCAATTAGCTCCTAAGCTTGAGTTAGCAACAAATTAGACTACGAGTCATTCTTCTGGAGCTTTATTTGAAGTTTTACCTCACTGTAAAGTAGGAGGCTGTGTGGATCTTATGTAAACAGTTCTTGTGTACTTCTATAGACATACCTTGGACTCGCATATGTTTCTGTTGTACCACTCTGAGAGATGTAATATGAGTGGAACGGTGTTTCACTTGTGTTATGTCAACGACTTGTGTACTACACCATGCAGTGGTACACTGGGTCACCGCAGCTGGTATCAGAGCAAATGCTTTGACCCTAGGATTAAAACCCTTTAAAAGAGACCTATAGGTTTGGTAGTGTCTATAGGAAGTGTTTTAGCTAAGCCAACTATGCCAAACCAAATATTCTTTTGACTTGAGATGGGTATTCACTTGAGAATAATCTTGACACACTTGAGTCAATCTTTCTTATCTATCTTTCTTAAGTAAAGTTAGTTAGTTATCTTGCTTCATTCCAAATAATTAGAACACCATTGGAGCTTAAGATAATGGGTAGTAGTAGACCACAGTTGGTATACAACACATGGTATTCCAAAGAGAGGATACAACCATAAGGAAGATATCCTATTGGAAGAAGTATACCAATACAAGTATGGTTAAGTAAGAGTCATTTAAAATGTCAAATGACTGATGTTAAGTAATGTAGATAAGTAATATGAGGTAGTATGTACCTATGATGAGTCAATCATAGGAGGTAAGGAAGAGTGATAGGAGTTACATGAGTCTACTTTCAATAATAAACTAGGTACTCATATATGATTCATTTGAGAATCATGCATGGTATGATGGAGTAGAACATCATAAGTACGATAACAAAAGGATGATAAGGAGTAGGACTTAGGGAATAGTTCGAAAGCTTAGGCCTTAAAATCCTGGAAACTGTGTCAAGAATATTAGAACCATAGTCCTTAATTTAAAAGAAGGCTTATTTAGAGCATATCACATAGAGAAATCCTAGAGTTATATGTGGTATATTCTAAACAATCATGTGTTTATAATAGACATGTTAGAACTAATTGTATTATAGGAAGTAGTCCTCAATAGCACATATATATGGTAGCCTATTTTGTTAGTACTTCCAAAGAAAACTAGGTTAACTTCAACTATCCCAAGCCATATTGTTTCAAGTTTGTCTCACTGCAAATGTGCAATTAAGATAAATGTTGAGACCACTAGTAGAAATTCACGTATTGTGCTAAGTATCACAACCTAAACCTATCTTATGTGGTGTTATATACTACACATCTGATCCTGATGTTTAGGGATGTCTTACCCAACTACTATCTTCAGGCATATAAGGATGTGTATTATAAGCACAAAGATGGATTTTCTTGGATTTTATTGGATTTTCATTGATTGACTAGATCCATACATGAAGTTTGACTTTGATATGCAAATGCATGTTGCAATATCAAGCTCTTACTTGATGTTATAGGTCTAGAGGGTAAAGGTATTCGTGTAAGGAAGTGACGAATCCTGAAGATTTTGAAGATAAGATGAAGGTTCACTTAAAGAAGGAAGTAAAGTTATGGGAAGCAACCACAATACTCTAGAGGAAGGACCAATCAAACTCACTTTTATCCTTAATCAAGGAGTATTTCAACATGGAAGTATCATGAAAGTGATCAAAATAGTGAATATGGAGCAGAAGAAGTAGAGCTGTATTCCTTATGGAAGAAGGGAATGCAAGTGAAGTCACTTACAATACTATTTTCATAGTGTCAACAAGTGGTTATCTTGCAAAACAAAACCCTAGAAGAAGGAAAATAGACAAGTGAAGTCGTAGCTGGTATAATAAGACCACAGCTAATATAGGATAACCATGAAGAGAAAGAATGTGAAATGAGGTATATCTTATCTAAAACTATAAAAGTAGTCACAGCTGGTAAATAGATATTGATTAGAACCATAACATAGCCACAACTGGTATCCAATAAGCCACATCTGGTACTAGGTAGTCTGCAGCTGGTACCAGATAGCCCACAGCCTGAACATTTCTTTACCCTAAAAGAAAGGGGGATTCCGCAGCTAGTATCTCACAACTGGTATCTCGTAGTTGGTAAATATTTGGTCGGAGGATTCATAATGGATACCCACAACTGTGTGGATACACCGCAAAGAATTCTTCGTGAGACTTTAGAAAGGTACAAAATATAAACCAGACCTAAACCAACTACCTAACCTTGGAGTTTAAGGATTAGAAGAAAGGAAGTTTGAAGATCATTAGTAAACTCCAAGGGGGAGAGGAAGGCTGAATGAGAAGTATTAAATATAATATTCGAAGTATGATGGACCAAGAAGAAGGTCTGAACTGAGAGGAAGTCCGATCCTATTTTCATAAGATTGGTGGAAGTATCCATATAATAGTACTCTCAGGAGGTTGTCAGACCAGAAGCCGAGGTTCATATCTCGAGGAAGTAAGGGTTAGACCTTAACTTGAGTGGGTAATTGTAATTACTCGAAACCAAGAGAGCTCAAGTAAGCTTAAGATAATGAAGTTGGATGAAGAAGTTATCGGAGAACAATCAAAGCCTAAGAAGATACTATACGAAGGAGTTTGACTATACCAAAACATAAACCTATTAGAAAGATTCCTTTCATGGGACCTAAAGAAACCAAAGGGAACATAACTAGCATAAACTAGAAGCCATGATTGGATGGACAAATTGAGTCTAATCCATTCGTAGGAATAGACCACCAGGACCATGCCTATTGTAAATACCTTACAAAGTACCATCACTTTCGTTATGGTAGTAAGGGAAAACAATACCTTACCTTAAATAAATCTTTTAGAATTAAGGTTTGGACATCGCAGTTGATACACCATAGTGCCATATTACATCGCAGCTGGATTATCGTAGCTGGTAGAACCAAGTTTTAATTACCCAAATAGGAAGAGGTCACCACAGCCATTAGTAAAGGCCATTAACACAATAAGATGTCCTAATCCAAGAATCTTTGGAGAGTAAGCCTATAAGCTTAGAGTGTTGGAAGAAATCATAGAATTTAAGAAAGTATCAGTGCCAGACCACGGAAGACTTTAGGAAGGATCTGGACTAAGGATATATTCAATTATATCTAATGTGATCACCATGGAGTTGAAGGATGGTGATCTGTTCAAGACATTTCAACATTCCGAAACATGAGAGCGTTCGAACTTCGGGACGAAGTTCAGTTTAAGGGGGAGAGGCTGTAATATCCCAGGTTTAGAGGCTATAAAATGAGAGAACACCAAAGTGTGCATTGCATTCGTGCATAGAAAATCCGGGGAATTTTCGCGCTTTCAAATAAAACTTACCACAGTCACTGAAGTTTCACTTGACTTGCTGGAATTGAAGTAGCTCATCAAGTCAAGCGCTATAAACTTCACTGTGATCTTTGCTAAAACCTTGTTTTGGGTAGAGATGATTTGATCTATGGGCTAGATCAAATAGAAGTAGATTTACAACAAACAACATCTTAAGTAAGGATCAACTACAAGATCTTATAAAGGATCTCAACATGCCATTCCTTACAACAACACATGAATAATTATTCAATCCTAAATCAAAGAACACAAATAAATAAGACACTATTCTTTACTTATCTTATCCATGTCTTATACTAAATAAATGTTCCTACCATGAGTCACATGGTATATCTTTTCAACTATAATACTTGAACCAACTCAAGAACATGCATATTCATTCTTCATTAACTTTGACCATTTCAACCTGGTTTCCTAACTCATACTATTAAACCTACAGAAAAGAGAGAACTACTCATATGCTTATATTATGCATTCAATAGAATCTAATTAAATATTTAAACCTTGTCCAAGGGAGATAATTGTTGATACTAATTAATGATACAAGAAATAAAGTCAAGTATTAAACCCTACTTGACCTAGCTAACACTTGATGGTAAGTATGAACCTATTCTTCTAGTAATGATGGAGAGACAGGTGTTGTGATCATTACACCTTGGTAATGATCATAAACCTAGAGGAAACCTTACCTATCTCAGAGAGCTTAAGCTACATATGTACACTCAAGCATATGGACCAATACTTGATCTAGTAGAGAGAACCAGGATTCACTAATGAATTATTAGAAGGCCATACTTTGATCATTACAAATTAGGTGATGATCATAAACCCTAAGAATCTAAGTGAGTGTGTTGAGAGAAGTATTAAAGAAGAGAAATTAGTGAGGAATAAGTGGATCATGTCTAATGCATGATCTTACCTTATAAATTGAGATGCTAAGTTAAACCTCTACATATGATCAATAGATCTCATTCTTCACATGAAATAATAAGTAACTCATTAGTAGTTAACCAAACCAATACTCATGCCTTGTATAGAGTAGTATTGATATGGTATCTAAACCTTGCCTATCCAAACATTTAAGGCTAACCTAGCATTGCCTTGATACAATAATTCTACTTAAGTGAGGAGGATAACCCTAGCCACTAAAACATGATCAAGCTTATGCTCATACCTAAACCTAGTTGTGTATCACATGGGTGATCATAACTAAAACCCTAGGCCATATTTTAATTCCAATCCAAGCATCACTTTGGATAATAATTATAACCCTGCCATGCCTCATGCCTATTCAATACTTCAATTAGTGAAGGATTCCTAAAACTCTAACCCTTTCATATAGGATCCATCCCACATAAAATATTGTTACCTAACTTGTGTATCATGTATCACAAGTAATAAACCCAGCCATATATGCTTATGGACTAAATGCCTTTGGTGAGTAGAGTGAACCAATATTCAATTCTATTTTGCCTCCCAAGTACTTGCTTTGGGAACCAAATGAAATAGTAGGGTATGAAATAGAATCACCTTAACAAGTGAATTAACCCTGATGAGATTAGGATCTATTTCAAGTAAGCCAAGCCAGAATTGCTAAGCAAGAATTATTACAGATAGAGTTCATGTAACCATCTTCTTAAACCCTAGAAATAATCCTTCACATAAAATGATGAATTCATCTCATTCTCATTACCATTTAATTTAAACTCTAGCCATAAGGAGAATTATATGTGAACCATCCATATTGTTAAGAACCCTAGTAAAGTTTAGTAATATGCTTACCATGCACCTATTATAAAATCCAAACCATTTAAATATATCTGGTTCCTAAATTAAAAGGCAATTGAGATAAACACATATACCATATCCATTTTCAATTTAAAATGCACTTCACAAGAACACCAATTAATCACCCATCAAATAGTTGTTTAAACAATAGAACTAAGCAGTAAGTATTTTTATGAAGTGATATTGATATTTAATATTTTAGAACTTGCAAAAATAAACAGAAATCAATTTGGAATTTAAATAACAAGTTTAAAACAGAAAATAAAAAGAGAAAAGGAGAGGGGAGAGGACTTACCTTGCCAGGCCAAGCCGAAGCAGGCCACCGCAGCCCACCACAGCAGCTCAGCGACAGCCCAAAGTCAGCCCAGCCCACGAACTAAACAAAACCCACTTACCGTTTCGGCGACAAAACACAGAGGCGAAGCTTCTTCTTCTTCCTCTGTGAGCACGACACCACGGCGAGCCTCGTCACCGCCGTTCTCGTCGACGATAAGCTCGGGTCGGACGACGCCAAAAGCTATAGAGCTCCACACTATTCTCCTCGCGTCCGTCTTATCCTGTCCGCATCAAGATTCGCGCCCAAATGCATCCCTCTGTCATCCTCGCATCCCGGCCAGTCGCCGCCGTTGTGCCGAAGCTCCAAGCCTCGCCTTGAGCTATAAATAGGGGTCACATGACCGCCATGATCTCCTTGATCTTCCCTGCCAACTCTCTAGCTCTCTCCATATCTACATCTCGTTAAATCATCTGCAGCTCATCGCCGGCGTCGAGGAAGAAACCGATGATTAAGGCCACCCCCGGACCAACCAAGCAGTCCGGGCGACGCGCATCATCACCAGGAGCATCGTGGAGGAATACAACATCAAGGGGAGCAAGGTGGAGGGTCAATTTCGACGTTCCCTTTCACTCGGGTTCGCCGGAAAGCGCTCGATTGCCGTCGTTTCCGGTCACCGCTGTCTTCATCGAGCCTACCATCGGATCCAGGGTGAGCGTGCGCATTCGTGAAGCTATCTATCGCATCTTAGGATCCACAGTAGCGTTATTTCCGAGTTCGCCGGAGTTGTGCCGCTGCAGCACACGCTCGCCGTCGCCACTCCGGTGACCTTTTCGTAGCGGCCTCACCACCAGCGTGCTTAGTATGACGAGGTGAATCATTTGGTGCACTCCGCGCACTCGCGGGATGGCCAGAGCACCGTCGCCGTCGCTCACCGGCGCGTCTCCGGTGTGGATGACGTGGCAGGTGGGGCCTCACGCTTAGTTGACTCGTATTCGCCCTCGTTGCATTTGACCTGGTCATATGACACACCTGTCGGTCTCTAGGGTTAGATCCAGATCGGTACAGTTAGTATTTTCCATTTAATTTCAAATTCCAGAAAATGCTGAAACTTTGCAAAATTGTATAAAATCCATTTCAACTCAGAAAATTATAAATAATATATCAAAATGCTCACAAAAATAAACTCTATTTGAATAAAATATAAAACAAAAATGTGTGTCAAAATAAAAATTCACTTATTTTTAATCCTATTAATTATGCCATTTCAATTATTCAAAATACAATTTAAAATTCAATAATTTGTGAAGTTGAAAAATTAAATTTTAACTATTCAATAACCAAGTAAAATGTTAAGATTAATTTTATTTACCATATTGGCATTAACTTAATTATTAGTGGTAATTCATAAACCCTAATTTGCAATTTACCATTTACCATTTTCTTTAAATAGTAATAACTCAAGAAAATATTAAAAGCCAATATTATTTTGGTAGCCCAACAATTGTTTACTTAAACATTTTAAGTCAACAAGATAAATACTTTAAACCTAATAACAATTATTAAACCCTGATTCTTAATTTAACTGAAATAGGAGTTACTCTAATTATTAAGTCTTGTGAAGATTAATAAAATGCCAAACCATTACTAATTATGCTTCAAGGTAATTAGTTACCACACCTATATTTCCAATCATCATTTTAGGAGATGTACCATAATTTAGAAACCCTAGTCTCAATTTAAGTGAGACATTGATCTCATTATTTCATGTGTTAATCCATAGTAGTTGCCAACCTAAAACCCTAAGGATTTAAACCATGTGATCATTACACTTGAGTAATAATTCTAAAACCCTAGTTGCTTATCACATGTGATCATGTGAATTTCACCTTACATAGAGAACCATATTATGTGACCAACAAATACAAGTCATGATCCACCAACATAGAACCAATTCACATGAGTCATCATTTCATGTCTTTATTCCCAATTTAAAACCTATATGATTCACTAGTATCACCTATGTATAAACCCTAACTTGTCAATTGGATTAGTACCATTGATCACAACTCCTATATACCACACCATTAGGATCAACCTCAATCATCAAACCCTAGTAGAATCATAATGATAAGCCCTAGTAGCTAAGTTATAGAACCATCTAGATAACCATCCTTTGATATGATGTTTAGAATAAACCATAGTAATAAACCTATCAATACTTGCTACATATAAACCCATTTTTCTTAAAGAACTCAACTAGTTCCTATTAGTGAACTAAATGAATCCAATAGTAAACCCTAGAAAGCCATAGCTCCTATGTATAGTAGTTCATATTCTTATTTAACCTGTTCTTCAAAAGTTATTCTTTTGAAGTACAAATGTCAATCAAACCTTAGAAGCCCTATCCTTCTTTGAAATACTAAATGTTTCTTAAACAACATGTTCTTCAAAAGTTATTCTTTTGAAGTATAATATAAATAATCATCAACCATGTCCTGTAGAACTTAAAATTGACAACTGTTCTTTATATATTATTCCACCACTATTCTTATGTGTATGATTATTATGATGTCTTATATCACTTGGTTATGATGCTAATATAACCAAACCCTAATAAGAACCTTGTTTGAGAACCATTCTAAAGGTGCAACCAACCCTAAAGAAATCTTTACAACTCATACATCCTAAATCATCGAGGTTAGGTTACGCTCGGGACGATTGCATCTCATACTATGCATTATAGCATCTTTGCCAGTTCTTTAAACATTGTCCTTACCGGACGATGATGGTATTTCAGAATTCGGAGTTATCACATATCGAAGCTTTTGCCTGCATAATCTTGCAGTCAAGAAAGGCAAGTTCATCGCTTGCTCATGTCATTTGATTATTTGTATCAAACTATATGCAAAGTACTATACTTATCACTCATGCATTGAAAAGCAAAGTATTATTTTACAATTATGAATATGACTATGTGGTGGGCAATGGAACCATGGTATGTGTTGATATGGTGGAGGTTCCATTGCATGGGTTATATCACCCTAGGATTAATTACCAATGCCGTCCAGTGATTCTAGCGCCGTACATATCGCGTTATCCATAAGATCTATAATGGCTCTGGGGAAGTCAGCTGTATCTTTTCCCTTCTGCACGCCAACGGATCGGAGAGCCGGTGGGGTGTTGGAGGCACTACCGCAATAGGTTGGGAAATCCTTTTAAATCCCCATCCATTAGTGATGATAAGCTCTTCGATCTATGAGGGATTGTCCGGAGTACACCATGAGTAAAGCCGTATTATCGGGGGAAGTCTCATCGGAGGTGTACGGTTGGACAAAAGGGTGGGTTTGCAGGGTCGCGGAGAAGGCAGTGATTGGCTTGGATCTTATACTGGGCCTCACACCAAAGGAAGTGTGGACGGGGACATACTCTCGGCCGGCAACATGGTTAAGATCTCTTGTCGGATAAAGTAACGCACCTCTGCAGAGGGTATCAAGAATTGTGACTGTCACTCCCTGTTCCGGGAAGGGAACTGCGAACGCGGCAGGAAAGGAACTCCACGAAGTTCTAGTCAACCTGTGAAGACTGACGGGCATAGTTTTCAGAATAAAATAAACCTTTGAAGAAATGTTTATGAAAACTTGCATTAGCCTATGACTTTCTGGTCTATGGCTGTAGCTAGTGCATGATACATATATTTCCTAATATGAACTTGCTGAGTACGCTCGTACTCATTCTATCTCATTTGAACCCCCTTCTTAGATCAAGGCACCGAAGGAGAATCTACCGTGGAACTCGAAGACAAAGAAGTCAACTGCAACAAGATGAAGAATCCAATCAAAGAAGTCAATGGAGTCAACTTCCGCATCAGCTATAATGAAAACCTAGACTAGTAATAGAAGGGAACCTTTCCCTAATCATAGCACCTAAGTAGCTAGATTTCTATAGCAAGCCAATTAGCTCCTAAGCTTGAGTTAGCAACAAATTAGACTACGAGTCGTTCTTCTGGAGCTTTATTTGAAGTTTTACCTCACTGTAAAGTAGGAGGCTGTGTGGATCTTATGTAAACAGTTCTTGTGTACTTCTATAGACATACCTTGGACTCGCATATGTTTCTGTTGTACCACTCTGAGAGATGTAATATGAGTGGAACGGTGTTTCACTTGTGTTATATCAACGACTTGTGTACTACACCATGCAGTGGTACACTGGGTCACCGCAGCCGACTTAGGTATCACTCTTCGTGCACTGTTAGGCCTTGATGAGGCGCCAATGAAGGACGTAGTATTTACATATGTGAAGAATGGCCCTCTCGTCGAGCCTGCGCAGGAAGAGGATCTACCTCGACAAATGAAAGGTCTGCTAAATTGGTACAAGGGTTACATAAAACTTAAAAACGCCAAAGACTATATTTATGCGGAAGTTAGATATGAGCATCACTTCAAACATTACTATGTACAAATTCATCTGAGTGAATTGTTCCAGCTGTTCAATCTGCGCGACCTCGACAAATCTATCATCAGTTGCTACGTTCTGTAAGTGATTTATTAATTTCTACCCCATCTCGTTCATTGCCTGCACTATATATATATATATTTATGTATATATATATATATATATATATATATATATATATATATATATATATATTGTCCTAACTATCTTGTTGTGTACGCTATTATGCAAAATGAAGAAGCGGGAAATGCGAATAAGGAACATCCATGATGTTGGGTTCATTGACCCACAAATCGTTAATTCATATGTGTTAGAACACCACCCCGCCGACGTGGAGGATGACTCGTGGCGGTTTATGAGAAAACAGAAACGCAAAAGTGATAGTCTATTTCCTTACCATTTTGGGTGAGTGTTTCTATCTTGAGCACATTCTCTTTTGTTTACTCCATGCATGGTATGTGGCTAATCGATGAGTTATGCATGACTGTGCATGTATCGTGTCCGCAGGGTGCACTGGATTCTTATGGTAATTCAATTTCACACCTCCTCGGTTCCCGTCCACGACTCTCTGAATATGGATCCGGCGCTTTGGGCCGACATGAGAAAAATGATGCAAAAGTAATTATTTTCATTCATTTGCGCTCTATATCGATCGGCCTATTTCGTTCATCATTTCCTAATATCAAGTAACTAATTAATAACTCTCTTGTTCATTTAATTTTCTTTGCCTCGTAGGGTTTGGAGACGGTTCGTAGATACCAAGGTCGGTGAATTCAAAAAAGAGCTACATTTTAAAATGGCAGTGCGGACGACTGGGGATATTCAGCCACCGGGGACCAATCTATGTGGATACTATTTTTGTGAGAGGATCCGGAGATACTGCAATGAGCGGGACCAGAAGTGTGAGAACAACATCATGAGGAATAACCTCCGGAAGACGCTTAGTCCAGAAGCTCGCTTCCGACCACTTCAAGAGGAACTAGCTGGATGGTTGGCGAGGGGAGTCATCGATCCTAGAGGAGAACACCATTACGATGACGTAGATCTTTATATGCACTAAATTATGGATGGAAACTTGTTCAAAATTGTATATGGTCATCCGATATTGAATATATATTGTATATGGTCATCCGATATTGAATATATATTGTATATTCCTCTTGAATTCTTTTTGGTTCTAATTTCAAATTTGTTTGAAATTGTACATTCATATGCATGTATGTAGTACCGTAGAATATGTGAAACTCCTTCAAAATTAAAACCCAAAAGAAATAAAACAATACAAATTAAAAAGAAACCAGATTTAGGGGGAGGGGGGGGCTAAACCCTAAACCCTGCGGAGGCCTTTAGTCGCGGTTGGCCAGAAGAACCGCGACTAAAGGTCCTTCGCCCTGGCGCTCGCCTGCGGCCCACGTGGACGGGCCTTTAGTCGCGGTTCGTAAGGAACCGCGACTAAAGGGGAAGGCCTTTAGTCGCGCTACTTTGGTCGCGGTTGTGCAACCGCGACTAATGGCAGTTGCCAACCGCGACCAAAGGCCCTTTTTCCACCAGTGTGAGTTCTAATAGCAAAATCATTTTTTAAAGAGTGAATTCAACTTTTTACCCAAAATTGTGAATTCACTGAGAGTTCTATCAAAATACTACATCTAGGGATCTTTGAACATGTTCTACCGCACTTTTTAGTGTTTGGTATATTGTATAAGATAATATCGGCATGTTAGGTTTATGTTACATGAAAAAATATGTTAATTCTGAAGGTGTCAACGATGATCATGTCCAGACTTCTCTTCTCCACATGTACCATTCCTCATTATTGTCATGGTATATATTTTTGAACAAGTTGTCCTGATATTTTTGAGTCCCAATCATCGTCTCAGACCTTGCCAAACGCATATATATCAGGGAAACATGGTCCACATTTCATAAATGAGGTGATCTAGATGGCTAAATAGTGTCGCAAATGCATAATTAGGAGGTAAAAAGTGTGATTCGCTCTTCTTTTAATCTTCTTCGTGCAATCTTCCTTAAGCCAAATAAGTGCAAATGCCTTCTTATATTATGCAGTTTCAGTTACACTTGATAGTGTCTTGGTTGTACAGTTACTTCTCCCAAACACTTCACGTTAACTTCAAAACGTATCTAAATCTAGCCCTATATATACATGGGAGCAATAAATATTGTTTGTAATGTATATTATCTTATTATTGTGGTTTTTTGTTTCATTGTTACCGAAAACATATATAAGTCATAATTTTGCTGCATTTTGTATTTTCATATTTCATTCACATGACAGAGTTGTGTCTTGCAGCTGATTAGTCCTTTATGCCTCGTGCTTATCTATATGAATAATCTATCTTGAAAGCACAATACACTGAAAATATTCAATATCTTGAAAGCACAATACACCGAAAATATTCAAGGCGCACAGCAACGCGTGCGAGGTCCTTCTAGTATCATGTAAATAAGCATGCCATGCATGCTCTGCGGTTTAAGCTCTTTTTTATTAGACTTTAACCTGTTCGGCTTCTACACACACTTCCCGTCTAGATTGCAACCGAACCAACATTTCCTCTTTTCTAGATCTTGCTCCGTCTACTTCCTGGAATAATCATGCCACCTCTCCTTCCATGTTCCAGGCGTTTCCATCTATGTGGCCATGCGAGTAGAATAATCTAAGTCCGTCCACAACATGCAGTAACCTACGCTTACATGCTGTAACTGACACTTAGAATTTAAGGACGTTTTAGATTAGCTGGAACTTGAGTACTCCCTCTCTCACAGTTTATAAGGCACGCGCGTACCCCTAGGTCGCAAATTTGATCAAGTTAGCATTAGTTATATGTTATAAAAATTATATCATTAGAAAGTTCAGATGTTCTATTTTCAAATGATATAATTTTTATATTATATAATTTAAATTATATAGGTTAAATTGGTGACCAAGGGGTACGCGCGCGCCTAATAAACTGTGAAGGAGGGAGTATCTTCCTAAGACTGCTCATAGTGAGAGTAAATTAGCTAGTAACATCACACACCCTAAGGCTTTTTGGTGACATGTCATGACAATGAATGAAGAAAGAGAGTGAGGTGGTAACTAGCTATGTTACCATAACATCACACATCCCAAGACACAATGAGTCTAGAACATAGTAAATGACACAATGCATGACACCACATATAAGTTACTACCCATATGGATGTAGTAACTTAGACTAGTAACATATGCATGTTACTCTCCACTATGACTAGCCTAAGGCTAGTTATAGTGCTAGTATCATAGCTAGTATCATACATATTGGTCCCACAAAAATGCTGATGTGGCAGCTAATTAAGGAGGAGAGAGGAGATTAGACATAAGTGAATACTGTATCATAGCGCATATCACGAGAAAAGTTAATGCCAAACAAATCTTGAGCACACATTTGCATTGAGATTCTAAAAAGTAATAAATATAACATAATTATGATACTTCATGATATTAACCACTATAGAGATAGTACCATACACAAGTATTACATGCATGATACTACAACATGATTACTTAGACTACCCACAATGGGAGTATCATAGGTAGTATCATGCATTCCATGCATGCAAAATGCTGATGTGGCATTGCAATTAAAGATGTGAGAGAGTGTACTAGTATCATAGGTAGATACCGTATCATAGCACATACTACTAGAAAAAATAATGTCAAGTAAATCTTGTACACATATTTGCATTGAGATTCTACAAAATAATTAATATATGGAGACTATGATACTAGTATATGATATCATGCATTGTGGAGATAGTAACATGTAGTAGTATCATACGCATGATACTTCTATATGATACTATGCATTGTGACTAGTCTTACCACTATGGCTAGCCTAATAAATGACCGGGCCGCATGGTACTAATTTCACCATGCATGAGTAGTAGTAAATACTCATAACTCCTAATTTCACCTGTTTGTATGACGGGATTGTTCGTCTTCTTCTGAGCGAAGGAAATGCACAAAAACTTACAAGATATTTGAAGCGTCTTTTTTGTGTTTAAGTACCCACCCAGTAGATGCTCCTCCATATCGTTCTCCACCAAAACAAATCGTGGTCGTTATGGAAGCGATGGCGCTGGCTGTGATTTGCCATAGTGCCGCCAACCTGCATCTCCTTGCGCCGGCTGATTCGGCTCCTCAGTCACAACTCACAACGCGTAGCCAAGTACTGGTCCCTCTCGGCCGGCCTCCAGCATACTCCACGTCGACTGAGATCTTTCCAGAGGACTAAGTGTTTAGCTGTACTTTTTTTTAGCCTCCGTATCTAGCTGTACTTCTGTTTGCTTCTACGGCTGCATGGAGCGGTAGAACACACGTGGCTCGCTGCTGGCACAGTGAACCCAATGGCTGACCCTCTATATTTTTTCGACTGCCCGTTCCATCAGATTTTACAGTGCAACAACACAAGATAAACACCAGTATTTGTGCTGAGAATGATATTCTCATGTGTGGTTCAGTTCTAAATATTCTTTGCATTGCAAATTCCATACCGATCGTACTTGCATAGGAATTCCTGCAGCAAATGTGCGGAAATTCGTCTTGGCTCCCGGGAGCATTTGCTCCCGGATTTTTGGGGAGCAAATTTTGTTTTTTAAAACTTTTCAAAAAATTCCAAAAACAATCATGCACGTACCTGACCATGGCACGCACCACCTTGTGAAATGTCGTTGCGAAATGTCATCGTATGCGTCCTGGGAAAAAATAACAAATTTCCAGATCTGAGATTCAAATTTTTGCATCTCATTTCATGTCAGAATTTGTCATTTTTGCCCAGGGCGCATACGATGACATTTCGCAGCGACATTTTACACGGTGGTGCGTGCCATGGTCAGGTACGTGCATGATTTTTTCCAGAACTTTTTGATAAGTTTTCGACTTGTTCTAATTTTTCGAAAAATCCGGGAGCAAATGCTCCCGGGAGCCAAATCGCCGCTCTCATGCAATGTGCTCTTCTTTTCTACATAAATTATCATTTCTATATTTTCTTTCCTATATAAAATTCATATAACAAAGAATTCCCGCAACAACGTGCGGGAAATCATCTAGTTAACGTAGTAGTGTTGCTTCCCGTCCACTCCAAATGGTTTGTGACGATACCGCCCAACGGGTATCTTAGTTGACCTGGCTTGGACCTTCTAGTTGTTGTTTGGGCTTCAATCTTCTATCCAGGAGGCGGCCTGGTGTATACACAAACTCAATCGTCTGCAGGAACATGTTCACCTTAATTAATAGGTGTATACACAAACACAATCGTCAAAATTCGTACCGCATGTGCCCTTGTTGTCGATGTACAAACTCCTCAAATGTTATTGAGTTAGCGCACACATAGACAATAACTAACTGGGAAGCTACGTCAAGATGCTGGCTTATTGCAGCTTGCCACTACCTCGTATCCATTAGTAGTGGCTCCGTCGTATGAAACTCATTCGAGTTGTGGGCACATGTTTTTTCTCAATAGATTAAGAGGATATATTTGTTACCGGTGGATTCACATATTGTTATTTTGGGGAGCGACTAATTAACCTCTGGCTCCCATCTAAGGGTAGTCCGTCTCGCATGTGATTCCTCAGTTATCTACGATCCACTCTAGCGCTTTGCAATCATTATCACGGAGCTTGCAGTCCACTAGCTATTGCTCTTATAGAAAGAGCTTCCAAACGGGTTACATATGTTGTTTGTTGCATCCACAACAATAATCTCGACAGGCACCTAAATAATCAAATTAAAACATAAATATATTTCAAATATCAGAAATGAAAGACATACACATTTAGGCATGATTAAAAACTAATAAATTGAGGCCTACAGATATTAGATTCCACAATGAGATCTTCTACGTGTGGCTTCGAGTAACGTTTACTGGAAAAGTATGTTCAATACATAGTACTACTTGTGTGTGTGCGTGGAGGGGGGGGGGGGGGGGGGGGGCATTGGCCCCCCCTGCTCCAATTAAGCTTGACCACTAGAAGTAGAGGTATATATCAAATCGTATGATAAACGGGTTCTTTACAAATCAACACAAAATACATGGTTTTACACTTTCCTAGGAAAGCTATAGCCATCCCCACCCACTTGATTCTGGCGATCCAGTGGCGCGCGCTACGCATCGGTCACCTGAAACGGACGCCAAAATCGGTTGCTACCGCACTCGCTAGATCAATATTCTACGGCCAGGAATGAATGCCATGTCGCTATTTCATGCTGCGTTGATTCAGGCTGCATGTCAAGCTGCTTTGGGCGCTGCTGCCTTGCATGTGCAGCTTAGTGTGCCAATGGTCAACTTAGTGGAGCCCACCATGTCCTACCTCTATGCATACGTTGTGACTTTCTTCTTGTGTTTTGCTCATCTCAGTAGAGCCCACCATGCATCTTTGTTGGGTTTTAGAACATAACAAAAAGTGGGCGTTTACAACAATACACTCCAACAAAAAATAGTTTCAGCACTAACAATCATTTGTACCAAAATAGCTCTAGGATAAATCATCAATATATTTACAACAATACAAAACAACAAAAACAATAAAAATCTTGGGTGTTTACAACAATAGTCATTTTAAGAAAAAGAATAAATTCCAACACTAAAAATATTCAAGGCCAAAACATTTTTACAACAAATCACCAGTATATTTACAACAACAA
This sequence comes from Lolium perenne, assembly GCF_019359855.2. NCBI lineage: Eukaryota > Viridiplantae > Streptophyta > Magnoliopsida > Poales > Poaceae > Lolium > Lolium perenne. Next base: position 335,997,629 of record NC_067247.2, read on the forward strand.
TTAACAATAAAACCAACAAAAGGTTTGAGTGTTTACAACAACACTTGACCACGATTTTAACAAACAAGTAATTATTTCAACACTAAAAAATCACATGCCGAAAATTTGTTTGCAACAAATCAACAATATATTTACAACAAAACCAATAAAAAGTTTGGTGTTTACAATAATAGTAAACATCATTAACAATTTCTCGTGCTAAAATATTTAGAACAAGTTAGATAGTGATTTACAACAATATTTTGAGGTGCTCTTGCTAAAAAAATTATACATAAATTATATTTAGCTACACACTCCAGGCTATAGTAAAAAAGTTAGTGCACAGTGAAGTAAAGTGCAGCCTTTGGTCCATATACCTGCAGTGAGAGAAAACGTGAGAAACCAAAGGAACAGATGGGGCAGGAGAGATGCCAATTAAATGCAACCCATGTGCAGGAAAGAGAACATGAGCCAGTAGGGTGGGTCCCAGCGCAGACGGCAAGAAAAGCACACGGACGTGCGCGGGGTGAGAGCGACCGATTCTTCCCCCGGATCGGTTGGTTGATTTCAAGCGTTTTCCTTAGTCATATTTCCTCATTATGATCCGATTACGAGCAGAACAGTGGCGGAGCCAAGTGAATGAAGAGCCGTGCTGAGCGTCGGTCGCCTGATTTTCAGCCAAAAAACGGTCGTCGGCAGACCATTGGATACAGACTGGCTTCCATCTCGCGAAAAGTAGCTACCGCACGACGTCGCTTTCCCTATTGTTGGCCCTACACAGGAACGTCGCTGTCCGGGTCAATTTCCAGTTGCCCGCTGCACGCTGAAGAATCACCATGTGCTGTTGTTAGCTTTGTCATTTTTCCGCGATGCCCATGCATGCGCGTGAAGCATCCAAGCTAGGCACGCTGCTGGTACGTGATGTGCCTGCATGTCCTAGCACGAGCTCCTACCTTTAGGGGGGGGGGCATTGGCCCCCCCTGCTCCAATTAAGCTTGACCACTAGAAGTAGAGGTATATATCAAATCGTATGATAAACGGGTTCTTTACAAATCAACACAAAATACATGGTTTTACACTTTCCTAGGAAAGCTATAGCCATCCCCACCCACTTGATTCTGGCGATCCAGTGGCGCGCGCTACGCATCGGTCACCTGAAACGGACGCCAAAATCGGTTGCTACCGCACTCGCTAGATCAATATTCTACGGCCAGGAATGAATGCCATGTCGCTATTTCATGCTGCGTTGATTCAGGCTGCATGTCAAGCTGCTTTGGGCGCTGCTGCCTTGCATGTGCAGCTTAGTGTGCCAATGGTCAACTTAGTGGAGCCCACCATGTCCTACCTCTATGCATACGTTGTGACTTTCTTCTTGTGTTTTGCTCATCTCAGTAGAGCCCACCATGCATCTTTGTTGGGTTTTAGAACATAACAAAAAGTGGGCGTTTACAACAATACACTCCAACAAAAAATAGTTTCAGCACTAACAATCATTTGTACCAAAATAGCTCTAGGATAAATCATCAATATATTTACAACAATACAAAACAACAAAAACAATAAAAATCTTGGGTGTTTACAACAATAGTCATTTTAAGAAAAAGAATAAATTCCAACACTAAAAATATTCAAGGCCAAAACATTTTTACAACAAATCACCAGTATATTTACAACAACAATTAACAATAAAACCAACAAAAGGTTTGAGTGTTTACAACAACACTTGACCACGATTTTAACAAACAAGTAATTATTTCAACACTAAAAAATCACATGCCGAAAATTTGTTTGCAACAAATCAACAATATATTTACAACAAAACCAATAAAAAGTTTGGTGTTTACAATAATAGTAAACATCATTAACAATTTCTCGTGCTAAAATATTTAGAACAAGTTAGATAGTGATTTACAACAATATTTTGAGGTGCTCTTGCTAAAAAAATTATACATAAATTATATTTAGCTACACACTCCAGGCTATAGTAAAAAAGTTAGTGCACAGTGAAGTAAAGTGCAGCCTTTGGTCCATATACCTGCAGTGAGAGAAAACGTGAGAAACCAAAGGAACAGATGGGGCAGGAGAGATGCCAATTAAATGCAACCCATGTGCAGGAAAGAGAACATGAGCCAGTAGGGTGGGTCCCAGCGCAGACGGCAAGAAAAGCACACGGACGTGCGCGGGGTGAGAGCGACCGATTCTTCCCCCGGATCGGTTGGTTGATTTCAAGCGTTTTCCTTAGTCATATTTCCTCATTATGATCCGATTACGAGCAGAACAGTGGCGGAGCCAAGTGAATGAAGAGCCGTGCTGAGCGTCGGTCGCCTGATTTTCAGCCAAAAAACGGTCGTCGGCAGACCATTGGATACAGACTGGCTTCCATCTCGCGAAAAGTAGCTACCGCACGACGTCGCTTTCCCTATTGTTGGCCCTACACAGGAACGTCGCTGTCCGGGTCAATTTCCAGTTGCCCGCTGCACGCTGAAGAATCACCATGTGCTGTTGTTAGCTTTGTCATTTTTCCGCGATGCCCATGCATGCGCGTGAAGCATCCAAGCTAGGCACGCTGCTGGTACGTGATGTGCCTGCATGTCCTAGCACGAGCTCCTACCTTTAGGGTGTGTTCGGTTTTGGGATGGGGTGGAACGGAATGGAACCGTTCCACACCCAGAGCCAGTTCCTGCGTTCGATTGCAAACTGGAATGGAATGAAGTGGTTCCTCCAAATGGAATATTCCCTCTAGATCCGGAATGAAGTGGTTCCTCCGATTCGGCCGGACGAGGTGGAACGGGTGACTATCACACGCTGATTAATTAAGTTTAGCAATAATTAACCAAGTTTAGCAATAATTAATCAAGTTTAGCACTACTTAATCAAGTTTAGTAAATAATTAATCGAGTTTAGAACAATTAATCGGGTGACTATCTCACCCATTCCATTCCATTCTCATCCCATTCCAAAACCGAACACAGGGATGGAACCGTTCCGTGAAATTTTTTTTGTCCAAACCGAACAAAGGGATGGAACGGGTCCGTGACAGTGGAATGGAATGGTTCCATTCCATTCCACCCCATCCAAAAAACGAACACACCCTAGATGGTGCATGGCACTTCACTAGAAAATGTTGGAGATATGCCCAAGAGGCAATAATAAAAGTGGTTATTATATATCTTTATGTTTATGATAAATGTTTATATACCATGCTATAATTGTATTAACCGAAACATTAATACATGTGTGTTATGTAAACAACAATGAGTCCCTAGTAAGCCACTTAACTAGCTTGTTGATTAATAGATGATTAGTTTCATAATCATGAACATTGGATGTTATTAATAACAAGGTTATATCATTATATGAATGATGTAATGGACACACCCAATTAAGCGTAGCATAAGATCACGTCATTGAGTTATTTGCTATAAGCTTTCGATACATAGTTACCTAGTCCTTTTGACCATGAGATCATGTAAATCACTTATACCGGAAGGTACTTTGATTACATCAAATGCCACTGCGTAAATGGGTGGTTATAAAGGTGGATTAAGTATCCGGAAAGTATGAGTTGAGGCATATGGATCAACAGTGGGATTTGTCCATCCCGATGACGGATAGATATACTCTGGGCCCTCTCGGTGGAATGTCGTCTAATTAGCTTGCAAGCATATGAATAAGTTCATAAGAGACTACGTACCACGGTACGAGTAAAGAGTACTTGTCAGGAGACGAGGTTGAACAAGGTATAGAGAGATACCGATGATCAAACCTCGGACAAGTAAAATATCGCGTGACAAAGGGAATTGGTATCGTATGTGAATGGTTCATTCGATCACTAAGTCATCGTTGAATATGTGGGAGCCATTATGGATCTCCAGATCCCGCTATTGGTTATTGGTCGGAGAGAAGTCTCAATCATGTCTACATAGTTTGCGAACCGTAGGGTGACACACTTAAGGTTTGATGTCGTTTAAGTAGATATGGAAATATGGAATGGAGTTTGAAGTTTTGTTCGGAGTCTCGGATGGGATCCAGGACATCACGAGGAGGTCCGGAATGGTCCGGAGAATAAGATTCATATATAGGAAGTCATTTTCTAGTTTTGAAAATGATCCGGTATTTTTCCTGGAAGGTTCTAGAAGGTTCTAGAAGAGTCCGGAAGAAATCAGCATGGAAGGTGGAGTCCACCCACCTTGGCTGGCCAGCCTAAGGGAGGAGGAGTCCCAAGTGGACTCCTCCCCATGGTGGCCGGCCACCCCACCAAGGAAAGGGGGGAGTCCCACTCCCCCTAGGTTTGGTCATATGGAAGGTTTATGTTGGGGTCTTATTCGGAGACTTTTGACCTAATCCTTGGGGCTTCCACCTATATAAAGAGAGGAGGGGAGGGGCTGGCCGGCCACTCTTGGCTCCACCTTGGCCGCACCCCTATGAGGGCCGGCGCCCAAGCCCCCTCTCCCCAAAACCCTAGCTACCTCTCCTCCACCACATCTCCCGCATATGCTTAGCGAAGCTCCGCCGGAGATCTCCATCGACACCGCCACCACGCCGTCGTGCTGTCGGGATTCCAAGGAGGATCTACTACTTCCGCTGCCTGCTGGAACGGGGAGAAGGACGTCGTCATCAACACCGAACGTGTGACCGAGTACGGAGGTGCTGCCCGATTGTGGCACCATCAAGATCTTCTACGCGCTTTTGAAAGCGGCAAGTGATCGTCTACCGCAGCAACGAGAGCCTCCTCTTGTAGGCTTTGCAAATCTTCAAGGGTTAGTCTCGTTCATCCCCTCGTTGCTCCCATCTTCCAGATTGCATCTTGGCTTGGATTGCATTCTCGCGGTAGGAAATTTTTTTGTTTTCTATGCTACGAATCCCTACAGTGGTATCAGAGCCGTGTCTATGCATAGATGGTTGCACGAGTAGAACACAATTGTTTTGTGGGCGTTGATGCTTATGTTGTCTTTAGTTTGAGTACTTTGCATCTTTGTGGCATAGTGGGATGAAGCGGCTCGGGCTAACTTTACATGACCTCGTTCATGAGATTTGCTCCACGCTCGACATGCAACTTGTATTGCATAAGTGGCTTTGCGGGTGTCTGTCTCTCCTACTATAGTGAAGATTCAATTTACTCTTCTATTGACAACACTAGTATCACCGTTGTGGTTCATGTTCGTAGGTAGATTAGATCTCACTCGAAAACCCTAAACCACGTAAAATATGCAAACCAAATTAGATACATCTAACTTGTTTTTGCAGGGTTTGGTGATGTGATATGGCCATGATGTGATGATGAATATGTATGAGATGATCATTATTGTATTGTGGCAACCGGCAGGAGCCTTATGGTTGTCTTTAAAATTCATGTTGAGTAGTATTTCAAAGTAGTTGTAATAGTTGCTACATGAGGTGAACAACCATGAAGACGGCGCCATGGACCTTGACGCTATGCCGACGATGATGGAGATCATGCCCGTTGATGATGGAGATCATGTCCGTGCTTTGGAGATGAAGATCGAAGGCACAAAGACTAAAGGGCCATATCATATCACATATGAATTGCATGTGATGTTAATCCTTTATGCATCTTATTTTGCTTAGAACGCGACGGTAGCATTATAAGATGATCCCTCACATTAATATCAAGATAATAAAGTGTTCTCCCCTCGTATGCACCGTTGATATAGTTCATCGTTTCGAAGCATCTCGTGATGATCGGATGTGATAGACTCAACATTCACATACAACGGGTGTAAGCCATGTTGCACACGCGGAATACTCGGGTTTGCTTGACGAGCCTAGCATGTACAGACATGGCCTCGGGACAACGGAAACCGAAAGGTTGAACACGAGTCATATGGATGATATGATCAACATGTTGATGTTCACCATTGAAGCTACATCATCTCACGTGATGATCGGTTTTGATGTAGTGGATTTGGATCGTGTACCACTTAACAACTATGAGGGATGTTGTATTAAGTGGGAGTTCATTAGTAATTAGATTAAAACATGAACTAATTATCATAAACATAGTCTGAATAGTATTTTGAATTAATTTTGTAGTATTGGCATCCGTTTTCTACCAAGCGCTAGTCTTGTTATTGAGATAGAAATACTGTTAAAATCTGACAATAAACTTTACGGACTGGTACCGTATTGTTAAAGAATCAAGAAATGATTAAGTCCTATTGCAAACTTTTAGTAAAACTCACATTGTTGATTCAAAGAACTATGGTTTCAGTTAGTACCTAAAGTCATCTTGTCTCCGTGAAACTTGAAGTTCAAATCTGTTTGAAAAGTAAGGAGCTGAAAATTTTAGTTTTCAGAAATAATCAAAGGTATGAGATATATGTGATATCTAAGACCTTATTGCAAGATGATAGAATATAATTTGGTGAGACTACATAAACTCATAAGTTTTATGGGAATGTACGAAGGTTGAAGACGCAAGGCGTCCCAATCCTCCAACTATTGGGGCACTAACGATATTCGCATATCCATGAAGTGATCGTCCTTAGTATACACCGTTGCTAAAAACTCGTCGTTTCGAATACTAAGGTATAGATTCTACGTGTGCATACAACGGGCGCAAACCAGATTTGCACATACGAATACTGAGGTTAAACTTTATGAGCCTAGCATGTACAGACATGGTCTCGGAAAAATCGTCATGATATGATGGATAAAATTATGAGTGAAATTGTTCATCATATTAAAAAGTTACTAAGAGTGAAATCTGAAACACTTGTCATATGATGATCAACTTCAAAGTAAGAACCTCAAGGTTATTGGTATTTGACCAACAAACTGATACGTCTCCGACGTATCGATAATTTCTTATGTTCCATGCCACATTATTGATGTTATCTACATGTTTTATGCACACTTTATGTCATATTCGTGCATTTTCTGGAACTAACCTATTAACAAGATGCCGAAGTGCCAGTTGCTGTTTTCTGCTGTTTTTGGTTTCAGAAATCCTAGTAACGAAATATTCTCGGAATTGGACGAAATCAACGCCCAGGGTCCTATTTTGCCACGAAGCTTCCAGAAGACCGAAGAGGAGACGAAGTGGGGCCACGAGGTGGCCACACCCTAGGGTGGCGCGGCCCCCCCTTGGCCGCGCGGCCCTGTGGTGTGGGCCCCTCGTGCCGCCTCTTGACCTGCCCTTCCGCCTACTTAAAGCCTCCGTCGCGAAACCCCCGGTACAGAGAGCCACGATACGGAAAACCTTCCAGAGACGCCGCCGCCGCCGATCCCATCTCGGGGGATTCAGGAGATCGCCTCCGGCACCCTGCCGGAGAGGGGATTCATCTCCCGGAGGACTCTACACCGCCATGGTCGCCTCCGGAGTGATGAGTGAGTAGTCTACCCCTGGACTATGGGTCCATAGCAGTAGCTAGATGGTTGTCTTCTCCCCATTGTGCTTCATTGTCGGATCTTGTGAGCTGCCTAACATGATCAAGATCATCTATCTGTAATTCTATATGTTGCGTTTGTTGGGATCCGATGAATAGAGAATACTTGTTATGTTGATTATCAAAGTTATGTCTATGTGTTGTTTATGATCTTGCATGCTCTCCGTTACTAGTAGATGCTCTGGCCAAGTATATGCTTGTAACTCCAAGAGGGAGTATTTATGCTCGATAGTGGGTTCATGCCTCCATTGATATCTCGGGACAAGGATGAAAGTTCTAAGGTTGTGGATGTGCTGTTGCCACTAGGGATAAAACATTAGTGCTATGTTCAAGGATGTAGTTACTGATTACATTACGCGCAATACTTAATGCAATTGTCTGTTGTTAGCAACTTAATACTGGAGGGGGTTCGGATGATAACCTGAAGGTGGACTTTTTAGGCATAGATGCATGCTGGATAGCGGTTTATGTACTTTGTCGTAATGCCCAATTAAATCTCACAATACTCATCATAATATGTATGTGCATGGTCATGCCCTCTTTATTTGTCAATTGCCCAACTGTAATTTGTTCACCCAACATGCTGTTTATCTTATGGGAGAGACACCTCTAGTGAACTGTGGACCCCGGTCCAATTCTCTATACTGAAATACAATCTACTGCAATACTGTTCTACTGTTTTCTGCAAACAATCGTCTTCCACACAATACGGTTAATCCTTTGTTACAGCAAGCCGGTGAGATTGACAACCTCACTGTTTCGTTGGGGCAAAGTACTTTGGTTGTGTTGTGCAGGTTCCACGTTGGCGCCGGAATCTCTGGTGTTGCGCCGCACTACATCCCGCCACCATCAACCTTCAACGTGCTTCTTGGCTCCTCCTGGTTCGATAAACCTTGGTTTCTTTCTGAGGGAAAACTTGCTGCTGTGCGCATCATACCTTCCTCTTGGGGTTCCCAACGAACGTGTGAGTTACACGCCATCAAGCTCTTTTTCGCGCCGTTGCTGGGAGATCAAGACACGCTGCAAGGGGAGTCTCCACATCCCAATCTCTTTACTTTGTTTTTGTCTTGCTTAGTTTTATTTACTACTTTGTTTGCTGCACTAAATCAAAACACAAAAAAAATTAGTTGCTAGTTTTACTTTATTTGCTATCTTGTTTGCTATATCAAAAACACAAAAAATTAGTTACTTGCATTTACTTTACTTGATTCATCATGTTTCCTTTTAATTTTACCACGAAAGACATACCGGTAGGGCGTGGGTCTATAGTTGGGAGAAATAATATAGAGGAATTTTTCAACCATGTTAGTACCATTGACGATTTTGAGGATAGACACTTGGTAGACCTTGCCCCTACTTATGAAATTGCTGCTGCTGCTTTAGTTCGCATGTTGGAAACTAAATTTGTTAATCTCAATCCTATAATCCAACACATGTTTCTCACACTTGGTGATATGGAAGAAGGGGAAAAGAAAGACTTTGTTTTAGAAACCCTTCTTAGAGAATTTGGTGGTATAGCAAGAGAGGCTAGAAAGGTCTTTGCTAAATTTAATATGCTTGGTTCTTATACCAATTTTGTTAGTCTCCTTGAAAAGATGGACATGGATAGAATAAGATACACTAATAATATTGATGATGGTGGGGAGATCAAAGCACCAATACCATGTAAACTCTTAGCTATGAATGATGCACTAGAAAATAACTATGCTTGGCTTGTTCCCGAAAATTTGTTTGATGAGAGTAGCAAGCCCAAGACTAATGAAAAGGGAGACGCTAAAACTTATATATCTAATATACTATGCCTGGTTGAGAAAATTCCGCACCCCGCTGTAGAAGCCCCATCCTTCGATAATACTTGATACACACTTTCTGCGCCTAGCTGAAAGGCGTTAAAGAAAAGCGCTTATGGGAGACAACCCATGTTTTTACCTACAGTACTTTGTTTTTATTTTGTGTCTTGGAAGTTGTTTACTACTGTAGCAACCTCTCCTTATCTTAGTTTAGTGTTTTGTTGTGCCAAGTAAAGTCGTTGATAGAAAAGTTCATACTAGATTTGGATTACTGCGCAGAAACAGATTTCTTTGCTGTCACAAATCTGAGCTGTTTTCTCTGTAGGTAACTCAGAAAATTATGCCAATTTACGTGAGTGATCCTCAGATATGTACGCAACTTTCATTCAATTTGAGCATTTTCATTTGAGCAAGTATGGTGCCTCGATAAAATTCGTCATTACGAACTGTTCTGTTTTGACAGATTCTGCCTTTTATTTCGCATTGCCTCTTTTGCTATGTTGGATGAATTTCTTTGATCCATTAATGTCCAGTAGCTTTATGCAATGTCCAGAAGTGTTAAGAATGATTGTGTCACCTCTTAACATGTTAATTTTTATTGTCGCTAACCCTCTAATGAGTTGTTCTAAGTTTGGAGTGGAGGAAGTTTTCAAGGATCAAGAGAGGAGTATGATGCAACATGATCAAGGAGAGTGAAAGCTCTAAGCTTGGGGATGCCCCGGTGGTTCACCCCTGCATATTCTAAGAAGACTCAAGCGTCTAAGCTTGGGGATGCCCAAGGCATCCCCTTCTTCATCGACAACATTATCAGGTTCCTCCCCTGAAACTATATTTTTATTCCATCACATCTTATGTGCTTTGCTTGGAGCGTCGGTTTGTTTTTGTTTTTTGTTTTGTTTGAATAAAATGGATCCTAGATTCACTTTATGGGAGAGAGACACGCTCCGCTGTAGCATATGGACAAGTATGTCCTTAGCTTCTACTCATAGTATTCATGGCGAAGTTTCTTCTTCGTTAAATTGTTATATGGTTGGAATTGGAAAATGATACATGTAGTAATTTGCTATAATGTCTTGGGTAATGTGATACTTGGCAATTGTTGTGCTCATGTTTAAGCTCTTGCATCATATACTTTGCACCCATTAATGAAGAAATACATAGAGCATGCTAAAATTTGGTTTGCATATTTGGTCTCTCTAAGGTCTAGATAATTTCTAGTATTGAGTTTGAACAACAAGGAAGACGGTGTAGAGTCGTATAATGTTTTCAATATGTCTTTTATGTGAGTTTTGCTGCACCGGTTCATCCTTGTGTTTGTTTCAAATAAGCCTTGCTAGCCTAAACCTTGTATCGAGAGAGATTACTTCTCATGCATCCAAAATACTTGAGCCAACCACTATGCCATTTGTGTCCACCATACCTACCTACTACATGGTATTTTCCGCCATTCCAAAGTAAATTGCTTGAGTGCTACCTTTAAAATTTCATCATTCACCTTTGCAATATATAGCTCATGGGACAAATATCTTAAAAACTATTGTGGTATTGAATATGTACTTATGCACTTTATCTCTTATTAAGTTGCTTGTTGTGCGATAACCATGTTCACTGGGGACGCCATCAACTACTCTTTGTTGAATTTCATGTGAGTTGCTATGCATGTTCGTCTTGTCTGAAGTAAGAGAGATCTACCACCTTATGGTTAAGCATGCATATTGTTAGAGAAGAACATTGGGCCGCTAACTAAAGCCATGATCCATGGTGGAAGTTTCAGTTTTGGACATATATCCTCAATCTCATATGAGAAAATTATTAATTGTTGTTACATGCTTATGCATAAAAGAGGAGTCCATTATCTGTTGTCTATGTTGTCCCGGTATGGATGTCTAAGTTGAGAATAATCAATAGCGAGAAATCCAATGCAAGCTTTCTCCTTAGACCTTTGTACAGGCAGCATAGAGGTACCCCTTTGTGACACTTGGTTAAAACATGTGTATTGTGATGATCCGGTAGTCCAAGCTAATTAGGACAAGGTGCGGGCACTATTAGTACACTATGCATGAGGCTTGCAACTTGTAAGATATAATTTACATGATACATATGCTTTATTACTACCGTTGACAAAATTGTTTCATGTTTTCAAAATCAAAGCTCTAGCACAAATATAGCAATCGATGCTTTTCCTCTATGGAGGACCATTCTTTTACTTTCATTGTTGAGTCAGTTCACCTATTTCTCTCCACCTCAAGAAGCAAACACTTGTGTGAACTGTGCATTGATTCCTACATACTTGCATATTGCACTTATTATATTACTCTATGTTGACAATATCCATGAGATATACATGTTATAAGTTGAAAGCAACCGCTGAAACTTAATCTTCCTTTGTGTTGCTTCAATACCTTTACTATGAATTATTGCTTTATGAGTTAACTCTTATGCAAGACTTATTGATGCTTGTCTTGAAGTACTATTCATGAAAAGTCTTTGCTTTATGATTCACTTGTTTACTCATGTCATATACATTGTTTTGATCGCTGCATTCACTACATATGCTTTACAAATAGTATGATCAAGGTTATGATGGCATGTCACTCCAGAAATTATCTGTGTTATCGTTTTACTCCTGGGACGAGCAGAACTAAGCTTGGGGATGCTGATACGTCTCCGACGTATCGATAATTTCTTATGTTCCATGCCACATTATTGATGTTATCTACATGTTTTATGCACACTTTATGTCATATTCGTGCATTTTCTGGAACTAACCTATTAACAAGATGCCAAAGTGCTAGTTGCTGTTTTCTGCTGTTTTTGGTTTCAGAAATCCTAGTAACGAAATATTCTCGGAATTGGACGAAATCAACGCCCAGGGTCCTATTTTGCCACGAAGCTTCCAGAAGACCGAAGAGGAGACGAAGTGGGGCCACGAGGTGGCCACACCCTAGGGCGGCGTGGCCCCCCCCCCTTGGCCGCGCGGCCCTGTGGTGTGGGCCCCTCGTGCCGCCTCTTGACCTGCCCTTCCACCTACTTAAAGCCTCCGTCGCGAAACCCCCAGTACCGAGAGCCACGATACGGAAAACCTTCCAGAGACGCCGCCGCCGCCGATCCCATCTCGGGGGATTCAGGAGATCGCCTCTGGCACCCTGCCGGAGAGGGGATTCATCTCCCGGAGGACTCTACGCCGCCATGGTCGCCTCCGGAGTGATGAGTGAGTAGTCTACCCCTGGACTATGGGTCCATAGCAGTAGCTAGATGGTTGTCTTCTCCCCATTGTGCTTCATTGTCGGATCTTGTGAGCTGCCTAACATGATCAAGATCATCTATCTGTAATTCTATATGTTGCGTTTGTTGGGATTCGATGAATAGAGAATACTTGTTATGTTGATTATCAAAGTTATGTCTATGTGTTGTTTATGATCTTGCATGCTCTCCGTTACTAGTAGATGCTCTGGCCAAGTAGATGCTTGTAACTCCAAGAGGGAGTATTTATGCTCGATAGTGGGTTCCTGCCTCCATTGATATCTCGGGACAAAGGACGGAAAGTTCTAAGGTTGTGGATGTGCTGTTGCCACTAGGGATAAAACATTAGTGCTATGTTCAAGGATGTAGTTACTGATTACATTACGCGCAATACTTAATGCAATTGTCTGTTGTTAGCAACTTAATACTGGAGGGGGTTCGGATGATAACCTGAAGGTGGACTTTTTAGGCATAGATGCATGCTGGATAGCGGTCTATGTACTTTGTCGTAATGCCCAATTAAATCTCACAATACTCATCATAATATGTATGTGCATGGTCATGCCCTCTTTATTTGTCAATTCCCCAACTGTAATTTGTTCACCCAACATGCTGTTTATCTTATGGGAGAGACACCTCTAGTGAACTGTGGACCCCGGTCCAATTCTCTATACTGAAATACAATCTCTTTGCAATCTTTGTTCTCTTGTTTCGCAAACAATCATCTTCCACACAATACAGTTAATCCTTTGTTACAGCAAGCCGGTGAGATTGACAACCTCACTGTTTCGTTGGGGCAAAGTACTTTGGTTGTGTTGTGCAGGTTCCACGTTGGCGCCGGAATCTCTGGTGTTGCGCCGCACTACATCCCGCCGCCATCAACCTTCAACGTGCTTCTTGGCTCCTCCTGGTTCGATAAACCTTGGTTTCTTTCTGAGGGAAAACTTGCTGCTGTGCGCATCATACCTTCCTCTTGGGGTTCCCAACGAACGTGTGAGTTACACGCCATCACAAACCTAGAAGTTATTGAAGGTGAAGTGTTTTCTGAGAATGAGGAAAGCTAAAAGAGAAACTACAAAAGATATTTTGGCAGAAAGAAAGAAAAGACTAGAAGGTCTAGCTCAGGAGTATATAAATGATATACATGTTATGGATATATTCCTTGTTTGGTCACATAATAAAATTCTTGGGTATTTGTACCAGATTGGTTGGTATGAGATGTCATATAATACAACACAATACAAGAATACGATGGCCTAAGTGACTGATAAGGAATATGGTAATAATGCACGTCTGGAACATAATAAAGTGTTATTGTGTTTGTCGTTGGCATTCTACCTAGCCCTTAGAATTTATAATAAAGAACTTAATAATTGTTATTTTGCTCTGGTCAAATGAAAACAATGAGTTGTTCAAATTATGACATTACTACATGTACGATGGATAAGTTATTATAAATATTAATGGTGAAACACACATGCATAACACTGACGCTAAAGTGCCATAAGGCAAATGATTTGAATTCCACTTATTTGTGGAAACGCCATTTAGATCATGTTAGAAAGGAACGCATGAAGGAACTCCATGCAAATGGATTTTTGGAGTCATTTGATTTTTGAATCGTTTGGCGCTTGCAAATCTTTTCTAAAGAGAATGACTTAAATACCGTTCATAGGCCAAGAGTTGAACAGGCAACTAACTTAGTGGAAACATACATGATGATGTATGAGGTTCACTGGGCATAGTTGTGTGCGGATGATTCTTCTACTTCATGAAAACTTCCAACAATGAATTGAGTTTATATGTATATATTCGATAAGGAAGAAGTTTGAAACATTTGAATGGATTCAAATAAATTTCAGCATGAGGTGGAAATCATCGTAATAGAAAAAGTCAAATATCTATGATTGGATCATAGTGGAAATATTCAAATTACGAGTTTTAGTGAACATCTAAGAGAGTTATGAAGTTGTTCTACAACTCACATTTCTTGGAGTATCATAGTGATGATGGAGTATCCGAGAGATGTATCCAAATCTTGTTGGATCAATGATGAGATAAAATATTGATGCCATTATAATTTTGTGGATTATGCTTTAGAGACTACCGCTTTTACACTGAATAGAGCATCATCATGATCCGTTGAAATGACACCATACGAGTTATGGCATGGGTATGAAACCTAATAGTCATTTCTTAAATTTTGGTATGCATAGCATAAGGTAAATAAGTTTACAACCAAAATCGGATGAATCTCTTTGTTGGTTATCCCAAAGAATTAATTGGGAATTCTTCCACCATGGAAACAAAGACAAAAGTGTTTGTCGATTTTTCTTACTTATTTCCAAGAAATTGTTTCTAGCGAAGTATTTGTGTGGGAGGATGATGACCCACAAGTATAGGGGATCGCAGCAGTCTTCGAGGGTAGTATAACCCAATTTATTGATTCGACACAACGAGAGACAAAGAACACTTGGAAGCCTTAACAGCGGAGTTGTCAATTCAGCTGCACCTGGAAACAGAATTGCTCGCAAGGGTTTATCAGTAGTAACAGTTTTATAGCAGTAGCAGTAGTGAAATAACAGCAGCAGAGTAACAGAGACAGCAGTAGTGATTATAGTAAACAGCAGGATTAAAATACTGTTGGCACGGGGACGGATGACGGGCGTTGCATGGATGAGAGAAACTCATGTAACAATCATAGCAGGGCATTTGCAGATAATAGTAAAACGGTGTCCAAGTACAAAGCAATCAATAGGCATGTGTTCCAATTATAGTCGTACGTGCTCACAATGAGAAACTTGCACAACATCTTTTGTCCTACCAGCCGGTGGCAGCCGGGCCTCAAGGGAAACTACTGGATATTAAGGTACTCCTTTTAATAGAGTACCGGAGCAAAGCATTAACACTCCGTGAACACATGTGATCCTCACATCGCTACCATCCCCTCCGGTTGTCCCAATTCTTGTCACTTCGGGGCCATTGGTTCCGGACAGCGACATGTGTATACAACTTATAGGTAAGACCATAAACAATGAATATCTTGATGAAACAATAACATGTTCAGATCTGAGATCATGGCACTCGGGCCCTAGTGACAAGCATTAAGCATAACAAGTTGCAACAATATCATCAAAGTACCAATTACGGACACTAGGCACTATGCCCTAACAATCTTATGCTATTACATGACCAATCTCATCCAATCCCTACCATCCCCTTCGGCCTACAGCGGGGGAATTACTCACACATGGATGGGGGAAGCATGCCTGGTTAATGGAGAGGCGTTGGCGGTGATGACGGCGATGATCTCCTCCAATTCCCCGTCCCGGCGGAGTGCCAGAACGGAGACTTCTGGCTCCCGCGACGGAGTTTCGCGATGTGGCGGCGTTCTGGAGGCTTGATACGTCTCCGACGTATCGATAATTTCTTATGTTCCATGCCACATTATTGATGTTATCTACATGTTTTATGCACACTTTATGTCATATTCGTGCATTTTCTGGAACTAACCTATTAACAAGATGCCGAAGTGCCGATTGTCGTTTTCTGCTGTTTTTGGTTTCAGAAATCCTAGTAAGGAAATATTCTCGGAATTGGACGAAATCAAAGCCCAGGGGCCTATTTTCTCACGAAGCTTCCAGAAGTCCGAAGGAGAGACGAAGAGGGGCCACGGAGGGGCCACACTATAGGGCGGCGCGGCCCCCCCCTTGGCCGCGCCGGCCTGTAGTGTGGGGCCCCCGTGCCGCCTCTTGACCTGCCCTTCCGCCTATAAAAAGTCTCCGTGACGAAACCCCGATCGAGAGCCACGATACGGAAAACCTTCGGAGACGCCGCAGCCGCCGATACCATCTCGGGGGATCCATTAGATCGCCTCCGGCACCCTGCCGGAGAGGGGAATCATCTCCCGGAGGACTCTACGCCGCCATGGTCGCCTCCGGTGTGATGTGTGAGTAGTCTACCCCTGGACTATGGGTCCATAGCAGTAGCTAGATGGTTGTCTTCTCCCCATTGTGCTATCATAGTCGGATCTTGTGAGCTGCCTAACATGATCAAGATCATCTATCTGTAATTCTATATGTTGCGTTTGTTGGGATCCGATGAATAGAGAATACTTGTTATGTTGATTATCAAAGTTATGCTTATGTGTTGTTTATGATCTTGCATGCTCTCCGTTACTAGTAGATGCTCTGGCCAAGTAGATGCTTGTAACTCCAAGAGGGAGTACTTATGCTCGATAGTGGGTTCATGCTCGCATTGACACAGGACGATGTGAGAAAGTTCTAAGGTTGTGTTGTGCTGTTGCCACTAGGGATAAAACATTAGTGCTATGTTCAAGGATGTAGTCACTAGTTATATTACGCACCATACTTAATGCAATTGTCTGTTGTTTGCAACTTAATACTGGAGGGGGTTCGGATGATAACCTGAAGGTGGACTTTTTAGGCATAGATGCAGTTGGATGACGGTCTATGTACTTTGTCGTAATGCCCAATTAAATCTCACTATACTCATCATGATATGTATGTGCATGGTCATGCTCTCTTTATTTGTCAATTGCCCAACTGTAATTTGTTCACCCAACATGCTGTTTGTCTTATGGGAGAGACACCTCTAGTGTAATATCCCAGGTAATGGGGTTACAAAAATAGAGGAAACAGATGTGTGCATTGCATTCATGCATAGAAAATCTGGGGAATTTTCGCGCTTTAAAGTAAAACAGTCACAGTAACTGAAGTTTCACTTGACCTTGGTGGAATTGAAGTAGCTCATCAAGTCAAGCGCTATAAACCTCAATGTGACTTTGTTAAAACATTGTTTTGGGTAGAGATGATTTGATCTAAGGGGTTAGATCAAATGGAATTAAAATTAACACAACAACACTGGAATCAATGATCAATTGCTTGATCTCATAACAGATCATAATAAGGTAATCCTTGTCATAACATATGAACACCAATTCAATTGCAAACCAAGTAACAATAAAATGGAGAAACCATTCTTCACTTATCTTTTCCATGTCTTAAACTAATCCTTGATCCTACCATGAACCTCATGGTATTCATTCCACTTCAACACTGGAAACATGACAAGGAGATCAACTCTAGAAATATATATTCTTCTCTATTCCAAATAGTTAAGCATCAAACCTAGAGAGGTGAGAGTTCTATTATAATTATTAGAGAAGCAATAACAAACCTTGAGCTAAACCTTGGATATACATCTAAGTATTCAAATCCCCATCTTTAAGATTAACCCTAGGATATTATTCAAGACCTTCCCTAGAGAGAGAACCCATTTATGTTAACCATAAATTCTGATGGTCACATCAACCTCTATGGAGCCTAACCTTAGGATAGCATTGAAGTCCTTCCAAATGAGAGAAACCAAAGATACTAATACTAGTTTTACCTAGTTAAAAATAAAGGACAACCTTTGAACTAAAGTATTAGTAGATTAACCATTTCATCTTGGAGTGGTGAGACAACCTAATATCACATGGAATAAGATTATATCCATGGATTAAAGAGGAGAGGAGGAGATTATTTCAACCAAGATAGCCAAGTGAAGTTTTGGACTAAATACCTAATGAGATCTTGTGAACATACCATAAACCCTAGAATAAATATTCCTATGAAAGAGAGCTCAAGTTATGGTGTTACACTCGAGTTTGAGGCAACACTTGAGTTTAAGGGAGAGAACTACCCATATACCCAGATGATAATATCATCATTGATTAAGTAGAACCCTAACATAATATCTCAGGCATTCCCCTGGGATATAAACCAAAGAGACAATCATAGTAGACCCATACAAGAAGGTAAATTAGAAGTGCTATACCTTGATTGATCTAGACAATGATTGATCTTGGAAGTGAGAAACTAGTTCACAAGAGATACTTAAGGAAGCCAAACCTTTGATCATTACAAGTTGGGTAATGATCATAAACCCTAAAAACTTGAGGTAGAGATAATAAAGACAAGTTGATCATACCTAAACCATGATCATGTTCTTGAGGTATGCGAGGATAAGTTAAATCCTAATAGTATAAGAAGATAATATCCAACACATAAAATCATAGGGGAACTATTAGAAAACCTAAACCATTTCCCATATGATAATTAGGGAGACAACTGAATAATAACAAACCTTTGTCTAGTCCAGCCTTATATCAATCCAAATGATCTTGGATTGAACCATCCTATGTGTGGTGAGGAAGAGCAACTATAGCTAAAGTAATATGGTGTTAAATCACATATAGAACTTATAACCATATCTCAAACTAACTTGTGAATTACTTGATGATCACAAGTTAAACCCAAAACCATATCCTAATTCTATTTTATGTATCACTTGGGTGATCATAAATAAAACCTAGTCCACATTTGAGTTTCAACCCATGTATATTGAGGCACACCCAACTATTTTCTCAAACAAATAAAATTCTCCTGAATGGAGTAAGATCTACTCTAATAATTCAAATCCAAGACTTAAGAAGGTAATACCAATAGCCATGGGAACAAACCAACCTTAATCTCCAATATTTATAGATATTGGGGCACATGAAATCATACCCATCAAACTATAATCCTAAACAAGAAACCAAATAGTTGGCTTTACTTTGCAGATAATTTCTTATAAAGAAATACCACATGAAACAATAACCATCACTAGATAATTAGTAAGGCCCTTTTGGAAAATAATTTAGAACCTTTTATAGATGGATTATAAAATCAAAATATATGAAATATTCTATCCTTAACCCAATACTATTAACTATGTGTTATGTGTTAATGCACACATATAGAAACCTAATCCAAAACATATTACTATTAACCATTTTTATTAGTTTCCATCTACTTGAAATAAGAAAAACCTGCAAAAGAGAATTCAAAACAGAATTCAAATTAGAAAACAGAAAATAAAATAAGAAGGAGCTTACCTGGCTTACCAGCCGACGTAGCCCAGCTGCCAAACCCACTAGCACAACCCAGCACCAGCCCACAATCCGGCCCACCAAAGCAGTCCATCAATGGCCCAACCCAACTTAACCATTCGCCAGATATTTCACGAGGGAGGGGATCGTCTTCCACCTCTCGATCGAGCAAGCTGCTCGGTGGCAGCACCACGGCCACCGGCCGCGCCAAGATGTGTGCCGCCGCCCCCGGATGTCTATAAGGATCGCCTCGCCGCCGCTAGGAACCCTAATGAGCCATTCCCCTTTCTCTCTGCTCCAAAATCCTCCCTGACGGAACCCTAGCTCGCCCCGGCCATCCTCATTGCCGCCGTTCGAAGCCTCCCCAAGCCTCGCCGTGACCGCCATGATGACCGCCGTCCTCGACTTGCTCCACCAGCTCGAGGAATCGAACCGAATCACCCTGGAGCATCTCCGTCGAGCTCAACTTCTTCGATGACCGGAGCTGTTAATTCCGGCGACTCGGACCACCGTTCGCCTTGCCGTCAAGACCTACATGCTCACGGTGAGTCATTAAATCTGCCGGTGTACTCGACTTGGTCGATCATGCCTCGCAGAGCCTGCTTACCGTGCGCATATCTCCGCCGCTGCCGTACTTCGCCGCCGGTCATGCTCCGATGAGGCAATAGCTAGCAAAGAAGACCACCGTTAGACTCCTCCTGATCCCCTGGTTCGAATGAAAACCGTCAGCCGTCCGCACGAGCAGGAGATCGCCGGCGTAGTCCCCGTCTGGCCGCCGGCCGGCCACTCCCGTGTCACCCCGTCCATTTTGACTTCGGTCAAAGGAGACGTGGCGGGTGACGTGGCCTTGGCCCACCAGTCAGTGACTGGGTGGGTAGATTAACCGGGTGACTTCAGTAATTTTGTTTAAATTCAATTCCAGAAATTGCTGCAACTTTCTCAAATTGTAGAAAATCCAATATAGCTCGAGAAAAATAAATATAAGATATCAAAATTCTTATAAAGATAAACCCTATCTAATAAAAATATAATATGAAATTTTTATTTTTAATAAAAATTTAATTGTTTTATACTTAATCATTAAATCCTTTCTTTTATTACTAATTGAATTAAAATTCAATAATTAAGAAAACCTTCTAAAATAAATAAAAACCAGTAAGAAAATAAAGAAAACATTAAAGCTAATTTTCCTTATTTGTTATTTTGTTAAATCTTTATTAGTGGAAATTTAAACCCTAATTAATAATTACCTTAATTATTAATTTATTAAAAATAATAAAATGCCAAACCCAACATTATTTTTATTTCAAAGTTATTAATAACTTCAACTTTATTAATGAAGTTATTAATCCAATAATTATAGGGTAATTAGGAAAACCCTAGTTTCATTATAAACCAAGTGATAACCTCATAATTTTATGTGGAACCCTAAAACCCTAATTCAACTATGCACCAAACCCTAGCTCCATTAATTCATATGAATCCTAGTTTGCTTCTAACCTAAACCCTAGGTTAGAACATGTGATCATGTTACTTCATTAGTAATCATAGATTCATATTTAGCAACTAAAAGACATACCTATGTCCACATAAAATGTAGAACCCTATCACTAGCAATTTAGTATTCCATGTATGCATACCACTAAACCTAGTTGATCAAATAGGATCAACCAAGTTTAAACCCTAGCTTCTACTGTCAAAACCATCATCCTTATTCATCCATGCATAGCATCACACCATTGTGATGAACCCCAATAACATCTAGGCCCAATATTTATCATTA
The DNA here is from genome assembly GCF_019359855.2 of Lolium perenne. Lineage (NCBI taxonomy): Eukaryota > Viridiplantae > Streptophyta > Magnoliopsida > Poales > Poaceae > Lolium > Lolium perenne. The sequence continues at coordinate 336,018,770 of NC_067247.2, forward strand.
CATAACCATAGTCCACTGAACCCTACAAATACCTCATAATTATGAACCATCCTATTTAGGAGTCAATCATTCCTTACTTAGTGGATCCAGTAGCAAAACCTAGGCAACCTCAACCCTAACTGATATACTTCTTATTACTTAGGAAGTATGTTCTTCAAAAGTTATTCTTTTGAGGTAAATAAAGAATCATCATCAACCCTGCTTATAAGGACCTATAAACCCTAGCCAGCTATCACCAGCAAGGTATACCACCTTGATAGCAACTATTGGTAATTAAGATGTTTAGGCTTAATTCAACAATACAAGCCTAGTAGCTAATGAATCCAACTAGGTTGTGATCCATTTACCACTTACTCCAGAAACTAAATGAAACCATAGTCAACCATAGAACCCCCTCAACCTAATTATCATACTTGTTATTTATTTAAGAACATGTGTCTCAAAAGTTACTCTTTTAAAGTATATGATAAATTAATCATTAACCATACCATATAGTACTAAAACTGACAACTGTTCTTTACTTGTTAACATATGCCAATCATCATTCTTCGTGTACTCAATTGATTATTATGCTTTACTATCCACCTATTTATAATACCAAGTAATCACACCTGAATAAGAACCTTGTATGTGAATCACTCTAAAAGTGCAACACACCCTAAACCAATCATTACCACTCACTAATCCTAAATCATCGGGGTTAGGTCACGCTTAGAGCGATTGCATCTCATTCTTATGCATTATTGCATTTTTGCCAATCTTTTAAACATCGTCCTTACCGGATGATGATGCTATTTCAGAATTTGGAGTTATTGCGTAACGAAGACCTTGTCTGCATAATCTTGCAGTCAAGAAAGGCAAGTTCATCACTTGCTCATGTCATTTGAGTATTTTTATCAAATTACTTGCAAAGTATTATGGTTATCACTATTGCATAAAAATCAAAACCACTACTTTCATAACTATGAATATGACTATGTGGTGGGCAATGGAACCATGGATTGTGTTGATATGGTGGAGGTTCCATTGCACGGGTTTATATCCATCTAGGATTAAACAACAAATGTCGATGATTCTTGTGCCGTAATACCCGTGTTAACCATAAGATCCGGAGTGGGACGGAGTAGTCAAAAGTGTTTCCACCTCTCGTTCATTAACGGATGCGCTTTACCGTAGACACTTGTATCTGTCGGCGGCAAGCGGTAGGCTGGGGAAGCCTTAAGTCCCCACGGCATAGTCCGTAGACACTTGTCGTGCGAAGTGCAAGCGGTAGGCTGGGGAAGCCTTAAGTCCCCACGGTATTGCGGTCTATGATGGGTTGCAGCCACCGGCGTAGGAGTGTATGGTAGAGCCCAGCACTGTTGTCGTGGTCGGGGTCCACCCTGAAATTACGGGAATAATGGGACCGACGTGGACCCAGGGTCGGCGCATGCAACAAAGGGTGGGTGTTCGAGGTAGCGGAGGAACATGATTGGCTAGACCTTATACCGGGCCTCACACCATAGGAAGTGTGGACGGGAAACTCGAGCCCGGTTGGCACCAAGGTTAAGATCTCTTATGGGTAAAGCAACACACCTCTGCAGAGTGTAAAGAACCGTGACCTGTCACTCCCTGTTCCGGGATATGGAATCGCGAACGCGGAGGAAAGGAGCTCCATGAAGTTCTAGTAAACCGGTGAAGGCTGACGGACATAGTTCTTCTGAATAAAAGTAACCTTTTGAAGAAATGATTATGAAAACCTGCATTGGTATTAGACTTTCTGGTCTAATGCCGTAGCTAGTGCATTAAACACCTCTTTCCTATAATGAACTTGTTGAGTACGCTCGTACTCATCCCACTCTTAAATCCCCTGCTTAGATATGAAGGCATCGAAGGAGGATCTACAACGCAACTCAAAGACCAAGAAGTCAACAACTACTTCAAGAGACAGGACCCTGGTAGAGGAGTCAGATACCCCATCCAACAAGGAGAAAACCTAGTCTAGCCATAGAGGGGAACTAGTTTCCTAAACCTAGCTCCTATTTAGCTAGAATCTATTCTTAGCCTCTATAGCTAGTCAAATACTCTACAAATAGAGTTCGTGATGGAATTAGACTACGAGTCGTTCTTCTGGAGTTTATTTGCAGATTTACCTCATTGTAAAGTAGGAGGCTGTGCTGATCTTTTGTAACAGAGTCGGTGTTGTAATTCTATAGACATACCTTGGACCCGCATATATTTCTGTTGTACCACTCTGAGCGATATAATACTAGTGGAACGGTGTTTCATTGGTGTTATATCAGACTTGCATACTACACCATGCAGTGGTATGCCGGGTCACCACAGTTGGTATCAGAGCAAATGCTTTGAACTTAGGATTAAAACCCTTTAAAGGAGACCTATAGGATTGGTAGTGTCTATAGGAAGTTGTTTTAGATAAACCAAATACTTCTTTTGACTTGAGATGGATATTCACTTGAGAATAATCCTGACACACTTGAGTCAACATTTCTTACCTAGCTTACCAAAATAAAGTAAAGTTAGTCAGCTAATCCCAAATATGTAGTATACCATGAAGGCCTTAAACAATAGATGAGTAGACCCCAGTTGGTATACAATACATGGTAGTCCAAAGAGAGGATACAACCATAAGGAAGATATCCTATTGGAAGATGTGTACCAACAAATGTTATGGTTAAGTAAGAATTATCCAGACTTGAAATAGGAGTGATATCAAGCAATAAAGATAAGTAAAGTAGGAAGATAGCATACTAGAATAGGTATACCGAGACAAGTAATAGGAAGGTAAAATTCACCCAACTTGTGAAAACAACTAATAGCATGTGATAAATATAATTTATATGAGGTAGTGTAGACCATGATGAGTCAATCATGGGAGAAAAGGAAGAGGGATAGGAATAATATATGACTACTTACATGGTAGAGATAGAAATCATATATGATTCACCTGAGAATCATTATGTGATGGAATAGAACATGATAGGTATTTTGGAGGAGTACAATAAGAAGCCATGTGCTAAACAATAGTGCAAGAATTATGTTCCAAAAAAAAAAAAAAAAAACATGGGAACTGTGTCAAGAACATTAGGTCCATAGCCTTACGATACAATAACTTGGAAGTATAGGAGCTATATTCCAATAGTTATGTGTCTAGAATAGTGATGTTAGAACCAGACATATCATTGAAGTAGTCCTCAACAAAATGGAAGCTAAGTTAATTCTTCCAAAGAACTTTAGGTCAACCACAACTATTCTAGACCACTTTGTATCAAGTTTATCTCATTGCAAATGTGCAATTAAGGTAAAAGTTGAGACAAATAGTAGAATTCAATATATTAGTGCCAAGTATCACGATATAAACCTATCTTATGTGGTGTTATATACTACGCATCAGAGCCTGATGTTTAGAGATGTCTTACTCAACTATTTTATTCGGGCTTACGATGATGTGTATTATAAAAGCACAAAGCTGGATTTTCTTGGATTTTATTGGATTTCATTGATTGACTAGATCCATACATGAAGTTCGACTTTGATATGCAAATGCATGTTGCTATATCAAGTTCTGACTTGATGCTATAGATCTAGAGGGTAATAGTATTCGTGTGAGGAAGCGACGAATTCTGGAAGATTCCGAAGACAAGATGAAGGTTCATCGGAGAAATGAAGTAAAGTTGTGGGAAGTAACCACAATACTCTGAAAGAAGTACAATCAGAAACTCATGCTTACCGCAACAGAGGAGTACTTTAGTACAGAAGAAGCATGAAGGTGAGAATATGATGATTATGGTGAAGCTCAAGCAGATCCCTAGTCATCATGGAAGAGGGAATGCATAGGAGATCACTTCGGATACTATATTCATAGTGTCAGTTAGTAGTTCTCTTGCAAAATAAACCCTGACAGAAGGAAGATGACCTATGAAACCATAGCAGAGATAAGAAGATCATAATTGGTATCAGAAGACCACTGTTGTGGTATAGGATCAAAACTGCGAGATAAAGCAGAAGATGTCTCGTCCAGTTGATCAGAACCTATAATAGAATCCATTTTTAGATATCAAATAGCCACAGATGGTATAATAACCACAGCTGGTATCAGTTGGTATTACAAATAGTCCACGATTTAATTTATTTGTAACAAAAGTTTGTGAACAAATAAAAATCTTGTCAGCTTAATAGCTAGATCTGTAATCATTTAGTCGAAGGATTCATATTGGATGTCCACAATTGAGTGGATACACCACAAACAGTCTTCGCGAGACCTTAGAATAAGTACAAACCATAAGCTAGACCCAGACTAATATTCTAACCATCAATCCAATACTTGGAAGAAAAGGAGTTGAAGGACTTAAGAAAACTCTAAGGGGTAGAGTGAAGATTGAGTTGGTTATACAATGACTCAATACTTTAAGAAGAAGGTCTGAACTGAGAGGAAGTTCGATCTTATTTTCATAAGATTGTTGAACACTACTTTCAGAAGTATGTCAGACCAGAAGCCGAGGTTTATACCTCGAGGAAGTAAGAAGTGGACTATAACTTGAGAAAGTGAGTGTATTTACTCAGAAGTACGGAAGCTCAAGTAAGTTAAGCATAAAGAAGTTTGACGAAGAAGATACCATAGACCAAATACAGTTCAAAAGGGCCAAAGACCGAAGAAGATTGAACATACCAATACCAAAGACTAATAGAATGATTCCTTTCATGGAACCTAAATAAACCAAAATAGTTATAGGTATCAACTATAAACCATGATTGGATGGACTAAATGAGCCTAATCCATTCTCAGAGGAATAAACCACCATGATCATTTCCATGTTAAGTACCTTACTTAGTACCATTATTGCAGTTTTGGTAGTAAGGGAAAACAAAGACCTATTTTATCAAATAGGAGAATGTTATCAATTAGTCCTCAATTAAGACTGTCAGGACAAGAAGAAGTCCCATCATTGATTCTTCAATGAGAAAGGAAACAAGACTATAGGGTTGAAAGAAATCAAATAATTAAAGTAAGAACCATGGTTCAGAGACAAACCCTAATGGATTCCAGGAAGAATCTGGACAAGGGATATATTCAATTATATCCAGTAAGATCACCAAGGAGTTCGAGAAAAGTCATAGTCTGCACAAGTCAGATCCACACTTCGGAAACGTGAGAGAGTACAAACTTCGAGGACGAAGTTTAGTTTAAGGGGTAGAGACTGTAATATCCCAGGTAATGGGGTTACAAAAATAGAGGAAACAGATGTGTGCATTGCATTCATGCATAGAAAATCTGGGGAATTTTCGCGCTTTAAAGTAAAACAGTCAAGATGGCGAAGTTTCACTTGACCTTGGTGGAATTGAAGTAGCTCATCAAGTCAAGCGCTATAAACCTCAATGTGACTTTGTTAAAACATTGTTTTGGGTAGAGATGATTTGATCTAAGGGGTTAGATCAAATGGAATTAAAATTAACACAACAACACTGGAATCAATGATCAATTGCTTGATCTCATAACAGATCATAATAAGGTAATCCTTGTCATAACATATGAACACCAATTCAATTGCAAACCAAGTAACAATAAAATGGAGAAACCATTCTTCACTTATCTTTTCCATGTCTTAAACTAATCCTTGATCCTACCATGAACCTCATAGTATTCATTCCACTTCAACACTGGAAACATGACAAGGAGATCAACTCTAGAAATATATATTCTTCTCTATTCCAAATAGTTAAGCATCAAACCTAGAGAGGTGAGAGTTCTATTATAATTATTAGAGAAGCAATAACAAACCTTGAGCTAAACCTTGGATATACATCTAAGTATTCAAATCCCCATCTTTAAGATTAACCCTAGGATATTATTCAAGACCTTCCCTAGAGAGAGAACCCATTTATGTTAACCATAAATTCTGATGGTCACATCAACCTCTATGGAGCCTAACCTTAGGATAGCATTGAAGTCCTTCCAAATGAGAGAAACCAAAGATACTAATACTAGTTTTACCTAGTTAAAAATAAAGGACAACCTTTGAACTAAAGTATTAGTAGATTAACCATTTCATCTTGGAGTGGTGAGACAACCTAATATCACATGGAATAAGATTATATCCATGGATTAAAGAGGAGAGGAGGAGATTATTTCAACCAAGATAGCCAAGTGAAGTTTTGGACTAAATACCTAATGAGATCTTGTGAACATACCATAAACCCTAGAATAAATATTCCTATGAAAGAGAGCTCAAGTTATGGTGTTACACTCGAGTTTGAGGCAACACTTGAGTTTAAGGGAGAGAACTACCCATATACCCAGATGATAATATCATCATTGATTAAGTAGAACCCTAACATAATATCTCAGGCATTCCCCTGGGATATAAACCAAAGAGACAATCATAGTAGACCCATACAAGAAGGTAAATTAGAAGTGCTATACCTTGATTGATCTAGACAATGATTGATCTTGGAAGTGAGAAACTAGTTCACAAGAGATACTTAAGGAAGCCAAACCTTTGATCATTACAAGTTGGGTAATGATCATAAACCCTAAAAACTTGAGGTAGAGATAATAAAGACAAGTTGATCATACCTAAACCATGATCATGTTCTTGAGGTATGCGAGGATAAGTTAAATCCTAATAGTATAAGAAGATAATATCCAACACATAAAATCATAGGGGAACTATTAGAAAACCTAAACCATTTCCCATATGATAATTAGGGAGACAACTGAATAATAACAAACCTTTGTCTAGTCCAGCCTTATATCAATCCAAATGATCTTGGATTGAACCATCCTATGTGTGGTGAGGAAGAGCAACTATAGCTAAAGTAATATGGTGTTAAATCACATATAGAACTTATAACCATATCTCAAACTAACTTGTGAATTACTTGATGATCACAAGTTAAACCCAAAACCATATCCTAATTCTATTTTATGTATCACTTGGGTGATCATAAATAAAACCTAGTCCACATTTGAGTTTCAACCCATGTATATTGAGGCACACCCAACTATTTTCTCAAACAAATAAAATTCTCCTGAATGGAGTAAGATCTACTCTAATAATTCAAATCCAAGACTTAAGAAGGTAATACCAATAGCCATGGGAACAAACCAACCTTAATCTCCAATATTTATAGATATTGGGGCACATGAAATCATACCCATCAAACTATAATCCTAAACAAGAAACCAAATAGTTGGCTTTACTTTGCAGATAATTTCTTATAAAGAAATACCACATGAAACAATAACCATCACTAGATAATTAGTAAGGCCCTTTTGGAAAATAATTTAGAACCTTTTATAGATGGATTATAAAATCAAAATATATGAAATATTCTATCCTTAACCCAATACTATTAACTATGTGTTATGTGTTAATGCACACATATAGAAACCTAATCCAAAACATATTACTATTAACCATTTTTATTAGTTTCCATCTACTTGAAATAAGAAAAACCTGCAAAAGAGAATTCAAAACAGAATTCAAATTAGAAAACAGAAAATAAAATAAGAAGGAGCTTACCTGGCTTACCAGCCGACGTAGCCCAGCTGCCAAACCCACTAGCACAACCCAGCACCAGCCCACAATCCGGCCCACCAAAGCAGTCCATCAATGGCCCAACCCAACTTAACCATTCGCCAGATATTTCACGAGGGAGGGGATCGTCTTCCACCTCTCGATCGAGCAAGCTGCTCGGTGGCAGCACCACGGCCACCGGCCGCGCCAAGATGTGTGCCGCCGCCCCCGGATGTCTATAAGGATCGCCTCGCCGCCGCTAGGAACCCTAATGAGCCATTCCCCTTTCTCTCTGCTCCAAAATCCTCCCCAGACGGAACCCTAGCTCGCCCCGGCCATCCTCATTGCCGCCGTTCGAAGCCTCCCCAAGCCTCGCCGTGACCGCCATGATGACCGCCGTCCTCGACTTGCTCCACCAGCTCGAGGAATCGAACCGAATCACCCTGGAGCATCTCCGTCGAGCTCAACTTCTTCGATGACCGGAGCTGTTAATTCCGGCGACTCGGACCACCGTTCGCCTTGCCGTCAAGACCTACATGCTCACGGTGAGTCATTAAATCTGCCGGTGTACTCGACTTGGTCGATCATGCCTCGCAGAGCCTGCTTACCGTGCGCATATCTCCGCCGCTGCCGTACTTCGCCGCCGGTCATGCTCCAGTAGGCAATAGCTAGCAGCAAGACCACCGTTAGACTCCTCCTGATCCCCTGGTTCGAATGAAAACCGTCAGCCGTCCGCACGAGCAGGAGATCGCCGGCGTAGTCCCCGTCTGGCCGCCGGCCGGCCACTCCCGTGTCACCCCGTCCATTTTGACTTCGGTCAAAGGAGACGTGGCGGGTGACGTGGCCTTGGCCCACCAGTCAGTGACTGGGTGGGTAGATTAACCGGGTGACTTCAGTAATTTTGTTTAAATTCAATTCCAGAAATTGCTGCAACTTTCACAAATTGTAGAAAATCCAATATAGCTCAGAAAAATAAATATAAGATATCAAAATTCTTATAAAGATAAACCCTATCTAATAAAAATATAATATGAAATTTTTATTTTTAATAAAAATTTAATTGTTTTATACTTAATCATTAAATCCTTTCTTTTATTACTAATTGAATTAAAATTCAATAATTAAGAAAACCTTCTAAAATAAATAAAAACCAGTAAGAAAATAAAGAAAACATTAAAGCTAATTTTCCTTATTTGTTATTTTGTTAAATCTTTATTAGTGGAAATTTAAACCCTAATTAATAATTACCTTAATTATTAATTTATTAAAAATAATAAAATGCCAAACCCAACATTATTTTTATTTCAAAGTTATTAATAACTTCAACTTTATTAATGAAGTTATTAATCCAATAATTATAGGGTAATTAGGAAAACCCTAGTTTCATTATAAACCAAGTGATAACCTCATAATTTTATGTGGAACCCTAAAACCCTAATTCAACTATGCACCAAACCCTAGCTCCATTAATTCATATGAATCCTAGTTTGCTTCTAACCTAAACCCTAGGTTAGAACATGTGATCATGTTACTTCATTAGTAATCATAGATTCATATTTAGCAACTAAAAGACATACCTATGTCCACATAAAATGTAGAACCCTATCACTAGCAATTTAGTATTCCATGTATGCATACCACTAAACCTAGTTGATCAAATAGGATCAACCAAGTTTAAACCCTAGCTTCTACTGTCAAAACCATCATCCTTATTCATCCATGCATAGCATCACACCATTGTGATGAACCCCAATAACATCTAGGCCCAATATTTATCATTACATAACCATAGTCCACTGAACCCTACAAATACCTCATAATTATGAACCATCCTATTTAGGAGTCAATCATTCCTTACTTAGTGGATCCAGTAGCAAAACCTAGGCAACCTCAACCCTAACTGATATACTTCTTATTACTTAGGAAGTATGTTCTTCAAAAGTTATTCTTTTGAGGTAAATAAAGAATCATCATCAACCCTGCTTCTAAGGACCTATAAACCCTCGCCAGCTATCACCAAAGCAAGGTATACCACCTTGATAGCAACTATTGGTAATTAAGATGTTTAGGCTTAATTCAACAATACAAGCCTAGTAGCTAATGAATCCAACTAGGTTGTGATCCATTTACCACTTACTCCAGAAACTAAATGAAACCATAGTCAACCATAGAACCCCCTCAACCTAATTATCATACTTGTTATTTATTTAAGAACATGTGTCTCAAAAGTTACTCTTTTAAAGTATATGATAAATTAATCATTAACCATACCATATAGTACTAAAACTGACAACTGTTCTTTACTTGTTAACATATGCCAATCATCATTCTTCGTGTACTCAATTGATTATTATGCTTTACTATCCACCTATTTATAATACCAAGTAATCACACCTGAATAAGAACCTTGTATGTGAATCACTCTAAAAGTGCAACACACCCTAAACCAATCATTACCACTCACTAATCCTAAATCATCGGGGTTAGGTCACGCTTAGAGCGATTGCATCTCATTCTTATGCATTATTGCATTTTTGCCAATCTTTTAAACATCGTCCTTACCGGATGATGATGCTATTTCAGAATTTGGAGTTATTGCGTAACGAAGACCTTGCCTGCATAATCTTGCAGTCAAGAAAGGCAAGTTCATCACTTGCTCATGTCATTTGAGTATTTTTATCAAATTACTTGCAAAGTATTATGGTTATCACTATTGCATAAAAATCAAAACCACTACTTTCATAACTATGAATATGACTATGTGGTGGGCAATGGAACCATGGATTGTGTTGATATGGTGGAGGTTCCATTGCACGGGTTTATATCCATCTAGGATTAAACAACAAATGTCGTCAGTGATTCTTGTGCCGTAATACCCGTGTTAACCATAAGATCCGGAGTGGGACGGAGTAGTCAAAAGTGTTTCCACCTCTCGTTCATCAACGGATGCGCTTTACCGTAGACACTTGTATCTGTCGGCGGCAAGCGGTAGGCTGGGGAAGCCTTAAGTCCCCACGGCATAGTCCGTAGACACTTGTCGTGCGAAGTGCAAGCGGTAGGCTGGGGAAGCCTTAAGTCCCCACGGTATTGCGGTCTATGATGGGTTGCAGCCACCGGCGTAGGAGTGTATGGTAGAGCCCAGCACTGTTGTCGTGGTCGGGGTCCACCCTGAAATTACGGGAATAATGGGACCGACGTGGACCCAGGGTCGGCGCATGCAACAAAGGGTGGGTGTTCGAGGTAGCGGAGGAACATGATTGGCTAGACCTTATACCGGGCCTCACACCATAGGAAGTGTGGACGGGAAACTCGAGCCCGGTTGGCACCAAGGTTAAGATCTCTTATGGGTAAAGCAACACACCTCTGCAGAGTGTAAAGAACCGTGACATGTCACTCCCTGTTCCGGGATATGGAACTGCGAACGCGGCCGGAAAGGAGCTCCATGAAGTTCTAGTAAACCGGTGAAGGCTGACGGACATAGTTCTTCTGAATAAAAGTAACCTTTTGAAGAAATGATTATGAAAACCTGCATTGGTATTAGACTTTCTGGTCTAATGCCGTAGCTAGTGCATTAAACACCTCTTTCCTATAATGAACTTGTTGAGTACGCTCGTACTCATCCCACTCTTAAATCCCCTGCTTAGATATGAAGGCATCGAAGGAGGATCTACAACGCAACTCAAAGACCAAGAAGTCAACAACTACTTCAAGAGACAGGACCCTGGTAGAGGAGTCAGATACCCCATCCAACAAGGAGAAAACCTAGTCTAGCCATAGAGGGGAACTAGTTTCCTAAACCTAGCTCCTATTTAGCTAGAATCTATTCTTAGCCTCTATAGCTAGTCAAATACTCTACAAATAGAGTTCGTGATGGAATTAGACTACGAGTCGTTCTTCTGGAGTTTATTTGCAGATTTACCTCATTGTAAAGTAGGAGGCTGTGCTGATCTTTTGTAACAGAGTCGGTGTTGTAATTCTATAGACATACCTTGGACCCGCATATATTTCTGTTGTACCACTCTGAGCGATATAATACTAGTGGAACGGTGTTTCATTGGTGTTATATCAGACTTGCATACTACACCATGCAGTGGTATGCCGGGTCACCACATCTAGTGAACTGTGGACCCTCTTTGTTACAGCAAGCCGGTGAGATTGACAACCTCACTGTTTCGTTGGGGCAAAGTACTTTGGTTGTGTTGTGCAGGTTCCACGTTGGCGCCGGAATCCCTGGTGTTGCGCCGCACTACATCCCGCCGCCATCAACCTTCAACGTGCTTCTTGGCTCCTCCTGGTTCGATAAACCTTGGTTTCTTTCTGAGGGAAAACTTGCTGCTGTGCGCATCATACCTTCCTCTTGGGGTTGCCCAACGAACGTGTGAAATACACGCCATCAAGCTCTTTTTCTGGCGCCGTTGCCGGGGAGGAAAGGTAAAAGGTACTCACACTCCGGACCTCGGCTACCAAGCTATTTTCCGCCATTGTAAGTACTCGAAGCTATTTCCTTTAGATCCTGCAATTGCAACTTTTTGTTTCTTGTTTACACTAGTTTGGCATAATGGACAACAATGAGCTTTTTACTCTATTTCCTGATTTAAGACGTGGATGGTTTGATCCGAAAATTAAAAAACCCATGGAACATGTTAGCATGAATACTTTGAACACCATTGTTGCTAATGATATGGAAAATTCTAAGCTTGGGGAAGCTGGCTTTGATGAGCATGATCTTTTTAGTCCCCCAAGCATTGAGGAAATTTTTTACTTTGATGATACTTTGCCTCCTATTTATGATGATTATAATGATATCGGTCTTTTAGTGCCGCCTACTATGGAGAGTAATTTTTATGATGATAATACTATGCCTCCTACACTTGATGAGAATAATAATGATAGCTACTTTGTTGAATTTGCTCCTACTACAATTAATAAGAATAACTATGCTTATGTTGGGAGTAGTAATAATTTTATGCATGAGACTCATGATAAGAATGCTTTATGTGATAGTTATATTGTTGAGTTTGCTCATGTCACTACTGAAAGTTATTATGAGAGAGGAAAATATGGTTGTGGAAATTTTCATGTTACTAAAACACCTCTCTATGTGCTGAATTTTTTTAAGCTACACTTGTTTTATCTTCCTATGCTTGTTACTTTGCTCTTCATGAACTTGTTTATTTACAAGATTCCTATGCATAGGAAGCATGTTAGACTTAAATGTGTTTTGAATTTGCCTCTGGATGCTCTCTTTTTGCTTCAAATACTATTTCTTGCGAGTGCATCATTAAAACTGCTGAGCCCATCTTAATGGCTATAAAGAAAGAACTTCTTGGGAGATAACCCATGTGTTATTTTGCTACAGTACTTTGTTTTATATTTGTGTCTTGGAAGTTGTTTACTACTGTAGCAACCTCTCCTTATCTTAGTTTTGTGTTTTGTTGTGCCAAGTAAAGCCGTTGATAGAAAAGTAAGTACTAGATTTGGATTACTGCACAGTTCCAGATTTCTTTGCTGTCACGAATCTGGGTCCACCTCCCTGTAGGTAGCTCAGAAAATTAAGCCAATTTACGTGCATGATCCTCAGATATGTACGCAACTTTCATTCAATTTGAGCATTTTCATTTGAGCAAGTCTGGTGCCATTTTAAAATTCGTCAATACGAACTGTTCTGTTTTGACAGATTCTGCCTTTTATTTCGCATTGCCTCTTTTGCTATGATGGATGAATTTCTTTGATCCACTAATGTCCAGTAGCATTATGCAATGTCCAGAAGTGTTAAGAATGATTGTGTCACCTCTGAATATGTTAATTTTTATTGTGCACTAACCCGTCTAATGAGTTGTTTCGAGTTTGGTGTGGAGGAAGTTTTCAAGGATCAAGAGAGGAGTATGATGCAACATGATCAAGGAGAGTGAAAGCTCTAAGCTTGGGGATGCCCCGGTGGTTCACCCCTGCATATATCAAGAAGACTCAAGCGTCTAAGCTTGGGGATGCCCAAGGCATCCCCTTCTTCATCGACAACATTATCAGGTTCCTCCCCTGAAACTATATTTTTATTCCATCACATCTTATGTACTTTACTTGGAGCGTCTGTGTGCTTTTGTTTTTGTTTGTGTTTGAATAAATTGGATTACATCATGCTTGTGTGGGAGAGAGACACGCTCCGCTGTAGCATATGGACAAGTATGTCCTTGGTTTCTACTCATAGTATTCATGGCGAAGTTTCTCCTTCGTTAAATTGTTATATGGTTGGAATTGGAAAATGATACATGTAGTAATTGCTATAAATGTCTTGGGTAATGTGATACTTGGCAATTGTTGTGCTCATGATTAAGCTCTTGCATCATATGCTTTGCACCCATTAATGAAGAAATACATAGAGCATGCTAAAATTTGGTTTGCATATTTGGTTTCTCTAAGGTCTAGATAATTTCTAGTATTGAGTTTGAACAACAAGGAAGACGGTGTAGGGTCTTATAATGTTTTCAATATGTCTTTTATGTGAGTTTTGCTGCACCGGTTCATCCTTGTGTTTGTTTCAAATAAGCCTTGCTAGCCTAAACCTTGTATCGAGAGGGAATACTTCTCATGCATCCAAAATACTTGAGCCAACCACTATGCCATTTGTGTCCACCATACCTACCTATACTACATGGTATTTTCCGCCATTCCAAAGTAAATTGCTTGAGTGCTACCTTTAAAATTCCATCATTCACCTTTGCAATATATAGCTCATGGGACAAATAGCTTAAAAACTATTGTGGTATTGAATATGTAATTATGCACTTTATCTCTTATTAAGTTGCTTGTTGTGCGATAACCATGTTCACTGGGGACGCCATCAACTTTTCATTGTTGAATTTCATGTGAGTTGCTATGCATGTTCGTCTTGTCTGAAGCAAGAGAGATCTACCACCATATGGTTAAGCATGCATATGTTAGAGAAGAACATCGGGCCGCTAACTAAAGCCATGCTCCATGGTGGAAGTTTCAGTTTTGGACAACAATCCTCAAATCTCAAATGAGAAAATTATTAATTGTTGTTATATGCTTATGCATAAAAGAGGAGTCCATTATCTGTTGTCTATGTTGTCCCGGTATGGATGTCTAAGTTGAAGAATAATCAATAGCGAGAAATCCAATGCGAGCTTTCTCCTTAGACCTTTGTACAGGCGGCATAGAGGTACCCCTTTGTGACACTTGGTAAAAACAATGCATTGCGATGACCCGGTAGTCCAAGCTAATTAGGACAAGGTGCGGGCACTATTAGTACGCTATGCATGAGGCTTGCAACTTATAAGATATAATTTACATGATGCATATGCTTTATTACTACCGTTGACAAAATTGTTTCATGTTTTCAAAATCAAAGCTCTAGCACAAATATAGCAATCGATGCTTTTCCTCTATGGAGGACCATTCTTTTACTTTCAATGTTGAGTCAGTTCACCTATTTCTCTCCACCTCAAGAAGCAAACACTTGTGTGAACTGTGCATTGATTCCTACATATTTGCTTATTGCACTTATTATATTACTCTATGTTGACAATATCCATGAGATATACATGTTACAAGTTGAAAGCAACCGCTGAAACTTAATCTTCTTTTGTGTTGCTTCAATATCTCTACTTTGAATTATTGCTTTATGAGTTAACTCTTATGCAAGACTTATTGATGCTTGTCTTGAAGTGCTATTCATGAAAAGTCTTTGCTATATGATTCACTTGTTTACTAATGTCATATACATTGTTTTGATCGCTGCATTCACTACATATGCTTTACAAATAGTATGATCAAGATTATGATGGCATGTCACTCCAGAAATTATCTGTGTTATCGTTTTACCTGCTCGGGACGAGCAGAACTAAGCTTGGGGATGCTGATACGTCTCCGACGTATCGATAATTTCTTATGTTCCATGCCACATTATTGATGTTATCTACATGTTTTATGCACACTTTATGTCATATTCGTGCATTTTCTGGAACTAACCTATTAACAAGATGCCGAAGTGCCAGTTGTTGTTTTCTGCTGTTTTTGGTTTCAGAAATCCTAGTAAGGAAATATTCTCGGAATTGGACGAAATCAAAGCCCAGGGGCCTAGTTTCTCACGAAGCTTCCAGAAGTCCGAAGGAGAGACGAAGAGGGGCCACGGAGGGGCCACACTATAGGGCGGCGCGGCCCCCCCCTTGGCCGCGCCGGCCTGTAGTGTGGGGCCCCCGTGCCGCCTCTTGACCTGCCCTTCCGCCTATAAAAAGTCTCCGTGACGAAACCCCCAGTACCGAGAGCCACGATACGGAAAACCTTCCAGAGACGCCGCCGCCGCCGATCCCATCTCGGGGATCCAGGAGATCGCCTCCGGCACCCTGCCGGAGAGGGGAATCATCTCCCGGAGGACTCTACGCCGCCATGGTCGCCTCTGGTGTGATGTGTGAGTAGTCTACCCCTGGACTATGGGTCCATAGCAGTAGCTAGATGGTTGTCTTCTCCCCATTGTCCTATCATTGTCGGATCTTGTGAGCTGCCTAACATGATCAAGATCATCTATCTGTAATTCTATATGTTGCGTTTGTTGGGATCCGATGAATAGAGAATACTTGTTATGTTGATTATCAAAGTTATGCTTATGTGTTGTTTATGATCTTGCATGCTCTCCGTTACTAGTAGATGCTCTGGCCAAGTAGATGCTTGTAACTCCAAGAGGGAGTACTTATGCTCGATAGTGGGTTCATGCCTGCATTGACACAGGGACGATGTGACGAAAGTTCTAAGGTTGTGTTGTGCTGTTGCCACTAGGGATAAAACATTAGTGCTATGTTCAAGGATGTAGTCACTAGTTACATTACGCACCATACTTAATGCAATTGTCTGTTGTTTGCAACTTAATACTGGAGGGGGTTCGGATGATAACCTGAAGGTGGACTTTTTAGGCATAGATGCAGTTCGATGACGGTCTATGTACTTTGTCGTAATGCCCAATTAAATCTCACTATACTCATCATGATATGTATGTGCATGGTCATGCTCTCTTTATTTGTCAATTGCCCAACTGTAATTTGTTCACCCAACATGCTGTTTGTCTTATGGGAGAGACACCTCTAGTGAACTGTGGACCCCGGTCCAATTCTCTTTACTGAAATACAATCTACTGCAATACTTGTTCTACTGTTTTCTGCAAACAATCATCTTCCACACAATACGGTTAACTCTTTGTTACAGCAAGCCGGTGAGATTGACAACCTCACTGTTTCGTTGGGGCAAAGTACTTTGGTTGTGTTGTGCAGGTTCCACGTTGGCGCCGGAATCCCTGGTGTTGCGCCGCACTACATCCCGCCGCCATCAACCTTCAACGTGCTTCTTGGCTCCTCCTGGTTCGATAAACCTTGGTTTCTTTCTGAGGGAAAACTTGCTGCTGTGCGCATCATACCTTCCTCTTGGGGTTGCCCAACGAACGTGTGAAATACACGCCATCAAGGCTTTCTGGCGACTTCGACTTCTCCCCATGCATTTTTAGGTCGAAGGAGATATATAGTCCGAAGGAGGGCGTCGGAGGCCGACCGAGGGGGCCACACCATAGGGCCGCGCGGGCCCCCCCTAGGCCGCGCCGCCTTATGGTGTGGGGCCCTCGGGCCTCCACTTGATTTGTCCTTCTGGCTCCGTCAGTATTCTGGGAAAATAGGGCCTTCTGCATAAATTCCGAGGATTTTCGCGAAAGTTGGATTTCTACACAAAAACGAGACACCAGAACAGTTCTGCTGAAAACAGCGCTAGTCCGTGTTAGTTGTATCCAAAATACACAAATTAGAGGCAAAACAATAGCAAAAGTGTTCGGGAAAGTAGATACGTTTTGGACGTATCAACTCCCCCCAAGCTTAGCTTATTGCTTGTCCTCAAGCAATTCAGTTAACAACTGCGTGATAAAAGAACTTTCACGAACACATTTGCTCATATGATGTATATATTCTCATGCTATGGTTAATACTTAGGCAGTTCATAATGAGATACATGCAAATAAGATCATCTAACAGCTATATCCATCATGAAGAGGTACCAACAATTAATAATAAGCATCATGAATCATGCATATAAGCAGGATTGCAATGTTCATAAGAGAGTATGATAAAGTGGTATCTCGCTTGCCCGTATTTGATTGGCAAAACATAAATGCCCAGGCACCTCTGGAGTTCATAGAAAGACTAGAAGTAGTGATTGTCAAAGATGAAAGCATCAAAGTTATACCACAATCAATCATATTTTGAGACAAGCATATTATACTAAGAATGATAGTTGTGCTCTCAAGATAGTGCTCAAAGAAAGAATGGAGACACAACATAAAAGTAAAAGATTGACCCTTCGCAGAGGGAAGCAGGGATTAACATGCGCTAGAGTTTTTCATTTTTTTTAAATCAGGAGTAAAATTATTTTGAGAGGTGTTTGTTGTTGTCAACGAATGGTAATGGGTACACTAACTACCTCGCCAACCGGACTTTCAAGAGCGGCTCCCATGAATTATTTTCATGTTTATGTGGCACTCCTTCCAACCTTCCTTACACAAACCATGGCTAACCGAATCCTCGGGTGCCTGCCAACAATCACATACCATGAAGGAGTGCCTTTTTATTTTAGTTTTATTATGATGATGACACTCCCCCAACCTTTGCTTACACAAGCCATGGCTAACCGAATCCTTCGGGTGCCGTCCAACAATCACAAACCATGGAGGAGTGTCTATTTAAGTTAATTAATTCGGGACTGGGAATCCCATTGCCAGCTCTTTTTGCAAAATTATTGGATAAGCGGATGTGCCACTAGTCCATATGAGAGTCCGTCAAAAGTAAATGACAAGGTTGAAAGCTAAACACCACATACTTCCTCATGAGCTATGAAACATTAACACAAATTGAGAAGCATTTTGAAGGTTTTAAAGGTAGCGCATGAGAATTTACTTGGAATGGTTTGAAATGCCATGCATAGGTATTTATGGTGGACACTTTGGAATGACTTGGTTTTCAGGTGTTTGGAAGCACGAGCAGCATTCTCGCTCAGTACAAGTGAAGGCTAGCAAAAGACTAGGGAGCGACAAATCAAGAGAGCAGTAACTGTCATAATCATGCTTGCGGCAAAATAAATTAACGGAGGCATAAAAGTGATACAAGAACTCTGAAGCAATATAAATCATCGAGGCTTAATTGACTTTTTGTTCAGTCATATGCATGCGTGAGCATGTGCCAAGTCGATATAAATGAATTATTCAGAGGAGGATACCACAATGCCATACTTACTTATGAATAAAACAATGCAAGCAAACATCCATGACATGCTACTCATATTAATAAATTGGAGCTAAACATGAGAGATCATGAACTACTAGACTTTCTCATATAACATATACCTCACATGAACCAACTAAGCATGCTCACATGGATGAGTATATGTACAAAAATGAAAGCAAATAGAGTTCATACCAGCCTCTCACCACAATCCAATTGTCGTAGATCGTCATTATTGCCTTTCACTTGTGTAGCTTGGATAATATGAAATGAAAATCACGCTCCAGCCACCGAAGACCATTGAACTCATGATGAACTTTACAAACCAAAGAAGAACAGCAAATATTTTTGGTGTTTTCGAATTGGAAACAAGAACAAAAGGAAACAAGCAAACAAAGCAAAATCTTTTTGGGTTTTCTTATAGCAAACTAACAATAGCAAATAAAGTGAAACAAATGCAAGAAACCAAAACAAACAAAAGGTGAAGAGAAACAACAGAAATATTTTTGGTCTTTTTGTGTTTTGGGAAAGAAACAAAGCAAAAACAAGAAATGGCAAACTAGAAAAGTCACATAAACACAAAGCAGCAGAAATTCGTCAAGCTTGACAGCAGTACAGTACCCGATTTTTAATAAATTCTTCCACTCCTCAAATCGAAAAATGTTCAACTAATGAAAGTTAGATAACAACCTGGAAAACATGCACAAAAATTGGCTTCGCAAAATACTGTTCTGGCTATTTTAGAGAATTTTTTCGGTAACAGTCCAGAATCTGTTTTCAGGTAGCACTTCCCCAAATATCATCTTCCTCTCATTAGAAAACCACTCAAACAAACAAAACAAGTATATAAAAGTATCCAGCAATCATAATATGCAAAGAATAAGTGATGCCGGTATACCTCCCCCCAAGCTTAGGCTTTTGCCCTAAGTGGAGTTCAATCCCATCGAGGGTCGATGTTCCTTGCCGGTGGATAATTCATGGCGTAGTCATAGTAAAGTTCATGTGCAGAAGAAAAGCGTGGAGGCTCCACATGCCCAACATGTTGATGCGAGGAACTTGCTGCATCGGATGATGAGTCGAGGTGTTCCTCGACCTCCGTGTCGTCTCTTGCATGATGGCCTCCTCCCTCTATGTGTGCATTCAGCGCACCTTCTGCGACCGACCAATCCTCCCTGGAATCAAGGTTAAACAGAACAGGCGCAGGCAACCTTACTAATTTCTCAGTTTTCTTAGTTATTCTCCAGACTTTCTTATAAAATGTCATCTTGTAATACAGGTTACCCAAGTTGGAGGAATCAGAAACAAATTCATGTTTAATCATAGAGGCTATGTCAAGTTTTTCTATGGAAAGTGGAATATCAAGATGATGAGGTTCTACATTATAAAAAGCTAGTAAACGAGAGGCGATGAGACCTCCACAAATTCCACCTTTCTCACGGTTAGTAGCAAGTCTATAAGCTATCAATGCCCCCAAATTGTAAGTCTTACTACCTTGCAGTGCCGCAGCTAGAAAAGCTAAATCCGGGATAGAAAGCTTACCACCAATCTTTCTAGCAAGAACGCATTTAGTAATGAAATAAGCAAAGTAGCGGATAGCTGGGAACTGAATGCTAGTGATTTTACCACTATCCTCTGAGAAACTCCTTCCACAGCAAATCATCTTGAAGAGGCTTAAGAGTTCTTGCGGCGATCCCGTTATCTTCTCGCATGATCCCCATTGCGGTACTCTAATTGCTGCACAAAAATCACTAAATGGCAAGTTGACAGCTTTATTATAAATCTTATATTGAACCATGGGGTTAGATTGCGACCAATTAAACTTAAAGTCCTACACAACAGACATAGTTAATTTTGCATATTGGATTGGTTCTCCCTCAACAAAATTACTCAGCCCTGCGCGAGAAATTAGACCTTGAACATCTTCAAATATTCCCGCGCTTCTCATGAAATCTGCGCACGGGTAGTAAGAGGGGTATACTCCCTCTTCACGGTTCACTCTCATAACTTGTTGGACCTCCAATTCTTGTTGGTTCAATTGATATCTATTCCACTCCATTTTCGGAGAGCAAATGTGCCAAATTTCAGACAGAAATCTGGGCTGAGCAAAGAGATCGAGAAATCCTGAGCTCTTGAGCAAAAACGCGAGTAAGAGAAAGCTGGTTCGAGTTTTTTCGGGAGAGAGAAGATGCTGGGAGAAAGAGATGAAGTAGTGGGGCAAGGAGGGGCCCACACCACAGGGTGGCGCGCCCCCCTCCTTGGCCGCGCCGGCCTATGGTGTGTCACCCTGTGGTGCCCCACAGGTCATCCTTTGGTGCTCCCAGGTGCCTCTTCGAAAAATAGGACCAACGGTATAATTTTTGCGAATTTTTGAAAACTTTGAAAAATGCACATTTCTGGGTATTAAGTTTATTATTACTGGCCAGGAAATTTTTTGGAAACTCTTATTAACTAAGGAACTTTGCAAATCAAAAGTGCTACAGCAAATAAGACAAGTGGAGAAAGAAAGAAATGTTGTTTACCTCCTTTATGCGTATAAAAAGTATTCGTTAACAAGGTTGATCAAGTCTTGCCACCGAATAATTTTTACATAACATAAGAAGAAATAAACCTCAAATCAATCATGTTACCTTGAATTGTATTGATATGGATCCAATCATAAGATTTTGATAACCTTCTTTAGGCTCATATATAGGACAATCGATAGTTCCAACTTTGATAGTTCTCACATTAGAAATAGTATTGACTCCACATACTTTATCAATCTTCTTGGGGAAATAAACGGTATGCTCCTTATCATCAACATTGAAAGTAACCTTTCCTTTATTGCAATCAATAACAGCCCCTGCGGTGTTAAGAAAAGGTCTCCCAAGAATAATAGACATATTATCATCTTCAGGCATTTCCAACACAACAAAATCAGTTAATATCAAGCAGTTGGTAGTAACTTGAACAGGAACATTCTCACATATACCAACAGGAATAGCAGTAGATTTATCAGCCATTTTCAAAGATATATCAGTAGGTATCAACTTATCTAGATAAAGCCTCTTATAAAGAGAAAAAGGCATAACACTAACACCGGCTCCCAAGTCACATAGAGCAGTTTTAACATAATTATTCTTAATAGAACAAGGAATAGTAGGTATACCTGGGTCGCCCAACTTCTTTGGAACTTTGCCATTGAAAGAGTAATTAGCAAGCATAGTGGAAATTTCCTCATTGGGGATTTTCCTTTTGTTAGTAACAATATCTTTCATATACTTTGAATAAGGAGGCAATTTAATAGCATCAGTCAAAGGGATTTGCAAGAATAAAGGTTTCATCCAATCGCAAAATTTATTATAGTGTTCTTCTTCCTTTGATTTTAGTTTCTTAGCAGGAAAAGGCATTTGCTTTTGCACCCAAGGTTCTCTTTCATTACCATGTTTCTTAGCAATAAAATCTTCTTTAGTATACTTTTTATTTTTAGCATGCTTTTCAGGTTCATCTTCTACCTCTTCTTTATCAGAAGCATCATTCTTATCATTATCATTATCATTTTCATGTTCATTACCACTTTCAGTTTCAGCATCGGAAATAGAAATACTATTAGGATCATTAACAGGTTCAGAGGATTCTACAACATTTTTATGTTTCTTCTTCTTTTTCTTCTTAGAATGAGCACTAGGTTCAATGCGTTGAGAATCTTGTTCAATTCTTTTGGGATGCCCTTCAGGATATAGAGGATCCTGGGTAGAGACACCACCTCTAGTTGTTACTTCATAAGCATGTTTCTCTTTAGGATTATTATTTAGCAAGTCATTTTGCACTTTAGCGAGTTGATCAATTTGAGTTTGAATCATTGAAAAATGTTTAACAAGCATCTTAACATCATTGGAGGTTCTCTCCACAATATCATGCAAATTACTAATAGCTTGAGAATTTTCCATTAGATGATTCTCTACTCTCATATTAAAATTTTCTTGCTTAACAATATAATTATCAAACTCATCTAAGCATTGCGCAGGAGGTTTTGAATACGGAATATCTTCTCTAGTAAAGCGTTGAAGGGAGTTTACCTCAATCATGGATGAAGGGGGAATTATTTCACATATCTCTTCCATAGGAGGTAGATTCTTCACATCTTCGGATTTAATACCTTTCTCCTTGAGAGACTTCTTAGCTTCCCGCATATCTTCATCATTCAATTCAATTATACCCCTCTTCTTCAGTATTGGCGTTGGAGTTGGTTCAGGTGTTTCCCAATCATCATGATTCCGGCTTATTCTAGCCAATAAATCTTCAGCTTCGTCTGGAGTTCTTTTCCTGAAAACACAACCAGCACAACTATCCAAATATGCTCTAGATTCAATGGTTAGTCCACTATAAAATATATCAAGTAGATCATTCTTTTCTAAATCATGTCCAGGTCGAGCTCTGATAAGAGAACAAAATCTTGCCCATGCAGCAGGCAATTTCTCTTCATCTCCCTGATCAAACCTGTAAATTCTCTGTAAAGCAGCATGTTGAGCACTAGCGGGAAAGTATTTTCGAAAGAAAACATCACGCAAATCAGTTGGATTTTTAATAGAACCAGGAGGCAAATTATTATACCAAGTTTTAGCATCATCCTTTAATGAGAAAGGAAAAATTTTAACGACAAAGTAAGCACGCATCTTGACATCATCAGAAAACAAGCTACTCATAGAAGAAAGTTCATTCATGTGTTCTACAACACTTTCTTTTTCAGTACCACAAAAGGGTGCTTTCTCTACAATAGCTATATGAGATAGATCAAGAGAAAAATCATAATCTTTATCCTTAATGCATATAGGAGATGTGGCAAATTTAGGATCAGGAGATAGCTTATGTCTAACAGTATATTGTGCGGGAAACTTTTTAATGTTTCTTGCATTAGTAATAGAATTGCATTTATCAATAAAATCATCATTAAGCTCCACATAATCTTCATCAGGATCATCACTAGAATAATCAAGTTCAGGTGAATTAACAGGCGTAGTGGCATTTTCATCAGGAGTTTCAGCATTTTCAATTTGTCTAGACCTAGCAATTGTAGCATCTAGAAAGGATCCCAATGAACCACTATCATCAAGCACAGCAGAAATATTATCAATATGAGAGTTTTCAGATTCAGCAGACGTACCAGCTTGTGGCGGTGAAACAAGTTGACTTATCACAGATGGTGAATCAAGAGTAGCAGAGGTACTCAGAGTTGTACCTTTTCTTGTAGTGGATGGTAATATGGCGACTTTAGGATTACGAGCTTTACCCATGATGGAGAATTTGCAGCGAACAATATCAATCCAAGTGAACTTCCAAATAAAGCTATGCTCCCCGGCAACGGTGCCAGAAAACAGTCTTGATGACCCACAAGTATAGGGGATCGCAGCAGTCTTCGAGGGTAGTATAACCCAATTTATTGATTCGACACAAGGGGAGACAAAGAACACTTGGAAGCCTTAACAGCGGAGTTGTCAATTCAGCTGCACCTGGAAACAGACTTGCTCTCAAGGGTTTATCAGTAGTAACAGTTTTATAGCAGTAGCAGTAGTGAAATAACAGCAGCAGAGTAACAGAGACAGCAGTAGTGATTATAGTAAACAGCAGGATTAAAATACTGTAGGCACGGGGACGGATGACGGGCGTTGCATGGATGATAGAAACTCATGTAACAATCATAGCAGGGCATTTGCAGATAATAGTAAAACGGTGTCCAAGTACAAAGCAATCAATAGGCATGTGTTCCAATTATAGTCGTACGTGCTCGCAATGAGAAACTTGCACAACATCTTTTGTCCTACCAGCCGGTGGCAGCCGGGCCTCAAGGGAAACTACTGGATATTAAGGTACTCCTTTTAATAGAGTATCGGAGCAAAGCATTAACACTCCGTGAACACATGTGATCCTCACATCGCTACCATCCCCCCCCGGTTGTCCCAATTATTGTCACTTCGGGGCCATTGGTTCCGGACAGCGACATGTGTATACAACTTATAGGTAAGACCATAAACAATGAATATCTTGATGAAACAATAACATGTTCAGATCTGAGATCATGGCACTCGGGCCCTAGTGACAAGCATTAAGCATAACAAGTTGCAACAATATCATCAAAGTACCAATTACGGACACTAGGCACTATGCCCTCACAATCTTATGCTATTACATGACCAATCTCATCCAATCCCTACCATCCCCTTCGGCCTACAGCGGGGGAATTACTCACACATGGATGGGGAAGCATGGCTGGTTAATGGAGAGGCGTTGGCGGTGATGACGGCGATGATCTCCTCCAATTCCCCGTCCCGGCGGAGTGCCAGAACGGAGACTTCTGGCTCCCGCGACGGAGTTTCGCGATGTGGCGGCGTTCTGGAGGCTTTCTGGCGACTTCGACTTCTCCCCGTGCGTTTTTAGGTCGAAGGCGATATATAGTCCGAAGGAGGGCGTCGGAGGCCGACCGAGGGGGCCACACCATAGGGCCGCGCGGGCCCGCCTAGGCCGCGCCGCCTTATGGTGTGGGGCCCTCGGGCCTCCACTTGATTTGTCCTTCTGGCTCCGTCAGTATTCTGGGAAAATAGGGCCTTCTGCATAAATTCCGAGGATTTTCCCGAAAGTTGGATTTCTGCACAAAAACGAGACACCAGAACAGTTCTGCTGAAAACAGCGTTAGTCCGTGTTAGTTGTATCCAAAATACACAAATTAGAGGCAAAACAATAGCAAAAGTGTTCGGGAAAGTAGATACGTTTTGGACGTATCAGAGGACAATAGAACTCGATAAGGTTTATGAACCTGAGCATAATAATCAGAGTAGCGCAGCATTGGAATTGGTTCCGGAAGCGGCCACGACGATCATGGCTCCCATGACTACAAAGTGTTTTAGCCATGGAGATCGAAGTACATATTGAACCTTGTAGGTATGGTTTACTTTGTGATCAAATAAATGATTTGTGGACAAAGGATTGATTTTGAACAATGATAAACCAACTACAAACAAAGAAGTTATGATGGGCTCTGACTCCATTAAAATGGCTATGTGATACATTGATACGTCCAAAACGTATCTACTTTCCCGAACACTTTTGCTATTGTTTTGCCTCTAATTTTTGTATTTTGGATGCAACTAACACGGACTAACGTTGTTTTCAGCAGAACTGCTCTGGTGTCTCGTTTTGGTGCAGAAATCCAACTTTCGGGAAAATCCTCGGAATTTATGCAGAAGGCCCTATTTTCCCGCAGAATCGACGGAGCCGAATGACAGACCAGGTGGAGGCCCGAGGGCCCCACACCATAGGGCGGCGCGGCCCAGGGGGGGCCCGCGCGGCCATGTGGTGTGGCCCCCTCGGCCGGCCTCCGACGCCCTCCTTCGGACTATTTATCGGCCTCGACCTAAAAACGCACGGGGAGGAGTCGAAGTCACCAGAAACCCTCCAGAACGCCGCCACATCGCGAAACTGTAGGGATTCGTTGCATAGAAAACAAAAATTTTCCTATCGCGAACACGCAATCCAAGCCAAGATGCAATCTAGAAGACGGTAGCAACGAGGGGATGATCAAGACTAACCCTTGAAGAGATTCCAAAGCCTATAAGAGTAGGCTCTTATTGCTGCGGTAGACGATCACTTGCCGCTTGCAAAAGCGCGTAGAAGATCTTGATCACGATCGGTTCCGGCGCCACGAACGGGCAGCACCTCCGTACTCGGTCACACGTTCGGTTGTTGATGAAGACGACGTCCACCTCCCCGTTCCAGCGGGCAGCGGAAGTAGTAGCTCCTCTTGAATCTGACAGCACGACGGCGTGGTGTCGGTGGCGGTGGAGAAATCCGGCGGAGCTTCGCTTAAGCGTGCGGGATATGGTGGAGGAGAGAGAGACCGCTAGGGTTTGGGGAGAGGGGCGCCGGCTAGGGCACCCTTGAGGGGTGCGGCCATGGTGGTGGCTTGAGTGGCCGGCCAGCCCCTCTCTCCCCCTCTTTATATAGGTGGAAGCCCCAAGGCTTAGGTCAAAGAGTCCGAATAAGACCCCAACCAAAACCTTCCAAGTGTCCAAACCTAGGGGGAGTGGGACTCCCCCCTTTCCTTGGTGGGGTGGCCGGCCACCATGGTGGGGAGTCCACTTGGGACTCCTCCTCCCTTAGGTTGGCCGGCCAAGGTGGGTGGAGTCCCTTTGGGACTCCACCTTCCATCCTTATTTCTTCCGGACTTTTCTAGAACCTTCTAGAACCTTCCGTAGAACCTTCCGGATCATTTTAATTCACATAAAATGACTTCCCATATATGAATCTTATTCTCCGGACCATTCCGGAACTCCTCGTGATGTCCGGGATCTCATCCGGGACTCCGAACAAATATTCGAACTCCATTCCATATTCAAGTACTACCATTTCAACATCCAACTTTAAGTGTGTCACCCTACGGTTCGTGAACTATGCGGACATGGTTGAGTACTCACTCTGACCAATAACCAATAGCGGGATCTGGAGATCCATAATGGCTCCCACATATTCAACGATGACTTTAGTGATCGAATGAACCATTCACATACTATACCAATTCCCTTTGTCTCGCGATATTTTACTTGTCCGAGGTTTGATCTTCGGTATCACTCTATACCTTGTTCAACCTCGTTTCCTGACAAGTACTCTTTACTCGTATCGTGGTATGTGGTCTCTTATGAACTCATTCATATGCTTGCAAGACATTTAGACGACATTCCACCGAGAGGGCCCAGAGTATATCTATCCGTCATCGGGATGGACAAATCCCACTGTTGATCCATATGCCTCAACTCATACTTTCCGGATACTTAATCCTCCTTTATAACCACCCATTTACGCAGTGGCATTTGGTGTAATCAAAGTACCTTTCCGGTATAAGTGATTTACATGATCTCATGGTCATAAGGACTAGGTAACTATGTATCGAAAGCTTATAGCAAATAACTTAATGACGAGATCTTATGCTACGCTTAATTGGGTGTGTCCATTACATCATTCATACAATGATATAACCTTGTTATTAATAACATCCAATGTTCATGATTATGAAACTAATCATCCATTAATCAACAAGCTAGTTAAAGAGGCATACTAGGGACTTCTTTGTTTGTCTACATATCACACATGTACTAATGTTTCGGTTAATACAATTATAGCATGATATATAAACATTTATCATAAACATAAAGATATTAATAATAACCACTTTATTATTGCCTCTAGGGCATATCTCCTTCAGTCTCCCACTTGCACTAGAGTCAATAATCTAGTTTACATTTGTAAAGATATAACACCTTGGCCTTTCGGTGCTTTATCATGTATTGCTCACGGGAGAGGTTTTAGTCAACGGATCTGACATGCTCAGAAACGTATGTATTTTGTAATTCATTTGCGTCTCAACGCATCACTCATTTTCAAATGAGTCGGCATTAAATATGTTTGGTCTTCTGGTGGAACCTTAATTCCGCGGTCTGAAAAATGTCACTAATATTGTCACACACAATATAGCTTCAAAGTTCTGACTCTGTCGGAAATACACCAAGTTCTCAAAGAACCTCTTGACTTAACATCCTATGTCATTGTCAAAACAATGACATACTCTGCCTTCTTTTGTAGATTCCGTCACAATATTTAGAACTCTTCTAAATCTAGCATAGACAACTTCTAGCTCATTGTGCTACCTTTTAAATAATACTTAGTCTAATTTGAGATTGAAATTATATTTTATATGTGACAAAAACAATATCGGTGTAACACCTTACAGCGATTTGTTTGTCATTTCTTCATACAAAAAAATATATATATCCTTAGTTCTTCTAAAGTACTCAAGGATATTCTTACTGTCGTCCCATGATCATCTTATGAATCATTCCGGTATATGCTCATAACATTTTAGAGCACAAGATATCTGATTTTGTACATATTATTCGTGATCTAAAATCACTCATGTGTTTTTACTCATCGAGTGTCAGATACACTCAAGTCTTGTTAAACCTTCACATGACAAGAACATTTTCTTAATATTTCTATATTGAACTATTTCAATATCCATTCTATGTACTTTGACTTAAACTTATTTTGTTTTTCAATCTATCTTCATAGATCTTGACACTAGATATGTTTCAGTCCATATCCTTTCATTGAAATTAATTTCTCAATGAAACCTTTTAATCAAGTATATAATTACATCATTTATAACCAACTATATGTCATCTACATAAGTATTATAAATATGTCTCAGCGCTCCCACTTAATTTCTTGCAAATGCAAGCCTCTTCATCGTCTCTGATGAAATCAAAAAATCTTTGACTATTTCATCTGGTGAAGATTCAACTCCGTGATACTCACTTCATTCAATTGAAGTTTGTATACCTATCTAGTATTTCACGGACCAGCAAAACTCTTGGTTGTATCTTGTATACACCTTTTAATACATACTTCTGATAAGTAATGTATTTTGCCATCCTACTATCATATCTCATAAAAGAAATATGTAGTGATTACTAGAATAATCCACATAGACTACAAGCATTTCTATGGAAGATCTAATCTTTGTCATAGTCAACTCTTTGAACTTTGTCGTAAACAATTTTTTCGACAAGTCGAGCTTCTTCAAGGATATTTCATCCAAGTCCATCAATTTTATAGATCCATTTACTTTCAAAAGTATTTATCTATCTTGGATTTCATGGCATATAGCCATTTTAACGGAGTCAGGGCCCATCATAACTTCTTTGTTTGTAGTTGGTTTATTATTGTTCAAAATCAATCCTTTGTCCACAAATCATTTATTTGATCACAAAGTAAACCATACCTACAAGGTTCAATATGTACTTCGATCTCCATGGCTAAAACACTTTGTAGTCATGGGAGCCATGATCGCCGTGGCCGCTTCCGAAACCAATTCCGATGCTGCGCTACTCTGATCATTATGCTCAGGTTCATAAACCTTATCAAATTATATTGTCCTCCCACTCAAATACTTCACTAGAAACAATTTCTCGGAAATAAGAAACATTGACAAACACTTTTGTCTTTGTCTCGTAGGAAGAATTCCCAATTAAATCTCTGGGATAACCAACAAAGACATTCATCCGATTTTGGTTGTAAACTCTTAGACCAAAATTTAAAGAAAAGACTATTAGGGTTTATACCCATACCATAACTTGTATGGTGTCATTTCAACGGATCATGATGATGCTCTATTCAGTGTAAAAGCGGTAGTCACTAAAGCATAATCCACAAAAATATAATGGCGTCATAATATTTTATCTCATCATTAATCCAACAAGGTTTGGATACATCTCTCGGATATTATATCATCATTATGATGCTCCAAGAAATGTGAGTTTGTAGAACAATTTCATGACTCTCTTAGATGTTCGCTAAAATTCGTAATTCAAATATTTTCACCATGATTCAATCACAGATATTTGACTTTTCTATTACGATGATTTCCACTACATGCTGAAATTTATTTGAATCCATTCAAATGTTTCAAACTTCTTCCTTATTGAATATATCCACATATATACTCAATTCATTGTTGAAAGTTTTCATGAAGTAGAAGAATCTCCCGCACACAACTATGCCCAGTGAACCACATACATCATCATGTATTTTTCCACTAAGTTTGTTGCCCGTTCAACTTTTGGCCTATGAACGGTATTTTAATCATTCTCTTTAGAAAAGATTTGCAAGCGTCAAATGATTCAAAAATCAAGTGACTCCAAAAATCCATTTGCATGGAGTTCCTTCATGCGTTTCTTTCTAACATGACCTAAATGGCGGTTCCACAAATAAGTGGAATTCAAATCATTTGCCTTATGGCATTTTAGCGTCAGTTTTATGTATGTGTGTTTCACCATTAAGATTTATAATAACTTATCCATCGTACATGGAGTAATGTCATAATTTGAACAACTCATTGTTTTTCATTTGACCAGAGCAAAATAACAATTATTAAGTTCTTTATTATAAATTCTAAGGGCTAGATAGAATGCCAACGATGAACACAATAACATTTTATTTTGTTTCAGACGTACATTCCTATCATATTCCTTGTCAGTCACTTAGGCCATTGTATTCTTGTATTGCGTTGTTTTGTATGACACTTCATACCAACCAATATGGTACTAATACCCAAGAATTTCATAGTGTGACTTTAACTAGGAATACAACCATAACATGTATATCATTTATATACACCTGAGCTAGACTTTCTAGTCTTTTCTTTCTTTTTGCCAAAATATCTTTTGCAGTTTCTCTTTTAGCTTTCCTCATTATTCAGAAAAACACTTCAACATCAATAACTTCTAGGTTTGTTGGTCTAATACCAATAACCTTGAGGTTCTTACTTTGAAGTTGATCATCATATGACAAGTGTTCTAGATTTCACTTATTAGTAACTTTGTAATACGATGAACAATTTCACTCATAATTTTATCCATCAATTCATGACAACTTTTTGAGACCATGTCTATACATGCTAGGCTCATAAAGTTTAACCTTAGTATTCGCATGTGCAAATCTGGCTTGCACCCGTTGTATGCACACGTAGAATCTATCACACCCGATCATCACGTGATGCTTCGAAACGACGAGTCTTAGCAACGGTGCATACTAAGAATGATAACTTCATGGATATGCGAATATTATTAGTGCCCCAATAGTTGGAGGATTGTGACGCCTGGCGTCTTCAACCTTCATACATTCCCATAAAACTTATGAGTTTATGTAGTCTCACCAAATTATATTCTATCATCTTGCAATAAGGTCTTAGATATCACATATATCTCATACCTTGATTATTTCTGAAAACTAAATTTTCAGCTCCTTACTTTTCAAACATATTTGAACTTTCAAGTTTCACGGAGACAAGATAACTTTAGGTACTAATTGAAACCATAGTTCTTTGAATCAACAATGTGAGGTTTACTAAAAGTTTGCAATAGGACTTAATCAATTCTTGATTCTTTAACAATACGGTACCAATCCGTAAAGTTTGTTGTCAGATTTTAACAGTATTTCTATCTCAATAACAAGACTAACGCATGGTAGAAAACGGATGCCAACACTACAAAATTAATTCAAAATACTACTCAGACTATGTTTATGATAATTAGTTCATGTTTTAATCTAATTACTAAAGAACTCCCACTTAATACAACATCCCTCATAGTTGTTAAGTGGTACACGATCCAAATCCACTACACCAAAACCGATCATCATGTGAGATGATGTAGCTTCAAAGGTGAACATCAACATGTTGATCATATCATCCATATGACTCGTGTTCAACCTTTCGGTTTCCGTTGTCCCGAGGCCATGTCTGTACATGCTAGGCTCGTCAAGCAAACCCAAGTATTCCGCGTGTGCAACATGGCTTACACCCGTTGTATGTGAACGTTGAATCTATCACATCCGATCATCATGAGATGCTTCTAAACGACGAACTGTACAACGGTGCATACGAGGGGAGAACACTTTATTATCTTGATATTAATGTGAGGGATCATCTTATAATGCTACCGTCGCGATCTAAGCAAAATAAGATGCATAAAGGATTAACATCACATGCAGTTCATATGTGATATGATATGGCCCTTTTGTCTTTGCGCCTTCGATCTTCATCTCCAAAGCACGAACATGATCTCCATCATCAACGGGCATGATCTCCATCATCGTCGGCGTAACGTCAAGGTTCATGGCGCCGTCTTCATGGTTGTTCACCTCATGTAGCAACTATTACAACTACTTTGAAATATTACTCAACATGAAATTTAAAGACAACCATAAGGCTCCTGCCGGTTGCCACAATACAATAATGATCATCTCATACATATTCATCATCACATTATGGCCATATCACATCACCAAACCCTGCAAAAACAAGTTAGACGTCTCTAATTTGGTTTGCATATTTTACGTGGTTTAGGGTTTTCGAGAGAGATCTAATCTACCTACGAACATGAACCACATCGGTGATACTAATGTTGTCAATAGAAGAGTAAATTGAATCTTCACTATAGTAGGAGAAACAGACACCCGCAAAGCCTCTTATGCAATACAAGTTGCATGTCGAACGAGGAACAAGTCTCATGAACGCGGTCATGTAAAGTTAGTCCGGGCCGCTTCATCCCACTATGCCACAAAGATGCAAAGTACTCAAACTAAAGATAACAAGAGCATCAACGCCCACAAAACCATTGTGTTCTACTCGTGCAACCATCTATGCATAGACACGGCTCTGATACCACTGTAGGGATTCGTTGCATAGAAAACAAAAAATTTCCTATCGCGAACACGCAATCCAAGCCAAGATGCAATCTAGAAGACGGTAGCAACGAGGGGATGATCAAGACTAACCCTTGAAGAGATTCCAAAGCCTATAAGAGTAGGCTCTTATTGCTGCGGTAGACGATCACTTGCCGCTTGCAAAAGCGCGTAGAAGATCTTGATCACGATCGGTTCCGGCGCCACGAACGGGCAGCACCTCCGTACTCGGTCACACGTTCGGTTGTTGATGAAGACGACGTCCACCTCCCCGTTCCAGCGGGCAGCGGAAGTAGTAGCTCCTCTTGAATCTGACAGCACGACGGTGTGGTGTCGGTGGCGGTGGAGAAATCCGGCGGAGCTTCGCTTAAGCGTGCGGGATATGGTGGAGGAGAGAGAGACCGCTAGGGTTTGGGGAGAGGGGCGCCGGCTAGGGCACCCTTGAGGGGTGCGGCCATGGTGGTGGCTTGAGTGGCCGGCCAGCCCCTCTCTCCCCCTCTTTATATAGGTGGAAGCCCCAAGGCTTAGGTCAAAGAGTCCGAATAAGACCCCAACCAAAACCTTCCAAGTGTCCAAACCTAGGGGGAGTGGGACTCCCCCCTTTCCTTGGTGGGGTGGCCGGCCACCATGGTGGGGAGTCCACTTGGGACTCCTCCTCCCTTAGGTTGGCCAGCCAAGGTGGGTGGAGTCCCTTTGGGACTCCACCTTCCATCCTTATTTCTTCCGGACTTTTCTAGAACCTTCTAGAACCTTCCGTAGAACCTTCCGGATCATTTTAATTCACATAAAATGACTTCCCATATATGAATCTTATTCTTCGGACCATTCCGGAACTCCTCGTGATGTCCGGGATCTCATCCGGGACTCCGAACAAATATTCGAACTCCATTCCATATTCAAGTACTACCATTTCAACATCCAACTTTAAGTGTGTCACCCTACGGTTCGTGAACTATGCGGACATGGTTGAGTACTCACTCTGACCAATAACCAATAGCGGGATCTGGAGATCCATAATGGCTCCCACATATTCAACGATGACTTTAGTGATCGAATGAACCATTCACATACTATACCAATTCCCTTTGTCTCGCGATATTTTACTTGTCCGAGGTTTGATCTTCGGTATCACTCTATACCTTGTTCAACCTCGTTTCCTGACAAGTACTCTTTACTCGTACCGTGGTATGTGGTCTCTTATGAACTCATTCATATGCTTGCAAGACATTTAGACGACATTCCACCGAGAGGGCCCAGAGTATATCTATCCGTCATCGGGACGGACAAATCCCACTGTTGATCCATATGCCTCAACTCATACTTTCCGGATACTTAATCCCACCTTTATAACCACCCATTTACGCAGTGGCGTTTGGTGTAATCAAAGTACCTTTCCGGTATAAGTGATTTACATGATCTCATGGTCATAAGGACTAGGTAACTATGTATCGAAAGCTTATAGCAAATAACTTAATGACGAGATCTTATGCTACGCTTAATTGGGTGTGTCCATTACATCATTCATACAATGATATAACCTTGTTATTAATAACATCCAATGTTCATGATTATGAAACTAATCATCCATTAATCAACAAGCTAGTTAAAGAGGCATACTAGGGACTTCTTTGTTTGTCTACATATCACACATGTACTAATGTTTCGGTTAATACAATTATAGCATGATATATAAACATTTATCATAAACATAAAGATATTAATAATAACCACTTTATTATTGCCTCTAGGGCATATCTCCTTCAGAAACTCCGTCGCGGGAGCCAGAAGTCTCCGTTCTGGCACTCCGCCGGGACGGGGAATTGGAGGAGATCATCGCCGCCATCACCGCCAATGCCTCTACATCAACCAGCCATGTTTCCCCCATCCATGTGTGAGTAATTCCCCCGCTGTAGGCCGAAGGGGATGGTAGGGATTGGATGAGATTGGTCATGTAATAGCATAAGATTGTTAGGGCATAGTGCCTAGTGTCCGTAATTGGTGCTTTGATGATATTGTTGCAACTTGTTATGCTTAATGCTTGTCACTAGGGCCCGAGTGCCATGATCTCAGATCTGAACATGTTATTGTTTCATCAAGATAATCATTGTTTATGGTCTTACCTATAAGTTGTATACACATGTCGCTGTCCGAAACCAATGGCCCCGAAGTGACAGAAATCGGGACAACCGGAGGGAATGGTAGCGATGTGAGGATCACATGTGTTCACGGAGTGTTAATGCTTTGCTCCGGTACTCTATTAAAAGGAGTACCTTAATATCCAGTAGTTTCCCTTGAGGCCCGGCTGCCACCGGCTGGTAGGACAAAAGATGTTGTGCAAGTTTCTCATTGCGAGCACGCACGACTATATATGGAACACATGCCTATTGATTGCTTTGTACTTGGACACCGTGTTATTATTATCTGCAAATGCCTGATACGTCTCCGACGTATCGATAATTTCTTATGTTCCATGCCACATTATTGATGTTATCTACATGTTTTATGCACACTTTATGTCATATTCGTGCATTTTCTGGAACTAACCTATTAACAAGATGCCGAAGTGCCAGTTGCTGTTTTCTGCTGTTTTTGGTTTCAGAAATCCTAGTAAGGAAATATTCTCGGAATTGGACGAAATCAAAGCCCAGGGGCCTATTTTCTCACGAAGCTTCCAGAAGTCCGAAGGAGAGACGAAGAGGGGCCACGGAGGGGCCACACCATAGGGCGGCGCGGCCCCCCCCCTTGGCCGCGCCGGCCTGTAGTGTGGGGCCCCCGTGCCGCCTCTTGACCTGCCCTTCCGCCTATAAAAAGTCTCCGTGACGAAACCCCCAGTACCGAGAGCCACGATACGGAAAACCTTCCCGGAGACGCCGCCGCCGCCGATCCCATCTCGGGGATCCAGAGATCGCCTCCGGCACCCTGCCGGAGAGGGGAATCATCTCCCGGAGGACTCTACGCCGCCATGGTCGCCTCCGGTGTGATGTGTGAGTAGTCTACCCCTGGACTATGGGTCCATAGCAGTAGCTAGATGGTTGTCTTCTCCCCATTGTGCTATCATTATCGGATCTTGTGAGCTGCCTAACATGATCAAGATCATCTATCTGTAGTTCTATATGTTGCGTTTGTTGGGATCCGATGAATAGAGAATACTTGTTATGTTGATTATCAAAGTTATGCTATGTGTTGTTTATGATCTTGCATGCTTTCCGTTACTAGTAGATGCTCTGGCCAAGTAGATGCTTGTAACTCCAAGAGGGAGTACTTATGCTCGATAGTGGGTTCATGCCTCGCATTGACACCGGGACAAGGATGAAAGTTCTAAGGTTGTGTTGTGCTGTTGCCACTAGGGATAAAACATTAGTGCTATGTTCAAGGATGTAGTCACTAGTTACATTACGCACCATACTTAATGCAATTGTCTGTTGTTTGCAACTTAATACTGGAGGGGGTTCGGATGATAACCTGAAGGTGGACTTTTTAGGCATAGATGCAGTTGGATGACGGTCTATGTACTTTGTCGTAATGCCCAATTAAATCTCACTATACTCATCATGATATGTATGTGCATGGTCATGCTCTCTTTATTTGTCAATTGCCCAACTGTAATTTGTTCACCCAACATGTTGTTCGTCTTATGGGAGAGACACCTCTAGTGAACTGTGGACCCCGGTCCAATTCTCTTTACTGAAATACAATCTACTGCAATACTTGTTCTACTGTTTTCTGCAAACAATCATCTTCCACACAATACGGTTAACTCTTTGTTACAGCAAGCTGGTGAGATTGACAACCTCACTGTTTCGTTGGGGCAAAGTACTTTGGTTGTGTTGTGCAGGTTCCACGTTGGCGCCGGAATCACTGGTGTTGCGCCGCACTACATCCCGCCGCCATCAACCTTCAACGTGCTTCTTGGCTCCTCCTGGTTCGATAAACCTTGGTTTCTTTCTGAGGGAAAACTTGCTGCTGTGCGCATCATACCTTCCTCTTGGGGTTGCCCAACGAACGTGTGAAATACACGCCATCAAGCTCTTTTTCTGGCGCCGTTGCCGGGGAGATCAAGACACGCTGCAAGGGGAGTCTCCACATCCCAATCTCTTTACTTTGTTTTTGTCTTGCTTTGTTTTATTTACTACTTTGTTTGCTGCACTAAATCAAAATACAAAAAAATTAGTTGCTAGTTTTACTTTATTTACTATCTTGTTCTCCATATTAAAAACACAAAAAAATTAGTTACTTGTTTTACTTTACTTAATATCATGCATGTTTTTATTTCACTAGTTAAGCATAATGGAAAACAACAAAAATATGAGAGATCTTTATGAACTTTATCTTGAATTAGGACATGATGTGTTTGAAGAGAGAATTAAAAAACCCATGGAACTTTATATGCATGCTAATGGGAATGCTATTACTATGAATGCTTTGAACACCATTGTTGCTAATGCTATGGAAAATTCTAAGCTTGGGGAAGCTGGCTTTGATGAGCATGATCTTTTTAGTCCCCCAAGCATTGAGGAGAAAATTTTCTTTTATGATTACAATATGCCTCCTATATATGATGATAGCCACTTTGTTGAATTTGCTCCCACTACAACTAATAAAATTGATTATGCTTATGTGGAGAGTAATAATTTTATGCATGAGACTCATGATAAGAATGCTTTATGTGATAGTTATATTGTTGAGTTTGCTCATGATGCTACTGAAAGTTATTATGAGAGAGGAAAATATGGTTGTAGAAATTTTCATGTTACTAAAACACCTCTCTATGTGCTGAAATTTTTGAAGCTACACTTGTTTTATCTTTCTACGCTTGTTGCATTATGCTTCTTGAACTTGTTTATTTACAAGATTCCTCTTCATAGGAAGCATGTTAGACTTAAATGTGTTTTGAATTTGCCTCATGAAGCTCTCTTTTGCTTCAAATACTATTTCTTGCGAGTGCATCATCAAAACTGCTGAGCCCATCTTAATGGCTATAAAGAAAGAACTTCTTGGGAGATAACCCATGTGTTATTTTACTACAGTACTTTGTTTTTATTTTGTGTCTTGGAAGTTGTTTACTACTGTAGCAACCTCTCCTTATCTTAGTTTAGTGTTTTGTTGTGCCAAGTAAAGTCTTTGATAGTAAAGTAAGTACTAGATTTGGATTACTGCGCAGTTCCAGATTTCTTTGCTATCACGAATCTGGGTCTACCTCCATGTAGGTAGCTCAGAAAATTAAGCCAATTTACGTGCATGATCCTCAGATATGTACGCAACTTTCATTCAATTTGAGCATTTTCATTTGAGCAAGTCTGGTGCCATTTTAAAATTCGTCAATACGAACTGTTCTGTTTTGACAGATTCTGCCTTTTATTTCGCATTGCCTCTTTCGCTATGTTGGATGAATTTCTTTGATCCACTAATATCCAGTAGTATTATGCAATGTCCAGAAGTGTTAAGAATGATTGTGTCACCTCTGAATATGTCAATTTATATTGTGCACTAACCCTCTAATGAGTTGTTTCGAGTTTGGTGTGGAGGAAGTTTTCAAGGATCAAGAGAGGAGTATGATGCAACATGATCAAGGAGAGTGAAAGCTCTAAGCTTGGGGATGCCCCGGTGGTTCACCCCTGCATATATCAAGAAGACTCAAGCGTCTAAGCTTGGGGATGCCCAAGGCATCCCCTTCTTCATCGACAACATTATCAGGTTCCTCCCCTGAAACTATATTTTTATTCCATCACATCTTATGTGCTTTTTCTTGGAGCGTCGGTTTGTTTTTGTTTTTTGTTTTGTTTGAATAAAATGGATCCTAGCATTCACTTTATGGGAGAGAGACACGCTCCGCTGTAGCATATGGACAAGTATGTCCTTAGTTTCTACTCATAGTATTCATGGCGAAGTTTCTCCTTCGTTAAATTGTTATATGGTTGGAATTGGAAAATGATACATGTAGTAATTGCTATAAATGTCTTGGGTAATGTGATACTTGGCAATTGTTGTGCTCATGATTAAGCTCTTGCATCATATGCTTTGCACCCATTAATGAAGAAATACATAGAGCATGCTAAAATTTGGTTTGCATATTTGGTTTCTCTAAGGTCTAGATAATTTCTAGTATTGAGTTTGAACAACAAGGAAGACGGTGTAGAGTCTTATAATGTTTTCAATATGTCTTTTATGTGAGTTTTGCTGCACCGGTTCATCCTTGTGTTTGTTTCAAATAAGCCTTGCTAGCCTAAACCTTGTATCGAGAGGGAATACTTCTCATGCATCCAAAATACTTGAGCCAACCACTATGCCATTTGTGTCCACCATACCTACCTATACTACATGGTATTTTTCCGCCATTCCAAAGTAAATTGCTTGAGTGCTACCTTTAAAATTCCATCATTCACCTTTGCAATATATAGCTCATGGGACAAATAGCTTAAAAACTATTGTGGTATTGAATATGTAATTATGCACTTTATCTCTTATTAAGTTGCTTGTTGTGCGATAACCATGTTCATCGGGGACGCCATCAACTATTCATTGTTGAATTTCATGTGAGTTGCTATGCATGTTCGTCTTGTCTGAAGCAAGAGAGATCTACCACCATATGGTTAAGCATGCATATGTTAGAGAAGAACATCGGGCCGCTAACTAAAGCCATGCTCCATGGTGGAAGTTTCAGTTTTGGACAACAATCCTCAAATCTCAAATGAGAAAATTATTAATTGTTGGTATATGCTTATGCATAAAAGAGGAGTCCATTATCTGTTGTCTATGTTGTCCCGGTATGGATGTCTAAGTTGAAGAATAATCAATAGCGAGAAATCCAATGCGAGCTTTCTCCTTAGACCTTTGTACAGGCGGCATAGAGGTACCCCTTTGTGACACTTGGTAAAAACAATGCATTGTGATGACCCGGTAGTCCAAGCTAATTAGGACAAGGTGCGGGCACTATTAGTACACTATGCATGAGGCTTGCAACTTATAAGATATAATTTACATGATGCATATGCTTTATTACTACCGTTGACAAAATTGTTTCATGTTTTCAAAATCAAAGCTCTAGCACAAATATAGCAATCGATGCTTTTCCTCTATGGAGGACCATTCTTTTACTTTCAATGTTGAGTCAGTTCACCTATTTCTCTCCACCTCAAGAAGCAAACACTTGTGTGAACTGTGCATTGATTCCTACATACTTGCTTATTGCACTTATTATATTACTCTATGTTGACAATATCCATGAGATATACATGTTACAAGTTGAAAGCAACCGCTGAAACTTAATCTTCTTTTGTGTTGCTTCAATGCCTTTACTTTGAATTATTGCTTTATGAGTTAACTCTTATGCAAGACTTATTGATGCTTGTCTTGAAGTGCTATTCATGAAAAGTCTTTGCTATATGATTCACTTGTTTACTCATGTCATATACATTGTTTCGATCGCTGCATTCACTACATATGCTTTACAAATAGTATGATCAAGATTATGATGGCATGTCACTCCGGAAATTATACGTGTTATCGTTTTACCTACTCGGGACGAGCAGAACTAAGCTTGGGGATGCTGATACGTCTCCGACGTATCGATAATTTCTTATGTTCCATGCCACATTATTGATGTTATCTACATGTTTTATGCACACTTTATGTCATATTCGTGCATTTTCTGGAACTAACCTATTAACAAGATGCCGAAGTGCCGATTCTTGTTTTCTGCTGTTTTTGGTTTCAGAAATCCTAGTAAGGAAATATTCTCGGAATTGGACGAAATCAAAGCCCAGGGGCCTATTTTCTCACGAAGCTTCCGTAAGTCCGAAGGAGAGACGAAGAGGGGCCACGGAGGGGCCACACCATAGGCGGCACGGCCCCCCCTTGGCCGCGCCGGCCTGTAGTGTGGGGCCCCGTGCCGCCTCTTGACCTGCCCTTCCGCCTATAAAAAGTCTCCGTGACGAAACCCCCGCATCGAGAGCCACGATACGGAAAACCTTCCCGGAGACGCCGCCGCCGCCGATCCCATCTCGGGGGATCCAGGAGATCGCCTCCGGCACCCTGCCGGAGAGGGGAATCATCTCCCCGGAGGACTCTACGCCGCCATGGTCGCCTCCGGTGTGATGTGTGAGTAGTCTACCCCTGGACTATGGGTCCATAGCGGTAGCTAGATGGTTGTCTTCTCCCCATTGTGCTATCATTGTCGGATCTTGTGAGCTGCCTAACATGATCAAGATCATCTATCTGTAGTTCTATATGTTGCGTTTGTTGGGATCCGATGAATAGAGAATACTTGTTATGTTGATTATCAAAGTTATGCTATGTGTTGTTTATGATCTTGCATGCTTTCCGTTACTAGTAGATGCTCTGGCCAAGTAGATGCTTGTAACTCCAAGAGGGAGTACTTATGCTCGATAGTGGGTTCATGCCTGCATTGACACCGGGACAAAGGATGACAGAAAGTTCTAAGGTTGTGTTGTGCTGTTGCCACTAGGGATAAAACATTAGTGCTATGTTCAAGGATGTAGTCACTAGTTACATTACGCACCATACTTAATGCAATTGTCTATTGTTTGCAACTTAATACTGGAGGGGGTTCGGATGATAACCTGAAGGTGGACTTTTTAGGCATAGATGCAGTTGGATGACGGTCTATGTACTTTGTCGTAATGCCCAATTAAAT
Source organism: Lolium perenne (assembly GCF_019359855.2). Lineage (NCBI taxonomy): Eukaryota > Viridiplantae > Streptophyta > Magnoliopsida > Poales > Poaceae > Lolium > Lolium perenne. Next base: position 336,060,475 of record NC_067247.2, read on the forward strand.
CTCACTATACTCATCATGATATGTATGTGCATGGTCATGCTCTCTTTATTTGTCAATTGCCCAACTGTAATTTGTTCACCCAACATGCTGTTCGTCTTATGGGAGAGACACCTCTAGTGAACTGTGGACCCCGGTCCAATTCTCTTTACTGAAATACAATCTACTGCAATACTTGTTCTACTGTTTTCTGCAAACAATCATCTTCCACACAATACGGTTAACTCTTTGTTACAGCAAGCCGGTGAGATTGACAACCTCACTGTTTCGTTGGGGCAAAGTACTTTGGTTGTGTTGTGCAGGTTCCACGTTGGCGCCGGAATCACTGGTGTTGCGCCGCACTACATCCCGCCGCCATCAACCTTCAACGTGCTTCTTGGCTCCTCCTGGTTCGATAAACCTTGGTTTCTTTCTGAGGGAAAACTTGCTGCTGTGCGCATCATACCTTCCTCTTGGGGTTGCCCAACGAACGTGTGAAATACACGCCATCAATGCCCTGCTATGATTGTTACATGAGTTTCTCTCATCCATGCAACGCCCGTCATCCGTCCCCGTGCCTACAGTATTTTAATCCTGCTGTTTACTAAAATCACTACTGCTGTCTCTGTTACTCTGCTGCTGTTATTTCACTACTGCTACTGCTATAAAACTGTTACGCGATAAACTCTTGCGAGCAAGTCTGTTTCCAGGTGCAGCTGAATTGACAACTCCGCTGTTAAGGCTTCCAAGTGTTCTTTGTCTCCCCTTGTGTCGAATCAATAAATTGGGTTTTACTTCCCTCGAAGACTGTTGCGATCCCCTATACTTGTGGGTCATCAAGACTATTTTCTGGCGCCGTTGCCGGGGAGCATAGCTTTATTTGGAAGTTCACTTGGATTAATATTGTTCGCTGCAAATTCTTCATCATGGGTAAACCTCGCGATTCTAAGATCGCCATATTACCATCCACTACAAGAAAAGGTACAATTCTGAGTACCTCCGCTACACTTGATTCACCATCTGTGATTGATAAACTTGTTTCACCGCCGCATGCTTCACATGCGGGTACTTCTGCTGAATCTGAAAACTCTCATAATATTGATAATATTTCTGTTGTGCTTGATGATAGTGGTTCATTGGGATCTTTTCTAGATGCTACAATTGCTAGGTCTAGACAAATTGAAAATACTAAAACTCCTAATGCTACTGCACCTGTTAGTTCACCTGAACTTGATTATTTTAGTGATGATCCTGATGAAGATTATGTGGAGCTTAATGATGATTTTATTGAAAAATGCAATGCTACTACTGATGCAAGAAAAATTAAAAAGTTGCTTGCAGAACATGCTGTTAGATATAAACTGTCTCCTGATCCTAAGTTTGCCACATCTCCTATAAACATTAAGGATAAAGATTATAATTTTTCTCTTGATCTATCTCATATAGCTATTGTTGAGAAAACACCCTTTTGTGGTACTGAAAAAGAAAGTGCTGTTGAACACATGACTGAGTTATCTACTCTAAGTAGCTTGTTTTCTGATGATGTCAAGATGCGTACTTACTTTGTTGCTAAAATCTTTCCATTCTCATTAAAGGATGACGCTAAAACTTGGTATAATAGTTTGCCACCTAATTCTATTAAAAGTCCAAAAGAATTGCTTGATGTTTTCTTCCGTAAATACTTTCCTGCTAGTGCTCAACATATTGCTTTGCAGAGAATTTATAATTTTAACCAGGAGGATGGAGAGAAATTGCCTGAGGCTTGGGCGAGATTTTGCTCTCTTATTAGAGCTCGGCCTGATCATGATTTGGAAAAGCATGATTTACTTGATATATTTTATAGCGGACTAACCATTGAGTCTAGGGCATACCTGGATAGTTGTGCTGGTTGTGTTTTCAGAAAAGAACTCCTGCATTTACGCTGAAGAATTATTGGCTAAAATAGGCCGGAATCATGATGATTGGACTAGACCTGAACCAACTCCAACGCCAATATTGAAGAAGAGGGGTTTAATTAAATTGAATGATGAAGATATGAGGGAAGCCAAGAAGTCTCTCAAGGAGAAAGGTATTAAATCTGAAGATGTGAAGAATCTACCTCCCATAGAAGATGTATGTGAGATAATTCCCCCTTCATCCATGATTGAGGTAAACTCCCTTCAACGCTTTACTAGGGAAGATATTCCGTATTCAAAACCTCCTGCACAATGCTTAGATGAGTTTGATAATTATATTGTTAAACAAGAAAATTTTAATATGAGAGTAGAGAATCATTTAATGGAAAATTCTCGAGCTATTAGTGAATTGCATGATATTGTAGAGAGAACCTCCAATGATGTTAAGATGCTTGTTAAACATTTTCATATGGTTCAAACTCAAATTGATCAACTCACTAAAGTGCAAAATGACTTGTTAGGGAATAATTCTAAAGAGAAACATGCTTATGAAGTAACAACTAGAGGTGGTGTCTCTACCCAGGATCCTCTATATCCTGAAGGGCATCCCAAAAGAATTGAACAAGATTCTCAACACATTGAACCTAGTGCTCATTCTAAGAAGAAAAAGAAGAAGAAACATAAAAATGTTGTAGAATCCTCTGAACCTGTTAATGATCCTAATAGTATTTCTATTTCTGATGCTGAAACTGAAAGTGGTAATGAACATGATAAAGATAATGATAAGAATGATGCTCCTGATAAAGAAGAGGTCGAAGAAGAACCTGAAAAGCATGCTAAAAATAAAAAGTACACTAAAGAAGATTTTATTGCTGAGAAACATGGTAATGAAAGAGAACCTTGGGTGCAAAAGCAAATGCCTTTTCCTGCTAAGAAACTAAAATCAAAGGAAGAAGAACACTATAATAAATTTTGCGATTGGATGAAACCCTTATTTTTGCAAATCCCTTTGACTGATGCTATTAAATTGCCTCCTTATTCAAAGTATATGAAAGATATTGTTACTAACAAAAGGAAAATCCCCAATGAGGAAATTTCCACTATGCTTGCTAATTACTCTTTCAATGGCAAAGTTCCGAAGAAGTTGGGCGACCCAGGTATACCTACTATTCCTTGTTCTATTAAGAATAATTATGTTAAAACTGCTCTATGTGACTTGGGAGCCGGTGTTAGTGTTATGCATTTTTCTCTTTATAAGAGACTTTACCTAGATAAGTTGATACCTACTGATATATCTTTGCAAATGGCTGATAAATCTACTGCTATTCCTGTTGGTATATGTGAGGATGTTCCTGTTCAAGTTACTACTAACTGCTTAATATTAACTGATTTTGTTGTGTTGGAAATGCCTGAAGATGATAATATGTCTATTATTCTTGGGAGACCTTTTCTTAACACCGCAGGGGCTGTTATTGATTGCAATAAAGGAAAGGTTACTTTCAATGTTGATGATAGGGAGCATACTGTTTATTTTCCCAAGAGGATTGAGAAAGCGTGTGGAGTTAATACTATTTCTAATGTGAGAACTATCAAAGTGGGAACTATTGATTGTCCTATATATGAGCCTAAACAAGAATATCAAACTCTCGTGATTGGATCCATATCATTACAATTCAAGGTAACATGATTGATTTGAGGTTTATTTCTTCTTATGCTATGTAAAATTTATTTGGTGGCAAGACTTGATCAACCTTGTCAACAAATACCTTTTATATGCATAGAGGAGGTAAACAACATCTCTTTCTTCCTCCACTTGCTCTAGTTGCTGTAGCACTTTTAATTTGCAAAGTTCCTTAGTTAATTGGAGAGTTCAAAAAATTTCCTGGCCAGTAATAATAAATTAAATACCCAGAATTGTGCATTTTTCAAAGTTTCAAAAATTCACAAAAATTATACCGTTGGTCCTATTTTTCGACGAGGCACCTGGGAGCACCAGAGGATGACCTGTGGGGCACCAGAGGGTGCCACACCACAGGCCGGCGCGGCCAAGGAGGGGGGCGCGCCACCCTGTGGTGTGGGCCCCTCCTTGCCCCACTTTGCCATCTCTTTCTCCCAGCACCTTCTCTCTCCCGAAAAAACTCATACCAGGTTCCTCTCACTCGCGTTTTTGCTCAAGAGCTCTAGATTTCTCGATCTCTTTGCTCAGCCCAGATTTCTTGCTGAAATTTGGCACATTTGCTCCTTGGTATGTGACTCCTCCACCCATCCAAGTAGAATTTTGTTTGGTTGAGTATATCTTGAATATTTTGCTGTTGTAGGTAACATGTTTAGTGAGCTTGCATGCTTGTTCTAAGTGGTAGAAACTAGTTTTGATGCATGATTAGTACTCTAGCAAGTTCCTATGGTAGTTTCCCTCAATTATATGTCACCAAATCAAATTTTATATTGTTTGTTGAAAATTTCAGAGAAGAGATGGAGAAGTTCAACTTTGGAGAGTTGTTCAAGAAAGGAACAACCAACACCGGGAGGCCTTCTAGGGCCGCCACCCGGCTTAGGCGATCGTACAACGAGGATATCATCGCGCCTAGCTTCGCGCCCGATGAGGACAACGGGGCTCCTAATGCTTCGTCTTTTCCATGCTATGATTTTCTGAGGAATGCAGGGATATTGGAGGATTTCTCCACCCTTGTCAACAGGGCAGGCCTAACCACCTATGTGGGAGATGAAAGGGAGCAATACTACATGCTCACCAAAATCTTCGTTGAGAGCTTCAAGTTCCACAACAAGCAATATGAGCCAACAGTTGCATTCAAGATCTATGGTAATCCTGTTACTATGGGATTGGAAGATTTTTGTCATGCATTGGATATTGCCCCTGTAGGTACAGCAAGTAGGATTGATGACAACCCCCGGGACTTGTTGGAGCTCTATCGAGGGATTACCGATGATGATTGTCGCACCATTCAGCGTGGCAAGATAAGGAACATTCAACTCCCCGCCATTAAGTATTTTGCATATTACATTGCTACTAGCATTCTTGGTAGGGAGAACACTAGCAATATTTCTAGTTATCATCTTGCTTTCTTGAATATTGCACTTACTGGTCGGACATCTTATCACCTTGGTTCTCTTATTGCTCGCCGCCTGTCTAATAAAGGGCCTATTTTTGGAGGAACTATTGCACTGCGTGTTTTAACTTATCTAAGGCTTCCTCTTGATCCTAATGATGTGCCATTGGCCCCTAGGAAACTTGATATTACTGCTATGAAGAGTCATCATTTTGTTACCGCTGATTCTACTTTAGACAATATGGTCTATAGAATGTTGTTTTCTGACGGGGATGAGAAGGAAATCCCTCTTCCCCAACCAGGTTTGTTCAGTATTGACAGGCAATCATGGTCGTGCACTAAGGAGGAGGTGGATGAACATATGAAGATACAAGACTTCCACCAGCAGCATGACTCCGAGGACGCCGAGGCCTCCCACGACTACACCGTCACGTATCCGGGTGCTTCTTCTAGCACATACCCGGAATACGATCCATCTTCGTCATACTACGGAGATATTACCTCATGGGATCGATGGGATTGAACTCCACTTAGGCCAAAAGCCTAAGCTTGGGGGGAGGTATACCGGCATCACTCATTCTTTGCATATTATGGTTGCTGGATACTTGTACATATTTGTTTTGTTCGTTCGAGTGGTTTTCTAATGAGAGGAAGATGATATTTGGGGAAGTGCTGCCTGAAAACAGATTCTGGACTGTTACTAGAAAAATTCGTGCGCACAGCCAGAACGTTATTTTGAGCTGCCAATTTTTGTGCAGGTTCCCCAGGTTGTTATCTAACTTTCATTAGTTGAACACTTTTCGATTTGAGCAACGTAAGATTTTTGTAAAAATCGATTTCTGTACTGCTGTCAGGTTTTGGCAGATTTCTGCCATCTCGCTTTTCTGTGTTTCTTTTAGTTTGCTATTTCTTGTTTTTGCTTTGTTTCCTTCCCAAAACACAAAAACACCAAAAATATTTGCTGTTCTTCTTTGGTTTGTAAAGTTCTTTATGAGTTCAATGGTCTTCGGTGGCTGGAGCGTGGTTTTCATTTCATATTATCTAAGCTGCACAAGTGAAAAGGCAATAATGACGATTTACGACAATTGGATTGTGGTGAGAGGCTGGTATGAACTCTATTTGTTTTCATTTTTGTACATATACTCATCCATGTGAGCATGCTTAGTTGGTTCATGTGAGGTATATGTTATTTGAGAAAGTCTAGTAGTTTATGATCTCTCATGATTAGCTCCAATTTATTAATATGAGTAGCATGTCATGGATGTTTGCTTGCATTGTTTTATTCATAAGTAAGTATGGCATTGTGGTATCCTCCTCTGAATAATTCATTTATATCGACTTGGCACATGCTCACGCATGCATATGACTGAACCAAAGTCAATTAAGCCTCGATGATTTATATTGCTTCAGAGTTCTTGTATCACTTTTATGCCTCCGTTAATTTATTTTGCCGCAAGCATGATTATGACAGTTACTGCTCTCTTGATTTGTCGCTCCCTAGTCTATTGCTAGCCTTCACCTGTACTGAGCAGGAACGCTGCTCGTGCTTCCAAACACATGAAAACCAAGTTATTCCAGAGAGTCCACCATAAATACCTATGCATGGCATTTCAAACCATTCCAAGTAAATTCTCATGCGCTACCTTTAAAACCTTCAAAATGCTTCTCAATTTGTGTTTATGTTTCATAGCTCATGAGGAAGTATGTGGTGTTTAGCTTTCAACCTTGTCATTTACTTTTGACGGACTCTCATATGGACTAGTGGCACATCCGCTTATCCAATAATTTTGCAAAAAGAGCTGGCAATGGGATTCCCAGTCCCGAATTAATTAACTTAAATAGACACTCCTCCATGGTTTGTGATTGTTGGACGGCACCCGAAGGATTCGGTTAGCCATGGCTTGTGTAAGCAAAGGTTGGGGGGAGTGTCATCATCATAATAAAAATAAAATAAAAAGGCACTCCTTCATGGTATGAGATTGTTGGCAGGCACCCGAGGATTCGGTTAGCCATGGTTTGTGTAAGAAAGGTTGGAAGGAGTGCCAAATAAATATGCAAATAATTCATGGGAGCCGCTCTTGAAAGTTCGGTTGGCGAGGTAGTTAGTGTACCCATTACCATTCGTTGACAACAACAAACACCTCTCAAAATGATTTTACTCCTGATTTCAAAAATGAAAAGCTCTAGCGCATGTTAATCCCTGCTTCCCTCTGCGAAGGGTCAATCTTTTACTTTTATGTTGTGTCTCCATTATTTCTTTGAGCACTATCTTGAGAGCACAACTGTCATTATTAGTATAATATGCTTGTCTCAAAATATGATTGATTGTGGTATAACTTTGATGCTTTTATCTTTGACAATCACTACTTCTAGTCTTTCTATGAACTCCAGAGGTGCCCGGGCATTTATGTTTTGCCAATCAAATACAGGCAAGCGAGATACCACTTTATCATACTCTCTTATGAACATTGCAATCCTGCTTATATACATGATTCATGATGCTTATTATTAATTGTTGGTACCTCTCCATGATTGACATAGCTGTTAGATGATCTTATTTGCATGTATCTCATTATGAACTGCTTAAGTATTGGCCATAGCATGAGAATATATACATCATATGAGCAAATGTGTTCATGAAAGTTCTTTTATCGCTCAGTTGTTAACTGAATTGCTTGAGGACAAGCAATAAGCTAAGCTTGGGGGGAGTTGATACGTCCAAAACGTATCTACTTTCCCGAACACTTTTGCTATTGTTTTGCCTCTAATTTGTGTATTTTGGATGCAACTAACACGGACTAACGCTATTTTCAGCAGAACTGCTCTGGTGTCTCGTTTTTGTGCAGAAATCCAACTTTCGGGAAAATCCTCGAAATTTATGCAGAAGGCCCTATTTTCCCAGAGAACTGACGGAGCCAGAAGGACAGACCAGGTGGAGGCCCGAGGGCCCCACACCATAGGGCGGCGCGGCCCAGGGGGGCCCGCGCGGCCATGTGGTGTGGCCCCCTCGGCCGGCCTCCGACGCCCTCCTTCGGACTATTTATCGGCCTCGACCTAAAAACGCACGGGGAGGAGTCGAAGTCACCAGAAAGCCTCCAGAACGCCGCCACATCGCGAAACTCCGTCGCGGGAGCCAGAAGTCTCCGTTCTGGCACTCCGTCGGGACGGGGAATTGGAGGAGACCATCACCGCCATCACCGCCAACGCCTCTACATCAACCAGCCATGTTTCCCCCATCCATGTGTGAGTAATTCCCCCGCTGTAGGCCGAAGGGGATGGTAGGGATTGGATGAGATTGGTCATGTAATAGCATAAGATTGTTAGGGCATAGTGCCTAGTGTCCGTAATTGGTGCTTTGATGATATTGTTGCAACTTGTTATGCTTAATGCTTGTCACTAGGGCCCGAGTGCCATGATCTCAGATCTGAACATGTTATTGTTTCATCAAGATAATCATTGTTTATGGTCTTACCTATAAGTTGTATACACATGTCGCTGTCCGGAACCAATGGCCCCGAAGTGACAGAAATCGGGACAACCGGAGGGAATGGTAGCGATGTGAGGATCACATGTGTTCACAGAGTGTTAATGCTTTGCTCCGGTACTCTATTAAAAGGAGTACCTTAATATCCAGTAGTTTCCCTTGAGGCCCGGCTGCCACCGGCTGGTAGGACAAAAGATGTTGTGCAAGTTTCTCATTGCGAGCACGCACGACTATATATGGAACACATGCCTATTGATTGCTTTGTACTTGGACACCGTTTTATTATTATCTGCAAATGCCCTGCTATGATTGTTACATGAGTTTCTCTCATCCATGCAACGCCCGTCATCCGTCCCCGTGCCTACAGTATTTTAATCCTGCTGTTTACTAAAATCACTACTGCTGTCTCTGTTACTCTGCTGCTGTTATTTCACTACTGCTACTGCTATAAAACTGTTACTACTGATAAACTCTTGCGAGCAAGTCTGTTTCCAGGTGCAGCTGAATTGACAACTCCGCTGTTAAGGCTTCCAAGTGTTCTTTGTCTCCCCTTGTGTCGAATCAATAAATTGGGTTTTACTTCCCTCGAAGACTGTTGCGATCCCCTATACTTGTGGGTCATCATACGTCTCCAACGTATCGATAATTTCTTATGTTCCATGCCACATTATTGATGTTATCTACATGTTTTATGCACACTTTATGTCATATTCGTGCATTTTCTGGAACTAACCTATTAACAAGATGCCGAATTAAATCTCACAATACTCATCATAATATGTATGTGCATGGTCATGCCCTCTTTATTTGTCAATTGCCCAACTGTAATTTGTTCACCCAACATGCTGTTTATCTTATGGGAGAGACACCTCTAGTGAACTGTGGACCCCGGTCCAATTCTCTATACTGAAATACAATCATCGCAATACTGTTTTACTGTTTTCTGCAAACAATCATCTTCCACACAATACGGTTAATCCTTTGTTACAGCAAGCCGGTGAGATTGACAACCTCACTGTTTCGTTGGGGCAAAGTACTTTGGTTGTGTTGTGCAGGTTCCACGTTGGTGCCGAAATCCCTGGTGTTGCGCCGCACTACATCCCGCCGCCATCAATCTTCAACGTGCTTCTTGGCTCCTCCTGGTTCGATAAACCTTGGTTTCTTTCTGAGGGAAAACTTGCTGCTGTGCGCATCATACCTTCCTCTTGGGGTTCCCAACGAACGTGTGAGTTACACGCCATCAAGCTCTTTTTCTGGCGTCGTTGCCGGGGAGATCAAGACACGCTGCAAGGGGAGTCTCCACATCCCAATCTCTTTACTTTGTTTTTGTCTTGCTTAGTTTTATTTACTACTTTGTTTGCTGCACTAAATCAAAATACAAAAAAAAAATTAGTTGCTAGTTTTATTTTATTTGCTATCTTGTTTACTATATCAAAAACACAAAAAAATTAGTTACTTGCATTTACTTTATCTAGTTTGCTTTATTTACTGTTGCTAAAATGGCTACCCCTGAAAATACTAAGTTGTGTGACTTCACAACCACAAATAATAATGATTTCTTATGCACACCTATTGCTCCACCTGCTACTACAGCAGAATTCTTTGAAATTAAACCTGCTTTACTGAATCTTGTTATGCGAGAGCAATTTTTTGGTGTTAGTTCTGATGATGCTGCTGCCCATCTTAATAATTTTGTTGAATTGTGTGAGATGCAAAAGTATAAAGATGTAGATGGTGACATTATAAAATTAAAATTGTTCCCTTTCTTATTAAGAGGAAGAGCTAAAGATTGGTTGCTATCTCTGCCTAAGAATAGTATTGATTCATGGACTAAATGCAAGGATGCTTTTATTGGTAGATATTATCCCCCTGCTAAAATTATATCTTTGAGGAGTAGCATAATGAATTTTAAACAATTAGATACTGAACATGTTGCACAAGCATGGGAAAGAATGAAATCTCTGGTTAAAAATTGCCCGACCCATGGACTGACTACTTGGATGATCATCCAAACCTTCTATGCAGGACTAAATTTTTCTTCGCGGAATTTATTGGATTCAGCTGCTGGAGGTACCTTTATGTCCATCACTCTTGGTGAAGCAACAAAGCTTCTTGATAATATGATGATCAAATACTCTGAATGGCACACGGAAAGAGCTCCACAAGGTAAGAAGGTAAATTCTGTCGAAGAAACCTCTTCCTTGAGTGATAAGATTGATGCTATTATGTCTATGCTTGTGAATGATAGGACTAATGTTGATCCTAATAATGTTCCGTTAGCTTCATTGGTTGCACAAGAAGAACATGTTGACGTAAACTTCATTAAAAATAATAATTTCAACAACAATGCTTATCGGAACAATTCTAGTAATAACTATAGGCCATATCCTTATAATAATGGTAACGGTTATGCTAATTCTTATGGGAATTCTTACAACAATAATAGGAGTTCACCCCCTGGACTTGAAGCCATGCCTAAAGAATTTATTAGTACACAAACTGCCTTTAACAAATCTGTTGAAGAAAAGCTTGGGAAAATTGATATACTTGCTTCTAAAGTCGATAGTCTTGCTGCTGATGTTGATCTTTTGAAATCGAAAGTTATGCCTAATGAAAATCATCATAATAAAATTGTTACTACAGCAAATGCCATCCAAGTTAGAATTAATGAGAATATAAGATTGATGGCCGAATTGTGTGCTAGGTGGGATAGAGAAGAAAAAGAAAAACTAGCTAAAGAGAAGAATGTAGCTAAAGTTTGGACTATTACCACCACTTGTAATGCTAATGCTACACATGTTGCTGCACCTCCTACTATTAATAATAAAAGAATTGGTGTTAGCAATGTTTCCACTTCAAATGCAAAGCGCGAGAAACTGCTCAAATCGCTAAAAGCTAAACTGTGATAAAACTGCTGAAATTTTTTCCAACATTGGGGATGATGATCCCATTGCTTTAGATTATAATAGTTTGAATTTTGATGATTGCCACATCTCTGAAGTTATAAAGTTCTTGCAAAAACTTGCTAAAAGTCCTAATGCTAGTGCTATAAATTTGGCTTTCACGCAACATATTACAAATGCTCTTATAAAAGCTAGAGAAGAGAAACTAGAGCGTGAAGCCTCTATTCCTAGAAAGCTAGAGGATGGTTGGGAGCCCATCATTAAGATGAAGGTTAAAGATTTTGATTGTAATGCTTTATGTGATCTTGGTGCAAGTATTTCTGTTATGCCTAAGAAAATTTATAATATGCTTGACTTGCCACCGCTGAAAAATTGTTATTTGGATGTTAATCTTGCTGATCATTCTACAAAGAAACCTTTGGGGAAAGTTGATAATGTTCGCATTACCGTTAACAATAACCTTGTCCCCGTTGATTTTGTTGTCTTGGATATTGAATGCAATGCATCTTGTCCCATTATATTGGGAAGACCTTTTCCTCGAACTGTTGGTGCTACCATTGATATGAAGGAAGGTAATATTAAATATCAATTTCCTCTCAAGAAAGGTATGAAACACTTCCCTAGAAACAGAATGAAGTTACCTTTTGATTCTATTATTATAACAAATTATGATGTTGACACTTCGTTTCTTGATAATACTTGATACACACTTTCTGCGCCTAGCTGAAAGGCGTTAAAGAAAAGCGCTTATGGGAGTCAACCCATGTTTTTACCTACAGTACTTTGTTTTTATTTTGTGTCTTGGAAGTTGTTTACTACTGTAGCAACCTCTCCTTATCTTAGTTTAGTGTTTTGTTGTGCCAAGTAAAGTCGTTGATAGTAAAGTTCATACTAGATTTGGATTACTGCGCAGAAACAGATTTCTTTGCTGTCACGAATCTGGGCTGTTTTCTCTGTAGGTAACTCAGAAAATTATGCCAATTTACGTGAGTGATCCTCAGATATGTACGCAACTTTCATTCAATTGGAGCATTTTCATTTGAGCAAGTCTGGTGCCTCGATAAAATTCGTCAATATGAACAGTTCTGTTTTGACAGATTCTGCCTTTTATTTCGCATTGCCTCTTTTGCTATGTTGGATGAATTTCTTTGATCCATTAATGTCCATTAGCTTTATGCAATGTCCAGAAGTGTTAATAATGATTGTGTCACCTCTGAACATGTTAATTTTTATTGTCGCTAACCCTCTAATGAGTTGTTCTAAGTTTGGTGTGGAGGAAGTTTTCAAGGATCAAGAGAGGAGTATGATGCAACATGATCAAGGAGAGTGAAAGCTCTAAGCTTGGGGATGCCCCGGTGGTTCACCCCTGCATATTCTAAGAAGACTCAAGCGTCTAAGCTTGGGGATGCCCAAGGCATCCCCTTCTTCATCGACAACATTATCAGGTTCCTCCCCTGAAACTATATTTTTATTCCATCACATCTTATGTGCTTTGCTTGGAGCGTCGGTTTGTTTTTATTTTTTTTGTTTTGTTTGAATAAAATGGATCCTAGCATTCACTTTGTGGGAGAGAGACACGCTCCGCTGTAGCATATGGACAAGTATGTCCTTAGTTTCTACTCATAGTATTCATGGCGAAGTTTCTTCTTCGTTAAATTGTTATATGGTTGGAATTGGAAAATGATACATGCAGTAATTTGCTATAATGTCTTGGATAATGTGATACTTGGCAATTGTTGTGCTCATGTTTAAGCTCTTGCATCATATGCTTTGCACCCATTAATGAAGAAATACATAGAGCATGCTAAAATTTGGTTTGCATATTTGGTTTCTCTAAGGTCTAGATAATTTCTAGTATTGAGTTTGAACAACAAGGAAGACGGTGTAGAGTCGTATAATGTTTTCAATATGTCTTTTATGTGAGTTTTGCTGCACCGGTTCATCCTTGTGTTTGTTTCAAATAAGCCTTGCTAGCCTAAACCTTGTATCGAGAGGGAATACTTCTCATGCATCCAGAATACTTGAGCCAACCACTATGCCATTTGTGTCCAACATACCTACCTACTACATGGTATTTTCCGCCATTCCAAAGTAAATTGCTTGAGTGCTACCTTTAAAATTCCATCATTCACCTTTGCAATATATAGCTCATGGGACAAATAGCTTAAAAACTATTGTGGTATTGAATATGTACTTATGCACTTTATCTCTTATTAAGTTGCTTGTTGTGCGATAACCATGTTCACTGGGGACGCCATCAACTACTCTTTGTTGAATTTCATGTGAGTTGCTATGCATGTTTGTCTTGTCTGAAGTAAGAGCGATCTACCACCTTATGGTAAAGCATGCATATTGTTAGAGAAGAACATTGGGCCGCTAACTAAAGCCATGATCCATGGTGGAAGTTTCAGTTTTGGACATATATCCTCAATCTCATATGAGAAAATTATTAATTGTTGTTACATGCTTATGCATAAAAGAGGAGTCCATTATCTGTTGTCTATGTTGTCCCGGTATGGATGTCTAAGTTGAGAATAATCAATAGCGAGAAATCCAATGCGAGCTTTCTCCTTAGACCTTTGTACAGGCGGCATAGAGGTACCCCTTTGTGACACTTGGTTAAAACATGTGCATTGTGATGATCCGGTAGTCCAAGCTAATTAGGACAAGGTGCGGGCACTATTAGTACACTATGCATGAGGCTTGCAACTTGTAAGATATAATTTACATGATACATATGCTTTATTACTACCGTTGACAAAATTGTTTCATGTTTTCAAAATCAAAGCTCTAGCACAAATATAGCAATCGATGCTTTTCCTCTATGGAGGACCATTCTTTTACTTTCATTGTTGAGTCAGTTCACCTATTTCTCTCCACCTCAAGAAGCAAACACTTGTGTGAACTGTGCATTGATTCCTACATACTTGCATATTGCACTTATTATATTACTCTATGTTGACAATATCTATGAGATATACATGTTATAAGTTGAAAGCAACCGCTGAAACTTAATCTTCCTTTGTGTTGCTTCAATGCCTTTACTTTGAATTATTGTTTTATGAGTTAACTCTTATGCAAGACTTATTGATGCTTGTCTTGAAGTACTATTCATGAAAAGTCTTTGCTTTATGATTCACTTGTTTACTCATGTCATATACATTGTTTTGATCGCTGCATTCACTACATATGCTTTACAAATAGTATGATCAAGGTTATGATGGCATGTCACTCCAGAAATTATCTTTGTTATCGTTTTACCTGCTCGGGACGAGCAGAACTAAGCTTGGGGATGCTGATACGTCTCCAACGTATCGATAATTTCTTATGTTCCATGCCACATTATTGATGTTATCTACATGTTTTATGCACACTTTATGTCATATTCGTACATTTTCTGGAACTAACCTATTAACAAGATGCCGAAGTGCCGATTCTTTGTCTGCTGTTTTTGGTTTCAGAAATCCTAGTAACGAAATATTCTCGGAATTGGACGAAATCAACGCCCAGGGTCCTATTTTGCCACGAAGCTTCTAGAAGACCGAAGAGGAGACGAAGTGGGGCCACGAGGCGCCCACACCCTAGGGCGGCGCGGCCTGCCCCTTGGCTGTGCCGACCTGTAGTGTGGGGCCCTCGTGTGGCCCCCTGACCTGCCCTTCCGCCTACTTAAAGCCTCCGTCGCGAAACCCCCAGTACCGAGAACCACGATACGGAAAACCTTACTGAGACGCCGCCGCCGCCGATCCCATCTCGGGGGATTCAGGAGATCGCCTCCGGAGTGATGAGTGAGTAGTCTACCCCTGGACTATGGGTCCATAGCAGTAGCTAGATGGTTGTCTTCTCCCCATTGTGCTTCATTGTCGGATCTTGTGAGCTGCCTAACATGATCAAGATCATCTATCTGTAATTCTATATGTTGCGTTTGTTGGGATCCGATGAATAGAGAATACTTGTTATGTTGATTATCAAAGTTATGTCTATGTGTTGTTTATGATCTTGCATGCTCTCCGTTACTAGTAGATGCTCTGGCCAAGTAGATGCTTGTAACTCCAAGAGGGAGTATTTATGCTCGATAGTGGGTTCATGCCTCCATTGATATCTGGGACAGTGACAGAAAGTTCTAAGGTTGTGGATGTGCTGTTGCCACTAGGGATAAAACATTAGTGCTATGTTCGAGGATATAGTCACTGATTACATTACGCGCAATACTTAATGCAATTGTCTATTGTTAGCAACTTAATACTGGAGGGGGTTCGGATGATAACCTGAAGGTGGACTTTTTAGGCATAGATGCATGCTGGATAGCGGTCTATGTACTTTGTCGTAATGCCCAATTAAATCTCACAATACTCATCATAATATGTATGTGCATGGTCATGCCCTCTTTATTTGTCAATTGCCCAACTGTAATTTGTTCACCCAACATGCTGTTTATCTTATGGGAGAGACACCTCTAGTGAACTGTGGACCCCGGTCCAATTCTCTATACTGAAATACAATCTACTGCAATACTATTTTCTGCAAACAATCATCTTCCACACAATACGGTTAATCCTTTGTTACAACAAGCCGGTGAGATTGACAACCTCACTGTTTCGTTGGGGCAAAGTACTTTGGTTGTGTTGTGCAGGTTCCACGTTGGCGCCGGAATCCCTGGTGTTGCGCCGCACTACATCCCGCCGCCATCAACCTTCAACGTGCTTCTTGGCTCCTCCTGGTTCGATAAACCTTGGTTTCTTTCTGAGGGAAAACTTGCTGCTGTGCGCATCATACCTTCCTCTTGGGGTTCCCAACGAACGTGTGAGTTACACGCCATCACTATGCGCCATGAAATCCAAGATAGATGAATACTTTTTGAAAGTAAATGGATCTATAAAAATGATGGACTTGGATGGAATATCCTTGAATAAGCTCGACTTGTCGAAAAGTAGTTTACGACAAAGTTCAAAGAGTTGACTACAATAAGATTAGATCTTTCGTAGCGATGCTTATAGTCTATGTGGATTATTCTAGTAATCGCTACATATTTCTTTTATGAGATATGCTAGTAGGATGGCAAAATACATTACTTAACAGAAGTGTGTATTAAAGGTGTATACAAGATACAACCAAGAGTTTTGCTAGTCCGTGGAATACTAGATAGGTATACGAACTTCAATTGGATGAAGTGAGTATCACGGAGTTGGAATCTTCACCGGATGAAATAGTCAAAGAATTTTTTCATCAGAAACGATGAAGATGCTTGCATTTGCAAGAAATTAAGTGGGAGCACTGAGACATATTTATAATACTTTATGTAGATGACATATAGTTGGTTATAAATGATGTAATTATATACTTGATTAAAAAGGTTTCATTGAGAATTAACTTTAATGAAAGGATATGTACTGAAACATATTTAGTGTCAAGATCTATGAAGATAGATTGAAACACATAAAAGTTTAAGTTAAAAAGTACATAGAATGAATATTGAAGTAGTTCAATATAAAGAAGGTGTTCTTTTCATGTGAAGGTTTTACAACACTTGAGTGTATCTGACACTCAATGAGTAAAAAGACATGAGTGATTTTTAGATCACGAATAATATGTACAATATCAGATGTCCTATGCTCTAAATGGTTAGGAGCATATACCAGAATGATTCATGTGATGATCATTGGATAAACAGTAAGAATATCCCTGAGTGCTTTAGAAGAACCAAGGATATATAGTTTTGTATGAGTAATGACAAACAAATCGCTGTAAGGTGTTGCACCGATATTAGTTTGGTCACATATAAAAATAAAATTTCAATCTCAAATTAGGCTAACTGTTGTTTAAAAGGTAGCACAATGAGCTAGAAGTTGTCTATGCTAGATTTAGATGAGTTCTAAATGTTGTGACGGATTCTACAAACAAAGGCAGAATATGTCATTGTTTTTACAATGACTGAGGATGTTAAGTTAAGAGGTTCTTTGAGAACTTAGTGTAGTTCCGATAGTGTCAGAACTTTGAAGCTATATTGTGTATGACAATATTAGTGACATATTTCAAACCGCGGAATTAAGGTTCCACCAGAAGACCAAACATATTTAATGCCGACTCATTTAGAAAATGAGTGATGCGTTGAGACGCAAATGAATTGCAAAATACATACGTTTCTGAGCATGTCAGATCCGTTGACTAAAACTTCTCCCGTGAGCAAAACCATGATAAAACACCGGAAGGCCAAGGTGCTATATCTTTACATATGTAAACTAGATTATTGACTCTAGTGCAAGTGGGAGACTGTTGGAGATATGCCCAAGAGGCAATAATAAAAGTGGTTATTATATATCTTTATGTTTATGATAAATGTTTATATACCATGCTATAATTGTATTAACCGAAACATTAATACATGTGTGTTATGTAGACAACAATGAGTCCCTAGTAAGCCACTTAACTAGCTTGTTGATTAATAGATGATTAGTTTCATAATCATGAACATTGGATGTTATTAATAACAAGGTTATATCATTATATGAATGATGTAATGGACACACCCAATTAAGCGTAGCATAAGATCACGTCATTGAGTTATTTGCTATAAGCTTTCGATACATAGTTACCTAGTCCTTTTGACCATGAGATCATGTAAATCACTTATACCGGAAAGGTACTTTGATTACATCAAACGCCACTGCGTAAATGGGTGGTTATAAAGGTGGGATTAACTATCCGGAAAGTATGAGTTGAGGCATATGGATCAACAGTGGGATTTGTCCATCCCGATGATGGATAGATATACTCTGGGCCCTCTCGGTGGAATGTCGTCTAATTAGCTTGCAAGCATATGAATAAGTTCATAAGAGACTACATACCACGGTACGAGTAAAGAGTACTTGTCAGGAGATGAGGTTGAACAAGGTATAGAGAGATACCGATGATCAAACCTCGGACAAGTAAAATATCGCGTGACAAAGGGAATTGGTATCGTATGTGAATGGTTCATTCAATCACTAAGTCATCGTTGAATATGTGGGAGCCATTATGGATCTCCAGATCCCGCTATTGGTTATTGGTCGGAGAGAAGTCTCAATCATGTCTACATAGTTCGCGAACCGTAGGGTGACACACTTAAGGTTTGATGTCGTTTAAGTAGATATGGAAATATGGAATGGAGTTCGAAGTTTTGTTCGGAGTCTCGGATGGGATCCAGGACATCACGAGGAGGTCCGGAATGGTCCGGAGAATAAGATTCATATATAGGAAGTCATTTTCTAGTTTTGAAAATGATCCGGTATTTTTCCTGGAAGGTTCTAGAAGAGTCCGGAAGAAATCAGCATGGAAGGTGGAGTCCCAGAGGGACTCCACCCACCTTGGCCGGCCAGCCTAAGGGAGGAGGAGTCCACGGAGGAGTCCCAAGTGGACTCCTCCCCATGGTGGCCGGCCGCCCCACCAAGGAAAGGGGGGAGTCCCACTCCCCCTAGGTTTGGTCATATGGAAGGTTTATGTTGGGGTCTTATTCGGAGACTTTTGACCTAATCCTTGGGGCTTCCACCTATATAAACAGAGGAAGGGAGGGGCTGGCCGGACACTCTTGGCTCCACCTTGGCCGCACCCCTATGAGGGCCGGCGCCCAAGCCCCCTCTCCCCAAAACCCTAGCTACCTCTCCTCCACCACATCTCCCGCATATGCTTAGCGAAGCTCCGTCGGAGATCTCCATCGACACCGCCACCACGCCGTCGTGCTGTCGGGATTCCAAGGAGGATCTACTACTTCCGCTGCCTGCTGGAACAGGGAGAAGGACGTCGTCATCAACACCGAACGTGTGACCGAGTACGGAGGTGCTGCCCGATTGTGGCACCATCAAGATCTTCTACGCGCTTTTGAAAGCGGCAAGTGATCGTCTACCGCAGCAACGAGAGCCTCCTCTTGTAGGCTTTGGAAATCTTCAAGGGTTAGTCTCGTTCATCCCCTCGTTGCTCCCATCTTCTAGATTGCATCTTGGCTTGGATTGCGTTCTCGCGGTAGGAAATTTTTTTGTTTTCTATGCTACGAATCCCTACAGAAAACTCCTTGCTAAAATCCATACAATATATTGCCAAAAAAAGTTGGAAACATATTTTAGAAAGTAATCATAACATGTCGTGGTTGAACAATAATATTTTCCAGCGCGTGGAGAGACGACGGATTTTCTGGCCCGGATTGGTTGGCGAAAAAATTGATTGTCCTCCGTGTCATGCCATCACGATCCAACCCAAAATCAACTGTAATGTAAGTTTTGTGTTTTTTCCCTAGTTCTTGAAAACTCAAGGCGCAGTCCCTATCTTCCCCAATTAAAACCAAAAAGTTATATCCCATTGGGTCCGACCTTCTCAATATTTACAACAAAAATGCACCCTACGACACATCAAAGTCATACAGAGTGTTACAACAAAATTTCTCACTTCGCTTACAAAAATTATATACTAGTACAACAAAATCTTCACAATGAAATTTTAAAAAGTATTGTTATAAAAAGTGGTTAAGTATCAATTATTTTCCTAAAGGTTGGTTTACAACAAAATTTGGCAAAAAGTTACAACAAAAATTAAAACCTAATACAACAAAAAAATGTCTTCGTATGAAAAAATAGTAATGAAATAACAAATTAGTTACAACAAAAATCACCAACTATTTTAATAGAATATATAGACGATTACAACAAAGACCATAAAGTTATGGAAAATCTGAGGTAAAGATGATTACAACATATCTAACGTGCTTTAGCCATAAAATTTAAACACAATTTTTATAAAATTGATGGACTTATACAACATCTATGGCGTGTGGTGATGAAGCTATCGATGGAGCTAGATAAACCAAGATAAGTTGGTGCAACTTGTACTTCAGACGTAATATGTTTACGGATTGAATCTATTATATACTAAAAGCACAATACGGAGATCTAAAATAATGACACCACGTTAATCTACATCATCCTAATTATTTTAGTGGTTAGATCTAAAATATATGGCTAGGATTTAAAGTTTTACGTAACAATATATACACATAATATTTTGGACAAACCAAATCTGTCACGTTAGTAACCCACCAACATGTGTTATACGGATTAAGTAACTTTATTGTGAAGTCCATGTCTAACACGTACGTGGTCCAAATCTAAGACGTACACTATGCAAACAATATTTTGGGTTCAAGCCGAACAATACGTTTGCGTAAAAAAAAAGCATAGTTCACCCGGCACGTACCTTCCTACCGCACGAAGACGTACTATTAAGATAAGGAAAAAAATGATATGTTCAAATGCAGTACCGTGAACAACTAAAATTCTAGAGAAACCTGACCGAACATACTTTATAGTCGGCCAACTCAAAAACTACAGACGGTATCATCTTTTTTTTCATCTCAGCATCATGTAACGTGGTCTTTTGCCCCAGCAACTCAACATACATACGAATATATAAATGTTTTGTTATCCCGGGATGTAATAGTAGGACAAGAACCAAAGCTAATTCTAGCATTTATGAAAATCTTGGAAGTCGTTAATTGTCGCGATACGTAGCTAAAACTGCAATACATCGGGATAAAAAGTTTAAATATATATGTCCAGATGCAAGAATTTGTGTATAAATTTTTAAGTAATAAAATGGACACGACTAAGTTTATATTTTGTTTTTGCTACTAAATTTGAGCTAACAGCCCATAGCTATTCTTTGTATTGAGCCGATAATAGCTTAATTTATTTATATGATTTTTGGAATTAGATAATATAAATATACCATATATATCTATGGCCGAGGAATTCATGTATCGATTTGTAAATAGGAAATAAAATGGAAGAGTGTGTAAGCTGGTATTTGTTTTCACCGCTTACTATGAGGCGATCGTCCTGATAGATATTGATTGCATGGCGTCCATAATGGCTCAATTTACAATAATTTATAGGAAAAAATTGTTGAAATTTAATAATATAAATAGACTAGGAAATAAAAATATAATAATTTGGTTAAAAATTACAACTACTTTTGCATATAAAATCCATGGAAAATCCATAAATACCTTAGTCCTGAAAAAGGTTTATACGGAAAATATGAAATAAATTTCCGCATGTCTCTTCTCAAAACAAAGTTTTCTATAAAGTTCCAGCGTCATGTACTTGACTATCCGCAGATCTGGACATCTGACGATGCAGCAGTCATGATGCAAAAACAATTTTGGACTCTTCATGAAAAAATGTTTCCAAAAATTATGGGTGTCCTATCCTTCACGCTACTACCTACAAGTCTGGTCCGCTTACTCATAGAATAATTACTCATCAGCATACAATGATACGCGCTGCTGCACGCAAGCAAGCTCCTTCGATATGACACTAGTAGGAAAAGCCTCATCAGTGGCGCACTAAAAATGGATTCTGTGGCACATGGGGGTGCGCCACAGAAACGTCGCCACAAAAATAAGGTTTCTGTGGCGCACCGACCAATGCGCCACAGAATTAAGGTTTTTGTGGCGCACGGGTGCTTGGGTGCGCCACAGAAAAACGTGCGCCACAGAATTGATTTTCAGTGCGCCACAGAACTTGCTTGTATTATACACGATTTTGTGCTGCCTGCTATACACATGCAGTTTATAGATAGCAATATACAGGTTATATACAACAACATATAGAAATATGCAGATATAATATAAATAGCATGTACATTGCACATATATAATGTAGATATCATCATCACAGTACTTAGAGCCCGATCGAGATACATATATAGTGGCAAGTGTCAAATGTTTTGCATACAACTCTTAATTCATACAAAATTTACAATTTCGAGATACAAAGTAGTCTTCATCCGGTTCCTCCTTTGCTCCCTCCTCTCTACCCACCAGGCTCGCTTGCATCGGGGTCTTCATCCGGTTCCTACTATGATTAAAATGGAAGAAAGTGAGACCAACAAGTCTGATGCACAAGAGAAATGGAATAAATGCCTCATACATTGTTGGTCAACACAAGTCTTAACATTTAGGGATGGCGTAAGTGAGACCAAGTCCAATGCACAAGAGATTGATATTTGTGCTATCTTACCAGCCTCACTTACGCCCATAGTTTTAAAACCCGGACCGGTGACTGAACCGGTGAGGCTCTCGGTTCACGGTTCACTGGTCCAACCGCCGGTTCAATCGGTTCAAAAGCTGGACCGGTAATTAATAATTAGTAATATTATTAGTTATATAATAGAGAAATATTTTTTTTTTGCGAAGAAGATACTGTATTACTGAAGCAAACTTACAGAAAAGTCCAGGTAAACAGAAAAAATACACAGAAGGCCCTCCTGGACTCCGTCGTCGTCGCCGGACACCGCGATGAGAAGACGGCGTGGGCTGCTGCCCAAGCTCCGCTTTACGCCTTGGAATCGAAGCCCTCCCGAGACAGCGAGGTTGTCGAACTTCACGTGCTCCGCAGAGCCAGCACCACGAGCCATCGACGCCGTCGACGTGCTCCAGCACCCCAGCATCTTCCAGTTATTGAGCAAAAGGCCGGATCCGCCGTCTTCAAGATCCGGCGAGGGAGAACCGCGAACGCCCGATCCGGGGATCGACGGACGCGAGGAAGAGAGGCCGCCGACGCTGGCGCTCCGCAGAGCCCCACCGCCAGAGGAGGAGACCGCCCCCTTCCGAGCCCGGCCCGGCCGCGCCACCACCTCCACGGCGCCACCGGCGGGAAGCCCAACTACGCCTACACTATATACACGCCGCGGATCGGGATTCCCCCGTCCTCCCGCCGTCAAAACGGCAGCCGGAGGGCAAGGGAATCGCCGACCCGGCGGCGGCGAGGTGGCACGGTCGGTG
Source organism: Lolium perenne (assembly GCF_019359855.2). Taxonomy (NCBI): domain Eukaryota; kingdom Viridiplantae; phylum Streptophyta; class Magnoliopsida; order Poales; family Poaceae; genus Lolium; species Lolium perenne. The sequence goes on from NC_067247.2 coordinate 336,083,607, forward strand.
TCGCCCAAGAAATCGCCTCTCTCAAACAGTGACGGGGAGAGGATAAGGTTCCAAGTCATATAATAGAGAAATATTGTGTCAAATAGGACAACTTCCGCTCTATAGACACAAAAGTAGTATAGAATTCCTGGTTAGCACCTTTAGGAGAAGCACACACAAGCACACACGTTAATTCCAGCACCTAGGTTCGAATCCCCGCGCCTACATAGTTTCTTTTTCCTCACGCGCATAGGAATTCCTTCTGACCGGTTGGACCAACCTCCGGTTTATTTCGGTTCAGGTGAAAACCGGCGGTTCGACCGTAGATTTTCCGGTTCGCTTCCTTGTCCGGTCCAGTGCGCCTAACAGACCGCTGGAGGCGCCGGTTCCGGTTTTTTCCGGTCGGACCGCCGGTCTGGTCCGGTTTTTAAAACTATGCTTACGCCACCCCCAAGTGTACGGTGACCAAACATTTTAATCATCGACATTTTGAAAATACCAAAGCAAATAGAATGACAAAATGGAATAAGTGCCTCATACATTGTTGGTCAACACAAGTCTTAACATTTAGGGATGGCGTAAGTGAGACCAAGTCCGATGCACAAGAGATTGATATTTGTGCTATCTTACCAGGCTCACTTACGCCACCCCCAAGTGTACGGTGACCAAACATTTTAATCATCGGCATTTTGAAAATACCAAAGCAAATGGAATGACAAAATGGAATAAGTGCCTCATACATTGTTGGTCAACACAAATATTAATATTCCGGGATGGCGTAAGCGAGACCAAGTCCGATGCACAAGAGATTAATATTTGTGCTATCTTACCAGGCTCACTTACGCCACCCCAGAGCGTACGGGGACCAAACATTTTAATCATCGGCATTTTGGAAATACCAAAGCAAATGGAATGACAAAATGGAATAAGTGCCTCATACATTGTTGGTCAACACAAATACTATGGTCATAAACCATAGTTGCAGTATACGCCGCAGTATACTTTGCAGAAGGGCCCCCTTTCCCCGGCCGCCGTTCCGTGAACGGGTCCTTGACGAGACAACAACGCCGATCCGCCTCTCCGGCGCAGAACCACGGCAGTCCCAGCCGCCTCCCTTGTGGCCGTATGTCCCGCGTCCTGCACTGTTCGCCTTCTTGCCCGGTGAACCAATAGACTGGTCGTTGGAATAAGGAAACCGATGACGGCCGGTCGCAAGATTAGATTGCGATCGGCCGTCATCGGCTTCCTTATTCCAACGATCAGTCTATTGTTCACCGGGGAAGAAGGCGAAGAGTGCATGGCGCAGGAGACGCGGCCACAAGAGAGGCGGCTGGGACTGGCGTGGTTCTGCGCCGGAGAGGCATGTCGCCATTGTTGTCTCGTGAAAGACTCGTTCACGGAACGGCGGCCGGGGAAAGGGGGGCCCGTCTACAAAGTATATTGCGGCGTATAGGTGACCAAACATTCTAATCATCGGCACTAAAATGGAAGAAAGAGCCAAGTGGTATCTCAACTAGATATCATATGCCTCATACTTTGTTGGTCGAAAGAAATATTAACATTCAGGGATGGGGTCAGCGAGGCCAGGTAGGATGCACAAGAGATTGATATTTGTGCCATCGCACCAGGCTCAGTGGCCCCACCCCAGAGTGTACAAGTGACCAAACAATTTAATCATCGGCACTAGAATGGAAGAAAGGCCAATGCAATTAAGAAGTAGCTAGTATGAACTAAATGGAATGCCTCATACTTTGTTGGTCGAAACGAATATGAACATCCCGGGATGGCGTTAGTGAGGCCAGGTAGGATGCACAAGAGATTGATATTTGTGCCATCACACCAGGCTCACTAGCGACACCCCGGAGTGTACAGTTGACCGAACATTCTAATCATCGGCACTAAAATGGAAGAAAGAGCCAAGTGGTAACAACTAAATAGCATATGCCTCATACTTTGTTGGTCGAAACAAATATTAACATCCAGGGATGGAGTAAGTGAGGCCAGGTAGGATGCATGGAGCAGATGCTCCAAAGGGATTATTCATCACTTGGTATATAGACCAAATGATGCTGGCAAAAGAGAGGCCAATCAAGAACTAGTAAATTCAGTAAGTGATAGATATGCCTAAACAAGCAACAACACATAGCATATCCCAGCTAACCAGATGAGACAAGTCTTGGTAGCCAACTTAATCACCTAGCACCACCTAGCCTTTTAAAACCATCAGAAACAGTCCATTTTCTTCAAAGGATACCACAGTGGCATTCATTTACATGATTCCCTAATGTGAATATCTCTATTTTAGTATACCATCATAAGCATTCCATTTAAATCACACATTTTAGTATCTGTTCTTATCCAAGTTTTTGCCTCAGCCTTTGCATCATTGGCTGAGCCAAGACATCAAGCATCTGGCCAGGGAGCATTCTTTCTTCTTAGGGAACTATATGAACTATATGCACATGATCCAGTAAGCATCCCCACTAATCAGAGCATTATAAGCATAGTAGCATACCATAAGCTCACAACAATCCATCAAGTAAATCATCAGGGGTCCATATGTATGTATACAAGCCCACCAGTAGCATAGTAGCATACCATAAGCTCACAAGAATCCATCAAGTAAATATGTATGCAACAGCAATGAGCCAACAGCAATAGCTTCGGCACAGCAACAACAATGAGCCAACAACAATAGCTTCAGCACAGCCAACAGCAACAGCAATGAGCCAACAGCAATATCTACAGAGACATAGCAATAGCTTCGGCACAGCAACAGCAATGAGCCAACAGCAGCAAGCACATCACATCAACAGCAGCAGCACAGCAACAGCAACACCAACGTACAGCAGCACCAACGTACAGCAGCAATTCATCGAGCACCTTGTGCGCGCGCGGGAGAGGAATTAAGAGGGAGGGGAGGGGAGGGGAGAGAGATCACCGATGACAGGGGTGGAGGAGGAGGTTGAAGATGACGGCAGGGGTGGAGGAGGAGGAGGACGCGGCGGCTCCTCCACCTTGACGCGACGGCGGCCCCTCCTCGCCGTAGCGGCAGCTTGTGCTGCAGGTGGCGGGGATGGGAGGAGCATGGCGGCATGCGGCCCTCGCGGAGGAAGGCGGCGGCAACGGCGATGGCGATGACCATGGCGGCGCGCGGTGGTACGGATCGGAGGAGAGGGGAGAGGGGAGGGGAGAGGGGAGAGGGGAGAGGTGAACATGCGTGGGGGAGGGCACGGCCGGCGCGCGCTGATATAAGTTCTCTTAGTTCTGTGGCGCACCAGAATAAGTGCGCCACAAAATCAACAACTTATGTGGCGCACCGAAGCTCGTGCGCCACAGAAAGACCTACACTAATAATTGGTGGTGGCAGGATGTGGGCCCCATGTAATTTTTGTGGCGCACGGCCCGCTGGTGCGTGTCGGGGGGAAGACCCCGGGTAGGGCAATGGACGCGGAGCAGCCGGCCTGAGGTTGGCCGGCTGGCGGCAAAGGCCGGCTGAGGAGCAGCCGGCTGGAGCCGTGGCCGGCTTCCTCGGAAGCCGGCTGGCTCTAAGTCCTAGTCGGCCTGGCTACGGCCTTCTGCGCTGTGGCTGGGCCGGCTTCTACAAGCCATATCCGACTGGGGTTTACACTCTAGACCGACTCGAGGCTGGCGAGTCTTGCATGAGAAGGAACTGGGTAGGTGGTCCGGGTTCAAAGGTCCACGCTGACCTCATCTCCCGTAAAGCGCGGGGCACTGTGGAGCAATAGTGCCACGCGGCGGACAGGCCATCATGGCATACGTCGGTCCATACCGGCTACAGGGAATGATGGCGACAGAGACACCTCCTCGCCATACCGCTGACTCCGGCAGGAGGATGGGACAGGCCATGAGGCCTCAACGGCTCCTGACGTCAACACCTCGGGAAGGAGCAGAAGCGGAAGCCGGCCAGTCGGCCACTAGACTATAGAGACTTCTATGTAAAGTGCCAGCGCCTATATAAGCTGGGCTACCCCCTCGTGCGTGGGACGATCGATCATTCTCACTTCATTCTAGTTTTAGCGCTACTCGTGGAGAGAGACCTTCGTCTACCTTAGCCTCCCCGAGCAGCCGGATACAGCTCAAGGAGCACCATTGTACTGTGTGATTACCATATACACTCATAGCAGGAGTAGAGGTGTTACCTCCACAGGAGAACCAATCTGAGGTTGGGTGGTTAGGAGGGTGGTTGTACCCCCAGCCCACCAGAGTTCAAACCCCAGGTTTGACATCTGTGTGTCTCATAAAGGCGGAATATTCATTCAGTGGGAGGCGACGTTCCCGTCGACAGCGAGGCGCCTGTGGTGACTTCGTCAATTTCATGATCTAATCCGCCGGCTCAGTCTTCCGGAGGTGCTCATAGGGGTAGGGTGTGCGTGTGTGTGTTCATAGGGGTGAGTGTATGCGCGTGTATGTGAGCGTCTGCGTTTGTACTGTGTTTCTCAAAAAAAAAAAGAGGTGTTACCTCCACAGGAGGGCCTCGAACCTGGGTACGTCGACCGTGTCACTCGTCCCCATATACCCACATCCGGATACCGCCGTGAGACCACTAGGAACCACTTCGATTAGCCACCCTATGGCATATGCCGTGATGATACCATGACATTTGGCACCCACCGTGGGGCCTTCAGCGTCCGCGGCCGGTGTCTTCATCCGGACGGGCCTCACCATCACCACCGGCGAGCTGGTCGCTTCAGGCTTGATCTGGAGATTCGGCTCCCTCGACTGCGTCAGCGACAACGCTGGCTGCTTCACCGACAGGCCCTTCCCTGCCGGCGGCAGCTGATGACCCACAAGTATAGGGGGTGTATCGTAGTATCTTCGATAAGTAAGAATGTCGATCCCAACGAGGAGCAGAAGGTGTTGACAAGTAGTTTCGATGAAGGATTCACTGTAAATGCTCACAGACAAGTATTCAGGGGGTTTTGATGTAACAGATGAATAAAGTACGAGTAAGTAAAGTGCGAGAGTAACAATTGCAGCGAGTGGCCCAATCCTTTTTAGCACAAAGGACGAGCCAGTTTGTTTACTTATAATGACCAAACGTTCTCGAGGACACACGGGATTTTAGTCTAGTGCTTTCGCTACATACGGCTAATTAATCTTCATTGTTTTGATAAGTGTTGTGTGGGTGAACCTATGCTAATGTACCGCCCTTCCTAGGACTAATACATACTTGTGATTATACCCCTTGCAAGCATCCGCAACTACAAGAAAGTAATTAAGATAAATCTAACCACAGCCTTAAACTCTAAGATCCTGCTATCCCTCCTGCATCGATATACCAACGGGGGCTCAGGTTTCTGTCACTCCGGCAACCCCGCAATTGGCAAACGAGTACAAGATGCATTCCCCTAGGCCCATAAAGGTGAAGTGTCGTGTAGTCGACGTTCACACGACACCACTAGAAGAATAACACCACAACTTAAATATCATAACATTGAATATTACTCAACCATACTTCACTACTAACATTTAGACTTCACCCATGTCCTCAAGAACTAAACGAACTACTCACGAGACATCATATGGAACATGATCAGAGGTGATATGATAATGAATAACAATCTGAACATAAACCTTGGTTCAACGGTTTCACTCAATAGCATCAATAACAAGTAGAAATCAACACCGGGAGAGTTTCCCCTATCAAACAAACAAGATCAAACCCAAACTGTTACAGCGGTGACGAGGTGCAGCGGTGGAGATGGCGGTGATGATGATGATGATGATGGTGATGATGACGGAGATGATGTCCAGCTCGATGACGGTGACGATGGCGTCGATTTCCCCCTCCGGGAGGGAATTTCCCCGGCAGATCTCAGCCTGCCGGAGAGCTCTTTTCTCTCTGGTGTTCTCCGCCCCGCAGAGGCGGCTGTGGCTCTTCGCGACGTACCCCTGGAGCTTAGGTTTTCGGGACGAAGGAGTACGCGAAGAAAAGGAGGCGAGAGGGGGCTGTGGGCCCCCTCCTCACAGGGCAGCGCGGCCAGGGCAGGGCCCGCGCTAGCCTGTGAGGGGGGCCCATGGCGGCCCTCCTCGGCTCCCCCTTCTGGCTCCCTTCGTCATCTGGAAAAATAGGATTTTTCGTATAATTCCCGTCAATTGTTGATCTTCCGAAATATTGCATTCTGACGGTGCTTTTTCCAGCAGAATCCTGGCCCCGGTGCGCGATCCTCCAATAATCATGAAACATGCAAAATAGATGAAATAACATAAGTATCATCTCCAAATATGAAATATATCAATGAATAACAGCAAATTATGATATAAAATAGTGATGCAAATTGGACGTATCAACTCCCCCCAAGCTTAGACTTCGCTTGTCCCCAAGCGAAATTGAACTCGGTAAACAGGACCACATGTTTATGGAGTGAAGAGTCGATAAATCAAATACGGACAAGAAGCATCATATTCATTCACACAAGACATTCTAGTGAACAACTTCCTCATATAACTCAACTTGAAACAAGTATAAGGTAATCACAAATAAAGGTGCATAAGAAATCATAGTTGGTGATGGCAAACTTTGTTCTTGGTCAGAGAACAGCTAATGATTATACTTATCTATGGAGCAGCGCTTTCATATTAAAGCTTATGGTAAACTTGCATACTCAATCATAGTAATCATTGATAACTTTCAAAGCTATATTCATTCAGATAAAACTTGTACTAAACAAGGAAGAGTAAAAGACATGATGAAGTAAATCACAATATAATGGTTTGATCACAACAACTCAAATGCTTGCTTAAGATGGAGGGGAATAGGTTTACTGACTCAACATAAAGTAAGAGACAGACCCTTCGCAGAGGGAAGCATGGATTACTATTTTTGTGCTAGAGCTTTTCATTTTGAAAACAAGAAACAATTTTGTCAACGGTAGTAATAAAGCATATGTGTTATGTATAAGACATCTTATAAGTTGCAAGCCTCATGCATAGTATACTAATAGTGCTCGCACCTTGTCCTAATTAGCTTGGGTTAACACAGATTATCATTGCATAGCATATGTTTCAACCAAGTGTCACAAAGGGGTACCTCTATGCCGCATGTACAAAGGTCTAAGGAGAAACCTCGCATTGGATTTCTCGCTTTTGATTATTCTCAACTTAGACATCCATACCGGGACAACATAGACAACAGATAATGGACTCCTCTTTAATGCATAAGCATTCAACAACAATTATTATTCTCATAAGAGATTGAGGATTAGCTGTCCATACTGAAACTTTCACCATGAATCATGGCTTTAGTTAGCGGCCCAATGTTCTTCTCTAACAGTATGCATACTCAAACCATTTGATTGTGAAAACCTCCCTTACTTCAGACAAGACGAACATGCATAGCAACTCACATGATATTCAACAAAGGTAAAAGAGTTGATGGCGTCTCCAGAAAACATGGTTACCGCTCAACAAGCAACTTACTAAGAAATAAGACACATAAGTACATATTCTTCACCACGATAGTTTTTAAGCTATTTGTCCCATGAGCTATATATTGCAGAGGTAAAGGATAGAAATTTTAAAGGTAGCACTCAAGCAATTTACTTTGGAATGGCGGAGAAATACCATGTAGTAGGTAGATATGGTGGACACAAATGGCATAGGTTTGGGTTGAGGTTTGGATGCACGAGAAGCATTCCCTCTCAGTACAGGTCTTTGGCTAGCAAGGTTAATTAGCAAGCACAAAAGTTGAGGGAAACAAACGAATATACATGTAATAGAAACAATCATGCATCTTTCTTGTAAGCACAAACAATTTTAACTTCAGAATAATAAGCTATGAGCTAACAAGAAAGGAAGACAATGAAACAACTATATATATTTCTCTTTTCTACTTAAACCTCAAGGTGTTGTTGCTATTGACCAATGCTAAGTTTGCCAAAACCAAATAGATTTACTCAATGCTCCCAAAGTGGTACCAATACTAAAATCAAGATCAATCATATAATAGAAATTGCAAACTAAAATAAGGTGTGCAATATGTAAATGATAAGACTTCTCATTAATATTTCATAACGATAACTCACCCCTAGGAATACATAGACAAACTAAAGGAGAGATACTTCCACACTGCAACCCATCTTATATGATAACTTCCCTACTCATGATATGACACTACTTGATAGTAAAAAGTAAAAGGTAGTGATGATGTGATACCGCGGCACTCCCCCAAGCTTGGAACAAACCAAGGGGATGCCAATACCGATGATGAATTACTCCTTTGGCGATGGTGGTGATGAATTCCTCCCGTGCTTCTTACAGATCTCCTTCAGCTTCAGCTTCTCAGCTTGGCAATTCTGCACTAAGACTCGAAGAGATTCATTGTTATCTGAAGTTGGCGGTGGCGACCTTGTGATGGGTATCGAGTAATATTCCAGCATTCTACGGAGTCGGTAATTCTCCTCCTGGAGTATCTCCACTTCTCTTCTTAGTGCCCGATATTGACCACAAAACTCATCAGTAGTCCGTAGAGCTTCTTCCAGCACAGGGAAAGAGTCGAGGCCAAGAGCAGGTGGTAAGGGTCCCTGCAAGTTATGAGAGAAAGAACGTCGAGTGTCAACAGATCCCACCAAGATTTGCTTACTCCCAACAGCTTGTTGCTCTTGTTTTGACGACACCCTTTTCACTTCTTCCTTCGAAGGCCCTTTGCCCTTGTTGTCGGAGGCCATGGTGCTCTAGATCAAAGACAAATCCTGGCAGAAACAGCTCAAAACAAAACTCGTCGAGAAAACGATATACGGACCTCCAGGGGTCTGGGGGATTATATAGCAGGAATTTTCGCAACAAACGGAAAGTACCAGATCGAACCAGAGTCGGAAAGAGGCGACGAGGGGGCCAGCTCACAGGGCGGCGTGGCCAGGCTGGGGCCCGCGCCGGCCTGTGGGGGCACGCCCTCGTGCGTCTCTTTCACTCCGTTTCGATCTCGTAATTTTTCATATTTTCCAAAAACAGCAAAAACATTGTTCGAAAAGTAAATCGCGAACTTTTTATTACCTGTACTGTTACCTATTCAAAGTCGAGTTCTGGCGGACTATCAATTTGACCTTTGATGAAAGCCTCCGGTGTTTCCACTCGAATAACATCAACATCTACATTATAAGAATCTCCTGAGATATAATGCTTGAGTCTTTGTCCATTCACCACTTGCGTGGCATTGCCTTGGAGAGAACTAATTTTAATTGCTCCTGAACGATACACCTCCTCAACAACATATGGTCCTTCCCATTTCGAGAGTAATTTCCCTGCAAAGAATCTGAGACGAGACCGATACAATAGGACTTTATCCCCAATATTAAACTCTCTTTTGATAATCCTTCTATCATGCCATTTCTTAACTTTCTCTTTAAAGAGTTTAGCATTTTCATAAGCTTCACTTCTCCATTCATCTAAAGAACTTAATTGCAGAAACCTCTTATTACCGGCTAGTTTAGGATCTTTGTTTAGTTCTCTAACAGCCCAATAAGCTTTGTGCTCTAATTCTAAAGGTAAATGACAAGCTTTTCCATAAACCATTTTATAAGGTGACATTCCCATGGGGTTTTTATAAGCAGTTCTATAAGCCCATAGTGCTTCCTTCAATTTACTAGCCCAATTCGTTCTAGTTTTATTAACAGTCTTTTGCAAGATAGATTTAATTTCTCTATTTGATAGTTCTACTTGCCCACTAGTTTGGGGATGATAAGCGGAAGCAATTCTATGATTAATACCATATTTAGCAAGAGTTTTTCTAAAACCACCATGAATAAAATGAGAACCTCCATCTGTCATAATATATCTAGGAACTCCAAATCTAGGAAAAATAATGTCTAAAAGCATTCTTAAAGAGGTCTCACCATCAACACTTTTTGTAGGTATGGCTTCCACCCATTTAGTAACATAATCAACAGCAACAAGTATATGAGTGTTACCTTCTGAAGAGGGAAAAGGTCCCATGAAGTCAAACCCCCAACAATCAAACGGTTCAATAACAAGAGTATAATTCATAGGCATTTCATTGCGTCTGGAGATATTACCAACCCTTTGACATTCATCACAAGATAAAATAAACTTCCTTGCATCTTTGAAGAGAGTTGGCCAATAAAAACCTGATTGTAGAACCTTTTGCGCGGTTCTATCTCCGGCGTGATGTCCTCCATAAGCACTACCATGACATTTACTCAATATCTCTTGTTGTTCATATTCGGGAACACAACTTCGCAGAATACCATCCACTCCTTCTTTATATAAGTGTGGGTCATCCCAAAAATAATGCCTCAAGTCATAAAAGAATTTCCTCCTTTGCTGAGCTGAAAAGGTTGGAGGCAAGTACTTGGAAACAATAAAGTTAGCATAATCAGCATACCAAGGACTGTCTCGCGAGCTCACCTTTATTACAGCCAATTGCTCATTTGGAAAACTATCATTAACAGGAACAGGATCATAAGCAATATTTTCCAATCTAGACAAATTATCAGCGACAGGATTATCAGCACCTTTCCTATCTACAATATGTAAATCAAATTCTTGCAAAAAAAGTACCCATCTAATAAGCCTCGGCATAGCATCTTTCTTTGTCATATGGTATCTAATTGCAGCATGATCAGTATGAATAGTAACTTTTGAATCAACGATATAAGATCTAAACTTATCACAAGCAAAGACTAGAGCTAACAATTCTTTTTCAGTAGTCGCATAATTTCTTTGAGCAGCATCAAGAGTTTTACTAGCATAATGAATAACATTCAGTTTTTTATCTACTCGCTGTCCAAGAACAGCGCCTACAGCAAAATCACTAGCATCACACATAATTTCAAATGGTAAGTTCCAATCAGGAGGTTCAACTATAAGGGCAGTTGTTAAGGCTTTCTTTAGAGTTTCAAAAGCTTCCTTACAATCATCATCAAAAACAAAAGGTACATCTTTTTGAAGAAGATTAGTAAGAGGCTTTGAAATCTTGGAGAAGTCTTTAATAAACCTCCTATAAAACCCAGCATGACCAAGAACACTACGAATACCTTTAACATCCCTAGGATAGGGCATCTTCTCAATGGCTTCAACTTTAGCTCTATCAACTTCAATACCTCTCTCGGAAATTTTATGTCCCAATACAATCCCTTCATTAACCATAAAGTGGCATTTCTCCCAATTAAGAACAAGGTTATGTTTCTTCACATCTCTGCAAAACTTTATCAAGGTTCCGCAAGCAACTATCAAAAGAATTCCCATAGATAGAAAAATCATCCATGAATACCTCTACAATACTCTCACAAAAGCCATGAAAAATAGCAGACATGCATCTTTGAAAAGTAGCAGGAGCATTACATAAACCAAAAGGCATACGTCTATAAGCATAAGTTCCATAGGGACAAGTGAAAGTGGTTTTCTCTTGATCTTTAGTTTTAACAGCAATTTGTGAAAACCCAGAATAACCATCAAGAAAGCAAAAATGAGTATTTTTAGATAACCTTTCTAACATTTGATCAATAAATGGTAAAGGGTAATGATCTTTCTTAGTAACCTTATTAACTTTTCGATAATCAATGCACATTCTATAACCTACAACTACTCTTTGAGGTATGAGCTCATCATTATCATTAGGCACAACAGTCATTCCTCCTTTCTTAGGAACACAATGCACAGGACTAACCCATCTACTATCAGCAATAGGATATATAATACCAGCTTCAAGGAGTCTTAATACCTCATTTCTTACCACATCCTTCATCTTAGGAATTAGACGACGCTGAGGTTCAACAACAGGCTTCGCATCATCTTCCATATTAATGGCGTGTTGGCAAATAGAGGGAGAAATCCCCTTCAAGTCATCAAGAGTGTAGCCAATAGCACCTCGGTGTTTCTTCAATATCTCCAATAACCTTTCTTCTTCAAACTCTGAAAGCTTAGAACTAATAATAACAGGATATATTTTCTTATCATCAATTTGAGCATATTTAAGATTATCAGGTAATGGTTTTAAATCAAAGACAGGATCTTCCTTTGGTGGTGGTGTTGTACCCAGATATTCCACTGGTAAATCATGCTTAAGAATAGGTTGACGAAGGAAAATTTCATCAAGCTCATCTCTTTCTTCCCTAAAAACTTCACTCTCACTATTCTCCAAATGTTGCTGCAAAGGATTACTAGGAGCAAGAGCAATAGATGCACACTGTTCAACTTTAAAATCACTATTAGGCGAATCAATTTTATAAGGAGTTTTGGTAAATTTAGAGAAGTTAAACTCATAAGATTCACCAGCAAATTTAGTCAAAATTTTCTCTTTCTTGCAATCTATAATAGCTCCACAAGTATTTAGAAAAGGTCTACCAAAAATGATAGGACAATATTTACTAGCAGCAGAACCAAGTACCAAAAAGTCAGCAGGATATTTAATCTTACCACATAGAACTTCCACATCTCGAATAATACCAATAGGAGAGATAGTTTCTCTATTAGCCAGCCGAATAACCACATCAATATCTTCAAGTTCACAAGAACCAATTTCATGCATGATCTCCGTGTAAAGCTCATAAGGAATAGCACTAATACTTGCACCAATATCACATAAGCCATAATAACAATGATCACCAATTCTAACAGATAGCATAGGAACACTAGCTTTCCTAGACTTGTTAGGATGCGAAACAATATTAGAGGCATCTTCACAGAAAATAATATGACCATCCTCTACATTTTCAGTCACAAGATCTTTAACAATTGCAACAGCAGGTTCAACTTTTATTTGTTCTTCAGGTTCTATAGGTTTCTTTTCACTTTTATGAACCGCACTATTTATAACAGAGTACTCCTTCATTTTAGCAGGGAAAGGAGTTTTTTCAATATAAGCTTCAGGAATAACATGATCAACAGTTTCAACTACAACACATTTATTTATAGATGAATCAATTTTATCTTTATACGGTTCATGATACTTATCAAAGTTCTTCTTAGGCAATTCATAATGAGAAGCAAAAGCTTTATAAAGATTTGCAGCAACTTGAGAATCAAGACCATAAGTAGCACTCATATTACGAAATTTATCAGTATCCATAAAAGCTTCAATGCATTTATAATCATAATTTATACCTGATTCTCTATCCTTATCGTTCTCCCATCCTTCAGTATTTTCTTGGATCCGATTAAGAAGGTCCCTTTTAAACTCTTCCTTGTTGCGTGTAAAGGATCCAGAACAAGAAGTATCCAGCAAGGTCTTGTCTTGAAAAGAAAGTCTTGCATAGAAATTATCAATAATAATATTACCAGGAAGCTCATGAATGGGGCATTTGAGCATTAAAGACTTCAATCTCCCCCACGCTTGGGCAATACTCTCTCCTTCATGAGGCCAAAAATTATATATGCGATTCTGATCTTTGTGAATCTCACTTGGAGGATAGAACTTAGAATAAAACCGGGGCACAATATCATTCCATTCAAGAGAATCCCCATTATCCAGTAATTTATACCAATGCGCCGCTTTACCAGACAGCGATACAGAGAATAGTTTCTTCCTCACTTCATCCATAGCAATACCTGCACACTTGAATAAACCGCATAATTCATGTAAGAACAGTAAATGATCTCCGGGGTGGACAGTTCCATCCCCTGTATAACGGTTACCCACTACACGTTCAATAATGTTCATAGGTATTTTGTATGGTATTTCTTCCTTACCTGGCGCCTCATCCACTACCTTTGCAGTAGTAGTAGATTTCCCAAATAAACACTCAAGAGAAGATCTCTCCATAACGAGTTATAGCAGCAGGCAGAAATAAAATCAGCACAAACAGTAGAAATTTCCCTTACCAATTCCACTTACCAACAGCGCTTCACTCCCCGGCAACGGCGCCAGAAAATAGTCTTGATGACCCATAAGTATAGGGGGTGTATCGTAGTATCTTCGATAAGTAAGAATGTCGATCCCAACGAGGAGCAGAAGGTGTTGACAAGCAGTTTCGATGAAGGATTCACTGTAAATGCTCACAGACAAGTATTCAGGGGGTTTTGATGTAACAGAAGAATAAAGTACGAGTAAGTAAAGTGCAAGAGTAACAATTGCAGCGAGTGGCCCAATCCTTTTTAGCACAAAGGACAAGCCGGTTTGTTTACTTATAATGACCAAACGTTCTCGAGGACACACGAGATTTTAGTCTAGTGCTTTCGCTACATACGGCTAATTAATCTTCATCGTTTTGATAAGTGTTGTGTGGGTGAACCTATGCTAATGTACCGCCCTTCCTAGGACTAATACATACTTGTGATTATACCCCTTGCAAGCATCCGCAACTACAAGAAAGTAATTAAGATAAATCTAACCACAGCCTTAAACTCTGAGATCCTGCTATCCCTCCTGCATCGATATACCAACGGGGGCTCAGGTTTCTGTCACTCCGGCAACCCCGCAATTGGCAAACGAGTACAAGATGCATTCCCCTAGGCCCATAAAGGTGAAGTGTCGTGTAGTCGACGTTCACACGACACCACTAGAAGAATAACACCACAACTTAAATATCATAACATTGAATATTACTCAACCATACTTCACTACTAACATTTAGACTTCACCCATGTCCTCAAGAACTAAACGAACTACTCACGAGACATCATATGGAACATGATCAGAGGTGATATGATAATGAATAACAATCTGAACATAAACCTTGGTTCAACGGTTTCACTCAATAGCATCAATAACAAGTAGAAATCAACACCGGGAGAGTTTCCCCTATCAAACAAACAAGATCAAACCCAAATTGTTACAGCGGTGACGAGGTGCAGCGGTGGAGATGGCGGTGATGATGATGATGATGGTGATGATGACGGAGATGATGTCCAGCTCGATGACGGTGACGATGGCGTCGATTTCCCCCTCCGGGATTCCCCGGCAGATATCAGCCTGCCGGAGAGCTCTTTTCTCTCTGGTGTTCTCCGCCCCGCAGAGGCGGTTGTGGCTCTTCGCGACGTACCCCTGGAGCTTAGGTTTTCGGGACGAAGGAGTACGCGAAGAAAAGGAGGCGAGAGGGGGCTGTGGGCCCCCTCCTCACAGGGCGGCGCGGCCAGGGCAGGGCCCACGCCGGCCTGTGAGGGGGGCCCATGGCGGCCCTCCTCGGCTCCCCCTTCTGGCTCCCTTCGTCATCTGGAAAAATAGGATTTTTCGTATAATTCCCGTCAATTGTTGATCTTCCGAAATATTGCATTCTGACGGTGCTTTTTCCAGCAGAATCCTGGCTCCGGTGCGCGATCCTCCAATAATCATGAAACATGCAAAATAGATGAAATAACATAAGTATCATCTCCAAATATGAAATATATCAATGAATAACAGCAAATTATGATATAAAATAGTGATGCAAATTGGACGTATCAGCAGCGTCATCTCCTTCGGCGGCCACGACGTCTACGTCGTTACCGTCGCACCGCCGCGCTACCTGCGGCAGGTGCTGCGCTGCTGATGGCGTGTAACTCACACGTTCGTTGGGAACCCCAAGAGGAAGGTATGATGCGCACAGCAGCAAGTTTTCCCTCAGAAAGAAACCAAGGTTTATCGAACCAGGAGGAGCCAAGAAGCACGTTGAAGGTTGATGGCGGCGGGATGTAGTGCGGCGCAACACCAGGGATTCCGGCGCCAACGTGGAACCTGCACAACACAACCAAAGTACTTTGCCCCAACGAAACAGTGAGGTTGTCAATCTCACCGGCTTGTTGTAACAAAGGATTAACCGTATTGTGTGGAAGATGATTGTTTGCAGAAAACAGTAGAACAAGTATTGCAAAGAGATTGTATTTCAGTATAGAGAATTGGACCGGGGTCCACAGTTCACTAGAGGTGTCTCTCCCATAAGATAAACAGCATGTTGGGTGAACAAATTACAGTTGGGCAATTGACAAATAAAGAGGGCATGACCATGCACATACATATCATGATGAGTATAGTGAGATTTAATTGGGCATTACGACAAAGTACATAGACCGCCATCCAACTGCATCTATGCCTAAAAAGTCCACCTTCAGGTTATCATCCGAACCCCCTCCAGTATTAAGTTGCAAAGCAACAGACAATTGCATTAAGTATGGTGCGTAATGTAATCAACAACTACATCCTTAGACATAGCATCAATGTTTTATCCCTAGTGGCAACAGCACAACACAACCTTAGAACTTTCATCACGTCCCAGGTGTCAATGCAGGCATGAACCCACTATCGAGCATAAATACTCCCTCTTGGAGTTACAAGCATCTACTTGGCCAGAGCATCTACTAGTAACGGAGAGCATGCAAGATCATAAACAACACATAGACATAACTTTGATAATCAACATAACAAGTATTCTCTATTCATCGGATCCCAACAAACGCAACATATAGAATTACGGATAGATGATCTTGATCATGTTAGGCAGCTCACAAGATCCGACAATGATAGCACAATGGGGAGAAGACAACCATCTAGCTACTGCTATGGACCCATAGTCCAGGGGTAGACTACTCACTCATCACTCCGGAGGCGACCATGGCGGCGTAGAGTCCTCCGGGAGATGATTCCCCTCTCCGGCAGGGTGCCGGAGGCGATCTCTGGATCCCCGAGATGGGATCGGCGGCGGCGGTGTCTCCGGAAGTTTTTCCGTATCGTGGCTCTCGGTGCGGGGGTTTTGCAACGGAGGCTTTAAGTAGGCGGAAGGGCAGGTCAGGGAGGCGGCACGAGGGCCCCACACCACAGGGGCCGCGCGGCCAAGGGGGGCCGCGCCGCCTAGGGTGTGGCCCCCTCGTGGCCCCTCTTCGTCTCCTCTTCGGACTTCTGGAAGCTTCGTGGCAAAATAGGGCCCTGGGCGTTGATTTCGTCCGAGTCCGAGAATATTTCGTTACTAGGATTTCTGAAACTAAAAACAACAGAAAACAAGAACTGGCACTTCGGCATCTTGTTAATAGGTTAGTTCCAGAAAATGCACGAATATGACATAAAGTGTGCATAAAACATGTAGATAACATCAATAATGTGGCATGGAACATAAGAAATTATCGATACGTCGGAGACGTATCAGCATCCCCAAGCTTAGTTCTGCTCGTCCCGAGCAGGTAAAACGATAACACAGATAATTTCTGGAGTGGCATGCCATCATAACCTTGATCATACTATTTGTAAAGCATATGTAGTGAATGCAGCGATCAAAACAATGTATATGACATGAGTAAACAAGTGAATCATATAGCAAAGACTTTTCATGAATAGCACTTCAAGACAAGCATCAATAAGTCTTGCATAAGAGTTAACTCATAAAGCAATAATTCATAGTAAAAGCATTGAAGCAACACAAAGGAAGATTAAGTTTCAGCGGTTGCTTTCAACTTGTAACATGTATATCTCATGGATATTGTCAACATAGAGTAATATAATAAGTGCAATAAGCAAATATGTAGGAATCAATACACAGTTCACACAAGTGTTTGCTTCTTGAGGTGGAGAGAAATAGGTGAACTGACTCAACATTGAAAGTAAAAGAATGGTCCTCCATAGAGGAAAAGCATCGATTGCTATATTTGTGCTAGAGCTTTGATTTTGAAAACATGAAACAATTTTGTCAACGGTAGTAATAAAGCATATGTATCATGTAAATTATATCTTACAAGTTGCAAGCCTCATGCATAGTGTACTAATAGTGCCCGCACCTTGTCCTAATTAGCTTGGACTACCGGATCATCACAATGCACATGTTTTAACCAAGTGTCACAAAGGGGTACCTCTATGCCGCCTGTACAAAGGTCTAAGGAGAAAGCTCGCATTGGATTTCTCGCTATTGATTATTCTCAACTTAGACATCCATACCGGGACAACATAGACAACAGATAATGGACTCCTCTTTTATGCATAAGCATGTAACAACAATTAATAATTTTCTCATATGAGATTGAGGATATATGTCCAAAACTGAAACTTCCACCATGGATCATGGCTTTAGTTAGCGGCCCAATGTTCTTCTCTAACAATATGCATGCTTAACCATAAGGTGGTAGATCGCTCTTACTTCAGACAAGATGAACATGCATAGCAACTCACATGAAATTCAACAAAGAGTAGTTGATGGCGTCCCCAGTAAACATGGTTATCGCACAACAAGCAACTTAATAAGAGATAAAGTGCATAATTACATATTCAATACCACAATAGTTTTTAAGCTATTTGTCCCATGAGCTATATATTGCAAAGGTGAATGATGGAATTTTAAAGGTAGCACTCAAGCAATTTACTTTGGAATGGCGGGAAATACCATGTAGTAGGTAGGTATGGTGGACACAAATGGCATAGTGGTTGGCTCAAGTATTTTGGATGCATGAGAAGTATTCCCTCTCGATACAAGGTTTAGGCTAGCAAGGCTTATTTGAAACAAACACAAGGATGAACCGGTGCAGAAAAACTCACATAAAAGATATATTGAAAACATTATAAGACTCTACACCGTCTTCCTTGTTGTTCAAACTCAATACTAGAAATTATCTAGACCTTAGAGGAACCAAATATGCAAACCAAATTTTAGCATGCTCTATGTATTTCTTCATTAATGGGTGCAAAGCATATGATGCAAGAGCTTAAACATGAGCACAACAATTGCCAAGTATCACATTACCCAAGACATTAATAGCAATTACTACATGTATCATTTTCCAATTCCAACCATATAACAATTTAACGAAGAAGAAACTTCGCCATGAATACTATGAGTAGAAACTAAGGACATACTTGTCCATATGCTACAGCGGAGCGTGTCTCTCTCCCATAAAGTGAATGCTAGGATCCATTTTATTCAAACAAAACAAAAACAAAAACAAACCGATGCTCCAAGCAAAGCACATAAGATGTGATGGAATAAAAATATAGTTTCAGGGGAGGAACCTGATAATGTTGTCGATGAAGAAGGGGATGCCTTGGGCATCCCCAAGCTTAGACGCTTGAGTCTTCTTAGAATATGCAGGGGTGAACCACCGGGGCATCCCCAAGCTTAGAGCTTTCACTCTCCTTGATCATGTTGCATCATACTCCTCTCTTGATCCTTGAAAACTTCCTCCACACCAAACTTAGAACAACTCATTAGAGGGTTAGCGATAATAAAAATTAACATGTTCAGAGGTGACACAATCATTCTTAACACTTCTGGACATTCCATAAAGCTACTGGACATTAATGGATCAAAGAAATTCATCCAACATAGCAAAAGAGGCAATGCGAAATAAAAGGCAGAATCTGTCAAAACAGAACAGTTCGTATTGACGAATTTTATCGAGGCACCAGACTTGCTCAAATGAAAATGCTCAAATTGAATGAAAGTTGCGTACATATCTGAGGATCACTCACGTAAATTGGCATAATTTTCTGAGTTACCTACAGGGAAAACAGCCCAGATTCGTGACAGCAAAGAAATCTGTTTCTGCGCAGTAATCCAAATCTAGTATGAACTTTACTATCAACGACTTTACTTGGCACAATAAAACACTAAACTAAGATAAGGAGAGGTTGCTACAGTAGTAAACAACTTCCAAGACTCAAAATAAAAACAAAGTGCTGTAGGTAAAAACATGGGTTGTCTCCCATAAGCGCTTTTCTTTAACGCCTTTCAGCTAGGCGCAGAAAGTGTGCATCAAGTATTATCAAGAGATGGTGTATCGTTATCACAAGCTCCCCCATCCGTGGTGGTACTAAGGGCTTTATCAATTTTAGGCCTATAGTAATATTTCTTTGGTTTAGGCACTTTAGAGACATACATAAACTTTTGCTCCTTACCCACATAAGCTTTCTCCTTACATTTAAGAGAAGAAAATGTTGAACCCAAGGTTCCCATAGCTTTTTCAAGTTCGTCAATCCTATTAATTTGATCATCATGGACAACACAAGTTCCTAGGACACTAATTCTTTCATCAATTCCTCCTAAGGATTTATCAAGTTCATCAGTTTTATCAAGTAACATTTCCAATTTAGTTTCAACACTTGGAAAAATTTTCTCTATGGTTTCCAATTTTTTCATAACATCTTCAAGAGAGATTTCAGTTTTAACTTCATCAACAGGGGGTATTCCAAATAGACTCTCAATAATGCAGCTAGCTTCTAATGCAGGAGTACTTAAGAAGTTACCTCCTGCGAGACAATCAAGAACATACCTATTCCAGCTAGAGATACCAACATAAAAATTCCTGAGTAAAATAGTGGTGGAGTGTTTCTTAGTGCACCTATTATGGGCATTACTAATTCTATACCAAGCATCTCTTAAACATTCTCCCCCTTGTTTCTTAAACGTACGAACTTCAACTTCAGGATTACTCATTTTAGCAGTAGTAAATAAAGCAAACTAGATAAAGTAAATGCAAGTAACTAATTTTTTTGTGTTTTTGATATAGCAAACAAGATAGCAAATAAAGTAAAACTAGCAACTAATTTTTTTGTATTTTGATTTAGTGCAGCAAACAAAGTAGTAAATAAAACTAAGCAAGACAAAAACAAAGTAAAGAGATTGAGAAGTGGAGACTCCCCTTGCAGCGTGTCTTGATCTCCCCGGCAACGGCGCCAGAAAAAGAGCTTGATGGCGTGTAACTCACACGTTCGTTGGGAACCCCAAGAGGAAGCTATGATGCGCACAGCAGCAAGTTTTCCCTCAGAAAGAAACCAAGGTTTATCGAACCAGGAGGAGCCAAGAAGCACGTTGAAGGTTGATGGCGGCGGGATGTAGTGCGGCGCAACACCAGGGATTCCGGCGCCAACGTGGAACCTGCACAACACAACCAAAGTACTTTGCCCCAACGAAGCAGTGAGGTTGTCAATCTCACCGGCTTGCTGTAACAAAGGATTAACCGTATTGTGTGGAAGATGATTGTTTGCAGAAAACAGTAGAACAAGTATTGCAGTAGATTGTATTTCAGTATAGAGAATTGGACCGGGGTCCACAGTTCACTAGAGGTGTCTCTCCCATAAGATAAACAGCATGTTGGGTGAACAAATTACAGTTGGGCAATTGACAAATAAAGAGGGCATGACCATGCACATACATATCATGATGAGTATAGTGAGATTTAATTGGGCATTACGACAAAGTACATAGACCGCCATCCAACTGCATCTATGCCTAAAAAGTCCACCTTCAGGTTATCATCCGAACCCCCTCCAGTATTAAGTTGCAAAGCAACAGACAATTGCATTAAGTATGGTGCGTAATGTAATCAACAACTACATCCTTAGACATAGCATCAATGTTTTATCCCTAGTGGCAACAGCACAACACAACCTTAGAACTTTCATCACTGTCCTGTGTGTCAATGCAGGCATGAACCCACTATCGAGCATAAATACTCCCTCTTGGAGTTACAAGCATCTACTTGGCCAGAGCATCTACTAGTAACGGAGAGCATGCAAGATCATAAACAACACATAGACATAACTTTGATAATCAACATAACAAGTATTCTCTATTCATCGGATCCCAACAAACGCAACATATAGAATTACAGATAGATGATCTTGATCATGTTAGGTAGCTCACAAGATCCGACAATGATAGCACAATGGGGAGAAGACAACCATCTAGCTACTGCTATGGACCCATAGTCCAGGGGTAGACTACTCACTCATCACTCCGGAGGCGACCATGGCGGCGTAGAGTCCTCCGGGAGATGATTCCCCTCTCCGGCAGGGTGCCGGAGGCGATCTTGTTGGGGGGATGACCCCCGGTATGCCAAAGGCATGCCAAACCGGATGGTTTGAGCCATCAGGATACCGGTTAAATGTTCATACCGGAGCATAAGATAGGCGTTCGGCTGAGCAGGGCTAAGCCGGTATCCTCAGGGGAGGTATACCGGAACCGGATAGAAAAGGTACCGGGCCACCGGAAAGAAGAGCATGTCGGCAAGACTGGTCAAAGATTCTCTCCAGAGCTAGAAGACAAAGATGAGCTAAGCAAAGTAGCTTTAAACGAAGGGCTGACGATAAAGAAGAAGATGACGGAGAAAGAAGCCGGAGGACGTCAGCCTCCCTGATTAAAGAGGACCCCGGTGTCATCTATGATTAAAGTAGCTTTGTAAAGTAGCTTTGTAAAGTAGTTTGTCTAGTCAAAGATGCCATTAGGGTTTCTTGCACTGTAAGCCACCCTCTCCCCTATATAAGGAGAGGGGGCAGCCCTCCTTACGGGCACGCACGGAAGTAGTAAGGCACGAAGCACAAACCTGTAACATGTGTGAATCAATGAAGAAAGTGATCTAGAAGCGAGTTTTTCCTTGTGTCTTTCTTCTTCAACCTCTGGCCTTGGCCAAGTTCTTGAGGAAACCATCCGGAAGTTCGTCCCATCTGATCGCAAACCCTCCCCCGAATCCTCTAGCGTCCATTCGGCCCCAATCTAAGCCATCCTATGGCATCTGTCTGTTCACCACGACGACAGTTGGCACCCACCGTGGGGCATGAAGTGGCGCTTGAAGGAGTTCACATTCGGGCGGGCATCCTCGAAGTCGCCGGCGAGCGTACAGTGTCCGCGCTCGTGTAGTGCATCTAGGCCATGGACTTCATCAACGACAACGCGGGCTGCTTCGCCAACGGCGGCATCTTCCCCAAGAACGGTCGCATCATCGAGTTTGGCAGCCACCGCGTCTACTTCGGCACCGTCCCTGTGCGCCAGCGCCTCTCGCCGGTGCTGGTGGCACCGGACCCGCCAAGATGGCTCTGTGCTGGCCGCGCCGCCGGCAGCGTCGAGGTAATGATGACCGGCGTGGTTGGTGCAGGAAAAGAAGCTGTGGGTGAAGGTGCTGGTCGTGCGGCTCCGACCCGTGCGGCCAAGCCACCGCTGGAGCGCGACGCAGGCGCAGCGGGAGCATCATCCGCGCCACCGGAAACACCGCTTCAAGCGGCGATGAACGTCCTCGCCACCCCCATCGCGCAGAACATCGACCCGGCAGTGGCTCAGGCGGAGCTGGAGGCGCAGCGCCAAAAGGTGCTCGAGAGCGGCAAGGACATCATCCGGGCGCAGCACGAGCTGAATCTAACCCTACGTGAGTATAACGCTGCCCATGGCTTTGCTTCTGTTAGCGCGCATGCTGCTAGGATACCGGAGAACCGGCTAAAAGCTCGCAACCTAGATCAGGATTTGCGCAAAGAAATTCATGCCGGCAAAAGTACCTCTGCATCTGTTAGCATCGTGGAAAAACCTAAGTACAGTAGCCCGGATAAAACTATAAAAGCTGCTAAAGCTGCAGTAGAGTTATGCGAGTCGCTTTCCGGAGATGCTTTGGCAAAACAGCAAGAGCGTGTTAGAGAGCTGCTGGAAACTATTGAGCAGCAGAATGCTGAGCAGCTGGCTAAGCTGAACAAGGCCGCGGCCTCAAAATCCGCGCGTTCAACAAAGAATGCCGGAAGCAAGTCCCATGGGCAGGCATCGTCCCCCCATCCGGACAGAAGAAGAGAAAAAGAAATGAACGCACAGCAGATGACTGTGTATGATCCAGTTCTTGCCGGAAAACAACAAGCCGGGCAACATGATGCCGGTAGAAAAAGCCAAGGGGCAGAACGAGGCTACGCCAGAGGAGGCTATGCCGGAAACAATCATGCCGGTAGATACGAAACCTGGCAAAATTATCGAGCTACAAGGGCAGCATATGATGAGGAGGAAATAGATCCCCCGAGGTACCGGCAGGCAAGGGCCGCGGTACCGGAATGTTGTGATGAAGCTGATTCTGCAAGACCGGCAGCTTTCCGGAACCCATTGGGAGAACGCCTGGGAGAGAGATACTTACCGGAACGGGATGCGAGGCACCGTCTGGACAGAGTCTACTTGTCAGAAATGATCGAGGAGGAAGGTCCCCCAGGCCCAAAGTGCTTTGGCCCAAGGATCATGAAAGAAAAACCACCAGTTCGCAATTTTATGTTGCCCCGTGACACAAAAACATACGATGGCACTACAAAGCCGGAAGACTGGCTCGCGGATTACGTGACCGCGGTATACGTCGCAGGCGGTGGAGGAACCGTAGCAGGAGGAGGAAATCGGCGTTGGGCCGTGAGGATCATACCATCGTTTTTGGTTGGACCGGCAAGAATCTGGCTAAACAACTTGCCGGCAGGAAGCATAAATGGCTGGCTGGATTTTGAGGAGGCTTTTGTGAGCAATTTCAGCAGCACCTATCAAAGGCCAAACAGGCCGCAGCAACTCGCTCTGTGCATACAGCGCGCGAACGAAACGGACCGGGATTATCTGGCCCGGTGGAACACTACAAGGAACTCCTGTGAAGGGGTAATCGAGGCATAGGCCATTGCTTGGTTTAGCAGTGAGTGCAGAAGAGGTTCACCGTTGTGGCAAAAGCTGCAGCGGAACATGCCGACAACATTGGCAGAGATGATACGTGTGGCGGATAGCTATGCGTTGGGAGACCCAACGCAGCCGGCAGTGCAACCTGAGCCGGAACAGCTGCGCCACGAACAACACCGGGATAACCGGAATAACAAAAGAAGAGAAGATTTTCCGGATCGAAGGTACGGTCCGCAGCAAGTCGCTGCTGTGCAGGAAAACTCTGAGGCCAGCGGCAGTCAGAGGCAACGAACCGGATCGCAGCCGTGGGCGGGTCCTAAGAAACAATGGGTGGAAAAGAAACCCTGGGTCCAGAAGAGAAACTGGCAAGAACCCGCAAAGTACACCATGGAAGCTGCCATGGACCAACCTTGCCAGTGGCACACGCCAAATCCGGCACACCCGTCAAACCACCTGACGAAGGATTGTACCTGGACCAAGTACTTGATGCAAAAGGGAACGGTAAAAGATGCACAACCACCACAAGACATGCCGCGACAACAACAGCTACCGCCACCACCGCCACTTACCGGGGCAAACGCCTTACCGGTGCAGCCAAACCGGCAGCAGTACCAGCAAGTTAACCGGGTGGAGCAAAATGACGATCAACCACCTCCACCGGCACCTTTAGGCCGGAATGTTTACGAGGGTCCGCATATGTGCTGTGTTGTCTTTGTCACTGAGCCAACAGACAGGCAAAGTGTGCACCGCCGCTCCATGGAGGTCAATGCCGTGATGCCGGCAGTCCCCAAGTACATGCTGTGGTCAGATCAGGAAATTACCTGGTCATTTAAGGATCACCCCAAGATCATGCCGAATCCGGGTGGATACGCTCTTGTTGTGGATCCAATCATGAAAGGGCCACAAACTCGAGTAAAGTTCAGCAAGGTGCTGATAGATAACGGCAGCAGCATAAACATCATGTACAAGCATACCATGCATACGCTGGGCATAACAGAAAACATGCTTCAGCCAATGCGTACAACGTTCCACGGAATTGTTCCGGGCTTGTCCTGTGCCCCGATAGGAAAAGTTCGGGTGGACGTAGCATTTGGAGGACGTGATAATTGCCGGGTTGAAAATGTTGAGTTTGAGGTGGTGGATCTAGATAGTCCTTACCATGCGTTGTTGGGAAGACCAGCATTGGCAGCTTTCATGGCTACCACTCATACGGCTTACCTCAAGATGAAGATGCCGGCACCTCGTGGACCCTTAACTGTGGTGGGGAACTATAAAGTCTCACTGGAAACTGCGTCTGCCGGATCAAACCTAGCAGAATCGCTGGTGATCGCGGAGGAAAAGAAAAGGATGCAAACAGCGGTTGCGCTGGCTCAGTCCTCACAGTTGAGCTTAGCGGCAATGAGTGGAAACTTGGGATCACCGGCATTCAAGCCGACAAATGAAACAAAGGACATTGTGCTGGATCCGGCTTACCCAGAGCGCACCGTTCGCATCGGTGCCGGACTCGATCAAGCATAGGAAAGCGCGCTCGTCAGCTTCCTCCGTGAGAATCGGAATATCTTTGCCTGGTCAACTGATGACTTGATAGGTGTTCCGAGGGAGCTGGCTGAGCACTCCTTAAATGTCCGGAAAGATGCCAAGCCGGTGCGGCAACCCTTGTGCCGGTTCGCTGAAGATAGGAGGAAGATTATTGGAGAGGAGGTAACCAAACTGCTTGTTGCCGGATTCATTGTGGAGGTCACGCACACAGAATGGCTGGCCAATCCGGTAATGGTCGAAAAGAAAAAAGATGAAAACCTGGAGGCAAAAGCTCCGAAGGTGTGGCGCATGTGCATCGACTACACCAACCTAAACAAGGCTTGCCCAAGAGACCCTTTTCCTTTACCACGGATCGATCAAGTGATTGATTCAACTGCTGGGTGTGAGTTGTTGTCCTTCCTGGATGCGTATTCCGGTTTCCATCAAATCCCCTTGAAAAAGGAAGATCAAATAAAAACTGCGTTCATTACCCCGCACGGGGCTTATTGCTATGTCACCATGCCTTTTGGTTTGCGCAACGCTGGTGCAACGTACCAGCGCTGTATGCAAAAATGCTTGTTCAATCAAATTGGAAAGAATGTGCAAGTCTACGTAGACGACATTGTGATAAAAACTAAGGTAAAGAACACCTTAATCGATGACATCCGGCAAACATTCGATAACCTAAGACGGTTCCGGATGAAACTTAATCCGGCAAAATGCACCTTCGGTGTCCCTGCCGGCAAGCTGCTCGGTTTCCTGGTATCAAGCCGGGGCATAGAAGTCAATCCGGTAAAAATCCGGGCAATAGAAAGAATGACTATCCCACGAGAGCTAAAAAATGTGCAAAAATTTACCGGAAGCTTGGCATCGCTAAGCCGGTTCGTGAGCAGGTTGGGAGAAAAAGCTCTGCCACTCTATGCTCTGATGAAAAAATCCGACAAGTTCGTCTGGACCCCTCAGGCAGACGCAGCGTTTAAAGAACTGAAAGCGATGCTAGCCACAGCACCCATACTGGCTTCACCTCTAGAAAGAGAGCCTATGCTATTATACATAGCCGCAACAAACCGGGTTGTGAGCGTAGTGGTTGTGGTTGAAAGAGAAGAGGAAGGAAAAGCCGTCCAGAGGCCGGTATACTACCTGAGCGAGGTGCTCTCCCTCTCAAAACAAAACTACCCTCACTTCCAAAAGATGACTTATGGCGTGTACATGGCCGCCACCAAACTCAAGCATTACTTTGAATAACATCCTATGAAGGTGGTGAGTGAAGCACCAATCTCCGGTATCATGTGCAACAAGGACGCCAGCGGAAGGATTGCAAAATGGGCAATCCAGATATCACCATATGTACCAACGTACGAAAAAAGGGATGCCATAAAATCACAGGCTTTGGCTGATTTCCTCGTTGATTGGGCGGAAATGCAATACAAACCGCCAGATCAGAGGATAGAATACTGGAAAATGCACTTTGATGGATCCAAACTCAAAGAGGGCATAGGTGCCGGTGTGGTGCTCACCTCACCAAAAGGAGATTACCTCCGGTACGTTTTGCAAGTACATTTTAGGGCATCGAATAATGTCGCTGAATACGAAGCTTTGATCCATGGGCTTAAGGTCGCAAAAGAAATCGGTGCACGCCGGATCATTTGCTATGGAGATTCAGATCTTGTGGTACAGCAGTGT
Organism: Lolium perenne; assembly: GCF_019359855.2. NCBI lineage: Eukaryota > Viridiplantae > Streptophyta > Magnoliopsida > Poales > Poaceae > Lolium > Lolium perenne. The sequence continues at coordinate 336,111,044 of NC_067247.2, forward strand.
TCCGGGGATTGGGATGCAAAAGATGCCAACATGGCCTCGTACCGGTTTCACGTGCAAAAGATTGCCGGATTCTTCGAAGGGTGTGAGTTTCACCATGTGCCGCGCGCGGAAAATGAAGCCGCGGATGCTTTGTCCAAGCTGGGCTCATCCAGGCAAGAAATTCCTCCCGGAATAGCTTTAGCTCACTTAAGAGCACCATCGATCAAACCAAGCCCGGAATCAGACTCAATTTTTGTACCGGAATCGCATGTAGTACCCATGGATATTGATGAAGGAAACCCGGGGACTGCACCGGTAAACTCGGGGACTGCTCCGGCAAGCTCGGGGACTGCTGTACCCATACCGGAAGAAATGATGCTGGTAGATAGCATGGAGATAGATGCACCGGTGTTTTTGGTTCGAGAGACGCCGTCGTGGGTTAAACCTATTAAGGAATTCCTGATCAACGGCACCTTGCCGGATGACGAAAATGAGTCAAGGAGAATACAAAGAAGGTCCAAAGCATATACATTCATCAATGGTGAGGTGTACAAGAGAAGCGTTACCGGTGTCCTTCAAAGATGTGTGGAACCGGAAGAAGGGAAAAAATGCTTGAGGAAATTCACCAAGGAGAATGTGGGCATCATGCTTCATCAAGGGCGCTGGTAGCAAAAGTATTCCGGCATGGGTTTTATTGGCCCACTGCTTTGGAGAACGCCGAGGATTTGGTAAGAAAATGCAACGGGTGCCAGAGGTACGCCAAGCAAAATCATACCCCAGCGTCCGGTTTAAAAACAATACCATTAACATGGCCGTTTGCCGTTTGGTGCCTCGATATGGTTGGTCCATTCAAAACTGCAAGGAGCAGCATGACTCACATCTTGGTAATGGTGGATAAATTCACCAAATGGCTAGAAGTGAAACCTATCGCGAAGTGTGATGGGCATACAGCGGTAAAATTCTTAAAAGATGTCATTTTACGGTATGGATACCCGCACAGCATCATCACTGACAATGGAACCAACTTTGCTCAAGGTGAGTTCAAAAGGTTTTGTGAGGACAACAACATCCGGTTGGATTTGTGCTCAGTGGCACACCCACAAGGCAATGGCCAAGTGGAAAGAATGAATGCTTTGGTACTTTCCGGTATCAAACCAAGACTCATTGATGCTGTGGAAAAATCACCGGGATGTTGGCTCGATGAGCTACCATCAGTACTGTGGAGTATAAGAACAACTCCAAACCGGTCTACCGGATACACTCCGTTCTTCATGGTTTATGGAGCAGAAGCGGTCATACCAACTGATATCATTCATGATTCACCAAGGGTACAACTCTATACTGAGCAAGAGGTCAAAGAGGCCAGAGAAAATGACGTGGATTTGCTGGAAGAAGCAAGAGAGCTGGCTTTGGCAAGAACAGCCATTTACCAGCAAAACCTCAGATGCTATCATAGCCGGAAGGTGAACCCGAGAGTTTTCCGGGAAGGAGATCTCGTGCTACGCCTAGTGCAGCGCACTGAAGGCCGGCATAAGCTTTTGCCACCATGGGAAGGTCCCTTCATTGTAAGCAAGGTGCTTCACAATGATGCATATTACTTGATCGATGCACAGGAGTGGAAAAAAGGAAAGGCGGACAGGTCCGGAGAGGAGAGCAAGCGCCCATGGAACGTAGCTCTGTTGCGTCCTTTCTACTCTTGAAGTTGTGGTGTAAGAAGTTCCTCTTTTGTACCTTAATTGCTATGAATAAAAGATGCCGGAACCTTGAATGAATCTCGGGGACTACCCCAATAAGGTTGCATGGAACTTGTTTATTTTTTCAGTTTACCGGTTGCTTATTGAACGTTTTTTCTTTCCGGTTTAGTAGTGTGCTAAACCCTACCGGAGTCTTCGACTCTGCTGCTGTCCGCAACCCGGCTTCATGGCAAGCAAGATAAACCGGTAGGGGATAAGCACATGAACTGCGGAGAGGGAGAGCAGGAAAGAACAATCCGGAAAATTTAACTAACCCCGGTTAAACCGTTTTTTTGCAAAATTTCGAAGTTATTTCTAAGTTCAAGAAAATGCTTGTTTGGTGAAAGAACCTTGTGCTCATACGCCAAAGAATGCCCAGAGAAGGCAGGCAGAGCCAAGGCAAAAGAACCAAGTATGCATCGAATTGGATGCGGAAACAATTTAGAAATCTTTGCGGTGCAAGATAAAAGCAAAACCAGAAGCAAATATGCTAAGGCAAACTTAAAGATACTTAACTACCGGTATAACTTACCGGCATAAAATGTTGTGTGGCAACCAAAAGCGAACTTAAAGTTTTACATCATACACCCCGGCATACCGGGGTCAAATTTAACGAAGTCTGTTGTAAAGCAAGCAGGAGCAGATAAATTGTTTAGGCGACGGGGGCATCAGGTGGAGCAGCACCGGTCTCGGTGTCTTCAGGGGGAGCAGTGCTGGCCTCGGGAGCTTCCGGCGGCACGTCCTCAGCAGCCTCATCTTCATCTCCCTCTTCCTCTTCTTCCTCATCGCTGAGGTAGTCCTTGACACCAGGAGGGGGAGGGATGAAGGTGCGGACCTCGGCATACTCAGCAAGCTGGTAGGCCCGGTCCTGCCGCTTCGCGGTAAGCGCCGGATCCGTGTCGGTGGGAGCATCTTGGCGCACGCCTTGAAGAGCATCCAGATTCAAATCCGGGTACCAGGAGCATGCGGAGCGCAGCGCCGTGTCAGCTCCGGCACGAGCCGCGGAGCATTGCCACTCGCGAATCCGGTGCCCGGCATCCTTGAGCCGGTGGGCGGTAAGCGTGATGTTTGCCGGCATCTCCTCCTCAGGCCACAGCACCTTGAAGAGTTGGATGGCGGCGTCCGGTAGGTCGGCAAGGAGCCGGTCGACGGAGCGCATGTGTTGGACTCGCGCGGAGAGGGCGACAAGATAGTCGTACCCATCCCAGTGCGCGTCCATATTGGGAAATTCCCGCGCCACCCGATCCTCCATCACCTTCTTCACGGCGTAGACCTGGGAGTCCGGGAAATGCTCTACAGGAGGAAGGAAAAAAGCATAAACACAAGATACCGGAAAAAAGAATGTCGGAAGAACAAGGAACAAGGATACATTTTCAAAAGGAGAAAGCTTATAAGGGAAAGAAGGGACAAGGCAGGGGCTTACGGAAAGCCAACGCGTCAATCTGCATAACCAACCGATCGTATTCCTTGTGATCTGTGGTCATGACATCAATGAGGCGCTCCGCTGCTTTCCGCGCCTTTTTTTCCTCCTCCAGCTCTGCCGTCAGTACGGTGTTGGAGTTCGTGGAGTCCTCCACGACCTCCGCCAGCCTGGCCTCAGCTGCAACCCGGGCATCCTTCAGAGCTTGCTCATGCTGGAGCGTGATACATCTCCGACGTATCGATAATTTCTTATGTTCCATGCCACATTATTGATGTTATCTACATGTTTTATGCACACTTTATGTCATATTCGTGCATTTTCTGGAACTAACCTATTAACAAGATGCCGAAGTGCCGCTTCTGTTTTCTGCTGTTTTTGGTTTCAGAAATCCTAGTAAGGAAATATTCTCGGAATTGGACGAAATCAAAGCCCAGGGGCCTATTTTCTCACGAAGCTTCCAGAAGTCCGAAGGAGAGACGAAGAGGGGCCACGGAGGGGCCACACCATAGGGCGGCGCGGCCCCCCCTTGGCCGCGCCGGCCTGTAGTGTGGGGCCCCCGTGCCGCCTCTTGACCTGCCCTTCCGCCTATAAAAAGTCTCCATGACGAAACCCCCAGTACCGAGAGCCACGATACGGAAAATCTTCCAGAGACGCCGCCGCCGCCGATCCCATCTCGGGGGATCCAGGAGATCGCCTCCGGCACCCTGCCGGAGAGGGGAATCATCTCCCGGAGGACTCTACGCTGCCATGGTCGCCTCCGGTGTGATGTGTGAGTAGTCTACCCCTGGACTATGGGTCCATAGCAGTAGCTAGATGGTTGTCTTCTCCCCATTGTGCTATCATTGTCGGATCTTGTGAGCTGCCTAACATGATCAAGATCATCTATCTGTAATTCTATATGTTGCGTTTGTTGGGATCCGATGAATAGAGAATACTTGTTATGTTGATTATCAAAGTTATACTTATGTGTTGTTTATGATCTTGCATGCTTTCCGTTACTAGTAGATGCTCTGGCCAAGTAGATGCTTGTAACTCCAAGAGGGAGTACTTATGCTCGATAGTGGGTTCATGCCTCGCATTGACACAGGACAGTGACAGAAAGTTCTAAGGTTGTGTTGTGCTGTTGCCACTAGGGATAAAACATTAGTGCTATGTTCAAGGATGTAGTCACTAGTTACATTACGCACCATACTTAATGCAATTGTCTGTTGTTTGCAACTTAATACTGGAGGGTGTTCGGATGATAACCTGAAGGTGGACTTTTTAGGCATAGATGCAGTTGGATGACGGTCTATGTACTTTGTCGTAATGCCCAATTAAATCTCACTATACTCATCATGATATGTATGTGCATGGTCATGCTCTCTTTATTTGTCAATTGCCCAACCGTAATTTGTTCACCCAACATGCTGTTCGTCTTATGGGAGAGACACCTCTAGTGAACTGTGGACCCCGGTCCAATTCTCTTTACTGAAATACAATCTACTGCAATACTTGTTCTACTGTTTTCTGCAAACAATCATCTTCCACACAATACGGTTAACTCTTTGTTACAGCAAGCCGGTGAGATTGACAACCTCACTGTTTCGTTGGGGCAAAGTACTTTGGTTGTGTTGTGCAGGTTCCACGTTGGCGCCGGAATCCCTGGTGTTGCGCCGCACTACATCCCGCCGCCATCAACCTTCAACGTGCTTCTTGGCTCCTCCTGGTTCGATAAACCTTGGTTTCTTTCTGAGGGAAAACTTGCTGCTGTGCGCATCATACCTTCCTCTTGGGGTTGCCCAACGAACGTGTGAAATACACGCCATCAAGCTCTTTTTCTGGCGCCGTTGCCGGGGAGATCAAGACACGCTGCAAGGGGAGTCTCCACTTCTCAATCTCTTTACTTTGTTTTTGTCTTGCTTAGTTTTATTTACTACTTTGTTTGCTGCACTAAATCAAAATACAAAAAAATTAGTTGCTAGTTTTACTTTATTTGCTATCTTGTTTGCTATATCAAAAACACACAAAAATTAGTTACTTGTTTTACTTTACTTAATATCATGCATGTTTTTATTTCACTAGTTAAGCATAATGGAAAACAACAAAAATATGAGAGATCTTTATGAACTTTATCTTGAATTAGGACATGATGTGTTTGAAGAGAGAATTAAAAAACCCATGGAACTTTATATGCATGGTAATGGGAATGTTATTACTATGGATGCTTTGAACACCATTGTTGCTGATGCTATGGAAAATTCTAAGCTTGGGGAAGCTGGCTCCGATGATCATGATCTTTTTAGTCCCCCAAGCATTGAGGAGAAAATTTTATTTTATGATTACAATATGCCTCCTATATATGATGATAGCCACTTTGTTGAATTTGCTCCCACTACAACTAATAAAATTGATTATGCTTACGTGGAGAGTAATAATTTTATGCATGAGACTCATGATAAGAATGCTTTATGTGATAGTTACATTGTAGAGTTTGCTCATGATGCTACTGAAAGTTATTATGAGAGAGGAAAATATGGTTGTAGAAATTTTCATGTTACTAAAACACCTCTCTATGTGCTGAAATTTTTGAAGCTACACCTGTTTTATCTTCCTATGCTTGTCACTTTGTTCTTCATGAACTTGTTTATTTACAAGATTCCTATGCATAGGAAGCATGTTAGACTTAAATGTGTTTTGAATTTGCCTCTTGATGCTCTCTTTTGCTTCAAATACTATTTCTTGCGAGTGCATCATTAAAATTGCTGAGCCCATCTTAATGGCTATAAAGAAAGAACTTCTTGGGAGATAACCCATGTGTTTATTTTACTACAGTACTTTGTTTTTATTTTGTGTCTTGGAAGTTGTTTACTACTGTAGCAACCTCTCCCTATCTTAGTTTAGTGTTTTATTATGCCAAGTAAAGCCGTTGATAGAAAAGTTCATACTAGATTTGGATTACTGCACAGAAACAGATTTCTTTGCTGTCACGAATCTGGGCTGTTTTTCCCTGTAGGTAACTCAGAAAATTATGCCAATTTACGTGAGTGATCCTCAGATATGTACGCAACTTTCATTCAATTTGAGCATTTTCATTTGAGCAAGTCTGGTGCCATTTTAAAATTCGTCAATACGAACTGTTCTGTTTTGACAGATTCTGCCTTTTATTTCGCATTGCCTCTTTCGCTATGTTGGATGAATTTCTTTGATCCATTAATGTCCAGTAGCATTATGCAATGTCCAGAAGTGTTAAGAATGATTGTGTCACCTCTGAATATGTCGATTTATATTGTGCACTAACCCTCTAATGAGTTGTTTCGAGTTTGGTGTGGAGGAAGTTTTCAAGGATCAAGAGAGGAGTATGATGCAACATGATCAAGGAGAGTGAAAGCTCTAAGCTTGGGGATGCACCCGGTGGTTCACCCCTGCATATATCAAGAAGACTCAAGCGTCTAAGCTTGGGGATGCCCAAGGCATCCCCTTCTTCATCGACAACATTATCAGGTTCCTCCCCTGAAACTATATTTTTATTCCATCACATCTTATGTGCTTTTTCTTGGAGCGTCGGTTTGTTTTTGTTTTTTGTTTTGTTTGAATAAAATGGATCCTAGCATTCACTTTATGGGAGAGAGACACGCTCCGCTGTAGCATATGGACAAGTATGTCCTTGGTTTCTACTCATAGTATTCATGGCGAAGTTTCTCCTTCGTTAAATTGTTATATGGTTGGAATTGGATAATGATACATGTAGTAATTGCTATAAATGTTTTGGGTAATGTGATACTTGGCAATTGTTGTGCTCATGTTTAAGCTCTTGCATCATATGCTTTGCACCCATTAATGAAGAAATACATAGAGCATGCTAAAATTTGGTTTGCATATTTGGTTTCTCTAAGGTCTAGATAATTTCTAGTATTGAGTTTGAACAACAAGGAAGACGGTGTAGAGTCTTATAATGTTTTCAATATGTCTTTTATGTGAGTTTTGCTGCACCGGTTCATCCTTGTGTTTGTTTCAAATAAGCCATGCTAGCCTAAACCTTGTATCGAGAGGGAATACTTCTCATGCATCCAAAATACTTGAGCCAATCACTATGCCATTTGTGTCCACCATACCTACCTACTACATGGTATTTTCCGCCATTCCAAAGTAAATTGCTTGAGTGCTACCTTTAAAATTCCATCATTCACCTTTGCAATATATAGCTCATGGGACAAATAGCTTAAAAACTATTGTGGTATTGAATATGTAATTATGCACTTTATCTCTTAATAAGTTGCTTGTTGTGCGATAACCATGTTCACTGGGGACGCCATCAACTATTCATTGTTGAATTTCATGTGAGTTGCTATGCATGTCCGTCTTGTCTGAAGTAAGAGAGATCTACCACCATATGGTTAAGCATGCATATGTTAGAGAAGAACATTGGGCCGCTAACTAAAGCCATGATCCATGGTGGAAGTTTCAGTTTTGGACAACAATCCTCAAATCTCAAATGAGAAAATTATTAATTGTTGGTATATGCTTATGCATAAAAGAGGAGTCCATTATCTGTTGTCTATGTTGTCCCGGTATGGATGTCTAAGTTGAAGAATAATCAATAGCGAGAAATCCAATGCGAGCTTTCTCCTTAGACCTTTGTACAGGCGGCATAGAGGTACCCCTTTGTGACACTTGGTAAAAACAATGCATTGTGATGACCCGGTAGTCCAAGCTAATTAGGACAAGGTGCGGGCACTATTAGTACGCTATGCATGAGGCTTGCAACTTATAAGATATAATTTACATGATGCATATGCTTTATTACTACCGTTGACAAAATTGTTTCATGTTTTCAAAATCAAAGCTCTAGCACAAATATAGCAATCGATGCTTTTCCTCTATGGAGGACCATTCTTTTACTTTCAATGTTGAGTCAGTTCACCTATTTCTCTCCACCTCAAGAAGCAAACACTTGTGTGAACTGTGCATTGATTCCTACATATTTGCTTATTGCACTTGTTATATTACTCTATGTTGACAATATCCATGAGATATACATGTTACAAGTTGAAAGCAACCGCTGAAACTTAATCTTCCTTTGTGTTGCTTCAATGCCTTTACTTTGAATTATTGCTTTATGAGTTAACTCTTATGCAAGACTTATTGATGCTTGTCTTGAAGTGCTATTCATGAAAAGTCTTTGCTTTATGATTCAGTTGTTTACTCATGTCATTACCATTGTCTTGGATTGCTGCATTCACTACATATGCTTTACAAATAGTATGATCAAGTTTATGATGGCATGTCACTCCAGAAATTATCTTTGTTATCGTTTTACCTGCTCGGGACGAGCAGAACTAAGCTTGGGGATGCTGATACGTCTCCGACGTATCGATAATTTCTTATGTTCCATGCCACATTATTGATGTTATCTACATGTTTTATGCACACTTTATGTCATATTCGTGCATTTTCGGAACTAACCTATTAACAAGATGCCGAAGTGCCGATTCTTTGTTTCTGCTGTTTTTGGTTTCAGAAATCCTAGTAAGGAAATATTCTCGGAATTGGACGAAATCAAAGCCCGTGGGCCTATTTTCTCACGAAGCTTGGAAGTCCGAAGGAGAGACGAAGAGGGGCCACGGAGGGGCCACACCATAGGCGGCGCGGCCCCCTTGGCCGCGCGCCGGCCTGTAGTGTGGGGCCCCGTGCCGCCTCTTGACCTGCCCTTCCGCCTATAAAAAGTCTCCGTGACGAAACCCCAGTGCCGAGAGCCACGATACGGAAAACCTTCCGGAGACGCCGCCGCCGCCGATCCCATCTCGGGGATCCAGGAGATCACCTCCGCACCCTGCCGGAGAGGGGAATCATCTCCCGGAGGACTCTACGCCGCCATGGTCGCCTCCGGTGTGATGTGTGAGTAGTCTACCCCTGGACTATGGGTCCATAGCAGTAGCTAGATGGTTGTCTTCTCCCCATTGTGCTATCATTGTCGGATCTTGTGAGCTGCCTAACATGATCAAGATCATCTATCTGTAATTCTATATGTTGCGTTTGTTGGGATCCGATGAATAGAGAATACTTGTTATGTTGATTATCAAAGTTATACTTATGTGTTGTTTATGATCTTGCATGCTTTCCGTTACTAGTAGATGCTCTGGCCAAGTAGATGCTTGTAACTCCAAGAGGGAGTACTTATGCTCGATAGTGGGTTCATGCAGCATTGACACAGGACATGTGAGAAAGTTCTAAGGTTGTGTTGTCTTGTTGCCACTAGGGATAAAACATTAGTGCTATGTTCAAGGATGTAGTCACTAGTTACATTACGCACCATACTTAATGCAATTGTCTGTAGTTTGCAACTAAATACTGGATGTGGATCGGATGATAACCTGAAGGTGGACTTTTTAGGCATAGATGCAGTTGGATGACGGTCTATGTACTTTGTCGTAATGCCCAATTAAATCTCACTATACTCATCATGATATGTATGTGCATGGTCATGCTCTCTTTATTTGTCAATTGCCCAACTGTAATTTGTTCACCCAACATGCTGTTCGTCTTATGGGAGAGACACCTCTAGTGAACTGTGGACCCCGGTCCAATTCTCTTTACTGAAATACAATCATCTTGCAATACTTGTTCTACTGTTTTCTGCAAACAATCATCTTCCACACAATACGGTTAACTCTTTGTTACAGCAAGCCGGTGAGATTGACAACCTCACTGTTTCGTTGGGGCAAAGTACTTTGGTTGTGTTGTGCAGGTTCCACGTTGGCGCCGGAATCCCTGGTGTTGCGCCGCACTACATCCCGCCGCCATCAACCTTCAACGTGCTTCTTGGCTCCTCCTGGTTCGATAAACCTTGGTTTCTTTCTGAGGGAAAACTTGCTGCTGTGCGCATCATACCTTCCTCTTGGGGTTGCCCAACGAACGTGTGAAATACACGCCATCAAAGCGCGGCTTGCATAGCCTGTTCCTTCAGCTCCCTCAAGGCGGTCTTCTGGGCATCCAGTGCCTCGTGGTGCTCCTTGATGAGCTGCTCTTTCTCGCCTAAATACCGGAAAGAAAGGTATTAGCAAGCGGCAATAGATGGAATGAAAAAAGAACAGGTTAACCGGAAAGAAAGGGTGGTACCTTGAAGCTTGACAACCTGGGACCTAAGGGCCTCGATGGTAGCTTCCGGAACAGCTGTTAAACAAGAAGATGCGTAAATATCAAAGAAGAAAACATTCCAGTGAAAAGATGCCGGAGGAAAAGAAAGAAAACCAACCTTGGCAGTGGCTATGGGCCTCGGCAAGGTCCCGATGCTCCCATAGAAGCTCCTCAAAGAGCTGCTTCCGGGCATCCGCAGTGCTCTGATCAAAGGAAGATGGTTATGAGAAAGAAAGAAACAAAGGTCTTAACCCGAAACTCGGGGACTGGCTATGCCGGTTTCGCGCGTTTCTAATTAAAGTTTCGCGCTAAATGCTACGCTTTCAACACGAAACTCGGGGACTGGGAGGATAGACAATATCCGGAAATAAAAGAAACCGGCATCAACAAAAATTACAAGAGAGTTGGCAAAACTTACCACCACGTTGCTGGTGGCGTCGTACCAGGCACTGTCAAACTCCTTCACGGCGCGTTTAAGCCGCGAGAAGTGTTCTTCAGTGGACCGAGGCCCAGCAGGGTCTGGCGCTGGAAGGCGGTCCTTCCCCAGGCCGCGGGTAGATGCAGAGATATCTGCTTCATTCCACTTGTGGGCGTAGGGGAGAAGGTGCCCCAGGTCTTTACCCGCGCGGTTCAGCTCAACGATCCGGCCTAGGAGGCCGGAAGGTTTTGTCTTGGACAGCAGCAGCAGCAGGGCCGACATGCAGCACCACGGACCGCGAGCCGCCTGAGGCATCGCCCTCCACGGCCTTGCCCCGAGAAGCCCCGGGCTTGAGGAACTTGGTGATCTTGGAGGTCTCTGGCGGCGGCTTTCGCTTGGCCGCGGAAGGTCCTTGGCTTGGCGACGGTGTCGGCGCGGCTCCGGTAGGCTCGAGGGTAAGAGCTTCCGGTTGAGGCGCGGGAGATACCGGCGCGGAAGTATCCGGCGCGGTGGAGGAGGAGCTTGGCTGCTTCTTTTTCTTCTTCGGGGAAGGAGAAACCAGAGGTTCCGCCTGCCCGGTATCTATCTCGTTGGCGCCGATGTTGCTGGTGCTGATATCTTGGGCTTCTGGAGGGGAGGTGAAATCCTCCTCCGCGCGGTGATCAGGAGGTGTTGGGGCCGCGCACCCCGAACTTGTAGTGCCTCCCGAAGGGGAGGCAGAGGTGTTGCCGGCACCAGATGGTGCCGGACTTGAGTGAGGAGGAGGAGTTGAGGTCCTTGCGGAGCCGGCAGAGCCCTCCAGCTTGGAGCCAAGCTCAAGCGCAGGGCTGAAAGAGAGAAAAAAGAGAGCGGATTGGAAAAAAGCAACCGGAAAGGAACTTGGTGAAAATGGAGAAAACACAAAAAAGAAAAGAAGAACTTACCCGGAAGAAACCGGCATCCGCTTCTGCTTGTAGCGCTTCGTGCTAACCTGCTTCCCTCCAATGACTTCTGTCCGAGGGTGTTTGGCAGGAGGAGCATGGCTAGGGCCGGCGCCAGCAGCTGGAGGATCACTCTTCTGGCCTTCGGCCATGAGTTTGTCCAGAAACTCATCCCCAACCTCAGCCTGCAGGGGGGCCACATGCTCATGGACCTGTGGGTTGATGCTGGCTGAGGGAATGTCTACAGAATGACAGTAACAAAAAGAATATGAGAAAACGAACAGAAAAGCTACCTCAAGCAAGGTCAAGTCATCAGACGAACCAGCTGGCTCCGGCGGAGACTTGCCGAGGCGTGAAGCTGGAGTCCGGCCCATCCTCAGATCCAGCCAGTGAATGACAGGATCCGGATCGTACTTGTCCAAAGGCCTCTTCCGGCAAGGGCCTCGTCGATCTGAGTCAATCCGGGGGAAGCGGGCCCTAGCCTGAAAACAAAGAAAAAAGGGGGTTTAGTCGCAAGTATGAAAGTTACCGGTAATACGACCCGAGCCGCATAATTTCTTACTTCTTAGGACGGAGGATTTCTGGAGCTGAGAGGGCAAAGGCCCCACTCCCAGTCATCCGGCATGTCCGTTTGGCAAATTTGGTTAGCCTTCAGGACCACATCTGCCTTGCTCAAGGGCAGGCCGGTGATCTTGGTGGGATCACCGGGGCCGTACATCTCGCTAATCTTGTGAGCGCGCTGCTGAAGGGGAAGCACCCGGCGGCAGATGAAGGCGCGGATGATATCGTCGGAGCAAATGTTGGTGTCCTTCATCAACTTCAACATGAAGCGTACCACCCGGTTCGTCTCGTTGTGATCCGTACCAGGGTTGTAGTGCCAGTTGATCTTGGCGGGCGGCGCCGGGTTGAACGCCGGCAAGTTGATGAGGTCGGTGGCGCTCTTGTTCTTCACATAGAAGAACGTTGTCTGCCACAACCGGCAAGACTCGAGGCCGTTAAACTTAAAAAAGGGGCTCCCTTGGCGGGAGCCGATGATACAAGACCCGCATTGTACGGGGGGTTTGGGCTTGGGAATGTCCTTGCCCTGGACCGAATTGATCCGGAGAGAGAAGAAGCGGGCAAACGTCTCGCGAGCGGGACGGATGCCGATGTAGCCCTCCATGAAGGCCACAAAGCAAGAAAGATAAAAAACGGCATTGCCGGGAAGGTGGTGAGGTTGGAGTCAATAGAAGTCAAGGAACTGGCGGAAGAAATCGGAGGCAGGAAGGCCGAAGCCACGCTCAAAATGAGCAAGGAAAACAACGACCTCACCGGGTTCGAGCACCGGTTCGATCTCGTCACCTGGAAGCCGGCAGATGACTCCTTCCGGAATCCTCCTGGACCGGTAGAGCCAGTCGATCTCATACTGAGTCACGTCGGAACCCCTCCAAGCTCCGCGTGTCTTACCGGAAAGATCCTTTCCGGAGGCCCGACTAGATGTGCCGGCCTCTTGATCTCGGCTAGACGCCAAATCCATCCGGGCGAGATCTTCAGTTAGCCCGTCGGAGGTGCTACTGCCTTGATTACTAGAGGTGGCGGCGGGGAGAGACCCTTCGCTAGACATATGGATCTAGGCGACGCCGGAATTCTACCAAAAAACAGTTTTCCCCAGAAAGACCCTCGCGCGAAGATCTACGAGTAAGAGAAAAAGCAAAATAAAGAGAGGATAAATACTCTACCGCCCCAAGATCTAGAAAGCAAGAAGAAAAGAGGTAGAGGCGCGTCGGGCCTAACCTGAGGCGGTGAAGTCGCAGAAGAAGGAGTTCGCCGGAGAGATGGCGAGCCTGCGGCCGGCGAAGAGGTCCGTCGACGGCGAGGTAAGGGAGAGTTCGAGGAAGTGCTAATGCAGCAACTGCGACGGGTGTGCTGCAGAGGCTCCTCGCGCGGTGAAGTTCAGCGGCGTCCGGCAGAACGGCAACGGAAGTCCGTCGGGCGGCGGAGCTTGAACGGCGAACGGAGAGGCGGAGGCGCAGAGGGCAAAGGCACTAAGCGCGAGGAACTGGAGAATGCGAGGAGAGGAAGAAGAAGGAGCGGTTTCGCGTTATAAAGGAATGGGGCGATGTGGGCCAGAAAAACCGCTGGGCCTCGGTGGTTCAGATCGTGGGCCGCGACGGTTCGCTCCACGGGCCGCCACGTGGCGCACACATGCGCGTGCGGAAAACCGTTTGCCACAAGAAGGCCACACGGATCTGGAACGGCCGCGGGGATCTGATGTGCCGCAATAAATGCTGGCGCAGAAGCCGAAGGGAAGTGACCCCTGACACTGGCGCGTCAGTCACAGTGCGCATGTCTCTGTCAGGCGCGGGGCCCAAGATATTCTCGACTTCGCCGAGGAGGTGTTTAATGGCTAAGATACCGGAGGATAAGATGCCGGAGAATGACTTGCAAATAAAGATAATGAGAATCCGGGCAAAGATGCCGGATCCAAGCCCAACGCCGGATGGATTAAACCGGTATCCAAAGACATGAGAACCTGGCATGGTCTGTTGGATAGGATCCGCCAGACTATACCAGCTTCGGGGACTAATGTTGGGGGATGACCCCCGGTATGCCAAAGGCATGCCAAACCGGATGGTTTGAGCCATCAGGATACCGGTTAAATGTTCATACCGGAGCATAAGATAGGCGTTCGGCTGAGCAGGGCTAAGCCGGTATCCTCAGGGGAGGTATACCGGAACCGGATAGAAAAGGTACCGGGCCACCGGAAAGAAGAGCATGTCGGCAAGACTGGTCAAAGATTCTCTCCAGAGCTAGAAGACAAAGATGAGCTAAGCAAAGTAGCTTTAAACGAAGGGCTGACGATAAAGAAGAAGATGACGGAGAAAGAAGCCGGAGGACGTCAGCCTCCCTGATTAAAGAGGACCCCGGTGTCATCTATGATTAAAGTAGCTTTGTAAAGTAGCTTTGTAAAGTAGTTTGTCTAGTCAAATATGCCATTAGGGTTTCTTGCACTGTAAGCCACCCTCTCCCCTATATAAGGAGAGGGGGCAGCCCTCCTTACGGGCACGCACGGAAGTAGTAAGGCACGAAGCACAAACCTGTAACATGTGTGAATCAATGAAGAAAGTGATCTAGAAGCGAGTTCTTCCTTGTGTCTTTCTTCTTCAACCTCTGGCCTTGGCCAAGTTCTTGAGGAAACCATCCGGAAGTTCGTCCCATCTGATCGCAAACCCTCCCCCGAATCCTCTAGCGTCCATTCGGCCCCAATCTAAGCCATCCTATGGCATCTGTCTGTTCACCACGATGACAGATCTCCTCGATCCCCCGAGATGGGATCGGCGGCGGCGTCTCTGGAAGGTTTTCCGTATCGTGGCTCTCGGTACTGGGGGTTTCGCAACGGAGGCTTTAAGTAGGCGGAAGGGCAGGTCAGGAGGCGGCACGAGGGCCCCACACCACAGGGCCGCGCGGCCAAGGGGGGGGGCCGCGCCGCCCTAGGGTGTGGCCCCCTCGTGGCCCCTCTTCGTCTCCTCTTCGGACTTCTGGAAGCTTCGTGGCAAAATAGGACCCTGGGCGTTGATTTCGTCCAATTCTGAGAATATTTCGTTACTAGGATTTCTGAAACCAAAAACAGCAGAAAACAACAACTGGCACTTCGGCATCTTGTTAATAGGTTAGTTCCAGAAAATGCACGAATATGACATAAAGTGTGCATAAAACATGTAGATAACATCAATAATGTGGCATGGAACATAAGAAATTATCGATACGTCGGAGACGTATCAGCTGCGCAAGCCCTCCTCCAGGAGCCGGCATCAGCAGCGCCCTCGCCGACCCCTGCATCATGCAAGTCATGGCAACCGGCGACAAGCAGCCCACCAAGTCCACGCGCGTCCGTGACCCGGACCTAGAGCGTACCGCCGCGGCCGGCGCGTCCGGCTCGGGCCCAAGGCCGCCGCCACCACCATCCCGACTGGAAGAAGTGCGGGCGAAACTGAGCACCCCGCTCACGACTGGCGGCGACGCCACCGCCATCAAGGCGGATTCGGAGGCGCACCGCCAGCTCCTCCTCAAGCAGACCGAAGAACTGGCCGCTGCCAAGCGCCAGTGGGACATCACCCAGCGCGAGTACAACCGCGCCCACGGCCTCACTCCAGGCGGCGACGGTCCCAGCCGAGCCGGCCAGATCCGCCGCAGGGGCCGCGACCTAGGCGCCGAGCTTGACCGCGACGGCGTGGAAGCGTCGGCTCCGTCAACATAGCTGCCCCTCTACAACACCCCCGACAAGAACATGCTCGCGGCCGAAGCCGCCGCAGAAGAGCTACACCGCCTCGAAGGCGAAGAGTTACGCCGCCAGACCGCGCGGGTGACTGAGCTGCTGAAGGCTGCCAATCGGCAGTCGAAGGACCCCAGGTACGCCAACGCTCCCAGAGCTTCTCACGCTCGTGGTGCCGCAGGCAACGCCAGGGAAGGTGTCAGGGACACGGCCGAGTCCGCCTCCCCAGCACCAAGCCGGCACCGTGACTCCCGGGCCACGCACGCCAGCTCAAGCCGGCCGAGCCACCAGCCGAGCGGCAGCAGCAGCCCCAGCCGGCCTCCACCAAGCCGGAACCATGAGCAAGACTCCGAGCCCCGCCGCCAGCACCGGCCGGCTCCAGAAGCAAGCGGCGCACGCCAGCCGGCACGATCCCGGCTGGGCCAGCGCATCGAGCCAACCGACGCCCGAGATCGCCTCGATCGGCTGGTCGAATCCCGCATTGCGGAAGAAGAAGGGCCAGCCGGCCCAAAGTGCTTCGGGCCGCGCATCCTCAACGAGCCCATGATCGACGGCTTCCAGCTTCCGCGCGACACCCCCAAGTACGACGGCACCGCCAAGCCGGAGGACTGGCTGCTGGACTACTCCACCGCAGTCGGCATCGCCAAAGGCAACAAACGCTGGGCCATGCGCTACTCGCCCCTGATGCTGCTCGGCTCCGCCCGCACCTGGCTCAACAACCTGCCAGCCGGCAGCATAAACGGCTGGCTGGACTTCGAAGATGCCTTCGTCAGCAACTTCACCGGCACCTACCGCCGGCCGGGTCAGTCCCAGCAGCTGGAGATGTGCAAGCAGGGCCCGGACGAGACGGATCGCGCGTACCTGACGCGCTGGTGCGAAATGCGCAACTCCTGCGAGGGCGTGCACGAGATCCAGGCCATCAGTTTCTTCATGGGAGGCTGTCGGCCCAACACCATGCTGTGGCACAAGCTACGCCGCAGCGACCCCAAGTCGATGGCCGCCTTGATGGCCATCGCCGACAAGTACGCTCTGGCTGAGGAAGCCGGCAAGGCTCCGGCTGAAATTTTGCCGGCCCCCGCCAGGCGGGACAACAACAAGCCGGCCGAGCACAAGTTCGGCCGAGGGCGGCTCGCATGGCAGCCGGCGGGACAACTACCGCGGCAAGCGGCACAGCGACCAGCCGGACCGCCGGTACGGTTCCGCCCATGTGGCAGCCGTGTCGGACCACGCGGCGGCTGGCGGCAGCCGGCGCCAGGAGCAAGACCGGCCATGGAAGCCGAAGTACACCTTCGAGCAGATGCTCGACTCGCCGTGCAAGTACCACAGCGGCAAGAACCCCTCCAACCACACCACCCGCGACTGTCACTTCATGAAACGGCTGACAAGCGGTGAACCGCTCCCGCCTCCACCCCCGCCTCCACCAGCCGGCGGGCCGGGTGGCCAAGCCGGCGCAGAGAACGCCAACCTCGAGCACCACGAGGCTAACCAAGTGCACCATGGCAGGTACCTGCCTGAGGATGCTACCTACATCATCTTCACCTCCGAGCCCGAGGACAAAACGAGCCAGCAGAGCCGTTCCCTCGAGGTCAACGCGGTCATACCGCCGGTCCCCCAGTACCTAAACTGGTCAGAGCAGGTCATCACTTTTGATCGCCGTGACACACCGGCTGTCCTACCGAAGCCGGGCAGCTACGCCATGGTCCTCGACCCCACCATTGGCACAACCCGGCGCAGCGTGCGCTTCTCGCGCGTCCTCATCGACGGGGCAGCAGCATCAACATCCTCTACCGCGACACCGCCCGCAAGCTGGGCATCCAGGAGGCCGAGTTGCGCCCCACCCCCACCGTCTTCCATGGCATCGTGCCAGGCCAGTGCTGCCAGCCGATCGGCCGGATCACGCTGCAGGTGATGTTCGGGAAACCGGATCACTAACTACTTTTTACAAAAATCACAAAAAATTACAGTAAAAATATATTTGCAAACAACACAAGAGTGGTAAAACAACAATTAATTTTTCTATAGCAAATTACAACAAAAAACATCAACTATTTTTTACAAAATTTCAAATGTTTACAACGTGTAGCCTATGCGTGGCACATTAGCGATTAGGCCAGCTGACAACACAACTAGCAGCGATATGCATGCAAGGCAGCAGCGGCCGCAGCTATCCAGCAAGTAGGTAGTAGATTCGCGCGCGGACAACGCATGACCGCTTTTCGTTCGATCAGTCGCCGGATCACAAGCGTTTTCCTAACTGAAGTTGGAAAGGATTAACTGAAGTTGGAGAGGAGAATGTATATGTACGACACTGAACTTTGGAAAGGAGGAAGTACATATATGTGATTCCTTGACTAGCAACAATGGTGTAATTTAAAAAACAAATACGGTTGTGCTCTTATTATTGATTAAACACATGAAGCCACGGAATACACACGCACAACAAACACGCACACCGTGAAGGGTAAAAGGTGGTCTCTGCTACGAACGATCAGAGATATTTTCTCGTTCAGCCTTATCCGATTATTATTGAACAAACACCACGTGGATCTTGAACAGGCAGAGACTCTTGAGGCGTTGTCGGAGCTAGCTGCTCAGTGCTGTCCGGGCAGCTTCTCCTTGATCTTGTCCATGAGTCCTTTCTTCTCGCCTGTGCCGGTGCCGGCGCCGGTCATTCCCGCGTGCCCTTGCTGCCCGTAGGCATCAGTTCCCGCAGCCGTGTGCTGCCCGTAGGCTCCGGTGCCAGTTCCCGCGGCCATGTGCTGCTGGTTGTCCTTGTGGCCGCCGGGAAGCTTCTCCTTGATCTTCTCCTTCATGCCTTTCTTCCTCCTCCCGCCCATGCCGTCGTCCTCAGAAGACTGCAAAAACGACGGAAATTTAACTAAGTAAAATATCTGCAGCGGACGATCAATAATAAATCTAGGCGAAGCGAGACACTTACGGAGCTTGAGCTGGAGGAGCTGCCGGAGCGATGCAGGATGCCGCGGGTCTTGTGCTCCTCCCGGTTGGCCTGGAACTGCCCACCGGGGCCGGGAGCAGCGTGTGCTCCACCCATGGCGTCATGCCCGGCCAGCGGGAACGGGTTGCCGTGCTCGTCGACGCGGTTGGCGGGGTTGTCGCGCTGCCCTTGGAACTCCATTTTGCCGGGTAAAATTGGGGCTCGGTCTCGAGATCTCCTCTGGACGCTCTTCCAAGAAATTGTGTACAAGTCAAGAACAATCTCAGTGTTATGGCTAGCTTGGATAGCAGACAGCTCTAGCTCCTGATGCAGCAAAGTGCCGTGACTGAAGATGATATTTATACTGCATCGAGAGGCAGACAGGATTGTAACGGGAATTCTCGTCCTGGTGGCCGGTGCCCATGGCAGGGGTGTACGTGTACACGGGTGGCGAGCTGGGAGGTGCGTCTTGTTGGTGAGCGTGAAGAGAATGGACACGTGTGAGCACGCTGCGGCGTCCAGACATGTCGGTGGCACCACGTACGCATCGGACTGTTCTGGAAACCCGTGACTCGGACAGATCAGCTAGCTCTGGTTCCAATTTTAAAAACTGCAAACGGACGCCGTGCTGCATGTAGCTCTTTATTTTTAAAAATTTAAATCATAATTTAAAATTATAAAATAATTAAAAAAATCTTAGATATATATAATGATGAAATCTACAAACATGTAAAATCCCATTGTGAAACTCTTTATATTGTAGACTACATAAAAAGACAAAATCTGAAAGATTTTATAGTATTGAAATGTGCACTATTCACTATTCTCGGATCCACACATTTGTTATTTCTGTGCTAAAGTACTAAGAATTTTACATTGAGATTTTGCATGTTTGTAGATTCTATCAATGGCTACATCTACGATTATTTTTTATATTTTTTAAAATTTTAAAATATAATTTTTTGTTTTTAAAAAATAACGGGCTACATGTAGCTTAACCTCCATTTATCCACTCTCTTTCAATTCCTTTTAATTGACTGGAATTTACTACAAAGTCAGCTAGCTTCTGGTTCTCTTTTTTACTCCCTCAGATTAATTTTAATTAAAAGAAATCGGAGGGAGTACTACTTTCCAGTAGCGGTTGTATCCATCAACTACTATGGGTTTACGGAATTACTTCCTTAGTCAATATATTATTTCGTATGTACGAATTGGTTAAGATAGAATATCCAAAATTTCATTAATTATATAGAAAATTATACCAAGATTATTAGAATCGCACTACAATATATTTTCATATTATATATATTTCATATTGAATTCATTAATATTTTATCATATGTAGTTGATTTATCATTGTAATTAAAGCTTAACTCTAGCTGATCCTTATTTACAAAGTAATATGGATTTAAGTTTTGTTGCGGTAGCAGCACGCATCGCCAATAAGGAAAAAAAAAGGAAGAGAATCAGATGACTCAATTTAGTTGTGTGCATGGTTATCATTCTACATCCTCTTGTCGACAAATAAATGTACTTATAGACTACTCAATTGTGAATATGTAACCGGCAATTGCCCATTCTCAAGATCTCCCGCACACGATGTCATTAGGTACCATTACGTTTCAAGGTGTCTAGTGAAACTGAAATGCAATGTTTTTCGATGAAACATAGCGAAACAATCGAGAACGAATTTTGAAGTACAAAACCGATGACATAAATATGCACCGACCCCGCTCGCCTCGACCCCGGTCCCATCGCCCCCTCCTCCCCCCCTGTCGGGCGGTCGGGGCGCCTCCTCCTCCCCTACCCAGGCCCGCCCCCCGGGCGACTGGTGTCATCTCCAATAGACCTCGCTCCCTCGACCCCGCTTCTGTCGTCCTCCCGTCGGGCGGCCGGGGCGCCTCCTCCTCCCCCACCCAGGCCCGCCCCTCCTCCTTCCCCCGCCACCGCTGCCGGTGGGAGCCGCCTGGCAAAGCCCCGGCGGTGCTGGCGGCGACGGATCTCCCTTCCCCCACGCGTTTGGAGGGCCGGCGGGGTGGATCCCGTCCTAGCCGCGAGGAGGCTCGCCGGTTCCTTCCCGGACTGGCGCAGCTCTTGCCGTTGGGGCCGTGAGGGCGGCAACCGGCGCTGTCGTGGCCTCGCCCGACGGCATGGTGCTCTGGTCGGCGGCGGTTTTGGCCGGATCTGAGCTTGTGGGCCCAGATCTGGGCCTGGCAGGGCCTATCTGGATCCGCTCGATCTGAGGGTGGCCAGGGGTGCGTGGCTGCATGCTCGGTGCGCCACCTCCGCTGCCTTTCGCCGGCTGCATTCGGGCTGGTTCTGGGCTAGGCGGGCCTGGATCTAACCCTGGCCGTTCGGGGTTGTCGGAGTCCGGCAGTCCTTCGTCGCTGCGGGCGACGTTCTGTATTCGCTAGGGCGACGTCCTTGCTAGCTATCTGGGATGAGGTCGTTGGGCCGGCTCAGTACTGCAGCTACTCCGGCGGCTGCGGTCTGTTCTCCCTCCGACCAATTTGGTCGTGCTTGTGCAGGTGTGCTCGCGCGCTAGGAATGGTGGACATCGTGGTGCCGCCAATCTAGGATCATGGACCATCTAGATCTGGGTCTGGCCGAAACCTCTGCCAGCCAGCACGTGTTTCGTGCGGATGAGTCGAGTTGGGGCTAGCTCATAGTGCGACTTAGGTTGGAGGCGCGGCGGAGATCTCCGCCTTGTTCGCTCTACGTCCTCGCGATGGCGTACGTAATTTCTATCTAGGTTTGGACCTCGGCGAAAGCAGCGCATGGCTCTGGCCTGTGCCGGTGACGGTGTCACCTGCGGGTGTCGTTCCCTTGTTGAAGGCGTTCCGATGATGGCCCTCATGTTCGAAATGATGGACTCCATCCCTCCGCCTCAATATGCTCCTCTTGGAGGCCTCGCTCCGTGTAAGCTTCTCTGGTAGTCTCTTGTGGAGCACCATGTGACCTCTCGCTGGTGTCGCAGCCCTCTTGCAACGTCGGCCTGGCTGCTTTTACATGGTTTGTTGCGGTACCTAGTTTCCTTCCTAGCGCCCTGGGGGGTTGGCTAGGTCGGCGTCTGGTCGTAGCTCTTGCCGGTGTGCCTATCCCAACGCCAGGGGATGATGTTGTGTGTTTGGTCTGGACCTAGCCCGAGCTCCATGGGTGGTGGTTCTCGGGTCTGGGTGAAAAATTTGCAGGTCATCTGTCTCTGCCGACGACGATGACGCATTCTTGCGCCATTCACCTTCTTGGAGGCGTCGCCACAAGACCCTCCCTCCTTTGGTTCCTCAAGCACTGCTAGGTAGCCGGCCCGTAGTTGAGTTCCCCCTTGAGTTGCAGTCTTGATGCGGTGGAGGTTTGTTGGTGTGGACACGATCGCGATTGCTCCGGTGCAATAGAAGACAAGGCTCCCTCTTCATGGATCAAATGAGGTTTCGGCTTGCTTTTATGTGTTGTCTTTTGTTGTGGTCTGGGTTGTGCGTTTGGCGCGTGTGTGTTGTAACTCTTGGTGTAACTCCTAGCTGGTTGATGGCTTCGTTAATTCAAAGTTGTGCTCATTTCAAGCCTTCCGTCTAAAAATAAACATGTACTGAACCTTCCATACATGGAACAAATACATTTTTCATAGTGGAGATAACAAGCAACCATATGAACTGCCAGCTGGATATTTTAATGACATGTTATGTAAACTAACTGGATATAGATGTTTATATGGTACTTCAAGACAAGATGACTCCACTACCTCGTAAATGAGACGTTGCATGACACCGTGTATAACATACCAAAAAAAAGCAAATACTAACTCTATTTAAATGTTTTCGAGAAACAAATAATTTTCGAAACGTACATGCCACCACTAGTATGAACTGGTTCGCAGCGCGTGAGCATGCCAAACTGCCTATATATTTTGAGCGTATGCGAATATACGCAGACGGCCACTAGAAAAATGGTGACGGTTATGCTATCTATAATGGTGTGCAAAACTTTCAAGGTCAAATTAATATTTCCCGAATTCTTATATGCTACTAAAACTTTTTAGTTAATTATTTGTTTTGTTTCAATGAGGTATTCGACTACCATGTTAATAAATTTCGATACAGCAAAACAGGCGGCACACGATTGGTAATTCAGAATTGTATGTAACGTCCTAGTTGACACATGATGTATTTCAATACCATCGTGTGTAACTTTGGCCTACGCTTCGGTGGATGTTAGTCGTCTCCGATTGGGTCCGTGTGAGCGTCGCGCGATGGAAACTTATTATAGGTTAACTTTCGAGGAAAGCCGTCAATCGAAATTGATTCTACTATAAAATCCTATGATTACGAGATGATCAACCTCTCAGCCTATCTCCTGATCTCGATCGATCTCTCCAAATTCTGCTTTCGCCTACCAAAATCCAAGAACACGAAGCCTATACCCCAATGGCGGGTTTCGTACCACCCTCCAGGGTGTACCATTTCGACGAGGAAGGCGTGACCTTCTACATGACCTTTACCCATCATATTGAGAGGGTGAACAGGTGGATCCACCGCATGAAGGAAAAGTACCTCGACGCCGCTCCGACCAAGTGCGTCGGCCTGGACTGCGAGTTCTCCATCACGAAGCCAGTAAGCCGGAAGGACCTTCCACTCCAGCAAAGGTAGCGCGCCGCCGTCCTCCAAAACTGTGTCGCCAGCGAGGTGCTCGTCTTCTAGATTGTGCACGCGGATTCAGTGCCAGAGGCCCTCACGGAATTCCTTTGGGATGATTCGATCAGATCCTGTGGCGCTGCTATCGGCAAAGATCTGAAGATGCTCGAGTATTACGGCCCCGCAACTATTCCGGGGGCTCGCTACCTCTAAAGGGTAATCCCTAACCCGACAACGAACTATCCTCCGTTCTACGCTCTGTCCAACCATTACATTGGAACAAAGCTCGTAAAGAAGCCTCACAATGACATCAGATGTGACAATTGGTCCAAGTTCCCATTGAACTATGATCACATCGAGTATACAGCCCTAGATGCATGCCTTGGCTTCGAGATAGCTAGGAAGCACTGACATCTAGTCGATTACGATAGCATTATGGATCGCCTCAATGTAGAGATGGTGTAATAAACTGATATAAATAGTTGAAATTATGAATGAAGTTGCATTGTTTTGCATTCGATAATTGCTACATCACACATGGTTAAGTACAGACAAAAACGTGTGCAATGGCCTCAAATGCTACACATGATTTGTTACTTACAAATCGTGTGTTGTACGCACACACGTTCTTGCACGAAACAACCGTGTGCTTTTTGCTCACAGGCCGCATACTGTTTAGTCTTCCTATGTCGTGTGGGAAATGTAGACCCATCATGTCGGGCGGACGAAACCATGAAGCTATTGTTTTGCTACTATAAATTAGGACTGACCTTCGTCCTTGTCCTTGTCCAGTCTCGCTCCAGTACACTCCACAGACCATAGCCGCCCCTCTACTTAGATCCAAGATAATGAGGAGATCTCCTCGGACGATTACCTAGCCGGCGAGGTGGAAGCTAGTTGATGGCCGGAGATCAACGCGTTTGGAGGCCGGTCCTGGCGCTGATTCATCGTCCTCGTCCTTGTATTCCACCATGGCCATGATGGCGCGAGACTACACCGTCGCCCTCCCGCAGGTTTGCTTTTTTATCTTTTCCATGTTTACTTTATATTTACAGCATAATCTACTATAAGCACCGTTGTTTTTGTTGGCAAGATTAGATTATATTGTGATTTAGATATTTGTTTTATTCATTAGTTAGATCCATTAGTTTGCTTAGTGTAGATGCAGTAATGTCTTAGTTAGATTAATTAGTTTGCTTAGTGCACATCTAGTAATGTTTTAGTTAGATCCATTAGTTTGCTTAGTGCAGATGTAGTAATATCTTAGCGCAGATCCACTATATATTTATTTGGTCTTAATTGAGTTATGATGCTGATGATTAAAATGTTAGCGAGATGGATCTGTATCTACCTAGTTTTGTTGAACAACTATGCTTATACATCAAACTTGGTACCCACAGATTCATCTTGCTGACTGTATGAGACACATATATAGTTTGTTCATTCTTTTGATATTCTGATATTTAACTACATTTAACTCCATCTCTATTCTATACACTTGATCATAGGGATCTTATTTTGTTAACTATGCATAAGATAAATAAAAGCAAAGGTGTGGGACCCGTGTTCGCGATTGCTTTGCCTCAGCGTTCCGACGTATGATTACTAACCATTTGAGCTTTAAATCATTGATAATTATTTTCTTGTTAGCATTTTCTCAATTTCTTGTTAATTGTTTGCAGGCAATGCAATGGCATGGTCACAGCAACATGAAAGGAACTCCATTTCAAAACAATAAGGCAGCTCATCTTAAACTACTTCATTCATATATTCTCAAGGATAAATGCAGAAATCTCATATCCTTTCGGAGATATGACTTGTTTCCGGTCCTGACTTAGCAAGGATAAGTGGAAAGCCCTAGTATCCTCTTGAAGATGTAGAATTGAAAGGAATTTCCACATTCCTTTTCTTTCCTCACGGAGACAAAGACGTAACCAATAAATGCTACATATTCTCTTCTTGTGTATATCTTTCTCTTTTTTCTCTATCTGTCGCTAATGTATATATATAAAAGATGTATCAGATGTGCAATATAATTGAGATTTGATATTGTATTTGCATGAGTGTTCAACTGAGTATACACCTGCTACTATCATGGTTCTACAGCTACAACGAGTCAGTTCTACTTAAAATCATTTGCGATGTTTTTGTAAAGCAGACGATTCGCATAAGCATACTGTCTTCGATTATCAAAAACACATACGGAAGAGCATAACATACCATTTACACGGACCTCTAAATCACACACGGTTTCTTTATGAAGAACGTGTGTGAAAGAATAGCCCATTACACACGGTTAAAAAAATCATTCACACTCTTTTGACGTAGCACCTACCCTTGCACAGTGATGGATAAGTTTATCATGTGTGTCAGGCTATTCCAGCCACGTGTGATGGTCCAATTTATACTAGTGCACATACATATCACCTGGATACTTGTGCAAATTTTCAAGAAAAAAATACGATCGTGATTGATCTACATAAAAATAGAAAATATCACTTTGTTTGTACTCTTTATATTGTGAACTGTAAATTTTGTTTTTCTTCTGAATGTTAACATACTTCCATAAGTTAGATTCAAACTTGACATGCACCCACATGCATACATTCTCTACACACGTCATTTATTACTTTTTAGTACTTTTTCAGTACTTTTTATGACATATTGTTTTAGATGGGTTCTAGCACACCCAGGTGCCAAAAATTCAGATCAGACTAATTTATTTTAGCCTTATAGCTCTTTTTTCTTTGCAGATCTTATAGCCTTTTTTGAAGTCAAAGTTTTTAAATTTGAGACAATTTTCTAGAAAAAGTACTACTCGTATAAGTATTAAATTAGTACTACTTCCATCCCAAAGCTTAAAACTTATACTATTTTTAGAAATTCAAACTATGTTAAGTTTAAGTTTTTACTAAAAATCATTCACAACTAAAATACAAATTCAATACCATAAGATAGACAATTAATAAAATATATTTATATGGTATCTATCAAAAATCATATTTATTGATAGATTTTTCTATTTAAAAATATAAGTCTTAAGCTTTAGAAATGGAGGTAGTATCATTTTAGACGTAGTTTCATAACAAAATGGTTTATGGAGAGGGAGGGATTACGCCAAAAGGCTTTTATGGAGGGAGGGGTTCGCGGTTACGCCGGCAAAAGAAACCGTGCTTAACTGAACAAATATAGAACGACTCTGATCTTAGAGCATCTCCAGTCGCGTCCCCCAAAGGGATTTGGGGCGCGCCGGACAAAAAAAGCGTTCCAGCCGCGTCCCCCAAAGCCCTTTTTTGTCCGGCGCGCCCCCATTCGGTGTCCGGCGCCCCGAGCCCGTCCCCGTCCCACAGGGGACGCACCGGGGACGCCGGACACAACGAAAAGCGAGGCGGGGAGTGGCGGGGCCGACTCGTCAGCGGCACAATAAATTTTTAACCTAACCGTCGCCTACCTCGCGACGAAAGTTATTGGCGGTGCGGTTCCCGCAGCGACGCAGCGACGGTGCAGTTCCCGCAGCGACGCAGCGACGCGTCCCGTCGCGCCTAGCTCTGCGTGCCGGCGTTAATGAGCGCCACCGCTCCTCCGCCTCCCCCCGGCCTATAAAAAGGGGCGCCTCTCATCGTCCCTCTCACACACAAACCCTAGCGCCTCTCTCCCAAACCCTAGCCGCCACCATCTCTCAACAAGACTCGACGCTATGTCTGGTAGAGGCGGAGGCCGACCTCGCGGCCACGGCCGTGGTCGTGGTCGTGGCCGCGGCAGCGGCATAGCTGAACGCTCGCCGTCGCCTTCCACGCCGCCGGCTTCATCATCGTCGGAGATGGACGTGGAGCCGGACGTCCTGTTCGAGTTCGTCCACGTCCTCAAGGGCGACCCGCGCGGCATCCAGAGGCTGCCGGACTCCTTCGCCGAGTACGTCGGCGGCGTACGCCCGCGCACGATGCATCTGCGGGAGCATTCGTGCGGCTACTGCCGGTGGATCGTCAAGGCGATCTACGACGCGCGCGGCAAGATGTACCTCAACATCGGCTGGGAGAAGTTCGCGCGCCACCACAGCCTCCAAGCCGGCTTCATCCTCGTGTTCTCCTACTTCGGCAACAGGGACATGAGCGTCAAGGTCTTCGACGACAGGCGCTGCCTCCGGGACTACCACGTCGACAGGGACTCCCACGACGACAGCACCGACGAGGAGGACGACTGAATGAGTGTTGTTTCTTCGCAGCGAATACGTGCACGGAGGTTTCTGCCTGTTCGCTTCATCGGTAGAACCAACAAGGGCACCATCCTCCCGCTGGATTTTCCAGTTTAGGTGACTGGGTGTGCCCTCGAGTGTTCTTTCTTAGCAGCGAACACAGGAAACCTTCGATGCACGGCCTAGTTAGGTTTAGTTTCTTTGCAAAATTTTATATTTGTGTCCACGACTGTTCAAACTATGTATTAGTTTGTGGAAAACCACGTTCCCAATTATGTTTTCGTGTAAACCACGTTCCAAATTATGTATTAGTTTGTGGAAATTGAAATAAAAAAGCCAAAAAAAAAGTATTTTAAATGTTTGGGGGAGGCGTTTGGGGGACGCGGCTGGGGAGCGACGTCCCCCAAAGGCGGCACGAACAAAACACGTCCCTCAAACGCTCAATCCGGCGCGGTTTGGGGGACGCTTTGGGGGACGCGACTGGAGATGCTCTTATCGACGTGCACCAACATCACGAGGGATGATCCCAACAGCGTCGGGTGCCGCTCAAATATGCACTACTCCGTACCTCAGTTAAGGAACTGACACGTAGTAGACGAATACCGAGCATAATCAAGTAGTACTACACCGTATGAGTCCTAAGATTCACCGCCGCTGTCGCCGGGCACAGCAAGTGCGAGGGCCAAGCAGAGAGGCACGACGGCGTAGGCGCCGAGCTTGAGCAGGTCCTCGGTGTCCTTGGAGATGGCGCCGATGCGAGACCAGTCCCCGCTGTACCTGCAAGCACGCCGTGCACCCAGCAGCGTTCAGCAAAGACTGCGCAATGGATTCTCGAATCTGTTCACGGGTGCGTCCCCAATTAAGCTCACACGTACCCGGCGTCGACGAAGCCGAGGGCGAAGATCACCGCGCCGGCCCGCAGGAGCACGCTCCTGCCGGGGAGCACGCCAGACAGAGCGTTGGCGTCGCCTCCGCCTCGCTCTTCCTCCTCGGGGGACTTCTTTGCGTTGCTGCGCAAGCGGCAGAGGTGGCGGCGCCTGCCGTGGGTGAGCACGGCCGTGCCGCCGCGCGGCGTGCACGGCGAGTGGACGATGTTGGCGCCGAGGCCGACGCCTGGGCGCAGCATCGTGGCGCGCTACCGCTACTGCGCTGGGTGCTTCTCTTTGCTCGGCTTGCTTTCTCGTCCACACGTGCGCGCGTTAGCGGCGAGAGAGAAGTGGCTGGTCTGTCGTGCTGATCTGTTGCCGCACAAGCCACACAAGTGCAGGGAGTACACTTGTACAGAAATTCTGAATTTGGCATTGGTGTTTTTATTCAAATGGGGCAGCCGGCACCTCTGCATCAACAATGATGCATATGGTATCTTCATTTGTTTAATGCAAAGTTTGTTTCACGATTATTACAGCTCAAATATCGTATTGGATGGATACGTCTATCAACCAGCGGAAGATCAACATAGAATGGGAACAACGATACATCGGCAATTTAATCTATTATGGGACCGTCAACCGCACTTGCTGAATTTAACATAGGTAGACAAGCACAAATTAAGTCAATTAAATACATAAGTACCCCTTTGATATATTTTTTATACACAAAAACAATAGGACCCCTACTACATTATTTTCATTTTTATAAAAAAAAACCCGCATGTACAAGCTCAAAAGAATCTAAGAAGGACTTGAAACATTCACTTAAGTTAATATACTGACCTTCAAAGATAATTTTATTCTTGTGGTTCCATAAACTCCAGCATCCAACTATGAGAGATTCCCTAAAGCAAACTTGGCTATACCTCTCTCTTTTTTGCATCCATCCGCATCTCAAAAATATCGATCTCAGATTCCATCTCCATGTTTAATTTTCAACAAAAGTTCTGGCTAAAATCACAGCTGATGAAGCGGCGCATATAATCCTCAGTGACACCTTTTGAGCATAAAACACAATTCTGCGATTCATCATGGAATTTTTTCCTTGAAAGAAGCTCTCCATAAGATGAATTTAGGAGAACCCCCCACATAATCCAAAAACCAAAAGGTATATGTGGGGCGCACATAGCAAAGTTAGAATGGTAGAAATAATGGATTTCACAACTTAATCTTCCATCATATGATAATTTATCTGCAATATCAACCAACCTTCTATCAATTATCTCAATGATACAAAGAAGGTGTTTAGTTCTTGGCTTTGTTGCAGCCACGAGGATCCCCATATAAGTGAACGAAATAGATTTCATGTTGCATCCCAATACCTCATCCATTTCAAGACATCTGTCACCAGAAACATTAATAGGCACCATAGATGATTTACTCAAATTAGCTTTGAGGCAAGTGGAGAGGGCCTTTCCGGACCTTTCCGGTTTGCAATTTGTTCAAGTCATATACCAAAATCTTACTTTATGTTTCATCTAATCTTTTGGTGTCTACTGTTGATGTTCGATCAATTTCAACCGCTTATTATTCTCCATTGCAGAGTCACCCAACTATAGTAGTAGGTTAGTGTAAAATCCTTAAGAAAGTTAGGTTATTGCAGCGTGTACTATGTATTATGTGTTGTACTCT
Source organism: Lolium perenne (assembly GCF_019359855.2). Classification (NCBI taxonomy): domain Eukaryota; kingdom Viridiplantae; phylum Streptophyta; class Magnoliopsida; order Poales; family Poaceae; genus Lolium; species Lolium perenne. The sequence goes on from NC_067247.2 coordinate 336,141,198, forward strand.
CTCGATATGGGATTATAAGGTCAGATTGCCAATTTGCTAAGACCAAAGAGATCAATTACTCACTTTAGTTAATTAATGCATGGACCAATAACTTTTACATGCATGAAAGGAGAGAGAAAAAACATGTTGATAGAGGGAACAACATGCATTAAAGGATTGATACTCCCTCCTTTCACAATTACCTTACATTCGGGGTTTAGTCTTAGCCAAACATTGTAACCAAATATCTAGAAAAAAACTGTCACCATCTACAATATAAAATCTATCATATTAGAATCTTCATAAAATATATTTTCAAATTATATGTATTTGGTATTACAATTGTTGATTTTTTTTCATCTACGAACTTTACAAATTTTGACTTAACTAAACTCATAACGTGAGTCAATTATGAATGGAGGAGTAATTACTAACGTGAATTAAGACAATAAAAAAGCAGCCTTATAATTTCTAACAAACAAAAAGACTCTCTAGCCTTATAATCTCATTCGGAGGGAGTTGCTCATGATGACTGTAATTATATATCATAGATTTATATACAAACTAAATTAAGGACAGGGCAGGTGCATATGCATCCTTTATTTGAAATGCATTTTAAATATATTTAAAAATATTAAACAAATAAAAAATGTCTCGTATACATCTTGACATGTTACATTCTTATAAAGTTGTTTCAGCAAAAAATGACATATTTTGTGAGACATTTTGTTGTCTTTTTACACAAGACACAGACAATAACGATTTTATGTAAAATTTCACGTGCGCATATAGAACATGTCTGTCTACATGGAAAATTTCTTTTCTAAATTTAAATCACTTTATTTGACTTAAACCATGTCTCTTATAAAACGCAAGTATGGTAGCGATGGATATCAGTGTTGTGGCGTAATCAATTTAGACTTAAACTATACCAATTAATTTAAATAAATTTAGACTCAGCTTAAACCAAATTTGGACTTAAATCGTAATGACTGAAGTCTTGGCCATCTCTCTAACTTGTTCAGTAAATTGGACTGTTAGAGGAGCCGGCTCCGCTCCTTCCATTCCCCTCCCCAGTCCCCACGCCGGCCATCTCCCCGTCGCAGCGGCCGGACTGATCCGTCGCCCTCTAGGGTTTTGGCTCTTCTCCTCACCGATTCGCGCTCAAGGGCGCTGCTCCGGCCCGCCGCCGGCTGCTGCTACGGGTTCTGCGGCGGCCAGCCCCCGTTGTGTTGGGAGCCAGCTAAGGTATCCTGCTCGCCGCATTGGGTGCCACACGCATCGCGATGGTGCCCAACGGGCTCCTGCCCAATGCGTCGGCGGGGGTGACCAGGCGCCTCGACCCCGACCGGTGGGCCGTCGCCGAGTCCCGGGCCGCCGAGCTGATCGCGCGCATCCAGCCAAACGCCTACTCCCAGGGCCGGAGGCATGCTGTCTACAACTACGTACAGCGCATTATCAGGAACTGCCTCTCCTGTCAGGTATATAATGGCTTTCCAAGTGGATCGATTGCTTCCACAAGTACTTAGTGGCTTGCAGTGTCTTTTACTCCCTTTTACTTAGTGGATCGATTGATCCTGTTCTGTAGTCCTAATTCAGTTGCCATGCGGTTGATCTACTTACTGGCATAGAACAAGCATTTGTACTAGATACATTGGGAGATTTCAGTGTTAAAGTAGTTTCTTGTTTCTTGGAAAATGAAACTAAACTAGTTTCAGTGTTTGCTTTTCTTATGCAAGATTTTTTTTTTGCTACCATCTTGGCACTTTCCTGGTCCTACCTTTTTCTTGTGTTCCATATATATACTATATGCTATTATATGTTCTTGAAATAGAATTGACCCCTCCCCTCCTTCAGGTTTTTACTTTCGGATCAGGCCCTCTGAAGACTTACTTACCGGATGGTGATATCGATGTCACTCTTTTCACTAATAGTGAAGAATTAAAGGATACCTGGGCGAATCTGGTTCGGGATGCTTTGGAGCATGAAGAGAAAAATAAAACTGCTGAATTGTGTGTAAAAGAAGTTCAGTATATTCAGGCGGAGGTAGTCTCTCTCTGACATGTCCGACATTGTATTTCTTTTTCCGCATATACATGGCTCATGCTGTAGCTATATATACCTAGGGTAGTGTTGAATTAACAAGCTTGCCTGCACACATGTGTATGTTGAAATTACTAGTGAAATCCCATTGCTGTATTTTGATTTTTGCCACATCGGAGTAGAACTGAACAAACATAGTTTATTCACATGCTTCTGGATATTCTGTTTGTACAGGCTACTCCTTACTGTAAGATGCACTAACCTATTATTTCCCAGTTGAAACATTCAGGTGGATTGTGTAATGGAAAAATGCTTCCAACTTCCTTCTAGTTCTCAGAATAGGGAAACATATTCTTCTCTTTATGTTACTTATTTTATGGTTGTGCTTTGTTACTTATATATTGCTGTCTTGTGTCTTCATTCATTTGGTACCATTCTCATATTATTCGTGAATCATGCACAGGTAAAGCTTATCAAGTGTCTCGTGGACAACATTGTTGTTGATATCTCATTTAATCAAGTTGGTGGATTGTGTACACTTAGTTTCCTTGAACAGGTGTGTCTCTTGTTTAAATCAACTGAATGTTTACTATATGCAAATAATCTGCTGGAATAATTTCTTTGTGTATATTAATACTATCACATGTACAGGGTTGACTTTATGGCTATCGTTATCGCATATAGGTTCGAGGATCAAAGAAACTTGATTTTTCTTCCTAACTTGCTTCTAATGAATTCACATTTTATTAGGTTGATAACTTGATCAATAAAAAACATTTATTCAAGCGGAGTATCATATTGGTTAAGGCATGGTGTTTTTACGAGAGTCGTGTTCTTGGAGCTCACCATGGTCTTATATCTACTTATGCATTGGAGACTCTGGTTCTGTACATTTTTCACGTGTTCAACAACTGTTTTACGGGACCACTTGAGGTAATTTTTCTCTCTTGTATTTTACTGTCCTGACATGAAAACATTGCTTATTTGTTAATTTTGCATTTGCAGGTATTATACCGTTTCTTAGAATTCTTTAGCAACTTTGATTGGGAGAAATTTTGTTTGAGTTTGTGGGGCCCAGTTCCTATAAATTCACTTCCAGATATGGCTGGTAATCTGATATATTGTCTTAATCTTACTACTGTTTCATAGCTTATCGAAACATGGTGTTTGAAAATTTATTGTTATTTCATGCAGCGGACTCCCCACGGATGGACACTGATGACTTGTTGCTGAGCAAGGCCTTCCTAGACAGATGCAGCCAGCAGTATGGAGTTGCGGCTCGCACCCTGGAAAACCAGGGTCAACCATTTGTTTCAAAGCACTTCAATGTTATTGATCCATTACGAACAAACAAGAACCTTGGAAGAAGTGTCAGTAAAGGTAACTACTACCCTACCTAAAATAGTCTAATTGAAGCAGATGAATCCAGCAGAGTTCATGCTTGCTGGTTTTGCCTTTTGCTAGCCATACGATGGACGCTATCTTTGTGTTTGGATTAAAGATATTTGTAAGTCTACATAACTATATGGTAAACATGTTAATTACTATTTAATCAGATTAAACATCGGAAAAATAATGTCTCTTGAGATATCTCGATATGTTCAGATTCTAATTACTAAGCATTTTCATATAATAAAATGAAGCAAAGTTTATATCATATTTTGGATTTGTTGAAAGAGAAGCTCCGACTGCTCGTTCTGTAAGATCAATGAAAGCACATCAATATGTAGTGTTGATAACTTGTTACTTTTTTCAGGCAATTACTTGAGAATACGCAGTGCCTTCTCTTTTGGGGCAAAAAGGCTGGCAAAGTTACTTGAATGTCCAAACGAAGATCTAGTTGCTGAAGTAAATCAGTTCTTTATAAATACATTAACAAGACATGGGAGTGGTAATCCTCCTGATGCCTCTACACCAAATCTATCTCCTGAACATGCCCTGCAGGCTGTCTCTGCTGAAGCGTCAAACATCCACGAAAGTGCAACAAGGACCAATAATAAGATTGAAAAATCTGAACTTCAAGCTAGTCAGTAAAATTTCACTGAAGGTTCTCACAGGTCACATCCTCCGTCAGTCTGCTAGGGCTCCTACCTCAGTTAATTATTGCCAGTTGCTTCGTGTTCTTCGCTCTGTTACAAGCTATTGTCTTTTTCTTGGCACTTCTTTCATTATGTGGAACTCTAAGAAAGGAGCAACAATGTCTTGTTCTAATGCTGAGCCCGAGCTTCGAGCACTTGCTACTACTAGTACATAAGAGATGGTCTGACTTCTTTGGTATTTGGTTGATCTTGGTTCCTTATGTGACAGCACCCACATCCTTTCTGTTTGACAGCACTACTACTATTCAGACACCAAATGAACTGGCCAAGCATGAGCTAACCAAGCACATTGGTGTGGATGGGTTCTTCGCACCGTCTCATTGGCAACAATGAACCATTCACCTCGATTATGTTCCATCAGAGCTTCAACTTGCTGAATTCTTTACAGAAGCCTAAACTAGAGAACAACTTAAGCTATATATATTCTCAAACCCAATATGTCAAATCCACCTTGAGTTTAAAGGGGTGGGTGTTATGTATACTAGATGATACCCCGCGCGTTGCGGCGGGATAGATTTATAAAATAGTTCAACTATACGTATTATGATTGTGTAAAATCAACTACCGATAACACCCATAATGATTATTATAACATGATTTGTACTCTCTTTGTAAGTTGCTCTTTCTACGTCTTATTTATCTCATGCACCATTTGTACTACTCAAATATATCAATCAACTACAGTAGGGTTATTATATACCTAAAACAATTCACACAAAAAATTAGCTGATTGGGGGCATAGAAGCATTTGATTTTTCGTTGAGTAACTTACAAAGGTAATACTTTAAGAAATATGTTCATCTCTCATCACCACAAACGTGGCATAATCTCATAGTTGTAAGAGAAAAAAGAAATATGTGAAAGAGACTGTCAACTATTATTTGTTACCATCGAAATACAGTGATGTACCGTACTATAGATGGGGTATAACTGTACAGAGGCTTAAGCAGCCTGGGAGAAACAAAGAGAAAAACGAAACAAAAATAACAGGCAGTTATTAGTCCTCTAAAATCTAACCCAGCCAACAGATCATCTTAGGCCAGATGGGCAATCCTATCCAGCAAAATTTCTTGTAGTCGAGGACACGTCGGCTTCTAGTCTTCAATATATGCCAAATAATATACACAACGGCTGAAAGCTAATGATTTGTATGATGCTTCTTCCGTTCTTTTAGACATTGCGCCGACCAACTGGCAATATAGTTTGAGTTGAAGGCAATGGGAACAATCTGGGTTGGGGCTACCAAATCAATTTCGTAAAGGGGCACCCAAGAAATAGGTGCACATCAGATTCTAACGCGTCATCACAGAAGCAGCAATGTAGCACCTTGTCAGAAGTCCATAAGATGGTTCAAAGACAGCAACCGGAGGAATAATTGCACTTTAGGTTCAGCTCTAGCAAGTTCATGGAATGAATTTTGCGAAAAAACCGAGCTTCATAAGCACTCTTTGCTGAATAAACACCATGCGCGGAGAGGTTCAGGGAGGATTTTTGAGTGTCAAGCAAAAAGACAGACTGGATCTCTTCCCATAACGATAGAAACTGATCTAACTGAACTTCATTAGAAATCCAATCAAATACATAGAAATCACCGGTCATTCAAATATTCTTTGCAATAGTGGATCTGTATTTGTTTCTCAAGCTTCATAAAAACACCAGTTACCTAAATTGCATGTTGGATAAAAGCACCATATAAAATTCAGATCAAAGGATGAACATACAGTGCCATCAACCCTAGTTGCATATAGGGTAGCTTAACTTGGGTCCTGAGATAGCCTTAACCCAACTCCTGAAAATTTCTGAAACAGTAGAGCCGAAAAGCAACGTTGCTATTTTTTTCAATGGTACGTTACTATTATTTCACATTGGGAACACCCAAGATGATGATACCTGGAGAGAATCAGCGGAGACTCCAGGGTAGCAAATACATGTTACTGCAAGATAAAGAAAATAAGATATGAGCGTGGTCATCCGATACAAATTAAAAGAGATGAAAGCTTTTGTACCAGCGTCCGTAGGCAGCAAACGTGATGATCGCTGCTTTCTCATAGCTTCAACGATTAAGACGCAGAATCCAATAAACTCGCTTGCATGCGGAATCCAACAAATTAGTGGGCTTGAGCGAGATGCAATCAAATCGTGTGGAGGGGCAAAACGTGGAGCAGCTTTCGAGCTGGAGCGCAACTGGTCAGATTGACAAACATTGGTTAGGGGATTGAAAAATAGAACGGATGATTAAAATCGAGAGAATCGAGAGCGGGTATCTACCTATGTGGAGACCGGTGCCACTGGAGGCGAAGTGAGCATGCTGGTGTGCGTGATGCCGATTGCAGCACGGGTAGGTTTTTAACCTGGAAGCTGTGGCGGATCAGTTCATCTAGCAGTTTCTACTGCATGAATTTTAGGATGCACCATGCGGTTTCATTACCATTTATGGCGAGGAGTCCATACGTCGCGGTGGCAGAGTAATTAGTATCGATGATTATCCACGACCAAGAAGACGAACGGTGCTGCTACGAACCTTGCGATATTGCTGTGCAAGCCCACTAAGGCACGTCCAGCAATTTGGCTCCGCGAGCCCATGTGGGTCGGCCAGCCCACGAAGGGGTTTCGTACGGATACGGGGAACCAGGAGTCGACTGAGGCCTCGTATGAAGTGGTTTCGTGCAGGGAACAATTAGCGATGCCCAACCGACGCGACAATGTAGGGTGGAACAAAAGAGGTGACGTGGCAGCACGAAAAGTCAGGAAAATCAAGTAGTGGGGGACTCCTATTTAGAGATAAAAGATATGATGTAAATGTATAGATTAGGGCCATTCTAGAGTAAGCCCATAATGCCTATGTATGCTAGGATATATCTCTCTGAATCAAAGCAGTAGAGAATTTGAGCTAGCTAATTTACAGAGACGATGTAAATGAAATATGAGTTTACATGGTAAACATTTACTCCAGAGTTTAAGTAACAAACACAAGCCAGAGTGATGTGGCGCACATGATGACTTCTTTTTCTTGACAGGTTGCCTTTTTCTCTTATTACCACGATCGTAGCATATCGAAAATATTATGGAAATAGCAATGTATTACAGAACAACATAGATCTGAGATAAAAGAATCATGTAAAATAGATTTGAAAAAAAAACTAGTGACCAAATATTCTACATGTGAGCGAAATGTCGAGTAGCATGTGGATGTTCAGCAGCAGATTTTATGCATTGGATTCAAGAACCTGACAAGTAAAATCGATGTGGGACTGACTGTTTGTTTGCTTTATTTGAAATCCAAAACTAATACAATTAGAGGACCTCCTCACACATTATGCATGGATTATAGATATTATCCACACAAACAAATCGAATCGTTAATGAACGGTGCCAGCTGCATCCTATTTACAACTGACACATGCTATTTTGTGATCCGTCTGCAAATATGATACGCGCCACTTTTACCCAGAGAGGGCAGGGTTGGCTGGCACTGCCTCTTTTGGAGTAGTAGCACTAAGAAGTGAGGCGCCATGAATCTTCCACTGGAAACATGAATCCTGGGCCTTTCCCAGCAATGCATGACCTGAAATCTGTGTTATTGCCATAATTTGCTTAAAACTAGAAGAGAGAGTCCCTGCTATGAACAATTCAGTTCAATGGCATGATGTAGTGCCAAATAGAATATGCGGCAATACAAAATGTTTCTGTGCATAAGAAAAACTTTTGAACACAATTTTGTTGTACGCCACTGCTAATTATAACTATTCACTACAGTAGCTCTTCACTTTGACTAGACATGGGGTAAAAATAATGTCTCACAAGAGTATGCTGCCATAGTGCCACTACGGTGACATCCACCACATACCACATATCGCTGGTAAGGAAATCGGCAATCGTTACTTGCTTGTTCGGCATGAGATTAGCGATTAATTAGAATTCAAATAATTAACTGATTTAATTAGTTGGTTATTAATCAGTGCAATTTACACAAATTAGCACTTAAAACAGTGTATATAATAAATAAATAATATATGTGGCTCTATATCTTTGGTCCTACTTCTCTAGAGCCCAAATGCCTAAAACATGTACGCTTTCCCTCCTTGACCTAATCTTTAAGGTCACGAGCGACTCAAGATCCACCGGCCGGCACCACGTTCTTACCTTCCACTTCTCCTCCTATGACCTCCGAAGTTTCTCTTCTTCCACCACCTACTCATGGTACTACCCCTCTTGCAGCTTAACCACTTACCCTATTGAAGGCGGTCTCGAGCTCCCGGATGAGCTTTTCAAGTTGGTTGATCGGGGATCTGGTCGACAACTGCGAGGAACTGGTCACCACCGAGGGCAAGGAACTAGTTGGCGAAAGCGGGAATCGAGCAACTAGAGTCGAGAATAAAGCGGGAGCTTCGCAAAACCTAATTGATTGGGGCAGTAGCGCCAAGAGAGGTGATATGGGTTGAAGATGTTGCAGAAAAATTTAAACCAAGTGTAGTAATTAGTCATAAACATACCTAGTAATCGAACAATCAGAGCAATTAGTCAGGCTAAGGATTAACACAATCGGTTAGTGATAATCGACACGTTAGGTCCCAAGTAGCGATTAATCAACCTATTAATCGCTAATTCGGCCGATTTTTTGAACAATGATCACTGGACCTAAAAAGAAAAAGCAAGGGCTAGTTTGCAGCTAAACTTCACAATGCACCATTGGAGGTCGACACGTCGGGGCTGCGATGGTCTTGAAGTAGTCCAGCAAGGCAAAAGTGGATGCTACCTATTTACATGAAAATAAATCAGATATGGCAAGTGATTATTGCAGTCCCTTTACTTTCTGACCGCCGAATTAGCGATTGTCATTTCCTCAAATTGACAGTAGGAGAGATGGAGGACAGTCGAGCATTTGTTGTGTGCAATTTACTCCACCCTACATAGCCCTCCACCGCCCACCGCCCACCGCCCGCCGCCCGCCGCCGCCGATGCCATCCCCTCCTTTGCCCAAGCTCGTGTGCCTCCCCCTCCTCCTCGCGCTCGCCCTCGCCGCGACGCTGCTGTACGCCGCCGGGCTCCACGCGACACTCGCGCGCGTGCGCCCCGCGCCGAACCCTGCCACCATGCGCGACGGCCAGACGACCCTCGCGCTCCGCCTCGCCAAGCAGCTCGCGCCTGCAAGCGGCAACACCACCACCGCCACCACCAAGGGCAACGTCGCCTTCTCCCCGGTGTCCATCCACGCGGCGCTGTCGCTCGTGGCCGCGGGGGCGCGCGGCGCCACGCTCGACCAGCTGCTCGCCTTCCTCGGGGCGCCGTCCGCGGCGGCCCTCGCCGACTCCGGACGCCGCGTCGTCCACCGCGTCCTGGCCGATCGAGCGGCCTCCGGGGGGCCACGCGTCCTCTTCGGCGGCGGCATCTGGTCCGACGCCTCGTGCGGCGCGCTCAGGACGGCGTTCCGGGACGTGGCGGTTCAGTCCTACAAGTCCGAGGCCCGCACCATGAGCTTCGCCAACGAGGTGTGTTAGATTTGTTTCTCCCTCTGCTGTTCATGCTCCAGAATTTCACATCAAGCTTTTGAATCTCTGACAAACAAAATCGTCAAATCGATCGTGATTTCTGAAGCCCGAAGAAGTAGCCAACGCAATCAACGGCTGGGTGAAGAAGGCCACGAACAACATCATCGACTCCATGATCTCCCCCAAGGACATCACCGGCGGCACCGTCCTCGTGCTCGCCAATGCAGTTTACTTCAAGGCCAAATGGGAGATTCCGTTCGAATCGAGCCTTACATCGTCTGGCTCGTTCCACCGGCTCGACGGCAGCCGTGTCGACGCGCAGTTCATGTCCGGGACCATGTACGCCGCGCAGTACGCGTCGTGCTCGGACGGCTTCAAGATCCTCCAGCTCCCCTACGAGCACGGCCGAGATTTCGGCATACGGCGTGGCCGTGGGGACGCAGCTGGCGCGGACGACACGCGCTACTCCATGTACCTCTTCCTCCCGGACGAGCGCCAGGGGATCGCCAGCATGCTGGACGCGGTCACCGCGGGGCCAGACTACCTGTACGCTGTCCTGAACAAGACGGCGGCTAACACCGTCAGGGTTACGCTGCCAAAGTTCGCGATAAGCTTCAACCGGAACCTCGTCGACGACCTCCGTCTGATGGGGCTCTCACTGCCGTTCTCGTCGGAGTCAGCCGACTTGCGAGGCATCTTCGACAAGGAATGGCAGGCATTCATTGGCAAGGTTCTGCACAAAGCGGTCGTCAAGGTGAGCGAAGAAGGGACGGAGGCGGCCGCGGTCACGATGATTATGATGGATGGAGTTGTAAGGGAGCAACCGGTCGACTTCGTCGCTGACCATCCCTTCAGTTTCTTCATCATGGAGGAGCGGTCAGGGGTGATCGTCTTTGCTGGCCATGTCCTTGATCCCACCACGAACTGATAAGCATCCACTTGTAGAAACTTCAGGCACTAGCTATTTGCTGATATTCTACCATCTTCTTGTGCTAGCTTGTCCTTGATCCCACCAACTGATAAGCATCGAGTTAAGGAAACTTCAGGCATTGCCTATTTGCTGATATTCTACCATCTTCTTGTGCTAGCTAGCTGCTTAATTATCAGCTTCATGTACTGTGTGAACCAACCATGACATCATATATTGTTGGATGTATATCTCTTAACGAATACTACTGCATTTCAGCTTCATGTATTAATTGTCGATAGCTCTAAAGTTTTTCCAAAAATATATCTTGACAAAGAATTTCTCTGCAGTAATGGTTCAGAATAATCTCAGCAACAACAAAGAACATTTATTTTATCAAAATCATTACTTTTACTAGGGTACCATGATTAGTTCTTTTTCATAAGACTATGATTAGTCCTGTGACAAGCCAAACTGAGAAATTGACCCCCTCCGCCTAACCCTTTCCCCCACCCTCTCCATCTCCTTCTTCAAGTGCATATGGTTGTGCTTTGTTACTTATATTATGCTGTCTTCTGTCTTCATCCATTTGGTGCCATTCTTATATTATTCGTGAATCATGCACAGGTAAAGCTTATCAAGTGTCTCATGGACAACATTGTTGTTGATATCGCACTTAACCAAGTTGGTGGATTGTGTACACTTTGATTCATTGAACAGGTGTGTCTCTTGTTTAAATCAACTGCATATTTTGCTATATGCAAATGATCTGCTGGAATAATTTCTTTGTGTATATCAATAGTTAATACTATCAAATGTACACTGTTGACTTTATGGCTATGGTTATCACATATAGGTTTGCGAATTAAAGCAATTTGATTTTTCTTCCTATAATTGCTTCTAATGAATTCACATTTTATTAGGTTGACAAATTTATCAATCAAAACCATTTATTCAAGCGGAGTATCATATTGGTTAAGGCATGGTGTTTTTACGAGAGCCGTGTTCTTGGGGCTCACCATGGTCTTATATCTACTTATGCATTGGAGACCCTCGTTCTGTACATTTTTCACGTGTTCAACAACTGTTTTACCGGACCACTTGAGGTATTTTTCTCTCTTCGATTTTACTATCCTGACGTGAAAATATTGCACACTTCCTTTTCCAATCTTTGTGGTCATTTTGCTGCTTTTATTGATCATCCTCCTCCTGAATGCAGTAAATTTTATATCATATTTTGTCTTTGTTGATAGAGAAGCTTCAACTGCTCGATCTGTCAGATCGATGAAAGAAAGCACATCAATATGTTTTGCCGACAACCTGTTACTTTTTGAGTTAGAATACGCATTGCCTTCTCTTTTGGGGAAAAAAGGCTGGCAAAGTTACTCGAATATCCAACCAAAGATCTAGTTGCTGAAGTAAACCAGTTCTTTACAAATACATAACAAGAAATGGGAGTGGTAATTGTCCTGACACCTCTACACCAAATCTATCTCCTGAACATGCCCTGTCTGTGCTGAAGCGTCAAACAGCCACAAAAGTGCAACAATGACCAAGAATAAGATTGAAAAAACTAAACTTTGAGCTAGTCAGGACAGTTTCACTGAAGGTTCTCACAGTTGACATCGTCAGTCAGTATGTTTGGGCTCCTACCTCAGTTCATTATTGCCAGTTGCTTTCTGTTCTTCGCTCTGTTACAAGCTACTGTCGCTTTCTTTGCACTTCTCTCATTGTGTAGAACTCTACGAAAGAAGCAACAGTGTCTTGTTCAACTGCTGAGCCCGAGCTTTGAGCACTTGCTTCTACTAGTACATAAGAGATGGTCTGGCTTCTTTGGTTATTGGCTGATCTTGGTGCCTGATGTGAATTGTGATGCACCCACATTGACTGCAGTACTGCTATTCAGATAGCAAATGAACTGGCCAAGCATGAGCTAACCAAGCATATTGGTGTGGATGGGTTTTTCTCATTGTCTCATTGGCAACAATCAACCATTCACCTCGATTATGTTTCATCGGAGCTTCAACTTCTGATTTCTTCACGGAAGCTCAAACTAGCTAGTGAAACTTGAGCTATATATATTCTTAAACTCAGTGTGTCAAATCCACCTTGGGTTTAAAGGGGTGGGTGTTATAATATGTTTATATTAATTAAATGCATAGGTTAGAGCCATTCTAGAGTAAGCCCCTGAGGCCTATGTATGCTAAGTTATATCTCTATGAATCAAAGCAGTATAGAATTTGAGTTAGGTAATTTATACAGACGGTGCAATTGAAACACGATTTGCGGCTACTCAACTACACCCTTTCCTTTTACACGGTAAAAATTTACTCCAGAGTCGAAGTAACAAACACAAGCCAGAATGATTTGGTGCACAGGATGACTTCTTTTTTTAGCAGACTTTTTTTCTTCTTATTACCACAATTGTAGCATATGACATTATTATGGAAATAACAATGTATTACAGAAAAGCATACTGTGCATCCGAACATAAAAAATCATCTCAAATAAATTCAACGAAGTGTTGAAGCCGAAAAAAATAGTGAGTATCGTATGGAGTTCTGCGGCAGATATTTATGCATCGGATTCAAGAACCTGACAAATAAAATCGCTGTGGGACTGTGTGTTTGTTTGAAATCCAAAACTAATACTCCCTCCGTCTTATGAAACATGTTTGAGATTTGTCTAAATTTGGATGTATGTGACCACTAACTAGTATATAGATAAATCCAAATTTTGATAAATTTCAGACAAGTTTCATGAGATGGAGAGAGTACATTAGAGGGGCTCATACATTATGGGAGCTAGGTATGCATCGTATTTATATCTATCACGTGCTATTTTTTTATCCTTTTGCAATTTTGGTATGCGCCACTTTTATCCAAAGCAGTGAAAATGAGCAGAGTTAGCCGGCACTGCCCCCTTTGAAGTACTAGCACTAAGAAGTGAGGAGCCGTGAATCTTCCACCGGAAGTCCGGAAACATGAATCCTGGGCTTTTCCCAGCAATGCATGACCTGAAATTTGTGTTATTGTCATAACTAGCAAGGTATCCCGTGCTAAGTTGAGTGTTACAACGATTTTCAGTTCATATTTGTAATCATGTATGGAATTATAACCATTTATGAATGTTGACTATTTGCTTCGGGCAACATTATTGATATTAGTTTGAATAATGTTAACTTTTTTTTGGCTTTTACATCGTAAATATTGTATAGGCCCCTTTGGTGCAATTAGATAATATTGTAAGGTTTATAGTCGTGTAACTAGATAAAGATTTTGGGAACAATTAAATGTCATTAATATATTTTATATATGTTTTTAAAAAGTAATTATGTGTGATATTTCCTAATTTACGCTTAACTTTTTACTCTTAAATTTTACACTAACGTGAAGTAGCAAAAATGAATTTTATAATGATATAAACATTGTATATTGTGATATTAGGGAATGAATATTTTTTTTGCTACTACCTCGATGATTTTGAATATGTATTTAGATGTTAATAATTTTTGGTAAAAACTTTGTGAAACTTGACATAGTTTCACTTTGTAAAAATAATATAAAGCTTTGGGATGGAAGTAGTATATTTTAACAGAGTACATGTCACATTCTACGCACTTGAATAGCTAAAATGTTTTATAATAGTGAAGAGAAGCAAGTAAAAAATGGAGTCGCTGCTTATAAATTTGGTGCACCTGGGCACCAGTGATCTTGGTATTTTAAATAAATAAAAATCATATTTATGAGTTTCAAAAAGTTCAGAAAATAAATCTGCATATAGTCAATGATGTATCCCACAAATATGTAAAATATCAAATTAAAATACTTTATATTGTAAGCTAAAAAAATGACAAAGAGTGTAGATTTGAGTAGTCATATTGAAATCTTCGGAACATATCAGATTTTGTCATTTTTATGTAGCACAAAATAATAAGAATTTTGGATTAAGATTTTGCAAGATTATGAGATGTATCAGTAACAATCTCCAAAAAAAAAATTCAGATTTTTTAATGGCGACAACACTGGAGCTGGAGCCAAAACACTTTTCGCTGCTTATTACTATTTGTTAAGTAGGTATGCCAATTTATTTTGGCTTCAGCCTTGACCGACCAAGCAAAAGAGTGGCCGTATTGGCTTCAGCCTTGACCGACCAAGCAAAAGAGTGGCCGTATAATATTATAATCTGTAGGGTGTCTCTCAGTCTTTTCTGGTTTTCTTTGTCTGATCTAAATGCGCCGTCGTTCTCCACCAGATCAGATCTCATCTGCTCCAAATTATGTCCTTCAGATCCTAATGCAGTCCTTAGAACTTTTTTTTCGAGAATACACCATGGAGAGGTGTATCAATCATATAGAAGGGGTGCCAAGAGGCAAAAAGGGGCTGCCAACAAGAGGTGGCAGGTCCTCACCGTAAGCCTACTCTCCTAATTGCCACGGTGTAGCTACAGGTTCGGGAAAAACAAAGACGGAGCTACGGAAAAGCTTCGCCAGCTTCCACCTATCGCACTCCTCCCTAATCTTCTCCTTGATGCAAAGCTGGGATGGAGCCGCCCCATTGAAGACCACGTCATTCCGGTGCCTCCAAATGCACCAGAACACCAGGATAATGGCCGTCCACAGGTCCCGCTGGTGAGACCGCGGGCAAGACCTGGAAGTCCACCAATCAACAATGCCGGAATCAGCCACCGGGAGCCAATCCATCTTGTCCCACTGCCGGAGGACCCATGTCCAAACCTCCCGCGCGACGACACATCCAAGGAGAAGGTGCTGCAGCGTCTCCGGCTCCTGATCGCAAAGGGGGCAAGCCACGGGGGCCGGCAGACCACGGCGTAGCAGTCTGTCCGCAGTCCAGCAGCGGTTCTTCGACACTAGCCACGCGAAGAACTTGCAACTGTAAGGCGCTCTGGAACGCCAGATCTCGTCCACCACACGGGCTCTGATAGTTCCGCCAAAGAAAGCCTCGTAGGCTGACTTGGAAGAGTAGCAGCCGTCGCTAGTCCACCTCCAAACTAGCTTATCCTCTCGAACAGGATCGAGGACGACAGAGGCTAGCCTGTGCCACAGCAAAAAGAACTCGGGTAGAGCTCGCTCACCCAAATCCGGAACGCAGTCCAGAAGCCACCCACCTGCCAGTCCATCTTTGACCGAACGGGTATTGGCCCTCCGCTTGGAGACCAACAGGGCCACATGTGGAGCTATATCCTCCACCTTCTCTCCTCCCAGCCACCTGTCTTTCCAAAACAGCGCCCGCTCTCCATTGCCCAACTCGTAATAAGTAGCGGCGTCAACAATCGCAGAGCACAAGCTGGGTGTTTGGATGTTAAAATCTGCCCAAGCCTTGGAGGGATCTACCTTCTGGAGCCACGACCACCGGCATCTAAGAGCCAGGTTGAGGAGTTTGAGGTTCGGAATCCCCAAACCGCCTAGCCGCTTCAGCGAGGCCACCTTGTCCCACGCAACCAAACAGTGTCCTCCCTTGACCTCTCTCCGGCCTTTCCACATGAAAGCCCTACTGATCTTGAGAAGCGACTCAAGAACCTTGGGAGGAATGTCCAACGACATCATGGCGTGAATGGGAATCGCACATAACGTCGTCTGAACAAGAATAGTCCCCCCCCCCTCTGGTGAGAAGGTTCGCACACCACGGTTGCAGCCTTCCGGCCGCATTGTCCACGAGCGGCTGAAGCTGCGCCGCTGTCACCTTTCGAAGCCCCAGGGGCAGGCCCAGGTACTTGAAGGGGAAGGAGGCAACCTCACAGCCCAAGATCGAACGCGCAAGATCCACTTGCTCCACCGAGCAACGAATGGGGTGTATGGAGCACTTGGCGAGGTTGGTGCGGAGCCCCGATGCCACCCCAATGTCATCCACAATGGAGGCACAAGCTAGGAGGTCACCTCTCGTAGGCCTGATGAAGGTGACTACGTCGTCGGCGTACATGGAGGTACGATGTCGGAATCCACTTGAGGCCAACTCCGAGAGGAGACCATCTGCCGCCGCCCGCTCAAACAGCAGATGCAGGACATCCATGACCGTGTCAAACAACAGGGGGGAAAGGGGGTCGCCCTGCCGAAGGCCACGCCGGTTGTAGATAAGGCCACCAGCCGCCCCATTCACCACCACACGGGTCGACGCAGAGCCAAGCAGCCCATAGACCATGGTGATCCACTTGTGTCCAAAGCCAAGCTTCTTCAGGACTTCGAGAAGGAAGGCCCAATCCACTGTGTCGAAGGCCTTGGTGATGTCCAACTTCAACAGGATGGCGTCCGTCTTCCGCGCATGCAATTTGCGGGCCGTGCATTGCACCAACTGGAAGTTGTCATGAAGGCAGCGGCCCCGGATAAAGGCGCTCTGCTGCGGTCCCACGAGCTCAGACATATGAGGAGCCAACCGTGCCGACAACACCTTAGCCACCAGCTTAGCCACACTGTGAATCAAGCTGATGGGGCGGAAGTCTTTGATCTCCACAGCATCGGCGTGCTTAGGAAGGAGGGAGACCAACGCCTGATTCGCCACATGCAACCCCCGACAATCACCACTCCACAAGGATCAAAAAGCATCCATGAGGTCGTGCTTGATAATGTGCCAGCACGCCACATAGAATCTACCGGAGAACCCATCCGGGCCTGGCGCCTTGTCCAACTCCTGAGATCGAACCACACCCCAAACCTCCTCCTCCGAGAAGGGGACCTCCAGAGCCGACAGATCGTGCGTCTGCACCCCCAAATAGTCCAAGTCCAGGGTGAAGTCCCGCTCGGGTGCAGACCCCAGGAGGAGCTCATAGAAGGAGTCCACCGCCTCGGCTTTCGCCTCTTGGTCAGACACCAGGACGCCATCCACCTTGAGCTGAGCAATGAAGTTCTTCCGACGGCGATGGTTGGCGTGAAGGTGGAAGAACTTGGTGCAGGCGTCACCCTCCGCGAGCCACGTGATCCTCGACCGCTGCCTAGCAATCGTCCTCTCCAAGGAGGCCAACCCGAGCAGCTTCCGCTTGAGAAGCTTCCTGAAGCCTCTCTCCTCAGTAGAGAGGGCCCGAGTTTCCATCTCCACATCCAGACGTAGGATCAGCTCATTGGCCAGCAAGATCTGCTTCTTGTTGCTGCCAATGAAGCGATCGTTCCAGCTAGATAGGGCCTTAGCCGTAGCCACCAACTTGGCGGCAAGGCGCTTGAACGGGTTCTCGATGGGCTGAACCGACGTCCAAGCACCCTCCACAACCTCTAAGAAACCATCCACTTTCGGCCAGAACGCATCGAACCGGAAGCGGCGTGCCGCCTTCAGCTCAGCCGCCAAACTCAGCAGAAGCGGGCAGTGGTCTGAGGTGGAGGAAGACATCGCAGAGAGAAAGGAGGAAGGGAATGCCACCTCCCAGTCCACAGTGGAGAAAACTCGGTCTAACCTCTCCAAGGTCGGGCGCTCCCGCTCATTAGACCACGTGTAACGACGGCCATTGAGGTAGAGCTCCTTGAGCTCCAACTCAGCAAGTAGGCGGCGGAACTTGCCCATCATCCGCCTATTGAGATTGGCGTTGTTCTTATCCACAGCATCCACGATAAGGTTAAAATCACCAGCCACTGCCCACGGACCCGGGTGAAGATCTCTGATGTCCTTAATCTCTTGGAGAAAGAGACATTTGTCTATATCCGCTTGCGGGCCATAGACCCCGGTGAGCCACCAACCGGTCGACCCCGAACCACCAACTCTTGCCGTGATGGCATTGTTGGAGTAGTGCGGGTTGGACAAGGAGACCACTGCCGATTTCCAGGCCAAAAGAATGCCACCTCGTGTGCCATCAGCAGGGAGGAAGAAGTACTCATCAAACTCCCGATCGAGGCAACGATCCACAGTTGCACGATCAACCACTTGCAGCTTAGTTTCGAGAAAACAAACCACACTCGCCCCCGAAAGGTAAACCACCTGGTAAATCGAATCACACCGCGCCAAGGAGTTTAGGCCACGGACATTCCACACCAATAAGGAGAAAAACCAGTCTGACATGGTGAACAACAAGAGGTCTGGGTACAAGCGAGAAAAAGATCAAACAACTACATCCACATCTCCCTCCTCAACCACAGGAAGCACGTTTGGCAACCAGCCAAACAGAGCCAGGCACGCAGTAAGGTGCTCCGCCGTCATGGGCTTCTCCTCGAAGTAGCGAAGGTAGGCCTGGAGTGACTCCTCGCTAATCACCTCGCCCTCCCTCGCCAACTCCAGCTGAACCATGAGGGTCTTTTGTTGCTGCGTGATCGAGGCTCCCGAAGAGAACCGCCCCGCCACACGAGCGCTACGCCGAACCACCGAAGGAGGGGGTCTCTTGGCTCTCAGCTTCCTCGCCACTGGACGCGGGAGCAACGCCGCCTTCTTGCGACGGCAGCGCTCACGGAACACCGCAAGCGCGCAGCTGGTGTCCACGGAGTCCGAGCCCACCGGGGTCGGGGGCCCCACCGACGTGGAGGGTAGCGGCGGCTGCAGCTCCGGCTGCGCCTCCTCCACTATCTCGCCGTCTTCGACCTCCACCACCTGCGACTCCCGCACCTGCCTCGTCACCGATGGAGAGGACCGGGAGAGCTCCACGGTGAACATCGACATGGGAGATTGCAGCCACCGTCCTTTCCCCTTGAAGGAGTCGTGGAAACAAGAAGAGCTCGAGGGGGAGAGCGGGCCTGTAGGCGAGAGCACCCCTGTAGGCGAGAGCGCCCCATCCCCCTTGCCTATCGGCCACCACCACGGGTCGTCGTCTTGGATCGAAGCAGAGCTCAAGGGACTTGGACGCGGCCGCCCAGCCGCAACGCCCGACTGGATCGCGGCTGACGCCGCGCCGGCTTCCACCGAAGAAAGGACACCACGATCAGCGCCCAACTGGCGCGCGGCCGACGCCGCGCCGGCTTCCACCGAAGAAAGGTCACCACGATCGACACAGGGGGGCGGAGGCGGGCTCGCCGCGACCACGACCGCATCAGCCTGCGCCTGGGTCGGCGCCGAGTGCGGGGCCTCCAACCGGACAGGAGGCTGCCCCAACAAGGGCCAAGGCCGGACCTCCACGGAGTGGCCCAGCGCGACCCTCCGCTCTGGCCCGCCCCTCCACCTGCGCAGCGGAGCGTCCTGACCACGAGCGCCCGCAGCGGGGGCACCAGGCGGCTGGGCGCCACGCTGGGCAGAGCCGCCGCGACCACCACCAACTCGCCCCGGCGCAGCATCATCATGGCGATCATCGTGCCCGCCACTGGCCTCGGAGTGGCTGGCCGGGCGAGCCTCTCCTTCAACCCGCACGATGTGCACGGTGGCCTCGTACTCAAGAAGGGCCACCTCCTCCGGCACCAGCGCCTCCACCGGGAGGAGCAGAAGTCTTCCGTCCATTTGAACTTCACAGACATTCGGTAAGTTCTCAGCAAAAAAATTATTGGAGATCCTCTTTTGCTTTTTCCTGATTGTGGATTTTGTCGACTGTGATTGTCCTGGGCGTGCGCGAGCAATTGCTTCTAGGGTGGCCTGCGTGTGGCTGTTATTTGGGTTTTCACGTTAGGTCTGAGGTGGTTGTCTGTTCATTGTACTGACGCCATAATTCGGATTTGAAGTATTTTTGGTAGTGTGGATTTTGTGTGTTAGGCTCTGTAGTATCATTGAAATGTTTCAATTGTATGAAATTATGGTTGGGCAGCATCGAATTGTTGGAATTGTATGAGTTTTTTTTTCAAATCCGATGGTACGGGGAAGTAAATTTTCCCACCGTAAATACTATATTGTGCCCCCTCCACTTTTACCCGGGCTTGGGACCGGCGTCGGCAGTGTTAGGCACCCCCCTTCCCCGTATGTAGACCCAATTAAAGTTTGATAGATATTGGATTTGAAAATAGGAGATAAGTTGTGCAATATAGTCATAAGTATTCTAAAATACATTAATAATGTAAATAATTTTGTTTCTGTGTCATAAACATATGAATTGACATAGAACTTACTACTAATATCTGTATGGGCAGCAAGTGGTTGTAGTATTTTGCAACAATTCGGTGTGTTGTAGAATAGCAGAATAGATCGATCCTGTCAGGCATTGAAATACAATTAAATGGTAATTTAGGCAATATGGAAGTGAATGAAATACTCATATTTTCATGTATCATGGTTTTTTGACAGTGGCATTTTAATTTTAATAAGTTTCTTGCGTATGTATGTATGATATCATAGTTTCCATACCTTAAAATATTTCTTTGTACACTATGTTCTTCACTTTGTCATCCTCATTGCTTTCTTCGTCGTCAATCATTATCCGCAATCCATCTCTTTGTGTGACTCTCGAGCATGCTACGTATAATTGTCCATGCGTGAAAACTTGTTTCTGCAGATACAACCCTACCTTTTTTAGAGATTGTCCCTGACTCTTGTTTATTGTCATAGCAAAACAGACAGATATTGGATACTGTCTTCTTTTCAGCAAGAATGGCCACGGTGATTCAGTTGGCGACATGATTATTCTTGGAATATATACCTTGTCACCAACATGTGTTCCTGTTATTATCTGGGCTTCGATGAATCTTTTTCCAAGCTGAGTAATTGTCATCCGTGTACTATTGCATAATCCCGCACTCTGGTTGATATTACGCATGAGCATCACTGGTAGTCCTATTTTTAGTCTTATTTCGTGATTTGGGATTCCAGGAAACTTGAGCCCGTTTAGAAACTCTTTTGTACACATCATATCTGTATCATCATTTAAAGTTGTAGCTTTGCATACTGTATCACAACTTCTATAAATCGTGTCCTCCCCTTCTAGACAATTCATTATGTACTCATTGATATCCCTTACTGTTTCATTTCTTGGACATAAGATTGCTCTTTCTTCCAAAAATTCTCGATCTCGATATCTTTGTCTTAAATTTGGATATATGCTTTCCACGAGCGTTTCCTTTGGATCATGTCCTTTATTGAATAGTATGTCTTTTGGTATTTTTATCCAATCCTCACCTTCTGATGTTGTTGTTGTTCCATCGCCAATATTTAAAATCCAGTCTGCAAATTGTGCGACTTTATTCTTCTCAGTCTCATTATCTGTCATGCTATTGAGTCGCATGTTCTCTATAAGCTTCAAGATTTCAAAGTGGTTCCAAAGGTAAGACCTTTTGATTGATGCGCTGACTATATTGTGTCTTCTTCCCTTTGGCAGAACCGGAAGAATCTGGCGGAAGTCCCCTCCTAGAACAACGGTCATGCCGCCAAATGGCTTCTTGTCGCTGTTCTCATTCGTATTCCTTAGTATATCCCTTAGGCTTCTGTCTAGTGCTTCGAAACATATCTTGTTTGCCATGGGAGCTTCGTCCCATAGAATAAGTGATGTTTTAGTTATTAATTCTGCTAAGTCTGATCGTTGTTTGATATCACAGGTTGATTCCTCTGTAAGGATAAGAGGTATGTGGAACCTTGAGTGTGCTATCCTACCACCCTGTAGAAGCAATGTACTATCTTGCCCTCAGAACGCAATTTTGTTGTTATTGCTTTCCAGAGGTAAGTCTTTCCTGTACCACCATATCCATCTACAAATATTTGCTTTCCTGAATTCTTGTCTACTGATTCGATTGTTGTGTGAAAGGCCTGTTGTTGTTCTGAGTTTAGATTATTAAAGATCCTACAATGTTCATCCTTCAGGGCATCCCTGTTGTAGTTCATTTCTTCATTGAGCAGCCTATTTCCGAGTTCTTTTAGAATTGAAGAGTTTGGCAGTTCGATTCCAGGGTATTCCTTAAGGAGAAAGGTATTAAATCTGAAGATGTGAAGAACTTACCTTCTATAGAAGATTTATGTACTCCCTCCGATTCATATTAATTGACTTCAATATGGATGTATCTAGAACTAAAATGTGTCTAGATACATTCATATTAGAGTCAATTAATATGAACCGGAGGGAGTAAGATAATTCCCCCTTCATCCATGATTGAGGTAAACTCTCTTCAACGCTTTACTAGGGAAGATATTCCGTATTCGAAATCTCCTGCTCAATGCTTAGATGAGTTTGATAATTATATTGTTAAGCAAAAAAAAATTAATATGAGAGTAGAGAATCATTTAATGGAAAATTTTCGAGCTATTAGCAATTTGCATGATATTGTGGAGAGAACCTCCAATGATGTTAAGATGCTTGTTAAACATTTTCATATGGTTCAAACTCAAATTGATCAACTCACTAAAGTGCAAAATGACTTGTTAAAAAATAATTCTAAAGAGAAACATGCTTATGAAGTAACAACTAGAGGCGGTGTTTCTACTCAGCATCCTCTATATCCTGAGGGGCATCCCAAAAGAGTTGAACAAGATTCTCAACGGTGCTCCTTCTAAGAAAAAGAAGAAGAAACATAAAAACGTTGTAGAATCCTCTGAACCTGTTAATGATCCTAATAGTATTTCTATTTCTGATGCTGAAACTGAAAGTGGTAATGAACATGATAAAAGATAATGATAAGAATGATGCTTCTGATAAAGAAGAGGTTGAAGATGAACCTGAAAAGCATGCTAAAAATAAAAAGTTTACTAAATAAGATTTTATTGCTAAGAAACATGGTAATGAAAGGGAACCTTGGGTTCAAAAGCAAATGCCTTTTCCTGCTAAGAAACTAAAATCAAAGGAAGAAGAACACTATAACAAATTTTGTGATTGGATGAAACCTTTATTCTTGCAAATCCCTTTGACTGATGCTATTAAATTGCCTCCTTATTCAAAGTATATGAAAGATATTGTCACTAATAAAAGGAAAATTCCTAATGAAGAGATTTCCACTATGCTTGCTAATTACTCTTTCAATGGCAAAGTTCCAAAGAAGTTGGACGACCCAGGTATACCAACTATTCCTTGTTCTATTAAGAATAATTATGTTAGAACTGCTTTATGTGATTTGGGAGCGGGTGTTAGTGTTATGCCTTTTTCTCTTTACAAGAGATTTTATTTAGATAAGTTGATACCGTTTGATATATATCTTTGCAAATGGCTGATAAATCTACTGCTATTTCTGTTGGTATATGTGAGGATGTTCCTGTTCAAGTTACTAATAACTGTTTGATATTAACTGATTTTGTTGTGTTGGAAATGCCTGAAGATGATAATATGTCTATTATTCTTGGGAGACCTTTTCTTAACACCGCAGGGGCTTTTATTGATTGCAATAAAGGAAAAGTTACTTTCAATGTTGATGATAAGGAGGATACCGTTTATTTTCTCAAGAGGATTGATAAAGTATGTGGAGTTAATACCATTTCTAATGTGAGAACTATCAAAGTGGGAACTATTGATTGTCCTATATATGAGCCTAAAGAAGGATATCAAAATATTATGATTGGATCCATATCAATACAATTCAAGGTAACATGATTGATTTGAGGTTTATTTTCTTCTTATGCTATGTAAAATTTATTCGGTGGCAAGACTTGATCAACCTTGTTAACAAATTCATTTTAAATGCATAGAGGAACTAAACAATATTTCTTTCCTTCCTCCACTTGTTCTACTTGCTGTAGCACCTTTTGTTTTGCAAAGTTCTTTAGTTGTATAGAGATTTCAAAATCTTTTTTGCCCAGTAATAATAAATTTAATACCCAGAAATGTGCATTTTTCAAAGTTTTCAAAAATTCACAAAAATTATACCGTTGGTCTTATTTTTCGAAGAGGCACCTGGGAGCACCTGGGGATGACCAGTGGGGCACCCCAGGGTGGCACCCCACAGGCTGGCGCGGCCAGCAAGGGGGGGCGCGCCACCCTGTTGTGTGGGGCCCTCCTTGCCCCACTTCTTCATCTCTTCCTCCCATCTCATTCTCTCTCCCGAAAAAACTCGCACCAGCTTTCTCTCACTCGCGTTTCTGCTCAAGAGCTCAAGATTTCTCGATCTCTTTGCTCAGCCAGTTTCTCGAAATTTGGCACATTTGCTCTCCGGTGTGTGACTCCTCCGATTATCCAAGTAGAATTTTGTTTGGTTGAGTATATCTTGAATATTTTGCTGCTGTAATTAACATGTTTAGTGAGCTTGCATGCTTTTTCTAAGTTGTAGAAACTAGTTTTGATGCATGACTAGTACTCTAGCAAGTTCATATAGTAGTTTCCTTCAATTATATGTCACCAAATCAAATTTTATATTGTTTGTTGAAAATTTCAGAAAATGGAGTGGAATAGTCATCAACTAAACGAGCAAGAACTGGAGGTTCAACAAGTCATGAGAGTTCGCCGCGAAGAGGGAGTATACCCCTCTTATTACCCGTGCACAGATTTTATGAGGAGTGCAGGAATCTTGCGAGATGTTCAAGATCTAATTTCCCGTGCAAGGTTGGATGATTTTGCTGTTGGTGAACCATGTCAATATGCAAAACTGACTATGTCTGTAGTGCAGGATTTTGAATTCAATTGGTCGCAATCTAACCCCATGGTTCGGTACAAAATTTATAATAAAACTGTCAACTTGCTTTTCAATGATTTTTGTGCAGCAATTAGAGTGCCGCAATGGGGATCATGCGAGAAGATAAGGGGATCACCGCAAGAGCTCTTGAATCTCTACAAGATGATTTGTCATGGAAGAAGCTTCTCAGAGGATGGTGGTAAAATCAGTAGTATTCGACTCCCAGCTATTCGTTACTTTGCTTATTTCATCACCAAGTGCGTTCTTGCTAGAAAGAATGCCAGTAAATTATCTATCCAGGATTTAGCTTTTCTAGCTGCTGCATTACAAGGTGATAGGACTTATAATTTGGGAGCTTTGATAGCCTATAGACTTGCTACTAACCGTGAGAAGGGGGGATTTGCAGAGGTCTCATCGCCTCTCGTTTATTAGCTATGCATGGTGTAGAACCTCACCATCTTGATATTCAGCTTTCCGTAGAGAAACTTGACATAGTCTCCATGATTAAACATGAATTTGTTTCTGATTTGTCTAATTTGAGTAACCTGTCTTACAAGATAACATTTTATAAGAAAACTTGGAGAACAACTAAGAAAACTGAAAGACTAGTAGGATTGCCTGCACCTGTTCTGTTTAACCTTGATTCCAGGAAGGATTGGTCAGTCACTGAAGGTGAACTGAATGCATACTTGGAGGGAGATGTCCATCATGCAAGAGATGGCACGGAGGAGGCCGAGGGACACCTCGACTCGTCATCCGATGCAGCAAGTTCTTCGCATCAACATTTTGGGCATGTGGAGCCTTCGCCCTTTTCTTCTGCACCGGGACCTTACTATGACTACGCCATGTATGATCCACCGGCGTGGAACACTGACCCTCGCTGGGGTTGAACTCCACTTAGGCCAAAAGCCTAAGCTTGGGGAGGTATACCGACATCACTCATTCTTTGCATATTATAGTTTCTGGATACTTGTATATACTTGTTTACCTTCTTTAAGTGGTTTTCTAATAAGAGGGAGATGATATTTGGGGAAGTGCTTCCTGAAAACAGATTATGTACTGTTACCAAAAAAATTCTCAAAAACAGTCAGAACGTTATTTTGCGAAGCCAATTTTTGTGCATGTTTCCCAGGTTGTTATCTAACTTTCATTAGTTGAACACTTTTCGATCTGGGCAGCGGAAGAATTTCTTAAAAATCGATTACTGTACTGCTATCAAGTTTGACGAATTCCTGCTGCTTTGTGTTTATGTGACTCTTCTAGTTTTCATTTTCTAGTTTTTGCTTTGTTTCTTTCCTAAAACACAAAAAGACCAAAAATATTTCTGTTGTTTCTCTTCACCATTTGCTTATTTTGGTTTCTTGCTTTTATTTTTCTTTATTTGCTATCGTTGGTTTGCTATAAGAAAATCCAAAATGATTTTGCTTTGTTTGCTTGTTTCCTTTTGTTCTTGTTTCCAATTCGAAAACACCAAAAATATTTGCTGTTCTTCTTTGGTTTTGTAAAGTTCATTATGAGTTCAATAGTCTTCGGTGGCTGGAGCGTGGTTTTCATTCCATATTATTCAAGCTACACAAGTGAAAGGCAATAATGACGATCTACGACAATTCGACTGTGGTGAGAGGCTGGTATGAACTCTATTTGTTTTCATTTTTGTACATATACTCATCCATGTGAGCATGATTAGTTGGTTCATGTGAGGTATATGTCATTTAAGGAAGTCTAGTAGTTCATGATCTCTCATGTTTAGCTCCAGTTTATTAATATTAGTAGCATGTCATGGATGTTTGCTTGCATTGTTTTATTCATAAATAGGTATGACATTGTGGTATCCTCCTCTGAATAATTCATTCGAATCGACTTGGCACATGCTCACGCATGCATATGACTAAACAAAAGTCAATTAAGCCTCGATGATTTACTTTGTTTCAGAGTTCTTGTATCACTTTTATGCCTCCGTTAATTTATTTTGCCGCAAGCATGATTATGACAGTGACTGCTCTCTTGATTTGTCGCCCCCCAGTCTATTGCTAGCCTTCACTTGTACTGAGCGGGAACGCTGCTCGTGCTTCCAAACCCCTGAAAACCAAGTTATTCCAAAGTGTCCACCATAAATACCTATGCATGGCATTTCAAACCATTCCAAGTAAATTCTCATGCGCTACCTTTAAACCTTCAAAATGCTTCTCAATTTGTGTTAATGTTTTATAGCTCATGAGGAAGTATGTGGTGTTTATCTTTCAACCTTGTCATTTACTCTTGATAGACTTTCATAATGGACTAGTGGCACATCCGCTTATCCAATAATTTTGCAAAAAGAGCTGGCAACGGGGTTCCCAGCCCCGATTAATCAAACTTTATTAATAATTCTCTTCACATGTTTTGCTCTGATTCATCAGTAAGCAATTAACTTAATTTTGCAAATAGACACTCCTCCATGGTATGAGATTGTTGGAAGGAACCCGAGGATTCGGTTAGCCATGGCTTGTGTAAGCAAAGGTTGGGGGGAGTGTCACCCATAATAAAACTAAAATACGTGTGTAAACAAAAGAGAAGAGAGATGATCTACCTTGCTGGTAGAGATAACGTCCTTCATGGGAGTCGCTTTTGAAAGTCTGGTTGATGAGGTAGTTGGGGAGTACCCATTACCATTCGTTGACAACAACAAACACCTCTCAAAATAATTTTACTCCTGTTTTAAAAATGAAAAGCTCTAGCGCATGTTAATCCCTGCTTCCCTTTGCGAAGGGTCAATCTTCTACTTTTATGTTGAGTCACCATCCTTTTTTTGAGAACTTTCTTGAGAGCACAACTGTCATTCTTAGTATAATATGCTTGTCCCAAAATGTGATTAACTGTGGTATAACTTTGATGCTTTTATCTTTGACAATCTCTATTTCTAGTCTTTTCATGAACCTCAAAGGTGCCCGAGCATTTATGTTTTGCTGTACAAATACGGGCAAGCGAGATACCACTTTATCATATCCTTTTATGAACATTGCAATCCTGCTGATAGACATGATTCATGATGCTTATTATTAATTTGTTGGTACCTTTCCATGATTGACATAGCTATTGGATGATCTTATTTGCATGTATCTTATTATGAATTGCCTAAGTACTTGTCCATGTCATGAGAATATTTACATCATATGAACAAATGTGTTCGTGAAAGTTCTTTTATCGCACTCAGTTGTTAACTGAATTGCTTGAGGACAAGCAATAAGCTAAGCTTGGAGGGAGTTGATAAGTCCAAAACGTATCTACTTTCCCGAACACTTTTGGTATTGTTTTGCCTCTAATTTGTGTATTTTGGATACAACTAACACGGACTAACGCTGTTTTCAGCAGAATTGCTCTGGTGTCTCGTTTTTGTGCAGAAATTCAACTTTCAGGAAAATCCTCGGAATTTATGTCGAAGGGCCTATTTTTCCAGAAGAATCACGGAGCCAGAAGGGCAGACCTGGGGGAGGCCCAGGCCCCCCAGACAACAGGCCGGCGCGGCCTGGAGGTGGGGGGGCGCCGCCCTAGTGTGTGGCCCCCTCGGCTGGCCTCTGACGCCCCCTCTGGACTACTTAAGGGTTTCGATCTAAAAACGTGAGACGAGAAGTCGAAGTCGCCAGAAACCATCCAGTACGCCGCCACCGTCGCGAAACTCCGTCTCGGGGCCAGAAACTCCGTTCTGCCACTCCGCCGGGACGGGGAATTGGAGGAGATCATCGCCATCATCACCACCGACGCCTCTCCATCGACCAGTCATGTTTCCCCCATCCATGTGTGATTAATTACCTCGCTGTAGGCTGAAGGGGATGGTAGGGATTGGATGAGATTGGTCATGTAATAGCATAAGATTGTTAGGGCATAGTGCCTAGTGTCCGTAATTGGTACTTTGATGATATTGTTGCAACTTGCTATGCTTAATGCTTGTCACTAGGGCCCGAGTGCCATGATCTCAGATCTGAACATGTTATTGTTTCATGATGATATGCATTGTTTTATGATCTTACATGCAAGTTGTATACACATGTCGCTGTCCGGAACCCGAGGCCCCAAAGTGACAGAAATTGGGACAACAGGAGGGGAAGGCAGTGATGTGAGGATCACATGTGTTCACGGAGTGTTAATGCTTTGCTCCGGTACTCTATTAAAAGGAGTACCTTAATTTCCAGTATATTCCCTAGAGGCCCGGCTGCCACCGGCTGGTAGGACAAAAGATGTTGTGCAAGTTTCTCATTGCGAGCACGTACGACTATAAACGGAACACATGCCTATGGATTGCTTAGTACTTGGACACCGTTTTATTATTATCTACAAATGCCCTGCTTTGATTGTTACATGAGTTTCTCTCATCCATGCAACGCCCGTCATCCATCCCTGTGCCTACAGTATTTTAATCTTGCTATTTACTATAATCACTACTGCTGTCTTTGATACTCTGCTGCTGTTATTTCACTACTGCTACTGCTATAAAACTATTACTACTGATAAACTCTTGCGAGCAAGTCTGTTTTCAGGTGCAGCTGAATTGACAACTCCGATGTTAAGGCTTTCAAGTATTCTTTGGCTCCCCTTGTGTCGAATCAATAAATTGAGTTTTACTTCCCGCGAAGACTGTTGCGATCCCCTATACTTGTGGGTCATCAGATATCATTGTTGAGAGTGTCCACTAGTGAAATTAAGAGCCCTAGGCCTTGTTTCCAAGCATTGAAACACCGTTTACAACCAGTTCTGCTACATGTTTGCTTGCTGCCATTTTTATTTTATTTCAGATTGCAATTATCACTTAAAATCATCCATATTACTTGTATTTCACTATCTCTTCGCCGAACTAGTGCACCTATACACCTGACAAGTGTATTGGGTGTGTTGGGGACACAAGAGACTTCTTGTATCGTAATTGCAGGGTTGCTTGAGAGGGATATCTTTGACCTCTACCTCCCTGAGTTCGATAAACCTTGGGTGATCCACTTAAGGGAAACTTGCTGCTGTTCTACAAACCTCTGCACTTGGAGGCCCAACACTGTCTACAAGAATATAAGTGTGCGTAGATATCACTCTCTCCGTGCTGGTTGATGTCTCCATGCGAAAGCCTAGGTTGGGAGTTGGATCGGCGTGATGGTGGCGTTCTCGACGTCATCACTCTATAGGGAGCATCGCGTTTGGAGACACGGTGTGGAGCTTCCAGTTTGCCCTCCTCCAGGGCTTGCTAATGTTACCACACTATTACCATAATTTACATTTACCACTATTTAGTAATCCAAAAATACCAAAAAATACCTTTTCCACACACTTAAAACCCAAAACCCCAAAACCATTATCCCTTTACTGTTTTAGTTTAGTTTGCTTAGGTTATTTTATTTTACTTTACTTTAAGTTATACTTTTATTTCTTATTACTAATACGAAACCTTGTGCTTGATAACCATAAAGTGGAGTTGGGGACACAAGGCAAGATTTTTATTTTGCAGGTTGCTAGAAGAGGAGAACTTGCTACAACACTCTGCACTTGGAGTCCCAACGAGTTGGTACACAAAATTGTTGCCATCAAGACATTTTCTGGCGCCATTGCCGGGAAGTTGGAAGAGCATCTAACAGTGGTTGCAGCGTGATTAAATTCCCATGGCAACTGCCATAACATTATTTGGCGTCGTTGCCGGGGAATTGCAAGAAGTTGCATCACTCTGGTTGTTGCGTGGTGAAACACGAGTCAATTACCAAGGCAACTTCTATAGCATTCTCTAGGGTCGTGGGACTGCAAGAGGGACACCACAACTACATCTTCATCAAGTTGAAGTGAGCACATATTCTGGCATCATCAACACCAACCTTGTGCAAACACCTAGCTTGGGGAGGTGGCGCCACTGCGAGCTTTTCTTTCTCGTTTAGATTTTCAAAGTAATTTTCTTTGTCTTGTTTTTAGTCTTGTTAGTTTCTTTTTAAAATACAAAAACACATAACATTTAGTATCAAACTTACATTTTAAAAAAACATAAAATTCATAAAAATCTTTACTTTGCAATATGGTAGCCTCAGAGAAGGAATCTCCTGCAATGATGATAAACAATTTTAGTTAATATTCGGAAGAATCTTTGATGGAATCATAGTTTAGAATATTCGATATGAAGGAAATATGCCCTGGACAACACACCCAAGCTTTAATACTTAGAATTTTTTATGGTAGGCATACCCTTGGGAAAAATGTTTCCTAGACTCTTTTAACTAATGGAAGATTTGTCACAAGGAGCCGAGCTCAAACTAATATGGTTATGAAAAATCTACTTGGGAACTCTAAAAAACTAAGAAAGAACTTGAAGTTCAACAATTAATGGGATCCTTGGAAGAAACCATAGCTAGCTTACAAAAATCCATTAGGGAGATGCCTAATAAGAATGATATAAACTAGATTTGCCTCCATATGAGAACTAAACTTAAGACCTTCTCTAATAGTCTTAGTAACCTTGTTAGAAAAATGAAATATATTGAATATCATGTCAAAACTAAAGATTATTTTATTGAGAATGTACACTCCAAGATAACTCTTATAAGCCGCCTCTTAGGGGCATGCTAGAGACTTGGTAACATCCGTGGAAAGTGAAGAAGATAATTATAGAAGAATGAAGATAGAAGATATTATAAAAGAAGAAGAAACTACTATGCTTACTGATAAGAAAGAGCCATCAATGATCACAAATGATAAACAAGTATAAGAAGTTAAAATGCTAAGTGAACGAAAGAGGCTCTACTTGATCTTGATAAATGAAGCTCGCATGAACTTATTAATATCCTACACAAGTTTTTCCAATGACCCATCTATTAATGTTCATCAAGCATGATTTGGGTCCTACATAGCAAACTATGTAATCAAAGAAAAGATAGAAAGATACAATAATTAAGCCATGATACCACAAAAGTTTGGGATGTTTGGATCCCCAAAATATTAATCACTATTGGCAAATAGATCCATCATGCTATCTTAGATCTTGGATCTAGTGTATCTGTGCTATCAAAAGGATTATATGATCTACAAGAACTTAAAACTATGGAAAATGCTCAATAGATCTTTTGCTTGCTAATGACTCAACCACACATGCCTTAGGAAAATTAAATATATAATGGTTGAGTTACATATGACTTCTGTGTGCCTGTTGATTTTGTTATCATTGATATGAGAAGTAAAGACTCTAGTCCTATAATTCTTGGAAGACCTTTTTTAAGAACTACATGTGCAATCATTGACTTAAAGAAATGAAATATGCTGTTTCAATTCTCACATAAGAAGTGCATGGAACACTTTTCAAGGAAGAAGGAGATAGCACCAAGATACAAGCTACCACATAATCTTCATACCACTTGAAACAAGTAAGTAAAACGTAGTTATATGACTGTAATATTATTTTAGGAAGAACTTGTGTTTGGTCGTTCATGTATCGGCGCTTAGAGCATTCATTATGTAAGCAAAAGTCAGATACAACTAGAACTGCAGCACCTCAGTGTCATGCCGAGGGATTAGCAAAATGCCACTCAGGTGACGGTTATGTTATCACCCTGTTTATAAAAGCGACAACTTCAGGGTTCAGGCAAAGGAGTCAAAGAGCTGAAGAACAGATTCTTCATTAGCACACGGGGAAACGCAGCCTGGTTTACTCTGCTACGAGCAACATGAGTCGAGTCAACCACTAAGAATTCAGGTCTTGCAAAGATTAAGCTAAACACAGTTCGATCGAAAGGCGAGGTGACGCAACGGAGCCGGGACGATGCAACTGACGCCTGCAGCTAGACTTCTGCGGCCATCAGTCCGCGAAGGTGCCGTCTCGCCTGCGCACCTCCACCTTGAGCACGTGGTCCTCGCCGCGGTCGGCGTCGCCCCCGCGCAGCGCCCGGAAGAAGCAGGTGTCGCCGACGTCGAGGCGGTTGTCGACGCAGAACTGGTGCCACCCGTACCTGAGCGACATGCGGGGGATGCCACCCGCCCGGAGGCTGCGCTTGAGGTTCACGGGCCACGACTTGCCGCGCATCCGCAGAACCACCCCGCTCCTCTTGTGGTACTCGTGCGCGATCTGGAATTCCACCGGAACGTTCTGCGAAAGTAAGATACGGCGAGCGGCGGATGGAATCAATAGATAACACGCGGGGACAGGTACATGAATCGAAGTAGAGAGCTAGCTATGGTCGAGCATGAACGCACTCACCAGGTACTGCTTCTGCTTCGCGCCCAAGTGGCACTGCCTCAGCATGACGGTGAACTGCGATGCCGTCGCGTCGTCGATGTCCATCTCCGCAGAGCTGCTGCCATCGCCGTTGCTGTTCTTGCTGCCAGTGTAGATGCTGTTCTTGCTGCCACTGTCGATGCCGTTTTTCCGGCCACTTTCGCTGCTACTCTCACTGCCTGGATCTTCTTCTTTAATCGTTGGAAGCTGCGACGAACGTGGTACTGGCGTCGTGCTGGAGTCGTCATCGTCTTCGTCGTGTTTGTAGTGCCTGCGGCACATGGTTCCGTCGAACACCTTCGTGGTGAGCACCTCGTCGCCGTCGTACCTGAAGACGAGGAAGTGGCCGAGCTGCACGTCGTGCTCGCGGGCGAACTGGTCCCAGCCGCGCCCGAGATACATGTGACCCTCGCCGTCGAACACCACCTCCACGTCCCACAGGCGACGCCCTCCGCCTGCCTCCCGAAGCTTCACTTCACGGGGCTCACGGCCGTCGAGTAGCTCCCCGAACTTGTCAGGCAGCCTCTGCATGCAGCAAGGATCAAACATCAGCTGAGACTGATGAAACATCAAAGTGTAGAACCGAAAAGGTGGATGAAAAGCAAGGGAGAGAACATGCGACTAGGAATCTCCAATCTAGGATGCATGCACGTACCAGTTTGTCCCAGGAATTTTGGTGTATGGCGACGAAGAACTCGAAATCGGACAAGTCTGTGAAGGCGGCCGTCTCCTCTTCCATCTCAGCGAAACTATCTTGCGCTTCTTCCTCTAGCTTGCTCCTCGATCCCTCACTGCGTCTCATATACAAAGCTTCTTCTCCGGATTAATTCCTCAGCACGGGATCCACCCTTACTCCTTCACTGAGAGATAGAGATGCAAGAAAGGCACAGCTGCAATATTCACTCTACGAGGTAGCCCGAGCAGTGCACGATGTATCGCAGTCAAACTCCCGTGAGCTGCTTCTGCATATATCGCCTGCGGACTGCATATCGACCGTTGTCGCGGAAACGTTAGAGATCATGTGACACGCTCTGAGCGACTGAGATAACTAAATATGGTCAGGGATGGATACATGCACTGTGGTCTACATCTGCCTGTCGATAAGGAAAGCTTGATTTGGACGGCCAATTTGTACTGCTCGATGTTAATTCTTGCAGCTGGAGATAGCATGGCAAGCAGTAGGCTTTGCTTGCTTCAGGAGACAAAATATTCGGTGTTTCACAGCCGGGTATATATATTGGGTGGTTGTCTTGCAGCATCAGTTACTCCTCGAAATAGGCTTTCATCCCGCTTTATAAATAAAACCGCAACGGCTAAACCGATACAAGGTGGTGAGGAGAACCTCTTATAAAGCAGATCAAGAATAAACAAAAAAAGAACACGAAAACCAAAACTTGCGGCGACATTGAAAACGGCCCGAGTTGCAACGGAGCTCCACAACGGCACCCCCAAGAGGGTAACGACGCATTACGCCGCCGCCGTTGAGACCGCAAGGTCTAGGTTTTCACCCGGAGCCGTCACGCAGGGAGGATACCCACAACAACGCCCCCAAGAGGGTTGCGACACCCGCATGCATCACCGTCGCTGAGCTTTCGCCCGGAAGCATCCTCACACCAAGCCCGGAGAACTTAGCCGCCCGCAGCCACCGAGGTAGGTTTCCGAAACAAGATCTGGGAGCTACCAAAGCCGAAGCGCCGCCAACCCCAGGAACACCCGTCGTCCGCTCCACGCCATCCCCATGACCGAAGAGTGGGACCACCACCACCGCAACGTTGCCCGCCGTAGAGCCAACCGTGCAGTCCGCCTTCCGGGGCCGCCGCCCCGGCATCCCACGAGCTCGAGCCCATGACCTAGCCAACACATGACAACGCCGAAGGATTGGACAAGGCAGGCCAACACCATAGCTAACAGTCATCAGGGCCAACGCCAGCTAGGGGAGGGGATCCGCCCTCCGGCACACATGGTTCCCACCGTCCGGACGCGGTAGCACTGCCAATTAGGCAGGCCCCATTAGATGTGCCGCCGCGCTGCTATGCCCACGTCGCCGATGCCATCCAACTGCAGCTCTGTACCGAGCCAACCCATGCAGCCACCGGCCAGACCACCATGTGTTAGGCAAATGCCAAGAGCAGCGTCACCGCAACATCACTCCTCGCAAGACGGCCCCGACCGATACCGCACACCGCCGCAAAGGAGCATCCCCGCCGCAACGCCCGGGGACATGGTTGCACCGTAACCGATGCCACCACGCCACCGATCAAGCCCGTCACTTTGTCGGCATCCAAGAACTCGCCTTTGAACGCCGACAAGAACATCCGAGGACCCGCCCGAGCAAGATAGGGGACGAACGCAGAGCTGCCTTGGCCGCCAGATCTGGGCCCACTTGGCCCAGACCTAAATCCAGCCGCAGTGCAACCCCGAGGGTGCCCCGCCGGTGGTGGCCCTGTCTAGGCCCGCCTGGCCATGGCCAGTGCCCGCAAGGCCAAGATCGGGACCCAACTGGCCCTTCCTGCGCCGCCAGCCAGCCCCCTCCGTCGCCGCGCTCCACCGCCTACCCTGGCTCGAGATGCGCTGCCACCGACTTCGCCTAGAGCCGCCGCCGCCATGCCTTGCCACCCCGCCGCCGGACCGAGTCCCGGATGCCCCGAAGAGCACCGCCGCCGGCCGCATCTGCCCCACGCAGAGCCCCACGCGCGCGGGTGAGGAAGAGCCCGCAGCAAGCGGCACCACGTGGAGGAGGAGGGAGGGTGGGGCGCGGTGTGAAGCTAGGGTTCGCCCCGGTCACCCGCGGGGAGCGACGCAGAGCGAAGAGTTTTTCTCCCCCGCTAATCTCGCAGCATCAGTTACTCATACCCATCGCTTAAAAAATGCTTGATCAGGTGTATACCATTGTGCTCTAGAGACAGACCTAGGCGATCAGCGTTTTCATGCCTCCCACGGGGGGCGCCAATCTGCCCCGCTTTCTGTGGCCTTTGGACCATGAAGGTGTGGTGGATCCCGGTCCTTGTCGGTGGAAGAGCATCATTTACTTCATGTGATATCTTTTTGCAGTTTGGTTTGGGTTTGTATCCTTCTTAGAACACGGACGGAGCTCCCTTAGCAACGGTGTCAATTGACCCATTGACACTGTTAGTGGTGTATAGTACCCTGTAGTCCCCTATAGTCCCCTATACTGTATATTCCCATAGTGTGAGGGGTTTCCCTGCATATTATACCCTTGTACATGTACTGGCCTTTGGCCCACTGTGAATACTTGTTGCTATTCCTCAACATGGTATCAGAGCTCCTGGTTTAGCTCTCTGCACGCTGCAACTCCGTGCTCGATCCGTACCACCACCGATGATCTTTCCGGCTGCTGCTCCACCTTCTTTCTCCTCTCCCGTTTGTATCGGGATCAAGTTTTTCTAACTGTTTTTAGCGTTTTGGAGCTCGATCTAGAGCTCCCGCTGCCTCAAGCCGGCCAAGATCTAGCCGTTCCCGTCCTCTATGCTGCTAGCCGGTCCTATTCCGGCCATCACCGGCCCCGGCGCCGCCCTCCACTGGCTGGCTATGCCCGGCCCCGTCCTCTCCCGGCTGTGGTCGACCTGGTACCGTGCAGCCTCGGCCGCAACCTGCCACGGGCTGCCCCGGCCGCTCCCGGCTGCGCCTCTTGCCGGCCTGCTCCGGCTGGCTGCCGGCCCGCTCCGGCCGCCCCTTGGCTGGCCCGGCCTTCACGCGTTGGTGGCCTCCATTTTGGCCATCTGCTAGCCACAGGAGGGCTCCTCGTGCGCTTGCACGAAAATCTGGCTCTGGCCAAATCCAGATCCAGACCTGAGTGTTGACCCAAAAGAAGAAGAAGAAGAAGAAGATGGCTTCCTCCCTGTCTGGCTATGTCAGTATCCCTCGCTTCCCCGTGATTTTTGATGGTACCAACTATGGAGAGTTTGCCGCCTTTATGCGCATTCACATGCGTGGACTTCGGCTATGGGGTGTTCTTACCGGCGAGGTCTCTTGTCCGCCGCATCCCACTGCTCTTGTGCCTCCTACCCCGCCGTCCGTGCCACCGGTTCTTGCCGCGGATGCTACTCAGGCTGATCGGGATGCAGCCAAGTCTGCCGAGACTGCTGCTGATGAGACATATGAGGAGCAGGTACTTGCCTATTCAGAGGCTCTTGGCTCCTACCGTGATAGTTTGGCTCTGTTTACTCAGTGGTGTGATGAAGATGCTAGAGCTGATGTTGTTCTTTCGCAGAGTGTTCAGTCACAGTTTGCTTCTGAGTTTATGGGCCTCGCTACTTTTGCTGAGATGTGGTCTCACCTTCATCAGCGCTATCAGCCTTCTGGGGATTCTCTGTACTTGTCTGTGTTGCGTCAGGAGCCTGATCTTCAGCAAGGTGACTCTACTGTTGATGAGTTCTACACCCAGAGTGCGGCGATCTGGCGCCAGCTTGACTCCCTTCGCAGTGTTGTCTGTGGTACTTGCCAGTGTTGCCTGACAGTACGTTCAGATATGGACTTTCAGAGGATCCATGAGTTCCTGTCTCGACTTCGTCCAGAGTTTGGGCCCCGTCGTGCTCAGTTGTTTGCCCGAGGCCGTGTTCCTATCTCAGAGGTGCTGATTGAGCTTCGTGCTGAGGAAACTCGTCTGCGTGCTGCTGGACTGCTTGGGACACCATTTGTTCTTGCTGCTCGAGTTCCCACTGCTTCTGCACCGCCACTTCTTCCTACACCAATGCCTCCTGCTTCTGGAGGAGCCCGCTCTTCTTGCGGTGGGGGTCGCTCTCGCCCTCCTCGGTTCTGCACTCACTGTCGGAGGTCTGGTCACCTTGAGTCTGACTGCTACCAGAAGCAGCGGGGTGTGCCACCTCGTGCTCCACCTTCAGCGCCTGTCACCACCGGCTTCACTGAGCAGGATATAGTGAGACTTCAGCGTCTCCTTGCCTCCTCCGGCTCTGCTTCGACAGGTGCTTCTGCCTCCGCGGCTGTTTCTCTCCACAGTCAGGTACATCTTCGTGAGTTCTGGATTCTGGAGCTTTTTTTCACATGTCTCCTGATTCTTCCTCTCTTTCTTCTCTTCGATCTCTTCCTCTTCCTGTTAGTGTTCTTACTGCCGATGGTACTTCTCTTCCTGTTGCTAGTCGTGGCACTCTTTCTACTTCCTCCTTTTCTGTTCCTGATGTTTCTCATGTTCCCCGTCTTACCATGAACTTGTTTTCCGCTGCTCAACTCACTGATTCTGGTTGTTGGGTTATTCTTGATGTTGCTTCTTGTTCTGTTCAGGACACTCACACTCGGACCATTGTTGGGGCTGGCCCTCGGTGCCGTGACTCCCAGGGACTTTGGGAACTTGACTGGCTTCATGTTCCTTCTTCCACCACTTCTTCGACTGCTCCATGTGTGCTTGTTGCTTCCACCACCGCCTCCTTTCAGCAGTGGCACCATCGTCTTGGTCATCTTTGTGGTTCTCGCTTGTCATCTTTACTTCGTCGAGGTCTTCTGGGGCCTGTCTCAGGAGATGTCTCGCTTCAGGGTTGTTAGGGTTGTGTTGCGGTCAGAAACCCACCGGCGAGCAGCGACGGGCAACACAGTAGAGCCGGGAACAACTTAGGGCTGCGGCTGGCCCTGGTCCCTCCGAGCGACGGCCCGCAAAGACTCCGGCACGCACGTCCGATGCTGGTGCAAGGGCGTGCCACCTGACCTATACCTGGTCAGGAAGGTGATGGAGATGCCTCGCTTAGTTTCCTGCATGGCATACACGTAAACATTAAATACGAGCCTCGATCGGCTCTCAGGTTATCCTGTGAATCGGCTCAAGGAGCCGATCCACCCATGATTCGTACGAGGTGTACGAATATATGGTGGTCCTGCTTGATCAAGATAAAGCTAAAGCAATCTACTACGATTTAGGGTTTTCACCGCATAATCGGATCATCCTACTCACGATTGGGCCTCGCGGTCACGTACGGTGATCGTAAGCCGATCCTAGACAAGGCCTAAAAACCAACACGAGGTTGATCCCCGGAACATCCTGTCTAGGGCTAGCAAACTACACCCTACGTGTCGCTGGATCCTCCAACCCTTTGTAAGGCCTAACTATTGCAGATATTAAACTAATCCTTGAAGAACAAGGAGCAACCGTAACGGATCGGATCTACTAAATAATGATCAAGCGGGGTGCCGCCCCTACACCTAAGATAGGTGTAAGGGCGGCCAGATGTCTAAGGGTTGCACTACGACAGCATATGATACGAAGAACAATGCTAACCCTAACACATCTAAGATAACTCCGTTGCTCGCCATCAAAAAGGCTTCAGTACGAGCAACGCATGGCAACGAATAAACTTGTACTGCCTAGATCGCAAGATGTGATCTAGGCAGCATGATGCTTACCCGGAAGAAACCCTCGAGACGAAGGAGTTGGCGATGCGCCTAGATTGATTTGTGGTGAACGATGATTGTTGTTTATTTCATAAACCCTAGATACATATTTATAGTCCGTAGACTTCTAACGTGGGAATAATCCCAACCGTGCACGAGACAAACTCTATCGTATCCTACTATATTACAGATACATGGGCAAACTAGCCCAAACTTCGTATAAAAGGCCGATTCATGTATATTCTTCCAAGTATAATCTTCAAGCCCATCTTGATCGCGGCCCACCTCTGACTTGGTCAAATTCTGGTGATAACACATGCCCCCCTGGTTTTGGAATTGATAATTCCAAAATCACTCTGCTTTTCTTCGTCGGGTCATGTCGTGGCGGAGCAGAACCGTCGCAGCATCCTTCATCATGATGCCCTGCCTTCTCAACTATTCCGCATGATTTGACCGTTGTTTCTGGGCACCGCCTCCTCGGAAACTGCTGTGGCATTGAATCTCTACTATATCCCCTTTATTTAACCGCTCTGAGCAGTTTGCCACTTCATCCCTTTGCTCTGTTCTGGCCATCGGCACCCAAAAACCCCCAATCTCCCGTAGCCATGTCTTCTTCTTCTTCCTCCTCCGCCTCGTCGGTCTTCTCCGACTCTTCCTCATCTCGCGAGCCGACGCTGGAGTGGGGCTCGTTGGCGGCGCACGACATTCTCGCCCCAACGACGTGGGACAAGGAGGAACACGATTCCTCCGTCTGGTCCGAGGATGACAAATCCCTGACCGACGGAGAGGGCGACCTTCAATTCCTCGTCGAAGGGGAAGAGGAGGCGGAGAGCGAGGACGACCGCTTCTCCTGGGACGATTTCACCTCCTCCGAGGAAGAGGCGGAGGAGGACGACGACGACTCCCACGAAGGTTACCCACCAGCGAA
The DNA here is from genome assembly GCF_019359855.2 of Lolium perenne. Classification (NCBI taxonomy): domain Eukaryota; kingdom Viridiplantae; phylum Streptophyta; class Magnoliopsida; order Poales; family Poaceae; genus Lolium; species Lolium perenne. The sequence continues at coordinate 336,181,571 of NC_067247.2, forward strand.
GCGCCTCCGCACCTGGTGGGACGACGACAGCGATGACGACGATGAGGAAGATGAGGCTCCCGTAGAAGGCTACGGGAGCTCCGATGAGGAGCCTATCAGCAGCTGCGCCGGCGGCAGCGACGACGAGGGCAGCACCGGCCCCTAGATTAGGGACTAGTAGTAGTAGTCGGCTTTTGTCCTCTTCTTCTCTGAGCAATCGGCTCTTTCTTTGTAAGAAATCCCTCTATTAATGAAGAAAATATTCCTCAATTAATTTCGCTTCCTTGTCAACTTTGCCGATCGTCGAACGAAGTCGCCGTATAGAGAGCCGATAGCAGGACATCGGCTCGCATTATAAACGCGATCTGAGGCCAAGCCGTTGCCTAAACACGCAGTCCAACAGGCCTCAACAGGCCTAACTCACTGATGACCCACAAGTATAGGGGATCGCAACAGTCTTCGAGGGAAGTAAAACCCAATTTATTGATTCGACACAAGGGGAGACAAAGAACACTTGGAAGCCTTAACAACGGAGTTGTCAATTCAGTTGCACCTGGAAACAGACTTGCTCGCAAGAATTTATCAGTAGTAACAGTTTTATAGCAGTAGCAGTAGTGAAATAACAGCAGCTGAGTAACAAAGACAGTAGTAGTGATTATAGTAAACAGCAGGATTAAAATACTGTAGGCACGGGGACGGATGACGGGCGTTGCATGGATGAGAGAAACTCATGTAACAATCATAGCAGGGCATTTGCAGATAATAATAAAACGGTGTCCAAGTACAAAGCAATCAATAAGCATGTGTTCCATATATAGTCGTGCGTGCTCGCAATGAGAAACTTGCACAACATCTTTTGTCCTACCAGCCGGTGGCAGCCGGGCCTCAAGGGAAACTACTGGATATTAAGGTACTCCTTTTAATAAAGTACCGGAGCAAAGCATTAACACTCCGTGAACACATGTGATCCTCACATCGCTACCATCCCCTCCGGTTGTCCCAATTCTTGTCACTTCGGGGCCATTGGTTCCGGACAGCGACATGTGTATACAACTTATAGGTAAGACCATAAACAATGAATATCTTGATGAAGCAATAACATGTTCAGATCTGAGATCATGGCACTCGGGCCCTAGTGACAAGCATTAAGCATAACAAGTTGCAACAATATCATCAAAGTACCAATAACGGACACTAGGCACTATGCCCTAACAATCTTATGCTATTACATGACCAATCTCATCCAATCCCTACCATCCCCTTCGGCCTACAGCGGGGGAATTACTCACACATGGATGGGGGAAACATGGCTGGTTGATGTAGAGGCGTTGGCGGTGATGGCGGTGATGATCTCCTCCAATTCCCCGTCCCGGCGGAGTGCCGTAACGGAGACTTCGGCTCCCGCGACGGAGTTTCGCGATGTGGCGGCGTTACGGAGGGTTTACGGCGACTTCGACTTCTCTTACGGTGTTTTTAGGTCGAGGCGAATAAGTAGTCCGAAGGAGGGCGTCGGAGGCCGGCCGAGGGGGCCACACCACGGGCCGCGCGGGCCCCCTGGGCCGCGCCGCCCTATGGTGTGGGGCCCTCGGGCCTCCACTTCAATTGCCCTTCTCGGCTCCGTTAGTTTCCTGGGAAAATAGGGCCTTCTGCATAAATTCCGAGGTTTTTCCCGAAAGTTGGATTTCTGCACAAAAACGAGACACCAGAGCAGTTCTGCTGAAAACAGCGTTAGTCCGTGTTAGTTGTATCCAAAATACACAAATTAGATGCAAAACAATAGCAAAAGTGTTCGGGAAAGTAGATACGTTTTGGACGTATCAACTCCCCCCAAGCTTAGCTTATTGCTTGTCCTCAAGCAATTCAGTTAACAACTGAGCGATAAAAGAACTTTCACGAACACATTTGCTCATATGATGTATATATTCTCATGCAATAGCTAATACTTAAGCAGTTCATAATGAGATACATGCAAATAAGATCATCTAACAGCTATGTCAATCATGGAGAGGTACCAACAATTAATAAGAAGCATCATGAATCATGTATATAAGCAAGATTGCAATGTTCATAAGAGAGTATGATAAAGTGGTATCTCGCTTGCCTGTATTTGATTGGCAAAACATAAATGCCCGGGCACCTCTGGAGTTCGTAGAAAGACTAGAAGTAGTGATTGTCAAAAGATAAATGCATCAAAGTTATACCACAATCAATCATATTTTGAGACAAGCATATTATACTAAGAATGACAGTTGTGCTCTCAAGATAGTGCTCAAAGAAATAATGGAGACACAACATAAAAGTAAAAGATTGACCCTTCGCAGAGGGAAGCGAGGGGATTAACATGCGCTAGAGCTTTTCATTTTTATAAAGACAGGAGTAAAATTATTTTGAGAGGTGCTTGTTGTTGTCAACGAATGGTAATGGGTACACTAACTACCTCGCCAACCGGACTTTCAAGAGCGGCTCCCATGAATTATTGCATATTTATTTGGCACTCCTTCCAACCTTTCTTGCACAAACCATGGCTAACCGAATCCTCGGGTGCCTGCCAACAATCTCATACCATGAAGGAGTGCCTTTTTATTTTAGTTTTATTATGACGATGACACTCCCCCCAACCTTTGCTTACACAAGCCATGGCTAACCGAATCCTTCGGGTGCCGTCCAACAATCACAAACCATGGAGGAGTGTCTATTTAAGTTAATTAATTCGGACTGGGAATCCCATTGCCAGCTCTTTTTGCAAAATTATTGGATAAGCGGATGTGCCACTAGTCCATATGAGAGTCCGTCAAAAGTAAATGACAAGGTTGAAAGCTAAACACCACATACTTCCTCATGAGCTATGAAACATAAACACAAATTGAGAAGCATTTTGAAGGTTTTAAAGGTAGCGCATGAGAATTTACTTGGAATGGTTTGAAATGCCATGCATAGGTATTTATGGTGGACACGCTGGAATAACTTGGTTTTCATGTGGTTGGAAGCACGAGCAGCGTTCCCGCTCAGTACAAGTGAAGGCTAGCAAAAGACTAGGGAGCGACAAATCAAGAGAGCAGTAACTGTCATAATCATGCTTGCGGCAAAATAAATTAACGGAGGCATAAAAGTGATACAAGAACTCTGAAGCAATATAAATCATCGAGGCTTAATTGACTTTTTGTTCAGTCATATGCATGCGTGAGCATGTGCCAAGTCGATATAAATGAATTATTCAGAGGAGGATACCACAATGCCATACTTACTTATGAATAAAACAATGCAAACAAACATACATGACATGCTACTCATATTAATAAATCGGAGCTAAACATGAGAGATCATGAACTACTAGACTTTCTCAAATAACATATACCTCACATGAACCAACTAAGCATGCTCACATGGATGAGTATATGTACAAAAATGAAAACAAATAGAGTTCATACCAGCCTCTCACCACAATCAGGTTGTCGTAGATCGTCATTATTGCCTTTTCACTTGTGCAGCTTGGATAATATGAAATGAAAACCACGCTCCAGCCACCGAAGATCATTGAACTCATAAAGAACTTTACAAAACAGAGAAGAACAGCAAATATTTTTGGCGTTTTCGAATTTAGAAACAAGAACAAAAAGAAACAAACAAACAAAGCAAAATCTTTTTGGGTTTTCTTATAGCAAACTAGCAATAGCAAATAAAGTGAAACAAATGCAAGAAACCAAAGCAAACAAATGGTGAAGAGAAACAACAGAAATATTTTTGGTCTTTTTGTGTTTTGGGAAGGAAAACAAAGCAAAACAAGAAATAGCAAACTAAAAGAAACACAGAAAAGCGGAATGGCAGAAATCTGCCAAAACCTGACAGCAGTACAGAAATCGATTTTTACAAAAATCTTAAGTTGCTCAGATCGAAAAGTGTTCAACTGATGAAAGTTAGATAACAACCTGGGGAACCTGCAGAAAAATTGGCAGCTCAAAATGACGCTCTGGCTATTTTTGACGATTTTTACAGTAACGTTCCAGAATCTGTTTTCAGGCAGCATTTCCCCAAATATTATCTTCTTCTCATTAGAAAACCACTCAAACGAACAAAACAAGTATGTACAAGTATCCAGCAACCATAATATGCAAAGAATGAGTGATGCCGGTATACCTCCCCCCAAGCTTAGGCTTTTGGCCTAAGTGGAGTTCAATCCCATCGATCCCATGAAGTAGTGTCTCCGTAATATGAAGATGGGTCGTATTCCGGGTATGTGCTAGAAGAAGCACCCGGATATGTGACGGTGTGGTCGTAGGAGGTCCCGACGTCCTCGGAGTCATGTTGCTGGTGGAAGTCTTTTATCTTCAAATGTTCATCCACCTCCTCCTTAGTGCACGACCATGACTGCCTGTCAATACTCAACAAACCAGGTTGGGGAAGAGGGATTTCCTTCTCCTCCCCGTCAGAAAACAACATTCTATACACCATACTATCTAAAGTAGAGTCAGTAGTAACAAAATGATGACTCTTCATAGCAGTAATATCGAGTCTCCTAGGGGCCAATGGCACATCATTAGGATCAATAGGAAGATTAAGATATGTTAAAACACGCAGTGCAATGGTTCCTCCAAAAATAGGCCCCCTGGTAGTCAGGCGGCGAGCAATAAGAGCACCAAGGTGATAGGAGGTTTGACCAGTAAGTGCAATATTCAGGAAAGCAAGATGGTAGCTAGAGATATTACTAGTGTTCTCCCTACCAAGAATGCTAGTAGCAATGTAGTATGCAAAATATTTAATGGCGGGGAGTTGAATGTTTCTTATCTTGCCCCGCTGAATGGTGCGACAATCATCATCGGTGATTCCACGGTAGAGCTCCAGCAAGTCCCGGGGGTTGTCATCAATCCTACTTGCTGTACCTACAGGGGCAATATCCAGGGCACAACAAAAATCCTTCAATGGCATAGTCACAGTATTACCATAAATCCTGAACGCATAGCTGTTGGCTCATAGTGTTTGTTGTTGAACTGGAAACTCTCGACGAAGATTTTGGTGAGCAAGTAGTATTGCTCCCTTTCATCGCCCATATAAGTGGTTAACCCTGCCCTGTTGACAAGGGTTAAGAAATCCTCCAGTATCCCTGCATTCCTTAGAAAATCATAACATGGAAAAGTAGAAGCATTAGGGGGACCGTTGTCCTCTTCAGGCGCGAAACTAGGTGCGAGGATGTCTTCATTGTATGATTGCCTAATCCGGGTGGCGGCCCTAGAAGGCCTCCCGGTGCTGGTTGTCCCCTTCTTGAACAACTCCCCAAAGCTAAACTTCTTCATAGCTTCTCTGAAATTTTCAACAAATGACATAAAAATTTGGTTTGGTGACATATAATTGAGGGAAACTACCATAGGAACTTGCTAGAGTACTAATCATGCATCAAAACTAGTTTCTACCACTCAGAACAAGCATGCAAGCTCACTAAACATGTTACCTACAGCAGCAAAATATTCAAGATATACTCAACCAAACAAAATTCTACTTGGATAGGTGGAAGAGTCACATACCGAAAAGCAAATGTGCCAAATTTCAGACAGAAATCTGGGCTGAGCAAAGAGATCGAAAAATCTGGAGCTCTGGAGCAAAAACGCGAGTGAGAGGAACTTGGTGTTGATTTTTTCGGGAGAGAGAAGAGTCTGGGAGGAAGAGATGGCAAAGTGGGGCAGAGGGGGACCCACACCACATGGTGGCGCGGCCACCTCCTTGGCCGCGCCGGCACGTGGTCCAGCGCCCTACGGTGCCCCACAGGTCATCCTCTGGTGCTCCCAGGTGCCTCGTGGAAAAATAGGACCAACGGTATAATTTTCGTGAATTTTTGAAAACTTTGAAAAACGCACATTTCTGGGTATTTAGTTTATTATTACTGGCCAGGAAATTTTTTTGAAATCTTCGAATAACTCAAGAACTTTGCAAATTAAAAGTACTACAGCAACTAGAGCAAGTGGAGGAAAAAAGATATGTTGTTTACCTCCTCTATGCATATAAAAGGTATTCGTTAACAAGGTTGATCAAGTCTTGTCACCAAATAAATTTTACATAACATAAGAAGAAATAAACCTCAAATCAATCATGTTACCTTGAATTGTATTGATATGGATCCAATCACGAGAGTTTGATATTCTTCCTTAGGCTCATATATAGGACAATCAATAGTTCCCACTTTGATAGTTCTCACATTAGAAATAGTATTAACTCCACACGCTTTCTCAATCCTCTGGGGAAAATAAACGGTATGCTCCCTATCATCAACATTGAAAGTAACCTTTCCTTTATTGCAATCAATAACAGCCCCTGCGGTGTTAAGAAAAGGTCTCCCAAGAATAATAGACATATTATCATCTTCAGGCATTTCCAACACAACAAAATCAGTTAATATCAAGCAGTTAGTAGTAACTTGAACAGGAACATTCTCACATATACCAATAGGAATAGCAGTAGATTTATCAGCCATTTGCAAAGATATATCAGTCGGTATCAACTTATCTAAGTAAAGTCTCTTATAAAGAGAAAAAGGCATAACACTAACACCGGCTCCCAAGTCACATAGAGCAGTTTTAACATAATTATTCTTGATAGAACAAGGAATAGTAGGTATACAGGTCGCCCAACTTCTTTGGAATTTTGCCATTGAAAGAGTAATTAGCAAGCATAGTGGAAATTTCCTCATTGGGGATTTTCCTTTTGTTAGTAACAATATCTTTCATATACTTTGAATAAGGAGGCAATTTAATAGCATCAGTCAAAGGGATTTGCAAAAATAAAGGTTTCATCCAATCGCAAAATTTATTATAGTGTTCTTCTTCCTTTGATTTTAGTTTCTTAGCAGGAAAAGGCATTTGCTTTTGCACCCAAGGTTCTCTTTCATTACCATGTTTCTCAGCAATAAAGTCTTCTTTAGTGTACTTTTTATTTTTAGCATGCTTTTCAGGTTCTTCTTCAACCTCTTCTTTATCAGGAGAATCATTCTTAACATTATCATTATCATTATCATGTTCATTACCACTTTCAGTTTCAGCATCAGAAATAGAAATACTATTAGGATCATTAACAGGTTCAGAGGATTCTACAACATTTTTATGTTTCTTCTTCTTTTTCTTCCTAGAATGAGCACTAGGTTCAATGCGTTGAGAATCTTGTTCAACTCTTTTGGGATGCCCTTCAGGATATAGAGGATCCTGGGTAGAGACACCGCCTCTAGTTGTTACTTCATAAGCATGTTTCTCTTTAGAATTATTCCCTAACAAGTCATTTTGCACTTTAGTGAGTTGATCAATTTGAGTTTGAATCATTTGAAAATGTTTAACAAGCATCTTAACATCATTGGAGGTTCTCTCCACAATATCATGCAATTCACTAATAGCTTGAGAATTTTCCATTAAATGATTCTCTACTCTCATATTAAAATTTTCTTGCTTAACAATATAATTATCAAACTCATCTAAGCATTGTGCAGGAGGTTTCGAATACGGAATATCTTCCCTAGTAAAGCGTTGAAGGGAATTTACCTCAATCATGGATGAAGGGGAATTATCTCACATATATCTTCAATAGGAGGTAGATTCTTCACATCTTCAGATTTAATACCTTTCTCCTTGAGAGACTTCTTGGCTTCCCTCATATCTTCATCATTCAATTTAATTAAACCCCGCTTCTTCAATATTGGAGTTGGAGTCGGTTCAGGCGTAGTCCAATCATCATGATTCCGGCTTATTTTAGCCAATAATTCTTCATCGTGCCCTGAGTTCTTTTCTGAAAACACAACCAGCACAACTATCCAGGTATGCCCTAGACTCAATGGTTAGTCCACTATAAAATATATCAAGTAAATCATGCTTTTCCAGATCATGCTCGGGCCGAGCTCTAATAAGAGAGCAGAATCTCGACCAAGCCTCGTGCAATTTCTCTTCATCTTCTGATTAAAATTATAAATTCTCTGCAAAGCAATATGTTGAGCACTAGCAGGAAAGTATTTGCGGAAGAAAACATCAAGCAATTCTTTCGGACTTTTAATAGAATTAGGTGGCAAATTATTATACCAAGTTTTAGCGTCATCCTTTAATGAGAATGGAAATATTTTAGCAACAAAGTAAGTACGCATCTTAACATCATCAGAAAACAAGCTACTAAGAGTAGATAGCTCAGTCATGTGTTCAACAGCACTTTCTTTTTCAGTACCACAAAAGGGTGTTTTCTCAACAATAGCTATATGAGATAGATCAAGAGAAAAATCATAATCTTTATCCCTAATGTTTATAGGAGATGTGGCAAACTTAGGATCGAGACGGTTTATATCTAACAGCATGTTACGCAAGCAACTTTTTAATTTTTCTTGCATCAGTAGTAGCATTGCATTTTTCAATAAAATCATCATTAAGCTCCACATAATCTTCCTCAGGATCATCACTAAAATAACCAAGTTCGGGTGAACTAACGGTGTAGTAGCATTAGGAGTTTCGGTATTTTCAATTTGTCTAGACCTAGCAATTGTAGCATCTAGAAAGGATCCCAATGAACCACTATCATCAAGCACAGCAGAAACATTATCAATATTATGAGAGTGTTCAGATTCAGCAGATGTACCCACATGCGAAGCATGTGGCGGTGAAACAAGTTTATCAATCACAGATGGTGAATCAAGAGCAGCAGAGGTATTCAGAATTGTACCTTTTCTTGTAGTGGATGGTAATATGGCGATCTTAGTATCGCGAGGTTTACCCATGATGGAGAATTTGCAGCGAACAATATTAATCCAAGTGAACTTCCAAATAAAGCTATGCTCCCCGGCAACGGCGCCAGAAAATAGTCTTGATGACCCACAAGTATAGGGGATCGCACCAGTCTTCGAGGGAAGTAAAACCCAATTTATTGATTCGACCCAAGGGGAGACAAAGAACACTTGGAAGCCTTAACAACGGAGTTGTCCATTCAGTTGCACTGGAAACAGACTTGCTCGCAAGAATTTATCGGTAATGTAACAGTTTTATAGCGATAGCGATAGTGAAATAATGACTGAGTAACAAAGACAGCAGTAGTGATTATAGTAAACAGCAGGATTAAAATACTGTAGGCACGGGGACGGATGACGGGTGTTGCATGGATGAGAGAAACTCATGTAACAATCATAGCAGGGCATTTGCAGATAATAATAAAACGGTGTCCAAGTACAAAGCAATCAATAAGCATGTGTTCCATATATAGTCGTGCGTGCTCGCAATGAGAAACTTGCACAACATCTTTTGTCCTACCAGCCGGTGGCAGCCGAGCCTCAAGGGAAACTACTGGATATTAAGGTACTCCTTTTAATAAAGTACCGGAGCAAAGCATTAACACTCCGTGAACACATGTGATCCTCACATCGCTACCATCCCCTCCGGTTGTCCCAATTCTTGTCACTTCGGGGCCATTGGTTCCGGACAGCGACATGTGTATACAACTTATAGGTAAGACCATAAACAATGAATATCTTGATGAAGCAATAACATGTTCAGATCTGAGATCATGGCACTCGGGCCCTAGTGACAAGCATTAAGCATAACAAGTTGCAACAATATCATCAAAGTACCAATAACGGACACTAGGCACTATGCCCTAACAATCTTATGCTATTACATGACCAATCTCATCCAATCCCTACCATCCCCTTCGGCCTACAGCGGGGGAATTACTCACACATGGATGGGGGAAACATGGCTGGTTGATGTAGAGGCGTTGGCGGTGATGGCGGTGATGATCTCCTCCAATTCCCCGTCCGGCGGAGTGCCGAACGGAGACTCGGCTCCCGCGACGGAGTTTCGCGATGTGGCGGCGTTACGGAGGGTTTACGGCGACTTCGACTTCTCTTCTGGTGTTTTTAGGTCGAGGCGAATAAGTAGTCCGAAGGAGGGCGTCGGAGGCCGGCCGAGGGGGCCACACCACAGGGCCGCGCGGGCCCCCCCTGGGCCGCGCCGCCCTATGGTGTGGGGCCCTCGGGCCTCCACTTCAATTGCCCTTCTGGCTCCGTTAGTTTCCTGGGAAAATAGGGCCTTCTGCATAAATTCCGAGGTTTTTCCCGAAAGTTGGATTTCTGCACAAAAACGAGACACCAGAGCAGTTCTGCTGAAAACAGCGTTAGTCCGTGTTAGTTGTATCCAAAATACACAAATTAGAGGCAAAACAATAGCAAAAGTGTTCGGGAAAGTAGATACGTTTTGGACGTATCACTCACGTCCAAACCATCAGATTGAACTCCTCAGCAACCCACTAGGAGATTCATCCCAAATATCATGATTTCTGGTCTGAACCGATTCTGTTAACCTGCTAATTCGAGCTTATTTCTCTAGAGTCGATAGCAGTGTATCGGCTTTATTATTCTGAAGTCGATGCCCGTGCATCGGCTGTACTCGCATACTGTTGTCTCCGTATGTTTTCTCAAGTCGATGTCTGCGCATCGGCTGTGATTTGATTTTTTTTTTACCGGCCGATTTAAAATCGGCCTCCATACCTTACTGCCCATCATCCCACATGCTTGGGAAATACTTCTTGAGGTGTTGACCATTGACGGCTACTGGGAACTTAACGCCGTCCAACTGTTCCAGCATGTATGCATTACCCTTCAAGGCCTGGACGACTTTGTACGGACCGTGCCAATTAGGAGACCATTTGCCATATGCCTTGTCCCTAGTTCCTAACGGCAACACAGCTTCCCATACTAGATCGCCAACTTGAAACTCCTTTGGTCTAACCTTCTTATTGTAGGCACGAGCTACCCTGGCTTTGTTCTCCTTAATCTTCTCCAACGACCAAAGCCTAAGTTCTGTTGCGTCCTCAATAGTGTCACTCATCAAAGCTGCATATTCTTCAGCTGTTAGATCATTCTGAAACGTGACACGTCTTGATCCAGCCGAGAATGTGTTGCGGTCAGAAACCCACCGGCGAGCAGCGACGGGCAACACAGTAGAGCCGGGAACAACTTAGGGCTGCGGCTGGCCCTGGTCCCTCCGAGCGACGGCCCGCAAAGACTCCGGCACGCACGTCCGATGCTGGTGCAAGGGCGTGCCACCTGACCTATACCTGGTCAGGAAGGTGATGGAGATGCCTCGCTTAGTTTCCTGCATGGCATACACGTAAACATTAAATACGAGCCTCGATCGGCTCTCAGGTTATCCTGTGAATCGGCTCAAGGAGCCGATCCACCCATGATTCATACGAGGTGTACGAATATATGGTGGTCCTGCTTGATCAAGATAAAGCTAAAGCAATCTACTACGATTTAGGGTTTTCACCGCATAATCGGATCATCCTACTCACGATTGGGCCTCGCGGTCACGTACGGTGATCATAAGCCGATCCTAGACAAGGCCTAAAAATCAACACGAGGTTGATCCCCGGAACATCCTGTCTAGGGCTAGCAAACTACACCCTACGTGTCGCTGGATCCTCCAACCCTTTGTAAGGCCTAACTATTGCAGATATTAAACTAATCCTTGAAGAACAAGGAGCAACCGTATCGGATCGGATCTACTAAATAATGATCAAGCGGGGTGCCGCCCCTACACCTAAGATAGGTGTAAGGGCGACGGATGTCTAAGGGTTGCACTACGACGGCATATGATACGAAGAACAATGCTAACCCTAACACATCTAAGATAACTACGTTGCTCGCCATCAAAAAGGCTTCAGTACGAGCAACGCATGGCAACGAATAAACTTGTACTGCCTAGATCGCAAGATGCGATCTAGGCAGCATGATGCTTACCCGGAAGAAACCCTCGAGACGAAGGAGTTGGCGATGCGCCTAGATTGATTTGTGGTGAACGATGATTGTTGTTTATTTCATAAACCCTAGATACATATTTATAGTCCGTAGACTTCTAACGTGGGAATAATCCCAACCGTGCACGAGACAAACTCTATCGTATCCTACTATATTACAGATACATGGGCAAACTAGCCCAAACTTCGTATAAAAGGCCGATTCATGTATATTCTTCCACGTATAATCTTCAAGCCCATCTTGATCGCGGCCCACCTCTGACTTGGTCAAATTCTGGTGATACCACATGCCCCCCTGGTTTTGGAATTGATAATTCCAAAATCACTCTGCTTTTCTTCGTCGGGTCATGTCGTGGCGGAGCAGAACCGTCGCAGCATCCTTCATCATGATGCCCTGCCTTCTCAACTATTCCGCATGATTTGACCGTTGTTTCTGGGCACCGCCTCCTCTGAAACTGCTGTGGCATTGAATCTCTACTATATCCCCTTTATTTAACCGCTCTGAGCAGTTTGCCACTTCATCCCTTTGCTCTGTTCTGGCCATCGGCACCCAAAAACCCCCAATCTCCCGTAGCCATGTCTTCTTCTTCTTCCTCCTCCGCCTCGTCGGTCTTCTCCGACTCTTCCTCATCTCGCGAGCCGACGCCGGAGTGGGGCTCGTTGGCGGCGCACGACATTCTCGCCCCAACGACGTGGGACAAGGAGGAACACGATTCCTCCGTCTGGTCCGAGGATGACAAATCCCTGACCGACGGAGAGGGCGACCTTCAATTCCTCGTCGAAGGGGAAGAGGAGGCGGAGAGCGAGGACGACCGCTTCTCCTGGGACGATTTCACCTCCTCCAAGGAAGAGGCGGAGGAGGACGACGACGACTCCCTCGAAGGTTACCCACCAGCGAAGCGCCTCCGCACCTGGTGGGACGACGACAGCGATGACGACGATGAGGAAGATGAGGCTCCCGTAGAAGATTACGGGAGCTCCGATGAGGAGCCTATCAGCAGCTGCGCCGGCGGCAGCGACGACAAGGGCAGCACCGGCCCCTAGATTAGGGACTAGTAGTAGTAGTCGGCTTTTGTCCTCTTCTTCTCTGAGCAATCGGCTCTTTCTTTGTAAGAAATCCCTCTATTAATGAAGAAAATATTCCTCAATTAATTTCGCTTCCTTGTCAACTTTGCCGATCGTCGAACGAAGTCGCCGTATAGAGAGCCGATAGCAGGACATCGGCTCGCATTATAAACGCGATCTGAGGCCAAGCCATTGCCTAAACACGCAGTCCAACAGGCCTCAACAGGCCTAACTCACGTCCAAACCATCAGATTGAACTCCTCAGCAACCCACTAGGAGATTCATCCCAAATATCATGATTTCTGGTCTGAACCGATTCCGTTAACCTGCTAATTCGAGCTTATTTCTCTAGAGTCGATAGCAGTGTATCGGCTTTATTATTCTGAAGTCGATGCCCGTGCATCGGCTGTACTTGCATACTGTTGTCTCCGTATGTTTTCTCAAGTCGATGTCTGCGCATCGGCTGTGATTTGATTTTTTTTTTACCGGCCGATTTAAAATCGGCCTCCATACCTTACTGCCCATCATCCCACATGCTTGGGAAATACTTCTTGAGGTGTTGACCATTGACGGCTACTGGGAATTTAACGCCGTCCAACTGTTCCAGCATGTATGCATTACCCTTCAAGGCCTGGACGACTTTGTATGAACCGTGCCAATTAGGAGACCATTTGCCATATGCCTTGTCCCTAGTTCCTAACGGCAACACAGCTTCCCATACTAGATCGCCAACTTGAAACTCCTTTGGTCTAACCTTCTTATTGTAGGCACGAGCTACCCTGACTTTGTTCTCCTTAATCTTCTCCAACGACCAAAGCCTAAGTTCTGTTGCGTCCTCAATAGTGTCACTCATCAAAGCTGCATATTCTTCAGCTGTTAGATCATTCTGAAACGTGACACGTCTTGATCCAGCCGAGAATGTGTTGCGGTCAGAAACCCACCGGCGAGCAGCGACGGGCAACACAGTAGAGCCGGGAACAACTTAGGGCTGCGGCTGGCCCTGGTCCCTCCGAGCGACGGCCCGCAAAGACTCCGGCACGCACGTCCGATGCTGGTGCAAGGGCGTGCCACCTGACCTATACCTGGTCAGGAAGGTGATGGAGATGCCTCGCTTAGTTTCCTGCATGGCATACACGTAAACATTAAATACGAGCCTCGATCGGCTCTCAGGTTATCCTGTGAATCGGCTCAAGGAGCCGATCCACCCATGATTCGTACGAGGTGTACGAATATATGGTGGTCCTGCTTGATCAAGATAAAGCTAAAGCAATCTACTACGATTTAGGGTTTTCACCGCATAATCGGATCATCCTACTCACGATTGGGCCTCGCGGTCACGTACGGTGATCATAAGCCGATCCTAGACAAGGCCTAAAAACCAACACGAGGTTGATCCCCGGAACATCCTGTCTAGGGCTAGCAAACTACACCCTACGTGTCGCTGGATCCTCCAACCCTTTGTAAGGCCTAACTATTGCAGATATTAAACTAATCCTTGAAGAACAAGGAGCAACCGTATCGGATCGGATCTACTAAATAATGATCAAGCGGGGTGCCGCCCCTACACCTAAGATAGGTGTAAGGGCGGCCAGATGTCTAAGGGTTGCACTACGACAGCATATGATACGAAGAACAATGCTAACCCTAACACATCTAAGATAACTACGTTGCTCGCCATCAAAAAGGCTTCAGTACGAGCAACGCATGGCAACGAATAAACTTGTACTGCCTAGATCGCAAGATGCGATCTAGGCAGCATGATGCTTACCCGGAAGAAACCCTCGAGACGAAGGAGTTGGCGATGCGCCTAGATTGATTTGTGGTGAACGATGATTGTTGTTTATTTCATAAACCCTAGATACATATTTATAGTCCGTAGACTTCTAACGTGGGAATAATCCCAACCGTGCACGAGACAAACTCTATCGTATCCTACTATATTACAGATACATGGGCAAACTAGTCCAAACTTCGTATAAAAGGCCGATTCATGTATATTCTTCCACGTATAATCTTCAAGCCCATCTTGATCGCGGCCCACCTCTGACTTGGTCAAATTCTGGTGATACCACATGCCCCCCTGGTTTTGGAATTGATAATTCCAAAATCACTCTGCTTTTCTTCGTCGGGTCATGTCGTGGCGGAGCAGAACCGTCGCAGCATCCTTCATCATGATGCCCTGCCTTCTCAACTATTTCGCATGATTTGACCGTTGTTTCTGGGCACCGCCTCCTCGGAAACTGCTGTGGCATTGAATCTCTACTATATCCCCTTTATTTAACCGCTCTGAGCAGTTTGCCACTTCATCCCTTTGCTCTGTTCTGGCCATCGGCACCCAAAAACCCCCAATCTCCCGTAGCCATGTCTTCTTCTTCTTCCTCCTCCACCTCGTCGGTCTTCTCCGACTCTTCCTCATCTCGCGAGCCGACGCCGGAGTGGGGCTCGTTGGCGGCGCACGACATTCTCGCCCCAACGACGTGGGACAAGGAGGAACACGATTCCTCCGTCTGGTCCGAGGATGACAAATCCCTGACCGACGGAGAGGGCGACCTTCAATTCCTCGTCGAAGGGGAAGAGGAGGCGGAGAGCGAGGACGATCGCTTCTCCTGGGACGATTTCACCTCCTCCGAGGAAGAGGCAGAGGAGGACGACGACGACTCCCTCGAAGGTTACCCACCAGCGAAGCGCCTCCGCACCTGGTGGGACGACGATAGCGATGACGACGATGAGGAAGATGAGGCTCCCGTAGAAGGCTACGGGAGCTCCGATGAGGAGCCTATCAGCAGCTGCGCCGGCGGCAGCGACGACGAGGGCAGCACCGGCCCCTAGATTAGGGACTAGTAGTAGTAGTCGGCTTTTGTCCTCTTCTTCTCTGAGCAATCGGCTCTTTCTTTGTAAGAAATCCCTCTATTAATGAAGAAAATATTCCTCAATTAATTTCGCTTCCTTGTCAACTTTGCCGATCGTCGAACGAAGTCGCCGTATAGAGAGCCGATAGCAGGACATCGGCTCGCATTATAAACGCGATCTGAGGCCAAGCCGTTGCCTAAACACGCAGTCCAACAGGCCTCAACAGGCCTAACTCACGTCCAAACCATCAGATTGAACTCCTCAGCAACCCACTAGGAGATTCATCCCAAATATCATGATTTCTGGTCTGAACCGATACCGTTAACCTGCTAATTCGAGCTTATTTCTCTAGAGTCGATAGCAGTGTATCGGCTTTATTATTCTGAAGTCGATGCCCGTGCATCGGCTGTACTCGCATACTGTTGTCTCCGTATGTTTTCTCAAGTCGATGTCTGCGCATCGGCTGTGATTTGATTTTTTTTTACCGGCCGATTTAAAATCGGCCTCCATACCTTACTGCCCATCATCCCACATGCTTGGGAAATACTTCTTGAGGTGTTGACCATTGACGGCTACTGGGAACTTAACGCCGTCCAACTGTTCCAGCATGTATGCATTACCCTTCAAGGCCTGGACGACTTTGTACGGACTGTGCCAATTAGGAGACCATTTGCCATATGCCTTGTCCCTAGTTCCTAACGGCAACACAGCTTCCCATACTAGATCGCCAACTTGAAACTCCTTTGGTCTAACCTTCTTATTGTAGGCACGAGCTACCCTGGCTTTGTTCTCCTTAATCTTCTCCAACGACCAAAGCCTAAGTTCTGTTGCGTCCTCAATAGTGTCACTCATCAAAGTTGCATATTCTTCAGCTGTTAGATCATTCTGAAACGTGACACGTCTTGATCCAGCCGTAATCTCCCAGGGTAATACGGCTTCCTGTCCATAGACGAGCTGGTACGGCGAAGTTTTTATAGCTCCATGGCACGACATGCGGTAGGCCCACAAAGCTTCTGACAACTTTTCATGCCAATCCCTAGGGTTCTCGTCAATTTTTCTCTTGATCAGCTTGATCAAGCTCTGATTGGACGCTTCAGCTTGCCCATTGGCTTGAGCATAGTATGGAGATGATCGGATCAGCTTAATCCCCATGTCATCGCAGAACTTTCTGAATTCTTTAGAAATAAAGACCGAACCTCCATCGGTCGTGATAGTTTGGGGAATCCCGAACCTATGAATGACGTGTTCTTTCACAAACTTGATCACATCTTCTGGTTTCACCTTCTTCATAGGGACGGCCTCCACCCACTTGGTGAAGTAATCTGTGATAACCAAAATCCATTCATGTTTTTTACTCGACGCCGGATGGATTTTGCCGATCATATCCATGCCCCACCCTCGAAACGGCCAAGGCTTGATGATAGGGTTCATTGCCGATGCGGGTACCATCTGAATCTTTCCGAACATCTGGCACGCTTGGCACCCCTTGTAGTACTTGAAGCAATCTTCCAGCATGGTGGGCCAATAAAACCCTGATCGCCTAATTAGCCACTTCATCTTATGAGCCGACTGATGAGTTCCACAGGCGCCTTCATGCACTTCATGTAAGAGCCGATTAGACTCAGTTGGTCCCAGGCACTTGAGTAGTAACCCTTCCAACGTCCTGTAGAACATGTCGTCTCCTATGAGGACATACTTCATGGCTTTGTATCTTATCCGTTTAGGTGCCCCCCGAGCCGAATCTTTTAAGTAATTGAAGATTTCGGCTCTCCAATCATCCTGCTCCAGGAACTGCACCTGAACCTCTGCCCCGTCAGGTATGTCTATATAGCCTGACGCCATTTGTGCGAGATTGTTGGCCTCGGTGTTTTGGGATCTTGGGACCCAATTAAAGTTGATGTACCGAAAACGTGTCATCAACTCACGGCATTCCATCCAATATGGGAAAAGCGATTCACTCTCGCACTTATATTCATCCGTGAGCTGGTTAATCACCAACTTGGAGTCTCCAAAAAGCTCTACTGCTTCTGCCCCGGCTTCGAGTAATAGCTCCATTCCCTTATGCACCGCCTCATATTCCGCGACATTGTTGGTGCAAGGGGTAGATAATCTGATTGAAAAGGAGTATGCTGCCCCCCGAGGCGACACGAGCAGAATGCCGATGCCACAACCATCGTCGCAAGCCGATCCATCGAAGAACATAGCCCATGCACGTATAGACAGTGCTGCTATATTGGTACTGATCCGTTCAGCTATGAGATCGGCCAATGCTTGCCCTTTGACTGCTTTCGCAGGCTGATACCGAAGATCGAACTCTGACAATGCAAACATCCACTTACCAAGTCGGCCTTTCAAAACAGAGGCCGACAGCATGTGCTTGACAACGTCTGACTTGCATATGACGATGATCTCTGCCGTCAAAAGGATGTGATGAAGCTTGGTGCAGGTGAAGAACAGGCAGAGGCAAAGCTTCTCGACCTCAGGATACCTTGTCTCCGCGTCCAACATCCTTCTGCTGAGGTAGAAAACGACCTTTTCAACACCCTCGTAAAGTTGCACCACCACCGAAGCGATGGACGTGTCAGCTACTGACAAGTAGATGTAGAACGGCCTGTCTTGTTGGAGCGGAACTAGCACAGGCGGCGTCGTCAGATACCGCTTAATCTCATCAAACGCCTGCTGCTGTTCTGCCCCCCAGTGAAACTCGTCGTCAGATTTAGTTTTCACCAGTGCCATGAACGGCTCGATTCGTCCTGACAGATTAGAAATGAATCGTCGGACAAAATTGATCTTGCCGATGAGACGTTGGAGTTCCTTCTTCGTGGTGGGCGGCTGCATGGTACGCACCGCCTCTTGACTTTTCAGGCCGATCTCAATTCCCCGTTCATGAACCAGAAAACCTAGGAACTGACCAGCCGTCACACCAAAAGCACACTTCTTTGGATTCATTCTCAGTCCAAACTTCCGAGTTCGGTCTAGGACGCGCCGTAAATCATCCAAGTGTCCCTCCATGGAGACAGATTTGACTACCACGTCGTCGATGTAGATTTCCACCAACTTGCCGATCAAATCGTGAAATATATAATTCATAGCTCGTTGGTACGTTGCACCAGCATTCTTCAACCCAAAGGTCATGACTACATATTCAAACAAGCCTACTGCCCCTGGTACTCTGAATGCGTTCTTGTGTATGTCTTCTGGAGCCATGAAGATTTGGTTATAGCCGGCGTTGCCATCCATGAAGCTCAATACCTTGTGGCCAGCAGCTGCATTGATCAATGTTTCTGCCACAGGCATCGGATATTCATCTTTTGGAGTGGCTCTGTTGAGATCTCGGAAATCGATGGCCACCCGCCATCGGCCGTCCTTCTTCTCTACAGGAACGATACTGGAGATCCACTCAGCATACCTGCAGGGTCTGATGAACCCGGCGGCCAACATCTTCTCGATCTCTTTCTTGACTTCTTCCAGAATTTCGGCCCTCATCTGACGTGCTCGTTGTTGGAACGGCCGAAATCCCTTCTTAAGGGGGAGCCGATGTTCAATGATGCTCCTGTCTAACCCAGGCATCTCTGTGTAATCCCATGCAAAGCAATCTGGGTATTCTTTCAACAGAGCTATCATCTGACCCCTGAGTTGTGGATCTAACTTCCTGCTGATAAAAGTTGGTCGCGGCTTATCCCCAGGACCGATGTCGACTTCCTCTAGCTCATCAGCCGATGTAAACCCATACCCTAACTTCCCGTCACCTGTGAGGTCGACACCAAATGCAGGGAGATCGTGTGGCACGGATAGTACAGGCTGATCGCTGGAATCGGCCTTCCTCTTGATCGTAACCAGGACTTTCTGGAAGTGTCGGGACCGATCGCGTGGAACGGCTCCCTCCTTGTTCTCGCTATGAGAGCAGCTGCCCTCGTCTCCGCCCTTACCAGGGTGGCGCCCAAGTCCTACCATGTTGATGTTGAACGAGAATCTTGGCTGGTACCTCCCGGGGTATGTGTACTCCACCCTATCGACGGCGTATGCCGACGAATCCGGCACTTCCGGTGTTGGCAACGCGAATGGCGAAGGTGGACGGGATTGGAGCGGCATCTCTCCTTGGTAGGTCCCAAGCGCTGGTCCTAACGGAGAGCACTGATGCCTCATAATTTCCTGGATCATCCGAAAAGCGACACGCTCCAAAGTGTTCACCAGGCTCTCAGAATGGCGGTGCAGCGAGTGAGCCACCATGTAGCTAATCTCCTGACGCAGGGACCTGGTGCGTTCTTCTGACGGGGCGGACAGGTCCACTCCATCGAGTGCGCCTTCAGGTGAGAACCCCTTCCACCTGACGCCATGTGAGCGGGTTCTGTGAAAAGAGTCGATGAGGTCGGCTTCGAGGATAGCTTTGATCTCGTCATACTTCTTCTTGAGCTCGTCGGTCAGATCCTCGTACGTGACTGGGGTGCCGTCCGCCATCTCAGATGTAGATGGCGATGTGGTTGATGTCGAAGGTCGTCCCACCGGGCGTGCCAGAATGTGTTGCGGTCAGAAACCCACCGGCGAGCAGCGACGGGCAACACAGTAGAGCCGGGAACAACTTAGGGTTGCGGCTGGCCCTGGTCCCTCCGAGCGACGGCCCGCAAAGACTCCGGCACGCACGTCCGATGCTGGTGCAAGGGCGTGCCACCTGACCTATACCTGGTCAGGAAGGTGATGGTGATGCCTCGCTTAGTTTCCTGCATGGCATACACGTAAACATTAAATACGAGCCTCGATCGGCTCTCAGGTTATCCTGTGAATCGGCTCAAGGAGCCGATCCACCCATGATTCGTACAAGGTGTACGAATATATGGTGGTCCTGCTTGATCAAGATAAAGCTAAAGCAATCTACTACGATTTAGGGTTTTCACCGCATAATCGGATCATCCTACTCACGATTGGGCCTCGCGGTCACGTACGGTGATCGTAAGCCGATCCTAGACAAGGCCTAAAAACCAACACGAGGTTGATCCCCGGAACATCCTGTCTAGGGCTAGCAAACTACACCCTACGTGTCGCTGGATCCTCCAACCCTTTGTAAGGCCTAACTATTGCAGATATTAAACTAATCCTTGAAGAACAAGGAGCAACCGTAACGGATCGGATCTACTAAATAATGATCAAGCGGGGTGCCGCCCCTACACCTAAGATAGGTGTAAGGGCGGCCAGATGTCTAAGGGTTGCACTACGACAGCATATGATACGAAGAACAATGCTAACCCTAACACATCTAAGATAACTACGTTGCTCGCCATCAAAAAGGCTTCAGTACGAGCAACGCATGGCAACGAATAAACTTGTACTGCCTAGATCGCAAGATGCGATCTAGGCAGCATGATGCTTACCCGGAAGAAACCCTCGAGACGAAGGAGTTGGCGATGCGCCTAGATTGATTTGTGGTGAACGATGATTGTTGTTTATTTCATAAACCCTAGATACATATTTATAGTCCGTAGACTTCTAACGTGGGAATAATCCCAACCGTGCACGAGACAAACTCTATCGTATCCTACTATATTACAGATACATGGGCAAACTAGCCCAAACTTCGTATAAAAGGCCGATTCATGTATATTCTTCCACGTATAATCTTCAAGCCCATCTTGATCGCGGCCCACCTCTGACTTGGTCAAATTCTGGTGATAACACATCTAAGATAACTACATATTTATAGTCCAGGCCTTGAAGGGTAATGCATACATGCTGGAACAGTTGGACGGCGTTAAGTTCCCAGTAGCCGTCAATGGTCAACACCTCAAGAAGTATTTCCCAAGCATGTGGGATGATGGGCAGTAAGGTATGGAGGCCGATTTTAAATCGGCCGGTAAATCAATCTAGGCGCATCGCCAACTCCTTCGTCTCGAGGGTTTCTTCCGGGTAAACATCATGCTGCCTAGATCGCATCTTGCGATCTAGGCAGTACAAGTTTATTCGTTGTCCATGCGTTGCTCGTACTGAAGCCTTTTTGATGGCGAGCAACGTAGTTATCTTGGTCAAATTCTGGTGATCGAGGCCCACCTCTGACTTGCTCGTACTGAAGCCTTTTTTACCGGCCGATTTAAAATTGGCCTCCATACCTTACTGCCCGGTCATCATCCCACATGCTTGAGAAATACTTCTTGAGGTGTTGACCATTGACGGCTACTGGGAACTTAACGCCGTCCAACTGTTCCAGCATGTATGCATTACCCTTCAAGGCCTGGACGACTTTGTACGGACCGTGCCAATTAGGAGACCATTTGCCATATGCCTTGTCCCTAGTTCCTAACGGCAACACAGCTTCCCATACTAGATCGCCAACTTGAAACTCCTTTGGTCTAACCTTCTTATTGTAGGCACGAGCTACCCTGGCTTTGTTCTCCTTAATCTTCTCCAACGACCAAAGCCTAAGTTCTGTTGCGTCCTCAATAGTGTCACTCATCAAAGCTGCATATTCTTCAGCTGTTAGATCATTCTGAAACGTGACACGTCTTGATCCAGCCGTAATCTCCCAGGGTAATACGGCTTCCTGTCCATAGACGAGCTGGTACGGCGAAGTTTTTATAGCTCCATGGCACGACATGCGGTAGGCCCACAAAGCTTCTGACAACTTTTCATGCCAATCCCTAGGGTTCTCGTCAATTTTTCTCTTGATCAGCTTGATCAAGCTCTGATTGGACGCTTCAGCTTGCCCATTGGCTTGAGCATAGTATGGAGATGATCGGATCAGCTTAATCCCCATGTCATCACAGAACTTTCTGAATTCTTTAGAAATAAAGACCGAACCTCCATCGGTCGTGATAGTTTGGGGAATCCCTAACCTATGAATGACGTGTTCTTTCACAAACTTGATCACATCTTCTGATTTCACCTTCTTCATAGGGACGGCCTCCACCCACTTGGTGAAGTAATCTGTGATAACCAAAATCCATTCATGTTTTTTACTCGACGCCGGATGGATTTTGCCGATCATATCCATGCCCCACCCTCGAAACGGCCAAGGCTTGATGATAGGGTTCATTGCCGATGCGGGTACCATCTGAATCTTTCCGAACATCTGGCACGCTTGGCACCCCTTGTAGTACCTGAAGCAATCTTCCAGCATGGTGGGCCAATAAAACCCTGATCGCCTAATTAGCCACTTCATATTATGAGCCGACTGATGAGTTCCACAGGCGCCTTCATGCACTTCATGTAAGAGCCGATTAGACTCAGTTGGTCCCAGGCACTTGAGTAGTAACCCTTCCAACGTCATGTAGAACATGTCGTCTCCTATGAGGACATACTTCATGGCTTTGTATCTTATCCGTTTAGGTGCCCCCCAAGCCGAATCTTTTAAGTAATTGAAGATTTCGGCTCTCCAATCATCCTGCTCCAGGAACTGCACCTGAACCTCTGCCCCGTCAGGTATGTCTATATAGCCTGACGCCATTTGTGCGAGATTGTTGGCCTCGGTGTTTTGGGATCTTGGGACCCAATTAAAGTTGATGTACCGAAAACGTGTCATCAACTCACGGCATTCCATCCAATATGGGAAAAGCGATTCACTCTCGCACTTATATTCATTCGTGAGCTGGTTAATCACCAACTTGGAGTCTCCAAAAAGCTCTACTGCTTCTGCCCCGGCTTCGAGTAACAGCTCCATTCCCTTACGCACCGCCTCATATTCCGCGACATTGTTGGTGCAAGGGGTAGATAATCTGATTGAAAAGGAGTATGCTGCCCCCCGAGGCGACACGAGCAGAATGCCGATGCCACAACCATCGTCGCAAGCCGATCCATCGAAGAACATAGCCCATGCACGTATAGACAGTGCTGCTATATTGGTACTGATCCGTTCAGCTATGAGATCGGCCAATGCTTGCCCTTTGACTGCTTTCGCAGGCTGATACCGAAGATCGAACTCTGACAATGCAAACATCCACTTACCAAGTCGGCCTTTCAAAACAGGGGCCGACAGCATGTGCTTGACAACGTCTGACTTGCATATGATGATGATCTCTGCCGTCAAAAGGATGTGATGAAGCTTGGTGCAGGTGAAGAACAGGCAGAGGCAAAGCTTCTCGACCTCAGGATACCTTGTCTCCGCGTCCAACATCCTTCTGCTGAGGTAGAAAATGACCTTTTCAACACCCTCGTAAAGTTGCACCACCACCGAAGCGATGGACGTGTCAGCTACTGACAAGTAGATGTAGAATGGCCTGTCTTGTTGGGGCGGAACTAGCACAGGCGGCGTCGTCAGATACCGCTTAATCACATCAAACGCCTGCTGCTGTTCTGCCCCCCAGTGAAACTCGTCGTCAGATTTAGTTTTCACCAGTGCCATGAACGGCTCGATTCGTCCTGACAGATTAGAAATGAATCGTCGGACAAAATTGATCTTGCCGATGAGACGTTGGAGTTCCTTCTTCGTGGTGGGCGGCTGCATGGTACGCACCGCCTCTTGACTTTTCAGGCCGATCTCAATTCCCCGTTCATGAACCAGAAAACCTAGGAACTGACCAGCCGTCACACCAAAAGCACACTTCTTTGGATTCATTCTCAGTCCGAACTTCCGAGTTCGGTCTAGGACGCGCCGTAAATCATCCAAGTGTCCCTCCATGGAGACAGATTTGACTACCATGTCGTCGATGTAGATTTCCACCAACTTGCCGATCAAATCGTGAAATATATAATTCATAGCTCGTTGGTACGTTGCACCAGCATTCTTCAACCCAAAGGTCATGACTACATATTCAAACAAGCCTACTGCCCCTGGTACTCTGAATGCGGTCTTGTGTATGTCTTCTGGAGCCATGAAGATTTGGTTATAGCCGGCGTTGCCATCCATGAAGCTCAATACCTTGTGGCCAGCAGCTGCATTGATCAATGTTTCTGCCACAGGCATCGGATATTCATCTTTTGGAGTGGCTCTGTTGAGATCTCGGAAATCGATGGCCACCCGCCATCGGCCGTCCTTCTTCTCTACAGGAACGATACTGGAGATCCACTCAGCATACCTGCAGGGTCTGATGAACCCGGCGGCCAACATCTTCTCGATCTCTTTCTTGACTTCTTCCAGAATTTCGGCCCTCATCTGACGTGCTCGTTGTTGGAACGGCCGAAATCCCTTCTTAAGGGGGAGTCGATGTTCAATGATGCTCCTGTCTAACCCAGGCATCTCTGTGTAATCCCATGCAAAGCAATCTGGGTATTCTTTCAACAGAGCTATCATCTGACCCCTGAGTTGTGGATCTAACTTCCTGCTGATAAAAGTTGGTCGCGGCTTATCCCCAGGACCGATGTCGACTTCCTCTAGCTCATCAGCCGATGTAAACCCATACCCTAACTTCCCGTCACCTGTGAGGTCGACACCAAATGCAGGGAGATCGTGTGGCACGGATAGTACAGGCTGATCGCTGGAATCGGCCTTCCTCTTGATCGTAACCAGGACTTTCTGGAAGTGTCGGGACCGATCGCGTGGAACGGCTCCCTCCTTGTTCTCGCTATGAGAGCAGCTGCCCTCGTCTCCGCCCTTACCAGGGTGGCGCCCAAGTCCTACCATGTTGATGTTGAACGAGAATCTTGGCTGGTACCTCCCGGGGTATGTGTACTCCACCCTGTCGACGGCGTATGCCGGCGAATCCGGCACTTCCGGTGTTGGCAACGCGAATGGCGAAGGTGGACGGGATTGGAGCGGCATCTCTCCTTGGTAGGTCCCAAGCGCTGGTCCTAACGGAGAGCACTGATGCCTCATAATTTCCTGGATCATCCGAAAAGCGACACGCTCCAAAGTGTTCACCAGGCTCTCAGAATGGCGGTGCAGCGAGTGAGCCACCATGTAGCTAATCTCCTGACGCAGGGACCTGGTGCGTTCTTCTGACGGGGCGGACAGGTCCACTCCATCGAGTGCGCCTTCAGGTGAGAACCCCTTCCACCTGACGCCATGTGAGCGGGTTCTGTGAAAAGAGCCGATGAGGTCGGCTTCGAGGATAGCTATGATCTCGTCATACTTCTTCTTGAGCTCGTCGGTCAGATCCTCGTACGTGACTGGGGTGCCGTTCGCCATCTCAGATGTAGATGGCGATGTGGTTGATGTCGAAGGTCGTCCCACCGGGCGTGCCAGAATGTGTTGCGGTCAGAAACCCACCGGCGAGCAGCGACGGGCAACACAGTAGAGCCGGGAACAACTTAGGGCTGCGGCTGGCCCTGGTCCCTCCGAGCGACGGCCCGCAAAGACTCCGGCACGCACGTCCGATGCTGGTGCAAGGGCGTGCCACCTGACCTATACCTGGTCAGGAAGGTGATGGAGATGCCTCGCTTAGTTTCCTGCATGGCATACACGTAAACATTAAATACGAGCCTCGATCGGCTCTCAGGTTATCCTGTGAATCGGCTTAAGGAGCCGATCCACCCATGATTCGTACGAAGTGTACGAATATATGGTGGTCCTGCTTGATCAAGATAAAGCTAAAGCAATCTACTACGATTTAGGGTTTTCACCGCATAATCGGATCATCCTACTCACGATTGGGCCTCGCGGTCACGTACGGTGATCGTAAGCCGATCCTAGACAAGGCCTAAAAACCAACACGAGGTTGATCCCCGGAACATCCTGTCTAGGGCTAGCAAACTACACCCTACGTGTCGATGGATCCTCCAACCCTTTGTAAGGCCTAACTATTGCAGATATTAAACTAATCCTTGAAGAATAAGGAGCAACCGTAACGGATCGGATCTACTAAATAATGATCTAGCGGGGTGCCGCCCCTACACCTAAGATAGGTGTAAGGGCGGCCAGATGTCTAAGGGTTGCACTACGACAGCATATGATACGAAGAACAATGCTAACCCTAACACATCTAAGATAACTACGTTGCTCGCCATCAAAAAGGCTTCAGTACGAGCAACGCATGGCAACGAATAAACTTGTACTGCCTAGATCGCAAGATGCGATCTAGGCAGCATGATGCTTACCCGGAAGAAACCCTCGAGACGAAGGAGTTGGCGATGCGCCTAGATTGATTTGTGGTGAACGATGATTGTTGTTTATTTCATAAACCCTAGATACATATTTATAGTCCGTAGACTTCTAACGTGGGAATAATCCCAACCGTGCACGAGACAAACTCTATTGTATCCTACTATATTACAGATACATGGGCAAACTAGCCCAAACTTCGTATAAAAGGCCGATTCATGTATATTCTTCCACGTATAATCTTCAAGCCCATCTTGATCGCGGCCCACCTCTGACTTGGTCAAATTCTGGTGATAACAGGTTGTAGGCTTAGTAAACAGAATCAGTTACCTTATCCTACTAGTGCGTCTGTATCTCAACGTCCGTTTGACTTGGTCCATTCTGGTGTATGGGGTCCGGCTCCTTTTGCTTCCAAGGGAGGCCACCGCTACTATGTTCTTTTCATCGATGACTTCTCTCGCCACACTTGGATTTATTTTATGACTTCTCGCAGCGAGGTTCTCTAGATATATAAGCGTTTTGCTGCCATGGTCCATACTCAGTTTTCCACACCTATACGTGTCTTTCGGGCTGATTCTACCGGTGAGT
Source organism: Lolium perenne (assembly GCF_019359855.2). Classification (NCBI taxonomy): domain Eukaryota; kingdom Viridiplantae; phylum Streptophyta; class Magnoliopsida; order Poales; family Poaceae; genus Lolium; species Lolium perenne. Next base: position 336,208,773 of record NC_067247.2, read on the forward strand.
ATATCTCCCAGCTGTTGCGTGGTTTTCTTGCTGAGCAGGGTACTCTTGCCCAGTTTTCCTGCCCTGGCGCCCATGCCCAAAACAGCGTGGCTGAGCGCAAGCATTGCCACCTGCTTGAGACGGCCCGTGCGATGATGATCGCTGCCTCTCTTCCTCCTCACTTCTGGGTTGAGGCTGTGTCTATTTCCACCTATCTCATAGACCTTCAGCCCTACACAGCCTTGCAGGGTGGTATTCCTCTTGAGCGTCTTACTGGTCACACTCCTGATTACTCGACCCTTCGTCTTTTTGGTTGCATTTGCTATGTGCTTCTTGCTCCACGCGAACGTACCAAGCTGAATGCTCAATCAGTTGAGTGTGTCTTCCTTGGCTACAACCCTGAGCATAAGGGATATAAGTGTTGGGATCCTATTGCTCGTCGGATGCGCATATCTCGGGATGTCACCTTTGACGAGTCCCGTCCTTTCTACCCGCGTCCCGCCTCTTCTTCCTTCTCGGTGGATGATATCTCTTTTCTCATGTTCCCTGACTCACCTCCTCCTATGCCTCAGGTCCCTACACCGCCGAGTCTCTCACCACCTTCTCCTCCTTCGCCCACCAGACCCCCCTCTCCTCCCTCACCACCTTCTCCACTCTCCACATCTTCCTCTCCCCTGTCCCCTTCCTTGCCTACGGCGGTTCCTCCCTACCCTTTTCACTACTCCCGTCGTTCACGTGAGGATGATGATGATCCTTCTGATTTGCCCTCCACCTCAGGTGCAATGCCCTCTTTGTCTGAGCCGAATCATCATATTCGTGCTCGGCCTCGTCCTCCTCCTGATCGCTATTCTCCCACTCACTACGGCCTCTCTGCAGTCATTGAGCCGACTTATTATCGGGATGTCGTTACTCATCCCGAATGGTAGCTAGCGATGGCTGAGGAGATTGCTGCTCTCGAGCGTACGGGCACCTGGGATGTTGTCACCCCTCCTTCCTCTGTTCGTCCCATCACCTGCAAGTGGGTCTATAAGGTCAAGACTCGCTCTGATGGTTCCCTTCAGCGCTACAAGGCTCGTCTTGTGGCTCGCGGCTTTCAGCAGGAGCATGGCCATGACTATGACGAGACCTTTGCTCCAGTGGCTCACATGACCACTGTTCGTACTCTCCTTGCTGTTGCTTCTGTTCGTCGATGGTCTGTCTCTCAGCTTGATGTGCAAAATGCTTTTATTAACGGTGAGCTGAACGAGGAGGTCTACATGCAGCCACCTCCTGGCTATTCTACTCCCGATGGCATGGTATGTCGTCTCTGGCGCTCTCTCTATGGCCTTAAGCAAGCCCTCGCGCCTGGTTTCAGCGTTTCGCCTCTGTAGTGACCTCTGCTGGTTTTGTCCCTAGCGCACATGACCCTGCGCTGTTTGTCCACACATCGTCTCGTGGTCGGACTCTTCTTCTTCTTCTTTATGTTGATGACATGATCATCACAGGTGACGACCCTGAGTATATTGCCTTTGTTAAGGTCCGTCTCTGTGATCAGTTTCTCATGACTGATCTTGGTCCTCTCCGCTACTTTCTTGGGCTTGAGGTTTCCTCTACCTCCGATGGCTTCTATATCTCCCAGGAGAAGTATATTCAGGACCTTCTCACTCGTGCTGCTCTTGGTGATGAGCGCACTGTCGAGACTCCTATGAAGCTCAATATCCATCTCCGCTCCACTGATGGTGATCCTCTTCCGGACCCGACTCGCTATCGTCACCTGGTTGGGAGCCTCATCTATCTTGTTGTCACCCGTCCTGACATCTCCTATCCGGTCCACATTCTGAGTCAGTTCATGGCTGCTCCCACTAGTGTCCACTATGGTCATCTTCTTCGTGTCCTCCGCTATCTTCGTGGCACTATCTCTCGTCGCATTTTCTTTCCTCGCTCCAGCTCCTTACAACTCCAGACCTACTCAGATGCTACTTGGGCTAGCGATCCGGAGGATCGCAAGTCTCTTTCTGACTACTGTGTCTTTCTTGGTGGCTCCCTCATTGCTTGGAAGACCAAGAAGCAGGTTGCAGTCTCTCGTTTGAGTGTCGAGGCTGAGTTGCGAGCGATGGCTCTCTTGACGGCTGAGGTGACTTGGTTACGCTGGTTACTTGCGGACTTTGGTGTTTCTGCTGATGCCCCGACTCCTCTCTTATCGGACAGTACTGGTGCCATCAGCATTGCGCGTGACCCGGTGAAGCACGAGCTCACCAAACACATAGGTGTTGATGTCTTCTACGTGCATCATGCTGTGCAGGAACAGGTTGTGGCCCCTCATTATGTGCCTTCCGAGCTACAGCTTGCTGACTTCTTCACGAAGGTCCAAACCAGAGCACAGCATGGGTTCTTTCTCTCCAAACTCAGTGTTGTTGATCCACCATGAGTTTGAGGGGGGGTGTTAGTGGTGTATAGTCCCTTGTAGTCCCCTATACTGTATATTCCCATAGTGTGAGGGGTTTCCTTGCATATTGTACCCTTGTACATGTACTGGCCTTTGGCCCACTGTGAATACTTGTTGCTATTCCTCAACAGACACTAGCAAAACCTAGTGTTAAGTAATATTAATTTATGGAGCATGAAAGAGAGAAAATAGAGACGACCCTAGTGCAAAAATTTCCTAGCTACGTCACGAACTTGGGAAGACGTGGCGGCGACGGCTTCCTGAAGATGGAATAATATCCTCCCGTCTTGCCCCTGTCTCGTCGATGCTTCTAGCATCGTCAGAGGGCATGTGGAGGTGTCTCCGGCAGTTCTCGCAAGATTTTGTCGATGTTCCTTCTGATCTACGCTTCGTTTCATCATTAACGACTTCCTATTTTTATAGTACAACAAGATCTACCATGAAAAGCTTTGTTCGGCTCCAGTGAGGGAGGACAAGGACATTGGTGTGCCTTTGGCTCGCTCAAGTGCTCGTAGTGCTACTGGGTTGTCCAAGAACATGTTTGTATTTTTTATTACTTTTAACATTACATGCACTGTTGTTGATAATCATGAATAGATAAGTGGACTTTTCGCAAAAAAAAATGGCCTATACCATTGTGGAAAAAATGGGATATTATTTTTTACCCTCTAACTGGTTTGACCAGCTATTGTAGTGGTAGTTACAAACTATAATTAACAGATTTTGTTCAATAACTTTTTTCCACAGATAACTGTTCTGCTGCTCCCGGTTTTCTCATGTCCTTGTTGGATATTGTAGCCAATTTTATTTGCTACTAAAACATTCACTTGAATTATATTATTCATAGGAATATCAAACAAACATTGAGCCACAAACAGAGAGCAGGCAAACAGGAGTTACTTGAGTTAGAGGATTAGAGTACCACCTTTGTTTTTATTGATATGTCCAGTAACTCCTATTGTTGATGCAATCTTAAAATTATTTACAAGGATATGTTTCCTTGGATGGCTGAGAAAAATTGGTTACTTGAGTTAGAGCTATCAATCTATACTTAGAGGATTAGAGATATCAATCTATACTGAAATTAAACACACCAACCTGATTACACTTCATGAAATTAATCAGGTTGACTATGCTCAATATACTGATTGCACTTCATTGAACGTTTTCAGGGTTATAGAGTCCTATCAGGACTGGTTGTCCGAGAATGGGGCCTAAAGGAAGTTTGCTCAAAGCGAGAGATAATCATACTTGTTGCTGATCCAACAATGGATACAACAAAACTAGGTAAGCAAAGTACTTGTAGTGCTAATAATGCAGTAATTATAGATGTGCCATTTCTTACAGAATCATACATCGGTTGTTTCTCAGCAAAAGAAAAATGATGTCGCCAATGTTTTGTACTCAAACATGTGTGGATGTGTTGTCAAACTTTAGCATGGTGAAAATGCAGTTTCAACCTTGTTTTCGTGTGTGTAATCTCATTCCTCTAGATATCTGTGTGGTACTCTGCCGTCAAGCCGGTGGATGCAGGGAGCAAGATGTTTGTGTGGCAAGAAACATAGGAAATAGCAGGAAGTACTATAAGTCAATATTCAGTTCACACAGTACATGAAGCTGACAATTAAGCAGCTAGCTAGCACAAGAAGATGCATGGTAGAATGTCAGCAAATATGCAGTGCCTGAATTCTCCAAAACTCGATGCTTTATCAGATGGTGGGATCAAGGACATGGCCGGCGAAGACAATCACCCCTGACCGCTCCTCCACGATGAAGAAACTGAAGGGATGGTCGGCGAAGAACTTGACCGGTGGCTCCCTCCCAGCTCCATCCATCATCACCACCGTGACCGCGGCCGCCTCCGTCCCTTCTTCGTTCACCTTGACGACCGCTTTGTGCAGAAGCTTGGCAATGAATGGATGCCATTCCTTGTCGAAGATGCCCCGCAGGTCGGCCGACTCCGACGAGAACGACAGCGAGAGGCCCAGCAGACGGAGATCGTCCACGAGGTCCTGTTTGAAGCTTATCGCGAACTTGGGCAGGGTAACCGTGACAGTGTTAGCCGCCGTCTTGTTCAGGACAGTGTACAGGTAGTCTGGCCCCGCGGTGACCGCGTCCAGCATGCTGGCGATCCCCTGGCGCTCGTCCGGGAGGAAGATGTACATGGAGTAGCGCGTGTCAGCTGCGTCGCCACGGCCATGCTCGTAGGGGAGCTGGAGGATCTTGAAGCCGTCCGAGCACGACGCGTACTGTGCGGCGTACATGGTCTGGGACATGAACTGCGCGTCGACACGGCTGCCGTCGAGCCGGTGGAACGAGCCGGGCCGCGTGTTGCTCGATTCGAACGGAACCTCCCATTTGGCCTTGAAGTAAACTGCATTGGCGAGCACGAGGACGGTGCCGCCGGCGATGTCCTTGGGGGAGACGATGGAGTGGATGATGTTGTTCGTGGCCTTCTTCACCCAGCCGTTTATTTCGTTGGCTACTTCTCCGGGCTTGAGAAATCACGACCGATTTGTCAGAGATTCAAAGCTGATGTGAAATTCTGGAGCATGAACAGCAGAGAAACAAATCTAGCATACCCCGTTGGCGAAGCTCACGGTGCGGGCCTCGGACTTGTAGGACTGAACCGCCACGTCCCGGAACGCCGTCTTGAGCGCGCCGCACGAGGCGTCGGCCCAGATGCCGCCGCCGAAGAGGACGCGCGGCCCTCCGGAGGCCGCTCGATCGCCCAGGACGCGGTGGACGACGCGGCGTCCGGAGTCGGCGAGGGCCGCCGCGGACGGCGCCCCGAGGAAGGCGAGCAGCTGTTGTAGCGTGGCGCCGCGCGCCCCCATGGCCACGAGCGCCAGCGCCGCGTGGATGGACACCGGGGAGAAGGCGACGTTGTCCTTGGGGGTGGTGGTGGTGGTGTTGCCGCTTGCCGACGCGAGCTGCTTGGCGAGGCGGAGCGCGAGGGCTGTGTGCCCGTCGCGGATCGTGGCTGGGCCTGGGTGCGGTGCGGGGCGGTCGCGTGGCAGTGTGGCATGGAGTCCGGCGGCGTACAAGAGCGTGGCGGCGACGGCGAGCGCGAGAAGGAGGACAGGCTTCGGCAGCGGATTTGTGAAAGGAGGGGAAGGCATCGGCGGCGGTGGGTGATCAGCGGGGGATGCGGAGGAGAGGGCGGAGGAAATTGCACACATCAAATGCTCGACTGTCACTCCTCCAATTGTCAGTTTGGGGAAGCTAGGCATCGGAGACGGTTTGGTGTACACACACAACAAGAAGTGCCCCGAGGTGATAACCTTTTTCAAAAATATAGGTCCGAAGGTGTATCAATCGTATAAAAAAAAGTTTAACAGGGCCAATACAATGCATAAAGGGCACCACGATACAAGCACAACGCCACACGAGCATCACGATACAAACACAACGCCACATGATTTACAAAAAGAATCCATCAAAAATTAGTGAACGATTTTTTTTCGATAAAGGGAATATATTAATATCAAAAGATACCAATTACACCCAGCCTCTGCAACAACGCCTCACCCTAATGGCAGTACGGATGCACACAGACAAAAAAGAGAAAAGAAAACTAAGAAATAAAAGTCCCGCTATAGCCTTCTAGACCTAGCAACATCAATACAACCACCACCGTGACAACACCTGAAGTACAAACTCTCCAAAAGCGACGCCTGCAAGAAGAAAACAGTGCACCAGCGCCGTCGTCGACCGACCAAAGGTCTTAGGATTTTTCCCTGAAGATAGTCCCACTCTCAAAACAATGCCTCCAACAAAAACATTGCCAAGCACAACCAGTTAAGGCCAGACCTTGGGTTTTCACCCTGAGAGGTAAGACTCCGAACTTCCCCTGTGTTGTCGCCCCCACATGCATACCACTGCTGCAAGCCCGGAACGCCAAGCAGATCCCTCAGCATCACGTTGACTCGAACCTCGTTTAGTCAGTCCACCAATCCGACCTTCATGATATTCCTTCTTCTGACTTCACCATGGACCAAAAAGTCACCAGATGTCAACACAGAATATAGCTTCGCAGCGCTCCCTCCGGAACCAAACGGTCAGAATAAAAACATGGGTGCGCGCGACCGAATATCACCCGATCCACCAAACTGCAGGCAAAATATGCACTGTTCCATTCGCCAGCGGAGCTTTCCGGAACTCATCTCTCCAGTCAGATCAAAGCAAACTGACCTCCGGTAGATCTTCATCTTCGCTTGCGAGAAACCCGAGGACCGCCACAAAAAATAAAACAAGACCAGCAGCCCCCACGACCGCCTCCTCCTCCTCCGACTCTTCCTCCTCCGACTCTTCCTCCTCCTCCGACTCGGACCAACGGAGGCGTCGCGAACCGCCGGTGGAGGACCCCTCGCCTACGCTTGCGCGCGCCCTCCGAGCGGACCCATTTCCGCCGCTCCGCCTCGGTGCGGAATACGGGCGGACGCGGTGGCGAGTCCCCGCCACCCAATCCCGCGGCTCGGCTGCCCGCACCTCCACGGGAGGCCATCGCGCGGCGGAGGGTGGAGGATTGGTGGCTGGCTGCGCGTGGATTTCTCGTCGGAGCGGGGGACTAGCGGCGGCGGAGGGGAGTAGGGTTTGCGAACCGAACTCCCCTCCGCGAACCCTTTTAATAGGGGCCGTGCGGGGAGTTGTTCGGGCCCCTGAACTTCCAATTCGGGCCGGTCCACTTTTTCGGGCGCTGATCGGCGCTAGTTTCGGCCCGAACCCGTAAATCCGCCGGAAAAGTTCGGTTCTGGCAGAATTTACGGGCTCTGTTAGAGATGCTCTAACATGGCGAGTACAACGCATAAAGGGCACCACGATACAAACACAACGCCACACGAGCACCACGATACGAGCACCACGATACAAACACAATTCCACACGAGCACCACGATACAAACACAATGCCACACGATTAACAACACTACCCACTACATCTAACCGGCAAGGACACACCTTGCACAAAGCCAAGAATGGCGAGGAGGCGATGCACTAGGCTTCTAGGTGAAAGTATAGAGATGGTAAACCTAGAGGGGGGTGAATAGGTTTCTACAAATTTTAATTCTTTCTTTGCAATATTAGGCTTTGCGGAATATAAAGATGAGCCTAATGCAAACTAGGTGAAGCAACCTATATGAAGATACAACTATCTCAAGCACGAAGGCTCTCTCAGGCAGTTTAAATCACAAGTAAGGAGTTCGGTTAGAGATAACCGATAGCACGCGGAGACGAGGATGTATTCCCGTGTTCCCTTGCTTTGCAACAAGGTACGTCACGTTTGGAGGGGTGGAGGTCCCACGAAGGATTCCCCACGCCACGAAGGCTCACCCTATTCTCCGGAGCCTATCCCACGAAGGAATAGCTCACTCACTCGTGGTAGACTTTGAGGTAGCCTCCAAACCTTCACAATCTTGCCCGGAGCAAATCCACAGCCCGGATGCTTCCGGACTCCTCTTGCCCACCTAGGGTTTCCAAGGAACCCTAGGAAGCAAGCTTCTCGATGAATACAAGGGGGAATGAGATTTGGCTTGGTAGAACAGTAGATCGGGTCCTCCTCTAGTGATTCCCCGGAGGGATTTGAGTTTGGGTGGAGGAGGAGGGAGATCGGAGGCTTTTGGTGTTTCTAATAATGGAGTAAGAGAGAGAGAGCTCAAGAACAGCTTGTAGTATGTTGCCTAACCCTTCCAAGGTAGAAGAAGGGGTATTTATAGTGTTCTTCAAAATCTGGCCGTTGCCACTTGCCACCTCAGCATTTTTCCTCGACAAACCCGGTTGATCGGGCCACAGACCGGACAGCCCGGTCGTGAGGCCGGTCAGACCGGATCAGTGACCGGAGCTCCTTTGCGTCGTCCTGTCGCTTCTCCGGTTGGTGGCCGGTTGCCGCCCGGTTGCCACCCGGTTGCCGCCCGGTCGACCGGACGGAGCGCCGGACCCGCCGGTCAGTAGCCCGGTTGACCGGGCGCAAACCGGATCTGCTGGCTCCTCGTTTGGAGCCCGGTTGCCGCCCGGTTGACCGGCCTGCACGCCGGACTGGCCGGTTGCTGGCCCGGTTGGACCGGCTGGTGACCGGATTTCTCGTGTAACCCCTTTTTGATTGTTGTTGAAATGGGGGGTCTCCTTTAGCCTTCTTGTTCCTTTGATACACCATTTACGCCTCATTTCCTAATACCTGAGATTATCCTTATAAACATATTGGGCCAAATACTTTAGCACGGTGTCATCGTTACCAAAATAATGGATAAGGGTAAAATACCCTTACAATCTCCCCCTTTTTGGTATACGATGACAAACCGAGCTAGAGTCACAAATAGATATTATGATAAGCTCTAAACCTTGATTCCATATAAGATATTACGAAAGCTCCCCCATAATGTGTGCACTTGGAGAATTTGCGTTTGAATGCAAAGTGCACCATTTGTGAAACATGAGAAGCTCCCCCAATATCTTTAGGAAACAAGCATGGTATGGAGATGTGCATATCAAGATATATAAGCATAGCACACATAATCATCCTAACATAGAGTAGCACACATAATAGTCGTCCATACACATCCATACATGAATTATTGGAAATAGCAAATGGTTCTTGAAAAACTCAAAGTAAACAAGCACAAGCCATATAAAATCCAAATAAAGCAACTCCCATGGCTTGTGGCAATCAAAGAACCCCGTGGTCCTAGACTCTACTCTCTTCTCCCCCTTTGGCATCGGAACACCAAAAAGGCGAAGAAAAGAGGAGAGATGATATCGCACCCATCAGTAGTGACCAAGCCCGATCGAGGAGGAGCTCTCGCCATCACCATCGCGTGCACCCGCATCAACCTCATCATCATCGTCATGACCATCATCATCATCATCAGGAGTGGGAGCACGAGCAGTCCTAGTAGGAAGAGCACCATGAGCGTACACGGAGAAGTCGAAGTTCTGGAGCATCTCATCGGTAAGAGGAGGCATCTCCCACTGAGGTGCTACCACAGGCTCCATCTCAGGTCCAGGAGGAGGAACAGGGTGGTTCCTTGAGGCCATGAAGTCATTCTGACGCCTCCGTGTCTCCTGGGTCATAGTAAGGGTCTGATGTGCAACATCATTGCTGTTCTTGCACATTTGCCACATGCTGGTGAAGAATCGAGCGGCCCCATGCTGGGAGCGCCGAGAGTGACTGGAGCTAGCATCATGATCATGGTGTGCCTTAGAACGGCGCTCAGAGGGGGGCATCATGGAGGGAACGTCTGGACGAGTGGCCTCCTGAATGGGGAACTTGAATGTGTCTGATGGCGTGTAACTCACACGTTCGTTGGGAACCCCAAGAGGAAGGTATGATGCGCACAGCAGCAAGTTTTCCCTCAGAAAGAAACCAAGGTTTATCGAACCAGGAGGAGCCAAGAAGCACGTTAAAGGTTGATGGCGGCGGGATGTAGTGCGGCGCAACACCAGAGATTCCGGCGCCAACGTGGAACCTGCACAACACAACCAAAGTACTTTGCCCCAACGAAACAGTGAGGTTGTCAATCTCACCGGCTTGCTGTAACAAAGGATTAACCGTATTGTGTGGAAGATGATTGTTTGCAGAAAACAGTAGAACAAAGATTGCAAAGATTGTATTTCAGTAAAGAGAATTGGACCGGGGTCCACAGTTCACTAGAGGTGTCTCTCCCATAAGACGAACAGCATGTTGGGTGAACAAATTACAGTTGGGCAATTGACAAATAAAGAGAGCATGACCATGCACATACATATCATGATGAGTATAGTGAGATTTAATTGGGCATTACGACAAAGTACATAGACCGTCATCCAACTGCATCTATGCCTAAAAAGTCCACCTTCAGGTTATCATCCGAACCCCCTCCAGTATTAAGTTGCTAACAACAGACAATTGCATTAAGTATTGCGCGTAATGTAACTAGTGACTACATCCTTGAACATAGCACTAATGTTTTATCCCTAGTGGCAACAACACATCCATAACCTTAGTGGTTCTTGTCACTCCTCCAGATTCACAGAGGCATGAACCCACTATCGAGCATAAATACTCCCTCTTGGAGTTACTAGCATCAACTTGGCCAGAGCATCTACTAATAACGGAGAGCATGCAAGATCATAAACAACACATAAGCATAGCTTTGATAATCAACATAACAAGTATTCTCTATTCATCGGATCCCAACAAACGCAACATATAGAATTACAGATAGATGATCTTGATCATGTTAGGCAGCTCACAAGATCCGACAATGATAGCACAATGGGGAGAAGACAACCATCTAGCTACTGCTATGGACCCATAGTCCAGGGGTAGACTACTCACACATCACACCGGAGGCGACCATGGCGGCGTAGAGTCCTCCGGAGATGATTCCCCTCTCCGGCAGGGTGCTGGAGGCGATCTCTGGATCCCCCGAGATGGGATCGGCGGCGGCGTCTCTCGGAAGGTTTTCCGTATCGTGGTTCTCGATCGGGGTTTTCGTCATGGAGACTTTTTATAGGCGAAAGGGCAGGTCAAGAGGCGGCACGGGGCCCCACACCACGGGCCGCGCGGCCAAGGGGGCCGCGCCGCCCTAGGGTGTGGCCCCTCCGTGGCCCCTCTTCGTCTCTCCTTCGGACTTCTGGAAGCTTCGTGAGAAAATAGGCCCCTGGGCTTTGATTTCGTCCAATTCCGAGAATATTTCCTTACTAGGATTTCTGAAACCAAAAACAGCAGAAACAAAGAATCGGCACTTCGGCATCTTGTTAATAGGTTAGTTCAGAAAATGCACGAATATGACATAAAGTGTGCATAAAACATGTAGATAACATCAATAATGTGGCATGGAACATAAGAAATTATCGATACGTCGGAGACGTATCAGCATCCCCAAGCTTAGTTCTGCGTCGTCCGAGCAGGTAAAACGATAACACAGATAATTTCTGGAGTGACATGCCATCATAATCTTGATCATACTATTTGTAAAGCATATGTAGTGAATGCAGCGATCAAAACAATGTATATGACATGAGTAAACAAGTGAATCATAAAGCAAAGACTTTTCATGAATAGCACTTCAAGACAAGCATCAATAAGTCTTGCATAAGAGTTAACTCATAAAGCAATAATTCAAAGTAAAGGTATTGAAGCAACACAAAAGAAGATTAAGTTTCAGCGGTTGCTTTCAACTTGTAACATGTATATCTCATGGATATTGTCAACATAGAGTAATATAATAAGTGCAATAAGCAAGTATGTAGGAATCAATGCACAGTTCACACAAGTGTTTGCTTCTTGAGGTGGAGAGAAATAGGTGAACTGACTCAACATTGAAAGTAAAAGAATGGTCCTCCATAGAGGAAAAACATCGATTGCTATATTTGTGCTAGAGCTTTGATTTTGAAAACATGAAACAATTTTGTCAACGGTAGTAATAAAGCATATGTATCATGTAAATTATATCTTACAAGTTGCAAGCCTCATGCATAGTATACTAATAGTGCCCGCACCTTGTCCTAATTAGCTTGGACTACCGGATCATCACAATGCATTGTTTTTACCAAGTGTCACAAAGGGGTACCTCTATGCCGCTTTGTACAAAGGTCTAAGGAGAAAGCTCGCATTGGATTTCTCGCTATTGATTATTCTTCAACTTAGACATCCATACCGGGACAACATAGACAACAGATAATGGACTCCTCTTTTATGCATAAGCATATAACAACAATTAATAATTTTCTCATTTGAGATTTGAGGATTGTTGTCCAAAACTGAAACTTCCACCATGGAACATGGCTTTAGTTAGCGGCCCAATGTTCTTCTCTAACATATGCATGCTTAACCCTATGGTGGTAGATCTCTCTTACTTCAGACAAGACGAACATGCATAGCAACTCACATGAAATTCAACAAAGAGTAGTTGATGGCGTCCCCAGTAAACATGGTTATCGCACAACAAGCAACTTAATAAGAGATAAAGTGCATAATTACATATTCAATACCACAATAGTTTAAAGCTATTTGTCCCATGAGCTATATATTGCAAAGGTGAATGATGGAATTTTAAAGGTAGCACTCAAGCAATTTACTTTGGAATGGCGGAAAATACCATGTAGTAGGTAGGTATGGTGGACACAAATGGCATAGTGGTAGGCTCAAGTATTTTGGATGCATGAGAAGTATTCCCTCTCGATACAAGGTTTAGGTTAGCAAGGCTTATTTGAAACAAACACAAGGATGAACCGGTGCAGCAAAACTCACATAAAAGACATATTGAAAACATTATAAGACTCTACACCGTCTTCCTTGTTGTTCAAACTCAATACTAGAAATTATCTAGACCTTAGAGAAACCAAATATGCAAACCAAATTTTAGCATGCTCTATGTATTTCTTCATTAATGGGTGCAGAGCATATGATGCAAGAGCTTAATCATGAGCACAACAATTGCCAAGTATCACATTACCCAAGACATTTATAGCAATTACTACATGTATCATTTTCCAATTCCAACCATATAACAATTTAACGAAGGAGAAACTTCGCCATGAATACTATGAGTAGAAACCAAGGACATACTTGTCCATATGCTACAGCGGAGCGTGTATCTCTCCCATAAAGTGAATGCTAGGATCCATTTTATTCAAACAAAACAAAAACAAAAACAAACCAACGCTCCAAGAAAAAGCACATAAGATGTGATAGAATAAAAATATAGTTTCAGGGGAGGAACCTGATAATGTTGTCGATGAAGAAGGGGATGCCTTGGGCATCCCCAAGCTTAGACGCTTGAGTCTTCTTGATATATGCAGGGGTGAACCACCGGGTGCATCCCCAAGCTTAGAGCTTTCACTCTCCTTGATCATGTTGCATCATACTCCTCTCTTGATCCTTGAAAACTTCCTCCACACCAAACTCGAAACAACTCATTAGAGGGTTAGTGCACATTATAAATTGACATATTCAGAGGTGACACAATCATTCTTAACACTTCTGGACATTGCATAATGCTACTGGACATTAGTGAATCAAAGAAATTCATCCAACATAGCGAAAGAGGCAATGCGAAATAAAAGGCAGAATCTGTCAAAACAGAACAGTTCGTATTGACGAATTTTAAAATGGCACCAGACTTGCTCAAATGAAAATGCTCAAATTTAATGAAAGTTGCGTACATATCTGAGGATCATGCACGTAAATTGGCTTAATTTTCTGAGTTACCTACAGGGAGGTGGACCCAGATTCGTGACAGCAAAGAAATCTGGAACTGTGCAGTAATCCAAATCTAGTACTTACTTTTCTATCAACGGCTTAACTTGGCACAACAAAACACAAAACTAAGATAAGGAGAGGTTGCTACAGTAGTAAACAACTTCCAAGACACAAAATAAAAACAAAGTACTGTAGGTAAAAACATGGGTTGTCTCCCATAAGCGCTTTTCTTTAACGCCTTTCAGCTAGGCGCAGAAAGTGTGTATCAAGTATTATCAAGAGGCGAAGTGTCAACATCATAATTTGTTCTCATAATAGAATCAAAAGGTACCTTCATTCTCTTTCTAGGGAAGTGTTCCATACCTTTCTTGAGAGGAAATTGATATTTTATATTACCTTCCTTCATATCAATAATAGCACCAACAGTTCGAAGAAAAGGTCTTCCCAATATAATGGGGCAAGATGCATTGTATTCAATATCCAAGACAACAAAATCAACGGGAACCAGGTTATTTTTAATGGTAATGCGAACATTATCAACTTTACCCAAAGGTTTCTTTGTAGAATGATCAGCAAGATTAACATCCAAATAACAATTTTTCAGCGGTGGCAAGTCAAGCATATTATAAATTTCCTTAGGCATAACATAGATACTTGCACCAAGATCACATAAAGCATTACAATCAAAATCTTTAATCTTCATCTTAATGATGGGCTCCCAACCATCCTCTAACTTTTTAGGAATAGAGGCTTCACGCTCTAGTTTCTCTTCTCTAGCTTTTATGAGAGCATTTGTAATATGATGCGTGAAAGCCAAATTTATAGCACTAGTATTAGGACTTTTAGCAAGTTTTTGCAAGAACTTTATAACTTCAGAGATGTGGCAATCATCAAAATTCAAACCATTATAATCTAAAGCAATGGGATCATCATCCCCAATGTTGGAAAAAATTTCAGCAGCTTTATCACAGGCAGTTTCAGCAGTTTTAGCAGTTTCAGGCAGTTTTTCGCGCTTTGCATTCGAAGTGGAAACATTGCTAACACCAATTCTTTTATTAGTATGAGTAGGAGGTGCAGCAACATGTGTAGCATTAGCATTACTAGTGGTGGTAATAGTCCAAACTTTAGCTATATTCTTTTCTTTAGCTAGTTTTTCATTTTCTTCTCTATCCCACCTAGCACGCAGTTCAGCCATTAATCTTATATTCTCATTAATTCTAACTTGAATGGCATTTGCTGTAGTAGTAATTTTATTATGATGATTCTCATTAGGCAAAACTTTTGATTTCAAAAGATCAACATCAGCAGCAAGACTATCGACTTTAGAAGCAAGTATATCAATTTTCCCAAGCTTTTCTTCAACAGATTTGTTAAAAGCAGTTTGTGTACTAATAAATTCCTTAAGCATGGCTTCAAGTCCAGGGGGTGAACTCCTATTATTGTTGTAAGAATTCCCATAAGAATTACCATAGCCGTTGCCATTATTATAAGGATATGGCCTATAGTTGTTACTAGAATTGTTCCGGTAAGCATTGTTGTTGAAATTATTATTTTTAATGAAGTTTACAACATGTTCTTCTTGTGCAACCAATGAAGCTAATGGAACATTATTAGGATCAATATTAGTCCTTTCATTCACAAGCATAGACATAATAGCATCAATCTTATCACTCAAGGAAGAGGTTTCCTCGACAGAATTTACCTTCTTACCTTGTGGAGCTCTTTCCGTGTGCCATTCAGAGTAGTTGATCATCATATTATCAAGAAGCTTTGTTGCTTCACCAAGAGTGATGGACATAAAGGTACCTCCAGCAGCTGAATCCAATAAATTCCGTGAAGAAAAATTTAGTCCTGCATAGAAGGTTTGGATGATCATCCAAGTAGTCAGTCCATGGGTTGGGCAATTTTTAACCAGAGATTTCATTCTTTCCCAAGCTTGAGCAACATGTTCAGTATCTAATTGTTTAAAATTCATTATGCTACTCCTCAAAGATATAATTTTAGCAGGGGGATAATATCTACCAATAAAAGCATCCTTGCATTTAGTCCATGAATCGATACTATTCTTAGGCAGAGATAGCAACCAATCTTTAGCTCTTCCTCTTAATGAGAAAGGGAACAATTTTAGTTTAATAATATCACCATCTACATCTTTATACTTTTGCATTTCACATAGTTCAACAAAATTATTAAGATGGGCAGCAGCATCATCGAACTAACACTGGAAAATTGCTCTCGCATAACAAGATTCAAAGAAAGCAGGTTTAATTTCAAAGAATTCTGCTGTAGTAGCAGGTGGAGCAATAGGTGTGCATAAGAAATCATTATTATTTGTGGTTGTGAAGTCACACAACTTAGTGTTTTCAGCGTTGGCCATTTTAGCAACAGTAAATAAAGCAAACTAGATAAAGTAAATGCAAGTAAACTAATTTTTTGTGTTTTTGATATAGCAAACAAGATAGCAAGTAAAGTAAAACTAGCAACTAATTTTTTTGTATTTTGATTTAGTGCAGCAAACAAAGTAGTAAATAAAACTAAGCAAGACAAAAACAAAGTAAAGAGATTGAGAAGTGGAGACTCCCCTTGCAGCGTGTCTTGATCTCCCCGGCAACGGCGCCAGAAAATATGCTTGATGGCGTGTAACTCACACGTTCGTTGGGAACCCCAAGAGGAAGGTATGATGCGCACAGCAGCAAGTTTTCCCTCAGAAAGAAACCAAGGTTTATCGAACCAGGAGGAGCCAAGAAGCACGTTGAAGGTTGATGGCGGCGGGATGTAGTGCGGCGCAACACCAGAGATTCCGGCGCCAACGTGGAACCTGCACAACACAACCAAAGTACTTTGCCCCAACGAAACAGTGAGGTTGTCAATCTCACCGGCTTGCTGTAACAAAGGATTAACCGTATTGTGTGGAAGATGATTGTTTGCAGAAAACAAGAGAACAGTATTGCAAGAGATTGTATTTCAAGAAAGAGAATTGGACCGGGGTCCACAGTTCACTAGAGGTGTCTCTCCCATAAGACGAACAGCATGTTGGGTGAACAAATTACAGTTGGGCAATTGACAAATAAAGAGAGCATGACCATGCACATACATATCATGATGAGTATAGTGAGATTTAATTGGGCATTACGACAAAGTACATAGACCGTCATCCAACCGCATCTATGCCTAAAAAGTCCACCTTCAGGTTATCATCCGAACCCCTCCGGTATTAAGTTGCTAACAACAGACAATTGCATTAAGTATTGCGCGTAATGTAACTAGTGACTACATCCTTAAACATAGCACTAATGTTTTATCCCTAGTGGCAACAGCACATCCATAACCTTAGTGGTTCTTGTCACTCCTCCGCATTCTCAGAGGCATGAACCCACTATCGAGCATAAATACTCCCTCTTGGAGTTACTAGCATCAACTTGGCCAGAGCATCTACTAATAACGGAGAGCATGCAAGATCATAAACAACACATAAGCATAGCTTTGATAATCAACATAACAAGTATTCTCTATTCATCGGATCCCAACAAACGCAACATATAGAATTACAGATAGATGATCTTGATCATGTTAGGCAGCTCACAAGATCCGACAATGATAGCACAATGGGGAGAAGACAACCATCTAGCTACTGCTATGGACCCATAGTCCAGGGGTAGACTACTCACACATCACACCGGAGGCGACCATGGCGGCGTAGAGTCCTCCGGGAGATGATTCCCCTCTCCGGCAGGGTGCCGGAGGCGATCTACTTGATCCCCCTAGATGGCATCGCCGGCGGCGGCGACTATGGAAGTTTTACCTTATCGTGGTTCTCGGTACTGGGGTTTTCGTCACGGAGACTTTTTATAGGCGAAAGGGCAGGTCAAGAGGCGGCACGGGGGCCCCACACCACAGGGCCGCGCGGCCAAGGGGGGGGGCCGCGCCGCCCTAGGGTGTGGCCCCTCCGTGGCCCCTCTTCGTCTCTCCTTCGGACTTCTGGAAGCTTCGTGAGAAAATAGGCCCCTGGGCTTTGATTTCGTCCAATTCCGAGAATATTTCCTTACTAGGATTTCTGAAACCAAAAACAGCAGAAAACAAAGAATCGGCACTTCGGCATCTTGTTAATAGGTTAGTTCCAGAAAATGCACGAATATGACATAAAGTGTGCATAAAACATGTAGATAACATCAATAATGTGGCATGGAACATAAGAAATTATCGATACGTCGGAGACGTATCAGTGTCCATGATGACTCGTTCACCAAGAACGTTCCGAGGAGCGGGAACAATGTAGTTGATGAGCCGCTGAACATACTGAGCGTAGTTGGGAGTCATGCGGTCCATAATGGCTCTCTTCAGTTCACAGTAGATAAGATCACAGCCATCAATCTTCCTTACCCTGTCAGGATGACAATAGTACATCAAGTTGAGGTGATAGTTCCGGACTTCACTGGAGTCGCCAGACTTGCTGATGAGGTTCTCACGGAACAGCTTGGCAAGTACCAGATAGGAGTAGTACATCCCAGAGATAGTGGGAGGTCCAGGCGTAGGGTTCGCAGGATAGCAGAAAGAGATGTCACCCCTAGTAAGCCTGGACCGTGAATGAATCATGTACCCTGGATTACTGTCATCACCACAACCCATGGCTGCACGGAACTGAGAGTAGGAGCATGAGTACTTCTCCCTGCCGGTCATCCAGGTGAGGGTGCGGTCCTCATCATCATGGAAGAAGACGGTGCAGTGAAACTGACGGACAAGCATGGGACAAAAGGTAGGATCATCTTGGGTATCATCAGGCTTGAGGCACACAAGGTCATACAATCCCATACGCTTCAAGGTTTGAACCACAAAGCGGTACTTTGTGGCGTCATGCAAGGCAAGCTCGTCAGGATTGATGGCCTTGGGTGATACAACATTACCATGCTTCATAAACTCATGAGAATCATAGTAACCCTCCCAGAGGGCTGCTTGTGTCTTGGTCCAGAAGGACTTATCCCCACCAGTGTAAGTCGGCTTCTCAAAGCAATACGGATTCACTGTCCTCCATTCCTGCCACTCAAGACGGTTTGCATTCCCAACATTGATGGTTGGCACTATCTCATCATCCTCTTGAGCGACATGCTTATCCTTTTTCTTGTTAGCAACAGACTTGGTTCTACCCCGAGCTGAGCTGCCAATGTCAGTACCTTGATGATCTTGAGGTGGTGCGCGACTACTAGAACGGCGGGGAGGATCAACAGTCCTTCCTCTCTTGGCAACATTGCCACGGTTGGGCTCACCACTCCAACTATCTGTGAATGAGAAAATAGAGCAAGGATAGCAGTGGGGTAAGTGTACATGTCATCAGTAAGAGGGAAGCCAAAAGAGCATAGCATATATCCAAGTGTAGTGATGAAATTGTGCGAAAACTGGGCAACCCGGCGCACAGGCCGGTCCAACCGGGCAGCAGACCGGACAGGCCGATTTGCGCCCGGTTGACCGGGCCATGCACCGGGCCGGCCGGTTGAGCGGCCGGTCGACCGGGCGGGTGACCGGGTCTGTCGAGTTGTGATGTTGTGCCCAGATTTTCTACCACAAAACCATGCAAAAGCTCATAAACTTGAATATAGACTATAGCAATATAGTGGAGAAGTGCATTGTGGTGTGAGACACTCTAAAGGCATGAGGACTTACAAACCCTAACCCTAACCCTAAGTTTTCTCAACTTTCCTCAACATGTGGTAATGGGAGAGGGAAAGCAAGAAGGAGAGGGAATAGAGGGGAGATTTACCCGATGACATTGTCCTTGTTGCCCAAGTGAGCAAGGCGAACACGTGAAGAGGGCTTGAGGGCCAAATCCCCAAGATCTCCCAAACGAGCTTGAGAAGGACCAAATCCTTCGGTGAAGAAGCTTGAGAGACCCCGATCTACGGTTGGGGAAGTTTGGGGAGAAAACTAGCGGTGGGAAGGACCTAGGCTGTGGTGGAGATGGTCAGGGCGCCAGCCATGGAGTGTGGAGGTTGGGGAACAATGGGGAAGATGACCCCAAGGGGTATCCCTTCCCCAATATATAGTAGGCGTGCGTGACCGGTCAAGAGTCCGGTCGACCGGGCTGGTGACCGGCTGACCCGGCCCAGACCCCGGTTGCCGCCCGAACAACCGGACCATCCGGTCAGGGACCCGGTCCAACCGGGCTAGGGACCGGCCAGCCCAGAATTGTCTAATTTTGCCTCGTTTTTGCCCCTATGCTTTGTGTAAATGTGTGTGAGTGCTCAAATGATGACATGTACATATAGATAGATAGATGATGATGAGATGAGCATAGATATGGGGTTGGAAACACAAAGTTCTCTAGGCATACCCATTGGAGAGAAAATCCAAACAAGATGTGAATAGCAACAATGGGCATGATTCGAAGTGTATATCAAGAATCATAAGTCATTTTGGAAATGATGCTCGCAATAAGATCATTGGGCCTTATAAAGTCAAATCAAGTTGTAATGAAGGCTCAATGAGGGGCGGGGGATTACTCCCCCTATGTGAAAGCGCAAATGTCATGTGACCGCGAAGAGACATGCTTGGGTCCATATAATGACATTGGGTCTATTTATGTTGCACACATAGGTATGCATCATACCAAGACATGGTAAAATGACTATCCCCATATGTGCTATGCCTCTAAGCTAGATAGCAAGATAAATGCAAGAATATAGTGCAAGAAGTTAATCAATCCAAGTTTTTAGGATCAAGAATACCAAGTTCTCCTCTCAAGTTAACAAAGCGGGCTTCATCCAAAGGCTTAGTGAAAATATCCGCCAATTGGTAGGTTGTTCCCACATGAGTGAGATCAATATCCTTATTGGCAACATGATCACGTAGGAAGTGATGGCGAATGTCAATATGTTTGGTGCGACAATGTTGAACCGGGTTGTTGGCGATCTTTATTGCACTTTCATTGTCACAAAGAAGAGGCACCGTACCAAGAGACACACCATAGTCTTTCAAGGTTTTCTTCATCCATAACAATTGAGTGCAACAAGATGCCGCGGATATGTATTCGGCTTCGGCGGTGGATAGGGCGGTGGAGTTTTGTTTCTTGGATGACCAACTCACCAATGACCGGCCAATAAATTGGCAAGCCCCGGAGGTAGACTTCCGATCAACCTTATCACCGGCCCAATCGGAATCCGAATAGCCAATGAGTTCAAAGGTTAACCCCTTTGGATACCATAGCCCGAGAGTAGGAGTGAGAACAAGGTATCTTAGTATCCGTTTGACCGCCACTAAATGGCTCTCCTTGGGAGCGGATTGAAAACGAGCACACATCCCTACACTTAGCATGATATCCGGCCTAGAGGCACAAAGGTAGAGCAAGGATCCTATCATGGAGCGGTATACCTTTATGTCCACATCCTTCTCACCATCACATGAACCAAGTTGCCCCTTTACGGGCATGGGTGTTGTTGTGGGTATACTTCATGGGTGTACCATCGACAGTGCCTAGATCCGGCAAGCCCGGGTGGCCCACAGACGGTGATGAGGCATGTGGCCCATCGGGCGGCCCAGTTGCTGTTGATCATGAAGGAAGAAGTCCAGCCCAGGATCAGTAAGCCGGATCCGTACCGACATAGGAGTAACCCGGATCCTTGGAGGCCCATGAGGAACCCGGATCCAGTACGACGTGTATGGAAGGCGGATCCGTGACGTGCACGGCAAGATATTGTACCGTAGCTAGGCAATCTGTAATCCGGCTAGGACTCTCCATGTAAACCCTAGATCCGTGCGCCTTTATAAGCCGGATCGTGGGAGCCCTAGAGGCACAACCACAACTCATTGTAACAACGCGAAAGCGCCCAGATAATTCCAGACAAGCAGCAGTAGGCCCTGTCATCGTGCAGGTGTTCCGAAGCTGGGTAACTCGCGTACCACCGTCCCGAGAGCACTCCGCCCTATGGCCCCTACTTCTCCTCCCCCTCGTGAGGATCCCTCCTCCGGGGTACCGTCGATTAGGCAACGACAGTTGGCGCCCACCGTGGGGCCTGTGGCGTCTGGAGGCCGGAACCGGGAGGGTTCCGCCATGGGAAGCTACGACGACACCATCGCTGTGGGGCGCGTCCTTTACGCCGGGAATCTGCCGATCGTCCCTCTGGATGAGTGCTGGATTCCGGCTAGGACAAACCCCGTCAAGCTCTCCATCGTCCCAATTGGCGGCATACACATCTTCATCGGGGAAACCGTCGATTCCGACGGAAACCCACTGGTAAGTAACGCAGACGCGACCGCCGCAGAGCTGGACGCTGTCGCGAAGATCCGATCTGAGACGCAGGAGCTTCCCAAGGAAGATTCCGCCTTGGATCTGGAAATTTCAAAGCCCACCCAATCCGCCTCGAGCAGGAAACAAAGGTGGAAGACCAATGCAGATCCGCCCGGGTCTCCTGTGTGTTAGAAAAGCAGAGGTGCCACTTCGTACACTTCTTGGCCCATACCACCGGAACCGCCCCTCAAGAAGACGGAGCTGGTCCTGAGCAGGAAGAGGCACCGGAACACAACGCGGATCCGGATCAGGCTGAGCTTGTCGGAGAGAGCGAGACTCCGGTTGAAGAGTCGATTTTGGGCAACCTGAGCCCAATTTCGGGAGATACCCCCTCCATGGAGTCTGATGACTTCGTTCGCAAGATAAGGGAATACGGATACAGTGATCAGCCTGAAGTCGACTCCGCCCAGCCTAAGCAGGTTCTCGCAACGATAGCAGCGCAGGGACAAACTGGATCTGAAGAACCAACCAGCCAATCTGACCCTCAACCATCCCAACAAGGATCTCCAATGTCTCGGGTACGACCCCAAAGGGATTCTTCCTCGGAGGAAATCCTGTCAGCAGAGGAGGTGGCCGCGCGAGCAGTTCTTAACACACCTATAACCCCGGGCGACGCCGCAGATCTGGAGGCTCTAGAAACCACCAGAAAGGAAATGCTGGCCACAGCCAAGAAGCTCGCCGATACCGAAGCTGCGTTAAAGGTAGGGAGGGCAGATCATGCAGCCTGGGCGGAAAACTTCGACAGACAGGACCGCGAGATTGCTGCCACACTCGAGCAAGTCAAGAGCATGAGGGCTGAGTGGGAAGTAAAGATGATCTATGCGCAGGCGGAGGCCGATCGAATTGTTAGAGAAGCAATTCCGCCTCGCAGGATACCCTTCAACACGCCCGCAGAGCACCAGCCGCTGGAAACCCCAAAGGACAACATGCTAAAAGCCGCGGAACTACTGCAGAAGAAGGACGAAGAGGTTGATATCAACTATCTTCGCACACTCGTCGCTTCAGCAATGCAGCAGCAAAGCAAGGCGGATACTTCGCGCAGGTTGGAATCCAATCCGGATAACTGTATATCTACCGCGCAGAAGGACGCCCGCGCTGATCGGCGACCCGATGACGAATCACACACCGGATCCTCGGAGCGCAGAAGGAAAGCCAGGGAACACCCAAATCCAATCCCCGTACCATCAAAGACGCCACCGTCAGATCCAAGAAAGGGAAAGGATGCGATGTACTCTGGACGAGACAAATACCGCAACCCCTCTCCTCCGCCCAACGGTTACCCGCGACCCCCTCGCCGCCGTAGTCCAGCCGGAAACACCAGGCCCCCAGGGCATGGTGGGATTGTTATCCGCGACAACGTGCTGCCAAGAAACAGAAACAGGGAGCGCTCGCCGGAACTTCGCCGGAACCAGAACATTGTTCATGAGCCCGAGCCCAGGAGGAGTCGAAATGAGGACCGCGGTCCAGAACCTCGTCAGAGCCGCGACCCAGAACCTCGCCGGAGCCGTGACCCGGAGCCTCACCGGAACGACCAGGGCAGCCAGCGCCAAGGCGAAGGCAGCCACAGGAGCCGGAGCCAGCACCAGGAAGGCCGAGGAGATTCAGATGGCGGAAGCAAGAAGTCAGACCGCCCACCTCGCAGGTCTCCCTCACCACCACCTAGCGGTGGCGGCGGAGGTGGAGGCGGAGGCAATGGCCGGAGATCTCGCTCTCGCTCAAAATCTCCTCGCCACGGCTCGCGCGACGCGCGGGACCGCCTTAACGAGTACAGAACCGACTACATTGGTCCGAAGTGCTTTGGCAGGATGATTCGAGAGGAACCAAAGCCAAGGATGAACCTCAAGCTACCCGGAAATCTGAAGCATTATGATGGCACCGAAAGGCCGGATACCTGGATTGAGGATTACTATAATGCTGTAACCTTCGCCGGAGGAACCCCTAACATCGCCTGCCGCATGCTTCAGTTGTACCTTGTAGGTCCAGCCCGGATCTGGCTCAGCGACCTTGAGAAGAACTCCATCTTTTGCTGGTTCGACCTGAAGAACGCTTTTGAGAAACACTTCAGGGGCACCTACAAGAGACCTGCCACAACAAGCGACCTGCAGGCATGCATCCAGAAGAAGGGCGAAACATCGAGGAACTTCCTCACCCGATGGTTGGCATGCAGAAACGAGTGCGAGAACGTCGACAACCGCACAGCAATGCACGCTTTCATTGGGGGCTTGCAGCGAGGAGGATTGCTGCGACACAAGCTAACTTGCATGGTCAATGCAAATCAACTGACGTTGGACGACATGATCACCATCGCCAGCGATCACACTGCCGCCGATGACGACGCAGGCGGTGACCTCGCAGCCACAGCAATCCCCCTGCATCAGCAAAAGAAGAACCGTGACAACGGTAGCAGCAGCAGCCATAAGCGCAAGAACCCTGATGACCAGAGGAGTGGCGGATCCGAGATGATCGCCATGGCGTTTCAACGCGGAGGTTCAGGAGGCGGCAGAGGACGCGGACGCGGAGGCGGAGCCGGCAGAGGTCAGCAGCATACCTCCGAGGTCACAGCTGGCGGATCCCGCGCCCCGCAAACCTATGAGGAATACAGAGACATGCCCTGCCTGGCCCATCTGGATCCGGCTACGGGGAAGTCCACTCACACCAACCGCAATTGAAAGTGGGTCAATGATCTAAAGAACGACCCGGAGGCAGGATACAAGCGCGCCCGGAAGCACCGCCCACGCGGCAAAGGTGGCAAGGGCAAGAACAAAGACAAAGAGGATGACAGTTCCGAGGCGATGGATGAGGATGACAACTCGCCGGATCCCAAGGCAGGATCCGCAGGAAAATCCAACCCATTCGACAAAAAAAGCGTGGGGGCTTACCACACTTTCCTCGGAACCCCAACAGTACGTGCCTCCAAGTCAGCTACCCGGATCCTGAACGCCATAGTTCCGGCTGTGCCGCAGTACGTCAGGTGGTCGGAAATCCTGTGCACATTTGACAGGAAGGATCACCCCGCAATTGTGCCGAAAGAATGCTACGCCTTGGTTGTAAGTCCCCGCATAGACGGGTATGACTTCTCCAAGTGCCTCATGGATGGCGGAGCCAGCTTGAACATCATGTACCTGGAGACTCTAGAGCGGATGAACCTCACCAAGGAACAGCTCAAACACAGCACCACTGAGTTTCATGGTGTGGTTCCGGGTAAGAAGGCGAACTCCCTCGGTAGCATCACACTTCCCGTGGCCTTTGGCGATGTTCATAATTTCCGCGAAGAGAAGATCACGTTTGAAGTTGTGCCCTTCAAGAGCTCCTACCACGTCATCCTCGGCAGGCCCACCTACCACAAGTTCCACACAAGAGCGTGCTACATCTACAACAAGCTCAAGATTCCGGGTCCTAAAGGTATGATTACCGTATCCGGAGACTACAAAAAGGCTCATGAGTGCGAGTTAGGCGAAGCCGCCTTCGCAGAGTCTGTGATATCCGGAGAAGAGCTGAAAGGCTACAGAGGCGCGGTGGATCCGACTGAGATGCAGACCACCAAGAAGCAGATCTCCGAGCAGAAAACCTCCTTCAAGCCTGCGATAGAAACCAAGAAGCATGACCTCATCCCAGGTGACTCTTCCAAGCAGGTTTCAGTCGGAGCCAACATGGACCCCAAATAGGAAAGCGCGCTCGTCGAGTTCCTCCGCGCTAACATGGATATCTTCGCATGGCAACCTTCTGACATGTCCGGAGTACCTAGGGAACTCGCCGAGCACTACCTCAACATAAATCCGGGGGCCAAACCAGTGAAGCAAGCTATGCGACGCTTTGGAGATAAGAAGCGCCGCGCCATAGGAATGGAACTAGCAAAGTTACTAGAAGCAGGTTTTGTAATAGAAGTTATCCATACCGATTGGGTCGCGAATCCCGTCCTTGTACCCAAAAAGAACACTGAAATACTAAGAATGTGCATCGATTACTCTGGCTTGAACAAACATTGCCCGAAGGATCCGTTCCCCTTGCCGCGCATTGACCAAGTCATTGATTCGACGGCGGGGGCGGAACTTCTGTGTTTTCTTGATGCGTATTCCGGGTATCATCAGATCCGGATGAAGGAATCCGACCAAAAGGCGACTTCATTCATTACCCCGTTTGGTACTTACTGCTATGTTACTATGCCTTTTGGTTTGAAAAACGCAGGTGCTACTTACCAACGCACGATGCAGCGGTGCCTGAAGGACCAAATTGGCCGGAACGTGCACGCTTACGTCGACGACATCGCGGTCATGACCCGGAAAGGATCCGACTTGATCAGCGACCTCACAGAAACCTTCGACAACCTCCGCAGGTACAAGATGATGTTGAATCCGCTGAAGTGCGTTTTTGGCGTGCCAGCCGGAAAACTCCTTGGCTTCATAGTCTCTCACAGAGGCATTGAAGTTAACCCGGAAAAGATCAAGGCAATCCTGTGTATCAAAAGGCCAACTTGTCTCAAAGATGTGCAACGACTAACTGGTTGCGTCGCAGCAATCAGTAGGTTTGTTAGCCGTCTTGGCGAGAAGGCGCTACCTCTATATAAACTGCTGAAGAAAACAGACAAATTTGTCTGGGACGACGCAGCTGACGCAGCTCTTCGAGGGTTGAAGGAAATACTCACCTCCCCGCCTATCTTGGCAGCCCCAGCAGAGTCAGAGCCTATGCTCCTTTACCTGGCAGCTACCAACAAAGTCATCAGCCTCGTCATCGTGGTGGAGCGAAAGGAAGAAGGTCATGAATATGACGTCCAGAGACCTGTCTACTACATTAGCGAGGTGCTGACGGAGTCAAAGCAAAGATACCCTCACTTTCAGAAGCTAGCCTATGGAGTATTCCTAGGCAGCCGGAAGCTGAGACACTACTTCCAAGAGCATCCAGTAACAGTCGTGAGCAAGGCTCCGCTGTCAACAATTCTCAACAACGCTGACGCAACAGAACGTACGGCTAAATGGGGCATTGAACTATCCGCCTTCGACATCGCTTACAAGCCCAGGACTGCGGTTAAATCCCAAGTCTTGGCAGATTTCGTCGCAGATTGGACAGAAGCTCCGGATGCAAGTCTGGAGCCGGAACCAGAAACATGGGTCATGCACTTCGATGGATCCAAGCAGCATCAAGGCTCAGGAGCCGGAGTCACCCTAAAGTCCCCTACCGGAGAAGAACTGCAGTATGTTCTGCAGATTCACTTCGAAGCTACTAACAACATGGCGGAATATGAGGCTCTACTACACGGTCTGCGCATCGCTAAGGAAATTGGGATCAAGCACATCATATGCTGTGGAGATTCCGACCTGGTGGCACAACAAGTAGCCGGAACCTGGAACGCCAGAAATTCCGTCATGGCGGCCTACAGAGACGAAGTTGATGAGATCGCCAAGTGCTTCCTCGGATAAGAAGTCAAGTACGTCAGGAGAGACGATAACGCAGCGGCGGACATGCTATCCAAGCTCGGATCCGGCAGGAAACAAATTCCGCCTGGCATTTTCCTGGAGCATCTCCGGATACCCTCAGTTAAGGGCGCTAACCCGGAAAACCCAGAGGTGGCAGTGTCTCCGGCTAGGGAAGTAATGGCTATCATTCCGGCTTGGACACAGCCTTTCCTGGACTACCTCATCGACCAGAAGTTGCCAGAGGACGAGGTCCTCGCACGACAGATCGTTAGACGAGCAAGAACCTACACAATAGTTGATGGACAGCTCTACAAACGAAGTGCAGCAGGGGTATTTCTTAAATGCGTCTCCAATCAAGATGGCATTGAAATCCTTAGAGAGATCCACGCAGGGGATTGCGGGCATCATGCCGCTCCCAGATCACTCGTTGCAAAAGCTTTTCGGTTAGGTTTCTATTGGCTTACAGCTAAAGAAGACGCTGATAAAATAGTTAAGACCTGCCGAGGTTGTCAGTATTACGCTACTCAACCAAACGCTCCAGCCCAAGAGCTGAAGACCATACCTATCACCTGGCCATTTGCGGTCTGGGGGCTCGATATGGTTGGTAAGTTAAAAAGATCATCTCCTGGCGGTTTTGAGTACCTCCTGGTCGCTGTTGACAAGTTCAGCAAATGGATCGAGGCTAAGCCAGTGAGAAAAGCCGATGGTGCTACGGCACTAAAATTCGTCTGCAGCCTCGTGATGAGATTCGGCATCCCACACAGCATAATCACAGATAATGGCACGAACTTCGCTCAAGGAGAATTGAGGGATTATTGTGAAACAATGGGGATACGACTGGACCTCGCATCTGTGGCTCATCCACAGTCCAATGGTCAGGTTGAAAGGGCTAACGGCCTAATATTGTCAGGAATTAAACCACGCCTTGAAGGACCGCTGCGACGAGCAGCTGGAGCTTGGGCTGATGAGTTGGAAGCTGTTCTGTGGAGTTTACGAACTACCCCTAACAGATCAACAGGGTTTACCCCTTTTTTCCTGGTATACGGATCCGAAGCCGTGCTTCCCTCCGACATCATCCACGATTCACTGCGGGTTTCCGCCTACAATGAAGAAACAGCTGACGAGGCCAGACAGCGATCTGTGGACCTGATCGAGGAAGCTCGGAACCTAGCTGATCAGCGCTCCGCCATTTACCAGCAGAAGCTCCGACGCTATCACAGTCGTCGAGTTCGGAAACGCTCCTTCATGGCAGGAGATCTGGTCCTCCACCTTCGACAGGTGAAAGACCATAAGCTGCAATCTCCATGGGAAGGACCCTTCGTCGTTAGCAAAGTGCTTCATAACGGGTCGTATTACCTTGTTGATTTCCGTGAGCTGAGGGACAGACCTGCTAATTGGCACCGGAAACGCAAGCGTGAGGATCCGGATGATATCTACGACGAGACAGAACGCCCTTGGAACATTGCACAGCTACGTCCTTTCTACACTTAGCATACATTTTCCGAGTTATAAACTCTGTAATAGTTATACATGATCAATGAAATAAAGCTTATGGTTCACTCTTTGAGTCTTTTACCTCCTTTACTTGTTCACTTTAGATCGTGTATGTTTTTTCCGACTAAAACCGCAGAGCTGGATATTTCCGCCTAGGCGTGTATGAAAGTTGTGATTTCCAAAACCGTCCTTTAGGACGTAAGCTTAAGTTTTCTGATTAAGTTGTTATCTGTTGCGAACTTGTGGATTCCTAGTAGCGATTTCCGGCACCTATGCCTGGGGGCTTGTTTCCGCGGTTATTGACGGACTGCCATTGGGCTTCGTCGCCGCTGGCGAGCGTTTCCGGCTAAGGTCTTTCGGCTCGCGGAAGGTCAAGCGAGTAAGCCGGAAAACAATGAAGTCAGCACTTGCTTTTCGACATAAAACGAAACATGCACATAACATTAACGGATAGCAGGATAAGTGTTTCCGCCCCATGCATAATCGTTTCGTTCCTAGCTACTTAATAATTTAAGTCTTATTACAAACCCACTCTGGGGCCAAAATGATGCAACTTGTTTCATTGTTTAAAACAGGAACTCTACTCGGAGTCCTCCTCTTCTGATTGCTGGTAGGAGGAGCCGTCGTCGCTGTCACCAGATCCGGCTTCGGAGTCATCACCAGAGTTTCCTCTGGAATGCTCGCCGCTTGACCCGGATCCTTCCCCATAATACTCCGGCTCACCCGCTTCTTCCTCTGCATCGGAAAATCCTTCGGGCAGATCGTGCTTGTTATACCAGAACGAGTGATCCACTCGCCTGACAAACAGCTGTTCATAGCCTTCGGTTTCCGCGAGGAGGGCATCCATATCGGAACCCTTGGGGGCTCCGCGTGCAACATTCGCCAGGTTGAGCGAGGGGAAGTGAGCCTTGCAGGTGGCCAGGATTAGGGAGGCGACTCCGCGTGCTGAAGACTCCTGCCAGTCCTTGATGAAATCCGGCACCAGCTTCATAAGTTTGGTCATCGTATCGATGACTGTGGTTTTGGCCTTCTTCAGAGACAGAGCTGTGGCGATTCCGCGACAGGCTTCAAATAACGCGTCAATTGATATCCGCGCTTCATCGTATGCCTCCGTCCTCGTAAGGTTTGACTCTTTTGACCATTCAAAGCCAAGGCTTGCTGTGGAAGAAAGAGATTCAGTTCCGCTAGAGAGGACTCATACAAGTTAGTCGGAGCAACGATACGGAAAAATGCTTACGGAAGATAAGTTTGTCAATGGCTTCCGCTCCGCTTCCAGAACTTTGTTCTTGGCAATTGTGGAAATCACGCGGCCCTGGCTTCTCTCCAGTTTTTCATTCAGCTCCGCCAGGTCGCGGGCATGCTTCTCGGAGAGCTCTTTCCTCGCCTCAGTCTCCTTGCTTGAGGATTCTTGGATGAAGGCTTTGAGGGACTCGTTTTCCGCCTCAAGCACCTTGACTTTGGCGGAAAGCTCATCAAACGAGGAGTGCTTGACAGATTCTTCTGAAGGCAGAAAGTTGCACACATTATGCATCCTGAACTATGACAATACAAAAAGTGAAGACCCGGATCTCGTACCTTTAAGGCGGGTCTCAAGCAGCTGGATAGCCTTTTGGCTGTTTTCCGCGTTCTGGCGCAGCCCCTCGATCTCCGTGATCTGCTCTAGCACGTGAATGCGCAGATCTTCGTGCAATTTCCGTGTGGTCTGTGAAGCAGCAGGGAGTTAGCCGGATATTTAAAAATCCTGGGGGCTAGCGAGGAATTCAGTAGGTATAAAAAAATTTAAAATTCCGTCTAAAGTACATTCTGGGAAAGCATCGGATAATACACGTTGCACGGAACTATATCACCCAATGCTTGGGGGCTAGTATTACCTGCCGCACTTCCTTGTGCTTGGCGAAAAAATCCTTCAAGTCGCTCTCCAGCTCGGCGAGTTCACGCACCTCCTCGTCCGGTTTTCCCCATACCTTGTTCAGCATGGCGGAAACTTCCGCGTGACGTTCTGCAAGGGTAAGTTTTTGGAGGGACGGAGTTGGTTGGAGGTTGACTCGGATCGCGTTGGTAACTTGGAGGAGCTTACCCTTCTGCTCCTGTTCTCCTTCAGTGGGCCCCGCGAAGGCGGAGCTTGGCTGATCTGGCGGAGGAATTGGTGACGAGGTCCCCTTGGCGGAATCACCATGATGAACGGGATCTTCAGGAAGGTCATCAATGTCGATGATATCCTTTGGATCCAGCTTGCTGGCAGATGAAGCCTTGGGCGGAACTTCCACCTCAGGAGTGATAGGAAAAGAAGCCGGAGATGGTCTGGCCTTCTTCTTGGGGACCCTTGGGGCCTTGGGAGGCTGGCTTTCGGAACTTCAGAAATGACATAAAAGCATAAGTACGAGTTTGAGCGTTAAACCAGAACTTGGGTCTCGGAAGTAGACGCTTACCCGGAAGGCTTGAAGAAATGCTGGATGGCAGGCTGCCCTTTGTTGCTGGTATTAATCAGCGAGAGGCGCTTCTTTTCCGCCTCAGCTTTCCGGGTAGCCGCAATGCTGAGCGTCTCGCGAGGGCGTTTCGCATAAGGGCTGGAAGGGGCTGGCTTCTTCCTCTTCGCAGGACGTGGAGCTTCAGGAGCTTCCGCCTCTGATGCGGCTTCCGGATCCGCGTTGCCGGTGGACGGGACTCGGAGGAGAGTTCCGAGTTCGCTTTCCTCAAGCGCCTCGAGCTAAATGCAAAGTTAACACTTAGACAAAAAAGTTTGAAGAAAAACAATAAACCAAAGTCAAGACGACGTACCGCGGTTCCGGATCCCTCCATGTGGATGTCTTTGTTGCATACGTGAACGTGGAGTTCACGTGGGATTTTGATGAGGACCCGGATCCTTTTGTCGATGGCGTCGGCGGAGAGATTGTCCTTGGTGGCGCGCATTGGATCGTCGCGCCCTGTGTATTCAAACATCAGGCGATCCCTGTGTTGCAGCGGCTGGATCCGCTTCGTGAACCAGGAAAGGGTTAAGTCCTTCCCCGTCAGCCCCTCCTCCGTGAGCTTGCAGATCCGCCTGACAGCGCGGGTCAGCTGTGGTGAGTCGGAGAAGTGGGGGCAGTGCGTCCATGATGGAAGCTCCGTGGCGGGGCAGTTCTTGAAAGGCGGCAGCTTCCTGTCGCTCGCGGGGTCGGAGACGTCCTTCAAGTAGAAGAAACCCCCGGACCAGTACCTCGCGGATTCGTGGCGGTCGGTGGGGGGGTAGACGCGGCCCGGGCGGATTATGAAGGTGACGGAACCGCAAGTCGCCAATTCGGAAGTCTGGCGGATCTTCTCCTTCTTGACAGAAAAATAGTATTGGAAGAGGGGAAGCTCTGGAGTAACCCGGAGGTGGCCTTCGCAGAGAGCGACGTGGTTGCTGATGGCGAGCACGCTATTCAGAGATATGTTGTGGGGTTGGAGTCCATACGTCTTCAGAATCTCCCGAAAGAAGTCCGAAGGCGGAAATGAAAATCCGCGCTCCACCAGTGCCTTTGTCAGCACCATCTCGTCGTCCCTTGGAGCCGGAGCTGGTTCATTTGGAACTGACCTCCAGCTTCCGGGTTGCAGGAAGCCCTCCGCCTCGAGATTCTTCAATTCCATCTCAGTGGTGGTGCAGGGCCACCACTTCCCCTTAGCTTCGGAGTCGCGCTTCCGAGCTTTCGATTTCTTGGCAGCCTCTTCCGCCTGCTGCTCCGTTTGACCCGCCCCGGAGGTTTTCTCCGGGTGAGCAGAGGTCCCCTCAGCCTCCTTGCCGGAATCCTTTGAAGGATCCAGCCTGACTGGAGCGAAGGGAGGAGGGGCGGAAGAGATTGGCGTCGCCATGATTGGTTCCGAGCTCGGAGGTGGAGTCGTTGAAGACATCTGAAGAAAAAGAGTTTGGCGGAAACTTTCCTTAGTCGGATCCCACATCGTCTTCCCCAGGTTCACCCCTACCAACTACGGCGCGAAGATGAAGCTCGAAGATTTACCGTAATGGCGTGTGCGGTGGTCGGAGTCGCCGGCGACGAGTTTTCCGTGCGGTGGCTCGCCGGAGTTAAGAACACGAAGAACACTGCGGTGGTGGGTTCGCTCCGGCGATGCTCCGGCGATTACTCCGGCAGGTTCCGGCACGGCGGAGGAAGGGCTCACGGGCGGCGCTCGGCAGGAAGGTGAGAAGGGGGTGAATGAGGGTAAGGGGTCTCGACGGCTGATATTTATAGGCTGAGGGGATAAGATTCGTGCTCCGCATCCTGTGGTTGGAACGCAAGCGTCGCGCCGTTGGATGCGTGACACGTGTCCCAAACCCTAGCGGTAAAAATGGCTAGAGATAAGTTACCGCGCAAATCGCGCGAAAATGGCACCAGAATTGGCGGAACCGTTTGAGTCTTTTAAGATTCCGGGTAATTGCGTGAAGATAAGTTGGCTCTCGTTCGCGAGCAGGGAGTAACCCGGAAATGTTCTTTGGAACGTCGATGGATGAAGTCCCGCAGGATGAGAGCATTTTCCGGCTGTAAGTTGGAAAAAGAAGAAAATGCGAAGTTGGAGTTCTTCAAGTTTCTCCGCGTTGCCAACGATGCCGGAAACTAAAGGTACAAGCATGGCGGAAACTGCAGGTGAAACTCGGAGAACTCTGGGGGCTACTGTTGTGGGTATACTTCATGGGTGTACCATCGACAGTGCCTAGATCCGGCAAGCCCGGGTGGCCCACAGACGGTGATGAGGCATGTGGCCCATCGGGCGGCCCAGTTGCTGTTGATCATGAAGGAAGAAGTCCAGCCCAGGATCAGTAAGCCGGATCCGTACCGACATAGGAGTAACCCGGATCCTTGGAGGCCCATGAGGAACCCGGATCCAGTACGACGTGTATGGAAGGCGGATCCGTGACGTGCACGGCAAGATATTGTACCGTAGCTAGGCAATCTGTAATCCGGCTAGGACTCTCCATGTAAACCCTAGATCCGTGCGCCTTTATAAGCCGGATCCTGGGAGCCCTAGAGGCACAACCACAACTCATTGTAACAACGCGAAAGCGCCCAGATAATTCCAGACAAGCAGCAGTAGGCCCTGTCATCGTGCAGGTGTTCCGAAGCTGGGTAACTCGCGTACCACCGTCCCGAGAGCACTCCGCCCTATGGCCCCTACTTCTCCTCCCCCTCGTGAGGATCCCTCCTCCGGGGTACCGTCGATTAGGCAACGACAGGTGTCTTCATTGGACTCGCATTGGTCATGTTGAATTTCTTGAGCATGTCCCTCACATACTTTTCTTGAGAGATGAAGGTGCCTTTTGCAAGTTGCCTCACTTGGAAGCCTAGAAAGAACTTCAACTCTCCCATCATGGACATCTCAAATTTCCTAGTCATCAATAGCTCAAACGCTTTGTTATGATTGGGGTTAGTTCCACCAAAGATAATATCATCAACATATATTTGACATATAAAGAGGCCACCCCATTTAACCCGCTTGGTGAAAAGGGTGGAATCGACCGTACCCATGCAAAACCCATCATGTAGTAAGAAATCCCTAAGGAACTCATACCAAGCACGTGGAGCTTGCTTGAGACCGTAGAGTGCCTTATGGAGTAAATACACGTGGTTGGGTCGGCATGGGTCTTCGAAACCCGAGGGTTGAGCCACATATGCGGTTTCTTTTAGGGGACCATTCAAAAATGCACTTTTCACATCCATTTGATATAATTTGAAATTGTGGAAAGATGCAAATGCAAGCAAAAGACGAATAGCTTCAAGACGGGCTACCGGCGCAAAGGTATCCTCAAAATCCATACCTTCTATTTGGGCAAACCCTTGCGCCACTAACCTTGCTTTGTTTCGTATGACAATGCCATTCTCATCTTGCTTGTTCTTGAATACCCATTTGGTCCCAATGACATTGATGCGATGATCCTTGGGTCTCTCAACTAGAGACCATACTTCATTACGGGTGAAACACTCCAATTCTTCTTGCATGGCTATTACCCAATCCGGATCGACCAAGGCTTCATGTACCTTAAGTGGTTCAAAACTAGACACAAAAGCATGATGTTGACAATAAGTGATAAGTAATGCATGGTGTCTACGAGTTACCACTCCTCTTGAGATGCTACCAAGGACTTGATCCACTTTCATGTCACTTGCCCTTGTAGCGGCCTTGATCTTCCGAACGGTTCCTTCATGATCAATGAATTCATCTCTTGCTAGTACTTGATCATGAGGGACCACTTGAGCTTGATCATGAGTTGAGGATGTTTCTTGATCATCATCATGGTCTTGCTCCGTGGAATGAGGATCTTCTTCTTGTTCTTCGGATTGTGACTCGTCTTGAGTAGAGGATGGTTCTTGAGTTGCACTTGATGGTTCGGCTTGAGTTGAGCTAGGCTCGACTTGTGGCGTGCTTGAAACATCTATTCCATCATCTTGATCATCATTATGAACCTCCATGGGCCGGATGTGTCCAATGCCCATATGCTTGATGGCACTAGATGGATCATCATCATTATCTGCAACACATGGAACAACTTGCTCCACTTGGGAGCCATTATCATCCAAGAACACCACGTCACAAGATACTTCAATAGTCCCGGTGGACCGGTTGTAGTATCTATAGGCGTGAGAGTTCTCCGCATATCCAACAAATATACCCTCTATGGTTCTAGTTTCAAATTTACCGAGCTTTCCTTTGTTGTTTTTAACAAGACATTTGCAACCAAAAACACGAATGTACATCACGTTAGGCTTGTTACCGGTAAGGAGCTCGTATGGGGTTTTGTTGTGGAGAGGACGGAGAAAGAGCCGGTTGGAGTAGTGGACGGCCGTAGAGATGGCTTCTCCCCAAAAGTTGTGGGGTGAGTTGAATTCACTCAACATGGTTCTTGCCATCTCAATGATAGTCCGGTTCTTCCTTTCAACAACACTGTTTTGTTGAGGGGTGTATGGCGCCGAAAACTCATGCTTGATGCCCTCATCATCAACAAACTCTTGCATAGTGTAGTTCTTGAACTCGGTGCCATTGTCGGTCCTAATGGCCTTGATCTCGGATTCATACATACGTTGAGCTTTCTTGGCGAAGGTGATGAACTCTCTATGGGTCTCGTCCTTAGACTTAAGAAGAAAGACCCAAGAGTATCTTGAGTAATCATCAACAATGACAAGTCCATACTTGCTCCCACCAAGAGTATCATAATGTGATGGCCCAAAGAGATCCAAATGAAGGAGCTCCAAAGGCCTAGATGTGGTAACAATACTCTTGATGGGATGCTTCTTCTTGAGTTGCTTTCCGGCTACACATGCACTACAAACACGATCTTTCTCAAAAGAAATGCCGGTTAGTCCCACAATGTGCTCACCCTTTAGGAGTTGTTTAAGATTCCTCATGTTAACATGACCAAGGCGGTGATGCCACAACCAACCTTCGTCATGCTTGGCCGCCATTAGACATGTGGAGAAGGAGGAGCTCTCTTTCGAGAGGTCAACCACGTAAAGGTTGTTCTCCACATATCCAACAAGGACCAATTTGAGATTGTCACACCTAAAGACTTGCACATAATATTTAGTGAAATATGAATTGTAACCGGCATCGGCAAGATGATATATAGAAAGTAAGTTATAGCCAAGATGTTCAACAAGCATAACCGTCTCAAGGCACAAGTCCTTAGAGATTGCTACCTTGCCATACCCAAGTACCTTTCCCTTTGAGTTGTCACCAAAGGTAATGCTTGACTTCTTGTTGATATCTTCAATGAATTGATCAAGCACACCTTTTCCTCCGGTCATATGATTGGTGCATCCACTATCAAACACCCATTTTGGACCACCGGAGGAATACCCCTACAAAATCAAGTAGAGGATTTAGGAACCCATCGATTAATGGGTTCCTTTGCAATGGCAACAATATCTTTTGGTACCCAAATTGAGTACTCTCTATAAGCATAGCCATTAGGAGGGCCAACATAGTTAGCATAGACATCACCATAATAATCAACAAATAATGCATAGTGATCGTTTGGCCCCGTGCGATCACCACTAGTGGCTTTGCCCTTTGAGGCTTTGCCATTGTTAGTGACCTTCTTGTTCTTATCTTGAGCGGGTTTCTCCTTCTTGTAGTTGTTCTTCTTGTGGGGCTTGGGAGCATATCCAAGTCCATACTTTTGATTGTTTGACCTTTGCTTACTCAAGAGGTCATCCAATCCCATCTTGTTCTTGGCGGTGGTGAACTTTGCAAGTTCCTTTGTTAGCCTAACATTTTCCTCAAGAATAGATGCTTGCTCACAAGAAGATTCATTAGGATGATAGTCAAGACCATATTTGGTCACCAAGGACTCAAGATATGTATTGGTCTCAACATGCAAGGAAAGTTCCTCTTGTAAACGAACATGTTCCTCAACAAGTTTAGCATGCTCACTAGTAAAGGAAATGGAGGAACAAGCAAGCTTTTCAACATCAATGGGATCCTTCATTGATCCAAGAGCCTTTTTGTAGGATTCTTGAAGTAGATCGTGGTTCTCTCCAAGTTTCTTGAGCTCATCCTTGACAAGCTTGTTAGCTCTTTCAAGGTGGCCAAGATCCCTAGTGAGAGAAGCATGAGCAACTTCAAGCTCCTCCTTTGAGGCATTGAGCTCTTGGGTCAATAATTGAGCCTAGGTCTTTAAGTTTATCAAGTTCATAAGTTTCAATTTGTTGCTTAAGGCCTTGAGATATGCACCTTTCGGTTTTTAGCTCTTGTCTTAGAAGATTGAATCTCCGTTCCTTCTCATTCAATTGATATTCTAATTCCTCAATGGACTCATCCTTTTCTTTGAGTGAGTCCATCAAGAAATCAAACTTGACAAGAGCTTCACCACGAAGGGTGCATCTAACATCATAGAGTTCCTTAAGCACAATTAATTCATCTTGATTTTCATTCTCATCATCTAGAACACTAGATAGGGAAGGTGGAGGTTCCATTACCTTAGTTTCCCTTGCCATAAGACAAGAGCCAATGATTGTAGATGAGGTAGAGTCATCGGAGTCATCATCTTGAGTTATCCTCGCCATGAAAGAGGATCCAACATCATTCTCCATGGAGTAGTCCTTGGAGTAGTCATATGTGAAGAGTGACACGGGCTTAGAGAAAGCCAAACCGGCCACCCCGGCCTCCTTCTCCTCATCTTCCTCTTCATCATCGGACAAGTACTCGGCCCCAACAAAGGCCCTTCCCTTGTTCTTCTTGTATCGATCATTGATTGGGTTTGGCTTCAACCTTGGCTTGACCCCTTTGATGAACTTTGGCTTGTCTACCCTTTTCTCATAAGGGCACTCATTTGCAAAGTGGCTATCTTCATCACAATTGTAGCAAGTTCTCTTCTTCTTCTTGTCGTTGAAGAGCATTGGAAGCTGTCCCTTGTACTTCTTGGCAAAGAAGGCAAAGTCGGTGACAATGTCACTAGTTGAGGTCATCTCTTCCTCTTCTTCAAATTCATATTCTTCTTCTTCTCCATGACCGGCCCTAGCCTTGAGAGCAAGATTGCGTGGCACTTCATGGTTGTGTGAGGCTTCATCAACACGGTTCATTGCCATGAGCCTCTTTCCCGCTTTGGCCATGTTTTCATTGGCGGCCACATAGGAGACTAGATCATCGGAGTTGAGGTCGGCACTCTTGGTCATGATTTGCAAGTTGAGTGCAAGGTTGGTGTCTTCTTGTTTGACGGCAATCATGGCAATGACCTTGGACTTTATGAATGCTTCATTCATCTCGAAGCCGTCATTGTACTTCTCAACACCGAGTCCCTTGACCCTTACTCTAAGAGCACCGAGTCTTGCATAAGCATCGGCCACGGACTCTCCTTCTCGAATCATGAATTGATGAGCCTCTTGCTTTGCGGTCTCATAAAGAGCGGATTGGATCAAATCGGTTCCCTCTTGGAGTACTACGATTCGATCCCACAACTCTTTAGCGGACTCTATGTCATTGACTTGATCAAGGAGCTTGCGGTTGATGCCACTCCTAATCTTGTCACGGGCGGAGGCGTTGAGTTGACGGTTGTAGAATTCGGTGGAGGTCAACCGAATGGGATCTTGTGGCTCCTGGTATCCATGAACAATGATCTCCCACAACTCCACGCTGCAGCTGCGAATATGAGATTCCATAGAAGATTTCCAAAAAGGAAAGTGAGTTCCATCAAAATGGGGAACATTCCCACTATGGTTTATATGAGGCATGGGTGAAGTGTTTTTGGGATAGTCATGGTTGACTTCGCGATAGCTCCCTAGTGAGGCCGAAGCCGTACTAGGAGGCCCACTAGTCAAGTTCTTAAGCATGGTAGACATTTCTGTCGTTTGGCTTTGTAGCTCATCCTCCTTTTTCTTCTTCTCGGCATCATATGCCAAGAATCTAGATTTCATCTCTTTAACCGAAAGGTTAGAGTTTTCATCTAGACCCTCGAATAGTTTTTCCATCTCACTCTTAAGGCGGTGAAGCCCTTAATAAGAGTCCAGGCTCTGATACCAATTGAAAGTATAGAGATGGTAAACCTAGAGGGGGGGTGAATAGGTTTCTACAAATTTTAATTCTTTCTTTGCAATATTAGGCTTTGCGGAATATAAAGATGAGCCTAATGCAAACTAGGTGAAGCAACCTATATGAAGATACAACTATCTCAAGCACGAAGGCTCTCTCAGGCAGTTTAAATCACAAGTAAGGAGTTCGGTTAGAGATAACCGATAGCACGCGGAGACGAGGATGTATTCCCGTGTTCCCTTGCTTTGCAACAAGGTACGTCACGTTTGGAGGGGTGGAGGTCCCACGAAGGATTCCCCACGCCACGAAGGCTCACCCTATTCTCCGGAGCCTATCCCACGAAGGAATAGCTCACTCACTTGTGGTAGACTTTGAGGTAGCCTCCAAACCTTCACAATCTTGCCCGGAGCAAATCCACAGCCCGGATGCTTCCGGACTCCTCTTGCCCACCTAGGGTTTCCAAGGAACCATAGGAAGCAAGCTTCTCGATGAATACAAGGGGGAATGAGATTTGGCTTGGTAGAACAGTAGATCGGGTCCTCCTCTAGTGATTCCCTGGAGGGATTTGAGTTTGGGTGGAGGAGGAGGGAGATCAGAGGCTTTTGGTGTTTCTAATAATGGAGTAAGAGAGAGAGAGCTCAAGAACAGCTTGTAGTATGTTGCCTAACCCTTCCAAGGTAGAAGAAGGGGTATTTATAGTGTTCTTCAAAATCTGGTCGTTGCCACTTGCCACCTCAGCATTTTTCCTCGACAAACCCGGTTGACCGGGCCACAGACCGGACAGCCCGGTCGTGAGGCCGGTCAGACCGGATCAGTGACTGGAGCTCCTTTGCGTCGTCCTGGTGCTTCTCCGGTTGGTGGCCGGTTGCCGCCCGGTTGCCGCCCGGTCGACCGGACGGAGCGCCGGACCCGCCGGTCAGTAGCCCGGTTGACCGGGCGCAAACCGGATCTGCTGGCTCCTCGTTTGGAGCCCGGTTGCCGCCCGGTTGACCGGCCTGCACGCCGGACTGGCCGGTTGCTGGCCCGGTTGGACCGGGCTGGTGACCGGATTTCTCCTGTAACCCCTTTTTGATTGTTGTTGAAATGGGGGGGTCTCCTTTAGCCTTCTTGTTCCTTTGATACACCATTTACGCCTCAATGCCTAATACCTGAGATTATCCTTATAAACATATTAGGCCAAATACTTTAGCACGGTGTCATCGTTACCAAAATAATGGATAAGGGTAAAATACCCTTACACTAGGTCGTGTCATAGCTCAAGGATGGAACTTCAGGAGGCCAACTCCAACTCCAACTCCAAGATGACCCAAGCCAATACAACCGTACACCCATAAGCGTCTAAGGGTTGGTGAGAGAACGGCAGGACTGAACCAGACCGAAGGTGGCGACAACTAAGAAGCGTCGTCGACTGTATACATAGCGCCCCGAAAGCCCACGCTCTAGGTGGCGGCCGACAACGACTCCAACATGTGCACGGAGGACTCCACGAACCAGCAAGACAACGCCTCCAAGGAGAGGAACGACACCGCCGCACTGCCGCTGCGCGATCCGATGACCGGATCTAAGGTTTCCCTTGTGGCCGAGAAGGGGAGGCACGGACAATGTCATGACGACACCTTCAAGGAAGTGAGGCGCCGCCAACCGCCACACAACACTTAAACGGGGACGTGTTGGTGGGATCCAACCCACCGCTGCTTGGCTAGCCGCCAGTACCACCACGGTGACCAGCAAACAACGCCACCAGGCATCACCGTGCTTGCCCGCTTCCAGAAGGCCAACCCCATAGGCCCGCGCAGGCCCAGATGGGTAGAAGCGGGCTTGGAGATCGCAGCGGCAGTAGTAGGGGCGCCTCCACCAACCTCCGCCGATGTCGCCATGACGTACTCGCTGCCGAACCTCCACGGCATCTCGCCGCCGAAAACAACCACAGAAACACATGCCACCACCAGGGCGGTAGCCGCCACCGCACAAGGGAGGAGGAGGGGAGGACGGGGAGGGGGCTAGAGAGGCGGCGGTGAAATCGCTCCCCATGTCGCCTAGGGTTGGGTGTGTGATTACCTCTATGTTTTGCAAAAAGAGTGGAATTCCCCGCAAATGCATCTTGGCGTATAGGTGTAGATGCACCCACTACTTAAAAACATATCTCGAAATGTTTTTAAAGTATAAAAAAAAAATTAGGTGTACATCCGAACATTATATGTCCACATATAAAGTCTCACCAAAAAATTTGTGTAAATAAGACAATTTTCGTAGAGATATTTTTATCTTTTTACACGGCCTACAAAAAATGTCCCTTTCTTACAAAAATTTGTGCGCGGAACTAGCATGTTCAGATGTATATCTTTGGGGCCCTTCGGGGAAACAAGAAACGGAAGACAACGCAACTACGAAAGAGTATACTACCTCCGTTTTAAGGAATAAAGCGCACGAGTATTTTAAAACGTACTTTGAATACAAATCGAGCAATAAAATCTTGATTATATTATATATAATTAACACCGTTAGATTCGTATTGAAAATTACTTTCTAATGATGCTAATTTCTTACAAATAATCTTTATATATTTAAAGTAATTCATGGTCAAATAAAAAACATGTAAAACGAGGACGCCTTATTCCTTGAAATGGAGGTAGTAAAACTTAGAGAGTAGTTTTTTAGTGAAAAATTATGTTCTTAAACTCAGGAAGCTAACGTTGCGGGCTAGGTAGTGCTCCTCAGCAGGCCCTACTTGATCTGAGTTCTTTGGACTGAGTTGCTTGGGATGGCAGTTTCGTTTGTGGGGTCGCCCATTCTCTTGACCTAACATTCAGGGTGACTTACCTCCCCAAAGCCATGTGGTGGCCAACACGAGGCCGCTTCAGAGATGGGTCGTGAAATCAGCGAATTTTTTTAAATAATACGAATTTTTTATATAATTTCAGGAATAGCGCGCGATTTCAAAAAATTCCAAAAGTGTGACCCAGTCGGTTAGCTACTGACCGATCGGTCAGTAGCCGGCCGATTACAAGTCGGCTGCTCAGCCCCTGACAGGCCCAAAAGTAATTGGTCGATAGCTGACCAATTGGTCAGCTACTGACCAATTGGTCAGCTACAGACCAATTGGCCAGCCACCCCTACATGGATTTAGTTTATGTTTATTACGAGGGATATCTGCTGGCACTTCTCCCCATTATTTTCCCGCCATATCTTCTCCCGCTCCCGTTCACACCGCCGTATTTCCCTCCCGCCAAATTTATCCCGCCACCCTTCCCGCCACTTCTTCCCGCCACCATCTCCCGCCAAATTTATCCCTCCACCCTTCCCGCCAAATTTATCCCGCCACCATCTCCCGCCAAATTTATCCCGCCACCATCTCCAGCTATATTTTTCCGCCACGCTCTCGGATTTTTCCCTATAAAAGCAGGCATCGACACTCATCGCTGCACAAGTGCTTCTATCTCTCTATTTTTTCTGTTGGCTCACCCTTAGCCATCATGAGTGTGCCGTGCTCTGACCAGGAGTTAAGGCCGGTGAAGGCGAAGGCTGCAAGTTTGCCCCCGGGTGTGACTGCGGAGCGGTGTTGGTGCGGCCGTCTTGCTAAGGTTAAGCAGGTGGAGGATTTCTCTGATTCGTTCGGCATGAAATTTTTCATGTGTGCGAGCTATGAGCATGATCCACCCTGTAGTTCAGCTTCGTCGTCCACCAGGCCGTCGGGAAGATGTGAGCGGGAAAAATTAGGCGGGAAAAAGTGGCGGCAGATTTGGGCGGGAATAAATGGCGGGAAGATTGAGCGGGAAAAATTGGGCGGGAAACAAACGAGCCAAAATTTCTGACACAACATTTTTGCAGCAAATTCATTTCACATTAGTACTAAAACTGAAATTAAGATACATTGCAGCTGAATTTAAAATACGGCTTATCACTACAACAGAATTTAAGATACAACGACAAACTATAACTGAAATTAAGATACATAGCCAGTAGGTCACATCACTCTACTTTCCCTGCGTCCACCGTGGCCATTTTCCAGACTTGTCGCCGCGTTCTTCTGCCACTTGCGCCTCAGCAGCTCTTTCCCTTAGTCTCTTTCTCTCCGCTTCACGAGCCTCCTTACGCACATCTTCCTCTGCAAACCTACGTGCAGCCTCATCATCCATCCTCTTCTGATTCACCTCGCGATTACGAGCTTGTTCCGCCCTTAGTTTCCGTATCTGCCTCTCTCGCTCTGCCTTTTCATTTGCACGAACCTTTTCCCTACGCTCCTCCTCAAAGAACGTTGCCCACGCACGCCGGTGTTTCTCCTCAACCTCCTGGCGCGCCCAATCTGGCTGCTCCTTGTCTATCCAGTGAAACCATTTGCATAGGGGCGGGGGAGACTGCAACACAAATAGTAACATTAAATCACATTCATAAATAAATTTATGCCTACATAAAATTATGTCGAAACATACCGGCGGCCTGGTGGACGACGAAGCTGAACTACGGGGTGAATCATGCTCATAGCTCGCACACATAAAAAAATTCATGCCGAACTGGTCGGAGAAATCCTCCACCTGCTTAACCTTAGCAAGACGGTCGCACCAACACCGCTCCGCAGTCACACCCGGGGGCAAACTTGCAGCCTTCGCCTTCACCGGCCTAAACTCCTGGTCAGAGCACGGCACACTCATGACGGCTAAGGGTGAGCCAACCGAAAAAAAAGAGAGATAGTAGCACTTCTGCTGCTATGAGTGTCGATGCCTGCTTTTATAGGAAAAAATCCTAGAGCGTGGCGG
Organism: Lolium perenne; assembly: GCF_019359855.2. Lineage (NCBI taxonomy): Eukaryota > Viridiplantae > Streptophyta > Magnoliopsida > Poales > Poaceae > Lolium > Lolium perenne. The sequence continues at coordinate 336,252,763 of NC_067247.2, forward strand.
GAAAATATAGCGGGAGATGGTGGCGGGAGATGGTGGCGGGAAGGAATGGCGGGAAGAAGTGGCGGGAAGGGTGGCGACAAGGACGGGAGGGAAACACGGCGGTGTGAACGGGAGAGGGAGAAGATATGGCCAGAAAATAATGGGGGAGAAGTGCCAATAATAAACCTAAAAATCCATGCAGTGGTCGGTCGGTAGCTGACCAATTGGTCGGTAGCTGACCAATTGGTCAGCTATCGACCAACTACTTCTGCCCTCTGACAAGCAGCAGCAGCCGACTGCCAGTCGGACTACTAGTGACCGATCGGTCAGCTATTGACCGACCGGGTCACACTTTTGGAATTTTTTGAAATCGCGCGCTATTCCTGGAATTAAATAAAAAATTCGTATTATTTAAAAAAAATTCGCGTGAAATCACCCGTCTCTCATGTTTCCTCAAACGCGTACCTTCGCGCACACCAGAACCGCCCCAAGCTTGAGACATGTCCTACGAAACTAGAGGTGGGGTCCTCGCTTCTTCTAGATTGGAGAGGGACCTAGGTAGCGACTCTTCCTACCCTCTTTCCCTTCCCGAGGGGTGGTGGTGGTGGGGGTGGGGGGGGGGTAACTTCAGAAGCGACCCTTTAGGCGAGGCTCTAGTCACATACCCAAGGGTCTCTCACCCTTGCGAGCACCGGGTCGTCTTCTTCGAGCTAAGTGCATCGATCTGCCAGTTCGAGCAACTCCAACGTTGTTTCAGTACGCATACCTCTCGTCTCCCTATGGAGGAGTGCATTACCCGATCCTCGCTGAAGGGTCATGATAACGAGAGTCGTAGGAGGCTCGCGAACAATGTCGAGGATCAAACTAAAACGACGTAGAAACTCCCGAAGGCGCTCGCCCGGTTGCCGGTGTAGCTCAAGTAGGTCACCGTTTCTACCTGTCCGGCACCACCCTCGAGGGAGCGCGGTAGATATGGTGCCTTTTTCGATAAAGGGAAATATCGAGAGATACCAATTACACATCAGCCTCTGCAACAATGCAATATTCTAACGGTAGTATGGATGCACACAACCAAAAAGTAAAAAAAAAACTAAGAAATAAAAAGTCCCGCTGCGGTATTCCAGCCGTAGCAGCAACAATACATCCACCACCAAGACAACATCTGAACTTCAGACTCTCCAAAAGCGACGCCTCCAAGAAGGCAACAATGCACAACCGTCGTCGTCACCTGATCAAAATACCTTAGGTTTTCACGCTGAAGATAGTCCCCGCTCTAAAAACAATGCCTTCAAAAAGGCCATTGCCAGTGACAACCAATTAAGCCAGACCTTGGATTTTCACCCTGAAAGGTAAGACTCTGAACTTCACATGCGCTGCCTCCCCCACTTGCATACTTTTGCTGCGAGCCAAGAATAACAAGAAAGTTCCTCAACATCGGCAGAGACTCGAACCTCCATTGTTAGTCCTCCAATCCGGCCTTCATGATATTCTTCGCATCTGATTTCACTATGGACCAGAATGTCATCTAATGGCAACACAGAGCAGAGCTTCGCACCGCTCCATCAAGAACCAAACGGTCGGAATAAAAGCATGGGTGCGCATGATCGAATACCACCTGATCCAGCAAACTCCAGGCATAACGTGCACTGTTACATTTCCTGGTGGAGCCTTCCGAAACTCAACACTCCAGCCAAATCCAGTAGAACATGCAACAAGTAGGTCTTCGTCTTGGCGCGAGAGAAACCCTAGGACCACCGCCTTTATTCAGGCCGAGCCCCCACGCAATCGGCCATCCCCGCGACCCGTCACACCGAGAAGCCTGCACAACGAATGACCCTGGGATGCGGGAGCCATCAGGCTACATAGCAGCCCCCGACAGCCGCGAAACCGCAGCCCGCCAAGCCCATCTGGGCCCAGATCAGGCCATGGCCGCACCGCCGGCGGCACTAACTCGAGGCCGTCGCTGCTGTAGCGCCGCCTCCGCATCCCTCCACCAGCCGAACCACCCCACGCCCCACCGCGCCGCCACAGGACGGCGGGCCTAGGTGGGGGACCTAGACCCGCGACGTGCCACCACCGTTCGGCGAGACAGTCGCCGCCAGGCCGAGAATGCCGCCCACGACCATGCCATCAACACTGCCCCAGCCGCCACGATCCTCCACCCCAGCACCTTTGGTACCAGGGGTCGCCGCCACCGCGGCAGAGGCCGGCGGCAGCGGCGGGAGGGGGGCAACTCGAGGGAGGGGAAGTCGGCAGTCGGATCTGGGACCCCGACGACGCCCTGGGGAGCACCACCGGAGGGGAGGGCGACAGTTTCAGACACTCTATTCTCGTCACTCGCTAAATATTCCTTAAATGATGTCATCGGTGGTTCACACAGTACATGAAACTGGAAATTAAGCAGCTAGCTAGTACAAGAAGATGGTAGAATATCAGCACCTAGCCAATGTCTGAAGTTTCCTTAGCTCGATGCTTATCAGTTGGTGGGATCAAGTACAAGCTAGCACAAGAAGATGGCAGAATATCGGCAAATGGCCAGTGCCTGACGTTTCTATAGCCGAATGCTTATCAGTTGGTGGGATCAAGGACATGGCCGGCGAAGACGATGACCCCTGAGCGCTCCTCCATGATGAAGAAACTGAAGGGATGGTCAGCGAGGAACTCGACCGGTTTCTGCATCCCAGCTCCCGCCAGCATACCCATGGTGACCGCTGCCGCCTCCGTCCCTTGCTCGTTCACCTTGACGACCGCCTTGTGGAGAATCTTGCCAAGAAACGTCGGCCGCTCCTTCTCGAAGATGCCCCGCAGGTCGGCCGACTCCGACGAGAACGGCAGCGAGAGGCCCACCAGACGGAGGTCGTCGACGATGTCCCGCTCGAAGCTTATGGCGAACTTGGGCAGCGTAACCGTGACAGTGTTAGCCGCCGTCGTCTTCAGAACATTGTACAGGTAGTCTGGCCCCGCGGCGACCGCGTCCACCATGCCGGCGATCCCCTGGCGCTCGTCCGGGAGGAAGAGGTACATGGAGTAGCGCGTGTCGTCTTCCGCGTCAGGCGCAGCCACGCCAGCCGCGTCGCCGTCCCCTCGGCCACGCCGCATGCCGAAATCTCGCCGGCGGTGCTCGTAGGGGAGCTGGAGGACCTTGAAGCCGTCCGAGCACGACGCGTACTGCGCGGCGTACATGGTCCGGGACATGAACTGCGCGTCGACACTGCTGCCGTCGAGCCGGTGGAACGAGCCGGGCCTCGTGGCACTCGGTCTGAATGGGATCTGCCATTTGGCCTTGAAGTAAACCGCATTGGCGAGCACGAGGTCGACGCCGGCGGAGATGTCCTTGGCGGAGATGATGGAGTCGATGAGGTTGTTCGTGGCCTTCTTCACCCACCCGTTGATTGCGTTGGCTACTTCTTCGGGCTTCAGAAACCACGGCCGATTTGTCAGAGTCTCAGAGATTCAAAGTCGATGTGAAATTCTGGAGCATTAACGGTCAGACAAAGAACTGACGCGCGTACCTCGTCGGCGAAGCTCACGGTGCGGACCTCGGACCTGTAGGACTGAACCGCGACGTCCTGGAAGGCCGTCTTGAGCGCGCCGAGCGAGGCGTCGGCCCAGACGCCGCCGCCGAAGAGGACGCGCGGCCTCCCGGAGGCCGCTCGATCGGCCAGGACGCGGTGGACGACGCGGCGTCCGGAGTCGGCGAGGGCCGCCGCGGACGGCGCCCCGAGGAAGGCGAGCAGCTGTTGGAGCGTGGCGCCGCGCGCCCCCGCGGCCACGAGGGACAGCGCCGCGTGGATGGACACCGGGGAGAAGGCTACGTTGCCCTTGGTGGTGGCGGTGTTGTCGCCGCTCGCCGGCGCGAGCTGCTTGGCGAGGCGGAGCGCGAGGGTCGTCTGCCCGTCGCGCATGGTGGCAGGGTTCGGCGCGGGGCGGACGCGCGCGAGTGTCGCGTGGAGCCCGGCGGCGTACAGCAGCGTCGCGGCGAGGGCGAGCGCGACGAGGAGGGGGAGGCACACAAGCTTGGGCAAAGGAGGGGATGGCATCGGCGGCGGGCGGCGGGCGGCGGTGGCTGATCAGCAGGGGGGAGGAAGAGCAGGGCTAGGTAGGGTGGAGTAAATTGCACACAACAAATGCTCGACTGTCAATTTGGGGAAGTGAGCATCGCTGATTCGGCGGTCAGAAAGTAAAGGGTCTGCAATAATCACTTGCCATATCTGGTTTATTTTCATGTAAATAGGTAGCATCCATTTTTGCCTTGCTAGACTACTTCAAGAACATCGCAGCCCGACGTGTCGACCTCCAAGGGTGCATTGTGAAGTTTAGCTGCAAACTAGCCCTTGCTTTTTCCTTTTTAGGTTCAGTGATCATTGTTCAAAAAATCAGCCGAATTAGCGATTAATAGATTGATTAATCGCTACTCGGGACCTAACGTGTCGATTATCACTAACCGGTTGTGTTAATCCTTAGCCTGACTAATCACTCCGATAGTCCGTTTACTAGGTATGTTTGTGACTAATTACTACACTTGGTCAAAAAAAAAATTGCAACATTTTCAACCCATATCACCTCTCTTGGCGTACTGCCCCAATCAAGTAGGTTTTGCGAAGGTCCCGCTTAATTCTCACCTCTAGCTGCTTGATTTCCACCGTCGCTAACTAGTTCCTTGCCCTCGATGACCAGTTCCTCGTATTTGCCGATCAGACCCCAGATCAGGAGATCGACCACCTTGAGGAGCTCATCCGGGAGCTCGAGGCCACCTTCAATAGGGTAAGTAGTTGAGGTGCAAGAGGAGTCATACCCTGGGTAAGTGGTAGGATAAGAGAAACTTCAGAGGTCAAAGGAGAAGTGGAAGGTAAGAACGTGGTGTCGGTTGGTGGATCCTGGGTCGCTCGTGGCCTTGAGGATTAGGTCAAAAACGAGAAATGACATGTTTTAGGCATTTGGACTCTAGAGAAGTAGGACCACGCATTTAGAGGAACATATACTACTTTTTTATCTTCTTATATGCACTGTTTTAAGAGCTAATTTTTGCAGATTGCGCCGATTAATGCCCGACCAAACAAATCAGTTAATCGCTTGAATTCCGATTAATCGCTACTTCCATGTTAACCGAACAATTGATGATCATCGATTTTCTTACCATTGTCAGTGATAGTTTGGTATGTGCTGGATGTCAGTGTAGTGGCACTATGGCAGCATTTTCGATAAAGGGAATATATTAATATCAAGAAGATACCAATTACACCCAGCCTCTGCAACAACGCACCACCCTAATGTCACTACGGATGCACACAGCCAAAAAACAAGAAAAGAAAACTAAGAAACAAAAGTCCCGCTATAGTATCTCGGGCCTAACAACAGCAATACATCCACCGCCAAGACAACACCTGAATTACAGACTCTTCAAAAACGACGCCTCCAAGAAGGGAACAATGCTCAAACACCATCGTCGCCCGATCAAAGATCTTAGGTTTTCACCCTGAAGATAGTCCCCGCTCTCAAAACAATGCCTCCACCAAGATCATTGTCAGGCACAACCAATTAAGGTCAGACCTTGGGTTTTCACCCTGAAAGGTAGGACTCTGCACTTCACCTGTGTTGTCGCCCTCACTTTCATACCGCTGCCGTGAAGCCTAGCACTGCTAACTCTTGTGAGATATTATTTTTACCCCATGGCTGGTCAAAGTGAAGATCTACTGTAGTGAATAGTGATAATTAGCAGCTGCTTACAACAACAAAATTGTGTTCAAAAGTTTTTCTTATGCACAGAAACGCTTTTTGTTGCTCCCTTAAAAAAAATCTTGGTGGATATTGCCGCCTATTCTATTTGGCACTACAGCATGCCATTGAACTGAATTGTTCATAGCAGGGGATCTCTCTTCTACAGTAGTTTTAAGCAAATTATGGCAATCAGTAACACAGATTTCAGGTCACGCATTGCTGGAAAAGACCCATGATTCATGTTTCCAGTGGAAGATTGATGGCTCCTCTCCTCTAAAAGGAGGCAGTGCCAGCCAACTCTGCCCTCTCTAGGTAAAAGTGGCGCGTACCATATTTGCAGACGGATCACAGAATAGCATGTGTTAGAGCATCTCCAGCCGCATCCCCCAAAAGGATTTGGGGCACGTCGGACAGAAAATGCGTTCCAGCTACGTCCCCCAAAGCCCATTTTTATCCGGCGCGCCCCCATTCGTTGTCCGGCGCCCCGAGCCCGTCCCCGTCCCACAGGGGACGCACCGGGCACGCCGGACACAACGAAAAGCGAGGCGGGGAGTGGCGGGGCCGACGCGTCAGCGGCACGGAAGGCTAAAACCCCGTCGCCTACCTTTGGTCAAGCGACGTTAATGGCGTCCCTGTTTCCCCAGGCGACGCAGGGACGCGTCTCGTCGTGCATGGCCGCGTGGCCGTCCGCGCCGGAGTTATTGCGTGCAACCACCCGTTGCCGCCGCTGTTTTAAGACGCCCTGCAGTTCTCGCCGCTCATCACAATCGCCGCCGCCTCCCCCCTCCCAGATCTTCTCCTCGCCGCTCCAAAAAAATGTCGACCTCGTCCTCCCGCAAGATCGCCGCGGCGAACGGCTTCGGCCGCGGCAGCCTCACCGTGGCGCAGGCATGGGCGCTGTACCGCGCCCGGTATCCAGTCCCGCCGGACATGCGGCTGCCAAGCAGCGGCGGCTGGAAGATGGTCGTGAACGGCATTGGCATCCCGCCGCCGCCGAAGCCGGACACGGATCAATGGAGGGACGCCATCAAGGCCCAGCGGGCTCAACTCACCGCCGAGGAGCGGGCAGATCCGACATGGGCGGCCAAGGGCAATGACGACTGGTGGGCCACGTACTTCAAGGCGAAGTACGACGTCGAGATGCACAGCACCGACGGGCTCATCGGCGGCCCCAACAGCTGGAACAAGGACGGCCGCGCCCTGTGGCGTTCCGGGGCGCACCCTCGACAACGTCATCCGCGGCATCCGCAACGGCGCTCCAAGGCTGGAGATGCCGTCGTCGCCGCCGCCGTCTCCTCAATGGCAGCCGAGGAGGACGACGTACTCGTCCTCCTCGCACTCTTCTTCCTCAGGACCGGCGCGATCGACACCGTCCTCGTCTTACCGGTCGGCGCCGTACACCGTTCCCAAACGGGAGGTGAAGGAGGAGCCGGCGACGCCCGTCAACACGAGGCGTGGCGGCAGCGGCAGCGGCAGCCGGCGGCAGCAAGGGAGGCGCGGCGGCGCCCTCCTCATCCCGAAGCCGGAGGTGAAGGAGGAGCCGGAGGAAGCGTCGCAGGCGGCGCTGCTGGCGGAGTATGAGCGGCAGCAGCGGCTCATCGCCAGCAGCGATGACCCCGAGGACTGCCCAGGTCTGCGGGCGGCGTTCTTGGCGTCCATGAACGACAAGGACGCCTGGAGGGGCGACCTCGACGCGGCGATCGCCTTGTCCATCCGTGACTCCGGCAAGCCGCTGGTGGACCTCACCGACGACGGCGAGGCAGGACCAAGCGGCGCGGTGAAGGACGAGCCCGTCGGCGAGCGCGTCAAGCAGGAGGTCGTCACCGACGACATGTACAACTTCCAGCAGTACTACGAAGCCTCCGGCCGCCGCAAGTGGTTCTAGATTAGGTTTAGTTTAAATTTAGTCAAATTTCGTTCGAATCTTGTAAGTTTGGACGAATCTTAGTCGAATCTCGTTAAGTTTAAAATTTCCGAATTTTTGTTTGGGGGACGCGACTGGGGAGCGACGTCTCCCAAAGGCGGCACGAACGAAACACGTCCCCCAAACGCTCAATCCGGCGCGGTTTGGGGGACGCTTTGGGGGACGCGGCTAGAGATGCTCTTAGATGTAAATACGATGCAACCGGCACCGTTCATTAACGATTCGATTTGTTTGTGTTGATAATATCTATAATACATGCATAATGTGTGAGGAGGTCCTCTAATGTGCTCGTTTTTGGATTTCAAATAAAGCAAACAAACAGTCAGTCCCACATCGATTTTATTTGTCAGGTTCTTGAATCCAATGCATAAAAATTTGCTGCTGAAAATCCACATGCTACTTGACATTTGCTCACATGTAGAATATTTGGTCACTAGTTTTTTTAAAATTTATTTGAGATGATTCTTTTATCTCAAATCTACTCTGTTCTGTAATACATTGCTATTTCCATAATATTTTTTATATGCTACGATCGTGGTAATAAGAGAAGAAGGTGATCTGTCAAGAAAAAGAAGTCATCATGTGCACCACATCATTCTGGCTTGTGTTTGTTACTTCAACTCTGGAGCAAATGTTTACCATGTAAACGCATGTTTCAATTGCATCATCTCTATAAATTAGCTAACTCAAATTCTCTATGCCTAGCTTCCCCAAACTGACAATCGGAGGAGTGACAGTCGAGCATTTGATTTGAGTGTGTGTGCAATTTACTCCGCCCTAGCCCCTTTCCTCCCCATCCACCGCTGATCACCCACCGCCGCCGATGCCTTCCCCTCCTTTCACAAATCCGTTGCCGAAGCCAGTCCTCCTTCTCGCGCTCGCCGTCGCCGCCACGCTCTTGTACGCCGCCGGACTCCATGCCACACTGCCACGCGACCGCCCCGCACCGCACCCAGGCCCCGCCACGATCCGCGACGGGCACACAGCCCTCGCGCTCCGCCTCGCCAAGCAGCTCTTCCCTGCACACGGTAGAGAGACAGTCTGTGAGCATTTACCTTATCCCTGGAGGACGACGAACCCGTCGACGTCGACATGGTGACGGCGGCGGATCGGTGAGGGAGTGGTGTCGGCGGAGCTTCCCGTCGGCTCTGTGCAAACCTAGATCGGTAGGTGTGTTGGTGGGGCGAATGGCAGTCCGGTCAACCTCGTGTTCTGTGCCACCGCCCCCACCACTCTATATATAGCACGGGCGACACGGGCCCACCAACCAGTGATGCGGTTGGGCGTCCCCGATCAGGGCGCGGACAAGGTTAAAAGGTCGTGCTCGATCCGTTGGGTTCGACCACGTTGGAGATCATCCTAACATTCTCCCCCTTGATCTCAACTTTTCTTTTAACTTTATGCTTTCACTTTATTCGTTTCATTTTATATCAGTCCATAGGGCATGTTTCATCGTCACAGCTCTATTGCCGATAGAATCAGACAGCCACAATACATTTCTCTGTTTTGAAACAAATTCTTTTACTTTTGGGCCTCTTATGATCCAAGATAGGTAAGACTTTCCCTTAAATCCATGCCGGCTACGTGCTCCTTGAACACGCTAGGTGGTAAGCCTATCGTTAGCGGATCCGCAAGCATATCTTTTGTCCTTATATGCTCGAGACTTATAGTTTGATCCTGGACCTTGTAATTCACAACATAGTACTTAACCTCAATTGGTTTCGTAGCTGTACTCAACTTGTTGTTGTAAGCATAAAATACTGCGGCCTGATTGTCGCAGTACATCTTTAGTGGTTTGTCAATACAATCTACCACTTTCAAGTCGGGTATAAATTTCTTTAACCATAATGCCTGCCTCGTAGCTTCATAACATGCTATAAATTCTGCATACATCGTGGATGATGCAACTATCGTCTGTTTGGAGCTTCTCCACGAAATAGCTCCCCCTGCGAGGGTGAATACATATCCAAATGTGGATTTTCTATCATCTTTATCCCCCGCAAAATCTGCATCTGAATACCCTCTTATTTCTAGGGAATCAGATCTTCTGTATGTCGCATGTAGTTCTTTGTGCCTTTCACATAACGCAATGCCTTCTTTACCATTTTCCAGTGTTCAAAACCTGGATTTTCTTGATATCTACCGAGTACTCCGGTGAGAAAACCTGGATTTTCTTGATATCTACCGAGTAGTCAGGGCAAGTGCACACTTGTGCATATTGTAGGCTTCCAATAACCGAAGCATATGGAACCGCTTTCATTTGATCGAGCTCGTATTGATTTTGGGGACTTTGATGTTTCCCAAAACTGTCGCACTTGACTATAGGGGCAGGTGTGGCACTGCACTTATGCATATTATACTTACTTAGAATCTTTTTCAAATAAGCCTTTTGCGATAGTCCTAATACTCCATTTTTCCTATCTCGGTGAATTTCTATGCCAAAAACATATGACGCTTCACCAAGATCTTTCATATCAAAATTTGAGGACAAGAACTTCTTTGTCTCTTGCAGTAGACTAACATCACTGCTGGTAAGCAGAATATCATCCACATACAAGATTAGGAAAATATATTTCCCACTTTTAAACTTTGCATAAATGCAATTGTCCTCAATATTTTCTTTAAATCCAAATCTCTTGATTGTTTCATTAAATTTTAGATACCACTGTCTGGAGGCTTGCTTTAATCCATAAATGGATTTCTTTAGGCGGCATCCCATTTCTTCCTTGCCTTCCATGATTAAACCCTTGGGTTGTTTCATGTAGTCATTTTCTTCTAAATCCCCGTTTAGAAATGTCGTCTTTACATCCATTTGATGCAACTCTAAATCAAAATGTGCAACTAGTGCCATGATGATTCTAAAGGAATCCTTACATGAGACCGGAGAAAATGTCTCATTGTAATCTATCTCTTCTCTTTGTGTAAATCCTTTTGCCACAAGTCGTGCTTTATACTTTTCAACATTCCCATTGGAGTCATATTTAATTTTGTAGACCCATTTGCAGCCCACTGTTTTGGCACCTTTAGGAATATTCTCTAAGTCCCAAACATGGTTGGCACTCATCGATCTCATTTCGTATTCCATGGCCTCCACCCACTTTGATGAATCTGGGCTTCTCATGGCTTCTTCATATGAAGTGGGATCACCTTCCATATGAACTGTTTCTGTGTTGTAAACTTTGTAATCAGTCGAAATGGCTGATTTTATAGCTCTTGTAGACCTTCTAGGGGCCGCATTCTCTTGAGCATTCTATTCCTCAACTTGTGGCTCAGCTTCTGGAGGTGGCTGTTGTTGCTCCCTTTCATGCTCAACAAATGGTTCATTCGGCTCCTGACGGACAGGTTCCGAATTTTTACTCATCGTTGGCATGGGTGGAGTCACAACAGGCGCTTGCACCACAATCGCAGGGATCGTCGGTATAGGTGCACATGGTAGCGCAAAAAATGGCTCCCGAGTCATCGGATTAGGTGCATGCACCCTCTTCTCCTCAAGATCAATTTTCCGAGCTACCATGCTCCCCCTCATCATTTCGTCCTCTAAGAAGACAGCATGTCTCGTTTCCACAAACTTTGTGTATTTCTCTGGACAGTAGAAACGATAACCTTTTGACTTTTCAGGATAGCCAATAAAATGGCAGCTGACTGTTTTGGTATCTAACTTTGCGATATTTGGATTGAATACTTTGGCCTCAGCAGCCCCCCCCCCCCCACACTTTCAGGTGGTTTAGAGAAGGCACTCTCCCTGTCCATAGCTCATACGGCGTTTTGGGCACCGATTTGCTTGGTACTCTGTTTAGAATGTGAATAGCGGTTTTTAACGCCTCAATCCACAATCCCAATGGTAGGGTGGAATATCTCATCATACTGCGCACCATATCCATAAGGGTACGGTTGCGCCTTTCAGCTACCCCATTCTGCTGAGGTTCGCCCGACATCGAGTACTGGGCGACTATTCCAGTCTCCTGTAGGAACCTTGCAAAAGGTCCAGGGACTTGGCCATATGGAGTATGTCGACCGTAGCACTCCCCTCCACGATCAGACCTGACTATCTTTATTCTTTTATCATGCTGATTTTTAACTTCAGCTTTGAATATTTTTAATTTATCCAACGCTTTTGTTCTTTCTTTTATTGGATAAATATAACCATATCGGGAGTAATCATCCGTGAATGTTATGAACGAATCATAGCCATCCGCACTTTTCATAGGAAATGGTCCACATATATCGGTGTGAATTATTTCTAGTGTTGTTGTGCTTCGATTTGCACCCTTTTTAATTTGCTTTACAAATTTTCCTTTAATGCAATCGATGCACTGTTCTATGTCTGAGAATTCTAATGGAGGAAGAATATCATTTTTAACGAGTCTTTCTATTCCCCCCCTCGAAATATGGCCTAAGCGATAGTGCCATAATTTCGATGATTCATCAGTTCTTTTTTCTTTTCTTTTGTTCTTTTTCCGATGCGGATATTTTTTCATTCACTTTACACACAGAAAATACTTTTCACGCAAGGACAACAAATAAAGCTCATCATGGAGTAAAATAACTCCACAAGAATTATTACACCATATGGCACACTTGCCAAGTCCTTCCTGTCCATGTGTACTTTTCTGTCACGAGTTGCTTCAGCAGCTGGGTCGCACATATCTTTGAAGAATCAGTGAACTGGCTCTTTATTCTTTCAAGATACTCCCCTATGGAAGCACACTCTGCAATTGAGCCCACAATAGCGTTCTCAATTGTATTCTTTATAAATGGCACTTAGCCACTTTTTATTCTGCCATGCAGCATCATCATCTTTGTCATTTCTGACTGGATCTTTTTGTTGGGATTCGTTGCATAGAAAACAAAAAAATTCCTACCGCGAGAACGCAATCCAAGCCAAGATGCAATCTAGAAAACGGGAGCAACGAGGGGATGATCAAGACTCACCCTTGAAGATTTCCAAAGCCTATAAGAGTAGGCTCTTATTGCTGCGGTAGACGATCACTTGCCGCTTGCAAAAGCGCGTAGAAGATCTTGATCACGGTGCCACGATCGGGCAGCACCTCCGTACTCGGTCACACGTTCGGTGTTGATGAAGACGACGTCCTTCTCCCCGTTCCAGCGGGCAGCGGAAGTAGTAGATCCTCCTCGGAATCCCGGCATCACGACGGTGTGGTGGCGGTGGTGGTGGAGAACTCCGGCAGGGCTTCGCCTATGCGCTGCGGGAGTTTGTATGTGGAGGAGGGGAGGCTAGGGTTTGGGGAGAGGGGGCTATGGGCGCCGGCCTCAAGGGGGGCAGGGGTGGTGCGGCCAAGCCATAGGCTGCCCCCTCCCTCTCCTCCTCATTATATAGGTGGAACCCCAAGGGTTTGCCCAAAGTCTTCGAATAAGACCCCAACAGAAAAACTGCCTTATGGACGAAACCTAGAGGGACAGGGACTCTCCCCTTCCCCCTTTTATTGGCCGGACAAGGAGGTGGAGTCCACCATGGACTCCACCCTCCCACTTGGTTGGCTGGTTAGGGTTTGTGGAGTCCCTCCGGGACTCCTCCTTCCATAGTGATTTATTCCGGATAATTCTAGAAACCACCTTCCATAAATTCACCGGATCATTTTCAAACTTGGAAAGTGACTTCCTATATATGAATCTTATTCTCCGGACCATTCCGGAACTCCTCGTGATGTCCTGGATCCCATCCGAAACTCCGAACAAAACTTCGAACTCCATTCCATATTCCATATCTACTTAAACGACATCAAACCTTAAGTGTGTCACCCTACGGTTCGCGAACTATGTAGACATGGTTGAGAACTCTCTCTGACCAATAGCCAATAGCGGGATCTGGAGATCCATAATGGCTCCCCCATATTCAACGATGACTTCAGTGATCGAATGAACCATTCACATACGATACCAATTCCCTTTGTCACGCGATATTTTACTTGTCCGAGGTTTGATCATCGGTATCTCTATACCTCGTTCAACCTCGTCTCATGACAAGTACTCTTTACTCGTACCATGGTATGTGGTCTCTTATGAACCATTCATATGCTTGCAAGCTATTAGACGACATTCCAACGAGAGGGCCCAGAGTATATCTATCTGTCATCGGGATGGACAAATCCCACTGTTGATCCATATGCCTCAACTCATACTTTCCGGATACTTAATCCCACCTTTATAACCACCCATTTACGCAGTGGCGTTTGATGTAATCAAAGTACCTTTCCAGTATAAGTGATTTATATGATCTCATGGTCATAAGGACTAGGTAACTATGTATCGAAAGCTTATAGCAAATAACTTAATGACGTGATCTTATGCTACGCTTAATTGGGTGTGTCCATTACATCATTCATACAATGATATAACCTTGTTATTAATAACATCCAATGTTCATGATTATGAAACTAATCATCCATTAATCAACAAGCTAGTTAAGAGGCATACTAGGGACTCTTTGTTGTTCACATAACACACATGTATCAATGTTTCGGTTAATACAATTATAGCATGGTATGTAAACATTATCATAAACACAAAGATGTATTATAATAACCTTTTTATTATTGCCTCTTGGGCATATCTCCAACAGTCTCCCACTTGCACTAGAGTCAATAATCTAGTTTACATTTGTAAAGATATAACACCTTGGTCTTCTGGTGCTTTATCATGTTTTGCTCACGGGAGAGGTTTTAGTCAACGGATCTGACATGCTCAGAAACGTATGTATTTTGCAATTCATTTGCGTCTCAACGCATCACTCATTTCCAAATGAGTCGGCATTAAATATGGTTGGTCTTCTGGTGGAACCTTAATTCCGCGGTCTGAAATATGTCACTAATATTGTCACACACAATATAGCTTCAAAGTTCTGACTCTGTCGGAACTACACCAAGTTCTCAAAGAACCTCTTGACTTTAACATCCTTTGTTATTGTCAAAACAATGACATACTCTGTCTTTTTTTGTAGAATCCGTCATAATATTTAGAACTCTTCTAAATCTAGCATAAACAACTTCTAGCTCATTGTGCTACCTTTTAAACAACACTTAGTCTAATTTGAGATTGAAATTTTATTTTCATATGTGACAAAAACAAATATTGGTGCAACACCTTACATCGATTTGTTTGTCATTTCTCCATACAAAACTATATATATATATCCTTGGTTCTTCTTAAGTACTCAAGAATATTCTTACTGTTTTTCAATGATCATCACATGAATCATTCTGGTACATGCTCATAACATTTTTAAGAGTACGTGATATCTGATTGTGTACATATTATTTGTGATCTATAATCACTCATGTGTTTTTACTCATTGAGTGTCAGATACACTCAAGTCTTGTAAAAACTTCACATGACAAGAACATTTTCTTAATATTTCTATATTGAACTACTTCAATATCCATTCTATGTACTTTGACTTAAACTTATTATGTGTTTCAATCTATCTTCATAGATCTTGACACTAAATTTGTTTCAGTCCATATCTCTTCATTGAAGTTAATTTCTTAATGAAACCTTTTTAATCAAGTATATAATTACATCATTTATAACCAACTATATGTTATCTACATAAAGTATTATAAATATGTCTCAGCACTCCCACTTAATTTCTTGCAAATGCAAGCCTCTTCATCGTTTCTGATGAAATCAAAAACTCTTTGACTATTTCATCTGGTGAAGATTCCAACTCCGTGATACTCACTTCATCCAATTGAAGTTCGTATACCTATCTAGTATTCTACGGACTAGCAAAACAATTGGTTGTATCTTGTATACACCTTTAATACACACTTCTGTTAAGTAGTGTATTTTGCCATCCTACTAGCATATCTCATAAAAGAAATATGTAGTGATTACTAGAATAATCCACATAGACTATAAGCATTGCTACGGAAGATCTAATCTTATCCACTACAAGAAAAGTTCTGATAGGCAACGTCCCAAAATCGTCTGCTAAGGGGTGTTTTTCGTCGCCTATGGGCCTAACCCGACGATATGGGTTCTGTTGTCGAAACTGCGTCAGGCAAAGTCCTACCACGTTTTTTCCGGTCCGTCGCGCTTGGGTGCCCTTCCGCCACGGAAAATCGGACCGTTGCAGAAGTGTTTCCGGGAGCCCGTTGATCGCCGGCGCCATGCAACCGACACGTGGCGTACGCCGTTAATCGCGATTAACGCGTTAACCGCTGAAACCCCGTGGTAGATGGTAGGCCCACACGAGGCCTGCCACGTCTTAAGCGGGTCGGCCCATTAAGTTTGCGGGCCGGGCCAGCTGACTTAGTTTGACTGGTCAACTATATAGCTGGGCTGGTCCATTAGTTACGTGGGCCGGGCCTAACCTCTAAGGTTGACTGGTCAAAAGATTAATGGGCCGGCCCACTAAGCATGTGGGCCAGGCCGAATGGACTCGTTTGACCGGTCAACAGGCAAAAGGGCCGGCCCACAAAACATGTGGGACCCACTTTCATGTTATCGGGCCGGCCCATTTACCATGTGGGGTCCACCTTAAAGCAAGTGGGCCGGCCCAAGAAGTTATTGGGCCGGCCCAATTAGCATGTGGGTCCCACTTTCCTGATATCGGACCGGCCCATTTAGTACGTGAGGTCCACATTAGATCAAATGGGCCGGCCCACCAAGCCAGTGGGCCGGGCCAGAAGCACAGGTGGGTCCCACTTTCCTGTTAATGGGCCAGCCCATTTAGTATGTGGGGTCCACCATATAGCAAGTGGGCCGGGCCAAAAACACAGGTGGGTCCCACTTTCCAGTTAAAGGGCCGACCCATTTAGTATGTGGGGTCCACCATATAGCAAGTGGGCCGGCCCAACACGCTAGTGGGCCGGGCCAAAACCACAGGTGGGTCCCGCTTTCCTCTTAAAGGGCCGGCCCATTTAGTATGTGGGGTCCACCATGTAGCAAGTGGGCCGGCCCAACAAGATAGTGGGCCGGGCCAAAAGCACAGGTGGGTCCCACTTTCCTGTTAAAGGGCCGGCCCATTTAGTATGTAGGGTCCACCTTATAGCAAGTGGGCCGGCCCAACAAGATAGTGGGCCGGGCCAAAAACACAGGTGGGTCCCACTTTCCTCTTAATGGGCCTGCCCATTTAGTACGTGGGGTCCACCATGTAGCAAGTGGGCCGGCCCAACAAGATAGTGGGCCGGCCCAGTAGTGGGTGGGGTCCACCTTAAAGCAAGTGGGCCAGCCCAATTAGGGTGTGGGGTCCACCGTAAATCAAGTGGGCTGGCCCAATAAGTAAGTGGGCCAGCCCGTTTAGTTGATGTTTATATGCCGGCATAATAGGCGCTTTAGGATTTTGCGGGCCGGCACATATGTGATTTCGGTTAATTGGGCCGTTTAAGGGATGGGAATTCGTGTTTTAGATACTGAGAATATTTACGCAGCAATGATTTCTCGTTTGATAGCCTCACTTACCACAAGCAACAAAGAAAAAATGCGCGAAAGAACTATAAAAACTAACTAAATATTACATCAGCTGCACGGCTTTGAAAAAATATTACAGAACCCAGAGAAATTGAATGGTAATTAAACCTAGCAATACAATGAAGCGATCCAGCAATCTTTTAAGTTGTCCATGCAGCACCTATATCTGAAACAAAGACATTACAAGTTAAGACAGCAACAATGGAAAGGCAAAGACACTACAATATTGTTTGCCAAAGATATTTGGAACTCATCATTTCGTCGTTATAACAAGATCATTGTAATGCGCACAATAAGCAAACAAAGAGTGCATGCCGCATACCAACAGCCAATATAACAGAGCATACAATGAAACAAATAGACTTACTATCGCCGAGTCCCATGCAAACCAACATGTTCAGGGAGTACAAAATTGGCATGAACAACATAGTAGCAGGCTATAAATTTTGTAACAACGACTGAGCAAGATGAAGTTATGATGGCTACATCTACAGAGCAGGGAATGTAAACCAAAAATAGAAGTTACGATGGCAAAAGCTAAAGAGGAGGGAATGTGAACCAACATGTGCCAAGTGCAATTACTTCATTTTGGCCGTGAACTAAATAATACTCCTGAACTTATAGTGAAGGGGATGCAAATCAAGATGTTTCGGGATATAAACTTGTAATGAGTAACACATAGAGGATAGTTAATGCTGGAGCTTAGGATGGACCAGATACAGAATATAGTGGGATCACCTGTGAACTTGTATAAGAGGGAATGCAAACCAATATGTTCAGCATTCCATATGTGAGCGTCATGCCAAGTCAGAGAAACAAGTCAATAATGCAGCTTTTGAAGAACAAGATGGCACGCAAAATTATTATCTAGTAGTATGACAAGTTTATTTGTACTACAGGCTAGATAGCAGAGTGATAGCAAATAATGCTCCTGAACTTATAGTGAAGGGGATGCAAATCAAGATGTTTCGGGATATAAACTTGTAATGAGTAACACATAGAGGATAGTTAATGCTGGAGCTTAGGATGGACCAGATACAGAATATAGTGGGATCACCTGTGAACTTGTATAAGAGGGAATGCAAACCAATATGTTCAGCATTCCATATGTGAGCGTCATGCCAAGTCAGAGAAACAAGTCAATAATGCAGCTTTTGAAGAACAAGATGGCACGCAAAATTATTATCTAGTAGTATGACAAGTTTATTTGTACTACAGGCTAGATAGCAGAGTGATAGCATGCTAAACTAAGTACTTACTTTGTTAGCTTACAATGAACTAGATACAAAACAATGGCATCACCTGTAGTACAGGGAATGCAAGCCAACATGTTCATGGAGTAAAAAATTGGCGCAAACAACATAGTAGCAGGCCATAAGTTTTGTAACAACGACTGAGCAAGATAAAGTTATGATGGCTAGATCTACAGAGCAGGGAATGTAAACCAAATATAGAAGTTACGATGCCAAAAGCTATAGAGCAGGGAATGCGAACCAACATGTGCAATTACTTAAAATTGGCCATGAACTAAATAATAGCAGGATGTTACTATAATACCTATAATTTTTGTAACAACGACTGAGCAAGATAGAAGTTATGATGGCTACATCTACAGAGCAGGGAATGCAAACCAAAATGTTCAATCGCTTAAAGTTAGCAATGAACTAGAAAATAGCAAGGTGTTACGGTCATAGCTAGGAATGAACTAAAAGAGCTTCAGACAAACAAGCATCTGAACCCAGAACATGGCGCTAAAACAAGGGACTTACATTAGGAGAAGCACTCTGTGGGAGTCACAGCAGATCTTCCTGGGGTTGATAGATCCGGTGATGAAGTATGCTACATGTGCTACTTGGGGTTGGAGAGACGGCCATTACACTTCATGGTTACTCATCTCATCTGCAAAAACGTAACGGCGCGTCGTTAGCACAAACAGGTTCCCGCAAGATTAAACAAGAACTTGCAGGCAAGCAATAGAAAAGCGACAGTAGAAGAGTTTAGATCATGCATGGCGCCGGTGAAGCAGATCCGGTTCATGCACAGCGGTGTCGGTGAGCAAGATCCGATGCGGTGCACGACGGATCCGGCGAAGCGGCTCCGGTGGGGTGGACGATACCGCAGCTGAAGCGACTGCGGTAGACTGCTGGATGAGCATATGGTTTCGAGGTTCGGCGGGGATGATCCGGTCCGGTTGATGACGGCGTCGATGAAGCGGCTCCGGCAGGCAGCCAGATGACGAGGATCGCGAGGGCTCGGGTAGGCCAGGGAAGTCCGGCGGGGATGTTCCGGTGCGGTGGTCGTGGAGGTGGGAGAGAGGGACTTGGGAAGTTCCGGTGGGTGGTCTGAGGGAAATGAATTTTTTTTGGGAGGGTTTCCGGGCTAAGGAGGTGGTGATCCAAAAAATGACGGTCATACCCCCCCACCAACCGACTCTGCTGTCATCTCCACAGGGGTAGAATGGGAATTTGGAAGTGTGTGAGATTTTTGTATTTTGTGGGCGGGAAGTTTTGCCGCTATGAGATTTTGAATTTGGCTAAGGTCCAACTATAATGATAAAAAATTGAGAGACCGTACTAGTACCTCTGTTCAAGGCCGAGTGCAAAATCAAATCATCATCACCTTGAATACCGGTTACTATCATCGTGATCTATCTTCTTATCCCATTCAAAAACCCGTCTGAAATATTTCAGGATTGGCGGGAGATTTTGCCGCCCGACTGAGATTTGATTTTGAATATGGCTATGGTCAAGTAATATAATATAATACTAATATAAAGACGGTACACCTGGTTAAGTACAGTACTAATTGCTCTGCTCCGGTAGTCAAGACCAACAGCCACATCAAGCCATCATCATTACAAACAAAATCAGTCAAATCTAGAAGCTAGTATAGGAAAAATTCACAGCAGCATAATAAATCCAGAAAACTAAGTACGGAGTATAATACATAAACTGCATACAATAGCCAAAAGCAGCCAATAACAATGTTAATGTTCACGACAAACTAATCTGAAAATAATAAAAGACGCAATGTATGGCCAACATGAAGATTAGGATACCCCAGGATGAATGAATCTGATCTTCATTCAGCATATATTTCTTCGTCACTCCATTCTCTGATCTGAAGGAAATATTCATTGAACTCCTTCCGTCTGCAGTGTGCAGCCAATACATCCTCCAAACGGTATGGCCTTTGTTCATTTCTCATACCGTAGTTTCCTAATCTATCCACACGTATTGGCCACTCATCCCAGGCCTTTATATCATCAAAGTACTCTCTGATATAACACAAATCTGCGTAGTAGATGCAGCCATGTCGAAGTGTCGGGTGCACTCTGGTGTCGACTGATGACCCACAAGTATAGGGGGTGTATCGTAGTATCTTCGATAAGTAAGAATGTCGATCCCAACGAGGAGCAGAAGGTGTTGACAAGCAGTTTCGATGAAGGATTCACTGTAAATGCTCACAGACAAGTATTCAGGGGGGTTTGATGTAACAGTTGAATAAAGTACGAGTATGTAAAGTGCGAGAGTAATAATTGCAGCGAGTGGCCCAATCCTTTTTAGCACAAAGGACAAGCCGGTTTGTTTACTTATAATGACCAAACGTTCTCGAGGACACACGGGATTTTAGTCTAGTGCTTTCGCTACATACGGCTAAATAATCTTCATTGTTGTGATAAGTGTTGTGTGGGTGAACCTATGCTAATGTACCGCCCTTCCTAGGACTAATACATACTTGTGATTATACCCCTTGCAAGCATCCGCAACTACAAGAAAGTAATTAAGAATTAAATCTAACCACAGCCTTAAACTCTGAGATCCTGCGATCCCTCCCCGCATCGATATACCAACGGGGTTTAGGTTTCGTCACTCCGCAACCCCGCAATTGGCAAACGAATACAAGATGCATTCCCCTAGGCCCATAAATGGTGAAGTGTCATGTAGTCGACGTTCACATGACACCACTAGAAGAATAACACCACAACTTAAATATCACACCATTGAATATTACTCAACCATAGTTCACTACTAACATTTAGACTTCACCCATGTCCTCAAGAACTAAACGAACTACTCACAAGACATCATACGGAACATGATCAGAGGTGATATGATGATGAATAACAATCTGAACATAAACTTGGTTCAATGGTTTCACTCAATAGCATCAACAACAAGTAGAAATCGATACCGGGAGAGTTTCCCCTATCAAACAATCAAGATCAAACCCAAATTGCTACGGCGGTGACGGTGTCCAGCGGTGATGATGGCGGTGATGATGGTGGAGATGATGATGATGGTGATGGCGATGATGTCCAGCTCGATGACGGTGACGATGGCGTCGATTTCCCCCTCCCGGAGGGAATTTCCCCGGCGGATTCCTGCCCGCCGGAGAGCTCTTTTCTCTCTGGTGTTCTCCGCCCCGCAGAGGCGGCTGTCATTCTTCGCGAGGTACCCCCTGTGGCTTAGGTCTTCGGGACGAAGGGTTTGGCGAAGAAAAGGAGGCGAAAAGGGTCATGGGCCCCCCAGACCATAGGCCGGCGCGGCCAGGGCCTGGGCCGCGCCGCCCTAGGGTGTGGGCCCACCCTGGCTGCTCCTGGCTCCTCCTTCTGGCTTCCTTCGTCATCTTGAAAAATAGGATTTTTGGTATAATTTCCTTCCGTGAGTTGATCTTCCGAAATATTGCGTTCGACGGTGCTTTTTCCAGCAGAATCCACGGCTCCGGTGTTCGATCCTCCAATAATGATGAAACATGCAAAATAGATGAAATAACATAAGTATTGTGTCCCAATATGAAATATATCAATGAATAACAGCAAATTATGATATAAAATAGTGATGCAAATTGGACGTATCAACTCCCCCCAAGCTTAGACTTCGCTTGTCCCCAAGCGAAACTGAGCTCGATAGACATGACCACATGTTTATGGAGTGAAGAGTCGATAAATAAAATACGGACAAGAAGCATCATATTCATTCACACAGGACATTATAGTAAACAACCTCTTATAACTCATATTGAAACAAGTATAAGGTAATCACAAGTAAAGGTGCATGAGAAATCATGATTGGTGATGGCAAACTTCGTTCTTGGTCAGAGAACAATTAACAGATTATATTTATCTCATTGAGCAGCGCTCTCATGTTAGAGTTTATAAGGCACAACTTGCATACTCAATCATAATGGTCTACTCATAATCATTGATAACTTGCAAAGCTATATTCATTCAAATAAAACTTGTACTAAACAAAGAAGAATAAAAGACATGATGTAGCAAATCACAATATAATGGTTTGATCACAACTACTCAAATGCTTGCTTGAGATGGAGGGAAATAGGTTTACTGACTCAACATAAAGTAAAAGACAGGCCCTTCGCAGAGGGAAGCAGGGATTAAATCATGTGCTAGAGCTTTTTCAATTTTTGCAATCATATAAAGAGAATAAAAGTAACATTTTGAGAGGTGTTTGTTGTTGTCAACGACCGGTAGCGGTACTCTAACCCCTTGCCGGACAACCTCCTAAGAGCGGCTCCCATATTATTTTCATTTTGTGTGGCACTCCTTCCAACCTTTCTTTCACAAACCATGGCTAACCGAATCCTCGGGTGCCTGCCAACAATCTCATACCATGAAGGAGTGCCTTTTTATTTTAGCTTTATTATGATGATGACACTCCCCCCAACCTTTGCTTACACAAGCCATGGCTAACCGAATCCTTCGGGTGCCGTCCATCAATCACATACCATGGAGGAGTGTCTATTTAGTTTAATCAATTTGGGACTGGGAATCCCATTGCCAGCTCTTTTTGCAAAATTATTGGATAAGCGGGTGAAGCCACTAGTCCATTGGTGGAAGTTGCCCAACAAGATTGAAAGATAAAACACCACATACTTCCTCATGAGCTATGAAACATTGACACAAATAAGAGATGCTAAGTTTTGAATTGTTTAAAGGTAGCACATGAAGTATTTACTTGGAATGGCAGAAAATACCATGTAGTAGGTAGGTATGGTGGACACAAATGACATAGGTTTGAGTTAAGGTTTGGATGCACGAGAAGTATTCCCTCTCAGTACAGGTCTTTGGCTAGCAAGGTTAATTAGCAAGCATAAGAGTCGAGGGAAACAAACAAATATACATCTGATAGAAACAATCATGCATCTTCCTTGTAAGTACAAACAATTTTAACTTCAGAATAATAAGCTATGAGCTAACAAGAAAGACAATGAAACATCTACATGTATTTCTCTTTTCTATTTAAACCTCAAAGTGTTGTTGCTATTGACCAATGCTAAGTTTGCCAAAACCAAATAGATTTATTCAATGCTCCCAAAGTGATACCAATACTAACAACAAGGTGAATCATATAATAGAGATTGCAAACTAAAATAAGATGTGCAATATGTAAATGATAAGACTTCTCATTAATATTCCATAACGATAACTCACACCAAGGGATACATAGATAACCAACTAAAGGAGAGATACTTCCAAACTCAACCCATCTTATATGATAACTTCCCTACTCATGATATGACACTACTTGACAATAAAAGTAAAAGGTAGTGATAATGTGATACCGCGGCACTCCCCCAAGCTTGGAACAAACCAAGGGGATGCCAATACCGATGATGAATTACTCCTTTGGTGATGATGGTGATGAATTCCTGACAAGCTTCTCAATAAGCTCCTGAAGCTCGTCAATCCTGTATATGAAATTGCGAATCATCTCTGAATTGTGCTCGACGCGGTTAAAGAGTCTGTCTGATGGCGAGTCCCAGCTCTTGGAGTTATTTCCCCACTCTTCAGCCTCAGGCTCCTTCTCTCCTGCAGTGTTAGAGCGATCTATATCCCATTGGCTAGGCAATGCTGCCTTGGGAGTCCCTTCAATTTGATTATTGAAAATTAGATTGTGGAAGGGGTGATGAGTGCCTGATGGAGATGTTTTCGGAGCTAGGTAATGACGTGGGACTGCTCCTCCAGTGCGAATTCTTGCGCTCTTGTTTGCACAAAAAGGGTTGTCCACCACCTTGATGCTTGCGATGGTAGCACGCGGGCGTGCGCGCGAGTCTTCCTCCACCTCTTCTTCATCTTCTTCCTTGACGTCCTTGTCTTCCTCTTTCCACCCGAGATCTCGATCATCTTCATCCGGAAACTCCTTGCCCTTGTTCTTGGAGACCATGGTGCTTCTAAACCAAAAAACAGATCCTGGCAGAAACAGCTCGAAACAAAACACGTCGAGAAAACGATATACGGACCTCCAGGGGTCCGGGGGATTATATAGCAAAAAATTTCACGACAAACGGAAAGTACCAGATCGAATCCGTAGTCGGAAAGGGGCGACGAGGCGGCCAAACCATAGGCCGCGGGCCTGTGTCAGGCCGCGCTGCCCTATGGTGGCACCCTCTCGTGCGTCCTTTCCACTCCGTTTCGAACTCGTAATTTCTCATATTTTCCAAAAACAGCAAAAATATAGTTCGGAAAGTAAATTGCGTACTTTTCATTACCGCATCGTTACCTATTCGAAGTCGAGTTCGCGGATCGTCAATTTGTCCTTTGATGAAAGCTTCCGGTGTTTCCACTTGAATAATATCAACATCAACATTATAGGAATCACCCGAGATATAATGCTTGAGTCTTTGTCCATTCACCACTTGCGTAGCATTGCCTTGGAGAGAGCTAATTTTGATTGCTCCTGAACGATACACCTCCTCGACAACATATGGTCCTTCCCATTTCGAGAGTAATTTCCCTGCAAAGAATCTAAGACGAGACCGATACAATAGGACTTTATCCCCAATATTAAATTCTCTTTTGATAATCCTCCTATCATGCCATTTTTTAACTTTCTCTTTAAAGAGTTTAGCATTTTCATAAGCTTCACTTCTCCATTCATCTAGAGAACTCAATTGCAGCAACCTCTTATCACCGGCAAGTTTAGGATCTTTATTTAATTCTCTAACAGCCCAATAAGCTTTGTGCTCTAGTTCTAAAGGTAAATGACAAGCTTTCCCATAAACCATTTTATAAGGTGACATTCCCATGGGATTTTTATAAGCAGTTCTATAAGCCCAAAGTGCATCCTTCAATTTACTAGCCCAATTCTTTCTAGTTTTATTAACGGTCTTTCCCAAAATAGATTTAATCTCTCTATTTGATAATTCTACTTGACCACTAGTTTGAGGATGATAAGCAGAAGCAATTCTATGATTAATACCATACTTAGCAAGAGTTTTTCTAAAACCTCCATGAATAAAATGAGAACCTCCATCAGTCATAATATATCTAGGTACTCCAAATCTAGGAAAAATAATATCTAAGAGCATTCTTAAAGAGGTCTCACCATCAGCACTTTTTGTAGGTATAGCTTCCACCCATTTAGTAACATAATCGACAGCAACAAGTATATGAGTGTTACCTTCCGAAGACGGAAAAGGTCCCATGAAGTCAAATCCCCAACAATCAAACGGTTCAATAACAAGAGTATAATTCATAGGCATTTCATTGCGTCTGGAGATATTACCAACCCTTTGGCATTCATCACAAGATAAAATAAACTCTCTCGCATCCTTGAAGAGAGTTGGCCAATAAAAACCTGATTGTAAAACCTTTTGCGCGGTTCTTTCTCCAGCGTGATGTCCTCCATAAGCACTACCATGACATTTACTCAATATTTCTTGTTGTTCATACTCAGGAACACATCTTCGCATAATACCATCCACTCCTTCTTTATATAAGTATGGGTCATCCCAGAAATAATACCTCAAGTCATAAAAGAATTTCCTCCTTTGCTGAGCTGAAAAGGTTGGAGGCAAGTACTTGGAAACAATAAAGTTAGCATAATCAGCATACCAAGGACTGTCTCGCGAGCTCACCTTTATTACAGCCAATTGTTCATTTGGAAAACTATCATTAACAGGAACAGGATCATAAGCAATATTTTCCAATCTAGACAAATTAAAAGCAACAGGATTATCAGCACCTTTCCTATCTACAATATGTAGATCAAATTCTTGCAAAAGAAGTACCCATCTAATAAGCCTAGGCTTAGCATCTTTCTTTGTCATTAGGTATCTAATTGCAAAGATGATCAAGATGAATAGTAACTTTTGAATCAACAATATAAGATCTAAATTTATCACAAGCAAAGACTACAGCTAATAATTCTTTTTCAGTTGTAGCATAATTTCTTTGAGCAGCATCAAGAGTTTTACTAGCATAATGAATAACATTCAGTTTTTTATCTACTCGCTGTCCAAGAACAAATACTACAAAGAAAATCACTAGCATCACACATAATTTCAAATGGTAAGTTCCAATCAGGGGGTTCAACTATAGGAGCAGTTGTTAAGGCTTTTTTAAGAGTTTCAAAAGCTTCCTTACAATCGTCATCAAAAACAAATGGTACATCTTTTTGAAGAAGATTAGTAAGAGGCTTTGAAATCTTGGAGAAATCTTTAATAAATCTCCTATACAACCCATCATGACCAAGAACACTACGAATACCTTTAACATCCCTGATAGGGCATCTTCTCAATTGCTTCAACTTTAGCTCTATCAACTTCAATACCTCTCTCGTAAATTTTATGTCCCAATACAATTCCTTCATTAACCATAAAGTGGCATTTCTCCCAATTAAGAACAAGGTTAGTTTCTTCACATCTCTGCAAAACTTTATCAAGGTTTCGCAAGCAACTATCAAAAGAATTCCCATAGACGGAAAAATCATCCATGAATACCTCTACAATACTTTCACAAAAACCATGAAAAATAGCAGACATGCATCTTTGAAAAGTAGCAGGAGCATTACATAAACCAAAAGGCATGCGTCTATAAGCATAAGTTCCATAAGGACAAGTAAAGGTGGTTTTCTCTTGATCTTTAGCTTTAACAAAGCAATTTGTGAAAACCCGTAATAACCATCAAGAAAGCAAAAATGAGTATTTTTAGACAATCTTTCTAGCATTTGATCAATAAATGGTAAAGGGTAATGATCTTTCTTAGTAACTTTATTAACTTTTCGAAAATCAATGCACATTCTATACCCTACAACTACTCTTTGAGGAATGAGCTCATCATTATCATTAGGCACAACAGTCATACCTCCTTTCTTGGGAACGCAATGCACAGGACTAACCCATCTACTATCAGCAATAGGATATATAATACCAGCTTCAAGAAGTCGTAATACCTCATTCCTTACCACTTCCTTCATCTTCGGAATTAGACGACGCTGAGGTTCAACAACAAGCTTTGCATCATCTTCCATATTAATAGCATGTTGGCATATAGACGGAGAAATCCCCTTCAAATCATCAAGAGTGTAGCCAATAGCGCCTCGATGCTTCTTCAATATTTCCAATAACCTTTCTTCCTCAATCTCTCGAAAGCTTAGAACTAATAATAACAGGATATATTTTCTTATCATCAATATGAGCATATTTAAGATTATCGTAAAGGCTTTAAATCAAAAACAGGATCTTCCTTTGGTGGCGGTGTTGTACCCAAATCTTCCACCGGTAAATCATGCTTGAGAATAGGTTGGCGAAGAAAAATTTCCTCAAGCTCATCTCTTTCTTTCCTAAAAATTTCGCTCTCGCTATCCTCCAAATGTTGCTGCAAAGGATTATTAGGAACAAGAACAATAGATGCACATTGCTCCATTTTAAAATCATTACTAGGCAAATCAGCTTTATAAGGAGTTTTAGTAAATTTAGAGAAGTTAAACTCATAAGATTCACCAGCAAATTTAGTCAAAATTTTCTCTTTCTTGCAATCTATAATAGCTCCACAAGTATTTAGAAAAGGTCTACCAAAAATAATAGGACAATAATCACTTGCAGCAGAACCAAGTACCAAAAAGTCGGCAGGATATTTAATCTTACCGCATAAAACGTCCACATCTCGAACAATACCAATTGGAGAAATAGTTTCTCTATTAGCCAGCTGAATGACCACATCAATATCTTCAAGTTCACAAGAATCAATTTCGTGCATAATCTCTGTGTAAAGCTCATACGGAATAGCACTAACACTTGCACCAATATCACATAATCCATAATAACAATGATCACCAATTTTAACAGATAGCATAGGAACACTAGCTTGTTTGGGTTTATTAGGATGTGAGACAATATTAGAAGCATCTTCACAGAAAATAATATGACCATCCTCCACATTTTCAGTCACAAGATCTTTAACTATTGCAACAAAGAGTTCAACTTTTATTTGTTCTTCAGGTTCTACAGGTTTCTTTTCACTTTTATGAACCGCACTATTTATAACAGAGTACTCCTTCATCTTAGCAGTGGAAAGGAGTTTTTTCAATATAAACTTCAGGAATAACATGATCCAGCTTTCAACTACAACGCATTTATTAATAGATGAATCAATTTTATCTTTATACGGTTCATGATACTTATCAAAATTCTTCTTTGGCAATTCATAATGAGAGGCAAAAGCTTTATAAAGATTTACAGCAACTTGAGAATCAAGACCATATATAGCACTCATATTACGAAATTTATCAGTATCCATAAAAGCTTCAATGCATTTATAATCGTAAATTATACCTGATTCTCTATCCTTGTCGTTCTCCCAACCTTCAGTATTTTCTTGGATCCGATCAAGAAGGTCCCTTTTAAACTCTTCTTTGTTGCGTGTAAATGATCCAGAACAAGAAGTATCCAGCAAGGTCTTGTCTTGAAAAGAAAGTCTTGCATAGAAATTATCAATAATAACATTACCAGGAAGCTCATGAATGGGGCATTTGAGCATTAAAGACTTCAATCTCCCCCAAGCTTGGGCAATACTCTCTCCATCATGAGGCCAAAAATTATATATGCGATTCCGATCCTTATGAATTTCACTTGGAGGATAGAACTTAGAATAAAACCGGGGCACAATATCATTCCATTCAAGAGAATCCCCATTATCCAGTAATTTATACCAATGCGCCGCTTTACCGGACAGCGACAAAGAGAATAATTTCTTCCTCACTTCATCCATAGCAATACCTGCACATTTGAATAACCCGCATAATTCATGCAAAAACAGTAAATGATCACCGAGATGGACAGTTCCATCCCCTTCATAGCGGTTATCCATAACACGTTCAATAATTTTCATAGGTATTTTATACGGTATCACTTCCTCACCTGGCGCCTCATCCACTACCGTTGCAGTAGTAGTAGATTTCCCAAATAGAAATTGAAGAGAAGATCTCTCCATAATGACTTATAGCAGCGAGAAATAAAATCAGCACAACAAGAAAGGTTTTCCTTACCAATTCCACTTACCAATAGCGCTTCACTCCCCGGCAACGGCGCCGTAAAATAGTCTTGATGACCCACAAGTATAGGGTGTATCGTAGTATCTTCGATAAGTAAGAATGTCGATCCCAACGAGGAGCAGAAGGTGTTGACAAGCAGTTTCGATGAAGGATTCACTGTAAATGCTCACAGACAAGTATTCAGGGGGGGTTTGATGTAACAGTTGAATAAAGTACGAGTATGTAAAGTGCGAGAGTAATAATTGCAGCGAGTGGCCCAATCCTTTTTAGCACAAAGGACAAGCCGGTTTGTTTACTTATAATGACCAAACGTTCTCGAGGACACACGGGATTTTAGTCTAGTGCTTTCGCTACATACGGCTAAATAATCTTCATTGTTGTGATAAGTGTTGTGTGGGTGAACCTATGCTAATGTACCGCCCTTCCTAGGACTAATACATACTTGTGATTATACCCCTTGCAAGCATCCGCAACTACAAGAAAGTAATTAAGAATTAAATCTAACCACAGCCTTAAACTCGAGATCCTCGCGATCCCTCCCCGCATCGATATACCAACGGGGTTTAGGTTTCTGTCACTCCGGCAACCCCGCAATTGGCAAAGCGAATACAAGATGCATTCCCCTAGGCCCATAAATGGTGAAGTGTCATGTAGTCGACGTTCACATGACACCACTAGAAGAATAACACCACAACTTAAATATCACACCATTGAATATTACTCAACCATAGTTCACTACTAACATTTAGACTTCACCCATGTCCTCAAGAACTAAACGAACTACTCACAAGACATCATACGGAACATGATCAGAGGTGATATGATGATGAATAACAATCCGAACATAAACTTGGTTCAATGGTTTCACTCAATAGCATCAACAACAAGTAGAAATCGATACCGGGAGAGTTTCCCCTATCAAACAATCAAGATCAAACCCAAATTGCTACGGCGGTGACGGTGTCCAGCGGTGATGACGGCGGTGATGATGGTGGAGATGATGATGATGGTGATGGCGATGATGTCCAGCTCGATGACGGTGACGATGGCGTCGATTTCCCCCTCCCGGAGGGAATTTCCCCGGCGGATTCCTGCCCGCCGGAGAGCTCTTTTCTCTCTGGTGTTCTCCGCCCCGCAGAGGCGGCTGTCACTCTTCGCGAGGTACCCCCTGTGGCTTAGGTCTTCGGGACGAAGGGTTTGGCGAAGAAAAGGAGGCGAAAAGGGTCGTGGGCCCCCCAGACCATAGGCCGGCGCGGCCAGGGCCTGGGCCGCGCCGCCCTAGGGTGTGGGCCCACCCTGGCTGCTCCTGGCTCCTCCTTCTGGCTTCCTTCGTCATCTTGAAAAATAGGATTTTTGGTATAATTTCCTTCCAGAGTTGATCTTCCGAAATATTGCGTTCTGATGGTGCTTTTTCCAGCAGAATCCTGGCTCCGGTGTTCGATCCTCCAATAATGATGAAACATGCAAAATAGATGAAATAACATAAGTATTGTGTCCCAATATGAAATATATCAATGAATAACAGCAAATTATGATATAAAATAGTGATGCAAATTGGACGTATCATCGACGGAGATACACCGGATATAATGGACGAAGAAGGCACAACTGCCAATGTTATTGACAGCATGGAGAGAGCGGATCTCAGTGTCCACACGGTAGACCAATGATTGACCTTCCTCCAAATGCTTGTTGTCCAACAACACAAGCAGCAGAGCACCATCCGACTTCACAAGGTAGAACTTGTTATTTCCAAGTTCTGGAAATGAAAATAGTGTATCCATGTTGACTGTGCTCGCGTGCTGCTCCAACTGGACATTGTTGGTGCACACTAATTTTCCGAACTCAAAATTGTTCACAGCTATTGCATACAATTCACCATTGAACGGGGTAATGCAACGCAGAGAATAGTGCTCGGTCGAAAATCTTCCTTCTCCCCAATCTTCATCTATACCCTTAGTTGGAGTGCTCTCATCGACCCAAGCAATTTCCGCCGGGTAATCTTTGGAAACGAAGACCATAGTCGGGGACTTCATTACAGCGACTGACTTCAGAATAACATATGGCATATGCGCCTCAAACCTAGTATTCGATGTCTTTGTGAGTGGGTTCAGAAGCCGTATCTTGTGCGGCTGGTTCTTCTGGGCAAGCACGATGACGCCACGGCAAAAGCCGACGAAGTAGTATCTAAAATATATTGATGAAGATAACATTCAGCACTAAGATGTTTACGATTGAAAATAAAAATAGATTAACTCTATAGATATGGAGGAATTTGAACCTTGCATGAACTTCCGTTAGATCGATGGTGACGTAGCGGGATGTGCGGAGGTGGAGGAAGGTGAAATCAGCAGCGCGTGGAAGGGCGTGTTCTACCATGATCCATTCGTGCAGGTGCACGTCGGGCTCAGGTAAACCTGAGCGCCAATTTCTACAAACTTGCCTCAAAGCAGTAGGTGTCCATGTACTCCTCGCTCGCCAAGCAGTCCCCGATCTTGTGAAGTGGTCCGTCAGCCCCGAGAGAGGCCTGGCCCACGGAGGCGCGGCGCTTGGATGCGCCGCCCTCGGAGGCGACGGTCTCGGGGGCGACGGTCGCCGGCGCATTCTTCTTGTCCATCGCCGGCAGGGAACGCGCGTAGGGCGGTTGGTGTTTTTTCATTCGATTTGGAGAAGTTGATGGGACGTGAGAGGCGTGGTTGCGTGCGTGAGTGAGAATGAGACTGTGCAGAGGGAGGGACAGAGCGGCTCTGTACAGGCACCCTGACGGAAGGTCTTGGCAGTTTCGCAAAAAAGCTAGACGTATCGTCTCAACACGCGCACCCCCTAACCGCTGCGCACCACGACACGCGTGCCTCGTGGTACCGCACGTCCGCACCGTTACGTGTACTCAGTTCTACCGTCGAGCCTTACACTGGAAAAATATATGTACTCGGTTTTCCCCTCGAGTACTAATACTGGCTAGTGCAATATACTCAGTTTTACCCTCAAGTGGCTGGTCAACAGAGAGTCAACAAATGGGATTAAGCTAGTATCTAATTGAGTAATTTCATGCGCAAAAAAATAAAATCATAGTGCCTCCTACTCATGGAGTCTTGTTAAGAAGAGGAGGTCTAACACGTGGAAAATGTAATAGCACACCACAGGTCCGAAATGATGGAAAGGGCTAGGCAATCCACTTATAGATCTCAACAAAAACCACATGGAACTATATTAAACTTATGCAGTAGCCAACGCAACCAAAATTCAGAAGTGCAGGCTGAGTCCCAACACATTTGCTTCGGTGTCCCCCCCTTTGTTCAAACTGTAGTGAACTAAAACATATGAATGGCAAAGATCTCTTTTTAACTCTTCGTAACCAAGGGCGTAATGATTAAAAGTGAATAAAAAGACATAAGTGTAAGCTCTCAAGTAGCCAGTGCGGTCCATTTGAGTCTATATTGTTCAGTAGTCAGACACGCAGACAACGTTGTACATTGAAAACCAAAACGTTCGTGGGTAAAATATTTCGCCAGCCACATTGGCTGTTAGGAACATTAAGTACACCTAGTATATCTATACGATGGTATATAGGGCTTGATATGGGTTTTTACGGGCTAAAAAATGAAGGCACATGGTAAAAATTACCCCTTCAAGTTTTGGTGAGGGGGGGACACCGAAGCAAGCCTCGAGTCCCAAAGGCACAACACAATACGGAAACTTGCAAACTTACATAAAAGGGGCTATGCAACCCACTTATACACACATTAAAAGCCATCCTCGTGTGTGACAAGAGAAATTCAACACTGGATTCGGAGGTAGGCACATGAAGCTTTACAAGGGCCAATGGGGCACCAACAAATTATGGATGAATTGAACCACACCGTCAACAATTCAAACTCGAGACCTTGGCTCTAATACCATTTAAGTTCAAACTGATTGAAAAGGCTAGGCAACCAATTTATAAAACATCCACAGGAACAACTACCAAGTTGATCCCAGCCGCAGATAAAATGCATCCACCAACAAAATAGGAACATTGCCTCAGTCTCAGGAAAAATTTCACAATACCAAGGTACTCACATGTCAATGTCAGTGTTCATCTCCAATTATCTATGCCATTTTATTAGTCTTTGGGAGATTATAACGAACTTGATTGGCCTCTGATACGTCTCCGACGTATCGATAATTTCTTATGTTCCATGCCACATTATTGATGATATCTACATGTTTTATGCATACTTTATGTCATATTTATGCATTTTCTGGAACTAACCTATTAACGAGATGCCGAAGAGCCAGTTGCTATTTTCTGCTGTTTTTGGTTTCAGAAATCCTAGTAAGGAAATATTCTCGGAATTGGACGAAATCAACGCCCAGGGGCCTATTTTCACACGAAGCTTCCAGAAGACCGGAGAGTCAACGAAGTGGGGCCACGAGGTGGCCAGGAGGTAGGGCGGCGCGGCCCCACCCTTGGCCGCGCCGACCTGTCTCCTGGGCCCCTCGTGATGCCCCCTGACCTGCCCTTCCGCCTACAAATAGCCTTCATCGCGAAACCCCCAGTACCGAGAGCCACGATACGGAAAACCTTCCAAAGACGCCGCCACCGCCAATCCCATCTCGGGGGATTCAGGAGATCGCCTCCGGCACCCTGCCGGAGAGGGGATTCATCTCCCGGAGGACTCTACGCCGCCATGGTCGCCTCCGGAGTGATGAGTGAGTAGTCTACCCCTGGACTATGGGTCCATAGCAGTAGCTAGATGGTTGTCTTCTCCTCATTGTGCTTAATTGTCGGGTCTTGTGAGCTGCCGAACATGATCAAGATCATCTATCTGTAATGCTATATGTTGTGTTTGTTGGGATCCGATGAATAGAGAATACCATGTTATGTTGATTATCAATTTATATCTATGTGTTGTTTATGATCTTGCATGCTCTCCGTTATTAGTAGAGGCTCTGGCCAAGTTTTTGCTAGTAACTCCAAGAGGGGGTATTTATGCTCAATAGTGGGTTCATGTCTCCGTGAACTGGGAGTGACAAACCTCTAAGGTTATGGATGTGCTGTTGCCACTAGGGATAAAACATTGATGCTATGTCCGAGGATGTAGTTATTGATTACATTACGCACAATACTTAATGCAATTGTCTGTTGTTAGCAACTTAATACTGGAAGGGGTTCGGAGGATAACCTGAAGGTGGACTTTTTAGGCATAGATGCATGCTGGATAGCGGTCTATGTACTTTGTCGTAATGCCCAATTAAATCTCACTATACTCATCATAATATGTATGTGCATGGTCATGCCCTCTCTATTTGTCAATTGCCCAACTGTAATTTGTTCACCCAACATGCTATTTATCTTATGGGAGAGACACCTCTAGTGAACTGTGGACCCCGGTCCAATTCTCTATACTGAAATACAATCTACTGCAATACTTGTTCTACTGTTTTCTGCAAACAATCATCTTCCACACTATACATCTAATCCTTTGTTACAGCAAGCCGGTGAGATTGACAACCTTGCTGTTTCGTTGGGGCAAAGTACTTTGGTTGTGTTGTGCAGGTTCCACGTTGGCGCCGGAATCTCTGGTGTTGCGCCGCACTACATCTCGCCGCCATCAACCTTCACGTGCTTCTTGACTCCTACTGGTTCGATAAACCTTGGTTTCTTACTGAGGGAAACTTGCCGCTGTACGCATCACACCTTCCTCTTGGGGTTCCCAACGGACGCGTGTCGAACGGAAAGACAATACGTCAACCACGCGCATCAAGCAAATTTCTGGCGCCGTTGCCGGGGAGATCAAGACATGCTGCAAGGGGAGTCTCCACATCGCAATCTCTTTACTTTGTTTTTGTCTTGCTTTATTTTATTTACTACTTTGTTTGCTGCACTAAATCAAAATACAAAAAAATTAGTTGCTAGTTTTACTTTATTTACTATCTTGTTTGCTATATCAAAAACACAAAAAAAATAGTTACTTGCATTTACTTTATCTAGTTTGCTTTATTTACTAATGCTAAAATGGGTACTCCTGAAAATACTAAGTTGTGTGACTTCACAACCACAAATAATAATGATTTCTTATGCACACCTATTGCTCCACCTGCTACTACAGCAGAATTCTTTGAAATTAAACCTGCTTCTTGAATCTTGTTATGCGAGAGCAATTTTCTGGTGTTAGTTCTGATGATGCTGCTGCCCATCTCAATAATTTTATTGAATTGTGTGAAATGCAAAAGTATAAAGATGTAGATGGTGACATTATAAAATTAAAATTGTTCCCTTTCTCATTAAGAGGAAGAGCTAAAGATTGGTTGCTATCTCTGCCTAAGAATAGTATTGATTCATGGACTAAATGCAAGGATGCTTTTATTGGTAGATATTATCCCCCTGCTAAAATTATATCTTTGAGGAGTAGCATAATGAATTTTAAACAATTGGATAATGAGCATGTTGCACAAGCATGGGAAAGAATGAAATCTTTGGTTAAAAATTGCCCAACCCATGGACTGACTACTTGGATGATCATCCAAACCTTTTATGCAGGACTGAATTTTTCTTCGCGGAACCTATTGGATTCAGCTGCTGGAGGTACCTTTATGTCCATCACTCTTGGTGAAGCAACAAAGCTTCTTGATAATATGATGATTAATTACTCTGAATGGCACACGGAAAGAGCTCCACAAGGTAAGAAGGTAAATTCTGTCGAAGAAACCTCTTCCTTGAGTGATAAGATTGATGCTATTATGTCTATGCTTGTGAATGGTAGGCCTAATGTTGATCCTAATAATGTTCCGTTAGCGTCATTGGGTGCTCAAAAAGAATATGTTGATGTGAATTTCATTAAAAATAACAATTATAATAATTCTAGGCCATATCCTGCTAATGGTAACTCTTATGGTAGATACGCTTCACCTAATGAGGAAAAGATGTTAGAGATTGAAAGATCCACCAAGAACTTCATGCAATCACAATATGAGCAAAATAAATTGTTTACTAAAACTATGAATGAGCAATCTACCTTGTTGAAGAATATAGGAAATCAACTTGAAAATTTGAATATGGAGATCTCTGGGTTGCAAACTAAACTTGCGAATGCTGAAAACCGAATCTCATACATGTCTGCGTCACAATCTTCTTTAATTAATAAAATAGCTTCTAAACCTGAGGATATAGATAATAAAATTGTTACTACAGCAAATGCCATCCAAGTTAGAATTAATGAGAATATAAGATTGATGGCCGAATTGCGTGCTAGGTGGGAAAGAGAAGAAAATGAAAAGGAAGATAATATAGCTAAAGTTTGGACTATTACCACCACTAGCAATGCTAATGCTCCACAAGTTGCTGCACCTCCTACTAATAATAATAAAAGAATTGGTGTTAGCAATGTTTCCACTTCAAATGCAAAGCGCGAGAAACTGCCTGAAACTGCTAAAACTGTTGAAACTGCCTGTGATAAAACTGCTGAAATTTTTTCCAACATTGGGGATGATGATCCCATTGCTTTAGATCATAATGGTTTAGATTTTGATGATTGCCACATCTCTGAAGTTATAAAGTTCTTACAAAAACTTGCTAAGAGTCCTAATGCTAGTGCTATAAACTTGGCTTTCACGAAACATATTACAAATGCTCTCATAAAAGCTAGAGAAGAGAAATTAGAACGCGAAGCTTCTATTCTTAGAAAGCTAGAGGATGGTTGGGAGCCCATCATTAAGATGAAGGTAAATGACTTTGATTGTAATGCTTTATGTGATCTTGGTGCAAGTATTTCTGTTATGCCTAAGAAGATTTATAATATGCTTGACATGCCACCATTGAAAAATTGTTATTTGGATGTTAATCTTGCTGATCATTCTACAAAGAAACCTTTGGGGAGAGTTGATAATGTTCGCATTACCGTTAACAATAACCTTGTCCCCGTTGATTTTGTTGTCTTGGATATTGAATGCAATGCATCTTGTCCCATTATATTGGGAAGACCTTTTCTTCGAACTGTTGGTGCTATCATTGATATGAAGGAAGGTAATATTAAATATCAATTTCCTCTCAAGAAAGGTATGGAACACTTCCCTAGAAAGAGAATGAAGTTACCTTTTGATTCTATTATTAGAACAAATTATGATGTTGACACTTCGTCTCTTGATAATACTTGATACACACTTTCTGCGCCTAGCTGAAAGGCGTTAAAGAAAAGCGCTTATGGGAGACAGCCCATGTTTTTACTACAGTACCTTTATTTTTATTTTGTGTCTTGGAAGTTGTTTACTACTGTAGCAACCTCTCCTTATCTTAGTTTAGTGCTTAGTTGTGCCAAGTAAAGTCGTTGATAGTAAGGTTCATACTAGATTTGGATTACTGTGCAGAAACAGATTTCTTTTCTGTCACGAATCTGGGCCTAATTCTCTGTAGGAAACTCAGAAAATTAAGCCAATTTACGTGAGTGATCCTCAGATATGTACGCAACTTTCATTCAATTTGAGCATTTTCATTTGAGCAAGTCTGGTGCCTCAATAAAATTCTTCTTTACGAACTGTTCTGTTTTGACAGATTCTGCCTTTTATTTCGCATTGCCTGTTTTGCTATGCTCGATGGATTTTTCGATTTCATTGACTTTCAGTAGCTTTGTGCAATGTTCAGAAGTGTTAAGAATGATTATGTCACCTCTGAACATGTATATTTTGATTGTTCACTAACCCTCTAATGAGTTGTTTTGAGTTTGGTGTGGAGGAAGTTTTCAAGGATCAAGAGAGGGAGATGATACAACATGATCAAGGAGAGTGAAAGCTCTAAGCTTGGGGATGCCCCGGTGGTTCACCCCTGCATATATCAATAAGACTCAAGCGTCTAAGCTTGGGGATGCCCAAGGCATCCCCTTCTTCATCGACAACATTATCAGGTTCCTCCCCTGAAACTATATTTTTATTCCGTCACATCTTATATGCTTTGCTTGGAGCGTCGGTTTGTTTTTGTTTTTGTTTTGTTTGAATAAAATGGATCCTAGCATTCATTGTGTGGGAGAGAGACACGCTCCGCTGTTGCATATGGACAAATATGTCCTTAGGCTTTACTCATAGTATTCATGGCGAAGTTTCTTCTTCGTTAAATTGTTATATGGTTGGAATTGGAAAATGCTACATGTAGTAATTGCTAAAATGTCTTGGATAATGTGATACTTGGAAATTGTTGTGCTCATGTTTAAGCTCTTGCATCATATGCTTTGCACCTATTAATGAAGAAATACATAGAGCATGCTAAAATTTGGTTTGCATATTTGGTCTCTCTAAGGTCTAGATAATTTCTAGTATTGAGTTTGAACAACAAGGAAGACGGTGTAGAGTCTTATAATGTTTACAATATGTCTTTTATGTGAGTTTTGCTGCACCGCTTCATCCTTGTGTTTGTTTCAAATAACCCTGCTAGCCTAAACCTTGTATCGAGAGGGAATACTTCTCATACATCCAAAATACTTGAGCCAACCACTATGCCATTTGTGTCCACCATACCTACCTACTACATGGTATTTCTCCGCCATTCCAAAGTAAATTGCTTGAGTGCTACCTTTAAATTTCTATCCTCTACCTTTACAATATATAGCTCATGGGACAAATAGCCTAAAAACTATTGTGGTATTGAATATGTACTTATGCACTTTATCTCTTATTAAGTTGCTTGTTGTGCGATAACCATGTTCCTGGGGACGCCATTGATGTCTACGTTCCCCCTCCTTTCCTGTAGACAGTGTTGGGCCTCCAAGAGCAGAGGTTTGTAGAACAGCAGCAAGTTTTCCCTTAAGTGGATCACCCAAGGTTTATCGAACTCAGGGAGGAAGAGGTCAAAGATATCCCTCTCATGCAACCCTGCAACCACAAAGCAAGAAGTCTCTTGTGTCCCCAACACACCTAATAGGTGCACTAGTTCGGCGAAGAGATAGTGAAATACAGGTGGTATGAATATATATGAGCAGTAGCAACGGTGCCAGAAAATAGCTTGCTGGCGTGTAGTTGATGGTGGTAGTATTGCACAAAGAGTAACGCAAAGAAACAAGAAACAAGCAGTAGTAACGCAGCAGTATTTAGGAACAAGGCCTAGGGATTACACTTTCACTAGTGGACACTCTCAACATTGATCACATAACAGAATAGATAAATGCATACTCTACACTCTTGTTGGATGATGAACACATTGCGTAGGATTACACGAACCCTCAATGCCGGAGTTAACAAGCTCCACAATTACTGTTCATATTTTAGTAACCTTGTAGTGTAAGATAGATCAACAGACTAAACCAAGTACTAACATAGCATGCACACTGTCACCTTCATGCATATGTAGGAGGAATAGATCACATCAATATTATCATAGCAATAGTTAACTTCGCAATCTTCAAGAGATCATGATCATAGCATAAACCAAGTACTAACACGGTGCACACACTGTCACCTTTACACACGTGCAGGAGGAATAGAACTACTTTAATAACTTTGCTAGAGTAGCACATAGATAGTAGTGATACAAAACTCATATGAATCTCAATCATGTAAAGCAGCTCATGAGATCATTGTATTGAGGTACATAGGAGAGAGATTAACCACATAGCTACCGGTACAGCCCCGAGCCTCGATGGAGAACTACTCCCTCCTCATGGGAGCAGCAGCGGTGATGAAGATGGCGGTGGAGATGGCAGCGGTGTCGATGGAGAAGCCTTCCGGGGGCACTTCCCCGCTCCGGCAGGGTGCCGGAACAGAGACTCCTGTCCCCCAGATCTTGGCGGCGCGATGGCGGCGGCTCTGGAAGGTTTCTGTGGTTTTCGCCAATCGTGTCGAGGTTTTTAGGTCAGGGGCTTTATATAGGCGAAGAGGCGGCGCAGGAGGGCTTCCGGGGGCCCACACTATAGGGGGCGCGGCCCCCCTCGGCCGCGCCGGGTGTGGTGTGGGGCCCCTGTGGCTCCCCTCTGGTCCTTCCCGGTGTTCTGGATGCTTCCGATGAAAATAGGAACTTGGGCGTTGATTTCGTCCGATTCCGAGAATATTTCGTTACTAGGATTTACGAAACCAAAACAGCAGAAAACAGAACCGGCACTTCGGCATCTTGTTAATAGGTTAGTTCCGAGAAAATGCACGAATATGACATAAAGTGTGCATAAAACATGTAGATAACATCAATAATGTGGCATGGAACATAAGAAATTATCGATACGTCGGAGACGTATCAGCATCCCCAAGCTTAGTTCTGCTCGTCCCGAGCAGGTAAAACGATAACACGTATAATTTCGGAGTGACATGCCATCATAAACTTGATCATACTATTTGTAAAGCATATGTAGTGAATGCAGCGATCAAAACAATGTATATGACATGAGTAAACAAGTGAATCATATAGCAAAGACTTTTCATGAATAGCACTTCAAGACAAGCATCAATAAGTCTTGCATAAGAGTTAACTCATAAAGCAATAAATTCATAGTAGAGACATTGAAGCAACACTATGGAAGATTAAGTTTCAGCGGTTGCTTTCAACTTGTAACATGTATATCTCATGGATAGTTGTCAATGCAAAGCAATATAACAAGTGCAATAAGCAAGTATATAAGAATCAATGCACAGTTCACACAAATGTTTGCTTCTTGAGGTGGAGAGAAATAGGTGAACTGACTCAACATTGAAAGTAAAAGAATGGTCCTCCATAGAGGAAAAGCATCGATTGCTATATTTGTGCTAGAGCTTTGATTTTGAAAACATGAAACAATTTTGTCAACGGTAGTAATAAAGCATATGTATCATGTAAATTATATCTTACAAGTTGCAAGCCTCATGCATAGTGTACTAATAGTGCCCGCACCTTGTCCTAATTAGCTTGGACTACCGGATCATCACAATGCACTGTTTTAACCAAGTGTCACAAAGGGGTACCTCTATGCCACCTGTACAAAGGTCTAAGGAGAAAGCTCGCATTGGATTTCTCGCTATTGATTATTCTTCAACTTAGACATCCATACCGGGACAACATAGACAACAGATAATGGACTCCTCTTTTATGCATAAGCATGTAGCAACAATTAATAATTTTCTCATTTGAGATTGAGGATATATGTCCAAAACTGAAACTTCCACCATGGATCATGGCTTTAGTTAGCGGCCCAATGCTCTTATCTAACAATATGCATGCTTAACCATAGGGTGGTAGATCTCTCTTACTTCAGACAAGACGGACATGCATAGCAACTCACATGAAATTCAACAATGAATAGTTGATGGCGTCCCCAATGAACATGGTTATCGCACAACAAGCAACTTAATAAGAGATAAAGTGCATAATTACATATTCAATACCACAATAGTTTTTAAGCTATTTGTCCCATGAGCTATATATTGCAAAGGTGAATGATGGAATTTTAAAGGTAGCACTCAAGCAATTTACTTTGGAATGGCGGAAAATACCATGTAGTAGGTAGGTATGGTGGACACAAATGGCATAGTGTTGTTTGGCTCAAGGATTTTGATGCATGAGAAGTATTCCCTCTCGATACAAGGTTTAGGCTAGCAAGGTTGTTTGAAGCAAACACAAGCACGAACTAGTACAGCAAAACTCACATAAAAGACATATTACAAGCATTATAAAACTATACATCGTCTTCCTTGTTGTTCAAACGTCTTACTAGAAAATATCTAGACTCTAGAGAAACCAAATATGCAAACCAAATTATAGCATGCTCTATGTATTTCCTCACTAATGGTGCAAGGTATATGATGCAAG
Organism: Lolium perenne; assembly: GCF_019359855.2. Lineage (NCBI taxonomy): Eukaryota > Viridiplantae > Streptophyta > Magnoliopsida > Poales > Poaceae > Lolium > Lolium perenne. The sequence continues at coordinate 336,294,848 of NC_067247.2, forward strand.
AGCTTAAACAAGAGCACAACAATTGCCAAGTATCACATTATTCAAGACATCGCACCAATTTCTACATGTAGCATTTTCCAATTCCAACCATATAATAATTTAACGAAGCAGTTTCAACCTTCGCCATGAATATTATGAGCTAAGAACACATGTGTTCATACGAACCAGCGGAGCGTGTCTCTCTCCCACACAAGCATTTATTCAAACACAAACAAAAACAAAAGCATACAGACGCTCCAAGTAAAGCACATAAGATGTGACCGAATAAAAATATAGTTTCAAGAGAAGGAACCTGATAATTTGTCGATGAAGAAGGGGATGCCTTGGGCATCCCCAAGCTTAGACGCTTGAGTCTTCTTGATATATGCAGGGATGAACCACCGGGGCATCCCCAAGCTTAGAGCTTTCACTCTTCTTGATCATAGTATATCATCCTCCTTTCTTGACCCTTGAAAACTTCCTCCACACCAAACTCGAAACAACTCATTAGAGGGTTAGTGCACAATAAAAATTAACATATTCAGAGGTGACACAATCATTCTTAACACTTCTGGACATTGCATAATGCTACTGGACATTAGTGGATCAAAGAAATTCATCCAACATAGCAAAAGAGGCAATGCGAAATAAAAGGCAGAATCTGTCAAAACAGAACAGTTCGTATTGACGAATTTTAAAATGGCACCAGACTTGCTCAAATGAAAATGCTCAAATTGAATGAAAGTTGCGTACATATCTGAGGATCATGCACGTAAATTGGCTTAATTTTCTGAGCTACCTACAGGGAGGTGGACCCAGATTCGTGACAGCAAAGAAATCTGGAACTGCGCAGTAATCCAAATCTAGTACTTACTTTTCTATCAACGGCTTTACTTGGCACAACAAAACACAAAAGTAAGATAAGGAGAGGTTGCTACAGTAGTAAACAACTTCCAAGACACAAATATAAAACAAAGTACTGTAGCAAAATAACACATGGGTTATCTCCCAAGAAGTTCTTTTCTTTATAGCCATTAAGATGGGCTCAGCAGTTTTAATGATGCACTCACAAGAAATAATATTTGAAGCAAAAGAGAGCATCAAGAGGCAAATTCAAAACACTTTAAGTCTAACATGCTTCCTATGCATAGGAATCTTGTAAATAAACAAGTTCATGAAGAGCAAAGTAACAAGCATAGGAAGATAAAACAAGTATAGCTTGAAAAATTTCAGCACATAGAGAGGCATTTTAGTAACATGCAAATTTCTACAACCATATTTTCCTCTCTCATAATAACTTTCAGTAGCAACATGAGCAAACTCAACAATATAACTATCAAATGAAACATTCTTATCATGAGTCTCATGCATAAAATTATTACTACTCCCAACATAAGCATAATCAATTTTACTAGTAGTTGTGGGAGCAAATTCAACAAAGTAGCTATCATCATTATTCTCATCATCAAATATAGGAGGCATATTGTAATCATAATCAAATTTATCCTCCATAACAGGCGGTAACAAAAGACTACTATCATTATAATCATCATAAATAGGAGGTAAAGTATCATCAAAGTAAATTTTCTCCTCAATGCTTGGTGGACTAAAAAGATCATGCTCATCAAAACCAGCTTCCCCAAGCTTAGAATTTTCCATATCATTAGCAACAATGGTATTCAAAGTGTTCATACTAATATGTTCCATGGGTTTTTTAATTTTCGGATCAAACCATCCATGTCTTAAATCAGGAAATAGAGTAAAAAGCTCATTGTTGTCCATTATGCCTTACTAGTGTAAACAAGAAACAAAAAGTTGCAATTGCAGGATCTAAAGGAAATAGCTTTGAGTACTTACGGCGCTGGGAAATAGCTTAGTAGCCGAGGTCCGGAGTGTGAGTACCTTTTACCTTTCCTCCCCGGCAACGGCGCCAGAAAAGTGCTTGATGTCTACGTTCCCCCTCCTTTCCTGTAGACAGTGTTGGGCCTCCAAGAGCAGAGGTTTGTAGAACAGCAACAAGTTTTCCCTTAAGTGGATCACCCAAGGTTTATCGAACTCAGGGAGGAAGAGGTCAAAGATATCCCTCTCATGCAACCCTGCAACCACAAAGCAAGAAGTCTCTTGTGTCCCCAACACACCTAATAGGTGCACTAGTTCGGCGAAGAGATAGTGAAATACAGGTGGTATGAATATATATGAGCAGTAGCAACGGTGCGTAGAAAATAGCTTGTGGCGTGTAGTTGATGGTGGTAGTATTGCACAGTAGTAACGCAAGAAGAAACAGTAAACAAGCAGTAGTAACGCAGCAGTATTTAGGAACAAGGCCTAGGGATTACACTTTCACTAGTGGACACTCTCAACATTGATCACATAACAGAATAGATAAATGCATACTCTACACTCTTGTTGGATGATGAACACATTGCGTAGGATTACACGAACCCTCAATGCCGGAGTTAACAAGCTCCACAATTACTGTTCATATTTTAGTAACCTTGTAGTGTAAGATAGATCAACAGACTAAACCAAGTACTAACATAGCATGCACACTGTCACCTTCATGCATATGTAGGAGGAATAGATCACATCAATATTATCATAGCAATAGTTAACTTCGCAATCTTCAAGAGATCATGATCATAGCATAAACCAAGTACTAACACGGTGCACACACTGTCACCTTTACACACGTGCAGGAGGAATAGAACTACTTTAATAACTTTGCTAGAGTAGCACATAGATAGTAGTGATACAAAACTCATATGAATCTCAATCATGTAAAGCAGCTCATGAGATCATTGTATTGAGGTACATAGGAGAGAGATTAACCACATAGCTACCGGTACAGCCCCGAGCCTCGATGGAGAACTACTCCCTCCTCATGGGAGCAGCAGCGGTGATGAAGATGGCGGTGGAGATGGCAGCGGTGTCAATGGAGAAGCCTTCCGGGGGCACTTCCCCGCTCCGGCAGGGTGCCGGAACAGAGACTCCTGTCCCCCAGATCTTGGCGGCGCGATGGCGGCGGCTCTGGAAGGTTTCTGTGGTTTTCGCCAATCGTGTCGAGGTTTTTAGGTCAGGGGCTTTATATAGGCGAAGAGGCAGCGCAGGAGGGCTTCTGGGGGGCCCACACTATAGGGGGGCGCGGCCCCCCCCCCTGGCCGCGCCGGGGTGTGGTGTGGGGCCCCTAGGGCTCCCCTCTGGTCCTTCCCGGGTGTTCTGGATGCTTCCGATGAAAATAGGAACTTGGGCGTTGATTTCGTCCGATTCCGAGAATATTTCGTTACTAGGATTTCTGAAACCAAAAACAGCAGAAAACAGGAACTGGCACTTCGGCATCTTGTTAATAGGTTAGTTCCAGAAAATGCACGAATATAACATAAAGTGTGCATAAAACATGTAGATAACATCAATAATGTGGCATGGAACATAAGAAATTATCGATACGTCGGAGACGTATCAGCCATCAACTACTCTTTGTTGAATATCATGTGAGTTGCTATGCATGTCCGTCTTGTCTGAAGTAAGGGAGATTTACCACCTTTATGGTTAGAGCATGCATGTTGTTAGAGAAGAACATTGGGCCGCTAACTAAAGCCATGATCCATGGTGGAAGTTTCAGTTTTGGACATATATCCTCAATCTCATATGAGAAAATTAATTGTTGCTACATGCTTATGCATAAAAGAGGAGTCCATTATCTGTTGTCTATGTTGTCCCGGTATGGATGTCTAAGTTGAGAATAATCAATAGCGAGAAATCCAATGCGAGCTTTCTCCTTAGACCTTTGTACAAAGTGCATAGAGGTACCCCTTTGTGACACTTGGTTAAAACATGTGCATTGCGATAATCCTGGTAATCCAAGCTAATTAGGACAAGGTGCGGGCACTATTAGTATACTATGCATGAGGCTTGCAACTTGTAAGATATAATTTACATAACACATATGCTTTATTACTACCGTTGACAAAATTGTTTCTTGTTTTCAAAATCAAAGCTCTAGCACAAATATAGCAATCGATGCTTTCCTCTTTGAAGGACCATTCTTTTACTTTTATTGTTGAGTCAGTTCACCTATTTCTCTCCACCTCAAGAAGCAAACACTTGTGTGAACTGTGCATTGATTCCTACATACTTGCATATTGCACTTGTTATATTACTTTACATTGACAATATCCATGAGATATACATGTTATAAGTTGAAAGCAACCGCTGAAACTTAATCTTCCTTTGTGTTGCTTCAATGCCTTTACTTTGAATTATTGCTTTATGAGTTAACTCTTATGCAAGACTTATTGATGCTTGTCTTGAAGTACTATTCATGAAAAGTCTTTGCTTTATGATTCATTTGTTTACTCATGTCATATACATTGTTTTGATCGCTGCATTCATTACATATGCTTACAATAGTATGATCAAGGTTATGATGGCATGTCACTCCAGAAATTATCTTTGTTTATCGTTTACCTGCTCGGGACGAGCAGAAACTAAGCTTGGGGATGCTGATACGTCTCCGACGTATCGATAATTTCTTATGTTCCATGCCACATTATTGATGATATCTACATGTTTTATGCATACTTTATGTCATATTTATGCATTTTCTGGAACTAACCTATTAACGAGATGCCGAAGAGCCAGTTGCTGTTTTCTGCTGTTTTTGGTTTCAGAAATCCTAGTAAGGAAATATTCTCGGGATTGGACGAAATCAATGCCCAGGGGCCTATTTTCACACGAAGCTTCCAGAAGACCGGAGAGTCAACGAAGTGGGGCCACGAGGTGGCCAGGAGGTAGGGCGGCGCGGCCCCACCCTTGGCCACGCCGACCTGTCTCCTAGGCCCCTCGTGACGCCCCCTGACCTGCCCTTCCGCCTACAAATAGCCTTCGTCGCGAAACCCCCAGTACCGAGAGCCACGATACGAAAAACCTTCCAGAGACGCCGCCGCCAATCCCATCTCGGGGGATTCAGGAGATCGCCTCCGGCACCCTGCTGGAGAGGGGATTCATCTCCCGGAGGACTCTACGCCGCCATGGTCGCCTCCGGAGTGATGAGTGAGTAGTCTACCCCTGGACTATGGGTCCATAGCAGTAGCTAGATGGTTGTCTTCTCCTCATTGTGCTTAATTGCCGGGTCTTGTGAGCTGCCGAACATGATCAAGATCATCTATCTGTAATGCTATATGTTGTGTTTGTTGGGATCCGATGAATAGAGAATACCATGTTATATTGATTATCAATTTATATCTATGTGTTGTTTATGATCTTGCATGCTCTCCGTTATTAGTAGAGGCTCTGGCCAAGTTTTTGCTAGTAACTCAAAGAGGGGGTATTTATGCTCGATAGTGGGTTCATGTCTCCGTGAATCTGGGGGAGTGACAGAAACCTCTAAGGTTATGGATGTGCTGTTGCCACTAGGGATAAAACATTGATGCTATGTCCGAGGATGTAGTTATTGATTACATTACGCGCAATACTTAATGCAATTGTCTGTTGTTAGCAACTTAATACTGGAAGGGGTTCGGAGGATAACCTGAAGGTGGACTTTTTAGGCATAGATGCATGCTGGATAGCGGTCTATGTACTTTGTCGTAATGCCCAATTAAATCTCACTATACTCATCATAATATGTATGTGCATGGTCATGCCCTCTCTATTTGTCAATTGCCCAACTGTAATTTGTTCACCCAGCATGCTATTTATCTTATGGGAGAGACACCTCTAGTGAACTGTGGACCCCGGTCCAATTCTCTATACTGAAATACAATCTACTGCAATACTTGTTCTACTGTTTTCTGCAAACAATCATCTTCCGCACTATACATCTAATCCTTTGTTACAGCAAGCCGGTGAGATTGACAACCTCGCTGTTTCGTTGGGGCAAAGTACTTTGGTTGTGTTGTGCAGGTTCCACGTTGGCGCCGGAATCTCTGGTGTTGCGCCGCACTACATCTCGCCGCCATCAACCTTCACGTGCTTCTTGACTCCTACTGGTTCGATAAACCTTGGTTTCTTACTGAGGGAAACTTGCCGCTGTACGCATCACACCTTCCTCTTGGGGTTCCCAACGGACGTGTGTCGAACGGAAAGACAATACGTCAACCACGCGCATCAGCCTCCTGCAGTAGGGCATCACATGCTTCTGATCTCGATCTCAACATGTCAACTTGGTTTCTTAGCACATCTGCTGCAGCTCGTTCTATTTGGAGTTGTTCCTCCAGAACTTGTGCAGAGAAAGACTTGGACTTGGACTTGGACTTGGACTGCAAAAACCCAGCATTTCGCAGGAAAGTGTTTTTGGTGATATCTTTATTTTTAAGTACCATGGTAAATGTCTCCATACATTCTTCTAGAGTTTTTTCCATACCGTCTTTCCCGGGTTTTGCCATCTCCAACTTCATATTTGCCTGAAAAGTTTTCAGTCGTGTAAAAATTAAAGTTATTACAGAGAAACAAGCAAACGGTAGATTTAATGTGTATGAACTACTTTTAATCCTACAAGTTGGTATGCCTGATTACACATCAAATGCATTTTCACAAAAACGTCTACAAGATCATATTGACATGCCCATTATTGCTCCTACAAATTAGCAAGTGTGTCGTTAAAAAATTTAAATCATAAAGAAGACTTACAATAACACTTTCTGCGAGTTCTCCTATCACATTATGTTTGTTCTTCTGGCATGCCTCGAACTGCTCTGCCAGAGTCATCTCTTTGTCTGGTTGGATGTTGTTTGCATGATCTACTTTCTGCATTTTTGTACAATCATATAGAAATCAAATAACGTGGTTAAAATGGAGGTTGCAAATATAACATGCACATGGAGTTCTACACAATTTACGAGTAACATATGTAGCAGTACAGACCAGCGGGGCATTACTTTTTGCCAGAGATGCCCAACCAAGTGACGAGATCCTGTACGGCTTGGTAAATGTTGTTTCAAGCAGTTAGCCTGGTTCCTTTTAGACAACGTGTGCAAAAGGAGACTAGTGAGACACTGGCGCAAAATAAGTATTCAGAATTTAATCTGGTTTCACGGTCCTCATAAGCCATACCACATTCTTTGGATCAGACCAGTGCTTGACAAGATCTCCCCACGTCGTCACCACAGTGGTGCAGGAGACTTTGTTCGAACATTGGCAGTAATCTGGCTAGTGAAGTATGTCGCCTTAAGCTTATAGCGGTGCTGGCGCAACAATTCTTTGAATATGGAAGCGATGACAAACTTTACATCCCCATTATCCTCATCGAATTCAAACCTTAACTGCTCACAACGGTTGAATGATTGGTGAGTTATATAGCATAGAAACAACAGTAAGCTACAAGAAATGGGACAGATCAATGTGGAATAATTTATCATTACCAGGAGAAGCATGACTTACATGTAAATTATGCACTAAACTCTCGAACTGTGAAGGGGTGTCAACATGCTGCTTCCACAATGGGAAGGTAGGAAGTTCATTCCTGATAAAATAGCCAATATGTGATACAAGATATGAAGATTCATGCGGATGAAGTGGCCTTCTGCCACCTACAATAGATGTGATGCGAAATCTTGAACACATTCTGGAAATCTTAGCTGCAAGTTTTCTTCCTACTGTTGGCCCCCTCGTTTTTATTGATCGTGGCGAACCTACCAAGTTAAGCATTACATCAAGCTATCATGGTATATAGATACATAAGGGAGCATTAAACTACAAGTCTTGAAAAAAGTATTACCTTTTTTGGCGTGGGTCTCATCATCGGGAGAGGAGTTGTCTTTCGCAGGACTAAGGGTCGGAGGGAGATCATCACCAGCTTCTTTGGTGTTGTGGCAAGACTGTTTGGACATTTGAGGCTATATCATCCGGGACTAGCATCATGTGTCCTTGGCCATTATTACCTACCACCACTCTGATGGTGCCAATTGTTGGCTCGAATTTCTTGTGGAAACTGGTTATGTTGGCAATTGTTGCTGAGAAACGATTGGCAAATCGGTGGTTGTGGAATGTGTGGGCTGGTACATGCTGGGGCTACTTCTGTCTGATTCGATGGTTTGTGGTTTTTACGAGACCTTTTACTGTTATCATTCTCGGCCTGTTCGCCACCTCGTGTCAGTCTTTTGTTAGACCTTGTAATAGGAGGAGGAGCACGAGCATCAGGCTTAACCCTTTTTTATTACGCACTGTCACCCATCCTCTGGTATCAGCCTGAGGTTCCTGTTGAGTGTTCTTCCTCCTGTTCATTCTTGAAAAGTTCTTGCCCGAATCTGCAGATGTCTGTCACACATAAATGATATTTCAATGTACAATATTATATGATGATGATATGCAGATGGAATGGAAAAACAGTAAGGCAACATATGCCAAAACATATATGATGCGTTAACTAAGCAGGAAAAATTGTAGTAATGAGATTGAACATGGCATGGGTAACATATTTGGTAGGACTGGGATACAACAAATGGAAGTTGGGACAAATAATTCGATGACAGGACAGAGAAAACTCACCTTGTTGTGTTGCAGAGGATAGTCGACTGTGGCATCTTCCTGAGTCAGCTCGCCATCACAATCAGCAGGATCAAATTCTGAATCAGAGGAATGTTCCGTATCCTTTGTGATGGAGGTGGGTGGCGTTTTTGCACTAGACCTTGTAGAAGGATGTAGTGTTAGGCCCAACGAGGCTGCAAGTCGGCTATTATGCAGGATAGTTTGCCTCCGTTGCTCTTCGTACTCATTCTCGAGTGGAAGACCTAACATGCATTGGCGAGAAATGGAGATGAGATTTATCATGGAACTGTGCATATAAGAACAAATTAATAGTAGCAGTGAGACTGCTCAAAAGGTGTAATGACAAACAAACTATGGCTCAAAAATAATTGATGTTCATATTGTCAAGCTTCATGCACTAGCCAACGCAACCGGAAGTCCGTACTGATGGAAAGGGCAAACAAATTATGGCTCAAAAATAATTTATGTTGGGCAACAGAGGGCAGCAGCAACAATTTTTAGGATAAGTATGAATGTCAAGCTTCATGCGTAGCCAACGCAACCAAAAGTCCGAATCGATGGAAAGGGCTAAGCAATCCACATATAGACTCAAACACATAAGTGTCATTTCATGCCCATGGTTAACCATATGGAATGGCGTGTGCTTAATATAATTGCCTAGGGTCTTCCAAGTTCCAACAGATCGGTCTATTGGATGAACTTGCTAGAGCATGCAATTCGAAATGGTATCGCACCTACAAGGTCCTGAGTTCAAATCCTAGCAAGTAGCAACGCAAAGATTCAAAATAAATACTTGCAAACCTTCCTAAAAAATATCTAATGATACATGCCTAAGGCTCGGTCTATTGAATGAGCGGTTTTATCACTTAGCACCACAAGTTGGGAATTTTTATCACAAAACACCAACATTTGGGGAAATTATTTCACATAACACATTATTTGTCATTAGTTGGCTTGACAAGAGCATCACCCTACAGCGTGACACCAATTTACAGTACGTGAGCATGTTTGCTACAAACAAATGAATTTTGGTGTGAAATTTTGTAGACACTCTGTGGAAATGAGAATATGAGTCACACTTATTACATATGCTACACACAAAATGAATTACCATATGACAAATATCCATTGAAATTATAACCACACAAGAACATGAGATTTGGGTAATATATTATGTACCAGCATAAGGTTTTGATAATGTGTACCAATACAACTACCCTGGACATAAGATTTTTTGAACTGTATGGACATAAGATTTAACAACTAGTGTTGACAAACAGCTTTGTATTTAGCGTTTAACAGCAAATACCACAAAATAAAGTCTAATTGTCTTTCACCTGCTGTCACTCTTAAACTGACGGTGGCCTGAAGTCACTAATGGGCTATCAAACAGAGATCATGTATTCTGCGAAATAATTACCCCAAATGTTGGTGTTTTGTGATACAAATTTCTAGGGTTGTGGTTACGTGATAAAATAAAATCCCGAACTTCGGTGTTAAGTGATATAAAACCTCATTGGACGAATGGCTAGAGCATGCAATTCCACATGGCGCACACAGAGTTGCAAATAGAAAAAAATACGAGCGGTTTAATACTATCAATAAATTGCTCTGCTAGCTTGACTGCTATCATAACCTTTGTAAAACGTACTACCACCATCCCGAAGTTTTTACCAAAAATCATTATTAACATGCAAAATACAAATTTAACATCATTAAATAGATAACGAATATATTTTCGTACGGTATCTACGAAATATTATATTTCTTGATAGATTGTTCTGAAAGTTTGGTCAAATTTTACTTGGTTTGACTTTTATAAATAAGCCTTCAGGTCTGGGTGTGTCTATGTCTCAGTCAACTGAGAAATTCTTAAGTCTCAGTCACTTCAGAAAAGTGCAACTGCAGTTCAAAAAAATGTGCAACTCGGATCAGTTGCACTTTTCTAGTAGAAAAGTGCAATTGCACTTTTTTGACAGAAAAGTGCAGCTCAAGTGCATTTTTGTGAGTGACTGAGACTTTAGAAATTCTCAGACAAGTATTCAAACCCCAAAAAAGTACCGCACAAAAGTGATATTTGGAAAAGAAAAGCGTAACGAAAGCGGACATAAGCTCTGCCTCTCCATCAGCAGATGTAAGGTTACGATCAGCAGAGTTTCGAGATAAAAAAATACAGGCAGTTTAATACGATCAACAAATTGCTCTGCTAGCTTGACTGCTATCATAACCTTTGTAAAATGCATACTTCAAACCCCCAAAACATATCACACAGAAGTGATTCTCGGTAAAGAAATGCATAGCGAAAGCGGACATAACCTCGATCTTCCTCTCGATCAGCAGATGTAAGGTTGAGATCTCATATAGCTACGCGGCAAACAACTATCTACACTGATCTAATATCAGCAAGAATGCATTGCAAGAAAGCAACGAAAACTAGTGTCAGAAATCAAATGCATATAACAAAAGCGGACATGTAAAGTATTCATCAACCTTCGTCTAAGGCCAGGGCGGATTTACTCTTTGGTTGGGGGTGGTCGACTTTGGGGCCGCGTTTTTTGCCCATCTCGATCTCCGGTGAGGTGGACTACAGAGTCGGGGAAGCAGATCCGGAGCAGATATGGCGCGGTCAACGTCGGCGTCGAGGAAGCTAATCCGGCTTGCTAGACAGCAAGGGAGGTCCGCCGGTAAAACATGGTCGGTCACTACGGTGGCTGATGAGGAGGCAGTGATGGTGAGGAGGGGCGGTGAGGCACGGCCGTCGTCGTGGGAGTGTGCCTGGTAGAAGCATGAGAAAGATGTGGTGTTAATATTGTGCTCTACAGGGAAATATCCTCTGTTGACCGATGTTTTATAGGCCGACGGGCAAACCGCAGGTTTTGGGGTAGCTTGAAAATGGGACACGCCAACAATTTCGGCGCGTGTTTTGCGGCAGAGATGAAAGTCACCCATAAGAAACTTTCCTCATGGAATACCTTTTGCTTGTTGGTTGGTCGTGTGGGCAACATATATATGGAGATGCCCATAGCTAGCTAGGCCATTCATATCAAACTCGAGTGATTATCACTAAGTTTACAATGAATATATTTCATGACACTTGCTATTGGCCGGATAGTAGAAAATATATTTCATGACTTCCCATATTAGTTAATTTATATTATTTCAATTGCTAAAATATTTGCATATTCTTTTAGAGTTCTAAAAAACACACTACACAATGACAATGGATATTACCACTACCTTCTAGGTCCCGGCCATCAGATTTAGGGCTCCTTTGATTCATAGGATTTGCATAGGAATTGTGTAGGATTCGGTTCCTATGGAAAAATTTCCTATACATCTTGTTTGATTCATAGGAATATATCCTATAGGAAAAATACCTATGGAAATCTTGTAGTGTAATTCCTATAGGAAAAAAACATTAGCTCATACCTCATGAAAAATTCCTTTGCTTCAATCAAACACACTTCACCTTCCTATGGGATTCAAATAGACATGCCTTTCTAATCCTATGACTTTCCTATTCCTATGCTTTTTCTATCCTTTGAATCAAAGGAGCCCTTAGAGAAAAGTAGCTTAGCCAGAGATTTAGACCTTTGTGCAACAAATACATGAGTTGGTGATATGTGCAAAAGAACAGGTTAAGTGAGTGTTCTGTGCAACAATGACAACAATAAGTGGAGTTTCGTGCAAAGGATAAAAGGTGCAAAAGGGATCACACGGAAGGAGAAAGAGAAAGGGAGAGCAGTGCCTCACGGGGCCGCTGTTATTTATGGTGAAAAGAAATGCTTCACTTTTTTCGGTGAGTGATGTTGACTGGCACACAGGGTTTCAGTTCCGTAGACCTGCAGTGCAGGCTACGCGCCCGTCTAATATTCTTTTTTTTTCAGCGACAAATGGGAGAGAGAGAGAGAGAGAGTCTTGACGATGCGTCTTTACTTGACAAAGAAGATTGCTGGGAGTTTGCCTACCTACCGCATGTGACTTGTGCTCATTGATGTGTGGGACCTACACGCATGGGAACCACACGTAAGTGACCGACCTACTTTATTCTAGGGTGCCCATCAAGCTAATACATAGTCTGCAACATGAAACTCTATTCGCTTATAAAATCTGAGCTTTGAAATCCAATTTAATTTAAGTCTATTATTGGTCATATCAAGTATAAAATTACATTCTGAAACTTGTTCAACGCTTTCTCATAAATTATTATGGTAGTTTCTGAAAATCAAATGCTAATTGATTTGAGAAAAAACATATATTATTGCACAACAATGGGATATTAAAATATCTATTTGTAAATAAAAATAAGAAGTCAATGTTGTGGTAAGTTAGGAGGTTCAAAGGGTAAACCAAATATAACGTTTTGTTCAATCTCATAGTTAATATTACCAAGTTTGATTCTCCCTGGACAGCATTGTTTGTTATAGTGTTCCCTAATTGGGCATGGTGGTGCATCTTGCCATTTCTAACACTGTTGATGACTAGACTTTTCAAGTTTTCGGTATAAAAAATCGTTTTTCATTTTCTAGATGATAAAAAATTGTTTATTTTGTGCATGGGGTAGATAAGATATGGGTCAAAATGGCGCATCTACATTTTTAAAATAAATTAGGCCATATTTTAATGCCAATTCCCAAATTTACGGTTTTTAGTGCTTTCTAGCTAGTCTCGCACATTTAAATGACTTTATGCTAATTTATTGAAAGTAATTCAAATTTGAATTGTAGGTGTGTTATAACTTGGTCCTACATGTCCCCACAAATCATATTTGGATACATATTACTTACTATATATAGAAACCAGTGATAGTACTAAAATATTCAACCCCTTTGCAAAGATAATCATGTCGACCATTTTGACCTGGTTTTGAAATAAATAAATGAAAATGAAGAAAACCTAAAAAATGAAACCCTTCTACATGGAGTGTGCTTGTATGTGTTAGTTGACAGGGAAAATAATAAACATGTGATAGGGTAGTGAAAAACAAAATGTCTTCACAAAGCGGACTATCGTGTATGAAGATTCCTAGTTTGCAAGCCAAATGATATAGTTATGGCCATATTTGTGGCATAGTTTGTTACAATGTGCCCAAATTGGGAATGGTGGTGCATCTTGCCATTCCCAACAATGTTGCTGACTAGACTTTTCAACTTTTTGGTATATAAAACTCATTTTTCAATTTCTAAAAATAGGTTTATTTTGTGAATGGGGTACATAAGATACGGCTCAGAATGGCACCTCTATATTTTTAAGATAAATAAGGCCACATATTTGTGAAAACTCCCAACTCTTTACGTTTTTTAGTGCTTTCTAGCTAGTTTCACACATTTAAATGACTTTATGCTGATTGATTGAAAGTAATTCCAATTTGAAATGTAGGTGTGTTATAACTTCGTCCTATAAATCCCCAAAAATCATTTTTGGATACATATTACTTACTATATACAGAAACATGTGATAAGGTAGTAAAAACAAAATGTCTTCACAAGACGGACTATCGTGTGTATGAAGATTCATGTGCTTTGGTTTTCATTTTTTGATTTTTTCTGAATGTTTATGCCCATTTGAATCTTGGTCAAATCCTAGGTTTGACCAAGATTTAAGCAAGTTTAAAACACATGAAAATGAAAAGGTAAGCTTGGATCCTTATTAGTCATTCTAGAATGGAGCTTTTGGGGGGTTCTTGAAATCTCAATGTTTGAAACCCAAAACCACTTCTCTTCATGGTTGACTTCATAAGACAGAGTTTAGGGTTAGGGGTAGATACATGATTTGTCGGGTTTGGATATGTCTAGACCTTGTTTATCAACTTGAATGCTTACTATATATATGACGTAAGAATACTATGTGCTTTGGTTTTTCTTTTCTTTTTTTTGATTTTTTCTGAATTTGTATGCTCATTTGAATCTTGTTGTTGGTCAAATACGATAGAGTTAAGGGTTAGGGGTAGATACATGCTTTTTCTATTTTGAATATGTCTAGACCTTGTTTATCAACTTGAAGGCTTACTATATATGACATAAGAAGGCTATGTGCTTTGGTTTTTCATTTTTCTGATTTTTTTTTAATTTTATGCCCATTTGAATCTTGGTCAAATACTAGCTAGCTAGGTTTGACCAAGATTTAAACAATTTTAAAACATGAAAATGAAAAGGCAAGCCTGGATCTTTTTTAGTCACTCTAAAATGAAGCTTTTGGGAGGTTCTTGAAATTTCAATGTTTGAAACCAATACGACTTCTCTTCATGCTAGACTTCATAAGATCGACCGAGTTTATGGTTAGGGGGTAGATACATGATTTGTCTGGTTTGAACACATGTCTAAACCTTGTTTACCAACTTGAATGCTTACTATATGACATAAGAAGACTATGTGCTTTTGTTTTTCATTCTTCTATTTTTTTGAATTTTATGCCCATTTGAATCTTGGTCAAATCCTAGGTTTGACCAGGATTTAAACAAGTATAAAATAGGAAAACGAAAAGGTAAGCCTGGATCCTTCTTAGTCACCCTAATATGTACCATCTTTTGGGAAGTTTTTGAAATTTTCATGTTTGAAACCCAAAACCACTTCTCTTCATGATTGACTTCATAATTAAGACAGAGTTTAAGGTTAGGGGCAGATATATACATGATTATCTGGTTTGAATATGTCTAGACCTTGTTTATCAACTTTAATGCTTACTATATATATGACATAAGAATGCTATGTGCTTTGGTTTATCATTCTTTTGGTTTTTTCCTGAATTTTTATGCCCATTTGAATCTTGGTTAAATCCTAGGTTTGACAAAGATTTAAACAAGTTTAAAATATGAAAATGAAAAGGTAACCATGAATCCTTCTTAGTCACTCTAAAACCACTTCTCTTTAAAATTTGAATCTTTTGGGGGGTTCTTGAAATCTCAATGTTTGAAACCCAAAACCACTTCTCTTCATGGTTGACTTCATAAGACAGAGTTTAGGGTTAGGGGTAGATACATGATTTAAACCCAAAACCACTTCTCTTCATGGTTGACTTCATAAGAGGACTATGTGCATTGGTATTTCATTTTTTGATTTCTATGCCCATTTGAATCTTGGTAAATCCTAGGTTTGAGCAAGATTTAAACAAGTTTAACATGTGAAAATGAAAAGGTAAGTCTGGATCCTTCTCTTAGAAACTCTAAAATGAAGCTTTTGGGAGGTTTTGAAATTACCATGTTTGAAACCCAAAACCACTTATGTTCATGCTTGACTTCATAAGACAGAGTTTAGGGTTAGGGGTAGATACATGATTTTTCCGGTTTGAATATGTCTAGACCATGTTTATCAATTTGAATAATTACTATATGACATGAGAAGGCTATGTGCTTTGGTTTTTCATTCTTTCGATTTTTTCTAAATTTTTATGCCCATTTGAATCTTGGTCAAATCCTAGGTTTGACCAAGATTTCAATAAGTTTAAACATGACAATGAAAAGGTAATTAATCATGGATCCTTCTTAATTAACCAGTCAGTCTAATTAAAATGAAGCTTTTGGGAGGTTTTTAAAATTTCCATGTTTGAAACCCAAAACCACACTTCTCTGCTTCATGCTTGACTTCATATACAATTAAGACAGAGTTTAGGGTTAGGGGGTACATGATTTGTCTGGTTTGAATATGTCTAGATCTTGTTTATGAACTTGAATGTTTACTATATGACATAAGAAGACTATGTGCTTTGGTTTTTAATTTTTTTTTTTGAATTTTGATGCACATTTGAATCTTGGTCAAATCCTAGGTTTGACCAAGATTTAAACAAGTTTAAAACATGAAAATGAAAAGGTAAGGCTGGATCCTTCTTAGTCACTCTAAAATGAAGCTTTTGGGAGGTTTTTGAAATTTCCATGTTTGAAACCAAAAACCACTTCTCTTCATGCTTGACTTCATAAGACGAAGTTTAGGGTCGATAGGGGGTAGATACATGATTTGTCTGGTTTGAATATGTCTAGACCTTGTTTATCAACTTGAATGCTTACTATATGACATAAGAAAACTATGTGCTTTGGTTTTTCATTTTTCTGATTTTTTTTGGAATTTTGATGCACATTTGAATCTTGGTCAAATCCTAGGTTTGACCAAGATTTAAACAAGTATAGAACATGAAAATGAAAAGGGAAGCCTGTATCCTTCTTAGTCACCCTAAAATGAAGTTTTTGGGAGGTTTTTGAAATTTCCATGTTTGAAACCCAGAACCACATCTCTTCATGCTTGACTTCATAAGACAGAGTTTAGGGGTTAGGGGGTAGATACATGATTTGTCTAGTTTGAATATGTCTAGACCTTGTTTAATTACCAACTTTAATGCTTACTATATATATGACATAAGAAGACTATGTGCGCTTTGGTTTTTCATATTTCTTATTTTTTTGAATTTTGATGCACATTTGAATCTTGGTCAAATCCTAGGTTTGACCAAGATTTAAACAAGTATAGAACATGAAAATGAAAAGGGAAGCCTATATCCTTCTTAGTCGCTCTAAAATGAAGCTTTTGGGATGTTCTTGAAATTTCCATGTTTGAAACCCAAAACGATCTTTCTTCATGCTAGACTTCATAAGATCGACAGGGGGTAGATCTATACATGATTTGTCTGGTTTGGATATATCTAGACCTTGTTTATCAACTTGAATGCTTACGACATGACATAAGAAGACTATGTGCTTTTGTTTTTCTTTTTTTTATTTTATTTTTTGTGCCCATTTGAATCTTGGTCAAATCCTAGGTTTGACCAAGATTTAAAGAAGTTTAAAACATCAAAATGAAAAAGGAAGCATGTATACTTCTTAGTCACTCTAAAATAAAGTTTTTGGGAGGTTTTTGAAATTTCCATATTTGAAACCCAAAACCACTTATCTTCATGCTTGACTTCATAAGACAAAGTTTAGGGTCGATAGGGGGTAGATACATGATTTGTCTGGTTTGAATATGTCTAGACCTTGTTTATCAACTTGAATGTTTACTATATGACGTAAGAGGACTATGTGCATTGGTATTTCATTTTTTGATTTCTATGCCCATTTGAATCTTGGTAAATCCTAGGTTTGAGCAAGATTTAAACAAGTTTAACATGTGAAAATGAAAAGGTAAGTCTGGATCCTTCTCTTAGAAACTCTAAAATGAAGCTTTTGGGAGGTTCTTGAAATTACCATGTTTGAAACCCAAAACCACTTATGTTCATGCTTGACTTCATAAGACAGAGTTTAGGGTTAGGGGTAGATACATGATTTTTCTGGTTTGAATATGTCTAGA
Source organism: Lolium perenne (assembly GCF_019359855.2). Lineage (NCBI taxonomy): Eukaryota > Viridiplantae > Streptophyta > Magnoliopsida > Poales > Poaceae > Lolium > Lolium perenne. The sequence goes on from NC_067247.2 coordinate 336,312,583, forward strand.
CCATGTTTATCAATTTGAATAATTACTATATGACATGAGAAGGCTATGTGCTTTGGTTTTTCATTCTTTCGATTTTTTCTAAATTTTTATGCCCATTTGAATCTTGGTCAAATCTTAGGTTTGACCAAGATTTCAATAAGTTTAAACATGACAATGAAAAGGTAATTAATCATGGATCCTTCTTAATTAACCAGTCAGTCTAATTAAAATGAAGCTTTTGGGAGGTTTTTGAAATTTCCATGTTTGAAACCCAAAACCACACTTCTCTGCTTCATGCTTGACTTCATATACAATTAAGACAGAGTTTAGGGTTAGGGGGTACATGATTTGTCTGGTTTGAATATGTCTAGATCTTGTTTATGAACTTGAATGTTTACTATATGACATAAGAAGACTATGTGCTTTGGTTTTTAATTTTTTTTTTGAATTTTGATGCACATTTGAATCTTGGTCAAATCCTAGGTTTGACCAATATTTAAACAAGTTTAAAACATGAAAATGAAAAGGTAAGGCTGGATCCTTCTTAGTCACCCTAAAATGAAGTTTTTGGGAGGTTTTTGAAATTTCCATGTTTGAAACCCAAAACCACTTCTCTTCATGCTTGACTTCATAAGACAGATTTTAGGGGTTAGGGGGTAGATACATGATTTGTCTAGTTTGAATATGTCTAGACCTTGTTTAATTACCAACTTTAATGCTTACTATATATATGACATAAGAAGACTATGTGCGCTTTGGTTTTTCATTTTTCTTATATTTTTTGAATTTTGATGCACATTTGAATCTTGGTCAAATCCTAGGTTTGACCAAGATTTAAACAAGTATAGAACATGAAAATGAAAAGGGAAGCCTATATCCTTACTAGTCGCTCTAAAATGAAGTTTTTGGGATGTTCTTGAAATTTCCATTTTGAAACCCAAAACGATCTTTCTTCATGCTAGACTTCATAAGATCGACAGGGGGTAGATCTATACATGATTTTTCTGGTTTGGATATATCTAGACCTTGTTTATCAACTTGAATGCTTACTATATGACATAAGAAAACTATGTGCTTTGGTTTTTCATTTTTCTGATTTTTTTTTGAATTTTGATGCACATTTGAATCTTGGTCAAATCCTAGGTTTGACCAAGATTTAAACAAGTATAGAACATGAAAATGAAAAGGGAAGCCTATATCCTTCTTAGTCACCCTAAAATGAAGTTTTTGGGAGGTTTTTGAAATTTCCATGTTTGAAACCCAAAACCACTTCTCTTCATGCTTGACTTCATAAGACAGAGTTTAGGGGTTAGGGGGTAGATACATGATTTGTCTAGTTTGAATATGTCTAGACCTTGTTTAATTACCAACTTTAATGCTTACTATATATATGACATAAGAAGTCTATGTGCGCTTTGGTTTTTCATTTTTCTTATATTTTTTGAATTTTGATGCACATTTGAATCTTGGTCAAATCCTAGGTTTGACCAAGATTTAAACAAGTATAGAACATGAAAATGAAAAGGGAAGCCTATATCCTTCTTAGTCGCTCTAAAATGAAGCTTTTGGGATGTTCTTGAAATTTCCATGTTTGAAACCAAAACGATATTTCTTCATGCTAGACTTCATAAGATCGACAGGGGGTAGATCTATACATGATTTGTCTGGTTTGGATATATCTAGACCTTGTTTATCAACTTGAATGCTTACGACATGACATAAGAAGACTATGTGCTTTTGTTTTTCTTTTTTTATTTTATTTTTTGTGCCCATTTGTATCTTGGTCAAATCCTAGGTTTGACCAAGATTTAAACAAGTTTAAAACATCAAAATGAAAAAGGAAGCATGTATACTTCTTAGTCACTCTAAAATAAAGTTTTTGGGAGTTTTTGAAATTTCCATGTTTGAAACCCAAAACCACTTCTCTTCATGCTTGACTTCATAAGACATAGTTTACGGGTTAGGGGGTAGATACATGATTTGTATGGTTTGAATATGTCTAGACATTGTTTATCAACTTTAATGCTTACTATATGACATACAAGACTATGTGCTTTGGTTTTTGATTTTATTTTTTTTGAATTTTCTGCCAATTTGGTTTGACAAAGATTTAGACAAGTTTTACACGTGAAAACGAATAAGTAAGCCTGGTTCCTTCTTAGTCACTCCAAAATGTACCAATTGATAGGTGTGTTAACTCTGCTTCATGGAAAAAATAATGTCATGTAAATGAGTTAACTTGGATTTCCTACCCTTGAATCCATAGGAAACTTTGTTCTAATGCACTATAATAATCAACCGAGTTTTTACACCAACGGGTCTGTCACTTACGTGTGGTGCCCATGCGTGAGGTCCCACACTTCAGTGAGCACAAGTCACGTGCAATAGGTACGCAAACTCCCAGCCATTTTCTTTGTCAAGAGAAGACGCATCAGGATTCAGGATGCGTATTGGCAGTCTGTGGGTCCTTCTGGATCCTTCGGTTGTCCCTCTCACAAAAAAAACAAATCTCTCTCATTCTCGGCCTCGCTCGACTCGCTCGCTCGCTCGCTCGCACCTCCTCCCCGCTCACCGACAAACCCCCGCACAATAGTCAACATCGTCACCCGAAAAAGGGGAGACACCATAATGCTCTCCCTTCTTCTGTCCTTCCGAGTGATCCCTCTTCCTCCGAGTTTCACTAGCTAGACGGGCAAACACACATGTGCTGCATAGTAATAATAAAAAGGTGAGTACAAAAATCGACCTACGAATCTATAATTAAATAGGTTAAACTAGGGTTTTGCCCAGTACTACAGATCAAGGTTCAAAAAAAATCCAACTACGGGGTTCGAACAACCCCATTTCTAATCCAAGAATTTTTTCGACCTCATCCAATGGCCTCAAACTATAGGGTTAGCATCTAGTGCAGTATGTGTGAACATGTATGCACTATGTGTGCTATAACTTGTATGTCTTTCAAATTTGAACCAAATTTGAATAAGTTTGAAATATTTGAAACGGGGCTTTTGCTTTAAACGTTTGAAATCCAAAACGACTTCTCTTCATGCTAGACTTCATAAGACCGAGTTTAGGGTTAGGGAGTAGATACATGATTTGCCTGGTTTGAATATGTCTAGACCTTCTTTATCATCTTGAATGCTTACTATATGACATAAGAAGACTATGTGCATTGGTATTTCATTTTTTCATTTTCATGCCCATTTGAATCTTGGTGAAATCCTAGGTTTGAGCAAGATTTAAACAAGTTTAACACGTGAAAATGAATAAGTAAGCATGGATCCTTCTTAGTCACTCCAAAATTTACCAATTGATAGATGTGTTAACTTTGCTTCATGGAAAAATTAATGTCATGTAAATGAGTTAACTTGGATTTCCTACCCTTGAATCCATAGGAAACTTTGTTCTAATGCACTATAATAATCAACCGAGTTTTTACACCAAACAGGTTTGTCACTTACGTGTGGTGCCCATGCGTGAGGTCCCACACTTCAGTGAGCACAAGTCACGTGCAGTAGGTACGCAAACTCCCAGCCATCTTCTTTGTCAAGAGAAGACGCATCAGGATGCGTATTGGAAGTCTGTGGGTCCTTCAGGATCCTTCGGTTGTCCCTCTCACAAAAAAAAATCTCTCTCATTCTCGGCCTCGCTTCGACTCGCTCGCTCGCTCGCACCTCCTGCTCACTGACAAAACCTGCACAACAGTCAACATCATCACCCGAAAAAGGGGAGACACCATAATGCACTCCCTTCTTCTCTCCTTCCGAGTGATCCCTCTTCCTCCGAGTTTCACGCGACGGGCAAACACACATGTGCCGCATAGTAATAATAAAAAAGTAGAAAAATCGACCTACGAATCTATGATTAAATATAGGTTAATCTAGGGTTTTGCCCACTACTACAGATCAAGTTCAAAAATATCCACTTGAATGGTTCGATTTTGGGCTACTAATGTGCGTTGGTTTTTTAATTTTTTCTGAATGTTTATGCCCATTTGAATCTTGGTCAAATCCTATGTTTGACCAAGATTTAAACAAGCATAAACTTGAAAATGAAAAGGTAAGCTTGGATCCTTTTTAGTCACTCTAAGATGACCAATCTAGTTTAGGGTTAGGGGTAGATACATGATTTGTCGGGTTTGAATATGTCTAGACATGCTTGTTTATCAACTTGAATGCTTACTATATGACATAAGAAGACTATATGTGCGTTGGTTTCTTATTTTTAATTTTTTTCTGAATGTTTATGCCCATTTGAATATTGGTCAAATCCTATGTTTGACCAAGATTTAAACAAGTTAATTTAAAACATGAAAATGAAAAGGTAAGCATGGAACCTTCTTAGTCACTCTAAGATGAAGTTTTTGGGAGGTTTTTGAAATTTCCATGTTTGAAACCCAAAACCACTTCTCTTCATGTTTGACTTCATAAGACAGATCGAGTTTAGGGTTAGGGCCAGGGTAGATACATGATTTTCTTGTTTTAATATGTCTAGACCATGTTTATCAACTTGAATGCTCATTATATGACATAAAAAGGCTATGTGCTTTTTTTTGATTTTTATGCCCATTTGAATCTTGGTCAAATCCTAGGTTTGACCAAGATTTAAACAAGTTTAAAACATGAAAATGAAAAGGTAAGCATGGATCCTTCTTAGTCATTCAAAAATGAAGCTTTTGGGGGGTTCTTGAAATCTCAATGTTTGAAACCCAAAACCACTTCTCTTCATATGGTTGACTTCATAAGACAGAGTTTAGGGTTAGGGGGTAGATCGATACATGATTTGTCAGGTTTGAGTATGTCTAGACATGCTTGTTTATCAACTTGAATGCTTACTATATGACATAAGAAGAATATATGTGCGTTGGTTTCTTATTTTTAATTTTTTTCTGAATGTTTATGCCCATTTGAATCTTATTGGTCAAATCCTATGTTTGACCAAGATTTAAACAAGTTAATTTAAAACATGAAAATGAAAAGGTAAGCATGGAACCTTCTTAGTCACTCTAAGATGAAGTTTTTGGGAGGTTTTTGAAATTTCAATGTTTGAAACCCAAAACCACTTCTCTTCATGTTTGACTTCATAAGACAGATCGGGTTTAGGGTTAGGGCGAGGGTAGATACATGATTTTTCTTGTTTTAATATGTGTAGACCATGTTTATCAACTTGAATGCTCATTATATGACATAAAAAGGCTATGTGTTTTGGTTTTTTTATTTTTTTTATTTTTTTTATTTTTATGCCCATTTGAATCTTGGTCAAATCCTAGGTTTGACCAAGATTTAAACAAGTTTAAAGGTAAGCATGGATCCTTCTTAGTCATTCAAAAATGAAGCTTTTGGCGGGTTCTTGAAATCTCAATGTTTGAAATCCAAAACCACTTCTCTTCATATGGTTGACTTCATAAGACAGAGTTTAGGGTTAGGGGGTATAGTAGATCGATACAGGATTTGTCGGGTTTGAATATGTCTAGACATGCTTGTTTATCAACTTGAATGCTTACTATATGACACAAGAAGACTATATGTGCGTTGATTTTTCATTTTTTTTGTTTTTTCTGAATTAATGTTTATGCCCATTTGAATCTTGGTCAAATCCTAGGTTTGACCAAGATTTAACAAGTTTAAAACATAAAATGAAAAGGTAAGCCTGGATCCTTCTTAGTCATTCTAAAATGAAGCTTTTGGGGGGTTCTTAGAAATCTCAATGTTTGAAACCCAAAACCACTTCTCTTCATGGTTAACTTCATAAGACAGAGTTTAGGGTTAGGGGTACATACATGATTTGTCGGGTTAATTTGAATATGTCTAGACATGCATGCTTGTTTATCAACTTGAATGCTTACTATATGACATAATAAGACTATATGTGTGTTGGTCAAATCCTATGTTTGACCAAGATTTAAACAAGCATAAATCCTGAAAATGAAAAGGTAAGCTTGGATCCTTCTTATTCACTCTAAAATTAAGCTTTTGGGAAGTTTTTGAAATTTCCATGTTTGAAACCCAAAATCACTTCTCTTCATGCTTGACTTCATAAGACATAGTTAAGGGCTAGGGGTAGGTACATGCTTTTTCTGTTTTGAATATGTCTAGACCTTGTTCATATCGATCAAATTGAACGCTTAATATATTTATATATGACATAAAAAGGCTATGTTCTTGGTTTTTTTTGATTTTTCTGAATGTTTAATGCCATTTGAATCTTGGTCAAGTCCTAGGTTTGACCAAGATTTTAGCAAGTTTAAAACACATGAAAATGAAATGGCAAGCCTGGATCCTTCTTAGTCATTCTAAAATGAAGCTTTTGGGGGTTCTTGAAATCTCAATATAATGTTTGAAACCCAAAACCACTTCTCTTCATGCTTGACTTCATAAGACAGAGTTAAGGGTTAGGGGTAGATACATGCTTTTTCTATTTTGAATATGTCTAGACCTTGTTTATCAACTTGTTGAATTAATGCTTATTTTATATGACATAAGAAGGCTATATATGTGCTTTGGTTTTTCATTTTTATGTTTTTTTAATTTTATGCCCATTTGAATCTTGGTCAAATACTAGCTAGGTTTGACCAAGATTTAAACAATTTAAAAACATGAAAATGAAAAGGCAAGCCTGGATCTTTTTTAGTCACTCTAAAATGAAGCTTTTGGGAGGTTCTTGAAATTTCAATGTTTGAAACCAATACGACTTCTCTTCATGCTATGCGCACATGGCATACCTTGCATATCATTCGTGCATATATTTCAATATATATTTGAACATATTCTTGGGGATATATATATATATTTCAATCTCTCTCTCTCGATCTATATATCGTTGGTGGCCAAGAAACACACTTATATATGCGCATGCACTTTATGCGCAAAGGCGCGGGTGCCTCCAATAATGTGTGTGTGCACTCGATCGATGATCCCTAAACCTTAAACCCTAAAACCCTAATCCCTAATCCCTAATTATACCCTAAACGTACACCCTAAACACCCTAAACACTAAAACCTAAACCCTAGACCCTGAACCCTAAACACTACACCCTAAGCCCTAAACCCTAAACACTAAACCCTAAACCCTAACCCTAGACCCTAAACCCTAAACCCTAAATATATTTCAATCTCTCTCTCTAGATCTATATATCGTTGGTGGCCAAGAAACACACTTATATATATACGCATGTACTTTATGCGCAAAGGCGCAGGTGCCTCTAATAATGTGTGTGTGCACTCGATCGATGATCCCTAAACCTTAAACCCTATGTTTGACCAAGATTTAAACAAGTTAATTTAAAACATGAAAATGAAAAGGTAAGCATGGAACCTTCTAAGTCACTCTAAGATGAAGTTTTTGGCAGGTTTTTGAAATTTCCATGTTTGAAACCCAAAACCACTTCTCTTCATGTTTGACTTCATAAGACAGATCGAGTTTAGGGTTAGGGCCAGGGTAGATACATGATTTTTCTTGTTTTAATATGTCTAGACCATGTTTATCAACTTGAATGCTCATTATATGACATAAAAAAGGCTATGTGCATTGTTTTTATTTTTATTTTTTATGCCCATTTGAATCTTGGTCAAATCCTAGGTTTGACCAAGATTTAAACAAGTTTAAAGGTAAGCATGGATCCTTCTTAGTCATTCAAAAATGAAGCTTTGGGGTGGGGGGGGGTTCTTGAAATCTCAATGTTTGAAACCAAAAACCACTTCTCTTCATATGGTTGACTTCATAAGATAGAGTTTATGGTTAGGGGGTATAGTAGATCCATACATGATTTGTTGGGTTTGAATATGTCTAGACATGCTTATTTATCAACTTGAATGCTTACTATATGACATAAGAAGAATATATGCGCGTTGGTTTTTAATTTTTTGTTTTTTCAGAATTAATGTTTATGCCCATTTGAATCTTGGTCAAATCCTAGGTTTGACCAAGATTTAAACAAGTTTAAAACATAAAATGAAAAGGTAAGCCTGGATCCTTCTTAGTCATTTTAAAATGAAGCTTTTGGGGGGTTCTTGAATCTCAATATAATTGTTGAAACCCAAAACCACTTCTCTTCATGGTTGACTTCATAAGAAATAGTTTAGGGTTAGGGGGTATATACATGATTTGTCAGGTTTGAATTTGTCTATACATGCTTATTTATCAACTTGAATGCTTACTAGCTATATGACATAAGAAGACTATATGTGCATTGGTTTTTCATTTTTTGTTTTTCTGAATGTTTATGCCCATTTGAATCTTGGTCAAATCCTAGGTTTGGCCTAGATTTAAACAAGTTTAAAACATGAAAATGAAAAGGTAAGCGTGTATCCTTATTAGTCACTCTAAAATGAAGCTTTTGTTGGGAGGTTTTTGAAATTTCCATGTTTGAAACCCAAAACCATTTCTCTCCATGCTTGACTTCATAAGACAAAGTTTAGGGTTAGGTGTAGATACATGATTTGTTTGGTTTGAATATGTCTAGACCTTGTTTATTAACTTCAATTCCTACTATATGACATAAGAAGACTATGTGCGCTTTTGGTTTTTCATTGTTTTTTGATTTTTTCTGAATGTTTATGCCCATTTGAATCTAAAGGTGAGAGAACACGTTAATGGTTATTCTAACAAAGGTCATGCTTGGTATCTTACCTATGTATTATGGTACATCACAAATGTAAAATGAAAGTATGTACATCTCTATAAACCCTAAACCCTAACCCTAACTATATAGAAAAAGATGAACAATCCATGCTTTTCGATTGCCTTTTTTGTTTGGCTTGATTTCAAATTTAGTGGGGAGGGGAGGTAGGGGACGAGTGTGTTTCTTTCGATGCCTCTCTCGTATTTGCTAGTTTTTGGGGGGTCACACAAATTCAGGGTAGCATACTGCCCACCCCCTCCCTTCACGCGCGGAAAAAGTGTTAGGCGAGTAGTAAAATGGCATGACCAACAAGTTTCAAGTAAAATTTCGAATATAACCAGAATGTACCAATTGATAGATGAGTTAACTTGGCTTCATGAAAAAATAATGTCATGTAAATGAGTTAACTTGGCTTTCCTACCCTTGAATCCATAGGAAACTTTGTACTAATACAGTATAATGTTCACCTGAGTTATTACACCAACAGGTCTGTCACTTACGTGTGGTTCCCATGCGTGAGGTCCCACACTTCAGTGAGCACAAGTCATGTGCGGTAGGTAGGCAAACTCCCATCTTCTTTGTCAAGAGAAGACGCATCAAGACTCTCTCTCTCTCTCTCTCTCCAGTTATCCACCTCTAAAATCGATGCATATGTAGTGGCTACATATATATTCTTGGTCATAATCCCCTTATCTAAAGATGATGGATGCATGGCTTCACGTCGTTGATAACCCACAAGTATAGGGGATCGCGATAGTCTTCGAGGGTAGTATAACCCAAATTTATTGATTCGACACAAGGGGAGGTAAAGAATACTTATAAGCCTTAACAACTGAGTTGTCAATTCAGCTGCACCTGGAAAAGCACTAGCAACAGGGGTGATGTGAAAGTAGCAGTAATATGAGAGCAATAGTAACAATAACACAGCAGCAGTAATAGTAATATGAGAGCAATGGCACCAGAAAACAGTTGACATGTAGAACGAGTATATGATGATGAAAGATGGACCGGGGTTCCCAGCTATCTACACTAGTGGCAACTCTCCAATAACAAGTGTTGGGTGAACAAATTACAGTCGGGCAATTGATAGGATTGAAATAGCATTAAGACATAATATCAAGATCATTAATCATGTAGGCATGTTTTCCAATAATAGTCGTACGTGCTCGCAATGAGAAACTTGCACAACATCTTTTGTCCTACCAGCCGGTGGCAGCCGGGCCTCAAGGGAAACTACTGGATATTAAGGTACTCCTTTTAATAGAGCACCGGAGCAAAGCATTAACACTCCGTGAAAACATGTGTCCCTCACATCACCGCCATCCCCTCCGGTTGTCCCGATTTCTGTCACTTCGGGGCCTTTGGTTCCGGACAGTGACATGTGCATACAACTTGTAGATACAATCTAAGCAATAAGTATAGAGCTCAAATCTAAGATCATGCCACTCGGGCCCTAGTGACAAGCATTAAGCATAACAAGATTGCAGCAACAATAACTTCATAAACTTTGTAGATAGACAATCATAACGTAACAATCCATCGGATCCCGACAAACACAACACCGATTACATCAGATGAATCTCAATCATGTAAGGCAGCTCATGAGATCATTGTATTGAAGTACATGGGGGAGAGAATACCAACTAGCTACAGCTAGAACCCGTAGTCCATGGGGGAACTACTCACGGAGCATGATGGAGGCGATGGAGTTGATGGAGATGGCTTCCGGGGGCACTTCCCCGTTCCGGCAGGGTGCCGGAACAGAGAGTTCTGTCCCCCGAATTGGAGTTTCGCGATGGCGGCGGCGCCCCTGGAGTCTTTCTGGAGTTTCGTCAATTGGTCCGGTGTTTTTAGGTCGAAAGGGATTTTATAGGCGAAGAGGCGGCGCGGGGGGGGGCACCTGGGGGCTCCACACCATAGGGTGGCGCGGGCCCAGGCCTGGCCGCGCCGCCCTATGGTCTGGTGGCCCTCTGGCCCCTCTCCGACTCTTCTTCGGTGTTCTGGAGCCTTCCGGAGAAAATAGGAGGTTTGGCGTTGATTTCGTCCAATTCCGAGAATATTGCCCGAACAGCCTTTCTGGAACCAAAAACAGCAGAAAACAGGAACTGGCACTGTGGCATCTTGTTAATAGGTTAGTTCTGGAAAATGCATAAAAACATTATAAAGTGCAAGCAAAACATGTAAGTATTGTCATAAAACAAGCATGGAACAACAGAAATTATGGATACGTCGGGGACGTATCAGCATCCCCAAGCTTAGTTCCTGCTCGTCCCGAGCAGGTAAACGATAAAAATAATAATTTCTGTAGTGACATGCTACTTACTTAACCTTGATCATACTGTTACAAAGCATATGAAATGAATGAAGTGACTCAAGGCAATGATCTATAGTTGCTAACAAGTAGATAACATATAGCAAAACTTTTCATAAAGAGTACTTTCAAGACAAGCATCAAAAGATTGCACAAGAGTTAACTCATAAAGCAATAAGTTCATAGTAAAGGCATCGAAGCAACACAAAGGAGGATATAAGTTTCAGCGGTTGCTTTCAACTTTCAACATGTATATCTCATGGATATTGTCAACACAAAGTAATATGATGAATGCAAATATGCAAGTATGTAAGAATCAATGCACAGTTGACACAAGTGTTTGCTTCTAAGGTGGAAGGAAGTAGGTGAACTGACTCAACATTAAAAGTAAAAGAATGGCCCTTCTACGAGGGAAGCATCGATTGCTATATTTGTGCTAGAGCTTTTATTTTGAAAACATAGAGAGAGCATAAAAATAAAGTTTTGAGAGGTGTTTGTTGTTGTCAACGAATGGTAATGGGTACACTAACTACCTCGCCAACCGGACTTTCAAGAGCGGCTCCCATGAATTTTATTTTTGGGTGGCACTCCTTCCAACCTTTCTTTCACAAACCATGGCTAACCGAATCCTCGGGTGCCTGCCAACAATCTCATACCATGAAGGAGTGCCTTTTTTATTTTGGTTTTATTATGATGATGACACTCCCCCCAACCTTTGCTTACACAAGCCATGGCTAACCGAATCCTTCGGGTGCCTTCCAACAATCACATACCATGGAGGAGTGTCTATTTAAGTTAATTAATTCGGGACTGGGAATCCCATTGCCAGCTCTTTTTGCAAAATTATTGGATAAGCGGATGTGCCACTAGTTCATATGAGAGTCCGTCAAAAGTAAATGACAAGGTTGAAAGCTAAACACCACATACTTCCTCATGAGCTATAAAACATTAACACAAATTGAGAGGTAATAAATTTTGAATTGTTTAAAGGTAGCACTCAAGCAATTTACTTTGGAATGGCAGGAAATACCACATAGTAGGTAGGTATGGTGGACACAAATGGCATAGTGGTTGGCTCAAGGATTTTGGATGCATGAGAAGTATTCCCTCTCGATACAAGGCTTAGGCTAGCAAGGTTGTTTGAAGCAAACACAAGTATGAACCAGTATAGCAAAACTTACATAAGAACATATCGCAAGCATTATAATACTCTACACTGTCTTCCTTGTTGCTCAAACACTTTTACCAGAAAATATCTAGACCTTAAGAGAGATCAATTATGCAAACCAATTTTAACAAGCTTTACGGTAGTTCTCCACTAATAGGTTTAAACTACATGCAAAAACTTATGATCTACTTGAGAGCTCAAAACAATTGCCAAGTGTCAAATTATCCACAACATATGAGGCATTTTCTGTTTCCAACCAAACAATAAGTATTGTAGCTTCCAACTTTTATCATTGAACATTAAAAGTAAAACGAAGAACAAGTGTTCATATGAAAAAGCGGAGCGTGTCTCTCTCCCAATCAAGGATTGCTAGGATCCATCTTATTCAAACAAAAACAAAATGAAAATAAACACACAGACGCTCCAAGTAAAACACATATGATGTGACTGAATAAAAATATAGTTTCAGGGGAGGAACCTGATAAGTTGATGAAGAAGGGGATGCCTTGGGCATCCCCAAGCTTAGACGCTTGAGTCTTCTTGAAATATGCAGGGATGAACCACGGGGGCATCCCCAAGCTTAGACTTTTCACTCTTCTCGATCATATATCATCCTCCTCTCTTGACCCTTGAAAACTTCCTTCACACCAAACTTCTCATAAACTTCATTAGTGGGGTTAGTACTCAAAAAAATTTGAATCCACCTTGGTCCTGTAGTGGCACATTGCAAGAACTCAATAAAACATTAGCTACAGCTCTCTACGTCTAGAAAAGCTCGCTTAAAGTCCACAAGAGACAATGCAAAAAACAGAGACAGAATCTGCCAAAACAGAACAGCCAGTAAAGACGAATTTTAATAAAATACTTCCATTGCTCAAATCAGAAAACTCAAAACTAATGAAAGTTGCGTACATATCTGAGGAACACGCACGTAAATTGGCATAATTTTCTGAGTTTCCTACAGAGAATTGGACCAAGATTCGTGACAGATAGAAATCTGTTTCTGCGCAGAAATCCAAATCTAGTATCAACCTTCGATTAGAGGCTTCACTTGGCACAACAAAACACAAAACTAAGATAAAGAGAGGTTGCTACAGTAGTAAACAACTTCCAAGACACAAATATAAAACAAAGTACTGTAGCAAAATAACACATGGGTTATCTCCCAAGAAGTTGCTTTCTTTATAGCCATTAAGATGGGCTCAGCAGTTTTAATGATGCACTCGCAAGAAATAGTATTTGAAGCAAAAGAGAGCATCAAGAAGCAAATCCATAACACATTTAAGCCTAACATGCTTCCTATGCAAAGGAATCTTGTAAATAAACAAGTTCATGAAAAGCAAAGTAACAAGCATAGGAAGATAGAACAAGTGTAATTTCAACAATTTCAGCATATAGAGAGGTGTATTAGTACCATGAAAATTTCTACTACCATATTTTCCTCTCTCATAATAATTTTCAGTAGCTTCATGAACAAACTCAACAATATAACTATCACATGCAGCATGCTTCTCATGATTTCCAAACACATAATTTTTATCAAGTTCAAGAATAGTGGAATTAAAACTTTCAAACTTACTTTTATTAATAATATAACAAGGTAGTTGATCAATCTCAAGAGATATGGGACTCATAGAATAAGTCAAGAACTCTCCAATCCCATTTTCATTAGTAGTACAATTAATATTCTCAAGTAACATAGGACCATCATCTAGAGCTTTATCATAAACATTTGCTAAACAAAATTCTTTAGTACCATGCATTTCGACATCAGGCACAAACAAAGCATTATCATAAGATTTATCAAAATAGCATGGATTATCATAAATAACAGTAGCATAATTATTCTCACAAGTATTACTCATAGGGAATATTTCAAGAGAATCCACAGGAACATAACATTCAACCTCTTCCGGTAAGCATGGAGGACAATCAAATAGTGTAGGAGATAAAGAGTTACTCTCATTAGAAGGTTGGCATGGGTAGCTAATCCATTCTTCCTCCTTTTGTTCGTTGCTCTCCTCTTCTTTTTCATCCAATGAGCTTTCAGGTTCATCAATTTCCTCCTCTTTTTCATCCAATGAGCTTTCAGGCTCTTCAGTTTCTTCTTCCACCGGTTCCTGCAAATTGTGAGTGCATTCTTGTGCATTAATGTGTCTCTCTTTATAATCAAGGATATAAGGATTCCTACTGTAGCATTCTATGCAAGAATTAAGAATAGTAGAGACATAATCTTTAAGGTCCTTACAAATAGCACAAGTTTCATAATTCTCAACCATGAAGGATTCTATCTCGGAGGCTCCCATAAATAAGACAAATTGTTCTACCTCTTCGAACCCATAATGAATATAGCAATTCCGGTTATAGTTCTTAATAAAAAATTCCTCACTAAAGCCACATTGAAATTTAAGATGTTTAGTATCCTGTTGAGAGCAACAATTTATATCATGGCGTCTAAGCAAGATTCTAGCCATTGTATTCAATTTTTCTATCATAGCACTCATTATTTTACCAGTTCTTGATTCTCTATAATTATTATAACATTCTATAAGCTCCAAGTAGGTTGTTGGTTCTCCCATAATAGCAGTTTTTAATTTTTAGGTTTTTCAAGTTTTTATGGATTTTTGGGTATATAGGAAAAGTAAAACAAGACAAAAATAAACTAGACAAAAGTAAACTAAGCAAAATAATACTAGACAGAAATAAACTAAGCACAAATAAACTAGACAAAAGTAAACTAAGCAAAACAAAATAAAACAAAATAAAAATAGAGAGAGAGGTAGAGTGTACTCCCCAGGTGAACTTATGAGTAGAGCTATGCCTCCCCGGCAACGGCGCCAGAAAACAGTCTTGATAACCCACAAGTATAGGGGATCGCGATAGTCTTCGAGGGTAGTATAACCCAAATTTATTGATTCGACACAAGGGGAGGTAAAGAATACTTATAAGCCTTAACAACTGAGTTGTCAATTCAGCTGCACCTGGAAAAGCACTAGCAACAGGGGTGATGTGAAAGTAGCAGTAATATGAGAGCAATAGTAACAGTAACACAGCAGCAGTAATAGTAATATGAGAGCAATGGCACCAGAAAACAGTTGACATGTAGAACGAGTATATGATGATGAAAGATGGACCGGGGTTCCCAGCTATCTACACTAGTGGCAACTCTCCAATAACAAGTGTTGGGTGAACAAATTACAGTCGGGCAATTGATAGGATTGAAATAGCATTAAGACATAATATCAAGATCATTAATCATGTAGGCATGTTTTCCAATAATAGTCGTACGTGCTCGCAATGAGAAACTTGCACAACATCTTTTGTCCTACCAGCCGGTGGTAGCCGGGCCTCAAGGGAAACTACTGGATATTAAGGTACTCCTTTTAATAGAGCACCGGAGCAAAGCATTAACACTCCGTGAAAACATGTGTCCCTCACATCACCGCCATCCCCTCCGGTTGTCCCGATTTCTGTCACTTCGGGGCCTTTGGTTCCGGACAGTGACATGTGCATACAACTTGTAGATACAATCTAAGCAATAAGTATAGAGCTCAAATCTAAGATCATGCCACTCGGGCCCTAGTGACAAGCATTAAGCATAACAAGATTGCAGCAACAATAACTTCATAAACTTTGTAGATAGACAATCATAACGTAACAATCCATCGGATCCCGACAAACACAACACCGATTACATCAGATGAATCTCAATCATGTAAGGCAGCTCATGAGATCATTGTATTGAAGTACATGGGGGAGAGAATACCAACTAGCTACAGCTAGAACCCGTAGTCCATGGGGGAACTACTCACGGAGCATGATGGAGGCGATGGAGTTGATGGAGATGGCTTCCGGGGGCACTTCCCCGTTCCGGCAGGGTGCCGGAACAGAGAGTTCTGTCCCCCGAATTGGAGTTTCGCGATGGCGGCGGCGCCCCTGGAGTCTTTCTGGAGTTTCGTCAATTGGTCCGGTGTTTTTAGGTCGAAAGGGATTTTATAGGCGAAGAGGCGGCGCAGGGGGGGCACCTGGGGGCTCCACACCATAGGGTGGCGCGGGCCCAGGCCTGGCCGCGCCGCCCTATGGTCTGGTGGCCCTCTGGCCCCTCTCCGACTCTTCTTCGGTGTTCTGGAGCCTTCCGGAGAAAATAGGAGGTTTGGCGTTGATTTCGTCCAATTCCGAGAATATTGCCCGAACAGCCTTTCTGGAACCAAAAACAGCAGAAAACAGGAACTGGCACTGTGGCATCTTGTTAATAGGTTAGTTCCGGAAAACGCATAAAAACATTATAAAGTGCAAGCAAAACATGTAAGTATTGTCATAAAACAAGCATGGAACAACAGAAATTATGGATACGTCGGGGACGTATCAGTCGTCGTCGCTTTCATCGTCATTATCTTCGTCGTCCGAGTAGTAGTACTTCCTGCACATTGTTCCGTCGAACACCTTCACTGTGAGCACATCATCGCCTTCATATTTGAAGTGTACGAAGCAGCCGAAATCCACACCGTGCGCAATGGGGAAATTCTCCCAGCCCTTGTCGAGGTACATCCGGCCTTGTCCGTCAAATAGGACCTCCACGGTCCAGAGACGAGGACCGCAGTCAGCTGCTCGCAGATACACCTTAGCTGGCTCCTGGCCGTCAAGATAGTCCGCAAACTTTTTTGGGAGAGCCTGCAAAGAGATCGAGCACCGATCGTCTAAAATTAAAGGTTTTTTAGAACATGCCCATAATCAATCACATGCATCATATATGTGGGAACGCGTACGTACCTTCTTGACCAAAGGGTCTTCATAGACGACGATGAAGAACTCCTCTATGATCAAAGGCAGTATTGACGGTGGTGGTGGCAATGATGATGATCCATCACCCCGGCCGCCCCTTCCCCTTCCCCTTCCCCTTCTGGTCGGCGTCCGAGACGTGGAAGCCATGGCAATGGGATCAAGTGTATGTGAACGAAGAAGAGAGAGGCAGAACCTATTGACACAAGGGATGGCCGTTGTGGTTGTTTATAAGGAAGAGATGACCGATGTAGGGGTTAACACAATAAATTAAGGAGGAGGTGACCGTTGTGGGGGTTTTACACAATAAATTAAGGAGGAGATGGCCGTTGTGGGGGTTTATATCTCAACAAAAAAGTAACGCGGACTATTTTGACGGAAATGGAACTTCGTGATATAGTTTATCATTTTACCGTGAAAAGTAATGCCTAAAATAAAAGGTAATTCGTGATAGTTTATCATTTAACGAATGGGGTACATAAGATACGGGTCAAAATGGCGCCTCTACATTTTTAAGATAAACTATGACATATTTTAGTGCCAATTCCCAACTCTTTACGATTTTTAGTGTTTTTAGCCAGTTTCACACATTTAAATGACTATATGCTGATTTATTGGAAGTAATTCAAATTTGAAATGTAGGTGTGTTATAACTTGGTCATAGAAATCCCCCAAAATCATTTTTAGATTCATATTACTTACTATATAAGAAGGCTATGTGCTTTGGTTTTTCATTTTTTTTCTGGTTTTTTTTTGAATTTTATGCCCATTTGAATCTTGGTCAAATACTAGCTAGCTAGGTTTGACCAAGATTTAAACAATTTTAAAACATGAAAAGGAAAAGGCAAGCCTGGATCATTTTTAGTCATTCTAAAATGAAGCTTTTGGGAGGTTCTTGAAATTTCAATGTTTGAAACCAATACGACTTCTCTTCATGCTAGACTTCATAAGATCGACCGAGTTTATGGTTAGGGGGTAGATACATGATTTGTCTGGTTTGAACACATGTCTAAACCTTGTTTACCAACTTGAATGCTTTCTATATGACATAAGAAGACTATGTGCTTTTGTTTTTCATTCTTCTATTTTCTTTTGAATTTCATGCCCATTTGAATCTTTGTCAAATCCTAGGTTTGACCAGGATTTAAACAAGTATGTGTTAACTTTGCTTCATGGAAAAATTAATGTCATGTAAATGAGTTTTAACTTGGATTTCCTACCCTTGAATCCATAGGAAACTTTGTTCTAATGCACTATAATAATCAACTGAGTTTTTACACCAACAGGTCTGTCACTTACGTGTGGTGCCCATGCGTGAGGTCCCACACTTCAGTGAGCACAAGTCACGTGCAGTAGGTACGCAAACTCCCAGCCATCTTCTTTGTCAAGAGAAGACGCATCAGGATGTGTATTGGAAGTCTGTGGGTCCTTCAGGATCCTTCGGTTGTCCCTCTCACAAAAAAAAATCTCTCTCATTCTCGGCCTCGCTTCGACTCGCTCGCTCGCTCGCACCTCCTGCTCACTGACAAAACCTGCACAACAGTCAACATCATCACCCGAAAAAGGGGAGACACCATAATGCACTCCCTTCTTCTCTCCTTCCGAGTGATCCCTCTTCCTCCGAGTTTCACGCGACGGGCAAACACACATGTGCTGCATAGTAATAATAAAAAAGTAGAAAAATCAACCTACGAATCTATGATTAAATATAGGTTAATCTAGGGTTTTCTCCACTACTACAGATCAAGTTCAAAAATATCCACTTGAATGGTTCGATTTTGGGCTACTAATGTGCGTTGGTTTTTTAATTTTTTCTGAATGTTTATGCCCATTTGAATCTTGGTCAAATCCTATGTTTGACCAAGATTTAAACAAGCATAAACTTGAAAATGAAAAGGTAAGCTTGGATCCTTTTTAGTCACTCTAAGATGACCAATCTAGTTTAGGGTTAGGGGGTAGATACATGATTTGTCGGGTTTGAATATGTCTAGACATGCTTGTTTATCAACTTGAATGCTTACTATATGACATAAGAAGACTATATGTGCGTTGGTTTCTTATTTTTAATTTTTTTTTCTGAATGTTTATGCCCATTTGAATCTTGGTCAAATCCTATGTTTGACCAAGATTTAAACAAGTTAATTTAAAACATGAAAATGAAAAGGTAAGCATGGAACCTTCTTAGTCACTCTAAGATGAAGTTTTTGGGAGGTTTTTGAAATTTCCATGTTTGAAACCCAAAACCACTTCTCTTCATGTTTGACTTCATAAGACAGATCGAGTTTAGGGTTAGGGCCAGGGTAGATACATGATTTTTCTTGTTTTAATATGTCTAGACCATGTTTATCAACTTGAATGCTCATTATATGACATAAAAAGGCTATGTGCTTTGTTTTTTTTATTTTTTTGATTTTTTATGCCCATTTGAATCTTGGTCAAATCCTAGGTTTGACCAAGATTTAAACAAGTTTAAAACATGAAAATGAAAAGGTAAGCATGGATCCTTCTTAGTCATTCAAAAATGAAGCTTTTGGGGGGTTCTTGAAATCTCAATGTTTGAAACCCAAAACCACTTCTCTTCATATGGTTGACTTCATAAGACAGAGTTTAGGGTTAGGGGGTAGATCGATACATGATTTCTCAGGTTTGAGTATGTCTAGACATGCTTGTTTATCAACTTGAATGCTTACTATATGACATAAGAAGAATATATGTGTGTTGGTTTCTTATTTTTAATTTTTTTCTGAATGTTTATGCCCATTTGAATCTTATTGGTCAAATCCTATGTTTGACCAAGATTTAAACAAGTTAATTTAAAACATGAAAATGAAAAGGTAAGCATGGAACCTTCTTAGTCACTCTAAGATGAAGTTTTTGGGAGGTTTTTGAAATTTCCATGTTTGAAACCCAAAACCACTTCTCTTCATGTTTGACTTCATAAGACAGATCGAGTTTAGGGTTAGGGCCAGGGTAGATACATGATTTTTCTTGTTTTAATATGTCTAGACCATGTTTATCAACTTGAATGCTCATTATATAACATAAAAAGGCTATGTGCTTTGTTTTTTTTTTTTGATTTTTTTGATTCTTTATGCCCATTTGAATCTTGTTCAAATCCTAGGTTTGACAGTGATTTAAACAAGTTTAAAACATAAAATGAAAAGGTAAGCCTGGATCCTTATTAGTCATTCTAAAATGAAGCTTTTGGGGGGTTCTTAGAAATCTCAATGTTTGAAACCCAAACCGCTTCTCTTCATGGTTAACTTTATAAGACAGTGTTTAGGGTTAGGGGTACATACATGATTTGTCGGGTTAATTTGAATATGTCTAGGCATGCATATGCTTGTTTATCAACTTGAATGCTTACTATATGACATAATAAGACTATATGTGTGTTGGTCAAATCCTATGTTTGACCAAGATTTAAACAAGCATAAATCCTGAAAATGAAAAGGTAAGCTTGGATCCTTCTTATTCACTCTAAAATTAAGCTTTTGGGAAGTTTTTGAAATTTCCATGTTTGAAACCCAAAACCACTTCTCCTCATGCTTGACTTCATAAGACATAGTTAAGGGCTAGGGGGTAGATACATGCTTTTACTGTTTTGAATATGTCTAGACCTTGTTCATATCGATCAACTTGAATGCTTAATATATATATATATATGACATAAGAAGGCTATGTGCTTTGGTTTTCATTTTTTGATTTTTTTTGAATGTTTAATGCCATTTGAATCTTGGTCAAGTCCTAGGTTTGACCAAGATTTTAGCAAGTTTAAAACACATGAAAATGAAAAGGCAAGCCTGGATCCTTCTTAGTCATTCTAAAATGAAGCTTTTTGGGGTTCTTGAAATCTCAATATAATGTTTGAAACCCAAAACCACTTCTCTTCATGCTTGACTTCATAAGACAAAGTTAAGTGTTAGGGGTGGTAGATACATGCTTTTTCTATTTTGAATATGTCTAGACCTTGTTTATCAACTTGTTGAATGCTTATTTTATATGACATAAGAAGGCTATATATGTGCTTTGGTTTTTCATTTTTATGTTTTTTTAATTTTATGCCCATTTGAATCTTGGTCAAATACTAGCTAGGTTTGACCAAGATTTAAACAATTTAAAAACATGAAAATGAAAAGGCAAGCCTGGATCTTTTTTAGTCACTCTAAAATGAAGCTTTTGGGAGGTTCTTGAAATTTCAATGTTTGAAACCAATACGACTTCTCTTCATGCTATGCGCGCATGGCATACCTTGCATATCATTCGTGCATATATTTCAATATATATTTGAACATATTCTTGGGGATATATATATATATTTCAATCTCTCTCTCTCTCGATCTATATATCGTTGGTGCCCAAGAAACACACTTATATATATACGCATGCACTTTATGCGCAAAGGCGCGGGTGCCTCCAATAATGTGTGTGTGCACTCGATCGATGATCCCTAAACCTTAAACCCTAAAACCCTAATCCCTAATCCCTAATTATACCCTAAACGTACACCCTAAACACCCTAAACACTAAAACCTAAACCCTAGACCCTAAACCCTAAACACTACCCCCTAAGCCCTAAACCCTAAACACTAAACCCTAAACCCTAACCCTAGACCCTAAACCCTAAACCCTAAACCCTAAATATATTTCAATCTCTCTCTCTAGATCTATATATCGTTGGTGGCCAAGAAACACTTATATATATACGCATGCACTTTATGCGCAAAGGCGCATGTGCCTCTAATAATGTGTGTGTGCACTCGATCGATGATCCCTAAACCTTAAACCCTATGTTTGACCAAGATTTAAACAAGTTAATTTAAAACATGAAAATGAAAAGGTAAGCATGGAACCTTCTTAGTCACTCTAAGATGAAGTTTTTCGGAGGTTTTTGAAATTTCCATGTTTGAAACCCAAAACCAGTTCTCTTCATGTTTGACTTCATAAGATGGATCGAGTTTAGGGTTAGGGCCAGGGTAGATACATGATTTTTCTTGTTTTAATATGTCTAGACCATGTTTATCAACTTGAATGCTCATTATATGACATAAAAGGCTATGTGCTTTGATTTTTTTTATGCCCATTTGAATCTTGGTCAAATCCTAGGATTGACCTAGATTTAAACAAGTTTAAAACATGAAAATGAAAAGGTAATCATGGATCCTTCTTAGTCATTCAAAAATGAAGCTTTTGGGGGGTGCTTGAAATCTCAATGTTTGAAACCCAAAACCACTTCTCTTCATATGGTTGACTTCATAAGACAGTGTTTAGGGTTAGGGGGTAGATCGATACATGATTTGTCGGGTTTGAATATGTCTAGACATGCTTGTTTATCAACTTGAATGCTTACTATATGACATAAGAAGACTATATGTGCGTTGGTTTTTCATTGTTTTTTTGTTTTTTCTGAATTAATGTTTATGCCCATTTGAATCTTGGTCAAATCCTAGGTTTGACCAAGATTTAAACAAGTTTAAAACATATAATGAAAAGGTAAGCCTGGATCCTTCTTAGTCATTCTAAAATGAAGCTTTTGGGGGGTTCTTGAATCTCAATATAATGTTTGAAACCCAAAACCACTTCTCTTCATGGTTGACTTCATAAGAAATAGTTTAGGCTTAGGGGGTATATACATGATTTGTCAGGTTTGAATTTGTCTATACATGCTTATTTATCAACTTGAATGCTTACTAGCTATATGACATAAGAAGACTATATGTGCATTGGTTTTTCATTTTTTGTTTTTCTGAATGTTTATGCCCATTTGAATCTTGGTCAAATCCTAGGTTTGGCCTAGATTTAAACAAGTTTAAAACATGAAAATGAAAAGGTAAGCGTGTATCCTTATTAGTCACTCTAAAATGAAGCTTTTGTTGGGAGGTTTTTGAAATTTCCATGTTTGAAACCCAAAACCATTTCTCTCCATGCTTGACTTCATAAGACAAAGTTTAGGGTTAGGTGTAGATACATGATTTGTTTGGTTTGAATATGTCTAGACCTTGTTTATTAACTTCAATTCCTACTATATGACATAAGAAGACTATATATGTGCGCTTTTGGTTTTTCATTGTTTTTTGATTTTTTCTGAATGTTTATGCCCATTCGAATCTAAAGGTGAGAGAACACGTTAATGGTTATTCTAACAAAGGTCATGCTTGGTATCTTACCTATGTATTATGGTACATCACAAATGTAAAATGAAAGTATGTACATCTCTATAAACCCTAAACCCTAACCCTAACTATATAGAAAAAGATGAACCATCCATGCTTTTCGATTGCCTTTTTTTGTTTGGCTTGATTTCAAATTTAGTGGGGAGGGGAGGTAGGGGACGAGTGTGTTTCTTTCGATGCCTCTCTCGTATTTGCTAGTTTTTGGGGGTCACACAAATTCAGGGTAGCATACTGCCCACCCCCTCCCTTCACGCGCGGAAAAAGTGAGTTACTAACTTGGCTTTCCTACCCTTGAATCCATACGAAACTTTGTACGGAGTTCTAATACAGTATAGTGATCACCCGAATTATTACACCAACAGGTCTGTCACTTACGTGTGGTTCCCATGCGTGAGGTCCCACACTTCAGTGAGCACAAGTCACGGACAATTTTTTGCATATGTTGCAAAGGATAAAAGGTGGAAGAGGGATCACACGGAAGGAGAAGAGGAAGGGAGAGCAGTCACGGCCTCGAAATGCTTCAACCTTTCCGGGAAGTGATGTTGACTGGCACGCAAGGTTTTTCAGTGCTGCAAACCTGCAGTGCGGCGATTTTGACAGAAATAACCCTTTTGGCAAAGAAAAGCACGGACTGACCCTCTGAGCGATCTATTTCACTGGACTAACCTTTTTGTGTGGCTCATTCTGTGTTTTTCTTCGCCAAAAGGGTTACTTTGTCAAAATCGCCCCCGCAGCGTGTGCTAGGCCCCCGTCTAATATTCTTTTTTTTCAATGACAAAAGGGGGGAGATAGAGAGAGAGTCTTGACGACGTGTCTTCACTTGACAAAGAAGATTGTTGGAAGTTTGCCTACCTACCGCACATGACTTGTGCTCACTAAAGTGTGGGACCTGCATGCATGGGACCCTGCAGCCCTCTTAGGGCAGACATGTGAGACGCAAAATATGGTTTTTAGTTTAGTAAGGCAAAAAAATAAGCCTTGGAGGGCCGAGGCGGGGCGGCCGTCCGCCATTTTATACCTTTACGCCCCCCACACCTCGTTTCATTTGTCATGTCTACCAAGGAAGAGCTCGGAGGAGAAGATGCAGTCCTAGCTTCTCGACCCCCTGGCGCCACACGCATAAATACTACTACCAGAAGTACACTATCTCTAACAATCCTGCTTGCGAAGGGAGATCTCGGAGGAGACGATGCAGGCTCAGCGTCCCCACCGTTGATGAGCCAGGACACAAGGGTTACTACGCCTCTTTTAATTACCTTCGTTTTGCTGGTAATACTTGGACTTATATCTGTTATCTTCCGCAGGAGAGGGTCGATATCGCCGGAGAAGATGATGTGAGGCAGATGATCAAGCTCGCAGGAGAAGATGATGTAAAGGAGATGGTCAAGCTCGGAGCAGAAGATGATGTAAAGGAGATGCTCAAGCTCGGAGAAGATGATGTAAAGGAGTTAGTCAATGTCGGAGAAGATGTGGTGGCATTGGACCAACCGCGGTCGTTGGGCGAGATCCCGGAGATTCACTTACCTCGTTTGCACTGGTAATGATATGCCTGATCTATAACATTTTGAACATTTTTCGTCGGCTTACACATGAGCTATCTCGGCTTAGGGTCAACAAGGCCCCGGAGCGGAACTTCGCATCTCGGCGCCGAGAACTCCGAGTTACGCCGTAAGCGCCCTGGGAATCGCACGCGCAGGCGCAGCACATCCGTTCGCAGGATCTCTCATCCTTCGACGTCAGGTTCCAGCGAGAGGTCGTAGAAGAAGATAAGTTGCCAGCTTCCCCGCCGTTCAAGAGGATGAAGGAGCTGAAGACGGAGGTTAATATTAGCTGACTTTGGGTTGCTGGTTTTTGGTACTTCGAGTCACTGACATGTAGACACCACTTAAGTCTATCCTACATGTTAGTGACCACATTCGTTAATCAGCTAATTTGTGCATTTCGTTTGCCGGTAACGCTCGATATGTTTGTTGTTACCTTTGGCAGGATCACTCCCCTTGCTTATCCTGTCGGAGGATGAAGTTGGATCTTGCCAGCATGCGGGAGGAGAACAGAGAGTTAGGGATCAAGATATTTCGGTACAGGCAGGCGGTGTCTTTCCTAGAAGTGGATGAGATCACGGCCTGCGCTCGTAGGAGTTGTGACGAGGCCATTCATCTGGGAGAACGGATCAAAGCTCAGCTTGTCTCTTTGATGTAAGTCGCAGAACGCGTGATTTTCAATGCTAGAGAGGCGCGGGAACGACTTCTAGTGGCTGAAGATCTCGCATAGCAGTTTAATCATGTGCGCTTATTAGTTGCCTACTACTTTTGTAATTATTCACAATTAAGTATGAATTAATGGCTTGCCTTTTGTGTGACGGAGGAAATTGCACATACCACCACTTGTTGGTGCGCTTTTGCACATAACACAATTTGAGATTCTTTTTACACAAATAACCAGATTTTGACGTAAACTTTTGCACAAAAAACAACCTTACTCCATGTTTTCTTTTGTCTTCTAAAGACATGTAGGTGCTTCGAAAAATACCTCCGTTCCAATGCTTAAAGCTTAGTATATTTTTCTTGAAAAGTCAAACCAAGTAAAGTTCGACCAAACCTATCAGCACATATAATATTTTGTAGACACCATATGAAAATATAATTTATTTTCTATCTAATAATATTGATTTTGTATCTTGCATATTAATGCATTTGGTAAAAACTTAGTCAAACTTTCTATCTAATAATATTTTCGACTTTGTATTATTTTTATTCATTTTCCCCCTGGTTGTCATGTTTTCTGTCCGGCTTCCCCAGCCCATCCATCCGTAACCCACATGCGCGCGTGACACGAGTAGTGGGAGACATGGTGCCCAAAGGGATAGCTTTTATTAATGGTGGCGACGGTTCCCTAGGCCAATGCTGGCGATACGTCTCATCGTCGCTAGCTGTGCCTTCCCCATGCGGCCGTATTAATGCACACCATCGCTCCTTTGCGCCTCCGCTCGATCAAGTAAGTTTGATCATAAAAGATGATCACATAAGCTCGATGATTACCTATAACCTAAAAATTATCTTAATTTGTAAACGAAGACATAAAATAACTAGTTGTTTGATTAGGAAAGACAAAGGAAATTTCTATTGAGATTGAGTTCATTTCATAGTTGTTATAGACACATAGCAATATTACCAAGAGATAGGATTGTAGAGAAAGCAATCTATAGGTATTTTGGAGGGTTCTCAATCCTTTGAATCAAGCAAGCTCTATAGGAAAAATCCCTATGTGTAAAAATCCTACTCCGTACAAGATACCTTTAGAAATCCTTTGAACCAAACAAACTCCGATTCATATTAGTTGACTATAATATGGATATATCTAGACACATTTTAGTTCAAGATTCATCCATATCATTTGACAAGTAATATGAATCGGAGTGAGTATATTAAATAGAGTAGTATATATTGTTCGAAAAAAATTAAGTTATACTGTACTAATAAAGAAACCATTTCTGTGGTCAAACTGATTTGACGGACAAAGAATCGCACCAGGACGTAGTGGCGTGCTATCCTAGCCGAAGTTTTACTCGGCGCCTCGATGCAGCTGCTGAAGAATAAAAAAAGTCATATCCACTCCTACTCTTCACCTCCATCATTTCCATCCTTGGCTCTCCACTTCCATCATCGTTCTCCACTCGCCAAGCGCTGCTAGCAAATTTTTTCATCCTCTAGATCTCCCATTTGCATAGCTTTCTCTCCTCACCCCTCCGCAGAACCGCAGCACTCCTCCTTCCCGCTCGACTCTCCTACAAAACTCCAATCACACATACTTGCTTCCGCCCTCTTAAATCCTTCTCGTCTCCATGGCGGCAACGAACGACGACCAGCTGTATGGCGACTGGGGGAAGTTCCCCGCCGAGCTGTTCAATCTCATTGCCCAGAGTCTGTACGTTACAGTCGACGTCCGGCAGGCCGCATGCTCCAAAACGTTGTGCCGCCATTTCGCCGACAACATGAATCTACACCATTGGGATGGACCCTGCTTGTTGATGCCCGATTCTGCCTATTGGCACTATGATGATAGTAGTGCGCACCACACGGTGTACCACGTTGTGCCCCTCGACCATCCTCGGCGCACAGCCATCCTGCCGTTCATGGACAATAGATTCTGGGTTGGCATGAACGGCGACTGGATCGCCGGCGTGGACAGTGGTGGGAACTAGTTCCTCGCGAACATCTACACGCACCAAGAAATCTCCCTACCATCGTCGGAAACTTGCAACATTTTTCGGGAGGAATGGGTTGGCTTCCCCGACTTGCCTCCTGAAAGGTACATGACGTATGGGCGTGCCATGTTTTTGTTGAAGATTGTAATTTGCGAAGTGCCCACAAAAGCTGGACATTACTCAGATTACAAGCTCATCGCTCTATTCAATTCTGGACTCGCTTACCTGGCTAATGGTAGCCAGGAGTGGAGGTTATTCTCTCTTGCTAGTTATGGTGTAGATTACAGTGACGCCATCGAGCACAACGGCTTTATTGTTGCGGTGGATGGGTGGACCGGCACCACATATTGCTGGGATCAATCACAGGCCGGTAATTCTTCAATCCATATGATATACTTCGCAATAAATTTTAATATCAAGCCCATTCATGATATATTGTAACTGAATTAACTAATTGGTCAATAAGATTTTTTCACCTTTCAAATGACTCGTGCACCATTTAATTATCCTAACCTGACCGAACCATTGCTACAAACGAACTACGTAGTATATGCAAAGGTAATTAATCTGTCAACCCAAACCACATTATTGCAGTATATGAATGCATTCCTGAATTAGTTACTGCATGCTCTTATCAGAGTATGAATAAGGAGCTTAGCCCTGGCCTCTTCATCAATTGATGCATGCAAACTTTTAATTTATTTGAATATTCGATGTACTCAAAGCATTACAATCATGGATCAGATAAGGTTGAGACATGTATCTACCATCAATGAATATGAGTGTAATTAACATACATCTCAAATGGGAACAATTTTATTTCTTCGAGTTTTTATACAAGTATAATGATCGCATCCTCCATTTGATCCTACAAATGTGAAGTTGCAGCTATCGGTATTTTTGTCTTCTGAGCCATTCAAACACTATTTTTTTTGTCTCCGTTTACAATGCAGATGCCCACCTTGCCCTGCCATTCGTGATCCCATCATCGATGAAGGAACCATCTCGCGAGATGGTTTTTAGCTCGATCACCGATGGCAAGCGCTTGATGATCATCCATGATGATCGGTATATACGTAGCAATGATCACCTTGAGCCTGCAGAAGTTCTGCATCATGGTAATGGCCTTATCCTGCGAGAGTATCCTGCCCCTGTCATACATATTTTTGAGAAAGATCTATCCCTGATTGGACCCAATTGGAGTCGAGTTGACAGCATTGGCACACACTCTCTGTTCATTGGACTGAATTATCCAATGAACCTGAAGATAAATGATGGCAATGCTCCTGATGGAACATTGACTCCATTCATGAGGTCAAATTGTGTGTACATCGCGTACTATGCATTTCGGGAACCAGCATTTAGTTGTATTTGTCGTTGTAACCTGCAGCAAGGGGAAAATGAGCTCATGGGAGTTATCACCCTTCCAGAAGATGGTTGGGGATTTCCCCGACAGGCGACAATGTGGTTTAAGCCTAGTCTGAAAAATATCCGCATGTTGATGCAACCCTAAACTGAGCCATGAATCTTTCTGGAGAAAATAATCTTTTTTGTACGATATGTTTGAACAATTCAGTAATATGTTCCGTATCTTAAGATGCTCTTCCTTTTTTCTGAATCTTATATACCTGGACCCATTTCAGTGTGTCTGTTTACTCATTTTAGTGTGTATGTAGCCCACATTGAAGTAATCTAATCTTATAATTTAAAACGGATGGTGATGAACTCTGTATTTCCATCCTTCGTAAACCGTGCATGTCTGTTTATTTTTAGTTTCATTTCAGCAACTGTTATTAGTATATGCACACCTTTTTTTTAATGTTGAGAGGAGTATAAGGGCATTACAATGCTATATACTATATGGCGCTAATAGAGAACAAATGAATGTCAAAAGATTGTAAAATCCTCCAGGTACTCTCCTTGCAGCGCTAATTGCTGATGGCAGACTGACTTCCTATTGGTTCCGGTGCTTTAGCTAGGACAGGTGAAAAGAGTTTCACGCCCTGCTTTCTTTTGCGTCGTCAGTAGGCCTACCGCAGGAATTCACCTCTCCAACCGCCAAACGACGAGGAAATAATTCCTAGCGCCCTTGCAGTAGCGCCTGTGTTGGACGTGCCCTAATGTTTTCCTGCTAAAAGGTGCAATCTTTTAAGCACTTGGGTACGGTATTTCTCCACCAGCCTGGACGCAGGCCGCCAAACGCGTCTTAAGTTTTAAAATAGCGTGGTAAATGAATTAGCGGTAGCCTCCTTCAAACGATATGAACGCTATATCGTGGTAATAGTGTGGTATATTTTAAATAGCATTTTCAAAATAATACTAAATATAGCCTAAAAATAAATAATTTTACTAGAGCGAATAGATATATATAGTCCAAAAGTGACTGAATCATACATACATAACCACATATAGAAATAGATCTCAAGTATTTTAGAAGGCTAACATCACCATTTCACAAGGCAACAACATAGTATAAATTATTTATTAAAACATATTAGCATTAGCGATATTATCTTCTGACTTAGAAGTGGAACCAACAGATTGTAGTTCATCACCACGAAAAAGTGAAAGCAACTTGCCTGAAAAAAATAGCGCGCTAACACTATGAAGTTTTAGGGCGATATAGCATGCTGTTTCGCAAATAGCGCCTCAGCGAGCAAAATTACTAAGCGTGGACCCTCTAGATATGCTATAGCGCGCTTTTAGCGGAGAAATAGTTAACTGGGCTTCATTGAGGCCCTGGTTTGACAAAGCAGCCTGAGTACGCATCTAAAAAAAAATCTGCCTGAGGACGCATGCTTGTAAAAAAGAGAGAGCAGACTACAATTACTTCAGTCCCGAACCCTCTATCTCTCCCACCTACTTCACCTCTTTTACACTAATGACTGCCATGAACGGCTCGCCTCCTCCCTCCACCGGCAGCTGCCTGGCGGTAACGGCCGCCGACACAGATGAACATCGCCGATATTTCCTGAACTCAGCCGATTTGATCCACCGCATCCTCCAGTAGCTTGATGGACGTTCAGTCTCTTCTATCCAGATCGTGACTAGAGAAGGATCTACGGGTACATCCGTTTCTTACCCTTTGGCAGCGTCGGTTCCATCTCTTGCGGTACTTTCTTCTCCGCTGGAAGCACCATCTGGCTCGGCACTGATTTCCCTGGCGGCGGCACCAGCTTCTCCGGTTGCGCCGACCCCAACCCCCGCGGCACGGTCTTCTCCGGTGGCGGCACCACCAAAAGTGGCTGTAAGTTGTCCTGAACTCACTAGGATGCAGGTGTAAGTAGTCAATGATAGTTGGGGTTTTAACAAGTTCTTTTTTCTTTAATGATGGGAAACCGTAGTAGTATTCTTCTGCAAATGTTTTTTTAATGACGGGAAACAGTAGATGTTAAGTACTAGTTCTGGCAAAAAAAGATGTTAAGTAATAGTATCCATCACAGAGCAGGGTTTCGCAGTCTGAACATACAAATATATGCTCCACGTTACTGCTTCGTAAAGTCCGAAAGCTTGCTCAGTACATGTAAAATCAAATTGTCTTGCTGCTGCTAGATTTTGTGTAAACTAATTAAAGAGATAGCTAGATGCATTTTCTCCATGTATGTTACGTTCTGATTTATATGCTGTTGATTGATATATACCGTGCTTAACTAGATGCAGAAGCAAACTCGCTCCAACGTCAATGAGCAACTACGTCTTAGGACTGTCGATTGTACATGTCCTCTGCACCCCCCCGAGTTCAGAATTCAAAGAAATTCACTAGCCAAAAAGCCAAAGGTGACGAGCAGGCGTGATGCAGCAATTCAACGTTGTATATTAAAAGGGCGAGGGAAAGGCCGCCCTAAACGGGTTGGTCACTCGGCGGACCCTCCTCAGCCCTCGCGCTTCTATGTGCAACTGGACGGCAACGATGACATGTATATGTTGGTCATCCCCAGAGAATTCAAGCAATGTCTGAAAGGGATTCTTCCTGTGCCTATCAAGCTCAAGACCAGCGTAGGCTGCGCCTGGTATGTGCACATCGATGAGTACCAGGGTGAACTGGTCTTGAAGGATGGTTGGTTCGGGTTTGCAGAGGCGCATGAACTGCAGCTCGATGACATTCTCGTCTTCGAGGTGAAAGACACTTCCTTGATGAATGTGTTGATCTACGACTGTAACACCTCCACCCAAAGGGTAATATTTTGTGCTGATCACCCTTACTTGCATGCATGATCTGCAGTGCTTTTAGGAAGAGGGGATCAGAAACACCTCAATATTTTATTGAATTAACTAGATGCTGCTTTTGGACCTGGGGTAGTGCCCTGCTGATGTTCATGCTGAACTTGGTTTTTGTATTAAGCTGAACTGGGGATCAGATACAATGTGATGAGACTTTGTTAATTAGCTAATATAGTATATGTTAGACATGTTTTATTTTACTTTAATTTACTGTGATATGCTGCGGTAGTTTCAATGTGCGGTCTGATGATTTGTATTATACCTAGCTACATGGAGCTCAACATTTTATTTTTGAAAGTGTAAAAGTGACCAATTTTTTTGATCTGATTGTAGCGAACGATTGTAGCGAACACAAGTGCAGATGGTCAAACCCCCAAAACTTCTCATATTCATTGTTACATGGTCGAGATATAAATGTATTTTACGCACTGGTTTAATACTCAACTGCTTACATCCATGTTTGTTTGCAGTTTTTTTTGACACCTCTTAATGCTCCCTCCGATCCATTTTTTTTTTTTGAGATACTATTAGTTGTAGAGATATCCATTTTATCATCAAGTAATGAGGATCAGATGGAGTATCGTTTTCATTTTACCAAAATAAATGGATATACTGTATAGTACTCCCTCCGTTCCTTTATATAGTGCCTATAGATTTTCGACATTTGTTTCAGAATATAAGGTTGCAGCTTAGCTTTTTTTTTCAATTACCCCTCCCCGTTCAGCTCCCAAATCGTTCAGCTCCCAAAAATTGTTATGGTAAGTTAGAAATATATGGATTTACCAAATTTTACGTTGATCTCAAATCGTTCAGCAAGGGGTGTTGTGTAAAAAATACTCTTGCGCTAATTTCCGTGCCAAAAAACAATAGGCACTATAGAATGGAACAGAGGGAGTACAACGTAGCCTGAGGCCCTTAGCTCTGAATGCAATTTCTGTGTGCACACTGATCGGATCATAACCCACACGAGCTGTCTCACTGGTATGTAGGTCCGGGCCCCACCAGATACTGATAAAGCCCAGTGACCCGCCGGGTGAAGTTTTCTGTGTGGATTCCTGCGTACCTGGCTTCGCTCCTCCAAGAAACGCGCATTTTTTTTGACCGGGGGGACACGCGTATTTATTCCCTTGCTGATGTATCATTCTCAGTTTCTCACAGCCCCCTCATGTTCAGATCTCCCCAGATCCCTCGCCGTCTATCTCCCCTGAGTCCTCTCCCTACACCACCGGCGTCCACCACCGCTCGAACTACGCGGCTTGGACTCCGTCCTCTACGGATGCGGTGACGTCGCACCTAAAAACTCCACTAAGGCGGCGCGGCATCCCCGATTCTCTCGGTCCATGGCTGCAATGGCGGTATGTTTCCCCCGAATCACTAGCGTTGTCGGTCACATCTTTATTATATCTAAGCTGTATTGCCGGTTGCTTACGCCCAGTTCTTTTGAGCTTATTAACCAGCTTAACTGCGAAATTAAGCTCCAGCCGAAAAGAACTCAAATTTTTAGCTGGGCTTAGCTTTTCAGCCACCATCATTTTCTGTGTAGTTGGGGGAAGCCACGGAAGGGCAGCTTCCCGCAGCTTGCCGAGCTTCCCCAATTATGCAAATTTCGTTATACCCCATCTACCCCTAAACTGAATCGTTATTACGTTGAAAAAGCCCTCCCACGTCCTCTATTTCTCCTGATATGAAACGTTATCTTTTCTAGCGTGAGTCCACCCGAGTCTCCCGACTCGTTCGTGAGGGTTTCCCAGCCACAAAACAGCCGCCGCCTCCGATCTCGACGACCTCCGGTGGAGAAGCTCGAGCGCCGGCGTACCGCGCCTCGCACGAACTCAAGCCAGTGCTGCACGTCACGCCTGAACTCGAGCCAGCGCCGCCGTCTCCAACCAAGATCGCGCCAGCGCCGCCTTCCTGAACGAGCAGCGTCGACCTCCCACCATCCCTGCCCTTACAGCAGCCTCGAACTCTCCGATCTCACACCCAGGATACCCGATAGAATCAAGGTATGATTCTTATCCTCTTCGGTAGATGATGTACGTATAGTGTAATAGGTTGTATAATCGTAGATGATTGAGTTTGGTCGTAGTACTTCTGCAACATGATCGCTTTTGTATGTGCTCTGTAGTACTTCAGCAACATGAAAAATTCTGAGATTTATATACGTGCTATTGAAAATTGTATTAAAAACAGTGGGCCACTTTGACATTGATTTTATAACACATGTCATAGATGGAAAAGGGGAAAGCAGTGAAAGCAACATGGGATCCTGTCGCCCATAGTATTTTTCTTGATGTGTGTATTGAAGAAGTGCAAGCAAAAAACCGTCAACCTGGCCAAAGTTGTTTGAACGCAATTGGGTATGCAAATTTGGTTAGAAAGTTCAATACGCGAACATCTAGAAATTATGAGCGCAAACAATTCAAGAATAGATGGGAGGCACTCAAAAAGGACTATAATTGTTGGAAGTCATTGAATCAACATGCATCGGGCCTAGGAAGAGATCCCATAACTAATAGCATTGCAGCTAGCGACGATTGGTGGGAAAATGAGATAAAGGTACTGGCATCTATACATATCTTTAAAGATTTTCTTTTCTTCTTTAGATGCAATACTCATGTACTACTTTGATATGTTATTGCAGAGATGTGCAGAGGCAAACAAATTTCGGTATGCTCCACTAGCGGATGAGGATAAGATGAGGGAGATTTTTGAGCAACATAGTGTTACAAATGAATATGCGAGGGTGCCAATTCCATCATCTCAAGTTGAGACCTCTCATATTAATGTTCTGAATGATGACGACTCTGGATGTGAAGAAGTTACACCTACCCAGGTTCTGGGTAAAGGTGGAAAGAAGAGAGCATGTCCTTATTCACCTAGCCCAACATTAGTTCAAAAGGTGGCAAAGGTTGATGAAGAGAAAACGGCATTCACATGTATGGTAGATTTGTTTGCCAAGAGGGAAGAGAAAAGAAATTCTGTGCCGTCTGAACCTATAGTGACTGTTGATCCAGTAAAAGTAGAGTTCAAAGAGATGATGACCATGGTGGTCAAAGCTGGAGGTTTGCCTGGAAGTGATGAGCATTTCTATGCTTCACAGATGTTCATGAAAAAAGAATATCGTGATGCATTCGGCTGTTCTTGTTTCGAGGACGCGGAGCCTAGTACGATACTTGGATGGATCAAGAGGACATGGGAGATGTTTACGAAAAATAAGTAGAAAGGGATTTTTTATGTTATTTGCTTTGAACCATATTAGCTGTATTGGCTTGAAACTATTATTTCCACTCAACTTGTAACTTGGTGAACCTATCATTTTCTATCAAGTTGTTTATGTCGTGAACCTATTATTTTCTCTCATTTTGTGCTGTTTTGAACCTATCATTTGCTCTCAGCTTGTGTTATTATGGACCCTATTTTAATGTTATGGTTCGTGTGTTGGTCATGTGACAGATGGATATGTCGTACGATGGAGAAGATGAAGAATTTGAGATGTGCATGATTGCAATGGGATGTCATCTTCAATGGCATGAGAAGGTTCCATATGCACCAAGAAGATTACCAGTGATGACAGGGCTCCAATGGGTTGAAGATAAAGAAAAAGATGGACGAAGGTTCTACTCTATGTTCAGGATGCGGAGGTCAGTGTTTTACCCATTACATGACTTGTTGGTTGACAAATATGGTTTGAAGTCAACTTGCAACATGTCAAGCAAAGAAGCATTAGCTCAGTTTTTATGGACTTTGGGGTCATGCCAGAGCACTGATAATGTTTCTGACCGACTTGAACATAGTCGGTCTACCATTAATAAAAAGTTTCATGAGGTTTTGGGTTGTGTATATCGTATGGCTGGTGATTATATCAGACCCAACGATCCAACTTTCACCCAAGTTCATCCTAAACTGAAGGGACGCAAATTTTGGCCTCATTTCAAGAATGCCATCGGGGCTATAGATGGAACACATATTCCTTGTATTGTTCCAGAAGAAGATCAGCCTAAATACCGCAACAGGAAAGGTGTTACAAGTCAAAATGTCATGGCAATATGTGATTTTGATATGAGGTTCACTTTTGTTGTTACGGGATGGCCTGGATCTGTTCATGACACACGTGTATGGTCTGACGCTAGGGTTGAATATGTCAATTATCCACACCCTCCTGAAGGTACTTACCGTGGATGTATTAATTTTACACAAGTGTGTAGTACTATTGTTAAATTACTAATCTCTAATTAATGTTCTTTTTTGCTATCACTACAGATAAATACTATCGCGTTGACTCCGGATATCCAAATCGAGTTGGGTATCTAGCACCATACAAACAACAACGGTACCATGTACCTGAGTTCCAACAGGCACCTCCACGAGGGAGAGAGGAGACCTTCAACCATCGACATTCCTCTCTACGCAACGTCGTCGAAAGAGCATTTGGTGTTCTCAAGATGAAGTGGCGAATTCTCACGGTACAAGACAGAGGCACAAACGATGATCATAGCTGCATGCATGTGCCTCCATAACTACATTCGTGAAAGCAATCTGCGTGATCAGCATTTCGACACGTTTGACAGTGATGGATACGTTCATGTCGAGAGTGCTTCTCATCCAAGTGTTGCACCCGCAGATGAAGGTACGATGGACGCGATACGTGATGCTATTGCTCAGAGTCTTGTACCTTGAATATTAGTTGTTACGATGGATACGTTACGTGATGGATTTTATTAGGAAACTTGTAATAATTTGATGAACTTGCTTCTAGTTGACATGCATCACAAGTACGACAATACATTTTATTGAAATATTTCCTATTTCATGATGTCCGTAAATTATTTTTCTGCTTGTGTAAATGGTGAACTCATTACAGAAGTACATAGTATAATTTATATATCACACTATTACATTCTAGGGGTATTACAGACTTTTTATCTTACAGACTGATAAAATAAGCTCAGACAATATAAGCTGAAAAGAACTGGACTGCAGTTTCTCTAAGGCTTATTTTTCACTGCAGAGTCCCTGGAGAAGCTGAGCTTAAGCTGTTTCTGCACAAGCCACAGCCAAAAAGAACTGGGCCTTAGCATTGTTTGATATAGACTATTTCTCTCATCCAGTGTATATATTAATCCTCTGTTAAAGACTCGGGCTACACATGCACGCATGCTAGCTAGGTTGGGACTGGATCTAAAGTGTGCAATAATAATCGTTCAAATATGATATTGGTCAATCCACGGCCGATAATCACATATGAGGACACCGAGCATGCATGTCTGGCTTATGGACTCTTTAGGCCGACGCTGATTTTTTTTTGTTTGCTTGGTCGATCTGTACTGACGGATGATGAACTGCAGATGCATTACTCTGATGCTAGACCTAGCCAGCAAGCATGCATGGCTCATGCTAGCTTGATTTCTATTCTCATAGCTACTATTTATATCGATTTGGCTTCTGCGATACAATGATACACTATGCTGAATAATTTGATGATACAAGGTTGTACATATCATCCTAGCTAGATTTAGAAGCTTATTGTTCAGACTGTGTGTTCGATAAGAACAATGATCCGCTGACTTTGCTAGGTGCCTTTGATTATACATTTGCTTGGAATTACGGTCAGAAGCTAGAGGCATTATCTAATTGAGGCCTCTTTTTTGCAGTGTTCAAACAACAAGCTCAAGCTTGGAGAGAGCTTATCATGGAAGGAGACATCTGTAGAGCCAGCCCCAGTGTGCAAGGTGTTTAGGCGCATCGATGAGGAGAATACCGCTGACAGCTTCTGCAAGGTACTATGTACATCGGAGTTAGAGGTGATTACCATCCCCAGCCGTGTTCTACCCTGGTTTTACGGTGGGTGTCCAGAGTCCATCAACCTGAAGATGTCCACTGCATGCACCTGGATTGTGGACCTGAAGCAACAAGATGGTAATGTTTTAATGGACGCAGGATGGCCAGAGTTTGTCAAAGCACATGACTTGAAGGTAGGATACCTCCTGACCTTCAAGAAGATTGACACCAAATCATTGCAGGTGCTCATATTTGGTTACAATTGCTGTGAGAAGGTTATATGGTGTTCAGGTTATCACCCATCGCTGGGGCAACAAAATGAATCACAGCTGTATTAAGTTGTCTTACAAATGTTCTGTAGAGAGAGCTGGTCTATAATAGTATAATGATGCATTGTGGTGAACATGATGGTACCATTACTGGATTAGTGGATTGCCTAGCCCCTTCCATTAGTTCGGACTTTTGGTTGTGTTGGCTTGTGTATGAAGCTTGGCATGGTATCAGAGCCCAGGGTCTCGAGTTCGAGACCTGGCTTTCGTAATTTATCCTAAAAATTGGTGCTGCCCTCCGTTGCCCTCCTCGGAGTCCACGTATATGCCTCTTGAGAGTCTCCTTGTGTTGACCTCTTCCCTTCTTCCGGTCACACGTGAGGAGGGGTGTTGAGATGTATAAGTGGATTGCCTAGCCCTTTCCATCGCCTCGACTTTTGGTTGCGTTGGCTAGTGCATGAAGCTTGACAAACCTTATTTATATGTACAGCTCTCTAGTTGTACTATTAATTATTATGTGCTTATGTTGGCTGGATTGTGATGAACATGAGATGTTCTGTTGTTTCCGTAAAGAAAAAAACGTGATGTTTTTTCGAATCATGCGCTGGATATGTTTTGCACAAACTAGTGAAGTGCCCGCTGACAAAACATATTATGTGCAAATAGGCAACCCTCAGTAACGATCATGGGTTCAAGCGTCCAGGATCCAGTGCCTTGACATCAGCAAGCACAGATGAACAGTTGGTTGACTTGTAGATTTGGACGTTGGATCGAAAATAGATAGCTAAGAACTAAGTAATCGTAGCATGTAGCATATGTACTGTTCATGGTCTCATTCCGGGTTCAAGTGCTACCCCATGTAGCACCACTTTTTTTTTGGGGTTAGCCTGCATAACCTTCCCAATAAAAAGTACTACCTTCCCCGCATGGGCCAATTGTTTGTACTTTTGGCTGCCGCCGGCCATGTACATGGTGATTGCCGTCACCGCTTACTTCGCTGATAACAATCCAAAAACATTTAATGGGCCTCCGACTCATGCCATTGGGGCCCTTCCTAATTTAAACACGGAGATCCTATGATTGGCCCTCAAGAAACCGAGATTCTACATATAAAGTTATTTTTATTTCATATCAATTCTGATTATGATTCTTTTTAAATGCGCATAGCCAGTATGCGCATCTACATGGGATCTATATTTTGATATATTCATATAGTCGATTTCAAAATTTTCATAAATTATTTAAAGTTCCAAGATTTATTCTATCAGTTTGCAAGATCTTTGAGTGTATTTGTAGTTTAAAAAAATGACAAACCTCTTCATCAGATTGTTGTTAACAAGTGTAGTGTTATGAACCCAAAATATATTACATACTTCCTCGTAGATCAAATTTGAACTAATTAAGTTGAATTAAAACCTGGATCAACAGTTAGTATGGATTAGGTGCATGGAGTACGAAAAACAAATGAATAGGCAATATTTCAGTTTTTCTTTCAGTTGAGAATGCTAGAGCAGGACCCATTTGCCAGTAGCGTCCCTCAACATTTGAAGGTAAAGACAAACAGAAGGGATCGAAAAAAAGCAAGTATCCTACATATCTCGGGTTAAAACATATCGAGAAATCACATATTTCTTGTACATAGAGGCTGACATCGTGGACCCATCGACCAGCCGTGGAAAAAAAATCCAAGAAAGGAAGCAATTCTCGTACAGAGAAGCTGACATGTGGGACGCATTTTGCAGCAGCGTCCTCAACTTTAACAAAGGCGGCAGGGGATCGAAAGAAAAAGCAAAGTTGCCAGAAATCAGCGGTCAAAAATAAATCCAAGAAATGAAATGTTTATTGTTCATAGAGGCTGACATGTGGGACCCACGAGCCAGCAGCGTCCTCAACGTTTCAAAGGCGGCAGGGGATCGGAAAAAAAGGCAAGTGACCATATATCAGGTGTCAAAAATAATCCAAGGAAAGAAACTTTTATTGTACATAGAGGATGACATATGGGTCCCGTTTTGCAGGAGCGGTCTCACCGTTTCCAAGGCGGCACTGGATCGAAAAAAAAGAAAGGAAAGGTTTATCGTTCAGAGAGGCTGAGATGTGGGACCATGGGCCAGCAGCGTCCTCTTAGTTTCAAAGACGGCAGGGGATAAAAAAAAGGCAAATAGCCAGTAATTAGGGTCAAAAATAAATCAAACAAAGGAAACTTTTAATGTTCATAGAGGCTGACAGGGACCCAAGAGCCAGCAGCGTCTCAACGTTTCAGAGGCGGCATGAGATCGAAAGAAAAAGGCAAATACCAAGAAGTTATGGGTCAATAATAAATCAAACAAAGTAAAGGTTTATTGTTCATAGAGGCTGACATGTGGGACCCCTGAGCCGGCAGCGTCCCCAACGTGTTAAAGGCGGCAGGAGATCGAAAGACAAAGGCCAAAAATCAGTTGGTAAAAATCCAAGAAAAGAAACATTTACCGTTCTGAGAGGCTGACATGCGGGACCCATGAGGCAGCAGCATCCTCAACGATTCCAAGGCGGCAGGGGATCAAAAGGGGTCAAAAATAAATCCATCATAGGAAATTTTTATTGTTCATAGAGGATGTGGGACCGACCTGCCAGTAGCGTCCTCATCGTTTCAAAGGGGGCAGGGGATCAAAAGAAAACGGCAAATAGCCAGAAATTAGGGGTAAAAAATAAATCCAATTTAGGACACTTTTATTGTTCATAGATTATGACATGCGGGACCCATGAGCCAGCAGCTTCCTCAACGTTTCTAAGGCGGCATGAGATCGAAAGGAAAAGGAAAGTGACCAAATATCAGGAGCCAAAAATAATCTAAGGAAAGAAACTTTATTGTGCATAGAGAATGACATGCGGGTCCCATTTTGCAAAGACCGGTCAAGGTTTCAAAGTCGGCATTAGATCGAAAGAAAAAGACAAGTGCCAAATATCAGGAGCCAAACATAATCCAAGAAAAGAAACTTCTATTGTACATAGAGGATGACATGCGGGTCCCATTTTGCAGCCGCGGTCTCAATGTTTCCAAGGCGGCACATGACCAAAAGAAAAAGGAAGTAGCCAGAAATAAGGGTGTCAAAAAATCCAAGAAAAGGAATATTTCAATTGGGCTGCTTTCGGCCATCCGGGCCTTCAAACTATCCCGCTGGACGCCTTTTGATTCGTACAATTTCAGCCCATTCCAAAACAGGAAAGTCCTATGCCTCGCAAAAACAAAAAAAAACAAGGAGATTCAACATATAAGTTTGTTTATGTAAAAATAAAGATTTAATTTATCCCTTTACAATAGCTCAGAGTAAAATACACTGTTTATTGTCTGCAAAATAATCAAGATATCACATGTTTCTTAATACGGGGAGGCTGACATCGGGGACCCATGCGCCAGCAGCGTCGTCAACGTTTTAAAGGCGGCAGGGATGGAAAGAAAAAATAAACCAAAAATCTGTTGGTACAAAATCCAAGAAAAGAAACATTTTCCTTCTGAGAGGATAACATGCGGGACCCATGAGGCAGCACCATCCTGGGCGTTTAATATTAGACGCTGACATGACGGACATGTGAGCCAGAAGCTTAATCAACGTTTTAAAGGCGGCAGGAGATCGAAAGAAAAAATAAGCCAAAAATCATTTGCTATTCAAAATCCAAGAAAATAAACATTTACCGTTCTGAGAGGATGACATGCGGGACCCATGAGGCAGCAGCATCCTCAACGATTCCAAGGCTGCAGGGGATCAAAAGAAAAAAAAGGAAATATCCAGAAATTAATTAGTGGTTCAAAATAAATCCATCAAAGGAAAGTTTTATTGTTCATAGAGGATGACATGTGGGACCGACCTGCCAACAGCGTTCTCATCGTTTCAAAGGGGGCATGAGATCAAAAGAAAAAGGCAAGTAGCCAGAAATTAGGGGTAAAAAATAACTCCAAGAAAGGAAACTTTTATTGTTCGTAGAGGATGACATGCGGGACCCATGAGCCAGCAGCTTACTTAAAGTTTCAAAGGCGGCATGAGATCGAAAGAAAAAGGCAAGTGACAAAATATCAGGAGCCAAAGATAATCCAAGAAAAGAAACTTTATTTACATAGAGGATGACATGCGGGTCCCATTTTGCAGCATCGGTCCCAACGTTTCAAATGCGGCTTGAGATCAAAAGAAAAAGAAAGTAGCCAGAAATTAGGGGGTCAAAAAAAATCCAAGAAAATAAAGTTGATGGACATAGAGGATGACATGCGGGTCCCATGAGCTAGCAGCTTACTCAACGTTTCCAAGGCGGCAGGGGATCAAAAGAAAAAGGAAATAGCAAAAAATCAGAGGGTGAAAAAAAACAAAGAAAATGAACTTTTATAGTA
This sequence comes from Lolium perenne, assembly GCF_019359855.2. Lineage (NCBI taxonomy): Eukaryota > Viridiplantae > Streptophyta > Magnoliopsida > Poales > Poaceae > Lolium > Lolium perenne. The sequence goes on from NC_067247.2 coordinate 336,354,442, forward strand.
CATAGAGGATGACATGCGGGTCCTATGAGCCAGCAGGTTCCTCAACGTTTCAAACGTGGCATGAGATCGAAAGAAAAAGGCAAGTGACCAAATATGAGGAGCCAAAAATAATTCAAGAAAAGAAAGTTTTATAGTACATAGAGGATGACATGCGGGTCCCATGATCCTGCAGGATCCTCAACGTTTCAAACGTGGCATGAGATCGAAAGAAAAAGGCAAGTGACCAAATATCAGGAGCCAAAAATAATTCAAGAAAAGAAACTTGATTGTACATAGAGGATGACATGCGGATCCCATTTAGCAGCAGCGGTATCACCGTTTGAGAGGCTGCACGGGATCGAAAGAAAAAGGCAAGTGACCAAATATCAGGAGCCAAAAAAAATCCAAGAAAAGAAATTTTATTGTACGTAGAGGATGACATGCGGGTCTCATTTTGCAGCAGCAGTCTTAATGTTTCCAAGGCGGCACAGAACCAAAAGAAAAATGAAGTAGCCAGAAATCAGGGGGTGAAAAAAATCCAAGAAGAAAGATTTCAATTGGGCTGCATCTGGACATCTGGGCCTTCGAACTATCCTGTTTGGCCTTTTGACTCGTACAATTTCAGCCCACTCCAAAACAGGAAAGTTCCGAATTTTCTAAAAAAAAATAGGAAAGTCCTATGCTTCGCAAAGACAAAAAAACAAGGAGATTCAACATATAAGTTTGTTTATGTAAAAATAAAGATTTAATTTTCCGTTTGAAATAGCTCAGAGCGCAATACACTATTTATTGTCTGCAAAATAATCAAGATATCATATGTTTCTTGTACGGGGAGGCTGACATCGGGGACCCATGAGCCGGCGTCGTCCAACGTTTTAAAGGCGGCAGGGGATGGAAAGAAAAAATAAACCAAAAATATGTTGGTACAAAATCCAAGAAAAGAAACATTTTCGTTCTAAGAGGATGACATGCGGGACCCATGAGGCAGCAGCATCCTCAGCGTTTATTGTTCATAGAGGCTGACATGTGGGTCCCGTGAGCCAGCAGCGTCCTCAACGTTTTAAAGGCGGCAGGAGATCGAAAGAAAAATTAGCCAAAAATCATTTGGTAAACAAAATCCAAGAAAAAATAACATTTACCATTCTGAGAGGATGACATGCGGGACCCATGAGGCAGCAGCATCCTCAACGATTCCAAGGCGGCAGGGGGTCAAAGGAAAAAAAAGGAAATATCCCGAAATTAATTAGGGGTTCAAAATAAATCCATCAAAGGAAACTTTTATTGTTCACAGAGGATGACATGTGGGACCGACCTGCCAACAACGTCCTCATCGTTTCAAAGGGGGTAGGAGATCAAAAGAAAAAGGCAAATAGCCAGAAATTAGGGGTAAAAAATAACTCCAAGAAAGGAAACTTTTATTATTCGTAGAGGATGACATGCGGGACCCATGAGCCAGCAGCTTACTCAACATTTCAAAGGCGGCATGAGATCGAAAGAAAAAGGTAAGTGACAAAATATCAGGAGCCAAAGATAATCCAAGAAAAAAAACTTTATTGTACATAGAGGATGACATGCGGGTCCCAATTAGCAGTAGCGGTCTCAACGTTTCAAATGCGGCTTGAGATCAAAAGAAAAAGAAAGTTGATTGTACATAGAGGATGACATGCGGGTCCCATGAGTCAGCAGCTTACTCAACGTTTCCAAGGCGGCAGGGGATCAAAAGGAAAAGGAAATAGCCAAAAATCAGAGGGTGAAAAAACCCAAGAAAATAAACTTTTATAGCACATAGAGGATGACATGCGGGTCCCATGGGCCAGCAGGGTCCTCAACGTGGCATGAGATCGAAAGAAAAAGGCAAGTGACCAAATACCAGGAACCAAAAATAATTCAAGAAAAGAAACTTGATTGTACATAGAGGATGACATGCGGGTCCCAATTAGCAGCAGCGGTATCACCGTTTGAGAAGCGGCAGGGGATCGAAAGAAAAAGGCAAGTGACCAAATATGAGGTGCCAAAAAGAATCCAAGAAAAGAAAGTTTTATAGTACATAGAGGATGACATGCGGGTCCCATGAGCTGCGGGGTCCTCAACGTGGCATGAGATCGAAAGAAAAATGCAAGTGACCAAATATCAGGAGCCAAAAATAATTCAAGAAAAGAAACTTGATTGTACATAGAGGATGACATGCGGGCCCCATTTAGCAGCAGCGGTATCACCGTTTGAGAGGCTGCACGGGATCGAAAGAAAAAGGCAAGTGACCAAATATGAGGTTCCAAAAAAAATCCAAGAAAAGAAAGTTTTATAGTACATAGAGGATGACATGCGGGTCCCATTTAGCAGCAGCGGTCTCACCGTTTGAGAGGCGGCAGGGGATCGAAAGAAAAAGGTAAGTGACCAAATATGAGGTGCCAAAAAAATCCAAGAAAAGAAAGTTTTATAGTACATAGAGGATGACATGCGGGTCCCATTTAGCAGCAGCGGTATCACCGTTTGAGAGGCGGCAGGAGATCGAAAGAAAAAGGCAAGTGACCAAATTTGAGGTGCCAAAAAAACTCCAAGAAAAGGAAGTTGATTGCTCATAGAGGATGACATGCGGGTCCCAATTAGCAGGAGCGGTGTCAACGTTTCCAAGGCGGCAAGGGATCAAAAGAAAAAGGAAGTAGCCAGAAATCAGGGTGTCGAAAAAAATCCAAGAATAGAAAGAATTTCGGTTCATAGAGGATGACATGCGGGACCCATGATCCTGCATCGTAAACGGCTCGATCGGAGAGCGTTGAACGAGATGGCGCGATCGAGAAAAAAAACAATGCCAGAGAGGCTGCCATCTGGGCCCTACATCCCTCAGCGGTGCGGATTTGCGTTGACTCGGCCGGCGAACCCGAGAATTCGAGATGCACCACGTCCCGGGCCACCATACGCAACGTTTTGGCCGGTTTCGTCGGGCTAGGTGGCCTCAAAAACGAGAAAAAAAACATTTTAACATGCACAACGGACAGACCCAAAATCGTCGGCCATGGTACACCAGCAACCACGGCGCGACTTCAACTTCGTCGGCCATTGATACGTCTCCGACGTATCGATAATTTCTTATGTTCCATGCCACATTATTGATGTTATCTACATGTTTTATGCACACTTTATGTCATATTCGTGCATTTTCTGGAACTAACCTATTAACAAGATGCCGAAGTGCCGCTTGTCGTTTTACTGCTGTTTTTGGTTTCAGAAATCCTAGTAAGGAAATATTCTCGGAATTGGACGAAATCAAAGCCCAGGGGCCTATTTTCTCACGAAGCTTCCAAGTCCGAAGGAGAGACGAAGAGGGGCCACGGAGGGGCCACACCATAGGCGGCGCGGCCCCCTTGGCCGCGCCCGGCTCGTAGTGTGGGGCCTCCGTGCCGCCTCTTGACCTGCCCTTCCGCCTATAAAAAGTCTCCGTGACGAAACCCCCAGTACCGAGAACCACGATACGGAAAACCTTCCAGAGACGCCGCCGCCGCCGATCCCATCTCGGGGGATCCAGGAGATCGCCTCCGGCACCCTGCCGGAGAGGGGAATCATCTCCCGGAGGACTCTACGCCGCCATGGTCGCCTCCGGTGTGATGTGTGAGTAGTCTACCCCTGGACTATGGGTCCATAGCAGTAGCTAGATGGTTGTCTTCTCCCCATTGTGCTATCATTGTCGGATCTTGTGAGCTGCCTAACATGATCAAGATCATCTATCTGTAATTCTATATGTTGCGTTTGTTGGGATCCGATGAATAGAGAATACTTGTTATGTTGATTATCAAAGTTATATCTATGTGTTGTTTATGATCTTGCATGCTCTCCGTTATTAGTAGATGCTCTGGCCAAGTTGATGCTAGTAACTCCAAGAGGGAGTATTTATGCTCGATAGTGGGTTCATGTCTCCGTGAATCTGGAGGAGTGACAAGAACCACTAAGGTTACGGATGTGCTGTTGCCACTAGAGATAAAACATTAGTGCTATGTTCAAGGATGTAGTCACTAGTTACATTACGCACCATACTTAATGCAATTGTCTGTTGTTTGCAACTTAATACTGGAGGGGGTTCGGATGATAACCTGAAGGTGGACTTTTTAGGCATAGATGCAGTTGGATGACGGTCTATGTACTTTGTCGTAATGCCCAATTAAATCTCACTATACTCATCATGATATGTATGTGCATGGTCATGCCCTCTTTATTTGTCAATTGCCCAACTGTAATTTGTTCACCCAACATGCTGTTCGTCTTATGGGAGAGACACCTCTAGTGAACTGTGGACCCCGGTCCAATTCTCTTTACTGAAATACACACTAGTAGAAACAAGGGCTTTGGTTTTTTGCCCCAAATGTCATTTGCACCGGATTTGGCACGAACCGGTGCTAAAAGGGGTCATTACCGGTGCAAATGATCTATCTTTTGCACCGGTTCGTAACACAAACCGGTGCAAAAGGTTCGTCGCCAGGCACGTGTCAGCCGAGGAACCTTTAGCACCGGTTCGTGTTACGAACCGGTGCAAAAGATAGACCATTTGCACCGGTTCGTAACACGAACCGGTGCTAAAGGTCCCCAGCCCTATTTCAGCTCAGCTACCCGGCCAAACAGCCCAGCTCACTTCATTTTTGCTAGGAGAAGGTGTGTGTGTTGAGTGCTAAGTTGCTTCTCTTTGGCATGCACGTAAGGTGCTCGATGAAATGTGTGAGAGAGTGGTGCCGCTTGATTTTACACCCAACAAAAATGAGATGAGGTGCCGGAGCGACACTTAAGCTTTCTCCTCTTTCTTTCCTCCTCCATCAAGGTTTAAGCAACAACTTAACCCTTTCATTTGTACGGCGCTAATTTCCACTATTTATAAATATTATGATGTTTTGTAATTGTTTATTGATAAACTTAATTAATTATTTGATGTAGATGAACCGGCGGCAATGGATGTACGTTGACCGACGTCTACCCGAGTTCAGATCGGGCCTGGAAGAATTTATCCGTGTGGCTCAGGAAAACCCACAGGCGGATGGTTTTATGTGTTGTCCATGTGTTGATTGCCATAACTTGAAGCAATACCCTGAATGGCAAGTCATTCACTCACACCTGCTTTGGAAAGGTTTCATGCCCAGCTATAATTGTTGGACCAAGCATGGAGAAAGAGGGGTTATGATGGAAGACGACGAAGAAGAAGAAGAGGATGATGATATGTACCCTAACTACGGTTATACTGCAACAGGGCATGATGAAGATGAAGATGCAGGAGGAGGTGATCAAGATGAAGAGGCATCAGATGAGCCCGTTGATGATGATCTTCGTCGGGCCATCGCCGATGCACACAGAGATGCAGAAACAGAAAACGAGAAGCGAAAGTTAAAGGGCATGTTAGATGATCACAAAAAGAAGTTATACCCAAATTGCGAAGATGGCAACACAAAGCTCGGTGCCACCCTGGAGTTGCTGCAATGGAAGGCAGAGGCTGGTATATGTGACAAGCCATTTGAGAAGTTACTGAAAATAATGAAGAGGAGGTTTCCAAAGAATAACGAATTGCCTGACAGTACGTACGAAGCAAAGAAGGTTCTCTGCCCTCTAGGATTAGAGGTGCTGAAGATACATGCATGCATTAATGACTGCATCCTCTACCGCGCTAAGTATGAAAATTTGGAAAAATGTCCGGTATGCACTGCACTTCGGTATAAGATCAGGCGAGATGACCCTGGTGATATTGAGGGCGAGCCCCCTAGGAAGAGGGTTCCTGCCAAGGTTATGTGGTATGCTCCTATAATACCACGGTTGAAACGTCTGTTCAGAAATAAAGAGCATGCCAGGTTGTTGCGATGGCACAAAGAAGACCGTAAGAAAGACGAGATGCTGAGACACCCCGCTGATGGGTCGCAATGGAGGACAATCGATAGAGAGTTCCCGGATTTTGCAGATGACGCTAGGAACTTAAGGTTTGGCCTAAGTACAGATGGAATGAATCCTTTTGGGGAGCAGAGCTGCAGTCATAGCACTTGGCCTGTAACTCTATGTATCTATAACCTTCCGCCTTGGTTGTGCATGAAGCGGAAGTTCATTATGATGCCAGTGCTCATCCAAGGCCCAAAGCAACCCGGCAACGACATTGATGTGTACCTACAGCCATTATTTGAAGAACTCTTACAGTTGTGGAGCAAACCAGGTGTACATTCATAAGTACTTTATTCAAATTCAATATTATATTTGTTAGTTTGCATACGATGCCGCGGCCTCCGCGTCCTGGAGCTAGGACAGTTTTAGAGGAGATGCAGCAGATGGGGGAAGTCCGGGACTGGGCTCCGCCGGGGTGGCACTGGGAGGTGTTATCTTCCGGGGCGCGCACCTTGGTGCGGAATCCGGGTCCCGTCGTCGACCCGGATATTCTCTGGTGGAGGTCCTATGGGCCACGTTCGTTTCAGAGGGAGCCGGCCCCGCCGGAGGAGGTAGCTCAGCGCATTGAAGCGGAGGACCAGCACGTTCGCCGTTACATGTATGCGTTAGACAACATGTATAGGGGCGGATGGAGCGTTATGCAGGGATCTCATGTTAGCTATGCTCCCGTTGTTGTTCCGTGGCTTTGGGGGCACACCCAGCGCGGCTCAGGACCCGGTCGGCGCCCTCTAGGACCCGGTCTGCGCGGTTGAGTGTTTGTAGTAGTGATTGATGTATTATCGATCTATGTATGCATGTAACTGCAATATCTGCTTTCAGCACTATTATTGATCATGTATTGAGCATTATTCTTAATTACTTGTAAGTCTTTGTAGAAACTTGTAAGTCTTTGCAGAATCTAGCTTCGTTGTGTTTATAGCATTAGAATAACTTTTAAGTCTTTGCAGAAACTATGGAAAGAGACCTAGAACAAGAATACCTCGTCGAGGAGATTATCCGTGATGATGACGATATCACCTCTCTTTACCTAAACCAATCCGGCGAGGGAGACGAGCGAACCCGAGGAGACGGCTCCGATGAGGAAGATGATCAAGACCACCGTGGAGACGGCTCCGGTGAGGGAGAAGGTGACGACTGCGAGGGAGAAGCTCACCACGTCGAGGTGTATATATATTAATTAACCAAGCCTACAGATATGTGCATATACATATATTAACGTTGTTTCTTCTTTTAGACCTCCCAATCAACACACTCTATCGGCAGAACTAAACGAGGCGCGGCCAGAAAGATGGAAGACCATGAAAGGTGCATCATCACGGAAATCGCTATAGACGGCGAACCGATTTCTCCCAAGGATCACGCAAAAAAGTTTGTAAGTCAATGCGGAGTTATTGTTAGGGACACCATCCCGATCACCACTCAAGAATGGAAGAAACCTGCAAAGGAGGACGAAGGAGTTACTTACGTCGATACGAGATCCAAAAATCTGATGTTTAGGAAACTCATGGTAAATTTCACATTTCCGGAGCCACCGACTACGATAGTGATAATAAAAGGCCAGACCCGGAGGATCCAGAGCTGAATAGCATACAACGAAGAGTCAAGAAGTGGGCTCTTAAGAAGATGGCAACGCAGTTCAACGACTACAAGAAGAAATTGGACAACTCCTTTGTCAAGAAAAAGAAGACTCCAGATTTCAAGGGCCCCTATGAGAAGATAAAAGACCACCGGGAGGCATTTGTGAAGTACAAGACATCGGAGAGGGCAAAGACAAGGTCGACACCAACAAGAAAAATGCTGCTAATAAGATGTACTTCCATACCATGGGGCGAGGAGGCTACAAGGCTGGCAGACCTAAGTGGGAGAAATGGGAGAATGACCTAATTAAGAACGGGATCCAGCCAGAGGTACGGAAATGGAACCAGCGGTCAAGGGATTGGTTTTACGCGCATGGGGGCACGTTGGACGCACAAGGGTTCTCGCATATATACACAAAGACATCGGGAAAACCCACTTCCCATCGAAGCCTTTAGAAATGCCGCAAAGGAAGTTGAAGAGGGGAAGTTCCGTCCCGAAAGAGAGAAGGACCAGCTCACACGCGCCCTTGGGAATCCCGAACACCTGTGACGAACACGAACCATACCAGGTGGCAAGCCGTGGTGTATTGGGTTTCTGCAGAAACGAAGAAATATCCCGATAGAAGCCGTCGAGGCAAAAGGATGTGGTTCAAGAACGCGTTGCTAAGCTAGAGGAGCAAGTGAGGATGATAATGTCGAGCTCGATCCACAGTCACCCAACCTCAACCTAATCCGCGGATAGAAGAAGTTGCATTTGATGCTACCGGCCAGGGATCTCAGCGGAAGAGCAGCGTGGCTTCCACGGAGCTGCTCGGTGATGATGCAGATGTGGATCCGCAGATGGCTCCTCCCTCCCCTGTGGATCCGCAGATGCCTTCTGATCTCTACCCTGTGGACTTTATCACAGAGTCGACACCTTGTGAGCTACATTTCCAAACGATGGGCTACTTAACGCTCAAGGCGGCGATCGGCTATGTCTTACCGCCGCACTCGATCAAAGATATCACTTCAAGCCGGTTCCACCCGGATACGCCGTTGCCGGGTGGATCAAGTTATGGATGGGTATGGGCCGCCGAGGCTTGACCACCCCGCCGGTGAAGGGGATTTGCTAGAGCTGGGAGAGGCCAAGAACACTACGCTTCTATGGCGAAAGGAATTCATTGTGATTCCGGGTTGGAAGGCGCCAACAAGGTCTCCACCGAGCCGCATTCTCCACCGATGCAGCCGTCTCCAAGGCGTGAGCCTTCCCGCCGGCGCGTGAGCCTTCCCCGCCGGCGCGTGAGCCATCTCCGCCGCCGCGTGAGCCTTCCCGCCGGCGCGTGAGCCATCTCCTCCGCCGCGTGAGCCTTCTCCGCCGCCCAAGTATAAGAGGAAAATTAGGCGGGCCGCTACGACACACTGAGTCGTAACAAATCACCGAGACGCAAACAAGAGCCCCTCCCAAGAGTGCCTAAGGTTCCTCCCAAGAGACCTTATGACTATACAGCTTGAGGAAAATGCCAAGATCGTAGCTGAACAAAGCACAAGCAACAAATGTTGAAACTTAAAAGCCCCACTTGAGCCGGAGCCAGCTATATCTCTGGAAAAGAAGTTGAAACCGCTGAAGAACCTTCATCAACCCGAGCCAAGTCTTTCATCGAACTATGACCGGTCTATTCGCAAGTCAAATGTGTTAGCAAAAGAGCGGTGGGAAAAAGTAAGGTAGATGGGAAACCAGTTCCCCAGCTTGGAGCCAGAAAACTCGTGCCCCCGCTCCAAGTGTATCCCGATGTCCTAGCGTGCCTTGATCCAACGATGGTAAAACTATACAAAGATGAGGCAGATGCGGCCGGTATGAGTATTCCCGAGTACTTAAGCCGCATCGAATTCATGGCCACGGACGATGTCCAATTAGCATACCATTACACATACGGGGAACCTCTTGTCGTAGCTGCGGAGTTGCCTAATCTATCAACACAGCTGCGAAGACTACATAATTGGTACTTGGATGCATGTAAGGACGGAGAAGCTGGATCATGGTGGCAATAAGAGATGAGCACTACGGGCGAACCGACGTGATGAACATCGAATTTTGCGAATTATTTCAGTTATTCAACCAAGACGCCCTCGACAAATCTCTCGCTCGGTGCATACTGTCTCGTAAGTATTATTTATGTAATTAAGTCTCTACCGCGACTCGTCCATTATTGCTAGCATATAACCATACTCTCACCGTATTATGCGAGAATGAAGATTCGCGAATGCCGCAAGGGGCAAATCTATGATCTTGGGTTCGTTGACCCATATACCGTGAATGGGTATACTGTCGACAACTCTCCCAAGGACACGGAGAATAACTTGGTATATGTCTTAAGGAAAAACTCATACAAAAGGGCAATACTATTTCCTTACAACTTCGCGTGAGTGTTACTGTCTTCACACATTAAATCTTTTTCGCTTACTCCATGTGTTAAGTGTAATTGATGAGTTATGCATATATATGTGTGTCCGCAGGTTTCACTATATCCTGCTAGTCATTGAACCCGACACCGGGATAGTAGAAGTCATGGACTCGAAGAGTAAACCCCTTGAGGCGTGGGGGGACATGGCTGATATCCTCCTCAAGGCTTGGAAACGGTTCACCAACAAGTCTCCAGGTTTAAAGAATAAAGAACTTCGAATAAAACATGTACCGGTAAGTACTACTGGCTAGGCCGCGCATCTCTTTGATTGTAGTTTCAATACCATTATTATCATCCTTGATTATATATATATTATTTTGATTGAACTTTGTTCTCGTAAAGTGCTTGAGGCAGGAGGACGGGAATAATTTATGCGGGTTCTACGTTTGCGAGTTCATCCGCCAGAATACCCACCATAAGAGGGACATTTTGGAACAACTTGATGTAAGTAATTAAACAACATTCATGGCTTTATTTTATCGATCACCTTGTGTTTCATTCACATACACACATATATATATACTGACCATCGTACCTTCTTCAAATTATTAGATCGAACGGTTGCGGGACGGTCTTCTAGCAACAGAGCGTGTACGAGCAATTCAAGAAGAACTGGCGGGGTTCTTACTTGAGCAAGTCATAGCTCCAGATGGAGAACACTATGTGGACAACCGCCAATATCAATGTTGATGTAGACATATATATATATGCATGAACGTGTGTCACTTTGATCGATATATGTAATACAATGGTTTCCTATATATATATATATATGTGAATTGTCTGCATTAATATTATACCGTATTTCGAATGGGGCAGAGTCTCTGCCGCGGCAGCGTTTTAGTGCAATTCCCTGCCGCGGCAGAGTCTGCCGCGGCAGGGAAGGGCACTAAAATGCTGCCGCGGCCCAACCCTTTTGCACCGGTTCGTATTACGAACCGGTGCAAAAGCTCCCCCGCCGAGCGCCCCACAGCCGGCCACGTGGAGACCCCTTTAGCACCGGTTCGTAAGAGAACCGGTGCAAAAGGGGGGGGGCCTTTTGCACCGGATGGTTTGCACCGGTTGGCCATCCGGTGCATATGGCCTTTAAAAACCGGTGCAAAAGGCCATATTTCCACTAGTGACAATCTACTGCAATACTTGTTCTACTGTTTTCTGCAAACAATCATCTTCCACACAATACGGTTAATCCTTTGTTACAGCAAGCCGGTGAGATTGACAACCTCACTGTTTCGTTGGGGCAAAGTACTTTGGTTGTGTTGTGCAGGTTCCACGTTGGCGCCGGAATCCCTGGTGTTGCGCCGCACTACATCCCGCCGCCATCAACCTTCAACGTGCTTCTTGGCTCCTCCTGGTTCGATAAACCTTGGTTTCTTTCTGAGGGAAAACTTGCTGCTGTGCGCATCATACCTTCCTCTTGGGGTTGCCCAACGAACGTGTGAAATACACGCCATCAAGCTCTTTTTCTGGCGCCGTTGCCGGGGAGATCAAGACATGCTGCAAGGGGAGTCTCCACATCGCAATCTCTTTACTTTGTTTTTGTCTTGCTTTATTTTATTTACTACTTTGTTTGCTGCACTAAATCAAAATACAAAAAAATTAGTTGCTAGTTTTACTTTATTTACTATCTTGTTTGCTATATCAAAAACACAAAAAAAATAGTTACTTGCATTTACTTTATCTAGTTTGCTTTATTTACTAATGCTAAAATGGGTACTCCTGAAAATACTAAGTTGTGTGACTTCACAACCACAAATAATAATGATTTCTTATGCACACCTATTGCTCCACCTGCTACTACAGCAGAATTCTTTGAAATTAAACCTGCTTTACTGAATCTTGTTATGCGAGAGCAATTTTCTGGTGTTAGTTCTGATGATGCTGCTGCCCATCTCAATAATTTTATTGAATTGTGTGAAATGCAAAAGTATAAAGATGTAGATGGTGACATTATAAAATTAAAATTGTTCCCTTTCTCATTAAGAGGAAGAGCTAAAGATTGGTTGCTATCTCTGCCTAAGAATAGTATTGATTCATGGACTAAATGCAAGGATGCTTTTATTGGTAGATATTATCCCCCTGCTAAAATTATATCTTTGAGGAGTAGCATAATGAATTTTAAACAATTGGATAATGAGCATGTTGCACAAGCATGGGAAAGAATGAAATCTTTGGTTAAAAATTGCCCAACCCATGGACTGACTACTTGGATGATCATCCAAACCTTTTATGCAGGACTGAATTTTTCTTCGCGGAACCTATTGGATTCAGCTGCTGGAGGTACCTTTATGTCCATCACTCTTGGTGAAGCAACAAAGCTTCTTGATAATATGATGATCAATTACTCTGAATGGCACACGGAAAGAGCTCCACAAGGTAAGAAGGTAAATTCTGTCGAAGAAACCTCTTCCTTGAGTGATAAGATTGATGCTATTATGTCTATGCTTGTGAATGATAGGACTAATATTGATCCTAATAATGTTCCATTAGCTTCATTGGTTGCACAAGAAGAACATGTTGATGTAAACTTCATTAAAAATAATAATTTCAACAACAATGCTTACCGGAACAATTATAGTAACAACTATAGACCATATCCTTATAATAATGGCAACGGCTATGGTAATTCTTATGGGAATTCTTACAACAATAATAGGAGTTCACCCCCTGGACTTGAAGCCATGCTTAAAGAATTTATTAGTACACAAACTGCTTTTAACAAATCTGTTGAAGAAAAGCTTGGGAAAATTGATATACTTGCTTTTAAAGTCGATAGTCTTGCTGCTGATGTTGATCTTTTGAAATCAAAAGTTTTGCCTAATGAGAATCATCATAATAAAATTACTACTACAGCAAATGCCATTCAAGTTAGAATTAATGAGAATATAAGATTAATGGCTGAATCAAGTGCTAGGTGGGATAGAGAAGAAAATGAAAAACTAGCTAAAGAGAAGAATATAGCTAAAGTTTGGACTATTACCACCACTAGTAATGCTAATGCTACTCATGTTGCTGCACCTCCTACTAATACTAATAAAAGAATTGGTGTTAGCAATGTTTCCACTTCTAATGCAAAGCGAGAAACCGCTCGAAATCGCTAAAACTGCTGAAACCGTCGTGATAAAGCTGCTGAAATTTTTTCCAACATTGGGGATGATGATCCCATTGCTTTAGATTATAATGGTTTGAATTTTGATGATTGCCACATCTCTGAAGTTATAAAGTTCTTGCAAAAACTTGCTAAAAGTCCTAATGCTAGTGCTATAAATTTGGCTTTTACACATCATATTACAAATGCTCTTATAAAAGCTAGAGAAGAGAAACTAGAGCGCGAAGCCTCTATTCCTAAAAAGCTAGAGGATGGTTGGGAGCCCATCATTAAGATGAAGATTAAAGATTTTGATTGTAATGCTTTATGTGATCTTGGTGCAAGTATTTCTGTTATGCCTAAGAAAATTTATAATATGTTTGACTTGCCACCGCTGCAAAATTGTTATTTGGATGTTAATCTTGCTGATCATTCTACAAAGAAACCTTTGGGTAAAGTTGATAATGTTCGCATTACCGTTAACAATAACCTTGTTCCCGTTGATTTTGTTGTCTTGGATATTGAATGCAATGCATCTTGTCCCATTATATTGGGAAGACCTTTTCTTCGAATCGTTGGTGCTATTATTGATATGAAGGAAGGTAATATAAAATATCAATTTCCTCTCAAGAAAGGTATGGAACACTTCCCTAGAAAGAGAATGAAGGTACCTTTTGACTCTATTATGAGAACAAATTATGATGTTGACACTTCGTCTCTTGATAATACTTGATACACACTTTCTGCGCCTAGCTGAAAGGCGTTAAAGAAAAGCGCTTATGGGAGACAACCCATGTTTTTACTTATAGTACTTTGTTTTTATTTTGTGTCTTGGAAGTTGTTTACTACTGTAGCAACCTCTCCTTATCTTAGTTTTGTGTTTTGTTGTGCCAAGTTAAGCCGTTGATAGAAAAGTAAGTACTAGATTTGGATTACTGCACAGTTCCAGATTTCTTTTCTGTCACGAATCTGGGTCCACCTCCCTGTAGGTAGCTCAGAAAATTAAGCCAATTTACGTGCATGATCCTCAGATATGTACGCAACTTTCATTCAATTTGAGCATTTTCATTTGGGCAAGTCTGGTGCCATTTTAAAATTCGTCAATACGAACTGTTCTGTTTTGACAGATTCTGCCTTTTATTTCGCATTGCCTCTTTCGCTATGTTGGATGAATTTCTTTGATCCACTAATGTCCAGTAGCATTATGCAATGTCCAAAAGTGTTAAGAATGATTGTGTCACCTCTGAATATGTCAATTTATATTGTGCACTAACCCTCTAATGAGTTGTTTCGAGTTTGGTGTGGAGGAAGTTTTCAAGGATCAAGAGAGGAGTATGATGCAACATGATCAAGGAGAGTGAAAGCTCTAAGCTTGGGGATGCACCCGGTGGTTCACCCCTGCATATATCAAGAAGACTCAAGCGTCTAAGCTTGGGGATGCCCAAGGCATCCCCTTCTTCATCGACAACATTATCAGGTTCCTCCCCTGAAACTATATTGTTATTCCATCACATCTTATGTGCTTTTTCTTGGAGCGTCGGTTTGTTTTTGTTTTTTGTTTTGTTTGAATAAAATGGATCCTAGCATTCACTTTATGGGAGAGAGACACGCTCCGCTGTAGCATATGGACAAGTATGTCCTTGGTTTCTACTCATAGTATTCATGGCGAAGTTTCTTCTTCGTTAAATTGTTATATGGTTGGAATTGGAAAATGATACATGTAGTAATTGCTATAAATGTCTTGGGTAATGTGATACTTGGCAATTATTGTGCTCATGATTAAGCTCTTGCATCATATGCTTTGCACCCATTAATGAAGAAATACATAGAGCATGCTAAAATTTGGTTTGCATATTTGGTTTCTCTAAGGTCTAGATAATTTCTAGTATTGAGTTTGAACAACAAGGAAGACGGTGTAGAGTCTTATAATGTTTTCAATATGTCTTTTATGTGAGTTTTGCTGCACCGGTTCATCCTTGTGTTTGTTTCAAATAAGCCTTGCTAGCCTAAACCTTGTATCGAGAGGGAATACTTCTCATGCATCCAAAATACTTGAGCCAACCACTATGCCATTTGTGTCCACCATACCTACCTATACTACATGGTATTTTCCGCCATTCCAAAGTAAATTGCTTGAGTGCTACCTTTAAAATTCCATCATTCACCTTTGCAATATATAGCTCATGGGACAAATAGCTTAAAAACTATTGTGGTATTGAATATGTAATTATGCACTTTATCTCTTATTAAGTTGCTTGTTGTGCGATAACCATGTTCACTGGGGACGCCATCAACTTTTCATTGTTGAATTTCATGTGAGTTGCTATGCATGTTCGTCTTGTCTGAAGTAAGAGAGATCTACCACCATATGGTTAAGCATGCATATGTTAGAGAAGAACATTGGGCCGCTTAACTAAAGCCATGATCCATGGTGGAAGTTTCAGTTTTGGACAACAATCCTCAAATCTCAAATGAGAAAATTATTAATTGTTGTTATATGCTTATGCATAAAAGAGGAGTCCATTATCTGTTGTCTATGTTGTCCCGGTATGGATGTCTAAGTTGAAGAATAATCAATAGCGAGAAATCCAATGCGAGCTTTCTCCTTAGACCTTTGTACAAAGGCGGCATAGAGGTACCCCTTTGTGACACTTGGTAAAAACAATGCATTGTGATGACCCGGTAGTCCAAGCTAATTAGGACAAGGTGCGGGCACTATTAGTACGCTATGCATGAGGCTTGCAACTTATAAGATATAATTTACATGATGCATATGCTTTATTACTACCGTTGACAAAATTGTTTCATGTTTTCAAAATCAAAGCTCTAGCACAAATATAGCAATCGATGCTTTTCCTCTATGGAGGACCATTCTTTTACTTTCAATGTTGAGTCAGTTCACCTATCTCTCTCCACCTCAAGAAGCAAACACTTGTGTGAACTGTGCATTGATTCCTACATACTTGCTTATTGCACTTATTATATTACTCTATGCTGACAATATCCATGAGATATACATGTTACAAGTTGAAAGCAACCGCTGAAACTTAATCTTCTTTTGTGTTGCTTCAATATCTCTACTTTGAATTATTGCTTTATGAGTTAACTCTTATGCAAGACTTATTGATGCTTGTCTTGAAGTGCTATTCATGAAAAGTCTTTGCTATATGATTCACTTGTTTACTCATGTCATATACATTGTTTCGATCGCTGCATTCACTACATATGCTTTACAAATAGTATGATCAAGATTATGATGGCATGTCACTCCAGAAATTATCCGTGTTATCGTTTTACCCGCTCGGACGAGCAGAACTAAGCTTGGGGATGCTGATACGTCTCCGACGTATCGATAATTTCTTATGTTCCATGCCACATTATTGATGTTATCTACATGTTTTATGCACACTTTATGTCATATTCGTGCATTTTCTGGAACTAACCTATTAACAAGATGCCGAAGTGCCGATTCTTGTCAAGTTGTTTTTGGTTTCAGAAATCCTAGTAAGGAAATATTCTCGGAATTGGACGAAATCAAAGCCCAGGGGCCTATTTTCTCACGAAGCTTCTAAGTCCGAAGGAGAGACGAAGAGGGGCCACGGAGGGGCCACACCATAGGCGGCGCGGCCCCCCTTGGCCGCGCCGGCCTGTAGTGTGGGGCCTCCGTGCCGCCTCTTGACCTGCCCTTCCGCCTATAAAAAGTCTCCGTGACGAAACCCCGCACCGAGAACCACGATACGGAAAACCTTCCCGGAGATGCCACCGCCGCCGATCCCATCTCAGGGGATCCAGGAGATCGCCTCCGGCACCCTGCCGGAGAGGGGAATCATCTCCCGGAGGACTCTACGCCGCCATGGTCGCCTCCGGTGTGATGTGTGAGTAGTCTACCCCTGGACTATGGGTCCATAGCAGTAGCTAGATGGTTGTCTTCTCCCCATTGTGCTATCATTGTCGGATCTTGTGAGCTGCCTAACATGATCAAGATCATCTATCTGTAATTCTATATGTTGCGTTTGTTGGGATCCGATGAATAGAGAATACTTGTTATGTTGATTATCAAAGTTATATCTATGTGTTGTTTATGATCTTGCATGCTCTCCGTTATTAGTAGATGCTCTGGCCAAGTTGATGCTAGTAACTCCAAGAGGGAGTATTTATGCTCGATAGTGGGTTCATGTCTCCGTGAATCTGGAGGAGTGACAAGAACCACTAAGGTTACGGATGTGCTGTTGCCACTAGAGATAAAACATTAGTGCTATGTTCAAGGATGTAGTCACTAGTTACATTACGCACCATACTTAATGCAATTGTCTGTTGTTTGCAACTTAATACTGGAGGGGGTTCGGATGATAACCTGAAGGTGGACTTTTTAGGCATAGATGCAGTTGGATGACGGTCTATGTACTTTGTCGTAATGCCCAATTAAATCTCACTATACTCATCATGATATGTATGTGCATGGTCATGCCCTCTTTATTTGTCAATTGCCCAACTGTAATTTGTTCACCCAACATGCTGTTCGTCTTATGGGAGAGACACCTCTAGTGAACTGTGGACCCCGGTCCAATTCTCTTTACTGAAATACAATCTACTGCAATACTTGTTCTACTGTTTTCTGCAAACAATCATCTTCCACACAATACGGTTAATCCTTTGTTACAGCAAGCCGGTGAGATTGACAACCTCACTGTTTCGTTGGGGCAAAGTACTTTGGTTGTGTTGTGCAGGTTCCACGTTGGCGCCGGAATCCCTGGTGTTGCGCCGCACTACATCCCGCCGCCATCAACCTTCAACGTGCTTCTTGGCTCCTCCTGGTTCGATAAACCTTGGTTTCTTTCTGAGGGAAAACTTGCTGCTGTGCGCATCATACCTTCCTCTTGGGGTTGCCCAACGAACGTGTGAAATACACGCCATCAGCCATGGCAACTTTTCTTGTAGTGATCGTAGTCAACTCTTTGAACTTTGTCGTAAACAACTTTTCGACAAGTTGAGCTTCTTCAAGGATATTTCATCCAAGTCCATCAATATCATAGATCCATTTACTTTCAAAAAGTATTCATCTATCTTGGATTTCATGGCGTATAGCCATTTTAATGGAGTTAGGGCCCATCATAACTTCTTTGTTTGTAGTTGGTTTATCATTGTTCAAAATCAATCCTTTGTCCACAAATCATTTATTTGATGACAAAGTAAACCATACCTACAAGGTTCAATATGTACTTCGATCTCCATGGCTAAAACACTTTGTAGTCATGGGAGCCATGATCGTCGTGGCCGCTTCCGAAACCAATTCCGATGCTGCGCTACTCTGATCATTATGCTCAGGTTCATAAACCTTATCAAATTATATTGTCCTCCCACTTAAATACTTCACTAGAAACAATTTCTCGGAAATAAGAAACATTGACAAACACTATTGTCTTTGTCTCGTGGGAAGAATTCCCAATTAAATCTCTGGGATAACCAACAAAGACATTCATCCGATTTTGGTTGTAAACTCTTAGACCAAAATTTAAAGAAAAGACTATTAGGGTTTATACCCATACCATAACTTGTATGGTGTCATTTCAACGGATCATGATGATGCTCTATTCAGTGTAAAAGTGGTAGTCTCTAAAGCATAATCCACAAAAATATAATGGCATTAATATTTTATCTCATCATTGACCCAACAAAGGTTTGGGAGAACGACAAGGATAGAGAATCAGGTATAAATTATGATTATAAATGCATTGAAGCTTTTATGGATACTGATAAATTTCGTAATATGAGTGCTACTTATGGTCTTGATTCTCAAGTTGCTGCAAATATTTATAAAGCTTTTGCCTCTCATTATGAATTGCCTAAGAAGAATTTTGACAAGTATCATGAACCGTATAAAGATAAAATTGATTCATCTATAAATAAATGTGTTGTAGTTGAAACTGTTGATCATGTTATTCCTGAAGCTTATATTGAAAAAACTCCTTTCACTGCTAAAATGAAGGAGTACACTGTTATAAATAGTGCGGTTCATAAAAGTGAAAAGAAACCTATAGAACCTGAAGAACAAATAAAGGTTGAACCTGCTGTTGCAATAGTTAAAGATCTTGTGACTGAAAATGTGGAAGATGGTCATATTATTTTCTGTGAAGATGCTTCTAATATTGTTTCACATCCTAATAAGTCTAGGAAAGCTAGTGTTCCTATGCTATCTGTTAGAATTAGAGATCATTGTTATTACGGTTTATGTGATATTGGTGCAAGTATTAGTGCTATTCCTTATGAGCTTTACACGGAGATTATGCACGAAATTGGTTCTTGTGAACTTGAAGATATTGACGTGGTTATTCGGCTGGCTAATAGAGAAACTATCTCTCCAATTGGTATTGTTCGAGATGTGGAAGTTCTATGTGGTAAGATTAAATATCCTGCTGACTTTTTGGTACTTGGTTCTGCTGCTAGTAAGTATTGTCCTATCATTTTTGGTAGACCTTTTCTAAATACTTGTGGAGCTGTTATAGATTGCAAGAAAGAGAAAATTTTGACTAAATTTTCTGGTGAATCTTATGAGTTTAATTTCTCTAAATTTGCCAAAACTCCTTATAAAGCTGATTCGCCTAATAATGATTTTAGAGTTGAACAGTAGGCATCTATTGCTCTTGCTCCTAATAATCCTTTGCAACAACATTTGGAGAATAGTGAGAGTGAGGTTTTTAGGGAAGAAAGAAATGAGCTTGATGAAATTTTCCTTTGTCAACCTATTCTTAAGCATGATTTACCGGTAGAAGATCTGGGTACAACACCACCACCAAAGGAAGATCCTGTATTTGATTTAAAACCATTGCCTGATAATCTTAAATATGCTCATATTGATGATAAGAAAATATATCCTGTTATTACTAGCTCTAATCTTTCAGAGTTTGAAGAAGAAAGGTTATTGGAAATACTGAAGAAACACCGAGGAGCTATTGGCTACACTCTTGATGACTTGAAGGGGATTTCTCCCTCTATTTGCCAACATGCCATTAATATGGAAGATGATGCGAAGCCTGTTGTTGCACATCAGGGTCATCTAATTCCTAAGATGAAGGATGTGGTAAGAAATGAGGTATTAATACTTCTTGAAGCTGGTATTATATATCCTATTGCTGATAGTAGATGGGTTAGTCCTGTGCATTGTGTTCCTAAGAAAGGAGGAATAACTGTTGTGCCTAATGATAATGATGAGCTCATACCTCAAAGAGTAGTTGTAGGGTATAGAATGTGCATTGATTATCGAAAAGTTAATAAGGTTACTAAGAAAGATCATTACCCTTTGCCTTTTATTGATCAAATGTTAGAAAGGTTATCCAAAAATACTCATTTTTGCTTTCTTGATGGTTATTCTGGGTTTTCACAAATTGCTGTTAAAACTAAGGATCAAGAGAAAACCACTTTCACTTGCTCCTATGGAACTTATGCTTATAGACGCATGCCTTTTGGTTTATGTAATGCCCTTGCTACTTTTCAAAGATGCATGTCTGCTATTTTTCATGGCTTTTGCGAGAGTATTGTAGAAGTATTCATGGACGATTTTTCCGTCTATGGGAATTCTTTTGACAATTGCTTGCGGAACCTTGATAAAGTTTTGCAGAGATGTGAAGAAACTAACCTTATTCTTAATTGGGAGAAATGCCACTTTATGGTTAATGAAGGAATTGTATTGGGACATAAAATTTCCGAGAGAGGTATTGAAGTTGATAGAGCTAAAGTTGAAGCAATTGAGAAGATGCCCTATCCTAGGGATGTTAAAGGTATTCGTAGTGTTCTTGGTCATGCTGCGTTTTATAGGAGGTTTATTAAAGACTTTTCCAAGATTTCAAAGCCTCTTACTAATCTTCTTCAAAAAGATGTACCTTTTGTTTTTTATGATGATTGTAAGGAAGCTTTTGAAACTCTAAAGAAAGCCTTAACAACTGCTCCTATAGTCGAACCTCCTGGTTGGAATTTACCTTTTGAAATTATGTGCGATGCTAGTGATTTTGCTGTAGGCGCTGTTCTTGGACAGCGGGTAGATAAAAAATCGAATGTTATTCATTATGCTAGTAAAACTCTTGATGCTGCTCAAAGAAATTATGCTACTACTGAAAAGGAATTGTTGGCTGTAGTCTTTGCTTGTGATAAGTTTAGATCCTATATTGTTGATTCAAAAGTTACAATTCATCCTGACCATGCTGCAATTAGATACCTTATGCAAAAGAAAGATGCTAAGCCAAGGCTTATTAGATGGGTGCTTCTGTTGCAAGAATTTGATTTGCATATTGTAGATAGGAAAGGTGCTGATAATCCTGTTGCTGATAACTTGTCTAGATTGGAAAATATTGCTTATGATCCTGTTCCTATTAATGATAGTTTTCCAAATGAACAATTGGCTGTAATAAAGGTGAGCTCGCGAGATAGCCCTTGGTATGCTGATTATGCTAACTTTATTGTGTCCAAGTACTTGCCTCCAACCTTTTCAGCTCAGCAAATGAGGAAATTCTTTTATGACTTGAGGCATTATTTTTGGGATGACCCACACTTATATAAAGAAGGAGTGGATGGTATTCTGCGAAGATGTGTTCCCGAATATGAACAACAAGAGATATTGAGTAAATGCCATGGTAGTGCTTATGGAGGACATCACGCCGGAGATAGAACTGCGAAAAGGTTCTACAATCAGGTTTTTATTGGCCAACTCTCTTCAAAGATGCAAGGAAGTTTATCTTATCTTGTGATGAATGTCAAAGGGTTGGTAATATCTCTAGACGCAATGAAATGCCTATGAATTATACTCTTGTTATTGAACCGTTCGATTGTTGGGGATTTGACTTCATGGGACCTTTCCCCTCTTCAGAAGGTAACACTCATATACTTGTTGCTGTTGATTATGTTACTAAATGGGTGGAAGCCATACCTACAAAAAGTGTTGATGGTGAGACCTCTTTAAGAATGCTTTTAGATATTATTTTTCCTAGATTTGGAGTTCCTAGATATATTATGACTGATGGAGGTTCTCATTTTATTCATGGTGGTTTTAGAAAAACTCTTGCTAAATATGGTATTAATCATAGAATTGCTTCCGCTTATCATCCTCAAACTAGTGGGCAGGTAGAACTATCAAATAGAGAGATTAAATCTATCTTGGAAAAGACTGTTAATAAAACTAGGAAGAACTGGGCTAGTAAATTGAAGGAAGCACTATGGGCTTATAGAACTGCTTATAAAAATCCCATGGGTATGTCACCTTATAAAATGGTTTATGGAAAAGCTTGTCATTTACCTTTAGAACTAGAGCACAAAGCTTATTGGGCTGTAAGAGAACTAAATAAAGATCCTAAACTTGCCGGTAAGAAGAGGTTGCTACAATTGAGTTCTCTAGATGAATGGAGAAGTGAAGCTTATGAAAATGCTAAACTCTTTAAAGAGAAAGTTAAGAAATGGCATGATAGAGAATTATCAAAAGAGAATTTAATATTGGGGATAAAGTCCTATTGTATCGGTCTCATCTCAGATTCTTTGCAGGGAAATTACTCTCGAAATGGGAAGGATCATATGTCATTGAGGAGGTGTATCGTTCAGGAGCAATTAAAATTAGCTCTCTCCAAGGCAATGCCACACAAGTGGTGAATGGACAAAGACTCAAGCATTATATCTCAGGTGATTCTTATAATGAAGATGTTGATGTTATTCGAGTGGAAACACCGGAGGCTTTCATCAAAGGTCAAATTGACAGTCCGCCAGAGTTCGACTTTGAATAGGTAACAGTACTGGTAATAAAAAGTTCGCGTTTTACTTTCTGAACAATGTTTTTGCTGTTTTTGGAAAATATGAAAAATTACGAGATCGAAACGGAGTGGAGGAGACGCACGAGGGCGTGCCCCCACAGGCCGGCGCGGGCCCCAGCCTGGCTGCGCTGCCCTATGAGGTGGCCACCTCGTCGCCTCTCTCCGACTCTGGTTCGATCTGGTACTTTCCTTTTGTCGTGAAAATTCCTGCTATATAATCCCCCGGACCCCTGGAGGTCCGTATATCGTTTTCTCGACGTGTTTTGTTTCGAGTCGCTTCGCCGGATCTGTTTTCAATCTAGAAGCACCATGGTCTCCAACAACAAGGGCAAGGGGCTTTCAGATGAAGATATTCAAGATCCCGAGTGGAAAGAGGTGGACGAGAGCGTCAAGGAGGAAGATGAAGAAGAAGTGGAGGAAGACTCGCGCGCATATCCGCGTGCTACCATCGCAAGCATCGAGGTGGTGGAGAACCCTCTTAGTGCAAAGAGGAGTGCAAGAATTCGCACCGGAGGAAGGGTTCCACGTCACTACCTAGCTCCAAAGACATCTTTTCAAGGCACTTACCACCCCTTCCGCAATCTAATTTACAATAGTCAAATTGAAAGGACTCCCAAGGCAACATTGCCTAGCAATTGGGATATAGATCGTTCTAACACTGCAGGAAGGATGAAGCCTGAAGCTGAAGAGTGGGGAAATAACTCCAAGAGTTGGGACTCGCCGTCGGACATACTTCTTAATCGCGTCGAGCACAATTCGGAGATGATCCGCAACCTTATGTACAAGATTGATGAGCTTCAGGAGCTTGTTGAGAAGCTTGTCAAGGATTCATCATCACCACCGCTGAAGGAGTAATGCATCATCGGTATTGGCATCCCTTTGGTTTGTTCGAAGCTTGGGGGAGTGCCGGGGTATCACATCATCACTATCTTTTACTTTTTACTATCAAGTAGTGTCATATCATGAGTAGGGAAGTTATCATATAAGATGGGTTGCAATGTGGAAGTATCTCTCCTTTAGTTGGTTGTCTATGTATCCCTTGGTGTGAGTTATCGTTATGAAATATTAATGAGAAGTCTTATCATTTACATATTGCACATCTTATTTTAGTTTGCAATCTCTGTTATATGATTGATCTTGTTATTAGTATTGGTATCACTTAGGGAGCATTGAGTAAATCTATTTGGTTTTGGCAAACTTAGCATTGGTCAAATAGCAACAACACTTTGAGGTTTAAGTAGAAAAGAGAAATACATGTAGTTGTTTCATTGTCTTCTTTTCTTGTTAGCTCATAGCTTATTATTCTGAAGTTAAAATTGTTTATGCTTACAAGGAAGATGCATGATTGTTTCTATCACATGTATATTTGTTTGTTTTCCTCAACTCTCGTGCTTACTAATTAACCTTGCTAGCCAAAAACCTGTACTGAGAGGGAATGCTTCTCGTGCATCCAAACCTTAACCCGAACCTATGCCATTTGTGTCCACCATAACTACCTACTACATGGTATTTCCTGCCATTCCAAGTAAATACTTCGTGTGCTACCTTTAAACAATTAAAAATTTACTATCTCTTATTTGTGTCAATGTTTTATAGCTCATGAGGAAGTATGTGGTGTTTTATCTTTCAATCTTGTTAGGCAACTTTCACCAATGGACTAGTGGCTTCATCCACTTATCCAATAACTTTGCAAAAAGAGCTGGCAATGGGGTTCCCAGTCCCAAATTAATTAACTTTCGTAATTTTACAAATAGACACTCCTCCATGGTATGTGATTGTTGGAAGGCACCCGAGGATTCGGTTAGCCATGGCTTGAGAAAGCAAAGGAGGGGAGGAGTGTCATCTAAATAAAACCAAAATAAAAGGCACTCCTTCATGGTATGATATTGTTGGCAGGCACCCGAGGATTCGGTTAGCCGTGGTTTGTGAAAGCAAAGGTTGGAAGGAGTGCCAACCTAAAATAAAATTTTATGGGAGCCGCTCTTCGAGAGTTTGTCTGGCAAGGGGGTTAGAGAACCCGCTACCAGTCGTTGACAACAACAAACACCTCTCAAAATGTTACTTTTATTCTCTATATGATTTCGAAACTGAAAAAGCTCTAGCACATGATTTAATCCCTGCTTCCCTCTGCGAAGGGTCTGTCTTTTACTTTATGTTGAGTCAGTAAACCTATTTCCCTCCATCTCAGGCAAGCATTTGAGTTGTTGTGATCAAACCAGTATATTGTGATTTACTTCATCATGTCTTTTATTCTTCCTTGTTTAGTACAAGTTTTATCCGAATGAATATGGCTTTGAAAGTTATCAATGATTGTGAGGAGATTATTATGATTGAGTATGCAAGTTATGCTATATAAACTTTAACATGAGAGCGTTGCTCGATAGATAAGTATAACCTGTTAATTGTTCTCTGACCAAGAACGAAGTTTGCCATCACCAATTATGATTTCTTATGCACCTTTATTTGTGATTACCTTCTACTTGTTTCAAGTTGAATTATATGAGGAAGTTGTTTACTAGAATGTCTTGTGTGAATGAATATAATGCTTCTTGTCCGTATTTTATTTATCGACTCTTCACTCCATAAACATGTGGTCCTGTTTACCGAGTTCAGTTTCGCTTGGGGACAAGCGAAGTCTAAACTTGGGGGGAGTTGATACGTCCATTTTGCATCACTATTTTATATCATAATTTGCTGTTATTCATCGATATATTTCATATTTTGAGATGATACTTATGTTATTTCATCTATTTTGCATGTTTCATGATTGTTGGAGGATCGCGCACCGGAGTCAGGATTCTGCTGGAAAAAGCGCCGTCAGAATGCAATATTTCGGAAGATCAACAATTGACGGAAATTATATGAAAATTCCTATTTTTCCAGAAGACGAAGGGAGCCAGAAGGGGGAGCCGAGGAGGGCCGCCGTGGGCCCACCTCATAGGCCGGCGCGGGCCAAGGCCTGGCTGCGCCGCCTTGTGGGGAGGGGGCCCACAGCCCCCTCTGGCCTCCTCTCCTTCGCGTACATCTTCGTCCCGAAAACCTAAGCTCCAGGGGGATAGTCGCGAAGAGTCACAGCCGCCTCTGCGGGGCGGAGAACACCAGAGAGAAAAGAGCTCTCCGACAGGCTGAGATCCGCCGGGGAAATTCCCTCCCGGAGGGGGAAATCGACGCCATCGTCACCGTCATCGAGCTGGACATCATCTCCATCACCATCGTCATCATCTACATCATCATCACCGCCGTCTCCACCGCTGCACATCGTCACCGCTGTAACAATTTGGGTTGGATCTTGATTGTTTGATAGGGGAAACTCTCCCGGTATTGATTTCTACTTGTTATTGATGCTATTGAGTGAAACCATTGAACCAAGGTTTATGTTCAGATTGTTATTCATCATCATATCACCTCTGATCATGTTCCATATGATGTCTCGTGAGTAGTTCGTTTAGTTCTTGAGGACATGGGTGAAGTCTAAATGTTAGTAGTGAATTATGGTTGAGTAATATTCAATGTTATGATATTTAAGTTGTGGTGTTATTCTTCTAGTGGTGTCATGTGAACGTCGACTACATGATACTTCACCTTTATGGGCCTAGGGAAATACATCTTGTACTCGTTTGCCAATTGCGGGGTTGCCGGAGTGACAGAAACCTGAACCCCCGTTGGTATATCGATGCAGGAGGGATAGCAGGATCTCAGAGTTTAAGGATGTGGTTAGATTTATCTTAATTACTTTCTTGTAGTTGCGGATGCTTGCAAGGGGTATAATCACAAGTATGTATTAGTCCTAGGAAGGGCGGTGCATTAGCATAGGTTCACCCACACAACACTTATCAAAACAATGAAGATTAATTAGCCATATGTAGCGAAAGCACTAGACTAAAATCCCGTGTGTCCTCAAGAACGTTTGGTCATTATAAGTAAACAAACCGGCTTGTCCTTTGTGCTAAAAAGGATTGGACCACTCGCTGCAATTATTACTCTCGCACTTTACTTACTCGTACTTTATTCATCTGCTACATCAAAACCCCCTGAATACTTTTCTGTGAGCATTTACAGTGAATCCTTCATCGAAACTGCTTGTCAACACCTTCTACTCCTCGTTGGGATCGACATTCTTACTTATCGAAAATACTACGATACACCCCCTATACTTGTGGGTCATCAGCCACCATCAACCTTCAATGTGCTTCTTGGCTCCTACTGGTTCGATAAACCTTGGTTTCTTACTGAGGGAAACTTACTGCTGTACGCATCACACCTTCCACTTGGGGTTCCCAACGGATGCGTGCTGTACGCGTGTCATCGTCTTTCTCTCTTCATCGGAAGCTTCAGCGTCCCAAGAATGATGACGAAAGATTTTTTTGCCACCATCAAAAGGAGCGACATTGTACTCCTGCGCGTCATTGTGTTCTTCGTGGACATAAAGCCATCTTTTGCGCCACCCTTGAACAGAGTCAGGGAACTTGACATCGAAATATTCGATATCTGGGCGGACGCATATAACTACACCACCTACATTATAGGCGGTGGTGTGGGAGCTGTTGCGGCGGACAAGGAATATGTGTTTCCACAGGCCCCAGTTGGGAGGGGTCCCGAGAAAGCATTCGCAGAGGGTGATAAAGATCGAGATGTGAATGATGGAATTGGGGGTGAGATGATGGAGTTGCAAGCCATAAACAAAGAGCAACCCACGAACAAATTCGTGGATTGGAGTGGCTAAGCCGCGGATGAGGTGGTCGACAAAAGTTACCCGATATCCAATGCGTGGCGTGGGGTAGCTCTCCTCGCCGGGGAAGATCAGCGTCTTTTCCTGCTTCATAAACCCGAGCTTCTTGAGCAGGTTCACGTCTTGATTGGAGATCCTAGATCTCTCCCACTCGGAGAGTTGCAGGTCTTCCATCGCCATGGGAGAGGTGTGCTTGGTGAGCCTCGACCGCGGTGGCATCAACAATGGCGCACACGAGAGTGGAAGTGCGATTGAGCTCAAGAGGTTTTGGTTGCAATGGAGGATTTTGGGAGAGAGAGCAGAGATGCGGCGCAACGAAGGGGAGAACAGAGGAGGAAGATGATCCTTTATAGAAAGTTTGCGAATCGACGCACCGTTGGGTGCACCAATAATGGACTAGATGTTCTACACGTGGCTTACAAGGGTAAAAACGTATTTTCACGGGGATGGAACTGGACAAGCGCTACAGTGTGCGTGCCAGAAAAAGTGGAGGACGTGTGCCCCCCACTTGCGCAACGTGTCAAACTGCCGCAGATTTTGGGCCCACCAGTCAGTGACAGGACATAACTCGTGTTTTCCAGATATAGAGGTCGTGGCTAACGTCAGCACTGATGCCACTTTAACAAAGGAAATTCTCGACAGCGGCGGTATGAAGACCGGTGAAAAAATATAAGTGATGATAATTTTGAGAGCTTTTGGTCAAATACAAGTTTTTGATCAAATGCTCGGGGGCTACTTTTGAAAAAGGAAACTTCGAGTGTGGAAAAATAGAAAAGACGAGAGCCTATGATTAAATGCAAGCATTTTTCCATAGCCTCGGGGGCCCTCCCATCGGTAGCGCTGGTCGCGTACCCGAGAAAGACAAAAGAACTCAAAAAATATGACAATATAGTGACAAAAGGCGTTAAAATGTTGACAAGTCCTTGGCTGTAGCCTCGGGGGCTACTCCCATCGGGAACGGTGTTCGCGTATCCCGATGAAATTATAAAGAGTATGATGAGCATATTTCGAGTTATACAAATAACTCTTCATATACTCCCATCGGGAAGGCAAGATAAGTCATCCGTTGACTCGATTAAATGTGCTATTCTAATAGCCGAAAAAGTACTCGACAATATATTCTCAGAGCGTCTCAGTCGGGAATAATCTCTGAATGCCGCAAAACTCTGCGAAGGTAAGTCCCCGGATCCGTCCCGAGCGGCGTGGCACCGTCTCTGACGATGGTTTGCTACTTTTTTCCGTATCAACAGATACGAAGAAAAATCTTAAAGGCGCGTTAGGTACCCGATAAAACATGACTGGAACTCGGCATATGGTAAGACCTTAAGCGGCGCATGTCGAGTTACACCAGTATCCTGAGATCATGTCCAGGGACGTGATCTTGAAGTAGGTTTTTGCGGATTGCCACTAGAGCAGTTAACTAGTACCTGATCCGTCAGATGAACTAGCCCCAATTACCGTTATCCCTGTACAATATATGATTCTCTAGTTAAAGATATGTGATAACTCGAAGAAGTTATACGATGATTGTAAAATTGGAGATTTTTCCTGATTCTTCGATTCAAGCAAAATTTCGGGGGCTACTGACATAGGCATCCCCAATGGGCATGCCGAAGATGGTACCCAGGGTTTACTGAAGGCCCACAGGTCGAATAATATGAAGTTCGGAAGCCCAGTTAGTTGTTAAGGAAAGATAGAGTTGTATTAGAAAATATAGAGATTTGTAACTTTACGGGTTGAACTCATAGAATCTCCCGGAATATGTAAACTTGTGTAATACGGTACCCTCGGCTCCGCCTTCTATATAAGGGGGAGTCGAGGGACAAAAAGAGGATCGAATCTATGGTCAACATAACCCTAGTTTCTTAATCGTCGAGCACTTTTCGGCTGAAACCCTCGAGATCTACTTGCCCTCTACTTCCAACTAAATCCTAGTCTACAATCTGTAGGCATTGATAAGTTAATCCCTTATCAGCAGGTTCTGGCCGATGCCGCGGTGCTTCTCGCCGTCGTCTCCTCCTCCGATCCCGGTGCTCCTCCTTGCGGCGGTGCGACGGATTGACCGACGGTAGGGAAACCGTTTTGATGATGTGACAGTTTAAGCGAGATGAGAGTGAGGTCGGAGTAGAAGAAAACACCGGAAGATAGAAAAATAAAGTAGTGCATAGTAGTCCATAGGGTCACGGTGGTAGCACGGCAGATGCTGGAACCCTGTGACCAAGGTAGAAAAGCCTCGCCCCACTCCCCCACTCCACCACCACACTCCAAGCGCACGGCCACGCCCCCTCAGCCCAGGACCAACACCGACCCGCACGGCAGGCACATCCTCAACCCGCCCGCCCGCCCGCCTCCCTTCCATTCCCCTCCGCCTCCCCCACGCCGGCCACTCCCCTGCCCTCCCCATCGCTGCGCCGCCCCCTTCCCCAACCCCGCCGCCTCACCCGCCCAGCGCCCCGACCGATCCGTCGCCCCTCTAGGGTTTCGCCCCGCCCCCTCCCACCGATTCGCCTCGATTCGCGCTACTGCTCCGGCCCGCCGCCGCCTGCTACTCCCGCCCCCGCCGCCGCTGCCGCGGCCAGCCCCCCGCGCGCCGGGAGCCAGGGGCACCGCGCCCCGCCGCATTGGCTGGCGCGCGCATCGCGATGGTGCCCAACGGGCTCCTGCCCAACGCATCCGCGGGGGTCACCAGGCGCCTCGACCCCGACCGCTGGGCCGTCGCCGAGGCCCGGACCGCCCACCTCATCGCCTGCGTCCAGCCCAACGCCTCCTCCGAGGCCCGGAGGCTCGCCGTCTACAACTACGTGCAGCGGCTCATCATGAACTGCCTCTCCTGCCAGGTATACCACTGGACTGCCTCTCCAACTGGATCGACTGCTTGCGCGAGTAACGCTAGTACTAGGACTAGCGGCGTGCAGTGTCGCTCACTCTCCTTGGTCCACTCTACTGCATCAGCACACCCCGAGTCAGGTCAACTTGTCTATGCTAGGTTTACTCGTTCCATTCTGAGTTTCGGTAGCTAAATAAGGGCGCTGTTATGTGTTTGACAGAGTCAAATGGAACCATAACTGTAATTTCTTATTACTCCAAAATTTGCCTGACTGGGCAGCTAAGCTGATTATACTAATTGCTCACACCCCAAGGGCTGTGTGTCTGAGCAGCAACCTGGACTATTATTTGCACAGAAAATGGTCGGGTCGTCCTTCAGTTATTATTTGAAATTTCAAAAGTGCTTCGGCAGTTCCCCTACTTACTCCTGCAGAAGAACACGAGGGCATCTTATTGCTACCTCTCACTAACTTGTACGTGTCCTTGTCTGCTTTACTCTTTCCTAACCTGTTCGCAAGCTTTTAGTTCTTATCCATTGGAGGTACTCTCCAACACCTAAGCTTTGGTTTGGGGAGAAGAGCGTGTCCTTGCGATCTTTGTAGTGCATCCATTATTGAACTGTGCTTCGACGCAGCATCATTTCCATATGAGATGCAGCAGACTAGCACCTACCATGTTAATGAAGGATTATGGAACTACACCATTGGCCTTAGCATAAGGGGATGGTGCAGTATGCAAAACCGGCATCTCTGACCCGAGAAGATATTTAGTAACCCTGTTCTGTAGGAGTACTAATTCAGTTGCCATGTGGTTGCCCTACTTACTAGCACGCCTGATGGAACAATCAATTGTACTAGGCACATTGGGAGATGCCAGTGTCAAAGTAGTTCCCTGTTTCTTGGAAAATGCAAATAAAGTGCTTCAGTTCTTTGTTTTCCTTATGCAAGGCTTGTTTGCGCCAACATCTCGCCACTTTCCTGGTCCTACCTTTTTGTGTGCCTGTTCAAAATATATTGTACCTGCTGATTATATGTGCTTGAAATGGAATTGACCTCCCCCCCTTCAGGTTTTTACTTTTGGATCAGTCCCTCTCAAGACTTACTTACCGGACGGTGACATTGATGTCACTGCTTTTAGTAATAGCGATGAATTAAAGGATACCTGGGCAAATCTTGTTCGGGATGCTTTGGAGCATGAAGAGAAAAATGAAAACGCTGAATTCTGTGTGAAAGAAGTTCAGTATATTCAGGCGGAGGTAGTCTCTCTCTCTCTCTCTCTCTCTCTCTCTCTCTCTCTCTCTCTCTCTGACAAGTCAAATATGATAGATTATTTTGTAGTTGATTCTTTCTGTAAGTACATGGCTCTCTTTTCGGTAACTACTAGCAGTGTCGAATTAACAAGTTTGCCTCCTCACATGTGTGTTGAAATTACTGTTGGGACTCCATTGCTGTATTTTGATTTGTGCCACATGGGTCGGAGTAAAACTGAAAAAACCCAACTCATCTAAAGTGGCAGTTCAGTTTATTCATATGCTCTCCCTTTCCTTTACCTGAAATTCTGGGGATTCACATATGTCTGGATATTCTGTTTGCGTTGGAATACTCTGGCACCCTTACAGTCCCTTTGCGAGATATGTGATGCAGAGTTAGGCTGCTCACTACAGTAAGATGTGCTAACCTATTATGCCCCAGTGTATACCTTCAGGTGGCTTGCTAATGGAAAAATATTTCTAATTTCCATCTAGTTCTCAGATAGGGAACACATTCTTCTATTTATATTACTTTGTTTTATAATTTGTGCCTTGTTACATAGGTTGTGCTATCTTGTGTTCTTCATCCATATTGTAGTGTTCTCATGTATTTCGTGAATCATGCACAGGTAAAGCTTATCAAGTGTCTCGTGGACAACATTGTTGTTGATATCTCATATAATCAAGTTGGTGGATTGTGTACACTTTGTTTCCTTGAACAGGTGTGTTCTCTTGTACAAAACAACTGAATGTGTATACTATATGCAAATGACCTGCTGGAATCAGTTCTTTCTGTATATCAGTCTATCAGATGTGCAGTGTTGACTTTATGGCTGTGCTTATCATGCATAGGTTCCAGGATCAAAGCTACTTTACTTTTCTGCCTACACTTGCTTGTAATGACTCTGCATTTTGTTAGGTTGACAACTTGATCAATCAAAACCATTTGTTCAAGCGGAGTATCATATTGGTAAAGGCATGGTGTTTTTATGAGAGTCGTATTCTTGGAGCTCACCATGGTCTTATATCTACTTACGCATTGGAGACCCTGGTTCTGTACATTTTTCACGTGTTCAACAACTGTTTTACTGGACCACTCGAGGTAACTTCCCTCTCTTGCATTTTAATAACCCGATATGAAAACAGTGCTCAGTTGTTACTTCTGCGTTTGCAGGTATTATACCGTTTCTTAGAATTCTTTAGCAACTTTGATTGGGAGAAATTTTGTTTAAGCTTGTGGGGCCCGGTTCCTATAAGTTCACTTCCAGATATGACTGGTAATCTAATATATCTTTCTTGATTTTACTAGTGCTTCATGGTTAATGGAAGCATATTTTTTGATAATTTGTTGCTATTTCAAGCAGCGGACCCCCCAAGGACGGACACTGATGAATTATTGCTGAGCAAGTCCTTCCTGGATAGCTGCAATCATTTCTATGGAGTTATGCCTCGCACTCAGGAGAACCAGGGTCAACCATTTGTTTCAAAGCACTTCAATGTTATTGATCCATTACGAATAAACAATAACCTTGGAAGAAGTGTCAGTAAAGGTAACTATCAACCTACCTAAAAGAGTCCAATTGAAGCAAATGAATCTAGCAGAGTTCATGCCCGCTGGTTTTGCGTAGTTCTATAGTCATACATTGGACTCTAAATGGTTCTTGCTCTATCATAATTACTAGGTTTCTCCATTTGGCCTAGCTTGGTGTAGCTGTGCCAGACATCTTATTCTTAAACAAAGTACATCCTTTTCAGCTATGTTACACAGATATAGCACTAACCTAGTGTTACCATCACCCCGTGTGGCAGTACATGTATCTTCACGTTCTTTATTTAAAAGAAGAGAAAATGGTTACTCTATATATTGGCCCAACCCAAGTTAATGTAAGCCTATACTGTAAGGCCTTCTCTAATGCATTGTCTCTTAGTGCAGTATCCTAGGTAGTGATGTATTTTAAGAAACTATCATCCCAATGCCTTGTTTCTTAAGGGTTGTATCTAAGTAAGCTTGCATTTAATGATATGGGCTCATGCATACATAGGATTGGACTAGCCATTTTTTTCCTATGGCCACGTGCAAGAGTTGTACTCCCTCCGTTTTTATTTACCACGCGTTCTAGGTTTAGTCAAAGTCAAAATTTGTGAAGTTTGACAAAAAACTATAAGAAAAAAATATCAGCATTCGTAATACCAAATGCATATAATGTGAAAATGTACTTCATGATGATAATACAACAGGTTTTATATTGTAGATGTTGATATTTTTTCCTAAATATTCAGTCAAACTTTACAAAATTTGACTTTGACTAAACCTAGGAATTGAGGGAATTGTGAACGGAGGGAGTATGTTAGCTAAGATACAACATCAATCTCTTTCATCATTATTTATGATGCCACATCATCATTTTGCGTATGATACTGCGTTAAGAGACTAGCATTTGGGAAGGCCTAAGAGGGAAGCTGGCACTCTTGTCTGCTTGACCCCTCAGTCCTTCCACCATGCGTCTCTCCTCCAGGCTGGCAGCTGCATTCTAGTGTCTAGAGGATACTTTACACAGTAGGACTAAATGGGAGCTGAGATAGTGAGCTTCAGATCAGCTAGGATGAGACGATGAGTTGACGAAGCTTGTTAAGAAAGAATGGAAGAGAGGTCCATACGGGTTTGTGTGGTCATATGGGGATACAGTGTGTTGCGGATGCCCTTGGTGTGGTGGGTGCCCTTGGTGTGGTGGGCTGAGTCGGCTCTATGGGTGAGCCAGCCCTTTAAGCCTTTTTATCCACTATCGTCGTTTTGCTTTCTTATGGATCTTCTGTGTGTATTGTGTGTATCATTTCATGTATGCCGCTTTACATTTATATTTTGATTTTGGTGTTTCCCTGTATCCGTATCCCCATTCCGTGAAATAAACATCTTCGTGTATAATGTTAAAGTAATATATTTGGTATTTGTGTTGTAACTCACAGCTTTGCCCTGCTAACAGTCTCATCATGTGGATATACAAACTTAATGGAGCAACCAAGCCAGATTGACTCCAAGTAGCGAAATCTTGTAGCCTAATAACCCAAGTAGCTTAACATTTTGATGTACCAATCATCCCTTAGATATTGCTGGAAAACAATTTCTTATCCAGCTGGTGAAAGACCCGAGCATGCCTTAAACTGCCACTCCGTGCACATCATCCTATCGGTCTTTGATGGCAAATGTTAATAATTGCTATTCTGTATCGTCTTGGCTACATTTTTTTTTGGTTATTTTGAATTGCATTTACCACCTGTTCATACTACTACTGTTAGTGGTGGGCTTAAGTCAGCTACTCTTGATAGTAGACCTATAATAAGGCATGCGTTGAATGCATACAAAGTACGTGTTTGATTAAGAGATGATATCATATCTTGATTGCTCAGCAATTCAAAACCATAATATGCATTGCCTGTATGTACACAACCATGTCTTTGATCATTTTTCTGATGTGATTGATCATTCTCTTATAGATGATATCTGCGTTATTTTGATTGCTCAGCAATTCAAACCATAATATGCATCGCCTGTATGTACACAACCTTGTCTTTGGTCATTTTGCTGATGTGATTGATCATTCTCTTATAGACAGTGAATTTATCGTATTTTGGCTGCATTGATATAGAAGTTGACTCTTTAAGATCGATGAAAGTACAGCAATATGTTGTATTGATAACCTCTTACTTTTTCAGGCAATTACTTTAGAATACGCAGTGCTTTTTCTTTTGGGGCAAAAAGGCTGGCAAAGTTACTTGAATGTCCAAACGAAGATCTAATTGCTGAAGTAAACCAGTTCTTTACAAATACATTGACAAGACATGGGGGTGGCATTCGTCCTGACGCGCCTACACCAAATTTGTTTCCTGAAAATGCTCTGAAGATTGTCCCTGCTGAAGCGTCAAACAGCTACGGAAGTGCAACAATAACCAAGAATAAGATTGAAAAAGCTAAACTTCGAGTTAATCAGGACAATCTCACTGAAGGCTCTCACAGTTATCCTGAAGCTATTTCTCAACCACCTCAGAGAAGTGATCTACGTTCTCGAAATTCGTCAAGGACAGCTAATCCTTCAGCTTCTCATGCACAAAACCAAAAAGTTTATGCGACAAAACCCAGCACCAAGGTCTCTGAACAGCTTGAAAGAAACAGGTCTGGTGGATCGATGCCAAGTGAAAGGGGTGGAAGAATGCCAAATGCTCTTGTTGTTAATGGCCGGAGTGGGCAAAATGTGTCCCCGTTTGCAAGAACCCAGTCTAGTCCTGAACTGACAGACCCTTCTGTTGAAGGATTTTCTCGTGGAAGGCGAACTAGAGTGGTTGAAATGGAGAAATCTGTCAAGAATGATTACAATAGCAGAAGGAATAACTTGGTTCCAGAAGTGCCTAGCAACCACAGCACTAAGTCTTCACAGGATGAGTCAATATCATCCATGAACAGTTCATCTCATCCTAGCGCAAAAGCAGCTTCAGACTCGAATAGTGTTTCGAGCAGCTATCACGAAGATAATGGTTTTATGATTAACGAAGAACTTCCTTCTGTCTCTGAGGCATCAGAGATGCAGCATGAGGAAAATGTTCTAGCAAATCTAATGGCATCAGCAAAGTTGCATGGCTTCAATGGACAGGTTCAATTGCCAATGCAATTACATCCTCATATGTTACTGCCTCCAACACCTTTTCCTCAAAAAACTTTTCCGGGGATTCCACCAACTAACTTAATTGGTAATCAGTGGTTGCACAACATGCAGTTTCTTCAAGGATTTGTTCCACCACCTATGACCCATTATACTTACAACCCTAATTTTGCACCAAACACTGAGGATGGTAATGAGAGTGAAAAAAGTACTGCATCAGATTCAAATCTTGATTCTGCCAATAGTCAGTATGAGCATGATTTTCGGTCATCAAGAAATATTAACCATGAAGGAAGGGATCCACATGTGCATCGTTTTGATGGCAAGAACCATTCCTCTTCACCTAATGGTGTATCTGGTGCCCTCTTGGAAAGGCAGATGGAACATACTGTTGAGGATAGTGGAGCAGTAGAAGAAAACTATACCAACATGTTTCAAAATCAAATAAGTAGAGAAGCTGGTAGAAATGTCCCCATGAGTAGTGGAAATTTGAGAACGGCTTCACAACCCAGTTCTTCTAAAAGCAAAGCACTGTCAGAGAGTTCATGGGATGAAATAGCTGTGAAGTCATCACGACCTTCGAGGGACAAATGGGAAAAAAAGCCTACCTTTCCAACCCCTACCACAACCACACTTAGCATAAGTAAGACTGGTTGGCAGACAGGAAATACCACTGACCATATGCCAACAGAAGTTGATGAAGGAGCCAGGAATGGGGGTGTATTACCAATCATTAGACATGAGGCTTCTGACATAGTAATAGGGTCTGTCTCGTCCGAGCCATCAAGAACTGGTCAAGTACGGAATGAGCTTAACACCTCATGGATGCATAATCCAATGTTTGCACCTTTTCTTATTGGTTCCCCTCAGCAGAGGCAAGCTGATAACTCTGGACTGACTTTTGTCCCAACTGGTCCACCAGTTCCTTTTCTTGTGTTTCCATATGTTCCTGGCAGTAGAGATGGATCTGTCCCGCAGTTTGAGGGGAATGAAGGAATCGACCAATTTCCTGTCAATGTTGCTATGCACAATTTTAGTTCACTTAGTGATGTTCACCAGCCTGATAACAATGCTACCTCAGCGGCATCATCCAGTACGGTAGCCAATCAATCTTATGAGCACAAGCCTGACATTTTAAACAGTGATATTGATGGCCATTGGAAGAATTTACAATATGGACGGTTTTGTCAAGATGCACGGCCCTTGAGTCCTCTATTATACCCTTTTGCAGTGCCTCCAGGGTACATGCAGGGGCAGTTTCCATGGGATGGGCCTGGAAGACCACCTTCACCGAATGTCAACTGGGCACCGATGGTGGGTCCTGGCCAGCGACCCTTTCCTGTGATGCCTCTACAGTCTGCTTCAGAAAGAATTACAGGTGTTCCTCCGCACTATGGAGAGCATGCATCCAGATACCGTGGTGGAACAGGAACCTACTTGCCAAATCCTGTAAGCTCCTAATAAATTGTTTATTTTACTTACCTTATTGCGCAGATAGCATATTTACTCTTGGTATATTGAAATATAATAAATTACGTGCACGGTAAATGTACCAGTTTTAGCAATATATTTTCATCAGCTTTATCTTTTCTGAAACTATAATATCACCTGCTCCACGTTGTGAAACAGATTTCATAGTTTTTTAAGTCCTCAGCCAGCTGCACTCTACTACTAAAAAGATCTACTAGTGGAAAAGGCTACGTTCAAACTGAAACAGAGCATATTCAGAAACCTCTTGGAAATTGTGGTAGGACCCAAATTTATGCAAAATAAAGATTGTTGAGATAGGAAGCTTCACATTGGCATAGATGCTGAGAAACAGCCGGTCTTGATCCACATCCATTTAATGATCCTACTATGAGATTGTAACAGTTAACATTTTTGTTTAATGAATTTGCTGCATGGGCACAGTAAAGGATTGGCAACTTCTAATAACACAAATGAGTTCACATAAAATATTCAAGAGAATATGTACTTCAGCTTGTCATCAATAGAGTTTGGTCCCCAGAAATAGGCACCAAGTGGCTGGTTCCAGGATTCTTGGAGTAACCAGTAAAACTAGTCAAGAAGTATTAAAAGTATTAGTAACTGGATCCATTTCCTTGGAAGTTTTCCTAGCAATCCATCAACTCAAATACTGTCATTGATCTGCTTCTGCTGTACTGAGCAATCTTTGTGCTTGACATGGTCTTGATCACTCCAATATATAAAACAATGTGGAATTTAGTCATCACTTGTCGCTAAGTGAGAGTAGGAATAATTTCAGTATCCTGATGTGTAGTACACATGGTGTTAGTGTTGTGGTTCGTTGATGAGGGTGGAACTTCAGCTAACTGAACTGTGACTGGTCATCAGTTTCTGCATGCGAAACTTATTTTGTAGCTGAATTTAAGATATTTTATGTGGTGGGGGTAGTTCTATATCCCTCCACCGCATTGTGTCTTGAGCGCAACA
Organism: Lolium perenne; assembly: GCF_019359855.2. NCBI lineage: Eukaryota > Viridiplantae > Streptophyta > Magnoliopsida > Poales > Poaceae > Lolium > Lolium perenne. The sequence goes on from NC_067247.2 coordinate 336,393,126, forward strand.
TAGTTTATCAGGCTATGCTTTATGAGCATGTTAGTATTTTAACCGGGGAATACTAAGCTGTCATTCTATTCATTGCATTTTCTCAGAAGGTTCCATTTAGGGACCGAGAGCGACACCCAAGTTCAAGATACTACAGAGGAGGTTCTAATAGTGATAAGGGTGACAATAGTGATAAAGAAGGAAGTTGGCCAAACTCAAGACAACGAAATACAGGCCGCAACTATGGACGTAGCCAACCAGAGAGGTACGGCATGAGGTCTGATAGGCAGACAACAGATGAAGGTCAGTTTGACAGGCAGCGGAGATCCCATAGAAATGACTCACACAGGCATGAGGCAGGTGCTCAATATCTGGTACAGGGCCAATCTATTGGATCCACAAACTCTACTCGCAAACCAGGGAACATTGCACATGCACATGAGGTTTACTCATCACCATATACAGCTCCAAATGGTGCTGGTGCTTCAGATTCACAGTATTTAATGGTTTACCCATACGAACCAGGTCTAAATCATGGTTCTTCCTCTGAACAGCTTGAATTTGGCTCACTGGGGCCGATCCCTATGACAGATGATGGTGATCTATCACACCCCACTCGCCATTTAATGGCTAATGGCTTTTATGGGCAAAGACATCCTGCATTTAGGGTTGATTCCTCTCATTCATCTCCTGATCAACCATCATCACCTCAACCACGCAGGTAGTACTCCTTGCTTGTCTCCTTTGCTGTATCTATTTTGCCGTTTAAGAACAAGCAGTTACTGTTGACAAAGCCAAATCATCGATGTATAAATGAACTTAATTTTGATTTGCAACAATTAGTTGTTTCTTATGCATTAGAGTTATTCGCAATTGCAATTGCCACTGTCATTCTAGTTAAAATTGACAAAAACGCCGATGGATGATCATTTTGGGATGCAATAGAGTTCTAGCTGATTTCTCTCGATCTTTATATTATAGTTAATGCTCACACCTTTGCCACACCAAATTTAGTATTGTTGTGTACTTCAATAGTATTAATGTACCCACATTTTCAATACCTTTTATATTCCAGAATATGCTAAATGTTCAGTTGTTTGCATGTCATTGGGAAGGTTTGCATGTCATTGGGAAGTGCCGTTCATAACAATGAGTAGCAATCTTCTTCACAATACTACCCTATATCTCCCTTAAGGATATGACCTACCTCAGGTCCTCAGCTGACATTTTCACGACACCTTCATTCTTCTGATGTGATGGAACTGTGGCCAGCTTTTTACTTAAGCACAACAGTAATTCCATCCATGAAAACATGGAATAAAGAATGAAGTGTAAATAATTGTCGATGAGCCATTCCTTTGTTGTTACTATCAAAATAGAACAAAATTGATTTCTGTTCTGTGTTTTGTACAACTAGTATTCTCATTATTCTACATGTTGGTTACGTGGTTCTATTCTTGAAACCTTGTGCCATTAAATGAATAGTGTGGTCATGTTACATAACTAATTATTTCACGAGTTGTGCAGTTTGCTTCTTTGGAATGCTTTCTTGATCGTTACCTTTGTTGTATTTATCAGCATTTTCTGTCGTCAAGCTGAAGTTTATCTTTTCTCTTCTCTTTTAAGGTAGCTCGAAAGATACGGTAGCCTGGCTCTGACACTGAATCCGTGCACATCTGTCAGTTATATGTAGCTCTGGTGCCTGTCCTACACGAGTGCATATTGTTGGACCATCTGGTGCCCAGATTGCGCATGCGGCTTTTAGCCGGTAAGCAGCTGGTGTTCGAATAGTTACCAATATTTAGTTCCGTCCAAAGACACATCAGTCACCAGCAGGTTATGTTCATGGTAACAGCTGGTGTTTGAATGCTTTGAGATGCCTCAGCAATATTTAGTCCCATCAGAAGACGCACCAGCCATTGCAATATGTTTTACTGGAGATTATCATGTTGCTTTCTAAAACAAAAGCAGCAGCGTCTTCTGAATAAACCATGGAACCAGGAAGACTGGAATATATTCACGAAGAATTGACCCTTTTGATCACAAGGGTTAAGTGAGAATGCCAGCCCCCATCTCAACATCAAGGACAAGCCTGAGAACTTGTTGGATTCTACGATATTTCAGCTGGATTGTACTATCCAGCCGAAAGCTAATAGTGAACTCTATGTCCAGGGGCAGAAGAGCAAGATCATGTAATCATGTTTTCACATATGAAAACACTTTCCACATTAGATGTATTAGGGTTTAAGAATGTTGCAGTTATGTTGAGGAATATAATCTTCTGAAACTACTCTCTTGGCTAATGAAAAGATCGATCAATAGCTTTGATCAACTCCTGTTGCCTTTGTGCTTCTGTGATGGTTTTATTCATGTGCACTTCAATTTGGTACACTGGAGGGAATGTCTGCTGTCTGCATATCTCTTGCTTGGTCAATCTGATGCTGTCAAATTACGCGCTCCTAGTTCATTTGGTTTCCACAAGTGGTGTATCCAAATGGTTTTCACAACTGGAACCCGACTGGTGCTGTTCATGCCCACTCTGTCTTCCGGTTTGTTGATAAATAAGACTTGGATGTAGCAGTAACACTATATAGGTAGTTAAGGCTCAAGATCAAAAGGAAGGTATCAAATTTCGCATGGAGTACCAACTGATAATTTGTTGCTAATATGATATGATACATAGGGAAGTCACTACTCCCAGTAACACCTTGGAAACATCTGAAATCCTTAACTACCATCCATCCAGTCTCTCCCTAGTAACTAGGCTACCATGAGCAAAATGGCATTGCGGGCACATTAACCACCACATCCTGGTGCTTGCAAGAAGCTATGCATTGTATTTCTGCAGGAAGCTCTGCAGCGTCAGTTCATTCCCCAACTTTTTTCCGCAGCTCGCCGATGAAATCGTCCCTCTCCTGGTCCGTCATCCCCACGGTGGAGCAGTCCCCGACGCCCCATTCGGCGCCCCGCAGGCAGTACTTGTCCTGGATCGCCCTCTCGTTCCTGAAAACAGTTTACGCCCAAGAGCTTAGTTCCAGCAGAGAGAAAGAAGACGGCAGCTAGATCAGGGAGCTTAGTTTCAGTTTCAGCAAGCAGATGGGAGGGAAGCACGGCAACGTACTTCTCTTTGTTCTGCTTGGACTTCTCCAGCAGCTCCTTGAGCACCTTGGAGGACTTGAACCTCGAATCATTCTCGGCGTACTTCCTCTGGTTCTCCGCTTCAGAATTCAGCGAAAATTGAAAGGAATATAAATAGGGAGTACATGGTTTGATCAGCGAATTTTCATCACGACGCCATTACGCCAACAGTGATGTCACGAAGAGCAAGTAGTTGAACTAACCATTCCATTTGTCCAAGAACTCGAGACGGGGCAGCTCGGGGGCTGGAACAGACTCCAGCCCGGTGGACCCTGACAGGATGCCGGCGTTCACTGCATGTTTCCAGACGAATTTCAATCGTGTGAAGGATTTGCAGGGATTGTTAGCACTTCAGTGAAGCATTTGCACTAAGTGTACGTACCTGGGCTGGACCAGAGGACGAGCGAGAGCGAGACGGCGGCGGGGACGGCCAGCAGGGACGCCCGGCCGGCCTTCTCCGGCGCGCTGCAGCGGGCCCTCGGCACCGGCGGTGCCGCGGTGGTCGGTGGCGCGCCGCGGACGCCGAGCATGGTGGTGGCTTGGTTAGCTCCCTCTGCCTAGCGTTCAGTTGAGTGGTCTCTTGCTCGAGCAGGTGGCAGGCAACGCAAGAGACGGGATGGATGGATGAGCTATGCTGGCATTGTCGAATGAAAGTTGCGGTTGGGAAGGATGGGCGCCACTGCCGACCTGTTCTCCCGTGAGCCACTGACGACGGGATGATCCGGCAGATTCAACTTTTCCAGGCGTAATTTTTTAACTGATTAACTTTATTTTGAGGAGAAATTAATTTACTAGTAGCTTATATTTCTTTTGTTTTTAAATGTAAGCATTTTAAAAAAGCAAGAATGGAGGGAGTACGTGGCAGTGCCGGTGCCACGGTGACGACGGCAGACAAGTTTTGGCGCCTGGGGAGTGTTAAATTGCACACAAGCCCAAATAATAGAACGCCTCCATTTTGATTTAGTTGATGAAGCTTTTTTTCTTTAAGATAAGCGAACCTACACACTCAAGCTCTATATATACATGCGTACACGGGTGGACCTTGCATCCTCCAGCCCAGGCAGCCGCCCAGCCTTGGGCTGTGTGACTTTCCACGGATTTTTTGTCCAGAAAAACTTAAGCATGTTTGTCCAGACTTTGAGAAGTTAACGTCCAAGTTTTGAGAAGTTTATAGGTATGCCACTGCACGTGTATAGACCAAATCTAACAACAACTATGTAAATTAATTTGGAACGGCAGGCATTACTAATTATTTCCGGATTATTTGCAGGATTACCAGAACACACGATCGTATTGAACTCTTACATAATTGTAAAATGTAAGATTTTGTGTCATATATCCAATGGGGCCCTACATGATTAGAACTCACAAGAATTTCTAACAAAGAGTTTTATACATTATATAAAAACAAAGAGTTAAAACAGGAGGTTGGAGCGGATAAAATTTCTTCCAAAACATAGTGCCACACAATACTTGAAAAAAGTTCGACGGTTACTATGATTCAAACAACATATGAATCAAAATCTTTCTACATTCCTACGGAACTCCTTTGAGTCAAAGAAGACCTTAGAAGTTCAAGATACTTCACTGGTGGAAAAAGGGTCTTTAATTCCGGTTGGCAACAGCCATTAATACCGGTTGTGCAACCGGTATTAAATATGCGGGACTAAACAAACCGCGACTAAAGGCCCGTCCACGTGGGCGCCAGGCGACGATCGGGGTGGAGGACCTTTAGTCGCGGTTCTTCTGGCCAACCGCGACTAAAGGCCGCCGCAGGTTTAGGGTTTTAGCCCCCATAAACCTGGTTTCTTTTTAATTTGTATTGTTTTATTTCTTTTGTGTTTTATTTTAATTTTGAAGGAGTTTCACATATTCTACGGTACTACATACATGCATATGAATGTACAATTTCAAACAAATTTGAAATTAGAACCAAAAAGAATTCAAGAGGAATATACAATATATATTCAATATCGGATGACCATATACAATTTTGAACAAGTTTCCATACATAATTTAGTGCATATGAATTTCTACGTCTTTTACATAGTGTTCTCCTTTAGGATGGACGACTTCCCTCGCGAACCATCCAGCTAGTTCCTCTTGAAGTGGTCGGAAGCGAGCTTCTGGACTAAGCATCTTCCGGAGGTTATTCCTCTTGACATTGTTATCACACGCAACCCGCTCAGAGGTGTATCTCCGGATCATCTCACAAACATAGTATCCACATAGATTGGTCCCCGGTGGCTGAATATCCCTAGTCGCAGCCACTGACCTTTTAAATTCTAGCTCTTTTTTGAATTCACCGACCTTTTCATCTGCGAACCGTCTCCAAACCCTACGAGGCAAAGAAAATTAAATGAACAAGAGAGTTATTAGTTACTTGATATTAGGAAATGAACGAAATAGGCCGATCGATATAGAGCGCAAATGAATGAAAATAATTACTTCTGCATCATTCTTCTCATGTCGGCCCAAAGCTTTGAATCCAGAGTCAGAGAGTCGTGGACGAGAATTGTGGAGGTGTGAAATTGAATTACTAGCAGAATCCAGTGGAACCTGCGGACACGATACATGCACAGTCATGCATAACTCATCGATTAGCCACATACCATGCATGGAGTAAACAAAAGAGAATGTGCTCAAGACAGAAACACTCACCCAAAATGGTAAGGAAATAGAATATCACTTTTGAGTTCCTGCTTTGTAAGAAACCGCCACAGGTCTTCCTCCACGTCGGTGGGGAATTTTTCTAACACATATCCATTAACGATGTGTGGGTCAATGAACCCAACATCATGGATGTTCCTTACTCTGCATTCCTTAATCTTCATTCTGCATAATAGCGTACACAACAATATAGTTAGGACATATATATAGTGCAGGCAATGAACGAGATGGGGTAGAAATAAATCACTTACAGAACGTAGCAACTGATGATAGATTTGTCGAGCTCGCGCAGATTGAAAAGCTGGAATATTTCACTCAGATGAATTGTTACATAGTAATGTTTGAAGTGATGCTCATGTCTAACTTCCGCATAAATATATTCTTTAGCGTTTTTATTTTTTATGTAACCCTTGTACCATTTCAGCAGACTTTTCATTTGTGGAGGTTGATCCTCTTCCTGCGCAGGCTCGATGAGAGGCCCATTCGGCACATATGTAATTACTACCTCCTTCACTGCCGCCTCATCAAGGCCTAACAGTGCACGAAGAGTCATACCGATCAGGGCCGCTTGTTCTCTGGCACCCTGATACGTCTCCAACGTATCTATAATTTCTGATGTTTCATGCTAATTTTATGACAATACCTACATGTTTTGTTCACACTTTATATCGTTTTGATGCATTTTCCGGAACTAACCTATTGACGAGATGCCGAAATGCCAGTTCCTGTTTTCTGCTATTTTTGGTTTCAGAAATCTTACACAGGAAATATTCTCGGAATTGGACGAAATCAAGGCCCACGATCTTATATTTCCACGAAGCTTCCAGAACACCGAAGAGGGACCAGAGGGGAGGCCCAGGGCCCCCACACATGGTGGCGGCGCGGCCAGAGGGGGGGGCGCCCCCCTGGTGTGTGGAGCCCCCAGACCCCTTCCTACTCCGACTCTTCGCCTATATAAGTCGTCGTGACCTAAAACTTCGAGACGAATAAGCCACGATACGAGAAAAGTTCCAGAGCCACCGCCATCGCGAAGCCAAGATTCGGGGGATAGAAGTCTCTGTTCCGGCACGCCGCCGGGACGGGGAATTGCCCCCGGAAGGCATCTCCATCGACACCACCGCCATCTTCATCGCCGCTGTTGTCTCCTATGATGAGGAGGGAGTAGTTCTCCCCCGAGGCTAAGGGCTGTACCGGTAGCTATGTGGTTCATCTCTCTCTCACATGTACTTCAATACAATGATCTCATGAGCTGCCTTACATGATTGAGATCCATATGATGAGCTTTGTAATCTAGATGTCGTTATGCTATTCAAGTGGATTTTACTTATGTGATCTCCGGAGACTCCTTGTCCCACGTGTGTAAAGGTGACAGTGTGTGCACCGTGTGGGTCTATTAGGCTATATTTCACAGAATACTTGTTCACTGGGTTATGATTTGAGTTGGATGTCTCTATGAAATTGTGGTGTGTTAGTACCTCCTATGAATGCTCATAGTGACAGCGTGGGGTGTTTATTAGTACTTGAGAATACATCTTTAAGGTTTGCTTTTGCATCCCTACACGGTGAATTAGTGTTCGTTATCCTGCCAGAGAGTAATTCAGAATAGCATAGTGAAGTGCTTATATTTATATTCAATTATGATTGCAATGTTGAGAGTGTCCGCTAGTGAAAGTATGATCCCTAGGCCTTGTTTCCAAATATCGAATCTCCGTTTATTTACTGTTCTACTGCATGTTTACTTGCTGCCATATTTTATTCAGATTGTTATTACCACTCATATTCATCCATACCACTTGTATTTCACTATCTCTTCGCCGAACTAGTGCACCTATACATCTGACAAGTGTATTAGGTGTGTTGGGGATACAAGAGACTTCTTGTATCGTAATTGCAGGGTTGCTTGAGAGGGATATCTTTGACCTCTACCTCCCTGAGTTCGATAAACCTTGGGTGATTCACGTAAGGGAAACTTGCTGCTGTTCTACAAACCTCTGCTCTTGGAGGCCCAACACTGTCTACAGGAATAGAAGCGTGCGTAGACATCAAGCTATTTTCTGGCGCCGTTGCCGGGGAGGTAAGGTAAAAGGTATTCACATCCTCCGACTACTAAGCTATTTCCTAGCACTGTTGCCAGTGTGTGAGTGCTCGAAGCTATTTCCTTTAGATCCTGCAATTGCATCTTTTTGTTTCTTGTTTTTATTTCACTAGTTAGGTTTAATGGAAAACAACAAAAAAATTAGAGATCTTTATGAAATTTATCTTGAGTTAGGACGTGAGGTGTTTGAAGAGAAAATTAAAAAATCTATGGAACTTTATATGCATGCTAATGGCAATGTTATTAGTATGAATGCTTTGAACACAATTGTTGCTAATGCTATGGAAAATTCTAAGCTTGGGGAAGCTGGTTTTGATGAGCATGATATTTTTAGTCCCCCAAGCATGGAGGAGAAAATTTACTTTGATGATACTTTGCCTCCCATTTATGATGATTATAATGATAGTGGTATTTTGGTGCCACCTACTACGGAGGATAATGTTTATTATGATTATACTATGCCTCCTATATTTGATGATTATGGTGATGAGAATAATAATGATAGCTACTTTGTTGAATTTGCTCCCACTACAATTAATAAGAATGACTATGCTTATGTTGGGAGTAGTAATTATCTTATGCATGAGACTCATGATAAGAATGCTTTATGTAATAGTTATATTGTTGAGTTTGTTCATGATGCTACTGAAAGTTATTATGAGAGAGGGAAACATGGTTATATGCATCTTAATAATATTAAGTTTCCCCTCTTTATGTTGAGAATCTTGAAGTTACTCGTGTTTTATCTTCCTATGCTTGTCACTTTGTTCTTCATGAATTTATTTGTGTACAAGATTCCTTTTCATAGGAAGTGGGTTAGACTTAAATTTGTTTCATACTTGCTTTTTGATGCTCTCTTTTGCTTCCACTCTTATTTCTTGCGAGTGCATCATTAAAATTACTGAGTCCATCTTAATGGCTATAAAGAAAGCACTTCTTGGGAGATAACCCATGTTTTTATTTTGCTACTGTTTTGTTGTGTCTTGGAAGTTGTTACTACTGTAGCAACCTCTCCTTATCTTTATTTTATTGCATTGTTGTGTCAAGTAAAGTCTTTGATAGTAAGGTTGATACTAGATTTGGATTACTGCGCAGAAACAGATTTCTTACTGTCACGAAATTGAGCAGGCCTCTCTGTAGGTAACTCAGAAAAATCTGCCAATTTACGTGCGTGATCCTCAGATATGTACACAACTTTCATTAAATTTGAGCATTTTCATCTGAGCAAGTTAAGTGCCTCAGAAAAATTCGTCTTTACGGACTGTTCTGTTTTGACAGATTCTGCCTTTTATTTCGCATTGCCTGTTTTGCTATGTTGGATGGATTTCTTTGTTCCATTAACTTTCATTAGCTTTGTGCAATATCCAGAAGTGTTAATAATGATTGTGTCACCTCTGAACATGTGAATTTTTGATTATGCACTAACCCTCTAATGAGTTTGTTTTGAGTTTGGTGTGGAGGAAGTTTTCAAGGGTCAAGAGAGGAGGATGATACAATATGATCAAGAAGAGTGAAAAGTCTAAGCTTGGGGATGACCCCGTGGTTCATCCCTGCATATTTCAAGAAGACTCAAGCATCTAAGCTTGGGGATGCCCAATGCATCCCTTCTTCATCGACAACTTATCAGGTCACCTCTAGTGAAACTATATTTTTATTCCGTCACATCTTATGTGCTTTACTTGGAGCGTCTGTGTGCTTTTATTTTCATTTTGTTATTTTCATTCTCTGAATAAATTCATGCTTGTGTGGGAGAGAGACACGCTCCGCTCGTTCATATGAACACTGGTGTTCTTAGCTTTACTTTTAATGTTCATGGCGAAGGGTGAAACTGCTTCGTTCATTGTTATATGGTTGGAAACAGAAAATGCTTCATGTGGTAATTGGTATATGGTCTTGAATAATTTGATACTTGGCAATTGTTTTGCTCAATAGATCATGTTTAAGCTCTTGCATCATGTACTTTTCACCTATTAATGAAGAACTACCATAGAGCTTGTTGAAATTTGGTTTGCATGATTGGTCTCTCTAAATGTCTAGATATTTTCTGGTGAAGTGTTTGAACAACAAGGAAGACAGTGTAGAGTCTTATAATGCTTGCAATATGTTCTTATGTGAGTTTTGCTGTACCGGTTCATACTTGTGTTTGCTTCAAACAACCTTGCTAGCCAAAGCCTTGTATTGAGAGGGAATACTTCTCGTGCATCCAAATCCTTGAGCCAAAAACTATGAACATTTGTGTCCACCATACCTACCTACTACATGGTATTTCTCTACCATTCCAAAGTAAATTACTTGAGTGCTACCTTTAAAATTCCATTCTTTGTCTTTGCAATATATAGCTCATGGGAAAATAGCTTAAAAACTATTGTGGTATTGAATATGTACTTATGTATCTTATTTCTTATAAGTTGCTTGTTGAGCGGTAACCATGTTTCTGGGGACGCCATCAACTATTACCTTTGTTGAATATCATGTGTGTATCTATGCATGTTCGTCTTGTCTGAAGTAAGGGTGATTTATCATGATCCAATGGTTTGAGTATGCATATTGTTAGAGAAGAACATTGGGCCGCTAACTAAAGCCATGAACCATGGTGGAAGTTCCAGTTTGGACACTAATCCTCAATCTCTTATGAGAATATTATTTGTTGTTGAAGCTTATGCATTAAAGAGGAGTCCATTATCTGTTGTCTATGTTGTCCCGGTATGGATGTCTAAGTTGAGAATACTCAAAAGCGAGAAAGCCAATGCGAACTTTCTCCTTAGACCTTTGTACAGGCGGCATAGAGGTACCCCTTTGTGACACTTGGTTGAAACATATGTTATGCAATGATAATCCATGTAAATCCAAGCTAATTAGGACAAGGTGCGAGCACTATTGGTAATCTATGCATGAGGCTTGCAACTTATAAGATGTCTTATGCATAAAACATATGCTTTATTACTACCGTTGACAAAATTGTTTCTATGTTTTCAAAATAAAAGCTCTAGCACAAAAATAGTAATCCATGCTTCCCTCTACGAAGGGCCATTCTTCTACTTTATGTTGAGTCAGTTTACCTACTTATTTCTATCTTAGAAGCAAACACTTGTGTCAACTGTGTGCATTGATTCCTACGTATTTGCTTATTGAACTTATTATATTACTTTGTGTTGACAATTATCCATGAGATATGCATGTTGAAAGTTGAAAGCAATTGCTGAAACTTAATCTTCCTTTGTGTTGCTTCAATGCCTTTACTTTGAATCTATTGCTTTGTGAGTTAACTCCTATGCAAGTCTTATTGATGCTTGTCTTGAAAGTACTATTCATGAAAAGTCTTTGCTATATGATTCAGTTGTTTAATCATTATCTTTACCATTGCTTTGAATCACTTCATTCATCTCATATGCTTTGTAATAGTATGATCAAGGTTATGTAAGTAGCATGTCATCACTTCAGAAATTATCTTTGTTATCGTTTACCTACTCGAGGGCGAGTAGGAACTAAGCTTGGGGATGCTGATACATCTCCAACGTATCTATAATTTCTGATGTTCCATGCTAGTTTTATGACAATACCTACATGTTTTGTTCACACTTTATATCGTTTTGATGCATTTTCCGGAACTAACCTATTGACGAGATGCCGAAGTGCCAGTTCCTGTTTTCTGCTGTTTTTGGTTTCAGAAATCTTACACAGGAAAATATTCTCGGAATTGGACGAAATCAAGGCCCACGATCTTATATTTCCACGAAGCTTCCAGAACACCGAAGAGGGACCAGAGGGGAGGCCCAGGGCCCCCACACATGGTGGCGGCGCGGCCAGAGGGGGGGCGCCCCCTGGCGTGTGGAGCCCCCAGACCCCTTCCGACTCCGACTCTTCGCCTATATAAGTCGTCGTGACCTAAAACTTCGAGACGAATAAGCCACGATACGAGAAAAGTTCCAGAGCCACCGCCATCGCGAAGCCAAGATTCTGGGGATAGAAGTCTCTGTTCCGGCACGCCGCCGGGACGGGGAATTGCCCCCGGAAGGCATGTCCATTGACACCACCGCCATCTTCATCGCCGCTGATGTCTCCTATGATGAGGAGGGAGTAGTTCTCCCCCGAGGCTAAGGGATGTACCGGTAGCTATGTGGTTCATCTCTCTCTCACATGTACTTCAATACAATGATCTCATGAGCTGCCTTACATGATTGAGATCCATATGATGAGCTTTGTAATCTAGATGTCGTTATGCTATTCAAGTGGATTTTACTTATGTGATCTCCGGAGACTCCTTGTCCCACGTGTGTAAAGGTGACAGTGTGTGCACCGTGTGGGTCTATTAGGCTATATTTCACAGAATACTTGTTCACTGGGTTATGATTTGAGTTGGATGTCTCTATGAAATTGTGGTGTGTTAGTACCTCCTATGAATGCTCACAGTGACAGCGTGGGGTGTTTATTAGTACTTGAGAATACATCTTTAAGGTTTGCTTTTGCAGCCCTACACAGTGAATTAGTGTTCGTTATCCTGCCAGAGAGTAATTCAGAATAGCATAGTGAAGTGCTTATATTTATATTCAATTATGATTGCAATGTTGAGAGTGTCCGCTAGTGAAAGTATGATCCCTAGGCCTTGTTTCCAAATATCGAATCTTCATTTATTTACTGTTCTACTGCATGTTTACTTGCTGCCATATTTTATTCAGATTGCTATTACCACTCATATTCATCCATTCCACTTGTATTTCACTATCTCTTCACCGAACTAGTGCACCTATACATCTGACAAGTGTATTAGGTGTGTTGGGGACACAAGAGATCGACTTCTTGTATCGTAATTGCAGAGTTGCTTGAGAGGGACATCTTTGACCTCTACCTCCCTGAGTTCGATAAACCTTGAGTGATTCACTTAAGGGAAACTTGCTGCTGTTCTACAAACCTCTGCTCTTGGAGGCCCAACAGTGTCTACATGAATAGAAGCGTGCGTAGACATCACACCCGTTACGGTCATTCCCTATTTTGCCGCAGCTGCTATGATTGTGGGGTCCATTAGTTCAGCATCCGGACCAACGGCTTTCACTATGAGCGGGGCGATCGATTGTTTACTTTGTTCCCCGAGCTGGGCAACTCGTTACCCGCTTTTTTTACTTACTAATTCTTTCTCGGCCTCCTCCAAGGCTTTCTTCTCCTGCTTCTCCGCCAGCTCTTTCTTCTCCTTCAACATGAGTGCCTGCCTACGAAGTTCACGTTGATAGTCGTCAGGCAGATTCTTCGCGGCTTCGGACGGTGTGCTCAAAAATGACTTAGCCCACTTCTTTTCCTTGTCAGAATATACTGGCTTGGGCTCGGGCTCTCTTTTCGCCTGGCATTCCGCCCTCCATTTCTCATAGTGAGCAGCCGTGGCCGCGTCGACTTCCTCGGCACTACGTTCCCAAGGCCTTGTGGGGAGAGGCTTCAGTGATGGCTCCGGTACCTTTGTGGTCTTAGGTACATAAGGGTCCGGTTTAATAGTCCAGGACTGCTTCTGCTTCTTCGCCGGAGGTGGATTGGGGGGCGGCGTCTGCTTACCCGCCCAGGGCGGACTGGGGGGCGGCGGATGCTTACCCGCCGAAGGTGAATTGGGGGGCGGCGTCGGCTGACGTGAAGGAGGTGTAGGTGAAGCACCACCACCACCACCACCACCGCCACCGCCACCACCACCGTAGGGGGGTGGACTTGTTGGCCTTGGCGCCTCGCCTGGAAACTTGATAAACTTCTTTTGCCATAGAATGATATGGCGCTTGACATCTCCAAGTCTTCTCTCCCCTTCAGGTGTAGCAATGTCAATTTCCAGGTCCTCAAACCCTTGTACTATGTCCTCCACCGTGACACGAGCATAGCCATCTTGAATGGGGTTGTTGTGGTGGAGTGCTCCAGGTTCACATGGTAAAGCACTGCCGATGGCTACCTTCATGGACATGTTCCCCATTGGATAATACAGATGACATTCTTTCATCTCCTTTACATCGTACACGGGGTAGCGAGGAGGCTCCGGTGTAGTAATTTCGATCGCTGGAGGCTCCGGTGCAGTAATTTCGATCGTCGGTGCATGTGCATTAGCACCAGCCGGTGGGGCCTCCGGGGAAGCCACGCTGCTTCTCCGCTGTTGGCTTCCGACATCCGGTGGATGATCTTCATGCGTCCGAGCTGCCTCTCTTTCTTGTACTAGTACATCCACGGTTTTCTTCATCTCATTGAATTTCGATGCCAACCGCGCCAGCTCATCTTTTTCCCGATCCGCCTTTCTCTTACGGCTTCTGTAACTGTAGGGGTCATTTTCCTGGGAAAACCTTTCTTCCCACGAAATGACGCCTTTTCCTCGTACACGTCCTCCGTGTTCAGGATTCCCGAGGGCTTTTGTCAGCTGGTCATTCTCTCTGTTGAACTTGATCTTCCCCTCTTGAGCATCCCTCATTGCGTCAATAAGGGCTTGGGTGGGTTTAAACTTTGTGTCTCGGTGGGTACACTCCCCTGTCACCGGGTCTAGCGTTCCCCCATGCCCGTACCACCAGCTTTTGTCCCTAGGGTCCCATCCCTCGGTACCTAGAGGGATTCCTCGCGCCCTCAGGTCATCTTCCATCTTCTGCCACTTAGGCTCCGAAAGGCGGTATCCTCCTGGCCCCATAATATGATTGTACTGCTTCTTAGCCGCATTTGCCTTATTTTTATCCGATATGTCCTTGAATTCCTCTGATTTCTTTTGCCTCACAAATTCGGGCCAATCATCTTTCAGCTTCTCATACTGTCCGCTGAAATCCGGAGTCTTCCCCTTCTCGACATATTGAGCCGCTAAATTTTTCTTGTATGTCCGGAATGCTGTGGCCATCTTTTGAAGAGCGAACTCTTTGACCAGCCTCCTCCTCTTACGTCCCTCCGGATCATCGTTACCGAATTCATCTTTTTTGTTGTATTCCGGAGGTAGAACAAAATGCTCCATAAGCGTTCTCCAGCATTCCTTTTTCTTTCTCTTGCTGACGAAACTGGAACCAACACGTGCCTTCACTGGCTCATGCCATTCCTGGACGGTGATCGGGACGCTGTCTCTAACAACGACTCCGCATTGGTTGATGAACTTGGTGTACGCCTCTTCGGGATCCAGCGGCTTGCCTTTTGGACTGATAACATCAATGGTATATATTACTCCTTGTTTCAGTGTCTTGGTTTTGCCACGCTTTGTCTTCACAGATTTTTTCGATGATCCGCTGGCCGAGGGCTAAAATAAGAAAGAGAGTTGAGTTAATACACATATTTATTGAAATCGGTAAATTTGTATCACCAGAGGCTCAATGTATATATATACCTCGCCGGAGGTGGTGATTGCTAATTGCTTATCAACATCGCCGGAGGTGTTTGTCGATGGTTGACCTCCATCATTAGTGCCCGTTCCTTCGTCATCACCTCGCTGACGACCTTCATCTTCACCGCCAAGGTTCAGATAAGAAGAGATATCCTCTTCTTCATCTTCTTGGGGCGGCACATAAAGAATGTCGCCGTTTATGATGCCGAAAAGATGTGCCTCGGCTTCCGGATTATAGTTATCCCTAATCGGGTCGGCTCTATCGTCCGCCATATGTGTCACTCCTGAAAACATGTAGTAAAAACTAATTAATTGTGTATATGCCAGCATTATCACATCTCTTCTACATATAAAGAGAGAGGGCGACGAGGGAGGCGAGAGGGGGGACGCGTATTAGATGTGTATATGCGGACGATCGACCTCGCCTTGCAGTGACCGCGTGACCGCGTGACCGAGAGACCGGTGGCGGTGGCGAAAGGGCGGTGGCGAAAGGGCAGTGGCGGTGCCGAGGACAACACACATAACCCTCGCCACCCCCTCTCGATCAAAAAAAAACACCGCGTGTATACGGAGGGGGCGACGAGGGGCTCGCTGCCCCCTCCGTATACGCGCGGTGGTTAAGTCAAATTTTGGTTAAGTCAAATTTGAGTTCTTTTTTAAGTGAAATTTTAGTTCATTTAGACAAACTTTTAAGTGAAATTTTAGTTTTTTTTTACACAATCTTTTTAAGTCAAATTGTAGTTCTTTTTGAGAAATTTTTTTTAAGTCAATTTTTAGTTTTTTTAAGTCAAATTTTAGTTTTTTTTACACAATCTTTTTTAAGTCAAATTGTAGTTCTTTTTGAGACAAATTTTTTAAGTCAATTATTTGTTTTTTTAAGTCAAATTGTAGTTCTTTTTTTACACAAACTTTTAACTCAAATTTTAGTTATTTTTTGTTTTAAAATTAACAAAAACTAAAACTAAAAAAGAAAGATAGAAAAGGCCGGGGCAGTCGGGGGCTGCTCCTCTCCCTCTCTCTCTCACCGCGCGGCCACACGGTGGCCGTCGGCCTCTCTCCTCTCTCTCTCTCTCTCTCTCTCAGGCGAGCAGAGCGGCGCCGGCGAGCAGCGGCGCGCGCGGCCACGGCGCCGCGCTCTCTCCCTCTCCTCTCTCTCACTGCGAGCGGCGGCGGCGCCGGCGACGATGAGGGGCGATGTACGGGACGGGCGCGCGCGCGTGAAGACACGGTGTGGGCGGGGCGGCGACGTACGGGACGGGCGCGACGAGAGGGCGGCTGCGAGTGCGGCGACGGCGACGGTGAGGCGCGGCAGCCTGACGGCGAGGTCGAGTGCGGCGATCGGCAACGAGCGGGCGAGGAGAAGAAGAACTGATGCGCCCGCGGGGCGGCGCAGATATTTATAGGTAGGGGCTTTAGTCGCGGTTGGTGTGGCCAACTGCGACTAAAGCCCTTTTTTCGCCCGTTTTTGCGGTCCCGCGGAAATGACCTTTAGTCGCGGTTGGCCAGGCCAACCGCGACTAAAGGCCTTTTTCGAAATTCTTTCCATTTATAAATGTTATAAATACAAAATAATATATCAACAAATTCAGAAAAATAAAACTAATTCATTTCTAAATGTGAAAAATACAAATAATATATCAAAAAATTCAGAAAAATAAAACTAATTAATTTCAAAATCTTAAAAATACAAATTATATATCAACAAAATCAGAAAAATAAAACTAAATCATTTCAATATGTGAAAAATACAAATAATATATCAAAAAATTAAGAAAAATAAAACTAATTCAATTCAAAATGTTAAAAATACAAATAATATATCAAAAAATTCAGAAAATATAACTAATTCATTTCAAAATCTTAAAAATACAAATAATATATAAAAAAATGAAGAAAAATAAAAATAATTCATTTCAATAATACAAATAATATATCAAAAAATTCATAAAAATAGAACTAATTCATTTCAAAATCTTAAAAATATAAATAATATATCAAAAAATTCAGAAAAATAAAACTAATTCATTTCAATATGTTAAAAATACAAATAATATATGAAAAATTTAGAAAAATAGAACTAATTCATTTCAAAATCTTAAAAATATAAATAATATATCAAAAAATTCAGAGAAGTTCTTCCCGGCCGCCTCTGTCTTCCCACATGTTCTTCCCAGCACGTCTTCCCGCCAGTTCTTTCCCGCCTATGTCTTCCCGCCATTTCTTCACGCCTCTATCTTCCCGCGTATCGATGCTCCTTTTATAGGCACGGCGCTGCTTCTGCTTTGTCTTGTTCATCCGACAGGGCATCGTGCGCTACCCACGCGTCCTTATCCTGCCGACAGCTTTAGTCACGGTTGCACCCTCCAGCCGGGACTAAAGCTTACCCAAACGTCCTTATCCCACTGACAGTTTTGTTAGATGACACAAAAACCACATTTAGTCCCGGTTGCACCCACCAGCCGGGACTAAAGGTTAGATGACCAGCTCTGGATTCCTCCTCTTCTTCCTGCCATTTCTTCCCTGTCTTCCCGCCTCTTTCTTCCCGCCACTTTCTTCCCGCCTCCTGTCTTTCCGCTCCCATTTTCCCGCCATTTCTCACTACATATATTGTGATGACCCAGCGTACCACTGCATGGTGTAGTACACAAGTCGTTGACATAACACAAGTGAAACACCGTTCCACTCATATTACATCTCTCAGAGTGGTACAACAGAAACATATGCGAGTCCAAGGTATGTCTATAGAAGTACACACGAACTGTTTACATAAGATCCACACAGCCTCCTACTTTACAGTGAGGTAAAACTTCAAATAAAGCTCCAGAAGAACGACTCGTAGTCTATCTTATAGCTAACTCAAGTTTAGGAGCTAATTGGCTTGCTATAGAACTCTAGCTACTTAGGTGCTAGGATTAGGGAAAGGTTCCCTTCTATTACTAGTCTAGGTTTCCATTATAGCTGATGCAGAAGTTGACTCCATTGGCTTCTTTGATTGGATTCTTCATCTTGTTGCAGTTGACTCCTTTGTCTTCGAGTTCCACGGTAGTTTCTCCTTCGGTGCCTTGATCTAAGAAGGGGGTTCAAATGGGATAGAATGAGTACGAGCGTACTCAGCAAGTTCATAATAGGAAATAGGTGTATCATGCACTAGCTACAGCCATAGACCCGAAAGTCATAGGCGAATGCAAGTTTTTGTAAACATTTCTTCAAAAGGTTTATTTTATTCTGAAAACTATGCCCGTCAGTCTTCACAAGTTGACTAGAACTTCGTCGAGTTCCTTTCCTGCCGCGTTCGCAGTTCCCTTCCCGAAACAGGGAGTGACAGTCACAATTCTTGATACCCTCTGCAGAGGTGCGTTACTTTACCCCACAAGAGATCTTAACCTTGTTGCCGGCCGAGAGTATGTCCTCGTCCACACTTCCTTTGGTGTGAGGCCCAGTATAAGAACCAAGCCAATCACTGCCTTCTCCGCGACCCTGCAAACCCACCCTTTTGTCCAACCGTACACCCCTAGTAGACTTCTCCCGATAATACGGCTTTACTCACGGTGTACTCCGGACAATCCATCATAGATCGTAGAGCTTATCATCACTAATGGATGGGGATTTAAAAGGCTATCCCAACCTATTGCGGCAGTGCCTCCAACACCCCACCAGCTCTACCAATCCGTTGGCGTGCAGAAGGGAAAAGATACAGCTGACTTCCCCAGAGCCATTAAAGATCTTATGGATAACGCGATATGTACGGCGCTAGAATCACTGGACGGCATTGGTATTTAGTCCTAGATGAGTAGTACCCATGCAATGGAACCTCCACCATATCAACACATACCATGGTTCCACTGCCCACCACATAGTCATATTCATAATTGTAAAATAATACTTTGCTTTTCAATGCATGAGTGATAAGTATAGTACTTTGCATATAGTTTGATACAAATAATCAAATGACATGAGCAAGCGATGAACTTGCCTTTCTTGACTGCAAGATTATGCAGGCAAAAGCTTCGATACGTGATAACTCCAAATTCTGAAATACCATCATTGTCCGGTAAGGACAATGTTTGAAGAACTGGCAAAGATGCTATAATGCATAGTATGAGATGCAATCGTCCCGAGCGTAACTTAACCTCGATGATTAAGGATGTATGAGTTGTAAAGATTTCTTTAGGGTTGGTTGCACTTTTAGAATGGTTCTCAAACAAGGTTCTTATTAGGGTTTGGTTATATTAGCATCATAACTAAGTGATATAAGACATCATAATAATCATACACATAAAGAATAGTGATGGAATAATATGTAAAGAACAGTTGTCAATTTTTAAGTTCTACAGATCATGGTTGATGATTACTTATACTATACTTCAAAAGAATAACTTTTGAAGAACATGTTGTTTAAGAAATAATGAGTATTTCCAAGAAGGATTAAGCTTCTAAGGTTTGATTGTCATTTGTACTTCAAAAGAATAACTTTTGAAGAACAGGTTAAATAAGAATATGAACTACTATGCATAGGGGCTATGTAACTTTAGGGTTTACTATTGGGTTCATTTAGTTTCACTAACAGGAACTAGTTTGTTCTTAACTTGGGTTGGTTCTATATACAACAAGTATTGACAGGTTTATTACTATGGTTGATTATGGTATCATATCAAAGGATGATGGTCAAGATGGTTCTATAAATTAGCTATTAGGGTTTACTATGGTTTCACAATTGCTTCACTAAGTAATCTTTAATTGCTTCTAAGCTAAGTGACTTATCATTTCCTAAGTAGAGTTTAGTGGAAATAGGAGCATGTGTTGTGAATTGCTACACAAGGTTGGTACTAGGGTTCATTATTATAATTCTACTAGGGTTGGATGATTGAGGTTGATTTTAATGGTATGGTATATGGTAATAGTGGTTAATGATACTAATTCAATTAACAAGTTAGGGTTTATACTTAGGTGGTACTAGTCGATCATATAGGTTTTAATTAAGAATAGGGACATGGAATGATAATCTCATGTGGCTTGGTTTTTTATGCTAGTGGATCATAAGCATGCATTCAATTGTTGCTTATTAGGGTTCTATATGTTAAGTGAATCTCACATGATCACATGTGACACAAAATTAGGGTTTTAGAGTTGCTTCTAAAGTGTAATGATCACATGGATTAAATCCCTAGGGTTTTAGGTTTGCAACTACTATGGATGAATACATGAAATAATGAGATCAATGTCTTACTTAAATTAAAACTAGGGTTTCTAAATTATGGTACATCTCCTAAAATGATGATTGGAAATATAGGTGTGGTAACTAATTACTTTGAAGCATAATTATTAATGGTTTGGCATTTTATTAACTTCCACAAGAATTAATAATTAGGGTAACTCCTAATTAGGTTTAATTCAGAGATAAGGGTTTAACAATTATTACTAGGTTTTAAAAATAATAACTTGCAAATTAAAATTATTTTAGTTCACAATATTTAAGTTACTAAATTAAGATTGGTTTTAGTATTTTCTTGATTTATTATTATTTAAGAAAATAGTAACTTAGAATTTTCAAATTAGGGTTTATGAATTACCACTAATAATTAAGTTAATGCAACTATGATAAAGAAAATTAATCTTAGCATTTTATTTAGTTACTGAATAGTTAAAATTTAATTTTTGGAATTTAATTATTTATTGAATTCAATTTGCATTTTAAATAAATGAAAAGGCATAATTAAAGAAGTTAAAAATAAATGGATTTTTATTTTGACACACATTTTTGTTTTATATTTTATTTGGATAGAGTTTATTTTTGTGAGCATTTTGATATATTATTTATATTTTTATGAGTTGAAATGAAATTTCTATGATTTTGCAAAGTTTCAGTGATTTTCTGGAATTTGAAATAAACCTAAATACTAGATGTATCGGTTCACTGTCTAACCCGAGACACTGACTGGTGGGGTTACTGCCATGTTGGATGCCACGTGAGCAAGGACTGGTCGAGATTGACCATGAGCTTTGACCTTGCCGACGTTTAAACGCCGGCGGCCAGAGCACGGTGGCGCCGCCGCTACAAGGCACCCCTGGATGCGTGGTTGGTACCAATCGAACGAGGACGGCGAGACAAAGCTACTGGTGGTGATGGTTTGTGCGGGGACTCACCGGAGCTTCGTCGGAAACCATGTCCCGCGGCGGTGCACCCCGGCGAGGTGGCTAATCGGAGCTACAGACGTCGATAGGATGCAGGAGTATGCTCTAGAGATGCGGAATCTCACCGTGAAGCTCAAGGTGTGGTCGGCTCCGGCGATGGTCAACGGAGACGATGACGATTGATGATTTTCCGGCGAACTGCTACGGAAGGGAACGTTGAAATTGAGCCGATCTCTTGCTCCCCTTGATGCTCTGCTCCTCCAGTGTGCTCCTGGAGTCCAGGCGCTTCACCTGGACCACACACCGGAAGCTGGGGTGGCCTCCTCCGTCGGCTTCGTCTTCAACTCCGGCGACAGAGAACGGATGGTTGTGAGAGATAGAGAGTGTCTGAGCAGCAATGGAGTGGTGGAGGTGAACAAGGAGTGCACGGCGATGTCTTCCTCCTATTTATAGGCCAAGGGAAGCCCTGTGGCCTCGACACGGTGACGGCCATGGTCGGAGAGGTGGCGGTCTCTGGAAGCTTCTAGCTGGCAAGGATCTCCACCTCTGCGGATAAGCTCGGACGCGAGAGAGATTGGGCGTGGTTCTGAGTGTCTGGCAACGTCCGGCGGCGAGCTTATCGTCGACGAGATCGTGGCCTACTGGCTCCTCCGCGCTGTCGAGCTCGGAGACGACGACGACGAGTATTTTCTCTTCGCACGAATATTAAAGCGACCGAAACGGTATTTGGTTCGGGCTGGGCTTGTCCTGGGCTAGCACCTGGGCTGCTACTGGGCTGCTGAGGCCTGCTTCGGTGGAAAGGTAAGCCAGGTAAGGCCTCTCTCTCTCTTTTCTGTTTTCTTTTCAATTTTTTGTTTTTATTATTCTGTTTTGTATTTGATGTTTGAATTCAAATTTGATTTCTGTTTTGTTTTGCAGGTTCTAAAATATTTTAATATCCAAACAATTTGATAATGCTACCTGTTGTATTGTTTTGTTTATAAACAACCATTTTATAAATGATTAATCTGGGTTCTTATGAGGCACAAGTTAAAATTCCAATTGTTATAATTCTAGGGTTCATCTCAATTTTCTAATTAATTTAGGAATCGAATCTGTTTAAATGATTTGGAATGTAGAACATGTGCATGGTGAACATATTCTATTTTTCTAGTGCTTAACCATAGTGATTACTCACATATTATTTAATTATGGCTAGGGTTTAACAAATGGTAAAGGAAATGGGATTGGTTCATGATTTTATGTGAATGATGGTTCTTAGATTTTAAGAAGAGTGGTGATATAACCTCTATAATCATCAATCAAGCTTTGACTTAAATTATTTAGGATGAATCCTATAATCCTCATAGTTAATTCAATTGCTCTTGTGGTGATTCTATTTTATAAAAATACTATTTCATTTGGTTCCCAAAGCAAGTACTTGGAAAACCAAATAGAATTGAATGTTTGTTTCACTCTACTCACCAAATGGCATTTAGTTTATAAGTGTATATGGATTGGTTTATACTTGGGATCCATGATACACAAGTTAGGACATAATATTCTATGTGGTGTGAATTCTACTTGAAAGGTTTACGGTTTTGCATAAGCTTCACTAAATTGAAGTATAACTAGGCATGAGGTATGGCAGGGTTCTAATTATAATCCAAGTTAATCCATGGGTTGGAATTCAAATGTAGTTTAGGGTTTAAGTAGTGATCACCAATGTGATACACAACTAGGATTAGAATATGAGCATAAGCTTTGGTTATGTTTCACTAATGGAACATGGCTCTCATCTACAAGATTAAAGGTTGGTTTAAACAAGTAAGATGTAATACTACTCTAAAATTCTCTAGGATAGACATGGCTATGGTTAGCATCTATAATATCTCTCACTTCTAAATGTCTTGTAATAGCCTAAGGTCCTACTCAAGATATGATGATATGATCCTCTAAATATATGGTTTGCCTAGGGATTCTACCTTGGTATCTTCTGAAGCTTGTTCTTCAGGAAATCTGATAAACCTACATCTTGTGGTATGCCTCCACCTCCTAGCTTCTTCATCTTGATCCTAGTTAATTCACATGTAGTGGCTCTATTATTTGTTCCCATGTATCATGCTACAAGATGAGCAAAGGAATGAAGGGTGTGGCTCTATTTATAGGCTTGGGCAAGCTCTAGCATCATGACACATAGGTGGTGACTCTTGTGTTGGTTAGATGACTAAGGTGCTTGGGTGTCATGCCCTCATCCATAGCAATCGTTTGAGCATGAGGTGGCATAGCTTGGAAAGAAAGTCATGTAGATATTTTCATCCTATGTGGCAAGATCATTATCCTCTCATATGATTTATTTTTGGATAGCCAAGTGGCATTTGTTACTAAATATCTTGTGGATGGTTTTATTATTGTGGATGAGTCACTATATCATATTGGATTGGATTTATATTATAATATTGATCAAAAGATCAAGGTTGAAGGTTATTCCTCAAATTTGGATAGTTGGGTTTGATTTCACCAAGGCATGATCATATGAGTTTCAAAATACTCATAGTTAGTTTTATTCAAATAGTGTGGACTATAATTTGTAATGTAAATGGATTTAGTTTTATGATATTCCATGTATTTAATAAGTTATGATTTAAATAAGAATGTGTGGCTTTTATGCACTTTAGACCCTGTGGTGTACCCTATTTGGTAATAAGTTTAGAAGGGAATTAATTTACACCCAAAGTTAGTTGCTAACTTTTAAGTGTTAATAATTTAGGCTTCGATTCTTAAAGAATGTGTTGATATAAATCTAATTCTGTTTGATCCAATCCATAGATCAAATCATCTCTACCCAAAACAAGGTTTTAGCAAAGATCACAGTGAAGTTTATAGCGCTTGACTTGATGATCTACTTCAATTCCAGCAAGTCAAGTGAAACTTCAGTTACTGCGGTAAGTTTTATTTGAAGCGCGAAAATTCCCCGGATTTTCTATGCACGAATGCAATACACACTTTGGTGTTCTCTCATTTTGTAGCCTCTAAACCTGGTATATTACAGCCTCTCCCCCTTAAACAGAACTTCGTCCCGAAGTTCGAACGCTCTCATGTTTTGGAATGTTGAAATGTCTTGAACAGATCACCATCCTTCAACTCCATGGTGATCACATTAGATATAATTGAATATATCTCTAGTCCAGATCCTTCCTGGAGTCTTCCGTTGTCTGGCACTGATACTTTCTTCAATTCTATGATTTCTTCCAACATTCTAAGCTTATAGTCTTATTCTCCAAAGATTATTGGATTAAGACATCTTATTGTGTTAATGGACTTTACTAATGGTTGTGGTGACATCTTCCTATTTGAGTACTCAAAGCTTGGTTCTACCAGCTGCGGTAATCCAGCTGCGGTGTAATATGTCACTATGGTGTACCAGCTGCGATGTCCAAACCTTAATTCTAAAAGATTTATTTAAGGTAGGGTATTGTTTTCCCTTACTACCATAACGAAAGTAATGGTACTTGGTAAGGTATTTACAGTAGGCATGGTCCTGGTTGTTTAGTCCTACGAATGGATTAGACTCATTTAGTCCATCCAATCATGGCCTCTAATTTATACTAATTATCCTCCCTTTGGTTTCTTTAGGTTCCATGAAAGGAATCTTTCTAATAGGCTTATGTTTTGGTATGGTCAAACTCCTTCGGTCTTAAGCCTTCTTAAGCTTTGCATGTCCTTCGACATCTTCTTCATCCAACTTCATTATCTTAGACTTACTTGAGCTCTCTTGGTTTCGAGTAATTACAATTACCCACTCTAGTTAAGGTCTAACCCTTACTTCCTCGAGATATGAACCTCGGCTTCTGGTCTGACATCCTCCTGAGAGTACTATTATATGGGTACTTCCCAATAACCTTATAAAAATAAGATCGGACTTCCTTTCAGTTCAGACCTTTTTCTCCATCTATCACACTACCAATAATATCTTAATACTCCTCCTTCAGCCTTCCTCTCCCCCTTGGAGTTTACTAATGATCTTTTCTTATAATCATTAAACTCCAAGGTTAGGTAGTTGGTGTAAGTTTGGTTTATATTTTGTACCTTTCTAAAGTCTCACGAAGAATTCTTTGCGGTGTATCCACACAATTGTGGATATCCGATGTGAATCTTCCGACTAAATATTTACCAACTACGGGATACCAG
Source organism: Lolium perenne (assembly GCF_019359855.2). NCBI lineage: Eukaryota > Viridiplantae > Streptophyta > Magnoliopsida > Poales > Poaceae > Lolium > Lolium perenne. Next base: position 336,418,616 of record NC_067247.2, read on the forward strand.
CTGTGGAATCCCAGCTACGGAATACCAGCTACGGAATCCCCCTTTCTTTTAGGGTAAAGAAATGTTCAGGCTGCGGGCTATCTGGTACCAGCTGCAGACTATCTAGCACCAGATGTGGCTTATTGGATACCAGTTGTGACTATGTTATGGTTTTAGGCAATATCTACCTACCAGCTGTGGCTACTTACATAGTTTTGGTTAAGATATACCTCACTTTACATTCTTTCTCTTCATGGTTATCCTATATCAGCCGTGGTCTTATGATACCAGCTGCGACTTCACTTGTTTATTTTTCCTTCTTCTAGGGTTTGTTTTGCAAGATGACCACTTGTTGACACTATGAAAATAGTATTGTAAGTGACTTCACTTGCATTCCCTTCTTCCATAATGAATATGCCTCTACTTCTTCTGCTCCATATTCACTATTTTCCTCACTTTCATGATACTTCCATGTTGAAGTACCCCTTGATTAAGGATAAAAGTGAGTTTGATTGGTCCTTACTGTAGAGTATTGTGGTTGCTTCCCACAATTTGACTTCTTTCTTCCAGTGAACATTCATCTTGACTCCAAAATCTTCAGAATTCGTCACTTCCTCACACGAATACCTTTACCCTCTAGACCTATAACATCAAGTAAGAGCTTGATATTGCAACATGCATTTGCATATCAAAGTCAAACTTCATGTATGGATCTAGTCAATCAATGAAGATTCAAGAAAATCCAAGAAGATCCAGCTTTGTGCTTATAATACACATCCTTATATGCCTGAATATAATAATTGGGTAAGACATCCCTAAATATCAGGATCAGATGTGTAGTATATAACACCACATAAGATAGGTTTAGGTTGTGATACTTAGCACAATACGTGAATTTCTACTAGTGGTCTCAACATTTATCTTAATTGCACATTTGCAATGAGGCAAACTTGAAACAAAATGGCCTGGGATAGTTGAAGTTAACCTAGTTTTCTTTGGAAGTACTAACAAAATAGGCTACCATATATATGTGCTATTGAGGACTACTTCCTATAATACAATTATTTCTAACATGTCTATTCTAAACACATGATTGTTTAGAATATACCACCTATAACTCTAGGATTTCTCTATGTGATATGCTCTAAATAAGTCTTCTTTAAATTAAGGACTATGATTCTAACATACTTGATACAGTTATTAGGATTTTAAGGCCTAAGCTTTCGAACTATTCCCTAAATCCTACTCCTTATCACACTCTTGTAATTCCCTTGTGATGTTCTACTCCCTCACATCATAATTCTCAAGTGAATCAATATGATTACCAACTTTACCATGAAAATTAGACTTAAATACTCCTATCACTCTTCCTTACCTCCTATGATTGACTCATCATAGACATATACTACCTCATATTACTTATCTACATTACTTAACGTCAGTCATTTGACATTTTAAATGACTCTTACTTAGCCATAACATGACTTGGTATACATCTTCCATTAGGATATCTTCCTTATGGTTGTATCCTCTCTTTGGACTACCATGTATTGTATACCAACTGTGGTCTACTACCACCAATTATCTTAAGCTCCAATGATGTCCTAGTTATTTTGAATGAAGCAAGATAACTAACTAATTTTACTTAAGAAAGATAGATAAGAAAAATTGACTCAAGTGTGTCAGGATTATTCTCAAGTGAATACCCATCTCAAGTCAAAAAGAATAATTGGTTTTGCATAGTTGGCTTAGCTAAAACACTTCCTATAGACACTACCAAACCTATAGGTCTCCTTTAAAGGGTTTTAATCCTAGGGTCAAAGCATTTGCTCTGATACCAGCTGTGATGACCCAGCGTACCACTGCATGGTGTAGTACACAAGTCGTTGACATAACACAAGTGAAACACCGTTCCACTCATATTACATCTCTCAGAGTGGTACAACAGAAACATATGCAAGTCCAAGGTATGTCTATAGAAGTACACACGAACTGTTTACATAAGATCCACACAGCCTCCTACTTTACAGTGAGGTAAAACTTCAAATAAAGCTCCAGAAGAACGACTCGTAGTCTATCTTATAGCTAACTCAAGTTTAGGAGCTAATTGGCTTGCTATAGAACTCTAGCTACTTAGGTGCTAGGATTAGGGAAAGGTTCCCTTCTATTACTAGTCTAGGTTTCCATTATAGCTGATGGAGAAGTTGACTCCATTGGCTTCTTTGATTGGATTCTTCATCTTGTTGCAGTTGACTCCTTTGTCTTCGAGTTCCACGGTAGTTTCTCCTTCGGTGCCTTGATCTAAGAAGGGGGTTCAAATGGGATAGAATGAGTACGAGCGTACTCAGCAAGTTCATAATAGGAAATAGGTGTATCATGCACTAGCTATAGCCATAGACCAGAAAGTCATAGGCGAATGCAAGTTTTTGTAAACATTTCTTCAAAAGGTTTATTTCATTCTGAAAACTATGCCCGTCAGTCTTCACAGGTTGACTAGAACTTCATGGAGTTCCTTTCCTGCCGCATTCGCAGTTCCCTTCCCGGAACAGGGAGTGACAGTCACAATTCTTGATACCCTCTGCAGAGGTGCGTTACTTTACCCCACAAGAGATCTTAACCTTGTTGCCGGCCGAGAGTATGTCCTCGTCCACACTTCCTTTGGTGTGAGGCCCAGTATAAGAACCAAGCCAATCACTGCCTTCTCCGCGACTCTGCGAACCCACCCTTTTGTCCAACCGTACACCCCTAGTAGACTTCTCCCGATAATACGGCTTTACTCACGGTGTACTCCGGACAATCCATCATAGATCGTAGAGCTTATCATCACTAATGGATGGGGATTTAAAAGGCTATCCCAACCTATTGCGTCAGTGCCTCCAACACCCCACCAGCTCTACCAATCCGTTGGCGTGCAGAAGGGAAAAGATACAGTTGACTTCCCGAGAGCCATTATAGATCTTATGGATAACGCGATATGTACGGCGCTAGAATCACTGGACGGCATTGGTATTTAGTCCTAGATGAGTAGTACCCATGCAATGGAACCTCCACCATATCAACACATACCATGGTTCCATTGCCCACCACATAGTCATATTCATAATTGTAAAATAATACTTTGCTTTTCAATGCATGAGTGATAAGTATAGTACTTTGCATATAGTTTGATACAAATAATCAAATGACATGAGCAAGCGATGAACTTGCCTTTCTTGACTGCAAGATTATGCAGGCAAAAGCTTCGATATGTGATAACTCCAAATTCTGAAATACCATCATTGTCCGGTAAGGACAATGTTTAAAGAACTGGCAAAGATGCTATAATGCATAGTATGAGATGCAATCGTCTCGAGCGTAACTTAACCTCGATGATTAAGGATGTATGAGTTGTAAAGATTTCTTTAGGGTTGGTTGCACTTTTAGAATTGTTCTCAAACAATGTTCTTATTAGGGTTTGGTTATATTAGCATCATAACTAAGTGATATAAGACATCATAATAATCATACACATAAAGAATAGTGATGGAATAATATGTAAAGAACAGTTGTCAATTTTTAAGTTCTACAGATCATGGTTGATGATTACTTATACTATACTTCATAAGAATAACTTTTGAAGAACATGTTGTTTAAGAAATAATGAGTATTTCCAAGAAGGATTAAGCTTCTAAGGTTTGATTGTCATTTGTACTTCAAAAGAATAACTTTTGAAGAACAGGTTAAATAAGAATATGAACTACTATGCATAGGGGCTATGTAACTTTAGGGTTTACTATTGGGTTCATTTAGTTTCACTAATAGGAACTAGTTTGTTCTTAACTTGGGTTGGTTCTATATACAACAAGTATTGACAGGTTTATTACTATGGTTGATTATGGTATCATATCAAAGGATGATGGTCAAGATGGTTCTATAAGTTAGCTATTAGGGTTTACTATGGTTTCACAATTGCTTCACTAAGTAATCTTTAATTGCTTCTAAGCTAAGTGCCTTATCATTTCCTAAGTAGAGTTTAGTGGAAATAGGAGCATGTGTTGTGAATTGCTACACAAGGTTGGTACTAGGGTTCATTATTATAATTCTACTAGGGTTGGATGATTGAGGTTGATTTTAATGGTATGGTATATGGTAATAGTGGTTAATGATACTAATTCAATTAACAAGTTAGGGTTTATACTTAGGTGGTACTAGTGGATCATATAGGTTTTAATTAAGAATAGGGACATGGAATGATAATCTCATGTGGCTTGGTTTTTTTTATGCTAGTGGATCATAAGCATGCATTCAATTGTTGCTTATTAGGGTTCTATATGTTAAGTGAATCTCACATGATCACATGTGACACAAAATTAGGGTTTTAGAGTTGCTTCTAAAGTGTAATTATCACATGGATTAAATCCCTAGGGTTTTAGGTTTGCAACTACTATGGATGAATACATGAAATAATGAGATCAATGTCTTACTTAAATTAAAACTAGGGTTTCTAAATTATGGTACATCTCGTAAAATGATGATTGGAAATATAGGTGTGGTAACTAATTACTTTGAAGCATAATTATTAATGGTTTGGCATTTTATTAACTTCCACATGAATTAATAATTAGGGTAACTCCTAATTAGGTTTAATTCAGAGATAAGGGTTTAACAATTATTACTAGGTTTTAAAAATAATAACTTGCAAATTAAAATTATTTAAGTTCACAATATTTAAGTTACTAAATTAAGATTGGTTTTAGTATTTTCTTGATTTATTATTATTTAAGAAAATAGTAACTTAGAATTTTCAAATTAGGGTTTATGAATTACCACTAATAATTAAGTTAATGCAACTATGATAAAGAAAATTAATCTTAGCATTTTATTTAGTTACTGAATAGTTAAAATTTAATTTTTGGAATTTAATTATTTATTGAATTCAATTTGCATTTTAAATAAATGAAAAGGCATAATTAAAGAAGTTAAAAATAAATGGATTTTTATTTTGACACACATTTTTGTTTTATATTTTATTTGGATAGAGTTTATTTTTGTGAGCATTTTGATATATTATTTATATTTTTATGAGTTGAAATGAAATTTCTATGATTTTGCAAAGTTTCAGTGATTTTCTGGAATTTGAAATAAACCTAAATACTAGATGTACCGGTTCACTGTCTAACCCGAGACACTGACTGGTGGGGTTACTGCCATGTTGGATGCCACGTGAGCAAGGACTGGTCAAGATTGACCGTGAGCTTTGACCTTGCCGACGTTTAAACGCCGGCGGCCAGAGCACGGTGGCGCCGCCGCTACAAGGCACCCCTGGATGCGTGGTTGGTACCAATCGAACGAGGACGGCGAGACAAAGCTACTGGTGGTGATGGTTTGTGCGGGGACTCACCGGAGCTTCGTCGGAAACCATGTCCCGCGGCGGTGCACCCCGGTGAGGTGGCTAATCGGAGCTACAGACGTCGATAGGATGCGGGAGTATGCTCTACAGATGCGGAATCTCACCGTGAAGCTCAAGGTGTGGTCGGCTCCGGCGATGGTCGACGGAGACGACGGCGATTGATGATTTCCCGGCGAACTGCTGCGGAAGGGAACGTCAAAATTGAGCTGATCTCTTGCTCCCCTTGATGCTCTGCTCCTCCAGTGTGCTCCTGGAGTCCAGGCACTTCACCTGGACCACACACCGGAGGCTGGGGTGGCCTCCTCCGTTGGCTTCGTCTTCAACTCCGGCGACAGAGAACGGATGGTTGTGAGAGATAGAGAGTGTCTGAGCAGCAATGGAGTGGTGGAGGTGAACAAGGAGTGCACGGAGATGTCTACCTCCTATTTATAGGCCAAGGGAAGCCCTGTGGCCTCGACACGGTGACGGCCATGGTCGGAGAGGTGGCGGTCTCTAGAAGCTTCTAGCTGGCAAGGATCTCCTCGTCCGCGGATAAGCTCGGACGCGAGAGAGATTGGGCGTGGTTCTGAGTGTCTGGCAACGTCCGGCGGCGAGCTTATCGTCGACGAGATCGTGGCCTACTGGCTCCTCCGCGCTGTCGAGCTCGGAGACGACGACGACGAGTATTTTCTCTTCGCACGAATATTAAAGCGACCGAAACGGTATTTGGTTCGGGCTGGGCTTGTCCTGGGCTAACACCTGGGCTGCTACTAGGCTGCTGAGGCCTGCTTCGGTGGAAAGGTAAGCCAGGTAAGGCCTCTCTCTCTCTTTTCTGTTTTCTTTTCAATTTTTTGTTTTTATTATTCTGTTTTGTATTTGATGTTTGAATTCAAATTTGATTTCTGTTTTGTTTTGCAGGTTCTAAAATATTTTAATATCCAAACAATTTGATAATGCTACCTGCTGTATTGTTTTGTTTATAAACAACCATTTTATAAATGATTAATTTGGGTTCTTATGAGGCACAAGTTAAAATTCCAATTGTTATAATTCTAGGGTTCATCTCAATTTTCTAATTAATTTAGGAATCAAATCTGTTTAAATGATTTGGAATGTAGAACATGTGCATGGTGAACATATTCTATTTTTCTAGTGCTTAACCATAGTGATTACTCACATATTATTTAATTATGGCTAGGGTTTAACAAATGGTAAAGGAAATGGGATTGGTTCATGATTTTATGTGAATGATGGTTCTTAGATTTGAAGAAGAGTGGTGATATAACCTCTATAATCATCAATCAAGCTTTGACTTAAATTATTTAGGATGAATCCTATAATCCTCATAGTTAATTCAATTGCTCTTGTGGTGATTCTATTTTATAAAAATACTATTTCATTTGGTTCCCAAAGCAAGTACTTGGAAAACCAAATAGAATTGAATGTTTGTTTCACTCTACTCACCAAATGGCATTTAGTTTATAAGTGTATATGGATTGGTTTATACTTGGGATCCATGATACACAAGTTAGGACATAATATTCTATGTGGTGTGAATTCTACTTGAAAGGTTTACGGTTTTGCATAAGCTTCACTAAATTGAAGTATAACTAGGCATGAGGTATGGCAGGGTTCTAATTATAATCCAAGTTAATCCATGGGTTGGAATTCAAATGTAGTTTAGGGTTTAAGTAGTGATCACCAATGTGATACACAACTAGGATTAGAATATGAGCATAAGCTTTGGTTATGTTTCACTAATGGAACATGGCTCTCATCTACAAGATTAAAGGTTGGTTTAAACAAGTAAGATGTAATACTACTCTAAAATTCTCTAGGATAGACATGGCTATGGTTAGCATCTATAAGCTCTCTCACTTCTAAATGTCTTGTAATAGCCTAAGGTCCTACTCAAGATATGATGATATGATCCTCTAAATATATGGTTTGCCTAGGGATTCTACCTTGGTATCTTCTGAAGCTTGTTCTTCAGAAAATCTGATAAACCTACATCTTGTGGTATGCCTCCACCTCCTAGCTTCTTCATCTTGATCCTAGCTAATTCACATGGAGTGGCTCTATTATTTGTTCCCATGTATCATGCTACAAGATGAGCAAAGGAATGAAGGGTGTGGCTCTATTTATAGGCTTGGGAAAGCTCTAGCATCATGACACATAGGTGGTGACTCTTGTGTTGGTTAGATGACTAAGGTGCTTGGGTGTCATGCCCTCATCCATAGCAATCCTTTGAGCATGAGGTGGCATAGCTTGGAAAGCAAGTCATGTAGATATTTTCATCCTATGTGGCAAGATCGTTATCCTCTCATATGATTTATTTTTGGATAGCCAAGTGGCATTTGTTACTAAATATCTTGTGGATGGTTTTATTATTGTGGATGAGTCACTATATCATATTGGATTGGATTTATATTATAATATTGATCAAAAGATCAAGGTTGTAGGTTATTCCTCAAATTTGGATAGTTCGGTTTGATTTCACCAAGGCATGATCATATGAGTTTCAAAATACTCATAGTTAGTTTTATTCAAATAGTGTGGACTATAATTTGTAATGTAAATGGATTTAGTTTTATGATATTCCATGTATTTAATAAGTTATGATTCAAATAAGAATGTGTGGCTTTTATGCACTTTAGACCCTGTGGTGTACCCTATTTGGTAATAAGTTTAGAAGGGAATTAATTTACACCCAAAGGTAGTTGCTAACTTTTAAGTGTTAATAAGTTAGGCTTCGATTCTTAAATAATGTGTTGATATAAATCTAATTCTATTTGATCCAATCCATAGATCAAATCATCTCTACCCAAAACAAGGTTTTAGCAAAGATCACAGTGAAGTTTATAGCGCTTGACTTGATGATCTACTTCAATTCCAGCAAGTCAAGTGAAACTTCAGTTAGTGTGGTAAGTTTTATTTGAAGCGCGAAAATTCCCCGGATTTTCTATGCATGAATGCAATGCACACTTTGGTGTTCTCTCATTTTGTAGCCTCTAAACCTGGTATATTACATATATGTAGCCGGCTTGGCCAGCATTATCACATCTCTACAATCTCTCATCACTCTCTCATGGCTTCCACCGCACCCACTCTAACCTACCAGCAGGTGGAGGAGCTTTGCGCCTCGAACTACCCTTGCCCACCGGGCTACCGCGTCCCCGCCAGCTGGAGCCTAAGCGCCGGAGGCGTACCGGTCCCTCCCGTCCCCCAGGGTACTGCGCGCCGGGCGGCCATCACGAACCACTACTACCTCGATCTCACGCCGGAGCAGCGGATGAATCCCCGCTGGCATTCCGATAACCAGCATACTTGGGACGCCTTCTTCATCAATCGGCGTGACAGGGCGCTCGCCAGGTATGAGGAGGACGGTCTGCCTCCTGGGAACTTCCACGAGGCCGGCCGTCGGCTATGGTGGTACGGCCGGACTCTATAGAGCGTCATGGACTACATCACGGCCGGCAATATCCCCCGCCTGCGCTACCCTCAGTTCGAGCCACGAGCGCCGCCCGACGACAGCGACGACGAAAGCAGCAACGACAACGGCGGCAACTTAGAAGGCGACGACTACCAGTACAACAGCGGCGACTATGAAGACTACGAGTATGCATATTATACGCCTAGGCAGGAGTATGACTAAGTCACTCCAAATTTCATGTATCATCAGTGGTATTTATGGCATGGCCAATCAATTTCGGCAATGCTAGATCCACCAAATCCCATGCAATTACGGCTCCTCTAGTCCTTTTCCCATTATACGCCTAGGCAGGAGTATGACTTAGTCACTCCAAATTTCATGTATCATCAGTGGTATTTATGGCACGGCCAATCAATTTCGGCAATGCTAGATCCACCAAATCTCATGCAATTACGGCTCCTCTAGTCCTTTTCCCATTATACGCCTAGGCAGGAGTATGACTTAGTCACTCCAAATTTCAAGTATCATCAGTGGTATCTCGAATCAATCGAATCATTCGAAAATGGACACCAAACACATCATAGATAATATAATTCACATGATCCATTCAACAAAGTTTGGTACAATACATTATTACACATCATTTCTTCCCTTGTGTCCCTGCTTGCTTACGATTGGGCCGTATCCATGGAGCATCCTCATCATTTAACTTAATGCTTGGGTCGGTGTTCACTTTGAAGGGCGGAATTTCACCAAACATATTATAATCTTCTGACATGTCTGTTTTGCCCTTCACTCCCATGATGTTTTGATACGTCTCCGACGTATCGATAATTTCTTATGTTCCATGCCACATTATTGATGTTATCTACATGTTTTATGCACACTTTATGTCATATTCGTGCATTTTCTGGAACTAACCTATTAACAAGATGCCGAAGTGCCGATTCTGTTTCTGCTGTTTTTGGTTTCAGAAATCCTAGTAAGGAAATATTCTCGGAATTGGACGAAATCAAAGCCCAGGGGCCTATTTTCTCACGAAGCTTCCAGAAGTCCGAAGGAGAGACGAAGAGGGGCCACGGAGGGGCCACACCATAGGGCGGCGCGGCCCCCCCCTTGGCCGCGCCGGCCTGTAGTGTGGGGCCCCCGTGCCGCCTCTTGACCTGCCCTTCCGCCTATAAAAAGTCTCCGTGACGAAACCCCCAGTACCGAGAGCCACGATACGGAAAACCTTCCAGAGACGCCGCCGCCGCCGATCCCATCTCGGGGGATCCAGGAGATCGCCTCCGGCACCCTGCCGGAGAGGGGAATCATCTCCCGGAGGACTCTACGCCGCCATGGTCGCCTCCGGTGTGATGTGTGAGTAGTCTACCCCTGGACTATGGGTCCATAGCAGTAGCTAGATGGTTGTCTTCTCCCCATTGTGCTATCATTGTCGGATCTTGTGAGCTGCCTAACATGATCAAGATCATCTATCTGTAATTCTATATGTTGCGTTTGTTGGGATCCGATGAATAGAGAATACTTGTTATGTTGATTATCAAAGTTATGCTATGTGTTGTTTATGATCTTGCATGCTCTCCGTTACTAGTAGATGCTCTGGCCAAGTAGATGCTTGTAACTCCAAGAGGGAGTACTTATGCTCGATAGTGGGTTCATGCCCGCATTGACACCGGGACAAAGGATGTAAAGTTCTAAGGTTGTGTTGTGCTGTTGCCACTAGGGATAAAACATTAGTGCTATGTTCAAGGATGTAGTCACTAGTTACATTATGCACCATACTTAATGCAATTGTCTCGTTGTTAGCAACTTAATACCGGAGGGGTTCGGATGATAACCTGAAGGTGGACTTTTTAGGCATAGATGCGGTTGGATGACGGTCTATGTACTTTGTCGTAATGCCCAATTAAATCTCACTATACTCATCATGATATGTATGTGCATGGTCATGCTCTCTTTATTTGTCAATTGCCCAACTGTAATTTGTTCACCCAACATGCTGTTCGTCTTATGGGAGAGACACCTCTAGTGAACTGTGGACCCCGGTCCAATTCTCTTTACTGAAATACAATCTACTGCAATACTGTTCTACTGTTTTCTGCAAACAATCATCTTCCACACAATACGGTTAACTCTTTGTTACAGCAAGCCGGTGAGATTGACAACCTCACTGTTTCGTTGGGGCAAAGTACTTTGGTTGTGTTGTGCAGGTTCCACGTTGGCGCCGGAATCCCTGGTGTTGCGCCGCACTACATCCCGCCGCCATCAACCTTCAACGTGCTTCTTGGCTCCTCCTGGTTCGATAAACCTTGGTTTCTTTCTGAGGGAAAACTTGCTGCTGTGCGCATCATACCTTCCTCTTGGGGTTGCCCAACGAACGTGTGAAATACACGCCATCAAGCTAAATTTCTGGCGCCGTTGCCGGGGAGATCAAGACACGCTGCAAGGGGAGTCTCCACTTCTCAATCTCTTTACTTTGTTTTTGTCTTGCTTAGTTTTATTTACTACTTTGTTTGCTGCACTAAATCAAAATACAAAAAAATTAGTTGCTAGTTTTACTTTATTTGCTATCTTGTTTGCTATATCAAAAACACAAAAAAAAATTAGTTACTTGTTTTACTTTACTTAATATCATGCATGTTTTTATTTCACTAGTTAAGCATAATGGAAAACAACAAAAATATGAGAGATCTTTATGAACTTTATCTTGAATTAGGACATGATGTGTTTGAAGAGAGAATTAAAAAACCCATGGAACTTTTTATGCATGCTAATGGGAATGCTATTACTATGAATGCTTTGAACACCATTGTTGCTAATGCTATGAAAAATTCTAAGCTTGGGAAAGCTGGCTTTGATGAGCATGATCTTTTTAGTCCCCCAAGCATTGAGGAGAAAATTTTCTTTTATGATTACAATATGCCTCCTATATTTGATGATGAGAATAATAATGATAGCTACTTTGTTGAATTTGCTCCCACTACAACTAATAAAATTGATTATGCTTATGTGGAGAGTAATGATACTTTTATGCATGTGAATAAGAATGCTTTATGTGATACTTATATTGTTGAGTTTGTTCATGATGCCTCTGAAAATTATTATGAGAGAGGAAAATATGGTTGCAAAAATTTTCATGTTACTAAAACACCTCTCTATGTGCTGAAATTTTTGAAGCTACACTTGTTTTATCTTCCTATGCTTGTTACTTTGCTCTTCATGAATTTATTTGTGTACAAGATTCCTTTTCATAGGAAGCATGTTAGGGTTAAATTTGTTTTGAATTTGCCTCTTGATGCTCTCTTTTGCTTCAAATACTATTTCTTGCGAGTGCATCATTAAAACTGCTGAGCCCATCTTAATGGCTATAAAGAAAGAACTTCTTGGGAGATAACCCATGTGTTATTTTACCTACAGTACTTTGTTTTTATTTTGTGTCTTGGAAGTTGTTTACTACTGTAGCAACCTCTCCTTATCTTAGTTTTGTGTTTTATTGTGCCAAGTAAAGTCTTTGATAGAAAAGTAAGTACTAGATTTGGATTACTGCACAGTTCCAGATTTCTTTGCTGTCACGAATCTGGGTCTACCTCCCTGTAGGTAGCTCAGAAAATTAAGACAATTTACGTGCATGATCCTCAGATATGTACGCAACTTTCATTCAATTTGAGCATTTTCATTTGAGCAAGTCTGGTGCCATTTTAAAATTCGTCAATACGAACTGTTCTGTTTTGACAGATTCTGCCTTTTATTTCGCATTGCCTCTTTCGCTATGTTGGATGAATTTCTTTGATCCACTAATGTCCAGTAGCATTATGCAATGTTCAGAAGTGTTAAGAATGATTGTGTCACCTCTGAATATGTCAATTTATATTGTGCACTAACCCTCTAATGAGTTGTTTCGAGTTTGGTGTGGAGGAAGTTTTCAAGGATCAAGAGAGGAGTATGATGCAACATGATCAAGGAGAGTGAAAGCTCTAAGCTTGGGGATGCACCCGGTGGTTCACCCCTGCATATATCAAGAAGACTCAAGCGTCTAAGCTTGGGGATGCCCAAGGCATCCCCTTCTTCATCGACAACATTATCAGGTTCCTCCCCTGAAACTATATTTTTATTCCATCGCATCTTATGTGCTTTTTCTTGGAGCGTCGGTTTGTTTTTGTTTTTTGTTTTGTTTGAATAAAATGGATCCTAGCATTCACTTTATGGGAGAGAGACACGCTCCGCTGTAGCATATGGACAAGTATGTCCTTGGTTTCTACTCATAGTATTCATGGCGAAGTGTCTCCTTCGTTAAATTGTTATATGGTTGGAATTGGAAAATGATACATGTAGTAATTGCTATAAATGTCTTGGGTAATGTGATACTTGGCAATTGTTGTGCTCATGATTAAGCTCTTGCATCATATGCTTTGCACCCATTAATGAAGAAATACATAGAGCATGCTAAAATTTGGTTTGCATATTTGGTTTCTCTAAGGTCTAGATAATTTCCAGTATTGAGTTTGAACAACAAGGAAGACGGTGTAGAGTCTTATAATGTTTTCAATATGTCTTTTATGTGAGTTTTGCTGCACCGGTTCATCCTTGTGTTTGTTTCAAATAAGCCTTGCTAGCCTAAACCTTGTATCGAGAGGGAATACTTCTCATGCATCCAAAATACTTGAGCCAACCACTATGCCATTTGTGTCCACCATACCTACCTACTACATGGTATTTCTCTGCCATTCCAAAGTAAATTGCTTGAGTGCTACCTTTAAATTCCATCATTCACCTTTGCAATATATAGCTCATGGGACAAATAGCTTAAAAACTATTGTGGTATTGAATATGTACTTATGCACTTTATCTCTTATTAAGCTGCTTGTTGTGCGATAACCATGTTTCTGGGGACGCCATCAACTATTCTTTGTTGAATATCATGTGAGTTGCTATGCATGTTCGTCTTGTCTGAAGTAAGAGAGATCTACCACCATATGGTTAAGCATGCATATGTTAGAGAAGAACATTGGGCCGCTAACTAAAGCCATGATCCATGGTGGAAGTTTCAGTTTTGGACAACAATCCTCAAATCTCAAATGAGAAAATTATTAATTGTTGGTATATGCTTATGCATAAAAGAGGAGTCCATTATCTGTTGTCTATGTTGTCCCGGTATGGATGTCTAAGTTGAAGAATAATCAATAGCGAGAAATCCAATGCGAGCTTTCTCCTTAGACCTTTGTACAGGCGGCATAGAGGTACCCCTTTGTGACACTTGGTAAAAACAATGCATTGTGATGACCCGGTAGTCCAAGCTAATTAGGACAAGGTGCGGGCACTATTAGTACACTATGCATGAGGCTTGCAACTTATAAGATATAATTTACATGATGCATATGCTTTATTACTACCGTTGACAAAATTGTTTCATGTTTTCAAAATCAAAGCTCTAGCACAAATATAGCAATCGATGCTTTTCCTCTATGGAGGACCATTCTTTTACTTTCAATGTTGAGTCAGTTCACCTATTTCTCTCCACCTCAAGAAGCAAACACTTGTGTGAACTGTGCATTGATTCCTACATACTTGCTTATTGCACTTATTATATTACTCTATGTTGACAATATCCATGAGATATACATGTTACAAGTTGAAAGCAACCGCTGAAACTTAATCTTCTTTTGTGTTGCTTCAATATCTCTACTTTGAATTATTGCTTTATGAGTTAACTCTTATGCAAGACTTATTGATGCTTGTCTTGAAGTGCTATTCATGAAAAGTCTTTGCTATATGATTCACTTGTTTACTCATGTCATATACATTGTTTCGATCGCTGCATTCACTACATATGCTTTACAAATAGTATGATCAAGATTATGATGGCATGTCACTCCAGAAATTATCTGTGTTATCGTTTTACCTGCTCGGGACGAGCAGAACTAAGCTTGGGGATGCTGATACGTCTCCGACGTATCGATAATTTCTTATGTTCCATGCCACATTATTGATGTTATCTACATGTTTTATGCACACTTTATGTCATATTCGTGCATTTTCTGGAACTAACCTATTAACAAGATGCCGAAGTGCCGATTCTTTGTTTTCTACTGTTTTTGGTTTCAGAAATCCTAGTAAGGAAATATTCTCGGAATTGGACGAAATCAAAGCCCAGGGGCCTATTTTCTCACGAAGCTTCCAGAAGTCCGAAGGAGAGACGAAGAGGGGCCACGGAGGGGCCACACCATAGGGCGGCGCGGCCCCCCCCCCCTTGGCCGCGCCGGCCTGTAGTGTGGGGCCCCCATGCCGCCTCTTGACCTGCCCTTCCGCCTATAAAAAGTCTCCGTGACGAAACCCCCAGGACCGAGAGCCACGATACGGAAAACCTTCCAGAGACGCCGCCGCCGCCGATCCCATCTCGGGGGATCCAGGAGATCGCCTCCGGCACCCTGCCGGAGAGGGGAATCATCTCCCGGAGGATTCTACGCCGCCATGGTCGCCTCCGGTGTGATGTGTGAGTAGTCTACCCCTGGACTATGGGTCCATAGCAGTAGCTAGATGGTTGTCTTCTCCCCATTGTGCTATCATTGTCGGATCTTGTGAGCTGCCTAACATGATCAAGATCATCTATCTGTAATTCTATATGTTGCGTTTGTTGGGATCCGATGAATAGAGAATACTTGTTATGTTGATTATCAAAGTTATGCTATGTGTTGTTTATGATCTTGCATGCTCTCCGTTACTAGTAGATGCTCTGGCCAAGTAGATGCTTGTAACTCCAAGAGGGAGTACTTATGCTCGATAGTGGGTTCATGCCTGCATTGACACCGGGACAAGGATGAGAAAGTTCTAAGGTTGTGTTGTGCTGTTGCCACTAGGGATAAAACATTAGTGCTATGTTCAAGGATGTAGTCACTAGTTACATTACGCACCATACTTAATGCAATTGTCTGTTGTTAGCAACTTAATACTGGAGGGGGTTCGGATGATAACCTGAAGGTGGACTTTTTAGGCATAGATGCAGTTGGATGACGGTCTATGTACTTTGTCGTAATGCCCAATTAAATCTCACTATACTCATCATGATATGTATGTGCATGGTCATGCTCTCTTTATTTGTCAATTGCCCAACTGTAATTTGTTCACCCAACATGCTGTTCGTCTTATGGGAGAGACACCTCTAGTGAACTGTGGACCCCGGTCCAATTCTCTTTACTGAAATACAATCTACTGCAACATCTTTCTCTTGTTTTACGCAAACAATCATCTTCCACACAATACGGTTAACTCTTTGTTACAGCAAGCCGGTGAGATTGACAACCTCACTGTTTCGTTGGGGCAAAGTACTTTGGTTGTGTTGTGCAGGTTCCACGTTGGCGCCGGAATCCCTGGTGTTGCGCCGCACTACATCCCGCCGCCATCAACCTTCAACGTGCTTCTTGGCTCCTCCTGGTTCGATAAACCTTGGTTTCTTTCTGAGGGAAAACTTGCTGCTGTGCGCATCATACCTTCCTCTTGGGGTTGCCCAACGAACGTGTGAAATACACGCCATCATGTTTCTTTTCCCTGAAAGAACAATGTGGCGCTTTGGATCATCGCATGATGTATTGATAGTTTTCTTATCTTTCCGTTTCCTCGGTTTGCTACTCATGTCCTTCACATAGAAAACCTGAGCGACATCTTTCGCTAGGACGAATGGTTCGTCAAGGTAACCAAGATTGTTGAAATCCACCATTGTCATTCCGTATTGCTGGTCCACCTTTACCCCACCTCCTGTTAGCTTGAACCATTTGCACCGGAACAAAGGGACCTTAATGGAGGGTCCATAGTCAAGTTCCCATATCTCCTCTATGTAACCATAATATGTGACCTTTTGCCTATTCTCGGTTGCTGCATCAAAGCAGACACCACTGTTTTGGTTGGTGCTCTTTTTATCTTGGGCGATCATGTAAAATGTATTCCCATTTATCTCGTACCCTTGCAAAGTCGTTATAGTCGAAGATGGTGTCTTGGCCAACATGTACAGCTGATCTACAACATCATCGTCATTCATTAAATGTTTTCTCAACCAACTGCCGAAAGTCTCCATGTGGGCCTTCGCAATCCAGGATTCAGGCTTCCCCGGGTTGTCCTCGCGTAAAATATTCTTGTGTTTCTTAAAGTACGGAGCCACCAAGCTGGAATTGGTCAGAACTGTGTGGTGTGCTTCAGTCATAGAATGGCCGTCCATACATATCGTTGATTTCCTGCCGATCGTGCCTTTTCCACTTAGTCTCCCCTCGTGCCGCGATCGAGGAAGACCAAACGGCTTAAGGTCAGGAACAAAGTCAACACATAACTCAATTGCCTCCTCATTTCCATAGCCCTTGGCAATGCTTCCTTCTGGCCTAGCACAGTTACGAACATATTTATTTAATACTCCCATGAACCTCTCAAAGGGGAACATATTGTGTAGAAATACCGGACCGAGGATGGAAATCTCTTCGACTAGGTGAACCAGGAGGTGCGTCATAATATTGAAGAAGGATGGCGGGAACACCAACTCGAAACTGACAAGACATTGGACCACATCGTTCTGTAGCCGTGGTAGATCTTATGGATTGATTACCTTCTGAGAGATTGCATTGAGGAATGCACATAGCTTCACAATGGCTACTCGAACATTTTCCGTTAGGAGCCCCCTCAAAGCAATCGGAAGCAATTGCGTCATAATCACGTGGCAGTCGTGAGACTTCAGGTTTCGGAACTTTTTGTCCGCCATGTTTATTATTCCCTTTATATTCGATGATAATCCAGACGGGACCTTCGTACTGCTCAGGCATTCAAAAATTATGACCTTCTCTTCTTTGGTCAGAGCGTAGCTGGCACGACCTTAAAACCATTCCGGATGCCGGTCATTAGGGTCTTTCAAACGTTGCTGGTCCTGCCGTGCTTCCTTTGTATCATTTGTCTTCCCATACACGCCCAAGAAGCTTAGGAGGTTCACGCAAATATTCTTCGTAGCATGCATCACGTCGATTGAAGAGCGGACATCTAGGACTTTCCAATATTCTAGCTCCCAGAATATAGATTTCTTCTTCCACATGGGTGCGTGCCCGTCAGCTCCCTGCGGAACTGATTGTCCGCCAGGACCCTTTCCAAAGATGACTTTCAAATCCTTGACCATATCAAATACCTCAGCACCAGCACATTCCGCAGGCTTCGGCCGGTGATCTTCCTTGCCGTTGTAATGCTTGCCTTTCTTTCTTACTGGATGAATTTTCGGAAGAAATCGACGATGCCCAAGGTACACGTTCTTCTTACAATTCGGCAAATATACACTTTCAGTCTCATGTAAGCAGTGCGTGCATGCATTGTATCCCTTATTTGACAGTCCGGAAAGGTTACTAAGAGCAGGCCAATCGTTGATGGTTACAAAAAGCAACGCTCGTAGGTCAAATTCCTCTTCTTTGTGCTCATCACACAAACGTACACCAGGTCTGCCTCACAACTGTAAAAGTTCATCAACTAATGGCCTTAGGTACACATCGATGTTGTTGCCGGGCTGCTTCGGACCTTGGATGAGCACTGGTATCATAATGAACTTCCGCTTCATGCACAACCAAGGAGGAAGGTTGTAGATGCATAGAAGTCACGGGCCAGGTGCTATGGCTGGAGCTCTGCTCGCCAAAAGGATTCATGCCATCTGTACTTAGACCAAATCTTATGTTCCTTGCGTCAGCTGCAAAATCTTTGAACTTCCTGTCGATCTTTCTCCATTGCGTTCCATCTGCGGGGTGTCTCAACTGCCCGTCCGACTTACGGTCCTCTTTGTGCCATCGCAACAACTTGGCATGCTCTTTGTTCCTGAACAGACGTTTCAACCGTGGTATTATAGGAGCATACCACATCACCTTGGCGGGAACCCTCTTCCTGGGTTTCTGGCCCTCAACATCGTCACCAGGGTCATCGCCTCTGATCTTATAACGCCATGTAGTGCATACCGGGCATTCATTCAAATTCTCGTATTCACCGCGGTAGAGGATGCAGTCGTTGATGCATGCATGTATCTTCAGAACCTCTAAACCTAGAGGGCAGACAACCTTCTTTGCTTCGTACGTACTTGCGGGCAACTCGTTATTCTTTGGAAACATATTCTTCAACATTTTCAGCAAGTTTTCAAATCCTGAGTCAGCTACACCTTCCTTTGCCTTCCATTTCAGCAAATCCAGTGTGCAGCCCAGCTTTTTCAGACCATTATCGCATCCGGGGTACATCGACATTTTGTGATCCTCTAACATGCGATCCAAATTCTCCCTCTCCTTTTCAGTTTTGCAGCTTCTCCGTGCATCAGCAATGGTCCGACCAAGATCATCAACGGGCTCATCACGTGCCTCTTCTTCACCTTCCCCTTCACCTTCTCCTTCACCTTCTCCTTCACCTTCCCCACCTTCAGCATCCTCCATGAAAGTATCACCGAAATGATCAAGATAGTTGTCATCGATGAAATCATCCCCTTCTTCATCTTCTTCCATTATAACCCCTCTTTCTCCATGCTTGGTCCAATAATTATAGCTTGGCATGAAACCCTGCCGAAGCAGGTGCATGTGAACATCTCTTGAGGAAGAGTAACCCTTCTGATTCTTACAGGCAACACATGGACAGATAACAAAACCCCCCTGCTTGTTCGCATTAGCCACTACGAGGAAATCTTTCAAACCCGTAGTGAACTCGCCGGAGAGTCGGTTACCGTACATCCATTGCCGATTCATCTGCATTATTATAATATAAAATATATAATTAACCATCATGCATTTGTTAAACTAACTAGCTACAAACAATAGAAATTAAACAATGAACTACACACATGCATATTTTATCAATGACACATGAAAGGTTCAAGTTGCTAACCGCGATCGAGGAGGAAAAAATAAATGAGGAAGCTCAAGTGTGGCTCTGACACTTCATATCATGTTTGTTTCATGCTCTTGGGGTATTTCATCAAACACCTTGTGTGCATAAGAGGAACCAAAAGCAAACCTAACACCCCCTTGTGAAGTTTGTGAAGAGAATGGCTCCAAATGGCTAAGTGCTGGCTGCTGGATTGGTATATATAGGGGAGGGTCTTTAGTCACGGTTGGCCTGACAAACCGCGACTAAAGGTGCCCTAAGGCCTTTAGTCGCGGTTGGCCTGGCCAACCGCGACTAAAGCCCCTCACGTGCACCAGCTGGCCACCGAGCGCCCTGGGCCCAGGCCTTTGGTCGCGGTTCGCCTCCCGAACCGCGACTAAAGGTCCCATTAGTCACGGTTCGAAATATTTGGGGACTAATGGGGCTGGATGCTGGATGGAAGGCCCTTTTTCCACCAGTGCTTGTTGTAGATTTAGATAAAATGTAGGTTTTTTTTTTGATTCATTGAATATGTGACAAATGTTTAGAACCGGAGGGAGTATCATGAGTTTGTGATTAGGGAACGTGACCCTCCTTTATTTTTTGTACAAGTAACCCTCGTCTCATCTATACTACCTAATAATAAAGGAGCTAAGGTTTCTGCCAAAATTTTCGTCCAACAATTATTTAGACCGTTTTGCCCTCCCACCAAATCCCATACTTCTACAGATTGCCACCGTACCGTTTCGTTCTTATTATTTTCTCAAATCCGTACTCCTCTGCTACCCCTCCGTCTCCATGGGAGCCTCCACGATGGATTCTCCCCGAGCCCCGCCGTGGCGTGAAACAATGGGGCAGATTGGCTGGAGCTCTCCTCTGAAATTCGCCCAGCCCGTCTCTTCTACGCCGCCGAGAGCTCGAGGCCCGGGAGGATCTCCCACCTTCGTCCTCCTCTGCTTCCCCGACGCCGCCACCCACCAAGAATTCCCCACGGTGGAAACGAAGAAATCCCCGTCCTTCCAGAAGGAATCGAGCCGGAGCGCACGGGATCAAGCGATTGGACTTCATCTTCTTCGCCTCCGACGGTCGAGCGCCGCCATCATCGTCCCCGTGCCTCTCAAGCGAGGCTGGGCATCCTCCCGTGATCCCCGTGAGATGCCGCACCTCACAGCTCCTCCCTGTTTTCGGGCCAGCTGTTATGTCGCGCCCTTTGTGTGTTGCCGTCGGCCGCCGCTGCAGCTAGCTATCCCCGAGCCCGCCACCAACAGGAGCGTGCGAACAATCTCTGCATTTCAGATCAGCGATAGCAGAATCCGGAATCGTTGGGCGGCTCCGGATGCGAAGCTCCAGGCGAAATCCCAGCCTTGGTCAGAACTGCCTCCAAAAGCATGACCTGCCTAGCTTGATGAATGATCGCTCGATTTGGTAGGCAAGCTGGCGAGAAGAGAGAAGAAATGGGATGGAAGGGGATCGTATTTGGGTGGCTGTTCAAAGTGCTGACATTTAGATCGTATTCAGGCAGTTTGGACTTGGTTTTGACGTGGCCCAGTGGTTGTACTGCATAAAGAAGTGAAAAGTTCAATCTTCCCTAAAAATAGTGAAAATTTTGGTAGAAAATTTAGTTTTCTTTTTCATAAGAGCATGGTATACAAGGTCAAAAAGAAAAATACGCCTCCCAGAAAGATATACATATGTAAATGTTAGAAATATGTATAAATAGGTACATTCAAAGATATGGAGATGTTCAACACTTTTTTTTATTAAATACCATAAAATGTAAATGAACAATAATGCAAATTAGAAATCTAAAATATCACAACAAAAATTAGGAAAGCTAATGAAAAAAATCTATCTTCGGCTTTAGCCGGCTGTAATTTTGTAAATCACTTGTCATAGATCTGGAGGAGATTTGAGTATACATCAATGGAGCTCAGCAATTCATTTTTTTTCCGTTTCACTTATCGATTCTCATATGTGAGTATTACGACACCAAGAAAGAACGGGTTATGCTAGAATTGAGCATGCGAAGTGTCCGAGGACATAAAAATTTAAGGTTGTAAAACAAGGCATGAGACATGTGGCACGACATTTTGTTGTTTCCGGATAGAAGAGGAAAACACCTCGCTCGTGATATTTTTTTTGAGCTTAACCTCGCTCGTGATGGGCGATTGGTCGCTGGTGCAGGCCTTGTTCTGTACCGTGGGCTGGCCCAACTCAAGAGCACCTTCAGGGACGATCACTTCGTGGTTTATTCATATATCGCTGGGTGTGAGCTTCGATATGTTTGTGGAATAGTCCCACCTCGTTCCGTTGCAACAAGTTCTACCGCTTCATATACGTGAAATTGACCGAATCATCAAGCCGCCTCAGGAATAACAAAAGAACGAGAGCTGGATCCCATGTGCTGATGCCTATTTGGCCCAAGAATAATGGAGGAGGATCCGCAACGGGACAGAGAGAGAAAAATGGAGCGATTGGTTGCAGGTTCAGGCTAGGCCCCACGATGACGACGACGCCGGACTCGCGAACCGGAGCAAGATCCCCCGCTGTCGGGTTGACGCAATGGGCGAGCATGCCGTCGCGCGGCCGCCTCCGGACTCAACGACACCACCTCGCGCATGGCTCCGCTGCCCAACCTCGCGTGCTCTGCGCCTCCCCTCCTCGGCTCCATAGCGGCGAGAGCCACCGCCGCCCGGCAAGCTCCCAGTCTCCACCGCCGGCTAATTTGGGAAAGAGACACAATAAGATTCATTAGTATTTTGAATTAATTGGCACATAGATTAGGCTGTTGGTACTGTTAGCTGCCACCGGCTCATATACTACTGGCTCACTATGTTCGCAAGTTGCCTCGAATCAACAAGCGGCTCTGGGAATCAAACAAGCAGCACCACTGTTCTTTGATCTAAGGAATTCAATTTTTCATGTGCTTAACCCCATGTTTTCTTTCTAGGTAGGCAAAAAATAACGGTTGGTAATGGTATTTTCAGTGTTTTGGGAATACCGGAAATACCATTGAAATACTGGTGAAGATTTGTCAAACTAATTTACTATTTTATTTAAAATTCATGAAAAAATTAAGCAGATTATTTGAATACCGAAAAATTTCGTTCGCTATATTTTTCTCGATGTGACCGATAAAATCAGTTTTCGATGAAATATCGGAAACCCTGATATAACCTAGCTGGTGGTGTTGTGTGCTTGCATAAGTAGGATGTATGTGGGCGGGCAGCTGGACGATGAACCAGACGGGGATACTCTTGCCTTTGCTCCGTAGCGAAGCACGGGCGTTGTCCTAGTATTCTAAAAGAGGGCTATGTTGCCGGGTGTTTTTTTTTTGTATTTGTGCTTAAAAAAAGATACAGCACCTAGCCTCTGATGCATACAACTTTTTATTACCTTATTAACGTTTGAATCTTACAAAATATTACATCATAGGTCACATGAAGTGATGCTGCATGAACATGCGATCAAAACGTCATGTGCATTGGATGTGTATATCTCGAGCAACCATCTCCAGACGGTTGCAACCAGGAACCAAATTTTCTCGCTTCTTTGACCATATACAGATTCATAACGTAGCCAACGGTATTACCGCTAGAAAATAATTTATTTTTATAGTGTACCACCTTTTATATGGCCCAAAGTAAAGCAGAAGCACCATTTCCAACAAAAACAAAGTCATTGAAAGCTTCGTAGAAACCCTATTTGAAAGTCCTAAAATAATCTCAAAATAGTATGACAAGTTAGAAAAGAGATGTTGTATGAGCATATGAGATTCGAAGTTCAAACTCATTTATCATTTGGGATGTAAGAACAAAACCAAGTATGCATAATAGTAATGTTCCACTATTTTTCACTATTCGCTGCCAAATTTGGTTTTTCTGAGTTCCCAATTGATTCGGTTTGAACTTGAAATCTTGCATGTTTGCAGAACATCATATTCTCACCATTTTCATACTCTCTGCCCCGAAAAATATGTCGCAGTTTTGTCTAAATTTAAATGTATCTAAACATGATTTACTGTATACTTGTATAGGCACATTCAAATTTAGATAATCTTTTGGGACAGAGGAAGTATAGAACTTTTAGACAATCTCAGAAATATTTTCAACTTGGTTTTCACTGATTTCTACCATAACTTGTTTTCCAGACTTTCCAGGCATGCGGTTTAGAGCATCTCCAGCCGTGGCCCCCAAAGCGTCCCCAAACCGCGCCGGATTGAGCGTTTGGGGGACGTGTTTTGTTCATGACGTGTTTGGGGGACGTCGCTCCCCAGCTGCGTCCCCCAAACGCCGCCCCCAAACATTTAAAATACTTATTTTTAACACAGAACCATTTATCAAATATAGCATATGAATAAAAATGTTTGTGAGGATTGTTTTCAAATTAAATTATAACAAACAATAAAACAAGTAAACAAATATAATAAATAGAGCTAGATGCTAGATCAAGGTGCTACTGTATTTTCTTTGATCCTCCACAAATGCTCAACGAGATCAGCTTGAAGTTGATCATGAACATTGCTGTCACGGATCTCTGCTTGCATGGCGAGAAAATCAGCAAAATCTGCAGGCAACTCATGATCAACCTCCGCAAGAGGGCCCTGACACTCATAGGCACCAACATGTGTCCTGGCATGATTCTTGCGGTCATCCTAGATGATCATGTTGTGCATGATCACACAAGCCTGCATCACCTCCCACATTTGGTCGTGAGACCAGCTTAGAGCAGGGTACCGGATAATGGCAAATTGTGCTTGAAGCACACCAAATGCCCGCTCGACATCCTTCCTGCAAGTCTCCTGTCGCGTAGCAAAGTGGGAATTCTTCAGACTTGATGGATTCGATATTGTTTTGACAAAAGTGACCCATTTTGGATATATACCATCGGCTAGATAATAGCCTTTGGTATATTGGTGGCCATTGATCTCATAGTTGCATGGTGGAGCATGCCCTTCCACTAGTCTGCTGAACACCGTAGACTGCTGCAACACATTGATGTCATTGTGTGATCCCGCCATGCCAAAGTAGTCGTTGTGCAGCATGGTATGCCCCTCCATCCTCTGCCGGGGCTTGGACTTCCTTCTCCCCCGCGGCGTGGCCTCTTCCTCTTCTCCGCCTCAGCGTCAACCATGTCCTGGAGGGATGTGATGATCAGCAAATGCTCCCGCAGGTCGTCGTCGAAGGCTTGCTCGTCCTCCAGCAGCAGGGCAAGCATCTCATCGTCGCTGTCCATGGCTAAAGCAAAATCAATGGTTAAAATTGCACCGAGGCAGACGACGCAACGAACAGCGGCCAATCGCGCCTACCTGGTGACAAGGTATTAACTTATCAATGTCTATGGATTGTAGGCTAGGGTTTAGTTGGAAGTAGAGGGCAAGTAGATCTCGACGGTTTCAGCCGAAAAGTACTCGACGATTATGAAAACTAGGGTTTGTGAACAATGATTCGATGATCTCTGCGTCCCTCGACTCCCCCTTATATAGGAGGCGGAGTCGAGGGATTCGTGCTGTACAAGTTACAAAGTCCGGGAAGGTTTCTAACTCATCCCGCAAGATTACAAATAAGACTTTCTATTACAACTCTAGCTTTCCTTAATACTATCTTGGGCTTCCGAATCTTCTTATTCTTCGGGTAGTGGGCCTTCAGTAAACCCCGGGTACTATCTTCGCCAGGCCCATTTGGGATGCCTATGTCAGTAGCCCCCGAGATTTTGCTTGAATCGTAGGTTCAAGGAAAATCTCCACTGTTTATTTTTATTCGACAGCTTCGACTTTTCTATATTTCTTCTCATGAACATCTATATTGTACAGGGATGATGGTAGTTGGGGCTAGTTCATCTGACGGATCAGGTACTAGTTAACTGCTCTAGTGGCAATCCGCAAAAACCTACTTCAAGATCACGTCCCTGGACATGACCTCGGGATACCGGTGTAAACTTCGACAGGTGCCGCTTAAGGTCTTACCATTCTGTCGAGTCCCAGTAAAATTTATCGGGTACCTAACGCGTCCGTTCGGATTTTTCTTCGTATCTGTTGATACGGATAAAAGTAGCAGAGCGCAGTCTTCGGTGATGCCACGCCCAGCAGAACGGATCTGGGGTCTTACCTTCGCAAATTTGCGGCATTCAGAAATTGATCGCAACTTTGGCGTTCTGAGAATATATTGTCAAGTGCTTTTTCGGCTGTTGGAATGGCACATTTTATCGAGTCAAAGATGACTTATATTGCCCTCCCGATGGGAGTATATGTAGAGTTAATTATAACTCGAAATATACTTTTTTGCTCTTCTATCTTTCTTTTTCTCTTTCTTTCTTTCTTTTTTATGATTTCATCGGGCACGCGAGCAGCGTTCCCGATGGGAGTAGCCCCCGAGGCTATAGCCAAGGACTTGTACTTGGGTGTAGGCTCCACGCCTTATGCCGCTATATTTTCTTCTATCTCCCGAAGTTTTATAATTTCTCGGGTGCGCGAACAGCGCTCCCGATGGGAGTAGCCCTCGAGGCTATGAACAAATATTTGTATTTGGTCATAGGCTCACGCCATTTCTATCTTGTCCTTCTGGATCTTTTCCTTTTTTCCAAAGTAGCCCCCGAGCATTTGATCAAAAACTTGTATTTGATCAAAGGCTCAGCATTATTTTTCCGTGTCGCCTTTTATGAAGCTGTTGAGTCGAATTTTTTCTTCTGCCAAGGTGACGTTATTGCTGACGATAGCCACGATTGCTAGTCAGAAATTTGCGACAAGTCTTTTCTCGCTGCCACGCGGGCCCAATTGATCCACTATCTTGACACGTCGTGCAAGTGGGGGACACACGTCCTCCGCTTTTTCTGGCGCACGCACCGTAACTTCCCCAACGTTGAATTACTTTTTTACCCTTGTTGCCACGTGGCTATCATCTGTCACACATTTTTCTTATCCAACGGTTCGTCGTTTCACCGCACCCCTATATAAGATCGTCTTCTTCCTCCTTGAGCACTTCCGCTCGCACCGTCCTCCTTCTCTCATCTGCAAATTTCCTCATGCGATCCATAGCCTCCTAAGCTCCTCGCCTCCAAGCTGCAAACCCTGCGCCATTGTTGATGCCACCGCGTCGATTGACAAGGCACAGCACGCCGGAGTCCTCCATGGCCGCCGTGGATCTTGGGGCGGCGGAGTGGGAAAGATCGAAGATTTCCACTCAAGACATCAACATGCTGAAGAAGCTGGGGATCAGCAAGAAACCCAAGGCATTGTGCTTCCCCAGTGAGGAGAGCTACCCAACCCCTCCAATGGGGTACCGGGTAAGTTTTGCCGACCACCTCATCCGCGGTCTGTCCGCCCCCATTCATCCTTTTCTCCGTGGACTGCTTTTTATCTACGGTCTGCAACTCCACCACCTCACGCCAAACTCCATTCTTCACATCTCCATTTTCATCACTCTTTGCGACGCCTTCCTTGGCGTCCAGCCTAACTGGGCGCTATGGAAGCGCATTTTCTTCTGTCGCCGTAATGGCTCTCCCAATGTCGCCTATAATATAGGCGGCGTTGTAATTTCTGCTCGACCCACTGTCGACTACTTCGACGTCAAACTCCCTGACTCAGTTCAAGGATGGCGCAAGAAGTGGTTGTACATTCAAGAGGAAAACCACGGATGCGCTGAGGACAATATCCCTCCTTTTGATGGCGCCGAGAAAATCTTTCGCCGCCGCTCCTGGGACGCGGAGGCCACCGAAGAAGAAAGGGCGTCGACAGAAACCTTGATGGCTCGTATCCACGAGTTGCAAAATACTCGCGGCAAAGAGTTATCGGGTGTCCAAATCACTGCATACTTTCTTAGGACTAGAGTGCAGCCGCCTGTGCTCGCAAATATCCTCTATGGAAATATGCTGGCGACAAGGACGTAGATCGGCTGTCGGTGAATTTGGAGGTCAAGGATTTAGAAAAACTTGTCCGAAAAATCTCGTCTCTCAGCAAAAAAGATGTTGTCCCTTCTTCTTGCCGTGTGACACCATTCAGCGCCGCCAATCCACTTCCCAAGGTAACCTTTGTCTATTGTCTTGTTGTTGCTTTGCTATCTTTTTTTATAACTTCTTTTCTAATATCTCTCCCTGTTTTATTTTGTACAGAATCATCCAGACCTTGTCTCGCTTCCTCCTCTTCCTGAAGGTGGAGAGGTCGAAGAAAGGGCCATTGTCACTGATGATAATCAAGAAGCTCCGTCTTTTGTGAATGAACCCGTGGATTCTCGAAAATCTGCGGGATCTTCCGAAGGCACTACGTCGGCACTATCTCCTCCTCCTGCTGTTTCTCCAAAAGGCAAAAGGAAGAGGAATGATGTCGAAGATTCCGGCACTTCCAAAGCCGAAGAAGTTGATCCTTCACGTCAGAAGGCAACTTATGATCCATATCTGGCATCCCTCGTCAGCTCGTAAGTCACCTTGATTTCCCCTTATTTCTGTAGTCGAAGTTTTTTGTCTCATCTTGCTTTTTATGCTGTCGATCTTTAATCGCAGTGATGATGAGGAAGAAGTACCAACTCGTGATGTGGCTCCTCGGACGAGCACGTCACATACTTTACTTGTTTCGGAGACGCCAATTGAAGGAGAAGAATCCTCGCCTCCTCGACAAAACGTCGTCACCACCACTCCTCCTTCAAGCCCCCTTGCTCCTTCACCAAAAAGGACAAGGGTTGAAACGATCATCGAGCCTGCCCCTCAATTGGGTATCTCTTCTCATTCGCTCTTAGATGATGTAAGTTTTTGACTTTCCTGCCAGTATCTGTATTTCCTCTGTTTACTTCTTTTTGTGCCTTCATATTTTTCTCGTACCGATATTTTCTTTCTCTGTTCTTCTTTGACAGCCCATGATCAAAGAGCTTGTTCGCATTGGATCCCAATTCATTGGGTACCGTGAATATGCCAGCAGGACTGAAGGTAACAACTTTTTTACTGTCATTGTTTCTAATCTTCTTGCTCCTATTTTTGTCGCAATTTTGACTGTTCTTTTCTATTTTGACAGAGAAACTTGCAGAGGCCAACAGGCTTGCCGACACTCTTGCTTAGAAATTGGAGCAAAGTGAAACGGCTCGCAAGAAAGCCGAACTTGATGCTAGCCAAGCAAAAGCAGAGGCTGATGAGGCCAAAGCAAAAGCTGCTAGTGTCGAAGAACTACAGAAGAAACTTGAGGATGCTGAAGCTGCTTTAAACGAGCACAAAGCCGCACAGGACACTCGTGAAAAGGGAATCCTCAAGCGCTTGAACACGCAAAATCGTCGCTTCCTCGGTAACTTTGTTGATCCCTTCTATTTTTCTTAAGACTTGCTTTCTTTTGTTTTTACTTGCTGTCAACTAACATGTATTTTCTATGGCAGGTCAAACAAGCCAAGATTTTGACCTTGAGAATCCCACCAATGATCTTCTGCTTGACGCACTATCTTATCTGGAGTTTCATGGCCAAGAAATTCGTGAAGGCGTGGTGAATGCTGACGCAGGATTGTCGAAGTTGTTCCCCTACTTCTTCCCGAAGAAAGAGGAGCCTAAGACTTTCCTTGCCCTTGCCAAGGACTTCAATCCACCGGAGGATCTTGGACTGAAGATGCGCCAGGAGAACATGAAGGTTGCTGTCGAGAACACTATTGCCTTGGTCGGCCGATACCAACAAACTGTTGACTGGATGAAGGTTGGCGACACCGAGCAGATAGAACAATCAAAATGGAGGTCGTTGATCAAGGCATCCAAGCCCAACACGAAGAAAATCCTGGCCTATCTCGGGATCAAGCCATCTTCAACTCCTAGCTCATCAAGGCCGGAGGTCTAGTTGAATGCCTTTGCTTTTCATTTCCTTTGCTTTCTCTATTTCTTTTGCTGTTGTCGCCATTTTAGCCTTGGCAACAATTACCCTGTTAGTCCCTTTGGAGAACTTCTTTTGTAATGTCCGTGTAAACTTTCTAGAAATCAATGAAATTCCTCTTGGTACTATCATTGATCCTAGGACTTTCTTTTCCAGTTAATATTTGATAATTATTCGACCAACCCTTGCTCTGCCGATGCTTCACCTGCTTCTTCCTTCTCGAAGAAAATACTAGTCGATGATAATCCCCTCGAAGGTTCTTCAAGCAAACATTTGTCGGAAGATTTGCAAAAACTTCGACAACAACTTCAATCCATGAAGAAACAGACTCTGGCAATGATCGAACAATCTCGAAAAGCATCTGAAGGAGAGAAAATTGCTCTTCAACAGGCAAAGGAGGCCATCGCTGCGAAGGATGCTGCTATTGCTGAGGCTGCTGAAACTTCTTCTCGCGAGAATTATATGCTTCAACTAATGACTGACGCCAGTTTGGATATGAAAGGTATGTTTCCTGCTCATGACCGTGTTGGATGTTGTTCTTTTTTATTCGTTCCTTGATATTTTGTTTGCTGTGCCAGGCTCGTTTCTGGATACTGCTGCCGAAGACCAACGTGTTGAAGCTCGAACATTGTTTCTTTGAGATCGGCTGCGCAACATGGATCTAACTTTTGGGTTACTCCTGAGCGTACTCGCCAAATCGTTAGATTTCAAGATCGCGCGGCTCAGGTCCGTGACTTCCTTGACTTCTGTACGAAAACTTTATTCTTAGTTTATGGGACCATGTTCCCTCGGAACAAGATGCCAGAGACCCTTCCAGCTTTAATGGAAAAATTTCGAGATGCTCCTCGAATCCATGGCTTTGTGCGGGCTCAACTTTCTGCTGGCGCTAGATTTGCCATGATGATGATAAAGATTTGCCATCCAAAATTGCCCATAGATCAGATTGTTCCTACTTGCCTAGCAAAAATGGCAAAGAAAAAGAGAAATATGGGCAAGATTGATGATTTGGTTACTCCTGTTGCTGAAGATATGATGGATGAACTTCTTCGGATGGATTCTGAATTCTTCGTGAAGGGAAGCTATGCTGAGCATAGTACTCATCCTTCTACTGAGCGAATAACCATAGACCATGTGCTAGGTTTCCCTTGAATGCTTTTTCCTCTTCTTGCTGTATTTCCATCATTGATACATTCTTGTGTATTTGTAAACACAATCTATATTGTAAAGCTGTTAACTCTGTATTTTTTCTATTTTTAACCACCGAGCCCCCGAGCCTTTGGCTGGAGTTTATACTGTTCCGAAGATTTTCCCTTCTGTTGTAATAAGACATCTTTGTTTTTTCATTGATGGATTGCAAGCCCTCGAGTATCTTAGTGTCGAAGTTCTATATTTTTGTTGCGAGGTTCTTGGACCAAAGCAATAAGATTTTTGACGTGTACACTATATTTATAATTGTTAGCTTCCGATTTTTATATTTGGCGAGGTATTAGTGTACCAAGGCGAAATATTTTGGTAAGTCTAGTTTGTCTATATTGTACGTATTTTGAGACTTGAAGGCGTTGAGCCCCCGAGCGTGTCGAAGAATAAGAAGTATATCTCCACTATCTTTATTATATTGCAGCACCGCGAGCCCGCCTCATTAAAAACCTTTCCGGCCCCACTCGGTGCCCCGAAAAGAAAAAGAGTGCGTCTGAAAACTCGCGGGCATTTCCGTACATTGTAGAGAAAGACTATATTTCGACTCTAGGCGTAGAACCGCCTAAGCTGCGCCACGTTCCAGGGGTTTTTCTCGGGAGCCCCCGTCTTCTTGTCCTTGATCATGTATGCTCCTCCGTCGATGACTTCCGTGACGACGTAAGGGCCTAGCCATGGTGATTCGAGCTTCTCAGTACTTTTTTGATTTAACCGCAAGACCAAATCCCCGACCTGAAAAGACCTTGGCCTTAACCGTCGACTGTGGTAGTTTTTGAGGTCTTGCTGGTATTTGGTGACTCGTGAAAGTACTTCGTCTCGAGCTTCGTCGAGTGCGTCCATATCATCCTCCCGAGCTTTTTGTGATGTTTCTTCGTCATATTCTGTTACTCTTGGCGAATCATGCTCTATTTCAATTGGTAGTACTGCTTCAGCTCCGTGGACGAGAAAAAATGGAGTTTCTTGTGTCGCCGTGTTTGGTGTTGTTCGAATGCTCCACAAAACACTTGGCAATTCCTCTAGCCAAGTATATCGAGCTTTTTCAAGCGGACCTAGCAGGCGCTTTTTGAGGCCATTGCAGATGATTCCATTGGCTTTCTCGACTTGGCCATTGGTTTGTGGGTGCCCAACTGACGCAAAGTGCAATTTAATGCCTACTTCTGCGCAGTACTCCTTGAATTCCTTGGACGTAAAGTTTGAACCATTGTCTGTGACAATGCTATGGGGCACTCCAAACCGAAAAACGAGGCCTTTCACAAACTTTATCGCCGACGCTGCATCTGGTGAATTTATTGGCTTCGCTTCTACCCACTTGGTGAATTTGTCGACAGCGACCAGCAAGTACTCATACCCTCCTCGCGAAGCTTTGTGCAACTTGCCCACCATATCAAGTCCCAATTGGGCAAAGGGCCACGACAATGGTATTGGTGTTAATTCTGCCGCTGGAGAGTGAGGTTTTGCGGCAAATCTTTGACACGCGTCGCAGGTTCGTACTATTTCCTTGGCATCCTCGATTGCTGTCAACCAATAGAATCCTGCACGAAAAACCTTGGCTGCGATAGCTCGACTACTTGCGTGGTGGCCACATATTCCTTCATGTACATATTTCAGAATTATTCTTCCTTCCTCGGGTGTGACACACCTTTGCAGGACGCCTGAAATGCTTCGCTTGTATAACTCCCCCTTGATCACTGTGAAAGCTTTGGATCGTCGAATAATTCGCCTGGCCTCAACTGGATCGTCGGGTATTTCTTTCCTGAGTATATATGATATATACGCTTGCATCCAAGGAACTTCTACCATCATCACAAGTTCTTGGTCCTCTTCGTCCTCCGTGGTTTCTTTGAGGGGCGCCGAAGTGTTTTCTTCCTTTGCTTTTTTCTGCACCTTTTTCGGCTTTGTGGATCTCTCCGCTATTTCTTCCCAAAATACTCCTGGTGGGATTGGGAGGCACTGTGACCCGATGTTTGCGAGAACGTCGGCTTCATCATTGCTCAATCTACTGATGTGATTTACCTCGCACCCATCAAACAGCTTCTCGAGCTCATTGTACACCTCCTTGTATGCCATCATGCTATCATTGACTGCGTCACATTGGTTCATAACTTGCTGAGCCACCAATTGTGAGTCGCCAAAGATTTTTAGTCGAGTTGCACCGCAAGCTTTCGCCATCTTCATCCCGTGTATGAGGGCTTCATATTCTGCTTCATTGTTGGATGCGTTAGGGAACGTCATCCGAAGGACGTATTTTAACTTGTCGCCTTCAGGTGATATAAGTACTACTCCTGCGCCAGCTCCTTCTACTCTCTTGGACCCATCGAAGTTCATGGTCCAAGTTCTCGACAAATCTGGGGGTCCCTTGTTTTGTAGCTCCATCCACTCTGCAATGAAATCTGGCAGAACTTGCGACTTGATTGCCTTTCTTTTTTCATACGTGATGTCCCGAGGGGAAGTTCTATTCCCCAAAGGGAGACACGCCCTGTAGCTTCTGGATTGTTCAGTATATTTGAAAGAGGTGCTTCGTTGACTACTATTATCGGGTGTGCCGAAAAATAGTGGCGCAACTTCCTTGCCGTTGCAATTACTCCATATGCTAGTTTCTGGTACCGCGGGTACCGCTGTTTGGAAGGCGATAAAACTTCACTGATGAAATATACTGGCCTTTGCACTCCATGGAGTTTTCCTTCTTCTTCTCTTTCAACAACTAGCACCGTGCTAACCACTTGGGGCGTGGCTGCAATATACAGCAGGAGAGGTTCTTTTCCCTTCGGCGCCACCAAGATTGGTGGTGTCGAGATTGTGCGCTTCAGATCCTCGAAAGCTCTGTCGGCTTCTTCGTTCCACTGGAATTTCTCCCCTTGCTTTATCAGAGCGTAAAATGGTAACGCTTTTTCTCCCAGCCTGGCTACGAATCTTCTCAAAGCTGCGACTCGCCCAGTTAGCTGCTGTATTTCTTTCAACTTTGTTGGCTTCCTCATTGTTACGATTGCTTGTATTTTGTCGGGATTTGCTTCAATCCCTCTTGCTGAAACTATAAACCCCAGAAGTTCTCCTGCTGGGACGCCAAAAGAACACTTCGCCGGGTTCAGCTTGAGGCAGAATTTGTCGAGGTTGTCAAAGGTTTCCTTGAGATCCTCGATCAGCGTTGCCCCCTTTTTTGATGTTATGACGACATCGTCGATGTATACTTGCACGTTTTTCCCAATCTGTGTCGCCAAACACTTCTGCATCATCCTCTGATATGTTGCTCCCGCGTTTTTCAGACCAAAGGGCATTGTTCTATAGCAAAACACGCCGTAAGGTGTGATGAACGCTGTCTTTACTTCATCTTCTTCTTTCAATCTGATCTGGTTATAACCAGAATATGCGTCCAGGAAGGAAAGACGTTCACATCCAGCCGTGGAGTCGATAATTTGATCGATCCTCGGGAGGGGAAAGTGATCCTTTGGACAATGTTTATTGAGACACGTAAAGTCGACGCACATGCGAAGGACCTTAGTGTTTTTCTTCGGCACCAACACAGGATTTGCTACCCATGTGGCTTCTGTGTGCAACTCCTTGATAAAACCAGCTTCTCGTAGTCGATCGATTTCTGACAGCATAGCCTTGCGGTTTGGTTCCTAAAAACGCCGCAAAGGTTGTTTGATTGGTCTCGCTAGTGGATCCAAGTTTAGGTGGTGCTCGACAAGTTCCCTGGGTACTCCTGGCATGTCAGCTGGACACCATGCAAAGATTTTCCAGTTCTCACGGAGGAACTCGATGAGCGCGCTTTCCTATGCGAGGTCCATGTCGTTTGCAATTGACGTCGTCTTTTTCGGGTCTGTCGGGTGAATCTGCACCTCCTTAGAATTTTTCTCGGTATTGAAAGTTGATTCTTTATTTGGCCTTCCAACGTCTGGCAACACGTCGTAGTCAGTCATACTCCTTGACGCCAAATACTCAGCTTGCATCCCGAAAGTTTCTGATATCCGATGAAAATCCTTATCGCACTTATCGGCTAAGGCGAAGCTTCCTTTGACTGTGATTGGTCCCTTAGGTCCAGGCATCCTCCACAACAGGTATGTATAATGTGGTACCGCCATAAATCTAGCATATGCTGGTCGTCCCAACAGAGCGTGGTACTGCGACGGAAAATCCACAACTTCAAATTCCAGCTTCTCGATTCTATAATTCTCTCGGGTTCCAAACTGAACGTCGAGATTAATCTTCCCCAATGGATAACTTGGTTTCTCCGGTGTGATACCATGTAACCTCGTGTCTGTTGGCTTCAAGTTTGCTAGGGATATGTTCATCTTCCTCAATGTATCTGCATACATAAGGTTTAAGCTGCTGCCGCCATCTATGAACACTCGAGAGACATCAAATCCCGCAATAACTGCTGGTAAGATAAGTCTTGGGCCTTGCTCGGTCGAGGAACTTGCTGCGGGTGATCTGCTATGGTGAAGCCAATATCTTGCCCTGACCAATTAAGATACTCGACTGTTGGTGGAGGCATTTTTTCTGCCATGAACACCTGTCGCGAGATTACTTTCTGAGCCCTATTGGATGTCCTTCCCTTCTGAATCATCGACACCGCTCCGTTGGAGTTAGGATCAACGTAAGGTGGTGGTGGTGGTGCTGCCACTATTCTGAGCTGATGTCGATTGTCTTCTGTAATCGCGGGAGGAGGTGGCAAGTGAATCTCGCTCCTGGGTTCTCGAGGATTTCTCTGTGCTGCTCGAGCGTTAGCATGCTCTGCCCACCTTAACATTGCCTGGAAATTGCGACAATCTTTCTGCAGATGTCCCGACTGTCTTTTTCCGTTGCTGTCGAGGAAAAAGTGCATCTGACACGGCCCATTCATCATCTCTTCAGGAGACACAAAAGGCCTCGGGAACCTAGGCCCGCTATTTTGCCTGTTGTTTCGAGAATCGTCTCTATTATCGCATCGCTGCTCATTGCTTCTCTGATAGTCATCTCTGTTGTTTCCCCCTGTATTTGCCCGAAAGCCTGGCGAAATTTGTCCTGGAGTATCATAGCTCGGGTACTGCCGAGGAAATCGTCGCCTCGGTTGATAATTTTGAAGGAGATATGCCCTAGAGGCAATAATAAAGTGGTTATTATTTATATCTTTATGTTTATGATAAATGTTTATATATCATGCTATAATTGTATTAACCGAAACATTAGTACATGTGTGATATGTAGACAAACAAGAAGTCCCTAGTATGCCTCTTAAACTAGCTTGTTGATTAATGGATGATTAGTTTCATAATCATGAACATTGGATGTTATTAATAACAAGGTTATGTCATTATATGAATGATATAATGGACACACCCAATTAAGCGTAGCATAAGATCTCGTCATTAAGTTATTTGCTATAAGCTTTCGATACATAGTTATCTAGTCCTTATGACCATGAGATCATGTAAATCACTTATACCGGAAAGGTACTTTGATTACACCAAACACCACTGCGTAAATGGGTGGCTATAAAGGTGGGATTAAGTATCCGGAAAGTATGAGTTGAGGCATATGG
Source organism: Lolium perenne (assembly GCF_019359855.2). Classification (NCBI taxonomy): domain Eukaryota; kingdom Viridiplantae; phylum Streptophyta; class Magnoliopsida; order Poales; family Poaceae; genus Lolium; species Lolium perenne. Next base: position 336,454,782 of record NC_067247.2, read on the forward strand.
ATCAACAGTGGGATTTGTCCATCCCGATGACGGATAGATATACTCTGGGCCCTCTCGGTGGAATGTCGTCTAATGTCTTGCAAGCATATGAATGAGTTCATAAGAGACCACATACCACGGTACGAGTAAAGAGTACTTGTCAGGAGACGAGGTTGAACAAGGTATAGAGTGATACCGAAGATCAAACCTCGGACAAGTAAAATATCGCGAGACAAAGGGAATAGGTATTGTATGTGAATGGTTCATTCGATCACTAAAGTCATCGTTGAATATGTGGGAGCCATTATGGATCTCCAGATCCCGCTATTGGTTATTGGTCGGAGTGAGTACTCAACCATGTCCGCATAGTTCACGAACCGTAGGGTGACACACTTAAAGTTGGATGTTGAAATGGTAGTACTTGAATATGGAATGGAGTTCGAATATTTGTTCGGAGTCCCGGATGAGATCCCGGACATCACGAGGAGTTCCGGAATGGTCCGGAGAATAAGATTCATATATAGGATGTCATTTTATGTGAATTAAAATGTCGCGGAAGGTTCTATGGAAGGTTCTAGAAGGTTCTAGAAAAGTCCGGAAGAAACCACCAAGGAAGGTGGAGTCCACATGGGACTCCACCTCCATGGCCGGCCAACCCTAGTGGGGGAGGAGTCCCAAGTGGACTCCCCCTTAGGGGGCCGGCCACCCCCCCATATGGGAGGTGGAAACCCCACCTTTGGTGGGAGTCCTAGTTGGGCTAGGTTTTCCCCTCTTATGGAAGGTTTTTGGTTCGGGTCTTATTCGAAGACTTGGACACCAACACTTGGGGATCCACCTATATAATGAGGGGCCAAGGGAGGGGGCCGGCCACCCCAAGACCACAAGCTGGCCGCCCCCCTTGAAGTGGCCGGCCACCCCCTCCCAAACCCTAGCCGCCCCCCTCTCCTCCATATCTCCCGCGTAGCTTAGTGAAGCTCCGCCGCACTTCTCCACCGCCACCGACACCACGCCGTCGTGCTGTCGGATTCAAGAGGAGCTACTACTTCCACTGCCCGCTGGAACGGGAGGTGGACGTCGTCTTCATCAACAACCGAACGTGTGACCGAGTACGGAGGTGCTGCCTGTTCGTGGTGCCGGAACTGATCGTGATCAAGATCTTCTACGCGCTTTTGCAAGCGGCAAGTGATCGTCTACCGCAGCAACAAGAGCCTACTCTTGTAGGCTTTGGAATCTCTTCAAGGGTGAGACTCGATACCCCCTCGTTGCTACCGTCTTCTAGATTGCATCTTGGCTTGGATTGCGTGTTCGCGGTAGGAAAATTTTTGTTTTCTATGCAACGTTATCCTACAGTGGTATCAGAGCCGTGTCTATGCATAGATGGTTGCACGAGTAGAACACAATGGTTTGTGGGCGTTGATGCTCTTGTTATCTTTAGTTTGAGTACTTTGCATCTTTGTGGCATAGTGGGATGAAGCGGCTCGGACTAACTTTACATGACCGCGTTCATGAGACTTGTTCCTCGTTCGACATGCAACTTGTATTGCATAAGAGGCTTTGCGGGTGTCTGTCTCTCCTACTATAGTGAAGATTCAATTTACTCTTCTATTGAAAACATTAGTATCAACGTTGTGGTTCATGTTCGTAGGTAGATTAGATCTCTCTCGAAAACCCTAAACCACGTAAAATATGCAAACCAAATTAGAGACGTCTAACTTGTTTTTGCAGGGTTTGGTGATGTGATATGGCCATAATGTGATGATGAATATGTATGAGATGATCGTTATTGTATTGTGGCAACCGGCAGGAGCCTTATGGTTGTCTTTAAAATTCATGTTGAGTAGTATTTCAAAGTAGTTGTAATAGTTGCTACATGGAGGACAATCATGAAGACGGCGCCATTGACCTTGACGCTACGCCGACGATGATGGAGATCATGCCCGAAGATGATGGAGATCATGTCCGTGCTTTGGAGATGAAGATCAAAGGCGCAAAGACAAAAGGGCCATATCATATCACATATGAACTGCATGTGATGTTAATCCTTTTATGCATCTTTTTTTGCTTAGATCGCGACGGTAGCATTATAAGATGATCCCTCACTAAAATCTCAAGATAATAAAGTGTTCATCCTTAGTAGCACCGTTGCCAAGACTTGTCGTTTCGAAGCATCTCGTGATGATCGGGTGTGATAGAATCAACAAGTGCATACAACGGGTGCAAGACAGTTTTGCACATGCGGATACTAAGGTGGCCTTGACGAGCCTAGCATGTACAGACATGGTCTCGGAACACGTGATACCGAAAGGTAGAGCATGAATCATATGGTTGATATGATGAACACTTTGAGTGTTCGCCATTGAAATCACACCTTTTCTCGTGATGATCGGGTTTAGGTGCGGTGGATTTGGTTCGTGTGATCACTAAGACAATGCGAGGGATATTGTTTTAAGTGGGAGTTCACTTAGATTTTTAATTATGTTGAATTAAAATTTGAACTCAATTTGTCATAAACTTAGTCTAAACTATTGCAAATATATGTTGTAGAGATGGCGTCCCCAATCAATTTTAATCAGTTCCTAGAGAAAGAGAAACTTAAGAGCAACGGTAGCAACTTCACCGACTGGTTCCGTCATGTGAGGATCTTCCTCTCTGGCGGAAATCTGCAATTTGTGCTTGATGCACCGCTAGGTGACCCTCCCCGTGCAAACCGAAACCGATGAAGTAAAAGCTGTTTACGCGACTCGGAAAACTCGGTACTCTCAAGTTCAGTGTGCCATCCTGTGCAGTCTGGAATCCGATCTTCAAAAATGTTTTGAGCACCATGATCCTCATGAGTTGATGAATGAGCTGAAAGCTATATTCGAGACTCATGCGGCCGTGGAATGCTGATGACCCACAAGTATAGGGGATCGCAACAGTCTTCGAGGGAAGTAAAACCCAATTTATTGATTCGACACAAGGGGAGACAAAGAACACTTGGAAGCCTTAACAACGGAGTTGTCAATTCAGTTGCACCTGGAAACAGACTTGCTCGCAAGGGTTTATCAGTAGTAACAGGTTTATAGCAAGATGGTAGTGAAATAACAAGAGTAGCGAGTAACAGAGACAGCAGTAGTGATTTTAGTAAACAGCAGGATTAAAATACTGTAGGCACGGGGACGGATGACGGGCGTTGCATGGATGAGAGAAACTCATGTAACAATCATAGCAGGGCATTTGCAGATAATAATAAAACGGTGTCCAAGTACAAAGCAATCAATAGGCATGTGTTCCATATATAGTCGTGCGTGCTCGCAATGAGAAACTTGCACAACATCTTTTGTCCTACCAGCCACAAGTGCCGGGCCTCAAGGGAAACTACTGGATATTAAGGTACTCCTTTTAATAGAGTACCGGAGCAAAGCATTAACACTCCGTGAACACATGTGATCCTCACATCGCTACCATTCCCTCCGGTTGTCCCGATTTCTGTCACTTCGGGGCCATCGGTTCCGGACAGCGACATGTGTATACAACTTATAGGTAAGACCATAAACAATGAATATCATGATGAAACAATAACATGTTCAGATCTGAGATCATGGCACTCGGGCCCTAGTGACAAGTATTAAGCATAACAAGTTGCAACAATATCATCAAAGTACCAATTACGGACACTAGGCACTATGCCCTAACAATCTTATGCTATTACATGACCAATCTCATCCAATCCCTACCATCCCCTTCGGCCTACAGCGGGGGAATTACTCACACATGGATGGGGGAAACATGGCTGGTTGATGTAGAGGCGTTGGCGGTGATGGCGGTGATGATCTCCTCCAATTACCCGTCCGGCGGAGTGCCGAACGGAGACTTCGGCTCCCGCGACGGAGTTTCGCGATGTGGCGGCGTTCTGGAGGGTTTCTGGCGACTTCGACTTCTCCCCGTGCGTTTTTAGGTCGAGGCCGATAAATAGTCCGAAGGAGGGCGTCGGAGGCCGGCCGAGGGGGCCACACCACAGGGCCGCGCGGCCCCCCCAGGGCCCCGCCCCCCGATTGTGTGGGGCCCTCGGCCTCCACTTCAATTGCCCTTACGGCTCCGTTAGTTTCCCGGGAAAATAGGGCCTTCGCATAAATTCCGAGGTTTTTCCCGAAAGTTGGATTTCTGCACAAAAACGAGACACCAGAGCAGTTCTGCTGAAAACAGCGTTAGTCCGTGTTAGTTGCATCCAAAACACACAAATTAGAGGCAAAACAATAGCAAAAGTGTTCGGGAAAGTAGATACGTTTTGGACGTATCAACTCCCCCCAAGCTTAGCTTATTGCTTGTCCTCAAGCAATTCAGTTAACAACTGAGCGATAAAAGAACTTTCACGAACACATTTGCTCATATGATGTATATATTCTCATGCTATGGCTAATACTCGAGCAGTTCATAATGAGATATATGCAAATAAGATCATCTAACAGCTATGTCAATCATGGAGAGGTACCAACAATTAATAATAAGCATCATGAATCATGTGTATAAGCAAGATTGCAATGTTCATAAGAGAGTATGATAAAGTGGTATCTCGCTGGCCTGTATTTGGTTGGCAAAACATAAATGCCCGGGCACCTCTGGAGTTCATAGAAAGACTAGAAGTAGTGATTGTCAAAAGATAAATGCATCAAAGTTATACCACAATCAATCATATTTTGAGACAAGCATATTGTACTAAGAATGACAGTTGTGCTCTCAAGATAGTGCTCAAAGAAATAATGGAGACACAACATAAAAGTAAAAGATTGACCCTTCGCAGAGGGAAGCAGGGATTAACATGCGCTAGAGCTTTTCATTTTTATAAAGACAGGAGTAAAATTATTTTGAGAGGTGTTTGTTGTTGTCAACGAATGGTAATGGGTACACTAACTACCTCGCCAACCGGACTTTCAAGAGCGGCTCCCATGAATTATTGCATATTTATTTGGCACTCCTTCCAACCTTTCTTTCACAAACCATGGCTAACCGAATCCTCGGGTGCCTGCCGACAATCTCATACGATGAAGGAGTGTCTATTTAAGTTAATTAATTCGGGACTGGGAATCCCATTGCCAGCTCTTTTTGCAAAATTATTGGATAAGCGGATGTGCCACTAGTCCATATGAGAGTCCGTCAAAAGTAAATGACAAGGTTGAAAGTTAAACACCACATACTTCCTCATGAGCTATGAAACATAAACACAAATTGAGAAGCATTTTGAAGGGTTTAAAGGTAGCGCATGAGAATTTACTTGGAATGGTTTGAAATGCCATGCATAGGTATTTATGGTGGACACTCTGGAATAACTTGGTTTTCATGTGTTTGGAAGTACGAGCAGCGTTCCCGCTCAGTACAAGTGAAGGCTAGCAATAGACTAGGGAGCGACAAATCAAGAGAGCAGTAACTGTCATAATCATGCTTGCGGCAAAATAAATTAACGGAGGCATAAAAGTGATACAAGAACTCTGAAGCAATATAAATCATCGAGGCTTAATTGACTTTTTGTTCAGTCATATGCATGCGTGAGCATGTGCCAAGTCGATATAAATGAATTATTCAGAGGAGGATACCACAATGCCATACTTACTTATGAATAAAACAATGCAAACAAACATACATGACATGCTACTCATATTAATAAATTGGAGCTAAACATGAGAGGTCATGAACTACTAGACTTTCCCAAATAACATATACCTCACATGAACCAACTAAGCATGCTCACATGGATGAGTATATGTACAAAAATGAAAACAAATAGAGTTCATACCAGCCTCTCACCACAATCAGATTGTCGTAGATCGTCATTATTGCCTTTTCACTTGTGCAGCTTGGATAATATGAAGTGAAAACCACGCTCCAGCCACCGAAGACCATTGAACTCATAAAGAACTTTACAAACCAGAGAAGAACAGCAAATATTTTTGGTGTTTTCAAATTGCAAATAAGAACAAGAGGAAACAAACAAAGCAAAATCTTTTTGGGTTTTCTTATAGCAAACTAGCAATAGCAAATAAAGTGAAACAAATGCAAGAAACTAAAGCAAACAAATGGTGAAGAGAAATAACAGAAATATTTTTGGTCTTTTTGTGTTTTGGGAAGGAAACAAAGCGAAATCAAGAAATAGCAAACTGAAAGAAACACAGAAAAGCGAGATGGCAGGAATCTGCCAAAACCTGACAGCAGTACAGAAATCGATTTTAACAAAAATCTTACGTTGCTCAGATCGAAAAGTGTTCAACTAATGAAAATTAGATAACAACCTGGGGAACCTACACAAAAATTTGCAGCTCAAAATGGCGCTCTGGCTATTTTTTAGAATTTTTACGGTAATGTTCCAGAATCTGTTTTCAGGCAGCACTTCCCCAAATATTATCTTCTTCTCATTAGAAAACCACTCAAACGAACAAAACAAGTATGTGCAAGTATCCAGCAACCATAATATGCAAAGAATGAGTGATGCCGGTATACCTCCCCCCAAGCTTATGCTTTTGGCCTAAGTGGAGTTCAACCCCAACGAGGGTCGTTGTTCCTCGCCGGTGGGTAGTCCATGGAGTAGTCATAGTAAAGCTCCTGTGCAGAAGAAAAGCGTGGAAGCTCCGCATATCCACCATGTTGATGTGAGGAACTTGCTGCATCGGATGATGAGTCGAGGTGCTCCTCGACCTCTATGTCGTCTCTTGCATGATGGCCTCCTCTCTCTATATGTGCATCCAGTGCACCTTCTGTGACCGACCAATCTCCCCTGGAATCAAGGTTAGACAGAACAGGCGCAGGCAATCTTACTAGTTTCTCAGTTTTCTTAGTTATTCTCCAAACTTTCTTATAAAATATTATCTTATAATACAGGTTACCCAAGTTGGAGGAATCTGAAATAAATTCATGTTTAATCATAGAGGCTATGTCAAGTTTTTCTATGGGGAACGGAATATCAAAATGATGAGGTTCTACATTATGAAAAGCTAGTAAACGAGAGGCGATGAGACCTCCACAAATTCCACCTTTCTCACGGTTAGTAGCAAGTCTATAAGCTATTAATGCCCCCAAATTATAAGACCTACTATTTTGCAGTGCTGCAGCTAGAAAAGCCAAATCCGGGATAGAAAGTTTACCACCAATCCTTTTAGCGAGAACGCACTTGGTAATAAAATAGGCAAAGTAGCGGATAGCCGGGAGTTGAATACTAGTGATTTTACCACTTTCACCTGAGAAACTCCTTCCATCGCAAATCATCTTGTAGAGATCCGAGAGTTCTTGCGGCGATCCCTTTATCTTCTCACATGATCCCCATTGCGGTACTCTAATTGCTGCACAGAAAGCACTAAATGGCAAGTTGACAGCTTTATTGTAAATTTTATACTGGACCGTGGGGTTAGATCGCGACCAATTGAACTTGAAGTCCTGCACAAAAGACATAGTTAATTTCACATATTGTCTTGGCTCTCCTTCAACAAAGTCACTCAGCCCTGCACGAGAAATTAGAGTTTGAACATCTTCAAATATCCCCGCGCTTCTCATGAAATCCGCGCACGGGTAGTAAGAGGGGTAAACTCCCTCTTCACGATTGACTATCATAACTTGTTGGACTTCCAATTCTTGCTGGTTCAAGTGATATCTATTCCACTCCATTTTCTGAAATTTCAACAACCAATATAGAAATTTGATTTGGTGACATATAATTGAGGGAAACTACCATAGGAACTTGCTAGAGTACTAATCATGCATCAAAACTAGTTTCTACCACTTAGAACAAGCATGCAAGCTCACTAAACATGTTACCTACAGCAGCAAAATATTCAAGATATACTCAACCAAACGAAATTCTACTTGGATGGGTGGAGGAGTCACATACCGAAGAGCAAATGTGCCAAATTTCAGACAGAAATCTGGGCTGAGCAAAGAGATCGAAAAATCCGGAGCTCTGGAGCAAAAACGCGAGTGAGAGGAACTTGGTACGAGTTTTTTCGGGAGAGAGACTGTTCTGGGCGAAAGAGATGACAAAGTGGGGCAGAGGGGGGCCCACACCACATGGTGGCGTGGCCACCTCCTTGGCCGCGCCGGCCTGTGGTCTGGCGCCCTCTGGTGCCCCATAGGTCATCCTCTGGTGTTCCCAGGTGCCTCGTCGAAAAATAGGACCAACGGTATAATTTTTGTGAATTTTTGAAAACTTTGAAAAACGCACATTTCTGGGTATTTAGTTTATTATTACTGGCCAGGAAAAAATTTCGAAATCTTCAAATAACTAAAGAACTTTGCAAATTAAAAGTGCTACAGCAACTAGAGCAAATGGAGGAAGAAAGATATGTTGTTTACCTCCTCTATGCATATAAAAAGTATCCGTTAACAAGGTTGATCAAGTCTTGTCACCAAATAAATTTTACATAGCATAAGAAGAAATAAACCTCAAATCAATCATGTTACCTTGAATTGTATTGATATGGATCCAATCACGAGAATTTGATATTCTTCCTTAGGCTCATATATAGGACAATCAATAGTTCCCACTTTGATAGTTCTCACATTAGAAATAGTATTAACTCCACACGCTTTCTCAATCTTCTTAGGAAAATAAACGGTATGCTCCCTATCATCAACATTGAAAGTAACCTTTCCTTTATTGCAATCAATAACAGCCCCTGCGGTGTTAAGAAAAGGTCTCCCAAGAATAATAGACATATTATCATCTTCAGGCATTTCCAACACAACAAAATCAGTTAATATCAAGCAGTTAGTAGTAACTTGAACAGGAACATTCTCACATATACCAACAGGAATAGCAGTAGATTTATCAGCCATTTGCAAAGATATATCAGTAGGTATCAACTTATCTAAGTAAAGTCTCTTATAAAGAGAAAAAGGCATAACACTAACACCGGCTCCCAAGTCACATAGAGCAGTTTTAACATAATTATTCTTAATAGAACAAGGAATAGTAGGTATACGGGTCGCCCAACTTCTTTGGAATTTTGCCATTGAAAGAGTAATTAGCAAGCATAGTGGAAATTTCCTCATTGGGGATTTTCCTTTTGTTAGTAACAATATCTTTCATATACTTTGAATAAGGTGGCAATTTAATAGCATCATCAAAGGGATTTGCAAGAATAAAGGTTTCATCCAATCGCAAAATTTATTATAGTGTTCTTCTTCCTTTGATTTTAATTTCTTAGCAGGAAAAGGCATTTGCTTTTGCACCCAAGGTTCTCTTTCATTACCATGTTTCTCAGCAATAAAATCTTCTTTAGTGTACTTTTTATTTTTAGCATGCTTTTCAGGTTCTTCTTCAACCTCTTCTTTATCAGGAGTATCATTCTTATCATTATCATTATCATTATCATGTTCATTACCACTTTCAGTTTCAGCATCAGAAATAGAAATACTATTAGGATCATTAACAGGTTCAGAGGATTCTACAACATTTTTATGTTTCTTCTTCTTTTTCTTCCTAGAATGAGCACTAGGTTCAATGCGTTGAGAATCTTGTTCAACTCTTTTGGGATGCCCTTCAGGATATAAAGGATCCTGGGTAGAGACACCACCTCTAGTTGTTACTTCATAAGCATGTTTCCCTTTAGAATTATTCCCTAACAAGTCATTTTGCACTTTAGTGAGTTGATCAATTTGAGTTTGAATCATTTGAAAATGTTTAACAAGCATCTTAACATCATTGGAGGTTCTCTCCACAATATCATGCAATTCACTAATAGCTCGAGAATTTTCCATTAAATGATTCTCTACTCTCATATTAAAATTTTCTTGCTTAACAATATAATTATCAAACTCATCTAAGCATTGTGCAGGAGGTTTCGAATACGGAATATCTTCCCTAGTAAAGCGTTGAAGGGAGTTTACCTCAATCATGGATGAAGGGGGAATTATCTCACATATATCTTCAATAGGAGGTAGATTCTTCACATCTTCAGATTTAATACCTTTCTCCTTGAGAGACTTCTTGGCTTCCCTCATATCCTCATCATTCAATTTAATTAAACCCCGCTTCTTCAATATTGGAGTTGGAGTCGGTTCGTGCGTAGTCCAATCATCATGATTCCGGCTTATTTTAGCCAATAATTCTTCAAACATTGCCTGGAGTTCTTTTCCTGAAAACACAACCAGCACAACTATCCAGGTATGCCCTAGACTCAATGGTTAGTCCACTATAAAATATATCAAGTAAATCATGCTTTTCCAAATCATGCTCAGGTCGAGCTCTAATAAGAGAGCAGAATCTCGACCAAGCCTCAGGCAATTTCTCTTCATCTCCCTGATTAAAATTATAAATTCTCTGCAAAGCAATATGTTGAGCACTAGCAGAAACGAATTTGCGGAAGAAAACATCAAGCAATTCTTTCGGAGTTTTAAGAGACTAAGGTGGCAATTTATTATACCAAGATTTCGCGTCATCCTTTAATGAGAATGGAAATATTTTAGCAACAAAGTAAGTACGCATCTTGACATCATCATAAAACAAGCTACTAAGAGTAGATAGCTCAGTCATGTGTTCAACAGCACTTTCTTTTTCAGTACCACAAAAGGGTGTTTTCTCAACAATAGCTATATGAGATAGATCAAGAGAAAAATCATAATCTTTATCCCTAATGTTTATAGGAGATGTGGCAAACTTAGGATCAGGAGACAGTTTATATCTAACAAAGATGTTCGCAAGCAACTTTTTAATTTTTCTTGCATCAGTAGTAGCATTGCATTTTTCAATAAAATCATCATTAAGCTCCACATAATCTTCCTCAAGATCATCACTAAAATAACCAAGTTCAGGTGAACTAACAGGTGTAGTAGCATTAGGAGTTTCAGTATTTTCAATTTGTCTAGACCTAGCAATTGTAGCATCTAGAAAAGATCCCAATGAACCACTATCATCAAGCACAGCAGAAACATTATCAATATTATGAGAGTGTTCAGATTCAGCAGATGTACCCGCATGCGAAGCATGTGGCGGTGAAACAAGTTTATCAATCACAGATGGTGAATCAAGAGCAAAGCAGAGGTATTCGTAATTGTACCTTTTCTTGTAGTGGATGGTAATATGGCGATCTTAGTATCGCGAGGTTTACCCATGATGGAGAATTTGCAGCGAACAATATTAATCCAAGTGAACTTCCAAATAAAGCTATGCTCCCCGGCAACGGCGCCAGAAAATAGTCTTGATGACCCACAAGTATAGGGGATCGCAACAGTCTTCGAGGGAAGTAAAACCCAATTTATTGATTCGACACAAGGGGAGACAAAGAACACTTGGAAGCCCTAACAACGGAGTTGTCAATTCAGTTGCACCTGGAAACAGACTTGCTCGCAAGGGTTTATCAGTAGTAACAGGTTTATAGCAGTAGCAGTAGTGAAATAACAAAGAGGCAGTAACAGAGACAGCGGTAGTGATTTTAGTAAACAGCAGGATTAAAATACCGTAGGCACGGGGACGGATGACGGGCGTTGCATGGATGAGAGAAACTCATGTAACAATCATAGCAGGGCATTTGCAGATAATAATAAAACGGTGTCCAAGTACAAAGCAATCAATAGGCATGTGTTCCATATATAGTCGTGCGTGCTCGCAATGAGAAACTTGCACAACATCTTTTGTCCTACCAGCCGGTGGCAGCCGGGCCTCAAGGGAAACTACTGGATATTAAGGTACTCCTTTTAATAGAGTACCGGAGCAAAGCATTAACACTCCGTGAACACATGTGATCCTCACATCGCTACCATTCCCTCCGGTTGTCCCGATTGTCACTTCGGGGCCATCGGTTCCGGACAGCGACATGTGTATACAACTTATAGGTAAGACCATAAACAATGAATATCATGATGAAACAATAACATGTTCAGATCTGAGATCATGGCACTCGGGCCCTAGTGACAAGCATTAAGCATAACAAGTTGCAACAATATCATCAAAGTACCAATTACGGACACTAGGCACTATGCCCTAACAATCTTATGCTATTACATGACCAATCTCATCCAATCCCTACCATCCCCTTCGGCCTACAGCGGGGGAATTACTCACACATGGATGGGGGAAACATGGCTGGTTGATGTAGAGGCGTTGGCGGTGATGGCGGTGATGATCTCCTCCAATTCCCCGTCCCGGCGGAGTGCCAGAACGGAGACTTCTGGCTCCCGCGACGGAGTTTCGCGATGTGGCGGCGTTCGGAGGGTTTACGCGACTTCGACTTCTCCCGTGCGTTTAGGTCGAGGCCGATAAATAGTCCGAAGGAGGGCGTCGGAGGCCGGCCGAGGGGGCCACACCACAGGGCCGCGCGGGCCCCCCTGGGCCGCGCCGCCCTATGGTGTGGGGCCCTCGGGCCTCCACTTCAATTGCCCTTCTGGCTCCGTTAGTTTCCTGGGAAAATAGGGCCTTCTGCATAAATTCCGAGGTTTTTCCCGAAAGTTGGATTTCTGCACAAAAACGAGACACTGAGCGATTCATTGAAAAACAGCGTTAGTCTGTGTTAGTTGCATCCAAAACACACAAATTAGAGGCAAAACAATAGCAAAAGTGTTCGGGAAGGTAGATACGTTTTGGACGTATCAAATGCTATGAAGCATCGAAACATTTCTTCAGCTGTATGATGGAAGAAGGCAGCTCCGTTAGTGAGCACATGCTCGCCATGACCGGGCATGCAAAGAAACTCAGTGACTTGGGAATAGTGATTCCTAATAGACTGGGGATTAATCGTGTCCTTCAATCACTGCCACCAAGTTACAAGAACTTTGTGATGAACTACAATATGCAGAACATGAACAAAGAGTTACCTGAACTCTTTGGCATGCTAAAAGCTGCTGAGATTGAGATCAAGAAAGAACACCAAGTGTTGATGGTCAACAAGACCACCAGTTTCAAGAAACAGGGCAAGTCTAAGGGAAAATTCAAGAAGGGTGGCAAGAAAGCTGCCACGCCTCCTATGAAACCTAAGAATGGCCCTAAGCCTGATGCTGAGTGCTATTCGCAAGGAGAAGGGACACCGGAAGCGTAATTGCTCCAAGTATCTCGGCTGATCTGAAGAGCGGCCTTGTCAAGAAGAAGAAAGAAGGTATATCCGATATACATGTTATAGATGTTTATCTCACCGGTTCTCGTTCTAGTACCTGGTATTTGATACTGGTTCGGTTGCTCATATCTGTAACTCGAAACAGGAACTAAAGAATAAACGAAGACTACTGAAAGATGAAGTGATGATGCGCGTTGGAAATGGATCCAAAGTCGATGTGATCGCTGTCGGCACACTTCCTCTACATCTACCTTCGGGATTAGTTTTAAGCCTAAATAATTGTTATTTTGTACCCGCGTTGAGCATGAACATTATATCTGGATCTTGTTTAATGCAAGACGGTTATTCATTCAAGTCTGAGAATAATGGTTGTTCTATTTTTATGAATAATATCTTTTATGGTCGAGCACCACAAAAGAATGGCTTATTTCTGTTAGATCTCGATAGTAGTGATACGCATATACATAACATTGATGCTAAGCGAATTAAATTGAATGATAATTCTACTTATATGTGGCACTGTCGTCTTGGTCATATTGGAGTGAAACGCATGAAGAAACTCCATACTGATGGATTACTTGAATCACTTGACTTTGAGTCACTTGATAGATGCGAAGCATGTCTAATGGGAAAAATGACAAAGACTCCATTTTCTGGTATGATGGAGCGAGCTACTGACTTATTGGAAATCATACATACTGATGTATGTGGACCAATGAGCGTAGCATCGCGCGGTGGTTATCGTTATGTTCTAACCTTCACAGATGATCTGAGTAGATATGGGTATATCTATTTCATGAAACATAAATCCAAAACTTTCGAGAAGTTTAAGGAATTTCAAAGTGAAGTAGAAAATCAACGTAACAAGAAGATCAAATTTCTACGATCTGATCGTGGAGGTGAATATCTGAGTTATGAGTTTGGCATGCATTTAAAGAAATGCGGAATACTTTCACAATTGACACCGCCGGGAACACCTCAACGTAACGGTGTGTCCGAACGTCGTAATCGAACTCTCTTAGATATGGTTCGTAGTATGATGTCTCTTACTGATTTGCCATTATCATTTTGGAGTTATGCATTAGAGACAGCCGCATTCACTTTAAATAGAGCACCATCAAAATCCGTAGAAACGACACCGTATGAATTATGGTTTAACAAGAAACCTAAGCTGTAGTTCCTGAAAGTTTGGGGTTGCGAAGCCTATGTAAAGAAGTTACAACCGGACAAGCTAGAACCCAAAGCGGAGAAATGCGTCTTCATAGGATACCCTAAGGAAACTATAGGGTACACTTTCTATCACAGATCCGAAGGCAAAATCTTTGTTGCTAAGAACGGAACCTTTCTTGAGAAAGAATTTCTCAGTAAAGAAGTGACTGGAAGAAAAGTAGAACTCGATGAGATTGATGAATCTATACTCGTTGATCAGAGTAGCGCAGTACCGGAAGTTGTACCTGTACCGCCTACACCGGCAACAGAGGAAGCTAATGATAATGATCATGAAACTTCGAACGAGGAAACTACTGAACCTCGCAGATCGACAAGGGAACGTGCCACTCCTGATTGGTATGATCCTTGTCTAAATGTCATGATTGTGGATAACAATGATGAGGACCCTGCGACGTATGAAGAAGCAATGATGAGCCCAGATTCCAACAAATGGCAAGAAGCCATGAAATCCGAAATGGGATCCATGTATGATAACAAAGTATGGACTTTGGTAGATTTACCTGATAGCCGAAAGGCTGTCGAAAATAAATGGATCTTCAAGAGGAAAACAGATGCTGATGGTAATATTACTGTCTATAAAGCTCGACTTGTCGCGAAGGGTTTCCGACAAATTCAAGGAGTTGACTACGATGAGACTTTCTCACCTGTAGCGAAGCTAAAATCTGTGAGGATTTTGTTAGCAATAGCTGCATTTTTCGATTATGAGATTTGGCAGATGGATGTCAAAACGGCGTTCCTTAATGGAGACATTGAGGAAGAGTTGTATATGGTACAACCCAAAGGTTTTGTCGATCCTAAAAATGCTGACAAAGTATGCAAACTTCAGCGTTCAATCTATGGTGAAGCAAGCATCAAGAAGTTGGAACCGACGCTTTGATAAGGTGATCAAAGACTTCGGGTTTATACAGTGTCATGGAGAGGCCTGTATTTACAAGAAAGTGAGTGGGAGCTCTGTAGCATTCCTGATATTATATGTAGATGACATATTATTGATCGGGAATGATATAGAACTATTAAGCAGTGTTAAAGGTTATTTGAATAATAGTTTTTCAATGAAAGACCTTGGTGAAGCATCATATATATTAGGCATCAAGATTTATAGAGATAGATCAAGACGCCTAATAGGGCTATCACAGAGTACATATCTGGACAAGATTCTAAAGAAGTTTAGAATGGACGAAAGTAAGAAAGGGTTCTTACCTATGTTACTGTGCAAGGTATTGAGTAAGACTCAAGGACCGGCTACGGCAGAAGAAAGAGAAAGGATGAGTAATATCCCCTATGCCTCGGCAGTAGGATCTATCATGTATGCCATGCTATGTACTAGACCGGATATAGCACATGCTGTTAGTGTGACTAGCAGATATCAAAGTGATCCAGGAATGGAGCACTGGACAGCGGTCAAGAATATCCTGAAGTACTTGAAAAGAACTAAGGATATGTTTCTTTGTTATGGAGGTGACCAAGAGCTCGTTGTAAACGGTTACACCGATGCAAGTTGGAACACCGATCCCGATGACTCTAAGTCACAATCTGGGTACGTGTTTATATTGAATGGTGCTGCATGAAGCTGGGCAAGCTCGAAGCAAGGTGCACGGTGGCGAAGTCTTCAACGTAATCGAGTACATAGCGGCTTCAGAGGCTTCATCAGAAGCGGTATGGATGAAGAGGTTCATTGTAGAGCTCGGTGTGGTTCCTAGTGCATTGGACCCATTAATCATTTACTGTGATAACATGGGTGCCATCGCCAATGCACAAGAGCCAAGGTCACACAAGAGGCTGAAGCATATCAAGCTGCGTTACCACTCGATTCGCGAGTACATCGAAGATGGAGAAGTAAAGATTTGCAAAGTACACACTGATCTGAATGTAGCAGATTCGTTGACTAAAGCTCTCCCTAGGGCAAAGCATGACCAACACCAGAATGCCATGGGTGTTAGGTATATTACAATGTAATCTAGATTATTGACTCTAGTGCAAGTGGGAGACTGAAGGAGATATGCCCTAGAGGCAATAATAAAGTGGTTATTATTTATATCTTTATGTTTATGATAAATGTTTATATATCATGCTATAATTGTATTAACCGAAACATTAGTACATGTGTGATATGTAGACAAACAAGAAGTCCCTATTATGCCTCTTAAACTAGCTTGTTGATTAATGGATGATTAGTTTCATAATCATGAACATTGGATGTTATTAATAACAAGGTTATGTCATTATATGAATGATATAATGGACACACCCAATTAAGCGTAGCATAAGATCTCGTCATTAAGTTATTTGCTATAAGCTTTCGATACATAGTTATCTAGTCCTTATGACCATGAGATCATGTAAATCACTTATACCGGAAAGGTACTTTGATTACACCAAACACCACTGCGTAAATGGGTGGCTATAAAGGTGGGATTAAGTATCCGAAAAGTATGAGTTGAGGCATATGGATCAACAGTGGGATTTGTCCATCCCGATGACGGATAGATATACTCTGGGCCCTCTCGGTGGAATGTTGTCTAATGTCTTGCAAGCATATGAATGAGTTCATAAGAGACCACATACCACGGTACGAGTAAAGAGTACTTGTCAGGAGACGAGGTTGAACAAGGTATAGAGTGATACCGAAGATCAAACCTCGGACAAGTAAAATATCGCGAGACAAAGGGAATAGGTATTGTATGTGAATGGTTCATTCGATCACTAAAGTCATCGTTGAATATGTGGGAGCCATTATGGATCTCAATATCCCGCTATTTGTTTTTGGTCTGAGTGAGTACTCAACCATGTCCGCATAGTTCACGAACCGTAGGGTGACACACTTAAAGTTGGATGTTGAAATGGTAGTACTTGAATATGGAATGGAGTTCGAATATTTGTTCGGAGTCCCGGATGAGATCCCGGACATCACGAGGAGTTCCGGAATGGTCCGGAGAATAAGATTCATATATAGGATGTCATTTTATGTGAATTAAAATGTCGCGGAAGGTTCTATGGAAGGTTCTAGAAGGTTCTAGAAAAGTCCGGAAGAAACCACCAAGGAAGGTGGAGTCCACATGGGACTCCACCTCCATGGCCGGCCAACCCTAGTGGGGGAGGAGTCCCAAGTGGACTCCCCCTTAGGGGGCCGGCCACCCCCCCATATGGGAGGTGGAAACCCCACCTTTGGTGGGAGTCCTAGTTGGGCTAGGTTTTCCCCTCTTATGGAAGGTTTTTGGTTCGGGTCTTATTCGAAGACTTGGACACCAACACTTGGGGATCCACCTATATAATGAGGGGCCAAGGGAGGGGGCCGGCCACCCCAAGACCACAAGCTGGCCGCCCCCCTTGAAGTGGCCGGCCACCCCCTCCCAAACCCTAGCCGCCCCCCTCTCCTCCATATCTCCCGCGTAGCTTAGCGAAGCTCCACCGGACTTCTCCACCGCCACCGACACCACGCCGTCGTGCTGTCGCATTCAAGAGGAGCTACTACTTCCGCTGCCCGCTGGAACGGGAGGTGGACGTCGTCTTCATCAACAACCGAACGTGTGACCGAGTACGGAGGTGCTGCCCGTTCGTGGTGCCGGAACCGATCGTGATCAAGATCTTCTACGCGCTTTTGCAAGCGGCAAGTGATCGTCTACCGCAGCAACAAGAGCCTCCTCTTGTAGGCTTTGGAATCTCTTCAAGGGTGAGACTCGATACCCCCTCGTTGCTACCGTCTTCTAGATTGCATCTTGGCTTGGATTGCGTGTTCGCGGTAGGAAATTTTTTGTTTTCTATGCAACGTTATCCTACAAATTTCGACCACGGTCCTCCTCTGGCGACCTGTGCCGTTTGTTGTGGACAACATCTTCTCCATCTGCCCATCTGTTTGCTATTTCCATTAACGCGGATACTGTCTTTGGGTTGGTCCTCCCCAAGTCCTTGACAAAATCTCCACGCCTGATTCCTGCGACAAACGCATCTATCGCTCTCTCGTCAGATATATTTTCTGCCGAGTTTTTGATGATGTTCCACCTTTGGATATATTTTCTCATTGGCTCGTCTGGCTTTTGTCGACATGCTCTCAACTCCTCTAACGACGCAGGTTTTTTGCACGTGGACCTGAAGTTCTTGACGAACACGTCCTCGAAGCTTTCCCAACTGTCGATAGATCCTGGAGGGAGTTTCTTTATCCAAGACCGTGCGGCTCCACTCAAATGCACCTGGATGCTTTGCATAGCTGTTGCTCTGGTTCCTCCTGTGAGTTTTACCGTCTCGAGATAATCAACTAGCCAATCTTCTGGATCTTGCAGGCCGTCGAATTTTTTGAAATTATCAGGCAGCTTGAATCCCGAAGGTACTCGAGTTTTCCGCACTCTTCTCGTGAAGCACGGCAAATCACACATATCCTCGTCGTTTAACTCTGGGGACTGCCGATGTTCTCTTCTGCTTTGTCGCGCTCGGTCGACCCTTGCTTATGCTGCCGTATCTCTTGCTCCACTTGGTCCTTCAGGAGCTGCTGCTGCTGCCGCAGGTCGTGGACTATTTTGCCTTGCTGTTCCTTCGGGAGGTGTTGATACAAACGCCGTCCCCATGGCTCCAACTCCTGCTATCGCCATGTTATACAGTGTTTCCCTTGGATCTCCTGGAGGTGGTTTAGATGCGAGGATAAAAGCATGTGTCGCCATATACCCAGCCTCTGGTGTCTTAGGGATGATGTTTCCTCTTGTGTCTATCGACATAAAGGACATGTCGAGGTTTTGGACCAGGTGCTCTCTTTCTGCTTCGGGTATGTGTTGTAACCTTGATCTCGCTCTGTTCTGAGCCTCCCTGTGGCTATCACCCGAAGTTCTAGATTGTCGACTCAGCTCTGCCCTTCTCCTGCTGGATGCAGAAGCTGCCTCCTTTCTTCTGTTTAACTCAGCTGTCTGTTTTTCCAATTCTCTTGCAGCTCGTGCGAGCCTATATTGATATGCTTGTAATTCCTCTGGCGTGGCTGTGGTGGCCATTGGTTCTGAGCCGTCCATAGCTCTCGCGGCTCTATCTCATGCTGCTTGCGGGAGTCGCACTCTGTGTCGCGGCTGTGGCCCGACGTATTTATTGCCCAGGCCTCGTCGCAGATCGGAGGGATCGACGTATGGGTTTCCCAGATCGTCGAAAGCCTCAGATGTATCCTCTTGGTCATTGCTTGGCTCTCCAATGACATAAATCTGATGATATTTTGTATTCAGATCTATGTTGGGTTTGGTGACACCATCGTTGAGATTGGTGAAGACCTTGCCCACTGTAGTAGATTTGTCGATGAAGTCGTAACTGTCGACACTGCTTGAGCCATCGCTTATATATGAGTCCGCAGATGACTCAAACGACATGTCGTTGAAGATCTTGGCGAGTTTCTCTCTTGCCCTGGTGCTGATGTAGCGTGACGACGAAGTTTCTTCTTCTCGGTTGACGATGTATAGCTTGAAAAATCGGAATCGACCGCCGATGATCCCGACGAAATCGGAATTTCGACACGATACGATCCTTCCTTCTCGACGCGAAAGCGAAACCTTCCAAACGTCATCTCCATAGGCTCCGCCAGATACGCATATGCATCCAAACGGGAGGGTGGGTGAGGAACAAAATCGACAGGACCAGCAGCGATCTGTTTACCTCGATCCATTGCGTTGCTTGCGGTTGATGATGTCGAAGATCTTGAACGTGCCATCGAGATCAGATCCTTACGCCTCTAATCCCCACGGTCGGCGCCAATTGACAAGGTATTAACTTATCAATGCCTATGGATTGTAGGCTAGGGTTTAGTTGGAAGTAGAGGGCAAGTAGATCTCGAAGGTTTCAGCCGAAAAGTACTCGACGATTATGAAAACTAGGGTTTGTGAACAATGATTCGATGATCTCTGCGTCCCTCGACTCCCCCTTATATAGGAGGCGGAGTCGAGGGATTCGTGCTGTACAAGTTACAAAGTCCGGGAAGGTTTCTAACTCATCCCGCAAGATTACAAATAAGACTTTCTATTACAACTCTAGCTTTCCTTAATACTATCTTGGGCTTCCGAATCTTCTTATTCTTCGGGTAGTGGGCCTTCAGTAAACCCCGGGTACTATCTTCGGCAGGCCCATTTGGGATGCCTATGTCACCTGGCAAGTCGTCAAGCACCTTGTGTGCGTGGAGGTGGGGCGGATTTGACGGCGCGTTCTGGGACGCACTGGCGAAGCGGCGGCGGAGGCACGACCGGCGGGAGCCCCAGGCGCGACGACGGTGCCGACTCTCAGCAGAGATCAGACGTCCAAACGACCGGGAAATCTAGCGGCGGTGGAGGGGTGGGAGGCGCGGGAAGGAAGGCGAACCAACGGTTTATACAAATAGTTGCCGACATGTGGGAGCCCGCCTCGCTTTTCGTTGTGTCCGGCGTACCCGGAGCGTCCCCTGTGGGACAGGGACGGGCTCGGGGCGCCGGACACCGTATAGGGCCGCGCCGGACAAAAATGGGCTTTGAGGGACGCGGCTGGAACAGATTTTTGGTCCGACGCGCCCACGCTTTGGGGGACACGGCTGGAGAATGCTCTTATGCCCAGTTTGGTTGCACAGAATTTGCCTGCGAATTGAATTGGCGATGTAATACCAAATCAACGATTTCAATGGAATACCATAATTGTTGTTTGGATGTGCACGGTATTCATGTGTAGAATCAACGCTGCGAATGGAATTCTAAATCATGTTTGGATGCATATTACGTGGAATTGAATGTAAAAATAAATCAAACATTCCCATCCTTGATAAAGTGGGGACGGCGACCGCCGGCGCCGCCGGGGCGGTGGCCGGAATCTACAACGCCAGAGGATGCGCGCCAGAGGATGCTGCGGCCGGTCCAGACGCCCCGCCGCCGAGAAGCCGCGCCTCCAGCTCCCCTCACGGTGTCGTCTTCTTCAGCGCGAAGTCCTCGCCGCCGAGGCTCCCGGCGACCTCAAGCCGGTCGCGGGGAAAGAGGAGGGAGGCGCTGCCCTGGGGACGGTCGCGGGGAAAGAGGAGGCGACGGGGAGAGGCGCCGCCCTGGACCGGTCGCGGGGAAGAGACGAGGCGACGGGAAGAGGCACCGCCCTCAGGCCGGTCGCGGGGAAGAGACGAGGCGACGGGGAGAGGCGCCGCCCTCGGGCCGATCGTGGGGAAGAGACGAGGAGGCGGGGAGAGGCGTCGGCCGGTCGTGGGGAAGAGACGAGGTGGCGGGGAGAGGCGCCGGTCGCGTGGAAGAGACGAGGGCCGGGACTCGGGGTTGAGTGATGAAGCGGTACGCGAGCAATTCCACGCGTTTCCGAGCTCCAGAGCTCTGAATCGGACGACACGAAAAATGTACTTCGCGGGGGGCAGCTCGGAATTGGATCCCGAATTCCAAAACTGAATTCTGTGCACATCCGAATCAGAATCCGAATTTTAGATTCTCTAATTCCAAGCTCAATTCTATGCAACCAAACAGGGGTTACTGAAAGGAAATTACGGCGTGCTGAGAATCCAAATCCGCGTCCAACCAACGCGGCCGAGACGCTCTTTCGGTGACGGCAGCAGCATTTAAAGCAGACATCTCCCCACGAATTCCCCGTGACCGTGAGACGTGTCGAACTGCTGATCCACAATCCGTCTCTCTTTACTCAGCTCAGCTCCCCGTCCCCAGATCCGGCACGAATGGCCTCCTACGACGGCGAGGACGACTCCGGCCGCCGCCGCCCGGCGCAGCAGCACCGCCCGTCCGGCGGGGGCAGCGGCGACCTGGCGGCCAGCGCCAAGCTGGTGGCGGAGGCGGCCAAGGCGGCGCTGCAGGACCACAACCTGGGGAAGGTCGACAAGGGCCGCACCGCCGAGGCCGCCGCCGACCTCCTCTACGCGGCCTCCCTCTACGGCAAGCTCGAGGGCAAGCCCATGGGTGGGTACTTCGACAAGGCCGAGGACTACCTCCACAAGTACGGGAGCAAGGAGGGGGGCAGCGGGGGCGGGAAGCACCAGCCGGCTGCCCATGGGGGTTCAGGTGCGAGCCATGGAGGGGGCAGGTACGAGGACGAGGATGACTACAAGAAGAAGCCCAGTGGTGGTGGGAGGTATGAGGAGGATGATGAGTACAGGAAGAAGCCTAGCAGCGGTGGGGGAAGGTATGAGCAAGAAGATGACTACAAGAGGCCTCCTAGCGGCGGCGGCGGTGGCTATGGTGGGGGAAGGTATGAAGAAGATGATGAGTACAAGAAGAAGCCTAGTGCTGGTGGATATGGAGGTGGAGGAAGATACGAAGATGAGTACAAGAAGAAGCCAACCGGCAGCCATGGTGGAGGGAGGTATGAGGAAGAGGATGAGTACAAGAAGAAGCCTAGTGGGGGAAGGTATGAGGAGGATGACTACAAGAAGAAGCCTAGTGGAGGAAGGTATGAGGAAGATGACTACAAGAAGAAGCATAGTGGCGGAAGCCATGGAGGGAAGGACGAGTCGGAGGGCGGCAGCATTGGAGACTACCTGAAGCTTGCACAGGGCTTCATGAACAAGCAGGAAGGCGGGAAGAAGACCAGTGGCCATGGAGGAGGAGGAGGGTATGGGAAGGAGGACAATTACGAAGAGGATAGCAAGAAGAAACATGGGAGCGGAAAAGACGAGTCTGGCATGGGAGACTACCTGAAACTTGCGCAGGGGTTCATGAACAAGAAGGATGGCGAGGGAGGAAGCGGGGCTGCTATGGGGGACTACTTGAAGCTTGCAGAGGGCTTCATGAAGAAGCGTTGATTTACGACTGATCTTCACTGCATCATGATTGATGAGGGGCTTTGTGTTTGGTTAGTCCCTTGTCCTGTTTAACTTCTGTATGCTGTAGAATTTCCTCCGGTTTCCGCCCTAAAATGCAGCAAAACTGTATTGCTGCTGTTGTGTGCAATGTACTGCGTCCGAATGTGCCACTTGCTGTTTCGGGAGAATAAAAGATTGGATGTATAAACTTGTGTTGTTCATGCTGTGTAATAGTTCTGACCTGAAATAATCATTCTAGTGTTATGGTAATGGAAGTGTTGTATACATCTGGATATTTGTGTTAAAGAGTTTTTGGTTTGATCAGTAGACATTATTCAAATATAGCCATGCTGGGGTTCTGTCTTTGTATCTTATTATACTGAATCCTAATAGAGTGCTGTATATATCATACTGAACTAGACTGTTACTTAAATCTGAAATAAATAAAAAAGTATGTATGAGGATCATAATAAATATATGTTGCATTACATTTTGCTGAATTCAGTTACTTTCAGCAAGTATTTTCACTTCGCTCGTCTCTGTAATCGATAGGTTGAACAACTGTTTGCCTATTGGTTTTTATCTTGTAGATAAGCTGCGGGCTCTTTTCATGGTAGTTTTGGGGGCATCTTTGTCAACTGATGGCAATTTTGAATATCTGTGACAAGTGATCGACATTGTGTAACTTACAGTTATGTTGTAAAGTAAACAACATCTGGTGATCTTGATGTTATTGTGAAAGAGTATTTTGTTTGATTAATGGCTATTATTTGAAAGCAGCTACCGGTGATCTATCTCATTATACTGCATATCATACTGAACTGTAATATTTGAGCTATATCCGAAACAAGAAATAAAAAATGTTCACGTGAGGATAATATTAAATATGTGCTGTATTATTTTTCGCTGGATTCGATTAGAGATGCTCTTTGTTTCTTTCAACAATTCTTTCCACTTAGCTTTACAAAACCGTCTCTGTAATCAAAAGGTTGAACAATCTGCATCTTGATTTCCTGTTCTGCCTATTGGCTCTGGTCTTTTAGATAAACTGCTGGCTCTAGTCAACTGATGGTAGTTTTGGACATTTGTGTCAAATGATGGTACCCAGCATCTGTGTATAATTCAGTGGCCAAGTGATCGACATTTGCACGTAACTGAAGGTAATGTTGTAAAGTAAACAACATGTTATCAGCTTTGAACCAACTGGCAAATGTAGGTGCATTCTCCAGGAACTACCTCTCTAAGTACGAGCGGTTCTTCTTTCTTCCATTGTTGCCGAACATTTCTGCACTTATTATCTTGTCCTTTTCGGCAGCCCTTTCTTCACTTGATCCAACAGGCGGCCTTGTTATTTATGTCTTCCCTAAAAGGCTCCAAGCTCCAAGTTCTTCAGACTTACTAGTAATTGATAATGCACTAGAACTCGAGTACATATCTGAACCATTCTTCGACGGTCCAACACAGTGGATTCCTTAGTAACCGAGGCAATAAGAGCAGCCATCATACGGCAGCCCTTTTGGTCGAAGCTGCTATGTTGCAAGGTTTACAATTTGACAGGAGTACCGACTCTTTGCAACAGCTGACCTTCTCCACGCTTCTTTGTCAACATGGTCATACGGAGGACAAACCCTTCCATCTGTAAATGGAGAATGCCGAGAAAAAAGAGTAATGTGGTGAACTCTGATGACGAGAGGGTAGAAGACACGGTGTGCCTTAAACAATCAAGTGGCTGAAAATCTTTAGCAAAACCACACTTGGCAGTGGCAAACCATGTTCATCAGAAATATGAGTGGTACCAGCAAGCCCGTTATCTGGTACGCATGGTTACATGGCTTCTGGTAATTTATTTGGCAATGTTGATGATCATTCTGAGGGCTACATGAAGCCGGCCAGATGTTCACGAAGAAGCAGAATAGACATGCTGGCTCCGGAGGAGTCAGAATATGGCTTTGGGAATTACATGAAAAACTGAGTTAATGTCCTGAAATCATATTGGGTACTGATTGGTTGGTTGGCCAAGAACTAGCACTGTGAACTCTATTACGACTGTAGACTTGAAGTTTTGTTGATAAGTTTTTCTTCTTCTTGAGCACTGAGATTTTCAGTTCAGATCTGGCTGCAAATTTGCATAAGTTCCTTTATTCAACAGAATCTGGTAGCAAACTGTAAAAGTAGCTCCCTATGATGGGATTAGGAGCCTATATACAGGGATCTAGAATTTTGAAGTAACTGGATAACAGGATAAGCATTTCTATACCTGGCTCCGTCGGCCTGTATCATGTTTCACAATACAAAAAATCGGCAGTTCACGATGGTGCGCCTGATTTTGTAGTCATTGTTTTCATTATCCTGCCTGCAGTTGTCCATGCGCTACAACAATGTGAGTTGAGCATCTTTCCGTAACCTTATTTGTTCACGTGTAGTATTTCCTCTGTTCAGGCATGTGTTTTCTGTATTACTTTGCCAGTCTGCCATGCTGATATTTGTGATTGTTCAGTCACCGAAAGTTTATACAATTTCACCTGAACGCTATGATTTTTTTTTCCAAAGGTGCTCCTGGTTTGATTGTCTTCACCGTGCACATGGTTAACTCATAGTTTAGTGGCCTAATGTTATTCTGGGATTTCCGTTTGTCTGCAAGCTTGCTGGAACAATTAGTGGGCAGAAGTACAATTCATCTCAGCCAGCAGCCACACATGTAGTACCATGCAACGTTCAAACACATGTCCCCTAGACACACTGGCAATGCAAAGCCAGAGCACATGCTAGATGTTCACACTACTGGGACACATACATGTGAAAGACTGATCAGAAAACATGCACTGGTGCTTTCATCAGGAGGAACAAATCCCCCATTGTTCTCCAGGCACTGGTACAGCTACACCGAACCTCAGCAAACCAGGCACCACCATGTCTTACGGAATCACACCGCATGGGACTCAAAAGAATGGCAAGAATGATGGATATTATGGATAGGATAGATCACCAGATATCAAGATCAGAACTCCTCCACGGAGACGCTTTCACGGGGCATCTCGTAAGCATCCTTCTGCCTCAGCTTCTTCACACCAGCTATGAAGCACACCTTGTCGGACCTGAAGCTCTCCAGGTTCACGGTGGTCACCTTCACCCAAACCACCACCTTGGTTTTCATTCCTTCGATCGCCGAAAGCTTGCCGCGGGACAGAGTTGCCTTGACGCGAGTAGAGTACCGTATCATGGAGGAATCCTTGAAGCTCACCTCGCAGGGCTTCGCTAGGTGTACCACGAGCCTGGAGCTTGTCTGATCATATTCGTAACAGATAATATTCTTAGGGAAGAGGCCCGGAGGGAGGTTGTAGTCGCGCAGGAGATCAGGCAGTGACTTGTTTGGTTTGCCTGAAATAGAAAACATTATTGTCAGTCTCTTGTAATGCTTATATGTAGTAGATATTTATGCAGCATCTGCATTTAGCTTGCGTAGACCTAAAGCTACATGTCATGTGAGTCATGGCATGAAATTACTGCTAACATACTGATGCACAAAAGAGAATTCAGAAGACACATGTTTGAGCTCTCTGGAGAAGTTTAATGTAGAATTTAGTGTTACAATGTAGAGGATGAATTATGTGCAATATAAGACTGGAACCATGCTTCGATTGTTTAGTTTTTCACAATTTTGCAATCAAACAAAATATCAAATGAGAAACACAATCAGAAAAAAAACATAGCACATAGCAATTTATACCCTAGTTTATACCTACTTGTAAAAGAACTAACAGATGCAGCTGAAGATGGCACGTAATTGTAAGCGGCATAAAACTTGCCAACGGATCTGCTTTGCAAGCAAGTTCACTCAGAATTCACATTTCATTCATGAAACTACTGTTGTTACGAGCAATGTTTTTATGCGAGCTGTCAGGTTACTGAACCGAGTATACCGATAGCTGTTCGCAACTGCCTATAGGAGTACATACATATTAGGTGCTGCTTGGAAGAAAGTATGGAATAGATTATGCACTACAGGATACCAACTCAGCTGGTTGGTGCTTGCTAATCCTAGACAAGCTGAAGACAGCCTTGCTAATACGGCCAAAGACTTAAAGATGACCAGGGCAAAGATTGCAAGTAAAACAAGATGTTAGGTGAGCAAGTCCCCTGCACTATCCTCTCTCAGGAACTTTTGCATAATGGCGTCAACAAAGCCAGGACCCAGTGGCAAGTGCAGGACAATGACACAATGCAGGAAATGCCATTTCAGTTTGGCCCCCATGTGCATCAGCGTCATCTCTGCATTAGTACTTAGCAGACCAAAAGGAGTACTTGGATTAGAAGTACAGTAAGCCAGATCCAAATCATAAAGACAGGTTAGTAATCAAGCAGCTTGTTAGTGCACAGCACACAGTCATGTTAGAGAAAGAAAGCAATCCTTGCATTGCTTTGGTTTTACGCATCAGCAAGAAAAGCAGCGTTTTCTAACAGCAATGGACGACTGTACTGATGATGTTGGCGACGACATGACATGTAGCTTCAGACTAACTGTTATCTTACGAGCCACAAAGCAACAATTATGGAACAGAGCAATCGGTACCTTTGAGCTTCTCGAAGACCCACTTGGCCTTCTCCTCCACGGTGCTTGAGATACGCTGCAGATGAGTAATAGTTCGGGTCATCATTTGTGGTTTGTGAATGCTAGTAAACTGAAGCAACCGAATCTCGAGTGGAACGATAAGTAAAGTTGCAATGCACTCGAATGTACCGAGAGTCTGTACAGAGAATGCAGAAGTGCAATCGAATCAGACAATGATTTTCATTAGTCACTCCACTCGAAAAAGGCTGCATATGAGAGGCAGAACTTTTGCTGCTGCTGCTGGTGGAAAAAAAGGGGCGAATCTAATCGGGACTAAAGGGCGAGAAAGATCTGCAAACGAATGGGTCAAGAACTCTGAAATCGAGTTCGCCCGTAGCAGTAGCAACATGTGGACAGGTAATAAATCTGCCAATGTGATACACGGATTGTTTCTGAACCGCAACAACCTCGGAAGAAAAATACGAGGACAAGAGAAAACCACCGGCATGTTGCGCATAACAGACACCGTGAAATCTCCTAGAAACGGGCAACCGGACCGTGAAAATCGGGAAGCGCGTTTGAACAAGAAACAAGAGATTCATCACGAAGCAGAACAAACCATGACGACCCCCAAGAACAAGAAAGAAAAGAGAATAAATGGAACCAAAAGGGTAAGGGAGGTAGCAGCAGCACTGACCGAGATGTCGCCGCCGATGGCGGTGAGCTCCTGCTTGGCCTTCCGGGGGATGGTGAAGCTGCTGAGCTTGGTGAGGGCCTTCTCCATGGTGGGGCGGGGCGGAGCGGGGGGGGGTGTGAACGGGGAGACGGACTGTGGACTGTGGTGGTGCCGCAGGATGGGCGACAGAGAGAGAAAGAAAGAACAAGATGTAGGTTCAGAGGCGCGGCACGCTGCCCCGGGCGGAGAGCCGGAATAAATAAGCAGCGTCTATGGCTGTGAACCTGCGGCGCCGGATCCTCTGCGACCGTGCGGTCTGGTTCATGTTCGATGCGGTCGATTCCATCTTTTTATTTTCGTTTTTCTTTTTTTTGGGTGTGGAGTGTGGACGGCGGCACCATCGGACGGGATAGTGATGACAGACGTAGACGTTGGAGGAAAGGAGAGAAGGGATATGGCTGCCACGGTGTTTCCGCATGGATTTGCTCGTTTCAGTTGCAATGCCCATGCCAAAATTCGAAACAAAGAAAAAGGAAATTAAGAAGAAATGGTCAATCAGTGGTGCTTCACCCCAAGACTGACAACGTCTCGCCGCGGACCTGAGTCCAGCCTGCGCCGCATCACTCACGCACGCCTAGCAGCTTGCGCATTGTGACCGTTCCCAGCTGCCGTTTGAGACGCGCCCGCTTCCCACACCTCATCTCGCTCTTTCTTCCTCTCGCCTTGTCTCTTTTTTTTTTCAATAATCCTACATCTACGGACTGCTTCTACGGACTGTTGCTACGGACGAGGCGTGGCTTGGTGCGGTTGGATATTGTGCTGCGGTTGTTCCTGTGAATCCGGAGGCGGATGCACCCCTGTTTGCCAACTCAGTCCGTAAGCCCAATCCGTAGGAAAACAGCCCGTAGGTGTAGCATTACTCTTTTTTTTTTCCTGTTTTGGGTTTTGGCCCGACGGAAGATGCATGACAAAATACGTGAGCTCGGCCTGTTTTTTTTTTTTTGAGAAACACAGTACAAACGCAGGCGCTCACATACACGCGCATACACTCACCCCTATGAACGCACACACACACACCCTACCCCTATGAGCACCTCCGGAAGACCGAGCCGGCGGATTGGATCTTGAAATTGACGAAGTCACCACAGGCGCCTCGCTATCGACGGGAACGTCGCCTCCCACTGAAAGAATATTTCGCCTTTATGAGACACACAGATGTCAAACCTAGGGTTTGAACTCCGGTGGGCTGGGGGTACAACCACCCTCCTAACCACCCAACCTCATGTTGGTTCTCAACTCGGCCTGTTTTTCACTAACATTGGTTTTCCATGTTAGTTCTTTGCCACTCTAACAGGGGCGCCGGCGCGATGTTTTCTACCGAGGGAGGGGCGTTTTCCCGTGCGCGCCCAAAATGACCGGTCGGCCCACTCGTTTGCCTTTCGATCCAACATATTTGAATTAAACAAGTTTCCGCCGTCATCGGCATAACTAGTTCATCACAACACGGCGAGGCTCAAGCCTGCTCGCCCCAAAATGGCCGTCCATTATCCCGGCGTACCGAAAAAAGCAGACGGTTCGATGAATATTACAGGAAATTCAAATGTGAATAGGGTCGGCCGCGGTGGAAGGCGCCTCCTCCATTGCGGCGGATGTAGAGCTCGTCGGGGTGGAGTTCATTGCCGGTGGGGGGTGTGCGCCGTTGTTGGAGTCGCGGCCGTTGCCCTCTGCTTGAAGATAATGGGTGTGTTGTTCGTTGTACCACGCCCGTGTCTCGACATTCGTGCCGGTTGTATCGGTCATTAGAAGGGCCAAGTCCTTCTCCCGCTTGATCACCACGGCATTGGCCTTCTTCGTGGCGACATTGTCCTTGAGGAGGCCGATCTTGACTTCTGCGTTCCCTAACATCATCGACCACCGCTCATTGGCCTTCTCCTCTCCAGCTGCCGCAGCGAGCGCCTTCTCTGGCCCCTCACGTCAGCATTGGCGATGCACTTGTCGATGGAAGCATGAAGTCGTTTGGCGGCTGGACCGGCGTTTCTCTCCGCCTTGGCCACCTTGTTCTGATGGGCCGGCCTTTCCCGGCTTCCGGAGCAGGCGCCGTAGGATCGAAGCCGCCCGCTTTGGCCTTGGCGAACGCCGCCCAAGTCAACATCCACTTGTCACAAGTTTCAATTCTTTTGAACACATGGAATAACTTGAAGTCAACGTCCTCATTGTCGTCGCGGTAGGCTTGTAGCAAGAGACCCAACTACAAACACAATGGGCACAAACATGTACCGAAATGCACCAAAGCAAACCAGTGACGTAGGAACGAATGCGGCTTACGTGATCGGAGATAGAGGTGCCGCTCTTGGCATGGTTTTGGATCTCGGTTTGAATTCCATGACATTTGTTGCAAGCGGGTTGGAGAACGCCCCAACGATGCGAGATGCCGCCTTGGTTGCGATCCATTTATGTCTTGTTGAAGTATGAATCACATGTCTTGCGCTCATCGAAGGCCACCTGCTCACAATATGTGTCGCCATCCTGGTTCGCGCTGATGCACGTGTCCTTTCTCACCACCTTCCATGCCTCGGCGAGGCATTCGTCCTCCTTGACGCACCAGGTCTTTCCACAGCCGCCGCTCGCGCCGCCATCCTTCTTCTCCTTGCCATCCTTTGCTCGCGCCTTGTTCCTGCTGGCCTTTGCTGTCGCCGGTTCCTCCTCCTCCGGCTCCTACTCCGGCTCCTCTGTCTCGCACACGTCGTCCCACTCCTCGCCCTGGTGCTCCTCTGCATATGCCTGTGACTCTTCTTGCATGAACGTGGCCTTGGAGCCGCTTTGGATGAGCTCAAGCATCGCCGAATCATCATGCGTCATTCCGCATAACATCTTGTGGGCGGCCTCGTCGGCGTAGTGACACTGCTATGACGACCAAGGCTGCCACCCTGGCATCCCCTCACCCTCCATAGAAGAAGACATGCAGCTCGCGTGAGGCCAGCCACCCCAGCCATTGCAGCGAGCTCAACTCCACTACCACCTGCCGCCGTCTTCTTCCCCATCGCCCGTACCACCATGTACCTCTCCCCCGATCACCACACGGAGGCAGTCCACTGGCCGTTGTGAGATACTGATGACCCACAAGTATAGGGGGTGTATCGTAGTATTTTCGATAAGTAAGAATGTCGATCCCAACGAGGAGCAGAAGGTGTTGACAAGCAGTTTCGATGAAGGATTCACTGTAAATGCTCACAGACAAGTATTCAGGGGGTTTTGATGTAACAGGTGAATAAAGTACGAGTAAGTAAAGTGCGAGAGTAACAATCGCAGCGAGTGGCCCAATCCTTTTTAGCACAAAGGACAAGCCTGGTTGTTTACTTATAATGACCAAACGTTCTCGAGGACACACGGGATTTTAGTCTAGTGCTTTCGCTACATACAGCTAAATAATCTTCATTGTTATGATAAGTGTTGTGTGGGTAAACCTATGCTAATGTACCGCCCTTCCTAGGACTAATACATACTTGTGATTATACCCCTTGCAAGCATCCGCAACTACAAGAAAGTAATTAAGAATAAATCTAACCACAGCCTTAAACTCTGAGATCCTGCTATCCCTCCTGCATCGATATACCAACGGGGGTTTAGGTTTCTGTCACTCCGGCGACCCCGCAATTGGCAAACGAGTACAAGATGCATTCCCCTAGGCCCATAAAGGTGAAGTGTCATGTAGTCGACGTTCACATGACACCACTAGAAGAATAACACCACAACTTAAATATCATACCATTGAATATTACTCAACCATAGTTCACTACTAACAGTTAGACTTCACCCATGTCCTCAAGAACTAAACGAACTACTCACGAGACATCATATGGAACATGATCAGAGGTGATATGATGATGAATAACAATCTGAACATAAACCTTGGTTCAACGGTTTCACTCAATAGCATCAATAACAAGTAGAAATCAACACTGGGAGAGTTTCCCCTATCAAACAATCAAGATCAAACCCAAATTGCTACAGCGGTGACGAGGTGCTGCGGTGGAGATGGCGGTGATGATGATGAAGATGATGGTGATGGTGATGGAGATGATGTCCAGCTCGATGACGGTGACGATGGCGTCGATTTCCCCCTCCGGGAGGGAATTTCCCCGGCGGATTCCTGCCCGCCGGAGAGCTCTTTTCTCTCTGGTGTTCTCCGCCCCGCAGAGGCGGCTGTGACTCTTCGTGAGGTACCCTCTGTAGCTTAGGTTTTCGGGACGAAGGGTTTCGCGAAGAAAAGGAGGCGAAAGGGGCTATGGGGCCCCCACACCACAAGGTGGCGCGGCCAGGCCATGGGCCGCGCCGCCCTATGGTCTGGGCCCACCTTGGGTCCAGCTGGCTCCCCCTTCTGGCTTCCTTCGTCATCTGGAAAAATAGGATTTTTGGTATAATTTCCTTCCGCAGTTGATCTTCCGAAATATTGCGTTCTGACGGTGCTTTTTCTAGCAGAATCCTGGCTCCGGTGCTCGATCCTCCAATAATCATGAAATATGCAAAATAGATGAAATAACATAAGTATTGTGTCCCAATATGAAATATATCAATGAATAACAGCAAATTATGATATAAAATAGTGATGCAAATTGGACGTATCAACTCCCCCCAAGCTTAGACTTCGCTTGTCCCCAAGCGAAACTGAACTCGGTAAACAGGACCACATGTTTATGGAGTGAAGAGTCGATAAATAAAATACGGACAAGAAGCATCATATTAATTCACACAAGGCATTCTAGTGAACAACTTCCTCATATAATTCAACTTGAAATAAGTATAAGGTAATCACAAATAAAGGTGCATAGGGAATCATAATTGGTGATGGCAAACTTTGTTCTTGGTCAGAGAAAAGTTAACAGATTATACTTATCTATTGAGCAGCGCTCTCATATTAAAGCTTATGGTAAACTTGCATACTCAATCATATTAATCATTGATGACTTTCAAAGCTATATTCATTCAGGTAAAACTTGTACTAAACAAGGAAGAGTAAAGACATGATGAAGCAAATCACAATATAATAGTTTGATCACAACAACTCAAATGCTTGCTTGAGATGGAGGGAAATAGGTTTACTGACTCAACATAAAGTAAAAGACAGGCCCTTCGCAGAGGGAAGCAGGGATTAAATCATGTGCTAGAGCTTTTTCAGTTTTGAAATCATATAAAGAGAAATAAAAGTAAAGTTTTGAGAGGTGTTTGTTGTTGTCAACGAATGGTAGCGGGTACTCTAACCCCCTTGCCAGACAAACCTTCAAAGAGCGGCTCCCATATTATTTTCATTTTATGTGGCACTCCTTCCAACCTTTCTTTCACAAACCATGGCTAACCGAATCCTCGGGTGCCTGCCAACAATCTCATACCATGAAGGAGTGCCTTTTTATTTTAGTTTTATTATGATGATGACACTCCCCCCAACCTTTGCTTACACAAGCCATGGCTAACCGAATCCTTCGGGTGCCGTCCATCAATCACATACCATGGAGGAGTGTCTAATTAGGTTAATTAGTTTGGGACTGGGAATCCCATTGCCAGCTCTTTTTGCAAAATTATTGGATAAGCGGATGAAGCCACTAGTCCATTGGTGAAAGTTGCCCAACAAGATTGAAAGATAAAACACCACATACTTCCTCATGAGCTATAAAACATTGACACAAATAAGAGATACTAAATTTTGAATTGTTTAAAGGTAGCACATGAAGTATTTACTTGGATTGGCAGAAAATACCATGCAGTAGGTAGATATGGTGGACACAAATGGCATAGGTTTGGGTTCAGGTTTGGATGCACGAGAAGTATTCCCTTTCAGTACAGGTCTTTGGCTAGCAAGGTTAAATAGCAAGCATAAGAGTTGAGGGAAACAAATATATATACATGTGATAGAAACAATCATGCATCTTACTTGTAAGTACAAACAGTTTTAACTTCAGAATACTAAGCTAAGAACTGATAAGAAAGATAATAACATCTTCTACATGTATTTCCTCTATTCTTCTTAAACTCAAAGTGTTGTTGCTATTGACCAATGCTAAGTTTGCCAAAACCAAATAGATTTATTTAATGCTCCCAAAGTGATACCAATACTAACAACAAGGTAAATCATATAGTAGAGATTGCAAACTAAAATAAGATGTGCAATATGTAAATGATAAGACTTCTCATTAATATTCCATAACGATAACTCACACCAAGGGATACATAGACAACCAACTAAAGGAGAGATACTTCCAAACTGCAACCCATCTTATATGATAACTTCCCTACTCATGATATGGCGCTACTTGACAGTAAAAAGTAAAAGGTAGTGATGATGTGATACCGCGGCACTCCCCCAAGCTTGGAACAAATCAAGGGGATGCCAATACCGATGATGAATCAATCCTTTGGCGATGGTGGTGATGAATTCCTGACAAGCTTCTCAACAAGCTCCTGAAGCTCATCAATCTTGTACGTGAGGTTGCGAATCATCTCCGAATTGTGCTCGACGCGGTTAAGAAGTATGTCCGACGGCGAGTCCCAATTCTTGGAGTTATTTCCCCACTCTTCACCCTCAGGCTTCGTCCTTCCTGCAGTGTTAGAACGATCTATATCCCAATTGCTAGGCAATGCTGCCCTGGGAATCCTTTCAACTTGATTATTGAAAATTAGATTGCGGAAGGGATGGTGAGTGCCTGATAAAGATGTCTTCGGAGCTAGGTAATGACGTGGAACCCATCCTCCAGTGCGAATTCTTGCGCTTTTGTTTGCACTAAAAGGGTTGTCCACCACCTTGATGCTTGCGACGGTAGCACGCGGGTGTGCGCGCGAGTCTTCCTCCACCTCTTCTTCATCCTCCTCCTTGACGCTCTTGTCCTCCTCTTTCCACTCGAGATCTTGATTATCTTCATCCGGAAGCTCCTTGCCCTTGTTCTTGGAGACCATGGTGCTTCTAAACAGAAAATAGATCCTGGCAGAAACAGCTCGAAACAAAAACACGTCGAGAAAACGATATACGGACCTCCAGGGGTCCGGGGGATTATATAGCAAAAATTTCCACGACCAAAGGAAAGTACCAGATCGAACTAGAGTCGGAAAGAGGCGACGAGGCGGTGTCCTCATAAGGCGGCGCGGCCAGGCTGGGGCCCGCGCCGGCCTATGGGGGCACGCCCTCGTGCGTCTCCTCCACTCCGTTTCGATCTCGTAATTTTTCATATTTTCCAAAAACAGCAAAAATATTGTTCGGAAAGTAAATTGCGAACTTTTCATTACCAGTACTGTTACCTATTCAAAGTCGAGTTAGTGATTGTCAATTTGTCCTTTGATGAAAGCCTCCGGTGTTTCCACTTGAATAATATCAACATCAACATTATAAGAATCACCCGAGATATAATGCTTGAGTATTTGTCCATTCACCACTTGCGTAGCATTGCCTTGGAGAGAGCTAATTTTAATTGCTCCTGAACGATACACCTCCTCAACAACATATGGACCTTCCCATTTCGAGAGTAATTTCCCTGCAAAGAATCTAAGACGAGACCGATACAATAGGACTTTATCCCCAACATTAAACTCTCTTTTGATGATCCTTCTATCATGCCATTTCTTAACTTTCTCTTTAAAGAGTTTAGCATTTTCATAAGCTTCACTTCTCCATTCATCTAGAGAACTTAATTGCAGCAACCTCTTATTACCAGCTAGTTTAGGATCTTTATTTAGTTCTCTAACAGCCCAATAAGCTTTGTGCTCTAGTTCTAAAGGTAAATGACAAGCTTTTCCGTAAACCATTTTATAAGGTGACATTCCCATGGGGTTTTTATAAGCAGTTCTATAAGCCCATAGTGCTTCTTTCAATTTACTAGCCCAATTCTTTCTAGATTTATTAACGGTCTTTCCCAAAATAGATTTAATCTCTCTATTTGATAATTCTACTTGACCACTAGTTTGAGGGTGATAAGCGGAAGCAATTCTATGATTAATACCATACCTAGCAAGAGTTTTTCTAAAACCTCCATGAATAAAATGAGAACCTCCATCAGTCATAATATATCTAGGCACTCCAAATCTAGGAAAAATAATGTCTAAAAGCATTCTTAAAGAGGTCTCACCATCAGCACTTTTTGTAGGTATGGCTTCCACCCATTTAGTAACATAATCAACATCAACAAGTATATGAGTGTTACCTTCTGAAGACGGAAAAGGTCCCATGAAGTCAAATCCCCAACAATCAAATGGTTCAATAACAAGAGTATAATTCATAGGCATTTCATTACGTCTGGAGATATTACCAACCCTTTGGCATTCATCACAAGATAAAATAAACTTTCTCGCATCCTTGAAGAGAGTTGGCCAATAAAAACCTAATTGTAGAACCTTTTGTGCGGTTCTTTCTCCGGCGTGATGTCCTCCATAAGCACTACCATGACATTTACCCAATATCTCTTGTTGTTCATATTCGGGAACACACCTTCGCAGAATGCCGTCCACTCCTTCTTTATATAAGTGTGGGTCATCCCAGAAATAATGCCTCAAGTCATAAAAGAATTTCCTCCTTTGCTGAGCTGAAAAGGTTGGAGGCAAGTACTTGGAAACAATAAAGTTAGCATAATCAGCATACCAAGGACTGTCTCGCGAGCTCACCTTTATTACCGCCAATTGTTCATTTGGAAAACTATCATTAACAAGAACAGGATCATAAGCAATATTTTCCAATCTAGACAAATTATCAGCAACAGGATTATCAGCACCTTTCCTATCTACAATATGTAAATCAAATTCTTGCAGAAGAAGTACCCATCTAATAAGCCTCGGCTTAGCATCTTTCTTTGTCATAAGGTATCTAATTGCAGCATGATCAGTATGAATCGTAACTTTTGAATCAACAATATAAGATCTAAATTTATCACAAGCAAAGACTACAGCTAATAATTCTTTTTCAGTTGTAGCATAATTTCTTTGAGCAGCATCAAGAGTTTTACTAGCATAATGAATAACATTCAGTTTTTTATCTACTCGCTGTCCAAGAACAGCGCCTACAGCAAAATCACTAGCATCACACATAATTTCAAAAGGCAAATTCCAATCAGGAGGTTCAACTACGGGAAGCGATTGTTAAGGCTTTCTTTAGAGTTTCAAAAGCTTCCTTACAATCATCATCAAAAACAAAAGGTACGTCTTTTTGAAGAAGATTAGTAAGAGGCTTTGAAATCTTGGAGAAATCTTTAATAAATCTCCTATAAAACCCCGACATGACCAAGAACACTACGAATACCTTTAACATCCCTCGGATAGGGCATCTTCTCAATTGCTTCAACTTTAGCTCTATCAACTTCAATACCTCTCTCAGAAATTTTATGTCCCAATACAATTCCTTCATTAACCATAAAGTGGCATTTCTCCCAATTAAGAACAAGGTTAGTTTCTTCACATCTCTGCAAAACTTTATCAAGGTTTCGCAAGCAACTATCAAAAGAATTCCCATAGACAGAAAAATCATCCATGAATACTTCCACAATACTCTCACAAAAGCCATGAAAAATAGCAGACATGCATCTTTGAAAAGTAGCAGGAGCATTACATAAACCAAAAGGCATACTCCTATAAGCATAAGTTCCATAGGGACAAGTAAAAGTGGTTTTCTCTTGATCTTTAGTTTTAACAGCAATTTGTGAAAACCCAGAATAACCATCAAGAAAGCAAAAATGAGTATTTTTAGACAATCTTTCTAGCATTTGATCAATAAATGGTAAAGGGTAATGATCTTTCTTAGTAACTTTATTAACTTTTCGAAAATCAATGCACATTCTATACCCTACAACTACTCTTTGAGGGATGAGCTCATCATTATCATTAGGCACAACAGTCATTCCTCCTTTCTTGGGAACACAATGCACAGGACTAACCCATCTACTATCAGCAATAGGATATATAATACCAGCTTCAAGAAGTTTTAATACCTCATTCCTTACCACCTCCTTCATCTTCGGAATTAGACGACTGATGTTCAACAACGAGCTTTGCATCATCTTCCATATTAATAGCATGTTGACAAATAGAAGGAGAAATCCCCTTCAAATCATCAAGAGTGTAGCCAATAGCTCCTCGGTGTTTCTTCAATATTTCCAATAACCTTTCTTCCTCAATCTCTGAAAGCTTAGAACTAATAATAACAGGATATATTTTCTTATCATCAATATGAGCACATTTAAGATTATCAGGCAAAGGCTTTAAATCAAAAACAGGATCTTCCTTTGGTGGCGGTGTTGTACCCAAATCTTCCACCGGTAAATCATGCTTGAGAATAGGTTGGCGAAGAAAAATTTCCTCAAGCTCATCTCTTTCTTTCCTAAAAACTTCACTCTCGCTATTCTCCAAATGTTGCTGCAAAGGATTATTAGGAACAAGAACAATAGATGCACACTGCTCTATTTTAAAATCATCACTAGGCAAATCAGCTTTATAAGGAGCTTTGGTAAATTTAGAGAAGTTAAACTCATAAGATTCACCAGCAAATTTAGTCAAAATTTTCTCTTTCTTGCAATCTATAATAGCTCCACAAGTATTTAGAAAAGGTCTACCAAAAATGATAGGACAATAATCACTAGCAGCAGAACCAAGTACCAAAAAGTCAGCAGGATATTTAATCTTACCACATAGAACTTCCACATCTTGAACAATACCAATTGGAGAAATAGTTTCTCTATTAGCCAGCTGAATAACCACATCAATATCTTCAAGTTCACAAGAATCAATTTCGTGCATAATCTCCGTGTAAAGCTCATAAGGAATAGCACTAACACTTGCACCAATATCACATAAACCATAATAGCAATGATCACCAATTCTAACAGATAGCATAGGAACACTAACTTGTTTGGGTTTATTAGGATGTGAAACAATATTAGAAGCATCTTCACAGAAAATAATATGACCATCCTCCACATTTTCAGTCACAAGATCTTTAACTATTGCAACAGCAGAGGTTCAACTTTTATTTGTTCTTCGGGTTCTACAGGTTTCTTTTCACTTTTATGAACCGCACTATTTATAACAGAGTACTCCTTCATTTTAGCGAGGGAAAGGAGTTTTTTCAATATAAGCTTCAGGAATAACATGATCGGCGGTTTCAACTACAACGCATTTATTAATAGATGAATCAATTTTATCTTTATACGGTTCATGATACTTATCAAAATTCTTCTTAGGCAATTCATAATGAGAGGCAAAAGCTTTATAAAGATTTGCAGCAACTTGAGAATCAAGACCATATGTAGCACTCATATTACGAAATTTATCAGTATCCATAAAAGCTTCAATGCATTTATAATCATAAATTATACCTGATTCTCTATCCTTGTCGTTCTCCCAACCTTCAGTATTTTCTTGGATCCGATCAAGAAGGTCCCTTTTAAACTCTTCTTTGTTGCGTGTAAATGATCCAGAACAAGAAGTATCCAGCAAGGTCTTGTCTTGAAAAGAAAGTCTTGCATAGAAATTATCAATAATAACATTACCAGGAAGCTCATGAATGGGGCATTTGAGCATTAAAGACTTCAATCTCCCCCAAGCTTGGGCAATACTTTCTCCATCATGAGGCCAGAAATTATATATGCGGTTACGATCTTTGTGAATTTCACTTGGAGGATAGAATTTGGAATAAAATAAAGGCACAATGTCCTCCCAATCAAGAGAATCACCATTCTTCAGCAATTTATACCAATGCGCCGCTTTACCAGACAGCGATATAGAGAATAGTTTCTTTCTAACTTCATTCATAGCAATACATGCACATTTGAATAACCCGCATAATTCATGCAAAAACAGTAAATGATCACCAGGATGGACAGTTCCATTCCCTTCATAGCGGTTATCCATAACACGTTCAATAATTTTCATAGGTATTTTATATGGTATCACTTCCTCACCTGGCGCCTCATCCACTACCGTTGCAGTAGTAGTAGATTTCCCAAATAGAAATTGAAGAGAAGATCTCTCCATAATGACTTATAGCAGCAGGCAGAAATAAAATCAGCACAAACAGTAGAGGTTTTCCTTACCAATTCCACTTACCAATAGCGCTTCACTCCCCGGCAACGGCGCCAGAAAATAGTCTTGATGACCCACAAGTATAGGGGGTGTATCGTAGTATTTTCGATAAGTAAGAATGTCGATCCCAACGAGGAGCAGAAGGTGTTGACAAGCAGTTTCGATGAAGGATTCACTGTAAATGCTCACAGACAAGTATTCAGGGGGTTTTGATGTAACAGGTGAATAAAGTACGGGTAAGTAAAGTGCGAGAGTAACAATCGCAGCGAGTGGCCCAATCCTTTTTAGCACAAAGGACAAGCCTGGTTGTTTACTTATAATGACCAAACGTTCTCGAGGACACACGGGATTTTAGTCTAGTGCTTTCGCTACATACAGCTAAATAATCTTCATTGTTATGATAAGTGTTGTGTGGGTGAACCTATGCTAATGTACCGCCCTTCCTAGGACTAATACATACTTGTGATTATACCCCTTGCAAGCATCCGCAACTACAAGAAAGTAATTAAGAATAAATCTAACCACAGCCTTAAACTTTGAGATCCTGCTATCCCTCCTGCATCGATATACCAACGGGGGTTTAGGTTTCTGTCACTCTGGCAACCCCGCAATTGGCAAACGAGTACAAGATGCATTCCCCTAGGCCCATAAAGGTGAAGTGTCATGTAGTCGACGTTCACATGACACCACTAGAAGAATAACACCACAACTTAAATATCATACCATTGAATATTACTCAACCATAGTTCACTACTAACAGTTAGACTTCACCCATGTCCTCAAGAACTAAACGAACTACTCACGAGACATCATATGGAACATGATCAGAGGTGATATGATGATGAATAACAATCTGAACATAAACCTTGGTTCAACGGTTTCACTCAAAAGCATCAATAACAAGTAGAAATCAACACTGGGAGAGTTTCCCCTATCAAACAATCAAGATCAAACCCAAATTGCTACAGCGGTGACGAGGTGCTGCGGTGGAGATGGCGGTGATGATGATGAAGATGATGGTGATGGTGATGGAGATGATGTCCAGCTCGATGACGGTGACGATGGCGTCGATTTCCCCCTCCGGGAGGGAATTTCCCCGGTGGATTCCTGCCCGCCGGAGAGCTCTTTTCTCTCTGGTGTTCTCCGCCCCGCAGAGGCGGCTGTGACTCTTCGTGAGGTACCCTCTGTAGCTTAGTTTTTCGGGACGAAGGGTTTCGCGAAGAAAAGGAGGCGAAAGGGGCTATGGGGCCCCCACACCACAAGGTGGCGCGGCCAGGCCATGGGCCGCGCCGCCCTATGGTCTGGGCCCACCTTGGGTCCAGCTGGCTCCCCCTTCTGGCTTCCTTCGTCATCTGGAAAAATAGGATTTTTGGTATAATTTCCTTCCGCAGTTGATCTTCCGAAATATTGCGTTCTGACGGTGCTTTTTCTAGCAGAATCCTGGCTCCGGTGCTCGATCCTCCAATAATCATGAAATATGCAAAATAGATGAAATAACATAAGTATTGTGTCCCAATATGAAATATATCAATGAATAACAGCAAATTATGATATAAAATAGTGATGCAAATTGGACGTATCAGATACCCGACCGGCAAGGACCGCACGAGTATCTGATGTCTACGGGAGCTTCTATTTTTGTAGACAGTGTTGGGCCTCCAAGAGCAGAGGTTTGTAGAACAGCAGCAAGTTTTCCTTAAGTGGATCACCCAAGGTTTATCGAACTCAGGGAGGAAGAGGTCAAAGATATCCCTCTCATGCAACCCTGCAACCACAAAGCAAGAAGTCTCTTGTGTCCCCAACACACCTAATAGGTGCACTAGTTCGGCGAAGAGATAGTGAAATACAGGTGGTATAAATAAGTAGTAGCAACGGCACCAGAAAAGTGCTTTGCCCAGGACAGTAAACAAGCAGTAGTAACGCAGCAGTAGTAACGCAGTAAAACAGTAAACAAGCAGCGATAGCAGTATTTAGGAACGAGGCCTAGGGATTAGACTTTCACTAGTGGACACTCTCAACTTTGATCACATAACAGAATAGATAAATGCATACTCTACACCCTCTT
This sequence comes from Lolium perenne, assembly GCF_019359855.2. NCBI lineage: Eukaryota > Viridiplantae > Streptophyta > Magnoliopsida > Poales > Poaceae > Lolium > Lolium perenne. The sequence continues at coordinate 336,497,058 of NC_067247.2, forward strand.
GTTGGATGATGAACACCACTAACTGTGTAGGATTACGCGAACCCTCAATGCCGGAGTTAACAAGCTCCACAATATTCAATGTTCATATTTAAATAACCTTAGAGTGTAAGATAGATCAACACAACTAAACCAAGTACTAACGTAGCATGCACACTGTCACCTTCACGCTACGAAAGGAGGCATAGATCACATCAATACCATCATAGCAATAGTTAACTTCATAATCTACAAGAGATCACAATCATAGCCTACGCCAAGTACTAACACGGATGCACACACTGTCACCATTACACCGTGCAGGAGGAATAAACTACTTTAATAACATCACTAGAGTAGCACATAGATAAATTGTGATACAAAACACATTGCAATCATAAAGAGATATAAATAAGCACTTCACTATGCTCTTCATAACAGTGAATAAGTATTCTGTGAAATATAGCCTAAGAGACCCACACGGTGCACACACTGTCACCTTTACACACGTGGGACAAGGAGTCTCCGGAGATCACATAAGTAAAATTCACTTGACTAGCATAATGACATCTAGATTACAAGCATCATCATATGAATCTCAATCATGTAAGGCAGCTCATGAGATTATTGTATTGAAGTACATAGGAGAGAGATGAACCACATAGCTACTGGTACAGCCCCGAGCCTCGATGGAGAACTACTCCCTCCTCATGGGAGACAGCAGCGTTGATGGAGATGGCGGTGGTGTCGATGGAGGAGCCTTCCGGGGGCACTTCCCCATCCCGGCGGCGTGCCGGAACAGAGACTCCTGTCCCCCAGATCTTGGCTTCGCGATGGCGGCGGCTCTGGATGGTTTCTCGTACCGTGGCTTTTTTCGTGTCGAGGTTTTAGGTCGAGGGGGCTTAAATAGGCGAAGAGGCGGCATCAGAAGGTCAACGGGGCGACGACACCATAGGGCCGCGCGGCCAGGGGGTGGGCCGCGCCGGCCTATCATCTGGGGCCCCTGTGGCCCCCCTCTGGCGACTCTCGGGTGTTCTGGATGCTTCCGGGGATTCTAAGATGCTGGGCGTTGATTTCGTCCGATTCCGAGAATATTTCCTTACTAGGATTTCTGAAACCAAAAACAGCAGAAACTTGACAAGCGGCCCTTCGGCATCTCGTCAATAGGTTAGTTCCAGAAAACGCATAATTATGACATAAAGTGTGCATAAAACATGTAGATATCATCAATAATGTGGCATGGAACATAAGAAATTATCGATACGTCGGAGACGTATCAGCATCCCCAAGCTTAGTTTCTGCTCGTCCCGAGCAGGTAAATGATAACAAAGATAATTTCTGGAGTGACATGCCATCATAAACTTGATCATACTATTTGTAAGCATATGTAGTGAATGCAGCGATCAAAACAATGTAAATGACATGACTAAACAAATGAATCATATAGCAAAGTCTTTTCATTAATAATACTTTCAAGACAAGCATCAATAAGACTTGCATAAGAGTTACTCATAAAGCAATAAATTCAAAGTAAAGGCATTGAAGCAACACAAAGGAAGATTAAGTTTCAGCGTTTGCTTTCAACTTGTAACATGTATATCTCATGGATATTGTCAACATAGAGTAATATAATAAGTGCAATAAGCAAGTATGTAGGAATCAATGCACAGTTCACACAAGTGTTTGCTTCTTGAGATGGAGAGAAATAGGTGAACTGACTCAACATAAAAGTAAAAGAATGGTCCTTCAAAGAGGAAAGCATCGATTGCTATATTTGTGCTAGAGCTTTGATTTTGAAAACAAGAAACAATTTTGTCAACGGTAGTAATAAAGCATATGTGTTATGTAAATTATATCTTACAAGTTGCAAGCCTCATGCATAGTATACTAATAGTGCCCGCACCTTGTCCTAATTAGCTTGGATTACCGGGATTATCACAATGCACATGTTTTAACCAAGTGTCACAAAGGGGTACCTCTATGCCGCCTGTACAAAGGTCTAAGGAGAAAGCTCGCATTGGATTTCTCGCTATTGATTATTCTCAACTTAGACATCCATACCGGGACAACATAGACAACAGATAATGGACTCCTCTTTTATACATAAGCATGTAGCAACAATTAATTTTCTCATATGAGATTGAGGATATATGTCCAAAACTGAAACTTCCACCATGGATCATGGCTTTAGTTAGCGGCCCAATGTTCTTCTCTAACAATATGCATGCTCTAACCATTAGGTGGTAAATCTCCCTTACTTCAGACAAGACGAACATGCATAGCAACTCACATGATATTCAACAAAGAGTAGTTGATGGCGTCCCCAGGAACATGGTTATCGCACAACGAGCAACTTAATAAGAGATAAAGTGCATAAGTACATATTCAATACCACAATAGTTTTTAAGCTATTTGTCCCATGAGCTATATATTGTAAAGGTGAAGAATGGAAATTTAAAGGTAGCACTCAAGCAATTTACTTTGGAATGGCGGAGAAATACCATGTAGTAGGTAGGTAGTGGTTGGCTCAAGTATTTTGGATGCATGAGAAGTATTCCCTCTCGATACAAGGTTTAGGCTAGCAAGGCTATTTGAAACAAACACAAGTATGAACCGGTGCAGCAAAACTCACATAAAAGACATATTGTAAACATTATAAGACTCTACACCGTCTTCCTTGTTGTTCAACCCAATACTAGAAATTATCTAGACCTTAGAGAGACCAATTATGCAAACCAAATTTTAGCAAGCTCTATGTATTTCTTCATTAATAGGTGCAAAGTATATGATGCAAGAGCTTAAACATGAGCACAACAATTGCCAAGTATCACATTATTCAAGACATCATACCAATTACTACATGTAGCATTTTCCGTTTCCAACCATATAACAATTAACGAAGCAGTTTCAACCTTCGCCATGAAAATTAAAAGCTAAGAACACATGTGTTCATATGAACCAGCGGAGCGTGTCTCTCTCCCACACAAGCATTTATTCAAACGAAAACAAAAACAAAAACAAACAGACGCTCCAAGTAAAGTACATAAGATGTGACCGAATAAAAATATAGTTTCAAGAGAAGGAACCTGATAATTTGTCGATGAAGAAGGGGATGCCTTGGGCATCCCCAAGCTTAGATGCTTGTGTCTTCTTGAAATATGCAGGGGTGAACCACCGGGGCATCCCCAAGCTTAGAGCTTTCACTCTTCTTGATCATATTGTATCATCCTCCTCTCTTGACCCTTGAAAACTTCCTCCACACCAAACTCGAAACAAACTCATTAGAGGGTTAGTGCATAATCAAAAACTCACATGTTCAGAGGTGACACAATCATTCTTAACACTTGTGGACATTGGCCAAAGCTACTGGAAGTCAATGAAACAAAGAAATCCATCCCACATAGCAAAAGAGGCAATGCGAAATAAAAGGCAGAATCTGTCAAAACAGAACAGTTCATAAAGACGAATTTTATTGAGGCACCAGACTTGCTCAAATGAAAATGCTCAAATTGAATGAAAGTTGCGTACATATCTGGGGATCACTCACGTAAATTGGCATAATTTTCTGAGTTACCTACAGAGAATTTTACCCAGATTCGTGACAGCAAAGAAATCTGTTTCTGCGCAGTAATCCAAATCTAGTATGAACCTTGCTATCAACGACTTTACTTGGCACAACAAAACACAAAACTAAGATAAGGAGAGGTTACTACAGTAGTAACAACTTCCAAGACTCAAATATAAAACAAAGTACTGTAGCAAAATAACACATGGGTTATCTCCCAAGAAGTTCTTTCTTTTTAGCCATTAAGATGGGCTCAGCAGTTTTAATGATGCACTCGCAAGAAATAGTATTTGAAGCAAAAGAGAGCATCAAGAGGCAAATTCAAAACACATTTAAGTCTAACATGCTTCCTATGAAAAGGAATCTTGTAAATAAACAAGTTCAAGAAGCATAATGCAACAAGCATAGAAAGATAAAACAAGTGCAGCTTCAAGATTTTAAGCATATAGAGAGGTGTTTTAGTAACATGAAAATTTCTAAAACCATATTTTCCTCTCTCATAATAACTTTCAGTAGCAACATGAGCAAATTCAACAATATAACTATCACATAAAGCATTCTTATCATGAGTCTCATGCATAAAATTATTACTACCCCCAACATAAGCATAATAAATTTTATTAGTTGTAGTGGGAGCAAATTCAACAAAGTAGCTATCATTATTATTCTCATCATCATATATAGGAGGCATATTGTATTCATAATCAAATTTATCCTCCATAACAGGTGGCACCAAAAGGCTACTATCATTATAATCATCATAAATTGGAGGCAAAGTATCATCAAAGAAAATTTTCTCCTCAATTCTTGGGGGACTAAAAATATCAAGCTCATCAAGACCAGCTTCCCCAAGCTTAGAATTTTCCATAGCATTAGCAACAATAGTGTTCAAAGCATTCATACTAATAACATTCCCATTAGCATGCATATAAAGTTCCATGGGTTTTTTAATTCTCTCTTCAAACACATCATGTCCTAATTCAAGATAAAGTTCATAAAGATCTCTCATATTTTTGTTGTTTTTCATTATGCCTAACTAGTGTAAACAAGAAACAAAAAGTTGCAATTGCAGGATCTAAAGGAAATAGCTTCGAGCACACACACAACGGCGCCAGAAAAGTACTGTTACCTGGAACCGGAGTATGAGTGCCTTTTACCTTTCCTCCCCGGCAACGGCGCCAGAAAAGTGGCAAGTTGCCGGGGTCCAGTGTGTGAGTGCCGTTTACCTTTCCTCCCCGGCAACGGCGCCAGAAAAGTGCTTGATGTCTACGGGAGCTTCTATTTTTGTAGACAGTGTTGGGCCTCCAAGAGCAGAGGTTTGTAGAACAGCAGCAAGTTTCCCTTAAGTGGATCACCCAAGGTTTATCGAACTCAGGGAGGAAGAGGTCAAAGATATCCCTCTCATGCAACCCTGCAACCACAAAGCAAGAAGTCTCTTGTGTCCCCAACACACCTAATAGGTGCACTAGTTTGGCGAAGAGATAGTGAAATACAGGTGGTATAAATAAGTAGTAGCAACGGCACCAGAAAAGTGTTTTGCCCAGGATAGTAAACAAGCAGTAGTAACGCAGCAGTAGTAACGCAAAGAAAACAAGAAACAAGCAGCGATAGCAGTATTTAGGAACAAGGCCTAGGGATTAGACTTTCACTAGTGGACACTCTCAACTTTGATCACATAACATAATAGATAAATGCATACTCTACACCCTCTTGTTGGATGATGAACACCACTAACTGTGTAGGATTACGCGAACCCTCAATGCCGGAGTTAACAAGCTCCACAATATTCAATGTTCATATTTAAATAACCTTAGAGTGTAAGATAGATCAACACAACTAAACCAAGTACTAACGTAGCATGCACACTGTCACCTTCACGCTACGAAAGGAGGCATAGATCACATCAATACCATCATAGCAATAGTTAACTTCATAATCTACAAGAGATCACAATCATAGCCTACGCCAAGTACTAACACGGATGCACACACTGTCACCATTACACCGTGCAGGAGGAATAAACTACTTTAATAACATCACTAGAGTAGCACATAGATAAATTGTGATACAAAACACATTGCAATCATAAAGAGATATAAATAAGCACTTCACTATGCTCTTCATAACAGTGAATAAGTATTCTGTGAAATATAGCCTAAGAGACCCACACGGTGCACACACTGTCACCTTTACACACGTGGGACAAGGAGTCTCCGGAGATCACATAAGTAAAATTCACTTGACTAGCATAATGACATCTAGATTACAAGCATCATCATATGAATCTCAATCATGTAAGGCAGCTCATGAGATTATTGTATTGAAGTACATAGGAGAGAGATGAACCACATAGCTACCGGTACAGCCCCGAGCCTCGATGGAGAACTACTCCCTCCTCATGGGAGACATCAGCGTTGATGGAGATGGCGGTGGTGTCGATGGAGGAGCCTTCCGGGGGCACTTCCCCGTCCCGGCGGCGTGCCGGAACAGAGACTCCTGTCCCCCAGATCTTGGCTTCGCGATGGCGGCGGCTCTGGATGGTTTCTCGTACCGTGGCTTTTTTCGTGTCGAGGTTTTAGGTCGAGGGGGCTTAAATAGGTGAAGAGGCGGCGTCAGAAGGTCAACGGGGTGACGACACCATAGGGCCGCGCGGCCAGGGGGTGGGCCGCGCCGGCCTATCATCTGGGCCCCCTGTGGCCCCCCTCTGGCGACTCTCGGGTGTTCTGGATGCTTCCGGGGATTCTAAGATGCTGGGCGTTGATTTCGTCCGATTCCGAGAATATTTCCTTACTAGGATTTCTGAAACCAAAAACAGCAGAAAACAGCAACTGGCCCTTCGGCATCTCGTCAATAGGTTAGTTCCAGAAAACGCATAATTATGACATAAAGTGTGCATAAAACATGTAGATATCATCAATAATGTGGCATGGAACATAAGAAATTATCGATACGTCAGAGACGTATCAGTATCCACCTCCAGATTTGGCCGGATGCCCCCTTGATCTAGATCTAGACGCATGGGGGAACCGCTAGAGAGGACCACACCATGGCACCCTAGCCGAGCCGGAGCTATCCCACGGCAGGAGCTGCCCGCCGCACCAGCTGCCGAAAATCGCCTCAGATTCTTCGCTGTTGGGGAGAGAGATGCAGCCAGGGTTCAGTCTCATAGGAGGAGAGGAGAGGCAGGGTTGGAGAGGGAGGGTTCGGGGGAGGGGGGCAACGCTATGGTGTATTGTGCTCTCATAATCTTATGGGTCATAACTATTATATTGTTAGCCAAATTAGAAGGCTAACGATGGAGCGAAGCGAGGCCCGTCACATGTCGCGAGGTACAGATCGTCATCACCGCCTATATATAACTCTTGTAAGCCGTCGGCTAAGGTTTATCGGATTATAAGATAACCGATGGCATTTGTGAGCACTCCCGATATAGTGAAGTTTTGTTCGCTAGCGCCCGTAGTTTTTCCCCTCTGTGTTGGAGGGATTTTCCACGTTAAAATCTTGTTACTCCCGCTGTGATTTTCTTTCTGTTCTTCTTTATTGCTTGTCACGTTTATAACAGTAACAAGTTGTCATGTCATCTACCAGAGATGCTCTAAGAGGCGGGAATTCGTGAAAAAAAACCGTTCGTTCGCTCGCTCCCCCCGGGCGATGGGCGAAGCCTACCGCGCGCCCTCCTCTGCTCCCTCGGCCATCACCTCCGGCATGGGCCGCCAGGCGTTGCCCGTGTGGTGCCTGCGGCGGGGGGGGGGGGGGGCTGGCAGCGATCTGACACGGTAGCGTGAGAACCGTGCGTCGGGTGGGAGGAGGTGCGATGGCGCAAAGCGATGGCGTAGGCGGGTGGAGCGATGGCGTGGATTGCTTGGCCCATATCTAGGCCCAAATCGGGGACGCAGATGGGCTGGGCATGTTGTCTGTGTATGGCATACTGGCGGTGCTCCCTCGAGGCGGAGAAGGCGAGATGGTGGTGGTTGGGTGGCGGCACCGCTTCGGTCGTGTAATATCCCAGGTTTAGAGGCTACAAAATGAGAGAACACCAAAGTGTGCATTGCATTCATGCATAGAAAATCCGGGGAATTTTCGCGCTTCAAATAAAACTTACCACAGTAACT